>NC_044323.1:25421845-26681011 GCF_007399415.2 Gopherus evgoodei | reverse complement strand
ATGGATCAGCATAGCTAGGTCCTCCTCTGAGAGCAAAAGGCAGCCTTTCTCATAATCTGTGCTGAAAGAAGGCATTTCTTGTCACCATTGCTACTTGAATATCTAGGAGCAGTGAAGGATCTAATAGGACTCATCCCCCAACTCTGGGGCAGGACCAGTTAGACAGGCAGAACTGCAGGGTCTCAATGCGTGGAGACAATGGTGTAGGGAGGAGTGTTTAGATTTATTAGGAACTGGGAAAACTTTTGGGAAAAAGGGAGTCTATATGGAAGGATGGGCTCCACCTAAACCAAAATGGAACCAGACCACTAGTACATAACATTAAAGAAGGTTATAGAGCAGTTTTTAAACTAAGGGCTGGGGAAAGCCAAGAGGTACAGAGGAGCACATGGTTCGGACAAAGGCCTCCTTTAGGAGAGGAACTATTAATGGAGATTCTCTATGTCCTAGTAAAGAAGAGAAGATAGAAGATGATGAAATACGGGTAGGATCTGATGAGAAACAATCAAATGAAAAAAAGGCCCATTCAATTACATCATGTAGTAGCAGACAGCTAAAAAGTGACAAGTTTTTAAAGTGCTTATATACAAATGTTAGAAGTCTAAATAATAAGATGGGTGAACTAGAGTGCCTCATATTAAATGAGGATATTGATATAATAGGCATTACAGAAACTTGGTGGAATGAGGATAATCAATGGGACACAGTAATACCAGAGTACAAAATATATCAGAAGGACAGAACAGGTTGTGCTGGTGGGGAATTATAGAATCCTAGAATATCCGGGTTGGAAGGGACCTCAGGAGGTCATCAAAGCAGGACCAATCCCAGACAAACCTTTACTGGGCTCAAGCGGGAATGTAAAGAGCCCGGTGCTCCTGCCGCTGCGGGGAGCCCTAGGCCCTTTAAATCACTGCCGGAGCTCCAGCAGCGGGGTGCTTTAAAGCGGTGCTTTAAAGCGGTGCTTTAAAGGGCCCAGAGCTCTGCGGTGACCGGAGTCCTGGGCCCTTTATTTCACCCCTGAGCCCCGGGGCTCCCAGCCACCTCTGCAGCTGGTAGCTCTGGGGTGATTTAAAGGCCCTGGAGCTCCCAGCCACAGCTGGAGCCCCAGGGCCTTTAAACATCTCTTCTGGTTGAGGCCACGCCTCTTCCACTGGAGGTCATGCCCCCACTCAGTATTCTGGTGTACTGGTAAGTCCTTTCAGTTACTTTCACCCCTGAGCAGCAGTCAAAAAAGCAAACAAAATGTTGGGAATCATTAAGAAAGGGATAGATAAGACAGAAAATATCATATTGCCTCTATATAAATACATGGTACGTCCACATCTTGAATACTGTGTGCAGATGTGGTTGCCCCATCTCAAAAAAGATATATTGGAGTTGGAAAAGATTCAGAAAAGGGCAACAAAAATGATTAGGGGTATGGAATGGCTTCCATATGAGGACTGATTAACAAAACCTGAGACTTTTCAGCTTGGAAAAGAGAAAACTAGGGGACGGAGGAGCAGAGTGGAGCCTTCCTGCACTGGCTGCTCCTGCCTCCCAAAGCCCTTGGGTGCAGCCCTCCCCATGCTGGGGAGACCTGGGACCACCCCCAGAGGCCTGGGGCTGGCCCCCCTCCAGGGAGCTGCGTAGGGCACAACAATTTCTAGGGCAGTCTTGCTCTGGGGCACCTGGCATTGGCCACTGTCAGAAGACAGGATACTGGGCTAAATGGACCTTTGGTCTTACCCAGTACGGCTGTTCTTATGTTCTAACTCAGTTCATGCACAAGGCAGCAACTAAAATCCCCCCTTTTCCCTGTTGTCCTAACCAGGGCCGGTGCTACCGTTTAGGCAGCCTAGGCAATCGCCTAGGGTGCCAGAATAATTGGTGGACGCTGTTTTGCCGGAGCGGGTGGCAGGCGGCTCTGCTGGAGCTGCCGCAGTGGTGCCTGCGGAGGGTCCAGTGCTCCGTGGCTTTGGTGGAGCTGCTGCAGTCGTGCCTGCGGACGGTCAGCTGCTCGCGCGGCTCCGGTGGACCGCCCGCAGGCATCACTGCAGCAGCTCCACCGGATCCACAGAGCACCAGACCCTCCACAGGCACCACTGCAGCAGCTCCAGCGGAGCCGCTGGACCAGTGCGCTGGGCGGCAAAATTGACGTCCGCCTAGGGCGCTCAAACCCCTAGTGCTGGTCCTGTTCCTAGCCATAAAATTCTCCCATCTCTTGTTTCTTTGAATGTCTTCACTGGCTCACTCCTTCTCCTCTCCACTACATCAGTTTCAAGATTCTTGTGATTGCCTTTAAGGCTCCACATAATTCTGTGTTCCCTACTTATCCACCTTTGTGTTACTGTGCTGCCCCCACCCTCGTTTGACTAATGGGGCCGGGCAAGCCTTGATGACCTATTTGTTCACTTCTCCCACAACAGCCTCCTCCACTTTCTTCCATGCGGCTCCCTGTACATGGAGTTCTTTTCCATGAACTGGACTGCAAAGCCTCTCTCTCTCTCGCTCCCTGTTTGAATTCCTCCTCAAGATCCACTTCTTCCACAACATCTGCAAGAAACGATCTGCTTAAGTCATCTACAGATTTACTTCCCCTTCATTTATTCACTATTTATTCTTAATGTATTTAGCCTATCAGTTAACTGCTCATTTATGTGGTAGGAAAGATTGGAGTGTGTCTCCGGAGTAGCTGCTGGCCATATAAGCCCCAACAGGGAATGGTTCATTTGAACCACTCTTCTAGAGAGCAGTGAGAGCTTGGGGTAGGTCCATAGTCCGAGGAAAAAAATAACTAAACCAAAATTCCCGGAGCGTTGTGCCTCCAAAAACATATTGTTTCTGTTTAAAACATACTCATTGTGCAATCATAATCCCATTTAGCAGGAAATACGCCAACTACCACTCAAACCATTTTAAAATTATGTGGATAATCAAATGATATAGTCATTTATTTAGCTTCCAGTGCTGATTATGCACAACAAGTTATGGCTGGTCCCTTTCGAAATCTTGCCTGGGAATGAAAAATTATGTGATACTGAACTTCTTCTCTATAGCCAGGAATACATATCTGTGTTTATGAACAGATATGTATGGTGTGAGCAAATACAATATTGTTCCAGGAATCCTGTATGCATGAATATTCAGAAACTTGAAGGTAAATGTTAGGGAAACATGTAGGACTTAAATCAGCTTTGATAAATGCAGACTTTGCATGGTTCCAAAGTTGCTTAGTTTGGCTTTTACTGTATATAGATTTTGATTATCTAGGATTACACTGTGCATATAAATATATAGTTCTTTTAAAAATAAATTCCAATAATATTACGTTCATGATTTAGACCAAACCTTTCAAACTTGGTAATAGCAATGCTGACTTCAGGAGGGATTGTGGGTACTCAGCACCTCTGACTGTCAGGCCACTTATATTTAGGTGCCTCAGAACAGGTTTGGGTGCCTACCCACAGGAACCTACAGTGGAAAATAAGGCTATAATAATTGCAATAAAACTATAATGCCAATACTTTTCAAGAGGTAGACCAGAAAGGATTTGAAGGGGAGGATGTGATCACAGAAAAGGTCATGACTACTCTTTTGGAAGAGAAATGATTTGTATATTACAGTAGTTTGAATAATTCTGTGTCATCTGATACAGGTTTCTAGCTCTGATTATTATCCTTCATTTTTTCGCTGTCAACTCTTTCATACTTCTATATTAAGTTAATTTTACTAAACCTTTTGGTGTTTGTTGACATTGCCGAACATTATTGTTTGATTAGAACTGGAAGTACTGGAGGTAGCTCACACCATGCTGTCCACAACTTTCCAGTCAGTGTAGCCCAGAAACTGTTGTTTTCAGCATCATGTCAGCTAACTTGAGTGCACCTACCCCTGTTCAAACATGGCATATTTTTGTCATGTAGACAAGGCCCAAAAAACTGTCCACAGAAACAAGCCCAGGCAACTTAAAATGGCACTGGGGATCGCTGTGTATGCAAGGAATTTTCCCTCCCTAGGCTGCAGAATAGACAATGAGTAGGAACCATGGGACTGGTATCCCCCTCTGTGCGTGGGGATTAAGGATTGCGTGTGTTAAGGGTTGGAGAATCTGTTTAGGGGTAGATCCTGTGACCCCGCTTGCCCCTCCTCATCCTTCCTCTCTCAGTGACTGGCTTCATATGGCTATTCTGGTAACACCCACAGAGCTAAGTTTTGAGCGTCCAGGTAGTGTACACCCTCTGTGAAGGCTCTTGGCATTGTAACCTCTCTCCATCCCTAAGGCCCTGTCTATACACAAATTTGTACAACTTTAACTATACTGGCATAATTAAAGTGATACACCTCCTCTCCCCCAGTGTGGACACAGCTATATGAGGGAATAAAAGTCCTTATAGCTATTCCTATGTAGGAAGGGCAGTGAGCTACCATGGTAGAAGGCACATTTATACTTAGGGTTGCTAGCCCTCCAGGATTGATTTGGGGTCTCCAGGATTTAAAGATTAATCTTTAATTAAAGATTATGTCACGTGATGAAATCTCCAGGAATACATCCAACCAAAATTGGCAACCCTATAAATACTGGTATAACTGTGTCCACATTAGAAGTTGACTGATATACTTACTTTGTGGGGGGAAGACAACCAACCAAAAAACCCAATCCCATATCTAACTAAAATTAACTGAAAATAATCATACAGGCAGGTAAACCAGGCCTAACTCAGGATATTTCAAAAAGGACATGGGGAACATGACTTAATTGTTGAACTAGAGATTTTGTAATGAAAATCTGTATAGCTACAGGCACTTACATCCTCCTGTTTATTTCACATATTCTTAATTTTAAGTTACTTTTAGTCAATGAGGTTAAGTCTGAATTTTATTTGGCTGTGGAGTATTTGACCATTAGCTTTGTGTCGGCTATATACTTTCTTTTGGCTGAATATATCCTGTCTTTCTCCGTTGTTCTGTACTGTAGATGCCTATAAAGCTCTGATTTTTTCAAAGCAGTTACATAATGGAACATAGCACAGTACATAGTCTATTTTATGAGAATTAAGAGTTTATAAATTAATATTATAGTTATGAGAGCTTCAGAAAATAACTGCCTGGAAAAAAAAAGGGAATAGTAACTAGATAACAATATTTGTACATCTACTTTTCAGTTTGCAGAACGTCTCTAAGAGACAAGCTTCCGGCTAACCAATTTATTTTGTAGATAACAACAGGGATAGTCTAAGTACGTTCAGAAGGAAAACACAGTAATTAATTTGTCACTGAAACCTGAGGGGTCCTCTTCCACATATAGGTGATAATGAATGTTTTGCATGTAATTAGCAGGAATAATTAGCACATTCCTGGTAACAAATAGACAGATTGGTGCTCAGCAAACAAAATTAATTGTTGTGCTAACACAGGTAATTGTCTCTTTATTGTCTGACAATGTCCCCTGTTTACACTAAAGCCTACTTCAGACCTTGCAGCTTTACCCAAATAGGAGAGAGAATCTATAAAATTGTACCTCATCCATCTGCTTCTCAGAAACTTCAAGACCACCAAGGGGATTGTTTGTCAAAACTCGTTAAACAATTTGTAATCTTGAACATGTATTTCACTATATTAACGAATGAATTGTTCAAATCAACAGTGGGTAAGCCAGCAAAACCACACTGATCAATCAAATGCTGACATTTGTAACTCTGGGCACTTAAAAATTGGCTATCTAAAAGTAATACACAGCAATAAAGAGTGATAGGTAAAACATTTACAACCTGAAGAAATTCCAATATTCTGCACACCCTCACACAATTAACTGGCAGTGGCATTTATTTCATTAGATGTCATTGTCAATTCATAGTGAGAATCTTGTATGTGCCCCCTTGATTTTAGAAGGGGCAGGCCTACCAAATTCCCACTAGTGCTACCACCAGAGCAGTTGCACCAGCATAGCCCTAGCGTAGGAAAGGCTCCATCAGTTAAGCTGTATCCTGTCTTCCTTCTGCCCCTCTTGACCTGCCAGGTGTTAGAGTTACAGCCTTTTTCTTGAGGAGTCTTGTATCATTGCTCTTCTTTCTCCTCTCTGTGCTCCACCTGATACACCTTCAGGGGACACTAGCAATGGTCATCTTGAGTGGTATGTTGGCTACTGCTAGCCACTGTAAATAGTGTTGACTTATCCTGCAGATATATGTAGGTTCAGTTCCTGCAGTCGGTGTGCACTGATGGTGGGTCACTTCACTCAGCTGCTTTATTGGCAAGATGATGGTCCTCAGGGTTTACCACCATGTCTCATACTGATTGTTTCCACAAAGCATTATTGAACTGGCAGCCTCTTTGTCCAGCAGCTGCTGTGGGTGATCTTGGAAGGAATGCTCTTTCTTGTGATATTTTTCTTTCACCTCTGTAGGTTATTGATTCAGCATTGGTCTCAGAGTTTCCTTCTCTTACCTGCAACTAAAGTGGTGCAGTATAAGGATGGGTTATCCGATCTCTTCCTAACTCACTACAGGAGCGCTTCTCAATCTGTAAGAACATAGGGGCTGCCCACATAGATCAGTGGGTGTCTGATTTGGTGTGGTGGCAAATTGCAACAGAAAACAGATCAAATCTACGATTAATTACTGTTCTCACTAAAATACTTCATTCAGTGCTGATCCCACCTGCTGAGCAATGTTATTAGTGTCTGAGTTTCTGTGTATTGGGGCCACATTCAGAATGTGTGGAATAAATGAAGTTTTATTCACCAATATTTTAAGAAAGCAGTTGAGGTTTTCATGGACAACTTCTACCATTTTGAGACACTTCCATCTAGTGGGAATGCAATAATCATGAGATAAAAGGGAAGTCTTCTCCCTTAACATGTACTCTCTTCTTTCTTCATCCCTGTGGGCTAGATTCCAATACCCTTATTATGTTGCATACACAAAATATCTTAAGAGAACATTATTAAGGTTGCAAAGTCAAACTCTCAAAAACCTAGGAAATTCCAAAAGTAAGGCTGTACAGCTCCATTGTGTGCATGCTTTACGGAACAGTCTTTAGTTACATGATCACATTTATTTTTTTTCCACAGGCCCCAGCCTCATTCAGTGCACTGAATGGATGATGCTCACTTGATGAGCAGCTATTCAATATTTTGTTTTCTCCTCATTGTTCAGAGTGTGGCCCAATGCTTTAACTACCACACATTCATCAAACCCTGCTCTGAAGACAGAATTGTTAACTTCCACAAAAGTGTTTTTATGGGGCTTTTTGGTATAATATCAGAGCACTTCACAAATATTAATAATTTTAACTTGAAAACACTCCTGTGAGGTGAGGGAATGGTGTTCTCCCCATTTTACGGATGGGGAGCTGCTTCTCAAAGAAATTAAGGTCAAAGTATCTGCTAATTTTGGGTCCCCAATCAGAGACGCCTAGGATCTAGCATTTTATATAGGGCTTCTGATTTTTGGTTTTAAGATATAAATCCTGATAAAACACTACCAATTTTAAAAAACAAAACAAAATGGCGTTTATCCAATAAACACTGGAAAAATACTAAAAATGGTTACCTGTATCAAAGTGGTTGTCAATATGGAGCAGAAATGCAAACTAGAGGCGTGTGATTTTCTGAAGTGCAGTAACATGATGCACATTAATTGGTCTGTGTAGACCCTGCTAATGTGCACTGAGAAGGTTCTGTGGTGCGTACCCAGACAGCCACCAATCCCCACCCTAGTCACAGTCTCCCTCTGGCTCCTCCTCAGAGCTCAGTCCCTCACTGTCTCCCTTTCTCAATCTGTTTCTTTTCCTGGCTTCCAGACCTAGGGCTTGTCTACACTTACAGTTTTGCAGCGCTGGTAGTTACAGCTGTGTTCGTACAGCTGTGTAGGGCCAGCGCTGCAGTGTGGCCACACTGACAGCTACCAGCGCTGCAGTGTGGCCACATTTACAGCACTTGCAGCGCTGTTGGGAGTGGTGCATTGTGGGCAGCTATCCCACAGAGCACCTCGTCCCATTTTGGCGCTGTGGCTTGTGGGAAGGGGAAAGAAGTGTGCTGGTCTTTCCGCTTCCTGTTCCAACGCCCCGGGGTGCTTTGCTGCACATTCCGAGCAGTTTGGCGGCATTGTGAGTCTGCAGCGCGATTTATGAGATTTCTGTTACAAATGGAGCCTGAGCTGCTGAGGACCTTGCTGATGAATGTTGCCAGCACATCACGCATGGCAGTGGAGCTATTCCTTCAGCTGCAAAGTGACAGTGAGGAGTCAGACGATGATATTGAAACGCCTGACGCTGAAGACACTCAATTGCTTGTGGCAGTAACAGACGTGCTCAGCACCGTGGAACGGCGCCTTTGGGCTCGAGAAACCAGCACTCAGTGGTGTGATCACATCGTCCTGCAAGCCTGGGATGATGAGCAGTGGCTGCAGAACTTTCGGATGAGAAAAGCCACTTTCATGGCACTGTGTGCTGAGCTCGCCCCTACCCTGCGGCGCAGGGACACGAGATTGAGAGCTGCCCTGCCGGTGGAGAAGCGGGTGGCTATTGCAATCTGGAAGCTGCCAACTCCAGATAGCTACCGATCGGTAGCGAACCAGTTTGGAGTGGGAAAGTCCACCGTTGGAATGGTGCTGATGCAAGTTTGCACAGCCATTAATCGCACCCTGCTAAGAAGAACTGTGACTCTGGGGAACGTGCAGGACATTGTGGATGGCTTTGCAGAAATGGGTTTCCCTAACTGTGGAGGGGCAGTAGATGGGACGCATATTCCTATTCTGTCACCACCCCACCTGGCATCAGAGTACGTTAATCGCAAGGGGTATTTCTCCGTGGTTCTGCAAGCGCTTGTGGATCACCGTGGGTGTTTCACTGACATTTACTCAGGGTGGCCTGGAAAGGTGCACGATGCACACATCTTTCGTAACAGTTCCCTGTTCAGGAGGCTGAGGGCCGGGACTTTTTTCCCAGACCGCAAGATCACAGTAGGTGACGTCGAAATGCCCACTGTGATCCTTGGAGACCCCGCTTACCCCTTAATGCCATGGCTCATGAAACCGTATACAGGGAAGCTTGACAGGAGCAAGGACCGGTTCAACTACAGGCTGAGCTGGTGCAGAATGACTGTGGAGTGTGCGTTTGGCCGTTTGAAAGCCCGCTGGAGGTGTCTTTATGGGAAGCTAGATTTGGGGGAAAGCAGCATCTCCGCTGTTATATCCGCGTGCTGTACCCTCCATAATATTTGTGAAGGGAAGGGTGAAAGATTCAGTGAGGAATGGACCTCCGAGGTTCAACGCCTAGAGGTTGAATTTGCACAGCCAGAGAGCAGGGCTAATAGGGAGGCCCAGGAAAGGGCTTCAAGGATTAGGGATGCTTTAAGGGAGCAATTTGATGCTGAGAGCCAACAGTAATGTTTGGTGCCATTGCTGTGCTATGTTCTACCTTGGGGTACAATATTTACCACTTCCTGCAATAATAAAACGTATTGTAAAAGCCATAAAATCCTTTATTCAAAGTACAGTACATAAAAGGCAAGGTGGGTTAGGGTGGTGGACTGTAAATTCAGAGGTTTGAATATGTCCTGTTTTGATTACTGTTCAATGTCTGCTACACTTCAGGATTACTATGCTGCAGGGTAATGGGGGTGGAGTGCACAGGGTAAGAATTATAGTTTTCAGGGCTGGTAGGTGATTGTACAGGTGTTGGGGGCAGCTGGGTGTAATAAGGAACTGGCTGCTGGAGAAAGGTGTTTGGTGCAAACACTGGGGAACATGAAAGAGAGCTTTGGGAGGGGTGTGGGTTACCATGGTACAGATCTGCCTGCATGGCTACCATAGACTCGAAAGACTCAGTTTGGTGAGCCAGGAGGCTTATCATCTGCTTTGTGGTTTTTTTGAGAGTCAATTCCTTTTTCCTGCTTTCTGTTTTCCTCCACTCATTCATTTTCTCTCTGGATTCATACATTTTCTCTCTCCATTCCTGCGTCTTCCTACTTTCTCTGTTGTAGTGATTCATAACTGATTTGATCAATTCTTCTTTTGATTTTCGGGGTTTTTTTCTCAAGTTTTGCAAATGACGTGAGACCGGTGATCCGGCTGCATTACTCAAGGTCACTGAAAAAAACATAGATAGAAACATGTAATACACAGAGGCTACATTGTTTATTATCACACAGTAAAGGAGTTTTTAGACTTTTTGTAGCATCCTTCCCACATACCTCACATAATACAGAGAGGCCAGGGAAGCGAAGGCATGGCGAGCAATGGGGTGAGTGTTTCTGCCCCGACTGCACCTGGGAGGGGGAATTGATTGATGCGTCACTGGGGTTTATCAGCACTGGGTACAGGAGGTAGCTGATGTCCTGCACAGGGGACAGTAATGAACAGGAAGGTGGTGAGCTGCTGCCGGGGGTGGGGGGGCGATCCGCTTAACTGCCGGCCTGCTGGTGAGAGGGGGGAAAGCACAGCTGTGCTGGCTGCCTGCTGGGAAGGGTGGGGAAAAACCGGAGGGCTCCGCAGGGCTGGCTGCCTGCTGGGAAGGGGTTGGGGAGACCGGAGGGCTCCGCGGGGCTGGCTGCCTGCTGGGAGGGGGGGGAGGAGGACCGGAGGGCTCCGCGGGGCTGGCTGCCTGTTGGGAAGGGGTTGGGGAGACCGGAGGGCTCCGCGGGGCTGGCTGCCTGCTGGGTGGGGGGGGGAAGAAGACCGGAGCGCACCGCGTGGCTGGGGGGGGGGAACGCGAACCTGGCGCCCTGCACTCAAGTATCCCTAAATTCTAAACAGGGTTTCCTACTGCCAGATATATCACTGCTGCGTGTTACCTGGGAAGAGAGGGAGGATCTTCTACAGCAATGTGGATTCCGCCCTGGCCCCTATGCAGCTTGCCTCTGTGCAGCCATGGTCCCCCCACCCCTCGCTGCACAGTGGATCGGACGAGTTAGCCTGACCGGGACAAGGAACACGGTGGCTTTCCCGATAAACTTGAGAAAGCGCATTGCCCACGCTCTGGCTACAACTTTTCAAGAGATTACCGAGGCAGATTACGTGATAGAGCAAATCAATGGGCTATTCCACGTTTAGGCATGCATGCAGGCAGCCATAACCCAAACCCTCCTCTCCCAAAACATAAAAATCTGCTTACCCCGAGCACGCTCCTCAGTTTCTTCCTCACCATCAACTTCCTGCTGCTGCGACTGGCTAGCCTCCTCCTGGCTTGAGAAGAGCTCCTGGCTGCATGCCTCCTGGGACTCCGGGGTATCTCCCTCCACCACAGTAGCCTCACTGTCGGCTTCCTCTACACCCTCCCCCACTTCTCCCTGCTCTGAACTCTCCATCGTGGTCCTCGGATTGGCAGTGGGGTCACACCCAAGTATGGCATCCAGCTCCTTGTAAAAATGGCAGATTGTGGGGGCAGCTCCTGAGCGGTGATTTCCCTCACGGGCTTTGCAGTAAGCACTCCTCAGCTCTTTTATTTTGACCCTGCACTGCAACGCATCCCGTTCATGGCCCCTTTTCAGCAAGGACTCTGATATCTGCCCATAGGTATCATAATTTCTCCTTCTGGAGCGCAGCTGTGCTTGCACTGCTTCCTCACCCCAAACACTGATGAGGTCCTGCAGCTCGGAATTGTTCCATGCTGGGGCTCGTTTGGAGCGTGGAGGCATGGTCACTGATTGATTGAATGATTGATTGCACTCCACACCTGGCTGAGCAAACAGGAAGGGGATTTTTAAAATTCCCGGGGCATTTAAAGGAGGGGTCAGATGAGGCCAGGGCAGTGGAGTGTGCATGATTACCAGAGAGGCTTCTAAGGTATGCTGGGATACCTCCTTATACCCCGGAGGTCAATAAAAGCGCTGGTGGGCGTCCACACTTGCTGACCAGCGCTGGATGACCAGCGCTGCAATCGCTACACCCGAGGCTCGACCGGGTGTATGACCAGCGCTGCAACCAGGGAGTTGCAGCGCTGGTCGTGCTTTGCAAGTGTGGCCGCATCCTAAGTTGCAGCGCTGTAACCCCCTCACCAGCGCTGCAACTCTCTAGTGTAGACAAGGCCTTAGTCTCCTTTCCCAATCTCCACCCCGGTCAACCTCCAGTCCCAGTCTCTGCTCCAGGCTCCTCTCTAATCTTCTCTGCATTTGATTCAGATGGCTACCTACTCCACACTGCCTGAATGCCAGCAGGGGGTGAGGACACTGAGAGCACAGGAAAGACAGGCTCTCCACTCAGTTCTGGGGCCCAGCCCCTCCCTTGCGTGGAGCAGCCATTACAGGGAAAGTCCACCTTTGTCCCTGTAGCCCCGATCTGGAGGGAGCATGCTCTGTTGCTCTGCAGCGATCGCACATGTGCAGGCCAGTTGTGAGGGGTTAGGGCAACTGCAACTTGTTAAAACTAGGAGCTGCAGGGGATATAACATACTTAGTTGCTCTTTTTAAAGCTAATAAGTCTCTACTGAGCATGAGCAAATTAAAATGCAATTGTTCAAGCATCCTTGACACAAAGGCCACCCTCCTTCCAAATTTGAACTTGCTCCAAAATATGGGGCACTAGATCACCAGGACTTATTTTTTTAATACAGAGAAACTGTGTATTTTCCCTTAGCCTCCTTCTCAGAAATGACAACTATTTAGGCTGAATTTTTTTTAAAAAAATTAGGATGAAGCAAACAGCCAGCATGGAAAATTTCAGCCTGGACAGTTAGTCTGGCAAAGTTATGAGCAGCTGAAAGAAGGATCTTTATAATGAGAAGTGTTGGGCAACCTTAACAGATGGTGCTATCAGTTCTGCTAGTAACTGACTAGTGTCTTATGGCGGTACTTGTGGAGTAAGCTGTACCCAACCTGAGTAAGGCCCTCAGAATCTGGTTCAAGAGGCACAAGGTTACACAACAGTGTTAAAAATATTGGTGGTCCATCTACTATTATGTGGCTAATGCTAATAAAGCTGAACTGATGCTAGCAACAGGGGGAAAATTTAGAACATTTTTTAGTGTAGAGAGAGGGCTTTGTAGTAAATTGATTATGCCACAGCTACTTTACAGCTTAAGTCTTGACTAGAGCTAGAACAATGCATTACAACATGGTTATAAATTTTGATTAGGAATAGTGTAGGCATGGTGTATAAAACATGTTTGCCTGTAACCAAATTCCAACCAGGTTTCAACCATGGTTCCAAAGATCCATTGTAGACGGGGCCAGAAATTCAACAAATAGTCAGATTAACATGAAATCCACTTTTAATTGCAGACAAACTGTATTAAGTTTCCTATTAAGGTTCAACAGTGGAGACAACTCCTTTTGTATCCCAGCCCTTCTGGAAATTGTATTTGCCCACTGCTGGAGCCTGAATTACATGGTAGGATTAATTGCGGATATTTACTAGAACTGTAAAATTTGGGAGTTTTTTTGTTTAGATTTTTTTTTCTGATTTATTTGTTAACCTCCTCTTTTCTAGGCACCAGATAGAGCTGAAAAGTGAGTGACTTTCCATCTAAATTGAAGTGATAGCAGTTGATAAGGTTTTCATTGTTGGTCTTTGCTTTCCTTTGGAGATTTCTCTGTAATTTAAAGTTGACCAAAAACCTGGCTGAGTTTCTTTAGCTACCTGAATGTTTGTTTATAATTTGAGTATTCTGAAGTTTGGTGATTTGGGGCTTAACTTGTTCCCTGTAATGAATAACAAATATTTTATTGACTTCAGAGAGAGCAGAAGTAGGCTTTCACTTAATTGAAACAAGGAGGAAGAGGGAGGAAAGTGTTTATCCCATTTGAGCTGGACAGTTAGTTAGATTGGTGATTTTGGGGATTATTCCAGTTAGGAGATAGAAACTGATGATAAGTATTTCCTTTGATAGAGTCTTGTTTATTTACAATGATTATACATAAAGTCCTGATTCCCTAAAAGCAGTGGGAATGAAACAATAGGAAAAAGCTCACTGTTACAAGCCTGTTCTTCCAGTATCCTCTCTCTTTCTTTCAGGGCCACATTACTAGTGCTTCTGTCCTTGTCAGCTTGGCTTTCTCACTGCTTCTCTCTTGCTGTCCTGATTCTCACTTGCACACCCACGCAATACCCAGCCAAGCCCCTGCCTGCATAGTTCAAATTCCTGAGTGGCTTTGGATGTACCTACCTTTTGGCAGGAGACGTGGGCCTGTGGTTGGGGTGAAGGATGCTTAACTGTTTAAGCCACCTGATTGCAATGGCTTCTTTGCATTTATCCTGGATGGAAGGTAGCGGTTATGCCTGACCTAGCACAGCAAGATGGAACCCAAGGTATGATGGAATTTATTTGGAAGTGATGACTGGAAGAAGGGGGACACAGCATCAGGCAATCTCAATCGGGGCTTCAGAAATGGGAAAACTTGGCCTCAGTCCGTCAAATCAACCCACTCTTTAAGCATTACATACATGTGCAGCAGATGGAAGCTACTGACTGGGTATGTCTACACTGCAGTCTGAGGTATAATTGCAGCTCTGGTAGATATTCCTGTGCTAGCATGGCTAAAAATAGCAGTGTAGATTTGGCAGCACAGGCCGGAGTGACAGAACCCTGGCCTGTGCTGTGGGGGTGGCTAGGGGGCCTGGCCCATCCACTTTTCACCAGGGTGGACTCACTCCTTTCCCATCTCTTCTCCCAGAGCTGGGGAGCCTGGGCAGCTTTGGGGAGCTATGGTGGATCCGCCACCTAGCCGGGCTGTAGGGGAGGTGGGATGAGAGCAGCCCCAAGCCCATGTCCCCACTGTCTGGGCTCCCTGCCCAGCTGAGGGCAGGTGGAGGGTCCATGACTCCGGCTTGGATCCCCACGGCTGCCTGCCCGGCTCTCCCTGACCAGGCTCCAGCTGGGGAGCTGAAGGGGCACCTCTGAGCCACAGCCCGGCCAAGGTAAGAGTAGCTTGGGCAGCTGTGAGGAACTGCAGTGCAGACCCTCCGCCTACCCTGGGCGGAGGGTCTGGGGGCAGGGACACAGGCTGGGGGCTGATCGGGCCCCCTGTCCAAGGCAGGTGGAGGTCCACTGCTGCTCCCTACAGCTGCCTGCATGGCTCTTATCATGGCTGGGATGTTGCTCCAAGCCCCTCCCCCCTGCCCCCAGCCAGAGCCAGACTGGGGAGAGCTGCATGGGCAGTTGTGGGGAGCCTGGGTCCCCCCACCTGCCCTGGGTGGGGAGCCTCGGGTGGGTGGGCAGGGAGCTGCTTTTGGCCCCCAACCCCACTCCAGCTTCTGACTTGGCTAGGTCCCACTTTTGTACCTTGGCACAGGCTGTACAAGCATACTAGAAACCCTGCGTGCCTAATTGTGTTGCTGAAGCCTGTGCCACTGCTGTATCTACACTGCTATTTTTAGCCATGCTAGCACAGGTATGTCTAAAAAAACCACTCCACCTCAGATCACAGTGTAGATATACATGCTTGGAGTGTGTGATTAAAAATTGTGCCAAGAATAAGCAGCATTTATTAGCAAAGCTTGACTTATAGCTGACTGTCAAAGCAATGTTTATTTAAACTGGAAAACCAGCAGTATTCATTTTAATACACAGACTGATATGCTGGAAAGTTCTGGCCTTACTCTAAGTGAATGTAATATCAGAGCTAGCTCTTCCAATCACTGTGCATTTATTCCTCCAACGTGCAGGGAATTCTCCATTCTACCAGTCCAAGTTAAATATTAACATGAGTTGTCAGTAGTTGAACTCTGTGCTACATTTGAACTGAGAAAGTGAGCTCCTTGGTTAAGCATTCAATCAGATGGGGAAAAAAACCAAAACACTCAAAAAACAATGCCTTGAACTATAACTTGTTTGTTTGACTTTCACTGCACTGGAGCATGAAATAAATTCAAAGGTAATTTTTTGTTGTTGTTTTAGATTGAATAATTACATCTTCAAGTGTTTGACATTAAACCTTGAAGCAGATTTAAGCATTTAGGATAAATTTCGTATTAATTTGTGAGAAATGTCCTTGAATTGTTCTTGTTAAAACACAATATGTGACCAGAGCTGATCAGAGCATTAAATTGCACATTGACAGCTTGTGCCATTAGAAAACGTAGAAGAAGAAAGATTTCGCTAACAACTAGTGAATGGTGGTGTTAATTGCAAAGGTAAAAAGCCTTCTTTGGAGACCGTTTAGTCAGGTATTTGAAGGTATTCCCATATATTTATAAGGAGAAATAATGTTGGCTCATAGGAACAGAAATAACCTTTGTGTGGAACTTTACCCACTGCACCTTGTTAACAATGCTGACTGAAGCTTGCCAACAAAACATTCTAAAACATTTATCCACTGTCATATTCTGTAAGTTACAGAAAGCAGCTGAGCCTGTGTCAGGTTCTTTATTCCAAAGTGGTAAAGTACTTCTTTGTGAACCTTGGCGTTAAAACTTTAGAATGCTAATTGACAATTTCCAGCAATCAGAGTAAATGACTGAAATGACTAATGGGTAAAACTGAAATAAATTTCATAACAGCAGCCAGGGAGTTTCTAGGGGGCAATGGTTTCTAAGGCCTCATGTTGCCCCAAACATGGTATTAGCTTAAACCACACCCTCTGATGCGCCTTGCTGTTTAATTGGCTAACTGTTCTCAGTACAAAATACATCACTGATAGCGCTATCCTTTTCTAGTATAAGGAAAGTTTATTCCAAATGTAATATGAAACATATCTCTAGGGTGACTAGATGTCCCGATTTTATAGGGACAGTTCCAATTTTTGGGTCTTTTTCTTGTATAGGCGCCTATTACCCCTCATCCCATCCCGATTTTTCATACTTGCTGTCTGGTCACCCTACGTATCTCCCCAAAATTATATATTTTGAACTAAAATGAGGCTCCAAATAGAATTTTATGTGTACAGTCACTGCATGCTAAATTCTACAGATATGTAAAGGAATATATACGAATTACAGTAATCAATTATTTTCATTTTTCAGTTAGGATAGAACAAGGGAAGTTGGTCTTAAGCTTCAGAAGGAAAAAAATTATTCAGGGCCTGAATCAACAAGCCTTTAACTCCATTGTTGAGAAGAAAGAATAGGCAAACTTGTCTCGCCTAATTTCTAAACACATTGTAGGACTGAAGGTTCAGTCTTTGTTTGCATTTTGTATTGGAGAGGCTTTTTGGACAAAAGAGAAGCAGAGAGTGGCAGATTAAAAACACAGAGGCTGAGGAAGAGGGGGAGAATTTCCACAGCAAAAATATAGCATGCATACCATATAATGGGCACCAAGTTATGGCTGTCTAACTTTTTGGGGTTTCTTTTATCCCTAACACATAGCACAAGCTTCCAGCCATTGGGTGGAGAATAGAGAGGTGCAATCGGTTTAAGTTAAAAAATAAATGGATCACAAATTCAGACTAGTTTTGTGAACCTCCCCAAAACTGGTTGAGACACTAGCATAGAGCATCTAATTCCACAGACTTCATCCACCCCTAATCAGAGCAGTTAGGCAATAGAGCAAGCTGCCAAGGAAAGTTTTGTAATCAATATCCCTGGAAATATTTAAGACTAGACAAGACACTTGTTTATTAGAGATAGTGTAGGAATAATGAAATCATGCTGCAGCGGGGTGAACTATCACATACTGGCCTCAGCATTAAAAAAAACCACAACTTTTCTATTTTTAACAAATATTTTATTAATCATAATTAATCACATCACCATCCATTTTCCCCTCTCCAAATAGCCAGAGATACATTTCTGCCAGTATTAATAAATTATACATAAAGTTCATGGTATAAAAAACTGAAAACAACAAAAATACAACCAGTTTTAAGAATAAAATAGCTTTATTTTTCTTTCTTTGGTTCTGTTTGTTTTCCTGATCCATTAAAATTGCTGGCTGTGTCTATATATAAGCAATTCAACAAGTTTACTTTCCCAAGGCTAGAGAAAATCATAATTTTCATTGTCACACTGCATTATCTTCCAGGAGAAGAGCTGGAAGTTCCATCATCTGAGGCCTTTCTAAGCTGACTGGAGGAAGCAGTAGAAAATACACTGTAGGCACTATCCTGCATTTTCAGAGAAATAAACTAGCTAGTGCTTACAAAGGCCGCAGTGCTAGGAATGGATCCATGAAGGCAGACCTCTGCACCTGTCCAGAGCGCCCCTCTACTTCAAGTCTGTGCAGACATAAGAAGCCACTGTATGGATTTTATTGCAGGTTTAGGGCTATAGTTACATAAGACCACATTCTGCTCTGCTTTCTTGAACAAATTTCCCATCAATGGAACACATCTCTAATAAGGACAGCAACATTTGGCCTAATGGACTGTAGTCCCAGGGACAGTCCAGGTGCTTTCCTTGTCTGGGAATGTCTGACAATCTTTCAACTACATTATGTAAACTTCTAAACCAATTTGTGCCAACGATGGTCAAGAAAGCTCACCTGTAAAACCAGAAAGCAAAATATATAGCTAGTCTGGGGCAAGAAAACCACGACCAGCAAAAAATTCCTTTTGGACTTCCGGAAAGGTGGATGGGCTCCTACAAGCACAAAACTAATACTTCTTGCTCTTACTAAGCACTGGTCTAGACTACAAACATATGTCAGTATAAAGATGTCACTCACACAGTTGTACCAACCTAACCCCGAGCTTAGAGAGGGCTTCTCCAGTCACCCTCGCAATGCTTCTCAGGGAAGTGGAATACCTATACCAATGGGAGAGCTTCTTCACTAAGAACTGCAGTTCACCAGTGCAGCTGTGCCGCAATGCTGTAAGTGTAGACGAGCCCCTAGTTCCATGTAACTATCCAATTATTGCTTAAATACATTAACAACACTTGATTTCTTCACTTCAACTGGAAGCTGAGTTCACTGGTTTACCACTTGGTAATATAGCACGTCCTTACATTCTTCTTATAAATGGTCTCTCTTTTTATGCCCCCTAGTTCTTACCTGTCAACAAACTTCAAATAGGTAATAAGATTTAATGATGTAATCCTGGAGGGAGGCCCCAAACTGTGTCCCTATAGGGCTTGCCAGAGTCACAGAATCACTGGGTTGCAGATTTGTTGAAGGTACACCTCCTCCCCTCCTCCTATGCCCCTCCCTCCTTTAGCATGACCCGGCTCTCTTCCCCACCTCCTGTGACCCCTGTGTCCATGTCTGCCTCAGAGATGGCACAGAGCTGGCAGAGTTAGTTCAGGGACATCTGCAGGGGCTATCCGTTCCAGTGTTATTCTCTGCCCACTACCTCAAGCTGGTGCAAAGAGGCTGGAGCACAACCTTGGCCCAAAGAGTTTTAGACAACACACTTATACATGCCGTCTCCACCCAATTGCTCAGTTTCTACCCTCCTGATGCCACAGTGGCACCAAGGGTTTCATCACCAAAGAGCTACGCTGTTCACCTTATGGTCAGCTTGATGTATGTATGTGATCTGAAGAACATATTCAGATTGTTCAGAATCTCATCTTTATTTTTTTTAAAGGTACATTTTTAGTTCTTGTTGTTCTGAAGAAAAGCTTCCAAATGTGAACTGAGTGCAGTAGAACCCCAATAGCATTAACTAACTGGGGATTGAGGAGTTCGTAAAATTGAACATCTCAAAATGACAGTAGGCCTAGTGCATAAGTTGCAGTATGGTGCACTGCATCACTTTCCTCTTGTCCTTCAAACCACTGCAAAGCCATTGCCAGTTCACTGAAGACATCAGAACATAAAGGGATGTTGACTTGTTCTTTGTCTACATTACTCTTGTGCAGGGTTCTCAAACTGGGAGTCAGGATCCCTCAGGGGGTCATAAGCTTATTATATGGGGGGGTCGCGAGCTGTCAGTCACCACACCACACCAAACCCTGCTTTGCCTTCAGCATTTATAATGGTGTTAAATATATTAAAAAATGTTTTTAATTTATGGGGGGGGAGTGTCGCACTCAGAGGCTTGCTATGTTAAAGGGGTTTGAGAAAAGTTTGAGAATCACTGCTTGTGGATATTTGTGTGTGTGTGTGGGGGGGAAATGGTCTGTATAAGTGGGTTTTTGGGGTTTTTTTTGGTAAAATTGGCATTCATAAAATCAATGTTCTAATCTAATGTTTGCCTGAGTCTTCAGAGAGCCTGAGACAATGACTCAGGCAAATCAACTACCCTGCACCCTATTGATTTCCTTGCAGTGTCCACTCTAAGATCCAATGATATCTCACTATCAACTAGCTATTTGAATGCTGATCATTCAATGGGGGAGCAGGTCAGTGAAGCTCACAGGGAGGTGGGAGTTGCTGCACAGAGGAAGTGAAGAGGAAAGAACCCAGGAGACAGACAAGAAAGAGGCAGGGAAATCAAAAAAGGAGGCAGGGAGGACTTTGGATGCTTTGGTTTAACTGAAGTTGTGGAGCCCAGTGTAGGGGAATTGAGTGGAAATTAGTAGCCTGTGACATGTTGGAGGTCAGACAAGAGGATCTAATGGTCCTTTCTGGCCTTAAACTCTACAAAACTATGAAGGAAAAGAAGCAAACAGCAGACACAGTGGTGGTGATAAAGGGGAACGTATTTTTCTCATAGAGTGCTGCTGAATCCGACAATAAGGTACTGAGTAAATAACACCTAAAAATTC
Organism: Gopherus evgoodei; assembly: GCF_007399415.2. NCBI lineage: Eukaryota > Metazoa > Chordata > Testudines > Testudinidae > Gopherus > Gopherus evgoodei. The sequence continues at coordinate 26,660,504 of NC_044323.1, read as the reverse complement.
AATTGCTATATAATTCTCCCCTTGTTCTGTCTGGAAACCTCCCAATGATATCAGCAGGAGATTGCTGTGGATTGAGGGGAGTATGGAGTCCTAATTTTTTTCTCTGGCCTACAAAAACCTAAATTAACATCGAATTCAGCCCTTAGCACAGGAATCGGCAACCTTTGGCACATGGCTCATCAGGGAAATCTGTGAGCAGGTCAGATTGTTTACCTGCAGCGTCTGCAGGTTTGGCCAATCACAGCTCCCATTGGCTGCGGGTCGCCGTCCCAGGTCAATAGAGACTGCGGAAAGCGGCGTCCAGCATATCCCTTAGCCCATGCTGCTTCCCTGATGGGCTGCGTGCCAAAGGTTGCCGATCCCTGCCTTAGCATCAAATTAGTTTGACACCCTGCTATTGTGGCATTTAAGCATTGACAATACTTGAATTTCTAGTGTTAAAAATAAATAAGAAAACATTTTTTAGTTTTATTTTACAAAAATATTTTAAGTCATCTTTATTAAGCATATATATAAGCAATAAAGGGCACAATCCTATTTTTTTCTCCCTTGGCAGCTACCCTTTACCAATCTTCAGTATGGTAACTGTGACAGTTTATTTGAATAAGAACTATATATTTGGTTACTTGGTATATGAGTCACCTTTTATTCAGTTTCTACAAACATTCATCTGAATGAAGTTTTGTAAAAATGTTTCAGGACAGAGAAAGTGGAGCCAATAATTATGTGATTCTGTATTTGTATGTGAATGTTCACCAGAGTCAAATCCTGATTTCATTGAAGTCCACAGAAAAACTCCCATTGACTTCAATGGGGTCAGGATTTCACCCAGAACTCTTCACCTGGAAATCAGCGAACTAAAACATCACCATGTAATGTAGGTCGCAAAGCACACAGCGAACCCAGCAAATTATAGAGAGAAAGTACTCCAAGCAATGTTCTGATGACTAGTTGTGAGGCAACCTGTGGGCTGAAGTATATTTGCAGGGACCATCTGTGGAATAACTTCATATAGCGGACAGTGTATCGAACTGGGTTCATGGATAACTCACAAACACAAAACATTAGTGGACTATATAGGTCAATGGAAATAATTCACCTGAATCCAATCTGCCCTCAGCTTCTCTTTAAATGGGGTAGTGTGGCACTTACATACAGTCTCCTAACTTCCTTATGCTGTACTCCGTTCAATTTAGCCCTTTCTTCCTTCAAACAGAATGAATAAATATAGGCACTTTGGATGAGTTGCGTGATAAAACCAATCAGAAACCAAGCCATGCAGGCTGAGGGATTTTCCTGGATTGACTATAAACACAGGAACTAAGGTTGTGTGTGTAAGAAAGCAAGAGAGAGAGGGATGGGGAGGGAAGGAGAGTGAGCAAGAGAAGCAGAGGTGAGTGTGGTCCCAGGAGGAAGCTGAAAGTCAGAGCTTCGTATAAGCACAGAACTCTCTGGAAAGGCAGACTTAGACTTCTGTTTATTACTACTGTGTTCAGGGAAACAGGACTTCGTGTGCATTCTTTGTAAGTAAATGGGATAGCACCAAAAAAATACTTGACTTGTATAGTCAGTTTCTTCTTATAGTGGAAAGAACCTGGGAAGGCCCCAAATATTGGCTAACCGCTCAGGCCAAAGAAGCAAGGGGAGGGTATGGTAATAATTAATGTGAGTATGCAAACTTCGTGAAGGGCTTGTCTAGATTAAGGAAACTGGCATTGTTGTTAATTCATTAATATACTTACACAATGCAACCCCCCACTGTAGGTACACTGCACTGGTCAACAAGGGCTTGAGCTGGTAGAATTTACCCATCACACTATTTCAAATTTCCCTGATCTAGACAAGCTTAGAGGCTCCTAAGCAGTTGCTAGGCAGATTTTAAAAGAGTTCATCCTCACAACAGCTTGTTTTGGACTTAATCCTATAATGTGGTGAGCACCTTGGCCCTGACTTAGCAAAGCCTTTTAGCATGTGAGTAATTTTAAACGTATGAGTAGCGTCACTGACTTTAATGGCACTATTACGTATTGCTGGATCAGGGTCAGAATGCCCAGCACCTTATGGAACTGAGCTCTTGAAAATCTGGCCAATATATTTCAGTGCCTAAATGGGAGCTCTTGGATAGTGAGCTTTTCTGAAAATCTAGTCCTCAAATATCAAACCTCTTAGCTATTTCAGTAACAATCATTTTAGCAGAAACTTCCAGCATATGTTTTTATCCCAGTCCTAATTACCTCCCCAGGAGGGGAATTTAATATGAAATAAACAACACATGGTCTAGTCTACTGATTGTAGAATTATTATTTATTTGTACTGGGGTTGTACTTAGTACAAGGGTACTGGAAAGGGGGGGGAGGCAGGGGGCCATGTTCCCTCCACTTTTAAAAGTGGGAAGGCTATGCCATCCCACTTTTTATCGGCTGTAAGGGTGAGCGATGGGGATAGGGGGGATAAGAGCAAGCAGGGGGCAGGGTCTTGGGGGGAAGAGGTGGAGCAGTGACTCAGGGAGAAGGAGCAGGGCCTGGGGGAAGGGGTGGTGCAGGAGGTGGAGCTACAGTTTAGGTGCTGGTGGCCCCCCCACTATTAGGAAGCTTCTACCATCCCTGAATTAGTAGCCCTACTCATGGACCAGGACACTGTTGTGGTAGGCACTGCACGAACATAATATAAAGATGGTCCTTGGCGAAAGAGTTTACAATCTAATTAATTAAAAACTTCAATATTTCAGTGTAGATGAAGCTGTCTCAAAATTTCAAGTTTGTTCCACTATAGTGTATCAGAATCCATGAAAAAAATGTATCATTCAGGTTTAGCTTGCCCCAGTGTACATAGGACCTTGTTGTTAGGTACCTTATACTGGTTCCCCAGGCAAAATAAACTATGCCAACAAAAGGAATATAACTGTTTCTATGCACTAGGGCTTTTGCTGGCAGATGCCAGTTAGCGATGTGATTCCCTTTTTTTTTTTTTGGTCGCACTCCTAACTGACATAGCTATGCCAGGAAAACTTTTAAATGTACATCAGGCCTGAAACTAATCTCTGAACTGTATGTGGTTGTTGGAGAGCCCACTTAATTTTTCAGAAGATTCTGGGCATTAACAAAAGCTGGTCAACAGTGGAATTTCATTTTTGCAAAAAAAGTCAGTTTCAACATTTGTTCCCTTTTGATGTGGAACAAAACCAAGACTTTTCAGAGAGAGAAACCGTACCCACCCCAGAATAGCCAATAACCCGAGTTGGAGCAGGGATTTGGACCTGGGTATCCCATGTGAGTACCCTAACTGCTGGACGATTGACTAGTCTGGGGAACTGGTCTCTCTCATTTTGACCACAAATTCCATCCTGGACTTGAGAAACCTTCCCAATGAAAGTTTTGTTGAAACTGATATATTTCCACAAAAAGGTTCGGTTTTGACAAATCAGCATTTTCGAACAGAAAAATGTTTGTTGTCAAACAAATTCTGACTAGTTCTAGTGTTAATTTGAGTGTCCTGGCCAAATTCCATCTTGGGTAATTGGATTATGTTTACCCTTAAATTACTTCTGAAGGTCAGTTGTTATATCATGCTAAATTAATTTGCCTAGCCATACTTCTCCTTTTCAAAGAATTCCTAGTGATCAGTTTCATCCCAGAGGTCTGTGTTTGCATGGACAAAAGCAATTCTCTTATAATTCATTTAAGCAGCTTTTCTGCTTTGAATATAATGGGCCAGATTCTGATCTCCATTATGCGGGTGTAAATCTGGAGTAGTTCCATTGACTTCAGTGTGGAGAAATAGCTCAGAGTCTGGCCCATTATGTCTTCCTTGCCTCAAGAAAAACATACAGAGGTGACACTCTCAAAGAGTTGCTGGTAAGCAATTTTCCTTTATCATATGTAAAGGACCTGAAAGCTGAATACAGCTTGTACCAGAATCTTTCATTTCACAAACAGTATGTATCTTCTTACACCATGGAAAAACATCAATTGCTATCAGATAAAAGGATACTGATCAGTTACTTTAAAAAGATTATATTGAAAGCAAGAGTGGAAGATTGCATTTGGTTCAGCTACAGTTATTTAGATACCTAATATGCAAAAGTCATGGAGTAACTTTTATGGTGGTTTAACATTCAAAATAAGGACTCTGAATATTATTGTAGTAAAACAGCAAATATAACTGGGCGGTTTGACCAGCTTTCATTCTTATAACATTATAGATGTATTGTCTGAACTTCACTCTAGAACATCCTTTTGATTTGAGGTATCTACTTTCCAGTTATATTTGTGACATCTAATGAGTGGTAGATGCCCCCATGACCTGGTAATCTCATTGGTCCATCTGAATATGGATCATGCAGACATTTTTGCATAACCCCAAACTGCTATCTTTAATATATTCTAGGCTCTTCCTTCAGTCAGTGGCAGGGCAAATGCTGTCTTTGCTGCATCAATGGGTTATCAGAATGTTGAAAAAAAAAATCTGTCTAGTAAATGCTTCTTTTGCTTTAGTCTGGAATCACATTGTGCGTCCTTAACGTGCAGAAGTTTTATGGCCTTTACCAAATGGTAATATTTTGTTTACCAGAATTTTTAAAAAAGCTTAAATTACTGGGAATGGGGCATTCCCTCTCAGTGCACTGTCATGTAACAACCTGAAATCACTAATATAGTCTCAATTTGGCATCTCTAACATACATTTCTTTTTGGCATCACTTTCGCGCAGAGTATGAGTGGGTCTGATTCTCCTTTTGCTTGTATTGTTTTCACACAGTGTAACTCCATTGGTTTCAGTAGTGTTGTTCCTGACCTCTGCCTGTGTGAGAGGAGAATTGGGCCCAGTATCTTTATAACTTGCCCATTTTGTTATAGGATTTGCATATATAACTGAACAGATTACTGCCCTTCATCATAAAAATAAGTGCCAGCTTGTTTGATCATTCAATCCAGCTAACTAGACACATTTCAAACAACACTGGTGTGTACGCCACTGATTCAGTATTTTAAAATAGCCACAGAAATTAAATGTAAGGGATTTGAGGCCCCACAATGTTACTAAGTAAATATCCAGCGATGATAATATGTTGGATACATGAGTGCCACTGCTAACTTAATTCCATTTCAGGATACCAAGAATCACAAACACCTCTTCCCCACTTTAATTGCTGTGTTTCATTTGTTTGCTCATGTAATGCAATACTTTGGACTAGAATAGAGACTGAAAGGTCTCAAATAGTTTATTTCCTGGAACAAGCCCAGAAATGCAGGAGAGGCCCAAACACGTTGAATACTGGTCGTGAACAGCAGCTAGCCTTTTGCTTTTTTAAATAACAATTTGCTGACTTTTAAAATGATTATTATGACGCCCTTTTGAATTCCTTCTGTAGTACGAATTCTTTAGTCTGCATAAAGGAAATATTTAATGGCAGCAGGCTGCTTACTTTGGACAATGATTCACTTTTAGCATTTTAAATGAGACATTGGCTTAATAATCAGGAGATTAGTTACAATTCTGAATCATATGCTACTGGGTCTGCCAGTTGGTAGCCAGACACTAGAGTAGACATGTCCACTGGTGACTGGACGTGAAATGTCTCTCTCTCTGTTTGTCTTCCCCAGGCATATTAGCAAAGTAAGCATGTGGGCCAGGAACTCTTTATCCTTAGGCAGCAACTCTACCAGGTGAGCCATGATAAGCTTGTCTCTTCTGGAAACTATTACAAAATGACAGGATATTGAACCTGTCAAAGTTGGGTGAACTTGTTAATACTGAAGTCTTCTATCAATATACTCTACACTTCTTGCCTTATAGTGGACTGTTCATTTCCACCTAGCCAGATCAGACCATCCTGTGTGTATATCAGTAGCCTTGTATTTTTTCTGAACAAATAAATGTATAGCTTAATTTGCATGTAATCACCTCTTGGGATGCCATTTTATGCCCTGAGTACTAAATAGAAGTTTCTAAATCAGGAAATTCTTCAGTTGAAATTCCTGGGGAAATTTTAAGTAAGCAAAACATAATTACCCAAGGTAGAATTTGGCCAGGCCACTGAAAAAGATGCATTATATTACCACAAAGTTACTCTTGCATCTCATCCAAAAGGTAGCAGCAAGCCCTCCAGCACAGTACTCCACAGTGGGACTGTGGTATAACTTTACTCCTACCCCATTTGCTACAATCCTTTCCCTGGTGGCTTCCTTTCTTATTTCTTTCTGCTTGCCCTGGTGACTGTTGCATCTCTTTCTTTTGCTTGGTAGCTCGCTTTAATCCTGGGGGGTATGGTTGAACAAAAACAATGGAGAATATGCTGCAGAGAGAAACCCAGCATTATCCTCTAGCTCCAGTGAGAGGGTCCTATGATTTTGCAGGATAAAGATCTGAGTTCTATCTTACTGCTGCTCTGACGTACCAAGCGGCAGTGGTGTGCGCATAATGGCAATAGCAGAGTCCTCTAGGCAGTAATTAATTCCTTGTGTGGGTGTGTTGACATTCTCCGAGATATACCATTTTTTGACATTGGACACATATGACCAACTGGGTAGAACAGTGGTTTTCAACCTGTAGGACGTGGACTATGTCTAGGGGGTCCTCAAAAGGTTGTCGTTACCAGAGAACAGTGGTTTTTAGGGGTCCGCAATGAAAAATGTTGAAAACCACTGGGGGAGAATATATACAGAATGAGCAGCAAATATGGATTGTGCTTAGAAGTGCTGAGAGTTTGCAGAGTTTGTTTCTTTTGAAAAAGGGCACTAAAAATGCACATGTGAACCTGGTAAATTAATGAGTGTATTTGTACCTAGCTTCTTTCAACTTGAACGTGTTAATAGTTGTTCAAAAATATCTGCTGTGCTTTGTGCCCAGAAGCTATCATTGTAATTCATCAAGTGCACAGACTAACCACCCTGCCCAGCCAGTTGTGACAATTTAGCTCATTGTGACTGTAATATTAAAATGTGTTCTCCTGCTACGGCCTAATTTGCCTTTTTCCTTTTTTGCTAATAATGTAGCTGCACCCATACTGGGAACACAGTGTAAAAAGTTTCTATTCTTTTGGCATCTCTTATGGACAAACTGCCGGGGTCTTTGCAGCTTCAAACAGCAAGTAAAATTAAAATATTGATGCCATCCTTGGCTAGATTTGTGACACGGAGATTTATTTCTTGAAAATGTGCCTGTACAAATGTCACTCAGCAGCATGAACACTTAGGCAAGATATACTTTTTAGGTTGAACATAATTTATCAAATGAATTTAAAAATTACAAAACATGTCCTCCTCTCACTCACACTGTCTAGAACCAGGACTTTGGGATGGTCTGAATCCTTTAATTCAGCAAACCCAGCCGCCAACACTGCAAGGAAGGTCTGGTCATGGGAGGTGCTGTGAACCCTCAAGAGATGCTCAGGACCTTGTAGGACTGAACCCTGAATGAGGATAAATGAAAACTAGGACTGGGTTTAATTTTAAAAGTCTATTTTTCAGGGTTAGGCTACTTTTTAACGGCATATTATTCAGGCCAGAAATATGGACATTCACAACATAATAAGCACTTCTCAGCGAGAGTAAAATGTATAATGCATTAAACATGTAATTAATTGGCATTATTAAGAGGACTGAGTTTTTTGTGGCTAAGTCACAGGAGATTCCAGGTCTGGGTACAAGTCTCTGCTCTGCCACAGACTTCCTATGGGGTGATGGATTCTTCCTAAAAGTAGGGAGGCCATGAGGCCCCACCTATGCCCTCCCTCTTCCCCACGAGGCCCTGTCCCCAGCCAGGCCAGAAGCCAGAGCTGGGCTGGGAAGCCTAGGCCCCTCAACCCAGGGCTGCCCGGGGGCTGGGGGGCGGGGGTACAAGTGGGGCAATTTGCCCCAGGCTGGCACTGCAGGGGCCCCGCCAGCCCTGGCCGAGAATCCCTTCCCTGGCTACTCACCCGATGGTGGTCTGAGTCTTCGGCGGCACTTTTAGCGACGGGTCCTTCAGTGCTGCTGAAGACTTGGAGTGAGTGAAGGACCGGTGAGTACAAGCACTGCAGAGCGTGGCGCCTTTTTTTATGTATGCTCCCCTGCTTTGCCCCAGGCCCCCTGAATCCTCTGGGCAGCCCTGCCTCCACCTGCCCAGGGTTGGGGAGGCCAAGAGAAGCCTCTGGCCACTATCCGTGCCTAGGGCAGGTGGAGGGTCCACAGCTCCCCACAGCTGCCCATGTGTCCTTTAACCTGACCCTGCTCTGGCTTCTGGCCTGGCCTGAGGGTGGGGTCTTGGGGCCAAAGAGCTGCAGCTGGGCAATGGTAAGAGCCATGCAAGCAACAGTAGGCAGTTGCAGACCTTCCACTTGCCCTGGGAAGGGGCAACCAGGGGGCGAGGACATGGGCCAGGGGCTGCTCTCAGACCCCTCCACCCGGGGCCAAGTAGAGGGTCCATGGCTCCCCACAGCTGCCCGGGCTCCCCGGGCAGCTCTTAGCTGGGCTGGGCTCCAGCTTCCAGCCTGGCCGGGGAGTGTGATCTCATGGGCTGAATAGGAGGGGCAGGGTGCAAGGCCTGTGGCAAAAAGTGGATGGATCAGGCCTGTCCACTTTCAAAAGTGGGAGGGCCATGGTCCCTTGCCTCTCCCCTCCCCGTCCTCCTCTGTTCTGGCACCCCTGCTTCCTATGTGACTCAATCACTTTGTACCTGAGTTCCGTGCCAGTAAACTAGTGATGGCCGTATTTCTTTTCTGTCTGCCTGTCTTTCCACTTTGTCTTTCTTGTTTATTTACATTGTAAATTCTATGCAGCAGAAACTGTCTCTTAACATGACGGGTAAAGCCCTTAGTACAATGAAGCCCTGATCTTGGTTGAGGCCTGTAGGTGCTGCTGTAATACAAAGAACAATGATGACTGAGTCTAGGTGGAAGTAGCGATTTTTCTGAAAGTTTATCTAATCTGTCTAAACTACCCAGTCATCATAGCTATTTATATCCAGTCATATCTGAATAGCTGGTGACATTGTTCGCAGAAGTGTGCGTCAACGAGATTCCAAACTGCTTTACAGAGAGAAGCAGCTAACACTTTTGTTTAAACATCAGCACTCAGTTTATGATTCATAACTATTATTAAATCAGGGTTGATACTGGCTTATTGTCTCTTTGGCCACAACTGCACTAGGAAACAGTACCCTTTTTGACACTCATTGTCGGGTACAGTTGCCTCATGGCTCTAGTCACTGTTAAAAATGGTTGTTCCACTTGGAGAAAGGGCCAGGTAAGTTCAAATCTGATTGTAAGCAAGCGTGGTCCTAGTTCAAGGAGGGGTTGATAACACTATTATACAATACAATGAAGGGTGAACGTGGTCGGTCCTGTCTGCACAAATGGAATAACACTTCTAACATTAGTTTTAGGTGGGGCTGGGATAGGTAGCCAGACACTAGGATAGGTAGAGGGGAAATCTGGCATCAAACACAGCAACTTTTAATTGTACACACAGACTTCCATTGGTATTGGCCTTTCATGGTGACATCACAAATAACATTACTTTTCATCAAGATGGCATCGTTGCCCTTCAGTTGGTGCCTCCATCTCTAAACTCAGAAATGCTGGGCTATATAATTAAAAGTGTAACAATACCTGTCACAGTTTATTCACTGAGCTTCTTACTCCATACAATTTTGTACTGCTGGGCTGAGCTAAACTGGCACAGTTGTCCTTCAAATGCCCTTTGGATAGCGTGATCTAAGATGGAAAATTAACAGGGAGCTAAATGTATTCTCCAGTACACAGGCCTAAAAAGGAGAGAATGTTGCAAAGAAAGCAGGAAATCTGAAAAAGTCTTGATTAAATTTCCATATATGTTTGTTCTGAAGATATAGCAAGTACCAATATGAAAAAGCTATTAAAATATTCTTGCCGTCTCCCTTTTTTCTGGAATGTTGCTGATTGCAACTCCTTCCACTGAAGCTTTTCCCCTTTGAGTGCTATAATTCTGAACTGCTATAAGAGCACATATTTAATAATAATGCCAGGCAGAAAAAACCCAGAATCTAAAACACGTATATGGAGGGCCAGAGATTCTGTTGAAATAAAGTTGTTTATGGATTAGAATCACAATGACACACTGTGTATGGTTTCCGTTTATTGCACCCTGATGACTTCTGAAGGAAATGGGCCAGACTCCTACAAATTCTTGCAAATGGTGAGGAAAATATATTTTAATGCACAAGATAAAAAATGAGCTTTTAAGGCAGATTTAAGTGTAGCTGGGCTTCAGGATAAATGAATAGTCTTTTCAAAGGCATTTGGAATCTGTTTCATCAATCAAATTACTGAGAAGTGATGATTAAGCTGTGCTACATCAGATCAGAAGCAAATTTTAACCCAGTAAACTTCTTCTACAGCAAATACTAGGTCTTGAGTCACTGAATAGTCTCCATTCTGACCTTCACTGCAGGCACTTGCCCAGTCAATAACAGTGCTTTAGACAAGTGTGGAAGCTGACAAGCATTTTTTTTTCTTTTTAGCTTAAGTGAATTTTGTGCTGTTGCAAGGAGCTGGGCTGGCAGCAGGGTCAGGTGCACCATGGCTATTGACAGTGCACTGCTCTACCAAGTTGCCTCCACTTGGCTGGAAGGGACCACCTGTAAGGCCTTGTGTACACTGGGAAATTGGCCGGCATAGCTATAGCAGAATAAGCTATTTCACTGTAGCTATTCTATAATAGCTTCCAATGTGGATTCTTTTTATTCTGGAGTAAAAATGGTTTTATTCTGGAACATTTACTGCACTGTGTGAGTTTATTCTACTATAGTTATGCAGGTCAGTCTACCTGTGTAGACAAGGCCTAAGGATAATAGGATAGGTCAATTTTCATGTCTTTTTCATCCCTGGGATTCCATGATGAGATTACCTAACAAGAATCTAATTTTGATTATGCTTCTGTGGTAGGGATAACTTTCCATTAAGAACTGGACTGAGACGGTCTCCTCATGTTATGTAAGCCACTAAACAGGTACCAGATTCAAAACTCTGTTCCTAATGAGACAGATTTTCCAAAGACATCAGCACTCCCAACTGGGGCCAGATTTTCAAAAAGAGCTGAGCTCATGTTTGGCTCAAATGAGGTGGCCAGAGTTCAGTACCCAACATCTCCTCTTATTCTCAATGGAGCTAATGTGTGCTGAGTTCTTCCCCAAATGTGGCCTAAATCTACTGTTAGGTATCTTTGATATAAATTAAATCTGCTCAATTACACTTCTAAGTAGGTATGCGGTACAGCTGGTCAAAAAATAGAATTCCATTCTGTGGGAAATTATGACATTTGAAATTTGTTTTTATTTTTAATCTGAATGAAAAGTCAAATTTCATGCAGAATGGCAATTCTGAAACCATTATATTGTTTTGCTTTTGATGTCAAAATATTTTATTAAATACAATACACTAATGATTGAACTATTAAATTTTATGGTATATTTAATATAATTTTAAGACAAAATGATAAAGTAGAAATGAAATATCACCTTATCAAAACAAAATGAGAAAGTTGAAATGATTCATTTTCATACTTTCCTGTCTAAAATTTTGTCTAAATTGACATCTTCCCATGAAACATTTAAATTAGGATGAAATTGTATTTTTGGACAGAAAACTGTTCCAGTGAGAACTTTTTGACCAACTCCAGTATCCAGAGTCTCAATGTCTCAAACATTTAAAGTGTCATATGGATTTAGGTGCCTATTGTTTGGTGCCCAATTTTGAAAACAGGATCCCAGTTACAACCAACATGGACTAAATGTGAAGTGATGAAAGGCTCCCGCAACAGCTCATTTTTATCTGCTGAATCATCTATCCTGCAAATCAGATAATTGCTTTGGTAGGAGGAAGTAGCTACTCTTCCACATTAAGAAATACCAGCTGCAAATGAATCATTATGATAGATATCTGTTGTCAATTCTATCCTCAAATCATATGAATTCCAGGTAGAATTCCAGCTTGAAACAAAACTCCAGATCCAAGCAACTTAAACATTTGAGAAAGTTCAGATTCAGAGGTGGATCTGAATTTTTGTGGACTGTGTCCTTCTTTGATTCTAGAGCATCTCCAAAGGCTGGGGCTGGGTTAATTCTAGAGCATCTCTGGCTTGCAGAAACTCTAATGCATGTTAAATTAGAATTCATTCCAGCATAGACAAGGTTTGAAAGCTTAGAGGGGTCCCACTCTCCTGAATGCAATGCCACTTCCTTCTTCCAAAGACCCAATATGTGACACCTATTTATGGTCAGGAGAAAGGGGTTGTCAATAACATTAGTCCCAGATTTGGACCTTAGCGTCCAAAATATGGGGGTTAGCATGAAAACCTCCAAGCTTAGTCACCAGCTTGGACCTGGTACTTGCTGCCACCACCCAAAAAATTAGAGTGTTTTGGGGCACTCTGGTCCCCCTGAAAAACCTTCCCTGGGGACCCCAAGACCCAAATCCCTGGAGTCTCACAACAAAGGGAAATAATCCTTTCCCTTCCCCCCCCCCAGGTGCTCCTGGAGAGATACACAGACACAAGCTCTGTGAATCCAAACAGAGGGACTCCCCCTCTCCGTTCCCGGTCCTGGAAACAAAAAGGACTTTCCTATTCCCCCAGAGGGAATGCAAAATCAGGCTAGCCAATTCAACACACACCGATCTCCCCTGATTTCTTCCTCCCACCAATTCCCTGGTGAGTACAGACTCAATTTCCCTGAAGTAAAGAAAAACTTCAACAGGTCTTAAAAGAAAGCTTTATATAAAAAAGAAAGAAAAAATACAAATGGTCTCTCTGTATTAAGATGACGAATACAGGGTCAATTGCTTAAACGAAATATGAATAAACAGCCTTATTCAAAAAGAATACAAATCAAAGCACTCCAGCACTTATATTCATGCAAATACCAAAGAAAAGAAACCATATAACTTACTATCTGATCTCTTTGTCCTTACACTTAGAAACAGAAGACTAGAAAGTAGAAACTACTCCTCCAAAGCTCAGAGAAAGCAGGCAGCCAGAAAACAAAGACCTCAGATACACAATTCCCTCCACCCAAAGTTGAAAAAATCCGGTTTCCTGATTGGTCCTCTGGTCAGGTGCTCCAGGTGAAAGAGACATTAACCCTTAGCTATCTGTTTATGACAGGGGTGTTGTGGAATTTCTGCTGCATGTTTTAGAAAGAAAGAAAGGTACTGGGAGGGCAAAAGGATGTATGAATGAGATGGAAGATTGAGAGACAAAGACTGTGGAAGAAAAGAGGAGAAGAGAGACTTCAGGGGTTGGATAAGCAGCCATACTTCTCATTATTTATTTGATTCAAATGTCAGAAATCAGTTTGGTTTGCCTCTCACTAGTTTTTGACCTGAACTGGCAATTCTTCTAGCCATATTTCTTCTAGAAATAGTGTAACAATTTAGCCAAAACCCTGTGATTTTTTTCAGAAACCTTTTGTCTAAATGCCACTATAACCAACAAAAATGCATTTACTATGAGCCTGTAGTTTCCTAAATCCCATAATCTTTGCTTCTTTCTTAATGTGCACACAGATAATGATTTTCTTGTTCTTACATTGACTTACTTTTCAGCTTTTATGCATTTTGAAGGCAGGGAGGGCCATATCCTCACGCCTCTCAATCTCGACCTCTTCATGTGTCAATGTCAAAAATTAAAATGCACGAAACTTGAATCAAAACCTCCTGTAGAATCTTCAGAACTGTAATGGACTCATAAACAAAACCATCCCTGGTAAATAATGTAATTTAGAATGTTGGTATCGAATAATGTGTATTTTAGGTTGAAAGTGTTTTATCACGGAAGGCGTTACAACTTTCATTTTAATCCTAAATGAATGACTACCAAAACCAGAGTTGGAATGGAGCCAAGAACATATCAATTTTTCAAAACACCATTTACAAGGCATATTTTTGATTTTTATTTGGTCACACATCCCTAGATATTATGCAAGCTGCGCACTGACTTGTGATTGAAAGATCTTTGGTGTATGAGGTGGTGGGTTTTTTTCTTCAAACTTTTCCTTTACTGCCATATAAGATGGAAACGGTCCCTTTCTCCATTCATTTTAATTGTCTGCTGTGAATTCAGCAGTTTTATGTTGGTACATTTGGCATAATTCCATTTTATCCTTCCTCACCATGCTGGAAGTGGGCTCCAGATCAGAGACACTGAAAAGGACATGCATTAGTATCAGTCTTTTGAAAATGGGCATATTCCCAGAAGCACACAGCTGCTTCTTGATATTGCTTAACAAATTCAAAATAGCTGAATTTGTCATAGGTAAAATCTTTCTGTGTCTAATAATAACGGGTGAAAAAAAATCTCTGTTGCTTTACTTTTATGTTTTACAGACATCAGGATGCATAACAGGTGTGAAGTCCAAAGGATGAAAACTTTGATTTTGAAGCATACACAACTTCGCCTAATTGCCTCTAATCCTCATCAGGAATAGTTAGCATTGTAGAAAGAAGGAGATCTTTCCATCTCTTTGAGCTTCCATCTGAGATCTCCCCAGTCATTTGAGCAGCCTGGCAGAGTCTTCTGCTATTCACTGGTAACCCAAATTCCTTCCCTTCACAATTCATAAACAATAATCTAAGGAACATTTTGTAATCTAGTGATGTCACATGATCTCTATTGACACACTCCCTGCTAAATACATGTTCTATGCTGGATCCATGCAGAAGCACTTTATTTTAAAAGACAATCCTTAGTTTCAGTTTCTCCATTTTGGTTGCACCCACCAGCACAAAACAATGCTATGTGTTGTGGCATGACACTGATATTCTCTGCAGCGATTCTTTTATGCTTTTATAGCATGATGATATCACAGTTCCTTCATATATTTTGTTACTGTGGTACAATATTAAAGCACTCATATGGCCTTTCATATGCAACTTGCTTTTTTAACCTACTAAGGATTAACCTGGCTGCGTTGTCTGTAGTGAGGTCTAGTGTTTAGAAGGTGATTCAGAGTTTGGATACTTGGGTTCTGTTTTTTCCTCTTCCACAGACTTTCTATGTGAACTTGAGCAAACCACTTTTCTTCTACATCCCTCAGTTTATCAAAAGGGTGAAGGGGAGTCAGCTGCACTTGCTTACCTCATAGGGATGTTGAGACTTAATTAATTGTTTACAAAGCACATTACACAGTGTTTCTAAACCAAAAATCTCACAGCAAAGCATCAGTCCTCCTGTGACACAAATTACAGAGCAGCAGGGAGATCTCCAAACTCCCTGCTATATACTAGAAAAATAAAATGCTGACCTGAAGGCACTTTTGAGGAAACAGGGAAAATGATTCAACTGTGGACATTTATGGTCTGAGCACCTGCAGCCCTCACTAATTTCAGCGGGAGCAGTGAGGGGTAAGTGTCTCTGAAAGCCAAGCCAATAAAGAATAGACTTTATAGTTTTCTGCTGCCTCTTGTGTCATTCAAAACTTTGGCCCACCTCCCCTTGTGCATCCAGGTCAACAGGTGCAAGATGATCACTACATGGCCTGCCTGATCCTGCTGTGAGCCTCACAAAAGCAGGAAATTTCCTTGCACTCTCCCCACTTCTACTGTGCACCCACATAAAAGCCAGGCAGAATCTGTCTCTCATTAAGAATCTTCCCTTTTAGTACTAAAGAACTTGGCTATAGGAAAGCAAAGCTCTTCCATTGTTAGTAAAACTGCACCTATCTTTTCACATCAGCCACCAAAACATACAAGAGCTGGAGTCTTTGCTCCTTTTTTAAATCTTGTGAATTTTGGGTGGCTGATGAAATTTGTGGCACTTGAAGAAACCCCCCCTTAGTGATCTGAACAAAGCTGCTCAATGTATTGTCCGACAGCCTTGGAGTTTGATTAACAAAATTGTTAACTTCATTTGAAATGGTCAGTGTTCTTTTAGTATTTTTTTTCTTCAGTATCCATTACTAATTACGGTACTGAATCGAAGGCTATTCCCACCACTGAACAGATTAGTTTGGAGAGATGTTTTGCTTTTAGTAGTCATAACAAACTGGCATTGGTGTTTACTTTAAAGCACTGGTATGTTCAAAGAAACACGTAGTTAAAGTGATAAACCAGTATCCTCACACTTTTTTAATCTGAAAAAGGAATTCAAGGGTGCAATTTTGAATGACTTAATATATATATACAGCATATTTTCTTATCTTCCAAACAGATGACTGGTATGGTACCATTCACCGTAATTTGACAGATGGGCACTTCACATTGTGTAATGGAGCTACAGTGTGAACAACCTATGTCAAACAACGTATGTAGTATTAGTATTTAGGGAACTGATCCTATAAGGCAGTGACTGTCAACCTTTTCAGACTACTGTACCCCTTTCAGGAGTTTGATTTGTCTTGCATACCCCAAGTTTCACCTCACTTAAAAACTACTTGCTTACAGAGTCAGACATAAAAATACAAATGTGTCACAGCGTACTTTTACTGAAAAATTGCTTAATTTCTCTTTTTTACCATATAATTATAAGATAAATCAATTAGAATATAAGTATTATACTTACATTTCAGTATAGAGTATATAGAGCAGTATAAACAAGTCATTGTTTGTATGAAATTTTAGTTTGTACTGACTTTGCTAGTGCTTTTTACGTAGCCTGTTGTAAAACTAGGCAAATATCTAGATGAGTTGATGTACCCCCGGAAGACCTTTGAGTACCCCCAGAGGTACATATGCCCCTGGCTGAGAATCACTGCTTTAAGGGGCTGTATTTGCCTGGTAAATTGCTGACTGGCCTCAATTCCCAGTGAAGTCAGAAACCATAGTGATGGTATAAACTGCTATATAAACGATAGCAATAGCTAGTGTGTACTACAGTACATATTTCATGGGCCTATAATAAATATTGTGATACTTGACCCGTAGTAAATACGATGCTACATGTGTAAGATATTTAGCGTGCAAAGATTTATGCATTTGCTGATTTTTATTCATGTGAGTAGTTCAGCTGGGCCTGATTTTCATTGCTATATAGGTGTCGTAGTGTAAATGACTATCAGACCTGTTGACTTCTTTAGGGTTGCCAACATTGTATTTCAAAAATAAGGGACTGTTTTCTTAGCACCCCAGCCCCAGGCCTCCTCTTGATATTATTATATTCATTATCATCATCATCATCATCATCAATAAACAAATAATAGTAAAATAATAATAAGCAGTACTCACCTACATTCCCCAGGAGTATTTCTTGCTGCTTTTTGCAGCACTCAGCAACTCCCAATCTTGTTGTACAGAGATGAGGAAATAAGGGACGTCCCTTGTAATAAGGGACTGTTGGAAACCCTAGTAGCGCAAATAATCCTGTTGTTTCTGCAAAAATGCTATTGTAAAATAATGTAATTTATTTGTAGCAATGTTAATATAGTAAATTAAACTGATAGTAAATTATGGGACAAAAGTTCATTAATATTGAGTAAAACGTGACCTGCAAAGGAATTTTTTTAATTGTAACTGTTTTTTACTTCTTTATGCTGTAGAAAGAAACCCAAAAGGGTTTTTTGTTTTTTTAACCCTACAGAGGTCCCCTGATTTTGATCAAGGACCTCTGGACGATCTCAGGGATATTTACTGTGAGCTGTTACATCTTCATTGAATTGGTGTCAGTTTTGAACCTTTAACAACTGTCATATTTCAACCAAGAGTTCCTCTGTCACTGGAGTTCAATAGATGATTACTAGTGATTTTTAGGTTCCCAACTAGATATGCCTTATAGAGGCCTGATTTTTAGAGGCAAGATGCTCAGTGCCTTTTGTAAATCATTCCTCCTTATGGTAACTCAAGTTTGGCAGTCAAGATCACTGGTCAATTTTGAAAATCTTGGTCAAAGAGCTTTAGATAATCTGAATAAAAATCTCTTCATTTGCTCTCTTTTTCAATCTCTTGCCTCTTATATTCTACTTTCTCAAGTGTTCCAGTCACTATAGAATGTTGTGGTGTAGAAAAGACTTGAATTCTGAATGTGTTTAAAAACAAACAACCCCTATTTCCCCATCCCCCACCAAAAAAAACAACCCTCTTTTTTTTTTTATTAAAAAAAAATCCCTGTAGGTCTTCTGTGTATAGAATAAAGTAGCAATACATCCATTTTCTCTCCCTTTGTGGGTCACCTTTTAGAGTCAAAACATTCTGTTACTTTGGGAAAAGACCCTTAATTGAATATAGTTTGTTCAAAAACTATCTTTAGAAATCCAAAAATTCATGGTTAATATTTCCTGAACCATCTTGACTCTGCAGCCCTATCACTGCAGCCAACTCTCCATGTTCCTCTCAGGGCAGGTCTGCACTACAGCCCAAGTTGATCTAACTTAGATCACTCAGGGGTGTGAAAAAGTCTCCCTTCTCCCTGAGTGATTCAAGTTTTGTGCTGTCCACACAGGCTCTATGTTGGTGGGAGACACTGTCCCGCCAGCATGGCTGCCGCTTCTCACCAAGGTAGTTATGCCAATGGGAGAGTGCTCTCCTGTCGGCATAGTGCGTCTTCACCAGACGTGCTACAGCAGCGCAGTTGCATTGGTGCAGCTGAGGCTATGTAGCACTGCAGTGTAGACTTGCTCTCAGTGAATCCTTTGTATATACTTTGAAAAAGAATATATGACTTGACTGAGTTCCCGAGACTCATGATTAGGGCTGGCTCCAGCGTTTTTGCCGCCCCAAGCAGCAAAAAAAGAAAAAGAAAAAAAAAAGCTGCGATTGGTGGCACTTTGGTGGCATCTCCACCGGTGCTGCCGCTTCATTCTTCAGCAATTTAGTGGCAGGTCCTTCCCTCTGAGAGGGCACTGAGGGACCTGCTGCCTAATTGCCGCCGGAGAGCCAGATGTGCTGCTCCTTTCCGTTGGCTGCCCCAGGCACCTGCTTGCTGCCCTGGTGCATGGAGCCAGTCCTGCTCATGATGGTAGTTTGCAAGGCTGCTATATTTGTATAGTTTGAAGGTGGAGGGTAGTAAATGTGTATTCCAATGTATTGGTTATATGATTATTTACGTCTCTGATACCAGGTGTGATCCTTTGCCACCACATTGCTCCATGCTTTTCCCATGGTGTTCCAGTGATGTGGAAATGGAGAGAGGAATCTGGAGCAGGCACAGTGCTCGAAGTGCGTGACTGGGGCGGCAGGCTGTGAGGGGGGTGGCCTGCCGGTCACCGTGAGGGTGGCAGACAGGGAGCCTTCGGTGGCATGCCTGCGGGAGGTCCGCCTGTCCCTTGGTTTCGGCGACAATTTGGCAGCGGGTACGCTGAAGGCGCGGGACTGTGGGACCTCCTGCAGGCATGCTGCCGAATCCGCATTATCAGCAGACCTCCCGCAGGTGCGTTGCCGAAAGACACCTGACTGCCGTGCTTGGGGCAGAAAAATACATAGAGCTGCCACTGGTCCGGAGATGGCAGACTGAAGTTCAGGGGACCTCTGGATTCTTCTCTTCAGACCCGCCAGGGGAATCAGGCAAAAGTGAATACGGTCTGAGGCAGCTGCATTAGGTGGTGTCCCTGGAGGTACGGCACCTGTAAGGACAGTGTTTCCACAGGTCAGTGTCAGGTGGCAGAGAGAAGCTATGTCCCATGGGTGCTTGAGGAGAACCTCAAGCTTCTTCGGGGAGTAGAGATGAAAAGGGACCAACCGCCTCTCATTGGAAGAATTCCTAGGAACCTCAGTCAGTTAAAATCTGTTCAGTTTCCTCTCCTGTATGTGGCAATAGTCCATACAGTGGCAATTAGGGTCTTTGTAAGATTAAAAGAAAGGTGTAATATTCTTAATGATGTGAATCAGTGGTTAAAATCATGATTTTATATGAGTTTCACCTCACATCTGGCCAAATTCTGCTGGCAATGATGCTGCTGAATTGATTAGTCAAAAGGCAGAGTCTAATTTTTCCTTTTGGTCTATTTTTATTTTAAACATAACTATTTTTAAACATGGACTTTAACTCTGGAGAGGTGCATTTGGAATTTTCAATAAATATATTGTTAAGCATGTATTGTAATAGTTGTCCTCTGTAGAAAACAATGACAAAACTCAATCTGCTTTGTATTCCCTTTCTTACAAAGAAATATAGAATAATACCATTGTACGCACATTTATTGGCAGTTATGTAGATCTGAGTGATTTAAGGCATAACCAGCAAGCAATAATAATGCACAGTAATGCAAAGTGTGCAGTTAAGATTTGGGTGCACAAGTTGCTCACTTTCTCTCTGTCCACCTGAACCTAAAATTGTAGGTTCTGAAGAGATTCATTACACCTTTTCTCTTTGTGTGTTTTACCAAGCATACTTGATGGACTTTCATAGGTGCAAGAATTAGATTACTTTCAAATGAAAGAGACAATAAATAAAACACTACAGTGTAGCAGAAAAGTGACCTTTTAAAGAGGGACTGCATACAAGATTTCATATCCCTAAAGAAAAATGTAAGCACCATTAATTTGAAAAAACAAAACAAAAAACCTCCAAACCCTGCACTGTTTCCAGATTCATTCTTGGAGTCCGGAATCTGCATTTGCTTACAGACAGAACTATCTGCGTTCCTCTCTAGCAGAAATCTCCGGAAGAAAGTCCCCCACAAGGAAGATATTTCTGTGGGGAAAGGGAGAATTTCATACTGGAATAGCCTGATCGCTTGCTGCTACTAAATTATTAACTGGCTTTCTAAGCCCCTGTGCTGGCAATTCAGCTCTTTTTCTCCTTCAGGGCAGCTTTAGCTGGAAGTACAGTAATTGTTAACTGTGCGGGAAGACTGAAAGTGGAGGGAATTCAAGTTTATACTTCCTTGAAAACTGTTACTGCAAACCGTTCTGGTTCTGGTGTCCTGACTTCATTATAAATAAGTGTCTGGGAGGTGGTGATATTATAATGGCTGTACTCAGCTCATTAATTTGTTTTCTTGCTGAGGGGAAAATGATTTTATATATATACATAATTAGTAAATTGATCCCACTGAATCTGTGAGTTGAAGTCAAAAGTTATTCACCTCACATGTTCACATTTTTAATATACTGACATAAAGTTAAAAGGGGAAAAAAAACTATGTGACTTTAGTGGCTCTATAAAGTAAGGGGCAATTGGCACTGGGCTGAACTACTTAGAAAGTGTAGGCCATTATTGTACAGACTCCCTTGCACAGCTTTACCTATGTACCAGCCTTGGCCTGGAGCCTGGATGTGTTTCAGTCCTGCACATTTTGGCTTGGATTTGCCAAAGTGCTGATGCTTCTCATGCTGGGTTTGCTCAGGGTCTGTGAAGAGACCCTGAGCATAGTTCACAGAAACACGTACATTGCTAAGCAACGTGAGCAACCTCTATGTCCACGCAGAACAGAGCACTGGTGAGTATGTGTGGCACCACCAGGGAGCTGAGAACAGTTGCTTAAATACAATCCAGTGAATGCAAAGGGTCTATACAGTGATTGCTTTTAGGATTTGCATTTGTTCCTCTGCTATCTTGGGGTTGGGACTTATTTGATCATGTTTAGAAGAAACTGGTATCAGCGGCAGTTACTGACTGATCTGTCTCTGAAGGCTCCTGTGAAACATTCTGTCTCCCTCAGCCATCGGCTCCAGGCCTCCTGGCCTCTGCTGGCCACAATGTTCCTGCTAGCCTGTTAACACGATGTGCTTCCATCTTCCCACACTTCATATTACTGGACCACAAGGAGCAAAGTAGAGAGCTGTGTGAGTAACTCCTGACAAGTCTGACAGAAACACATTAACGCTTTTTTGGTGGAACATTTCCCCCCGTTGTTTGACCAGCTCTGGTCACAAAATACCATGTTCTACGTACCTTCCAACAACTCATCTCTGTCTCTTATCATCCTCTTCTATCCCACTGCAGGATTGAATCCTTTCTGAATAAAGGCTGCCAGTTGTTCCCTATTACACCCACTCAACGGGAGTGGACATATTGTGATATATTTTAGGGTGAGGCCATCAAACTTATTTTTATTTGTGACCTGTCCCAAAATGTGCCAAAATATGAACCTCTTATTATTTAACACTTATATTGTGTAGCCAGCTAGGCCAGGGCCCCATTGTTCTAGGTTCTGGATAAACATGCTGAAAATTACTAAGTCTCCAGAAATGAGAGTAACAATTAGTTTGGGTCTACATGTGAAGGTTTGTCCTTTCTCCTTTCTATTCTGGGGCTATTGCTTCTATTTTCTTCTAGCAAGTACAACACTGATAGTAATTCCAGCATTTATCAGCATGGTAGATAATGTAGTCTCATCCAAGGTCACTGTGTATGATACTTGAAGTATTTGAGGTGGGAGCAAGATGAAGAGGGTATAATAAAGGTGAAATATGAATACTGTACTTCTATGACTTCTCATAAACTCTCCCCAGTGGCTAAACAGTTCATTTTTCAAGATCTGGTGATGACTTATTCAGAGATTAACAAGTTCACAAGTCTCCACTGTACTAGTGTGCAAGACTATCACATGAGAACAGCCATACTGGGTCAGACCAATGGTCCATCTAGCTCAGTATCCTGTCTTCCAATAGTCACCAATGCCAGGTGCTTCAGAGAGAATGAGCAGAACATGTAATTATCAAGTGATCCATCCTCTGTCACCCATTTCCAGCTTCTGGCGAACAGCTAGGGACCTTTAGAGCTGGACAAATGATTAACAGCAAATAATGTATTCAACTTATTTAGCACTTTATTCAGTTCATAAATAGCCTGCAAACACATGCTGATTTTTATGAACTATTTAGTTATCTGAAATTGTACAAACACTTTTTATGTCAACATATTTCACTCTGTGGGTGTTCACAAAATATTCTCTTTGGCTATGTTTTTGGCTACTAACCATTCATCATTTTAGATATGTGATTTTCAGCAAATAAACGGCAAAATAAAGACAATGGATTTCAAGAAGGCAAACTTTGGCAAACTCAGGGAGTTGGTAGGTAATATCCCATGGGAAGCAAGTCTAAAGGGGAAAAAAATAGGAGACAGTTGGCAGTTTTTCAAAGATACATTATTAAGGGCACAAGAGGAAACTATTCAGCTGCATAGGAAAGCTAGGAAGTATGGCAAGCGACCACCTTGGCTTAACCAGATCTTCAATGATCTAAAAATAAAAAATGAGTCCCACAAAAAGTGGAAATTAGGTCAAATTACAAAGGATGAATATAAACAAATAACACAATATGTAGGGACAAAATTAGAAAGGCCAAGGCATAAAATGAGATCAAACTAGCTAGAGACATAAAGGGTAACAAGAAAACATTCTACAAATACAGTAGAAGCAAGAGGAAGACCAAGCACAGGGTAGGCCTGTTACTCAATGGGGAGGAGGGGGAAGGAAATAATAACAGAAAATGTGGAAATGGCAGAGGTGCTTAATGACTTCTTTGTTTCTGTTTTCACCAAGAAGCTTGGTGGTAATTGGACATCTAACATAGTGAATGGCAGTGAAAATGAAGTAGGATCAGAAGAGGCTAAAGTTGGGAAAGAACAAGTTAAAAATTACTTGAACAAATTAGATGTTTTCAAGTCACCAGGGCCTGATGAAATGCATCTTAGAATATTCAAGGAGCTGACTGAGGAGATATCTGAGCCATTAGCGATTATCTTTGAGAAGTCATGGGAAATGAGAGAGATTCCAGAAGACTGGAAAAGGGCAAATATAGTGTCAATCTATAAAAAGAGAAATAAAGACAACTCAGGGAATTACAGACCAGTCAGCTTAACTGCTGACCCAGAAAGATAATGGAGCAAATGATTAAGCAATCAATTTGCAAACATCTAGAAAATAATAAGGTGATAAGTAACAGTGAGCATGGATTTGTCAAAAACAAATTGTGTCAAACCCACCTGATAGCTTTCTTTGATAGGGTAACAAGACTTGTGGATAGGGGGGAAGTGGTAGATGTGGTATATCTTGACTTTAGTAAAGCTTTTGATACTGTCTCATAAACAAACTAGGGAAATACAAACTAGATGGAGCTAGACCTACTTCTGTTGGTGAGAGAGACAAGCCTTTTAGCTACACAGAGCTCTTTTCAGGTCTGGGAAAGGTAGTCAGAGTGTCACAGCTAAATACAAGGTAGAACAGATTGTTTAGCATAAGTAGTTAACCCAACCCACAGTGTATGTGGAGCATAGAAATAATCGAAAAAAATAAGTTTCAGTTCCAGTTAGAACACTGAAAATATGTATTTGTGACAAGAGTTATTAGCTAATTTATCACTCTACAATTTAGACCCTGATCCAAAACCCATTGAAATCAATGGGAGTCTGTCCACTGATTGCAATGAATTTTAGACTGGGCCCTTAATGGGTCTTGCAACGTTTTAAAGCTGTTTTACTACCACTTTACAGGGTAGTTTTTGAATCCTGCTTAACTGAGGGAAGGTATCCCTTGAACTCTTTCTTGTTTAATCCACTTCAATCATAGATTTTAAGTCCAGAAGGGACCCTTATGATCATCTAATCTGATGACCTGCATAACAGAGGCCGTAGGTTTTTACCCGATGATTCCTGCCTCAAGCTCATAATTTCTGCTTGAGCAATAGCATGTCGTGTAGTGTACCTTAGTATAAACTCAGTTAGTGGTATTGTGGAGAGGGCTCCAAGGTATACTATTGAAATCATACGGCGCAGGTGATACTGTGGTTTAAATAAAGATAGTTTAAACTCTAACCCAGTTAGAGCTAAAATGGAGTCTGTCAGATGGGAGACAATTTCCAGATGGATCAGTGTCCAATAGGAAACCTTTAATGCAAGGAGACAGTTGTAGTAAAAATAGGTCAATGCCTGATACATTTTACTTTTATTATGTAGTCCAGAGACAGAGGTACAATATTGTTTGTCTTAATCTGTATCTTGTACAAAGAAACCCCTCAACTTCGATTCTCTGTTTATCTGCTTACAACTCCTGGCTGATGAGGAATTACAAAATCCAGCTTGTTTCCTGAGCCTTTTCTATAAGCGTGCACAGGACAAAACCAAAGCAAAACAAAGGTTGTCCGAAAAATCTGAGGTACTTTGGTTTTGTAAATCCTTTCAGGAGATCCTGTGTTTACTAGAAGTGAACTACATGGGTTAATTTGCTAAAGTGTTTTGAAAGAATTAGCCAAATGAGAAAAGAAACAATTACCTGAAGTTGCTCCTTGTTGCCAAGAACAAAAGTAAAACAAATCAGTGGCAGGATGAGTGGATCCGGTTAAATAATTATGTCTCTCCAGCAGGAAGTCTGTCTATCAACTGAAAGGTGAGACAGCAACATAATGACAATGCCCTGTGGATCAACTCTGAGATTTTTTTTAAAAAGCTACCAAAACACTAGAATAACTGACCAAAACTAACGTTTTAGCATTAAAGCTCAAGCAGTAGGCAGCCAAATTATCCTCTGATTCATGGACATGCAGCTCCACTGATGTTAGTGGAGTGCATGGGGGTAACTGAGGGAAGAATATGACTTTGTCCATGAAATGGCTGCTTTAAAGTGGTAAGCCGTGATCTGCAAGAGTATCTCTGGCATTTCCTATTTTCCAGGTAGGAGGTGAGCCCCACAAAAGCATGCTGAAAATGAAATAGGTAAAGATGAGTGTCAGACTCCATTTGTGACATGGGAACTGTGGGTCATAGATGCATTTAAATCAGTCGGGCGACAAAGGACAGAAAGAGTTTAATTATAAAAATAAATTTTTAAAAATAATTAAAACCTCTAAAAAATCTTTTCAAATGTGAGTGCCTAGAGTTAGTTCCCATCATCTCTAATTAGGCCCCCTAAATAAATGGCCTGATTTTTTTAAAGGCAAAGAGCACCTGCAGCTTCCATTAACTTGAAGGGCAATCGTAGGAGCTCATCACCTGTGGAAAGGAGATCTGTTATTAAGTGGACATAAATATGGGTTTAAGAGCCTAACATAAGGCACTCAAGTTTGAAAAATTTGGCCTGAGTTTCCAGGACAGCCTATATAGCACCTCTCAAAATCACTACATTCAGTTCTTCTTCTTCTTCTTCTTTTTCTTTTTTTTTTAAAGACCACTTCATTCTCTAATACCAAGAAATCCAAAATTAGCCATCTCTATTTTGAAAACATCTGTGGGCAACAGATTGGTGTAGAGTTTTGAAATCATCAGTTCTGCTCTTATTTACATTCTGTAATTAATATGACATTAACCTGCTGCTACATAATTCATTTTGACTGAAGAGTTCTTTGTTTTTGCTATTTGGCTGCTAAGAAATTTACTGTCAAGAAAACAAAACAAAAGCTTCATCTTCTCTTTGGAGAATTAGGGTACTTTGCCTTAAGAAAAAATGTTTTATAATCTGTTTTAATATAATACAAGAGATACACAAATCCAACCAAAGGGCTTCTCCATTTAAAAAAAAAAACCCAAAACATGTTAGATTTTAACTGTGGCCATTTTCCAGGAGACGCTCTTGTACTAACTTTACAAAATGCTCAGTATCTGATGGATTAAATCATTCATGGACACTGTGGTTTGGTGTGTTGGGTTCTGTCTTGATTATGATTAGCAGTCACATGAGCCCTGGGGTGTCTGGGACTTCATAGAATATCAGGGTTAGAAGGGACCTCATGAGATCATCTAGTCCAATCCCCTGCTTAAAGCAGGACTAAACCCCAGACAGATTTTTACCCCAGTTCCCTAAATGCCCCTCCTCAAGGATTGAAC
Source organism: Gopherus evgoodei (assembly GCF_007399415.2). Lineage (NCBI taxonomy): Eukaryota > Metazoa > Chordata > Testudines > Testudinidae > Gopherus > Gopherus evgoodei. The sequence goes on along the minus strand of NC_044323.1, from coordinate 26,633,862 downwards.
TCACAACCCTAGGTTTAGGAGGCCAATGCTCAAACCACTGAGGAACACAGATGGGTGGAAAAAAAATTTTTGCAGAAATTTTGACCTGTCTGGGAAAATTGTAAAATGGAACATTTTGATTTGGAAATGCTGCTGTGGTGCCCCATGGGAACTATAGTTCAGGTGCCTCATGTCTCCATTCTCATTTATAAACTGGGTTTGTTGGCAGGCCTACATTTTCTATGATGCACCAGGATCACCTCTCTTGCTGAACTGCTGTGATGCATCATGGGAGATATAGTCTGGCTGGGGAGCCTGATCCATATTGGAAAAGTGGGCATGAGGCATCCAAACTACAGCTCCCATGAGTCAGTGTGTTAATATTTCTGATTTTTATTTTTTAGGTATTTGTTTTTTCATTGAAGAGCCAATATTTTCTGTAGAAAGCAGACACTTTTTGTGAAAAAAATTAATCAAAACCCCAATTTTCCATTGAAAACCAGTTTTGATGGAAATTTTTTCACCAGACCTAGTTGTGAAGCTATTGCAGAGTTCATGCATAATAATGGAACAAATCTGCTATTCATTGTTCAATGAAAACATAAAAAGGGAACAGGGTTTTTATATGGGGTTAAACTTCATTAGAAAGGCACTTATAAAAGTCAGACAATATTGTTACTGACAACACTACACTGAAGAAACACGGCTTTACTATTTGTAAGGTCAGCTACACCATGTCATCATATTTAAGGCTCAGCTGGTGATATTTTGGTTCTAAATTCAATTTTTTTATCAGCCAGTAATTGAGCCATAAAAATTCACTCTAGCCTGACACTGGCTAGACAGGGTATCAATAGATGGTAGTATTTTATTTATTTATTTTAAGTGATTTTTTCCCTTCATAGGTGAAAACAATAACTCCCTCAATTAACACCCCCTCCCCATAGGTTTTTCAAGAAGAATTTGCTTCATGGTTACTCTAGTATAATGAGTTTTGGAATGAATCCTCTGCCCCAATATTAGGCATGCATCCACTCCTCTGCCCTAATGGTGCATGATAATTGAAATACATCCTCATCTCTCAAAGCAGAAAAATAACTCTCAAAAGCTGCAGCCCATCAGAAAACCATACAGAGTGTTACTGTCAAAGGGAAATTATCATAGATGAGAGTAGATAATCAAAAGCAATCAAGCTTGCACATCTAAAATAAAGCAGTTACTCTCAAGACCTATATCATGCTTAGCCTACAGTGGGTCAAAACCCAACCCAGACTGATTGCACTTAGAAGGTTCTGAAGTAAGATATTCATAAAAGTTCCAGGTCGCATGAAATATTTCCAAGTTATCATTAGCTAGATCTGCTTGTCATCTTCTCTGAGGGCATGATCAGTAACTATAATCTGTATCATAATGAGTTCATGCAGGTGGGTGGCTCCTTCTTATTACAGTGCATCTTCATGACTATTCTAGTCATCGGGAGACCCAAGGACGACATCTGCCAGTTACCTTTATACACATGTCATCTAATGCTTAGGATGCTGGCTATACTTGGTGTTTTTTACCTGAGGGGAGGGTATGACAATGCAAGTCATATAGCAAACAGTGATGTTTGGCATGCATCTTGTTTCACTTTTTTTTATTGCTCTCTCCTATGGTCCAATTACTATGGGTTGTGCCATAGGCTAGAGGAAAGACTGTTTTTAGATCTCCAGATTGGAAGTAACATGACAAATAATTTCCTCTGAGAATTACTTTCCTGTGGAAATTCAGGCAAGACCAATATTTTAAGCACTTGCCTAGTTTGTGGAAATCATGAATCTACGCTGTTCTTTCAAAACTACTGAAATATGATTCAACACTATTCCAACAACCTAACTGAGGGTTTCGGAATGGAATCAAAATATATTTTGAGTTTTTATATATGCTCATTGCTTTGGTGAGTATGTAGTTTCTGTAAACAGCTAATGCAATTTGAGTTTACAACTCAATCTTGAGTCTACAGTCACAGCTGCTTGGCTAGTATTTCTGCTAATACTTTAGCTAATTTAAGTAAATGCAGGGCCGGTGCAAGGATATTTTGTGCCCTAGGCGAAACTTTCATCTTGCGCCTCCCCCTTCCCCCCAAAATCACATACATTATACACAATACACGGTCACAGAGTAACAAGTTATAATTTAGAATTTATATTTCCACGCTTTAAGTTTAGCAAATTTAGAAACAAGTTCCTCCAAGTCAATGCTGTGAGCAATGTCATGTTCTATTGACAAGGTAGATAGCCCAACAAGTCTTTGTTGCAACATTGATGTTCGCATATATGTTTTTATCAACTTGAGCTTCGAGAAGCTTCGCTCACCACTGGCCACAGAAACTAGGAGAGTCAAGAGGATGCGAAGAGCAATAACTGTGTTAGGGACACTATCTGTCAGCTTATTTTCCCATATGAAGTTCAATACATCTTGCGGTGATGAACTCCTTTGGACTCGTCTTGCAATAGCTTGCAATTCACTGCACAAGTCAAAGGCATCAATATTTTTGGATTCACCATGTTGCAAAGCTTTCTCCAAAATCAAGCAATGTTCCATAATTTGCTTTGGTGTTTTATTTTGCAAACTGTAAACATCATATATGAAGCCAAATACTGAACTAATTTGCTGCATCAATGTGAATCTTTCTTCAACCGAATGTATTGCTGTGTCAATGACTGCAAAGTAAAAGTTCACTTTGAATTTTTCTTTCGGATCATAAATAGGTTCGTCATCTGCTTCATATGTGAACTGCTTCCTCTTCTTTCTAATACGGATTGGATCTGGTTCAAAAAGTGCCAGTACATCCAACTCCTCCGCAAGTTCACCTGCATCTACCAATGTTTTCTCAAAGGCTGAGTCACTTCTGCTGCCCACAAGAAACTTCTTGGTTTCTCCAAGTTGATTAATGGCATCACATATATCAAATTCTTTTGCCTGAAGTTGATTGCTACTTATGTTGATCTCAAACAATATGTCATACCACAAAACAAGAGAAACAAGGAACTTGAAACTAGAAATGGTTTTTGTAAGAGCTTTTGCATCAACTTGTGATGTATTGCCAGATGATCCTGTTAGAGTATTGTCTTCATAGATGTCTACCAGAGCATCACAGATGTCACCAGTGAAAGCAGGATGGAAAAGCTCCCCCGCAAGAAGACCTAAGATGTGAGGGCTGGATACATAAACAGACACCTGTCCCTCACAGGCACTACCTCATAACATGCTAATTTTGCTCAGGACAGATCATCATAGAGGAATACTATGCATTCAGTGGTCTCTACACTGGCCAAGCAACAGCATGACAACTAACCTAACCAGTCCATCCAACTTTTTTGACAGCTTCTTGGGCACTGGTGAGGGGTAGCGGTGCCAGACTGAGCCCGGTGATGGGTGCACTACAAATCTACAAACTGAGGCAAGGGGCTGGGCCTAGAGTCCTGCTGAGAGTGCTGTCCTGCACCAAGTGGAGCACCGCCTCCATGAGGAGAGAACTCAAACAAATATCACGCTCCTTCTGCATGATTCCCCCAAGCACTTCTTCAGGCAGCTGTTATGGGGGTCACTCACAGGCTTAGGCCTGCCTGTTGCAGGCAAAACACAGCAGCAGGGCTTAAAACTCAGACAGGGCCGCCCAGAGGACTCAGGGGGCCTTGGGCAAAGCAAAATCGGGGGCCCCTTCCATAAAACATTTGCAATACTATAGTAACATGTATTAGGAAATGTAAAAAATAACTAGTGAAATACATTCAAAAATTAATTTGTAATAATTTGAAAATAAACTAAATACATTATTTAAAAACATTAAAAGCTGTAATGGTTTGTATACGTTTGCAATTACATAATGGGCAGTTGCTGGGTGATTGTGATAGTTGGTACCAATGGGCTGTCGTTGCCTGGGGGTGGTGCTATTGTTGCCCAGGGCTGGGTGGGGAGCTGGGCTCTGGGTTCAGGGGTGCCCAGCTCACAGGGGCAGGGCTCAGGGATGTGGGGAGATAGGGTCGGGAGGGGTCCAGCTCAGAGGGGCTGGGCTCAGAGCTGGGGGTCAGGGCTGTTGGGGGGATGGGGTCAGGGGGTTTCCAGCTCAGAGGGACTGGGCTCGGAGCTGGGGGTAAGGGCTGTGGGGGGATGAGGTCGAGGGGGTTTCCAGCTCAGAGGGACTGGGCTCGGAGCTGGGGGTCAGAGCTGTGAGGGGGATGGGGTCAGGGGGGTGCCTGGGGGCACTGGGGCAGCTCAGCTCTGCAGGCTGCTGTTCTCTCCAGCCGTCCAGGCACAAGGGGAGCAGGAGCAGGGACCAGCCAAGGACCAAGGGGGCAGGAGCACAGGCACCTGAGGCCAACCTGTGGGGAGGCACTTGCTTACCTTGCCCAATGCACGAGCGTTGGGGTCCTCTTTCTTCCTCCACTCCACCAGACCACTGCTGAGGCTCTTTTCTTCTCCGTGCCCCTCGCTGGGGCTAACGTGGAGGCTGAGCCAGGGGGCAGCCGCAGCTTTCCTCCAGAAGCAAAGCCCTGGTGTTGCTCCGCTGTCGCAGGGCCCCTGCCACATGCCCTAAGCAGAGCTGCGCAGCTCTGCCCAGCCGCTGGTGCCCCCGCCGGCAACGAGAAAAATTGCAGAGGCTGGAGCCCCTGCTCTGGGAGGGAGAGGGATTCTGAGCCTCTGCCTGCAGCTCAGGGATTCCCCTGGGTCAGCGCAGCCGCCGTCAGCCCGAACCTCTGGGCTGCCACGGCGGCGCACTGACCCCGGGGGCGCCCTGGGCTGCTGACTGCTGTGCCGGCGCCCTGACCCCAGGGGCGCCCTGGGCTGCCGGGCTGCTGCGGTGGCTCCCTGACCCCAGGGGCACCCTGGGCTGCCGGGCTGCCACAGCTGCGTGCTGACCCCGGGGGCGCCCTGGGCTGCCAGACTGCTGCAGCTGCGCGCTGACCCCGGGGGCGCCCCGGGCTGCCGCGGCAGCGCGCTGAGCCTGGGGGTGCCCTCGGCTGCTGGGCTGCCGTGGCGGCTCCCTGACCCCAGGGACGCCGTGGGCTGTCGGGCTGCTGCGGCTGCGCGCTGACCCCAGGGGCGCCCTGGGCTGCCGGGCTGCTGCGGCGGCTCCCTGACCCCGGGGGCGCCCTGGACTGCCGGCTGTAGGCAGCTCAGACTACCTCTCCAGCAGCAGCAGCTGCAACCATTTAAAATTTTTTTTGGGGGCGCCGCTTTTTGGAGCCCTCAAATCTTGGTGCCCGAGGCAACTGCCTAGTTCGCCTAAATGGTTGCACCGGCCCTGAGTAAATGTACCATATTCAGTATCTGCTCTTCTGTAAGGTAAAGGTTTAATATAGAAGAGACTAATTACATTGAGTGCTATTTGATGTCTTTGCAAAGTGCGTCGTTTGAATAAATACCGAGCTCTTTTGTTGTGTGAAGGGTATAGCTGAAATATTTCAAGCTTTAGGATGTTGTGAATGCATTCATTCTTACCTAATTTTCCTGTCTTCTGCATACAGGTGTGTCATCAGATATTTGACCAATGCATGAACAAAAAGCAGTCCTGTTCAAACTATTCCTAAGAGGGAGATTCTTCAAAGGAAAAATGGGAATTAAGTGCCCAGCTCCCATTGATTTTTCAATGGTTGCTTGGTGGCTGACAGCCCTTTCTGCCATTGAAAATCTCTAACTAAATGGGAGATCAGGGGGACCAGGACTCTTGGGCTTTTTGTCTTGGCCCTGCCATTTTGCTGTGTGACCTTGAGGAAGTTCCTTAATGGCTGTGCTTTGGTTTCTCCATCTGTAAAATATATATAATGAAAAAGCTTTGATGAAATGTTGTGATGGTTAATGACTTTGGAAGGGGAGTAGGAAGGGAGGGGGGTCCCTTGTCGGTCTCATCTGTGACCCATTGGTCCCCTGAACCTATAAACTGAGCCACATACAAAACCTTTCTGTTTACAGCAGAGCAGAGCAGACAGGGAGCGGTAGACAGGAATTTGAGAGAGTTTGACAGAGGGAGGCTTACAATGGTGAGGAGGACCCGCAACACCTGTGCCAGCACTGCTTCTGTCTCCTCCACCTGCGCCTGTAGCCAGACAGAGCACCAAAGCATGGATGCTTTTACCCAGATTCTGGTGTGGGCTTGCAAAGACTGTAATTTGCAATTTCCACTTACTGATATCCAGGCTGGGGGTGGCATCCAATGTGAAAGGTGCCTCCTGGTGGAGTCTCTCAGGCAGCATGTGGGAGAGCTACAGGAGGAGGTGGCTAGGCTGAGGAATATCCATATCCATGAGCAATTCCTGGACAGTATCCATGTGAAGACAGCTGACGGTGCTGTCCCAGTTGACAGGACTACCGACACACCAGTGGAGGAGGAGATGCCTCAGGGTGTTTCTGACACACCAGTGGAGGAGGAGGAGGCTCAGGGTGGACACAGCCAGCTGGTTACTTCTAGCAGCAGGCAGTGCTCCACCGCTGCTGCGAACCCTCCTGCTGTGGTAAAAGATAACCGTTATGATCTTCCTGATACAGGAGAGAAGGAATCACCCCCAACAGTTAAGGAGGTGAAGCCTCGTACCCCTAAGGCTGGGAGGTCTGCTGCCACCACTGATAAGAAACGTAGGGTAGTGGTGGGTGGAGACTCTCTGCTGAGGGGGACGGAGACACCCATCTGTCGCCCTGACTGTTCATCCTGGGAGGTATGCTGCCTGCCAGGGGACCGTATCCGAGATGTTACAGAGGCATTGTCAAGGATTATCCGGCCTTCTGACTACTACCCCATGCTACTCATCCATGTGGGCACAAATGATACTGCGAGGTGTGACACTGAGCAGATCAAGAGTGACTACAGGGCTCTGGGAGTACGGGTTAAGGAGTTTGGAGCGCAGGTGGTATTCTCTTCGATTCTTCCTGTTGAAGGTAGGGGTCCGGGCAGAGACAGATGCATCGTGGAGGTGAATGCCTGGCTGCGAAGATGGTGTCGCCAGGAGGGCTTTGGCTTCCTCGACCACGGGATGCTATTCGAGGAAGGACTGCTAGGAACAGATGGCGTTCACCTTTCGAAGAGGGGAAAGGCCTTATTTGCGCACAGACTGGCTAACCTCGTAAGGAGGGCTTTAAACTAGGTTCGACGGGGACAGGTGAGCAAAGCCCACAGGTAAGTGGGGAACAAGACCTGGGAGATGGGTTGGAAACAGGAGGGAGCACGGGCTATAATGGCTGAGAGAAAGGAGGGTCAGGGCGAAGCTGGGAGGCAAGATCAAACCAGTATCTTAGATGCCTATATACAAATGCAAGAAGTATGGGTAATAAGCAGGAAGAACTGGAAGTGCTAATAATGTGGATGGGCATAGTTTGCTCAGGAAGGATAGACAGGGGAAAAAGGGAGGAGGTGTTGCCTTATATATTAAAAAAGTACACACTTGAACTGAGGTGGAGATGGACATAGGAGACGGAAGTGTGGAGAGTCTCTGGGTTAGGCTAAAAGGGGTAAAAAACACAGGTGATGTCGTGCTGGGAGTCTACTACAGGGCACATAATCAGGTGGAAGAGGTGGATGAGGCTTTTTTCAAACAACTAACAAAATCATCCAAAGCCCAAGATTTGGTGGTGATGGGGGACTTCAACTATCCAGATATATGTTGGGAAAATAACACCGCGGGGCACAGACTATCCAATAAGTTCCTGGACTGCATTGCAGACAACTTTTTATTTCAGAAAGTTGAAAAAGCTACTGGGGGGAAGCTGTTCTAGACTTGATTTTAACAAATAGGGAGGAACTTGTTGAGAATTTGAAAGTAGAAGGAAGCTTGGGTGAAAGTGTTCATGAAATCATAGAATTTGCAATTCTAAGGAAGGGTAGAAGGGAGTACAGCAGAATAGAGACAATGGATTTTAGGAAGGCGGATTTTGGTAAGCTCAGAGAGCTGATAGGTAAGGTCCCATGGGAATCAAGACTGAGGGGAAAAACAACTGAGGAAAGTTGGCAGTTTTTCAAAGGGACGCTATTCAGGACCCAAAAGCAAGTTATTCCGATGGTTAGGAAAGATAGAAAATGTGGCAAAAGACCATCTTGGCTTACCCTTGAGATCTTGCGTGACCTACAAAATAAAAAGGCGTCATATAAAAAATGGAAACTAGGTCAGATCACGAAGGATGAATATAGGCAAATAACACAGGAATGCAGAGGCAAGATTAGAAAAGCAAAGGCACAAAATGAACTCAAACTAGCTATGGGAATAAAGGGAAACAAGAAGACTTTTTATCAATACATTAGAAGCAAGAGGAAGACTAAGGACAGGGTAGGCCCACTGCTCAATGAGGAGGGGGAAACAGTAATGGGAGACTTGGAAATGGCAGAGATGCTTAATGACTTCTTTGTTTCGGTCTTCACTGAGAAGTCTGAAGGAATGTCTAGTATAGTGAATGCTTACGGGAAGAGGGTAGGTTTAGAAGAGAAAATAAGAAAACAGCAAGTAAAAAATCACTTAGAAAAGTTAGATGCCTGCAAGTCACCAGGGCCTGATGAAATGCATCCTAGAATACTCAAGGAGTTAATAGAAGAGGTATCTGAGCCTCTAGCTATTATCTTTGGGAAATCATGGGAGACAGGGGAGATTCCAGAAGACTGGAAGGGGGCAAATATAGTGCCTATCTATAAAAAGGGAAATAAAAACAACCCAGGAAACTACAGACCAGTTAGTTTAACTTCTGTGCCAGGGAAGATAATGGAGCAGGTAATCAAAGAAATCATCTACAAACATTTGGAAGGTGGTAAGGTGATAGGGAATAGCCAGCATGGATTTGTAAAGAACAAATCGTGTCAAACTAATTTGATAGCGTTCTTTGATAGGATAACGAGCCTTGTGGATAAGGGAGAAGCGGTGGATGTGATATACCTAGACTTTAGTAAGGCATTTGATACAGTCTCGCATGATATTCTTATAGATAAACTAGGAAAGTACAATTTAGATGGGGCTACTATAAGGTGGGTGCATAACTGGCTGGATAACCGTACTCAGAGAGTAGTTGTTAATGGCTCCCAATCCTGCTGGAAAGGTATAACATGTGGGGTTCCGCAGGGGTCTGTTTTGGGACCGGTTCTGTTCAATATCTTCATCAACGATTTAGATGTTGGCATAGAAAGTACACTTATTAAATTTGCGGATGATACCAAACTGGGAGGGATTGCAACTGCTTTGGAGGACAGAGTCAAAATTCAAAATGATCTGGACAAATTGGAGAAATGGTCTGAGGTAAACAGGATGAAGTTCAATAAAGATAAATGCAAAGTGCTCCACTTAGGAAGGAACAATCAGTTTCACACATACAGAATGGGAAGAGACTGTCTAGGAAGGAGTATGGCAGAAAGAGATTTAGGGGTCATAGTAGACCACAAGCTCAATATGAGTCAACAGTGTGATACTGTTGCAAAAAAAGCAAACATGATTCTGGGATGCATTAACAGGTGTGTTGTAAACAAGACACGAGAAGTCATTCTTCCGCTTTACTCTGCGATGGTTAGGCCTCAACTGGAGTATTGTGTCCAGTTCTGGGCACTGCATTTCAAGAAAGATGTGGAGAAATTGGAGAGGGTCCAGAGAAGAGCAACAAGAATGATTAAAGGTCTTGAGAACATGACCTATGAAGGAAGGCTGAAGGAATTGGTTTGTTTAGTTTGGAAAAGAGAAGACTGAGAGGGGACCTGATAGCAGTTTTCAGGTATCTAAAAGGGTGTCATCAGGAGGAGGGAGAAAACTTGTTCACCTTAGCCTCCAATGATAGAACAAGAAGCAATGGGCTTAAACTGCAGCAAGGGAGATTTAGGTTGGACATTAGGAAAAAGTTCCTAACTGTCAGGGTAGTTAAACACTGGAATAAATTGCCTAGGGAGGTTGTGGAATCTCCATCTCTGGAGATATTTAAGAGTAGGTTAGATAAATGTCTATTAGGGATGGTCTAGACAGTATTTGGTCTTGCCATGAGGGCAGGGGACTGGAGTTGATGACCTCTCGAGGTCCCTTCCAGTCCTAGAGTCTATGAGTCTATGAGTCTGTGAGAACCAGATTTTCCTACCCTTATTTGTGTTGAGTAATAACTTGCTCTTTGAGTAGTTCCATTTATTTCACTATTCAGTATCACTCATTGTGAGTAAAGGATCTGGCTGGATCTGGCTCCTAATGTTTGCAAAGTCTTTTGGAAAAGTGCAAAATATTAAGTGTATAGTGAATACCCTAAACTCAAAATCTTCCTGATGAGTTTATGTGGTTGTTGTAGTAAAAAGAGAAATTATATTTCCCTCGGAAATAAGTATTTGTAAATTTTGAAACCACTGCATTTTTAGATAACACGTTTTGGCCCAGTGTTGAGTTGCTGAATTATAAGGATACCAAGTAAATACACTTAAGACCTTAAGATGTAACACCCTACTGGAGGCAATTAACAACTCTGAGAAATCAAATGGAAAGTGGTGAGGTTTCATGTTGAAGCAAAAAGACTCAGAAGTTTAGGGGAAAACATGGAAATTGCCTGAATGCAAATTAGGGGTGTGTGTGAAATCTTGTCTTAGCTATTAGTGAAGACTGACAAAAATAATTTTATTTTTGATTGTTGGATGGTAGGGAGAAGTCTGAGGAAGAATTCTATTCCCCAAGTGCTCCAGATCAATAACCTGTTTGTCTTTTTTGTCACCATTCGGATCCTATAGACAAGAGGTCGGCAACCTTTCAGAAATGCTGTGCCGAGTCTTCATTTATTCACTCTGATTTAAATTAAATTAAAATGCGGAGCCCCCCGGGACCAGTGGCCAGGATCCGGGCAGTGTGAGTGCTGCCTTTGGCACACGTGCCATAGGTTGCCTACCCCTGCCATAGACTATGGTAACAAAGAGAGCTTTCACTTTACTTTACGACGGAGGCCCATTGAAAAGTGGAGAGCAGGCCCACAAGAAGCTTTTAGGTATGGCCTCCAGAGTAATATGATTTATACTCCTGTTTATTTTGTGCTGAAAAGCACGACAGAGATTGATGAGGGGGCAGTCAAGCATGCTACACCTTTCCTAAGCAAACAGCTCATTATCAATATTTCCTAGTCTATCGGCATTTGAAAGAAGAAGATTAGTGTTGGTAAGCAACAAATAACCTAAATGCAAATAAAAACCTAGCATTGTTGAATCAAGAAGAAAAAAACAGAGAGGTGACATGTCAAGATTCTATGCTAAATATTAATACAGAGGGTTAAAAAAAACCCTTAGAACTTAAAGAGACTATTAATAATACAGTGACTTCAGACACTAGAAAAAAGAAACCCACCTTGTGATGGGGAGTACAAACCCCACCCTGGAAAGGAAGGGGTTAAAGAGATACTTTGGAACAAGACAACCCCACCCCACCACATCTGAAAAGCATGCATGGGTTGGAGGAGGAGCTCATTAGCAGGCAGCCTGTGGAGGTGAATAGATCTATGGGCCTCATGATTCAAAGGGAGTTTTATGGGAGGTTCAGCTGCCTTGGGTTCCTGACTATTGAGAATTTACCTGATCTGCTCAGGGGAAGAAAGACTCTGGATGCTTGCATGGTCTGGGCTCTGTCCTTTGATGTATTTTGTTTCTCTGTCTTTGCCTTTTTCTGTAAGGAGACTAGGGGAAAGCAATCCAGAGGAGCAGTGATGCAGCACTCTTTGGGGATGCAGAAACTTGCCGCCCACCACAGAGCACTGGATTGGCACCTGGTGGAGAGGGTGAGAAGATTCTCCTACAACATCTGGATAGGTCTGAAGGTGAAAACCTTTCTCAGATACAGGAGAATCTGGATTGGAAGATCATATAACTTGGAGGACCATGACTCTGGAATCTTGGCTTGGTGAGGCCTGGAATCCCTTGCCCGACAGTAAGGTTGTCCTTTATTGGACTCTGTATACCCTGAAAAGGGTGGATGTGATTCATGGCCTGGCCAGAGGTCTGAGTTGCAGGAAGGTGCTGACTGCTGCAGGGCTAGAGCAGCTGTCAACAGGGGCCATCAGGAAGGAAGAGAACCTGCTATGCCACGCCTGACCACTAGGCAGTGCCAGCAATGAGTGATCCCCTTCATATACATGCTAGTTAGATGAGTTGAGTTTACTGAGTACAGACTATTTACTTCTTAGTCCAGGAATATCCACAATGTGGCTAGCTGTTGACCATGAATGTTGGGTCTTGCTGCTGTTTTTTCTCTCTGAATTCATATCAAGCTCATACTGTCTGAAACCTTGGCTTTGGTATCAATCCAAATGGACATTGTGGTGCTTAGGACCAAATGTATTTGTGGTGAATTAATAGTAGGTATATTCATAGCCTCTGTGTTGTATGGGGAAAATGACAAAAGCTATTTTCATTGATAACTTACTTTCCATTTCTTTTTGTTGCCCTATTTATTATGTATTCTAGCAACTCAAAATATTGAACAGAATAAATAAGCACTATGGAAATCCACAGATCAAAAATATTCAGAATGCTTAGAAAGAAATACATATATTTCTTTTGGGCTCTTTAGGAGGACTTTTGTTTTTCTGTTTTAGTCTCATTAAAAAGACAGCATGAACTAAACAGATAAAATAGCCACTCATTAGCCAGACTTGGCCAGATATTTTCTATCAATGCACTACTGTAAATACGGAATAATGTCACTGGCTTCCCTGGAGAACTCTGGGTTTATCCAGGTGTACCTAGAGCTGGAGAAACAGTGGGGAAAACAGTGCACAAACACATTAGGGAATTCTGATCTGATCAAACAAACCAGTTAGGGAATTCCAAATTGTGATATGATCTGACCGTGTTCATACTCATTGGTGAGTACTCTGGTGACAGGGTTTTGTTTGCATGAATATTTAGGGAAGAACTCTTATATGCACGTGTAACCTTTCTGCTAGCTGGTGACTGCAGAAGCAAGAGCCAGATTCAATATCTAAGAGTTCCTCTTAACATTTCAAAACAAAACCATCTTGAATACCCACCCAGAAACCTAGGAAAATGAAATACCTCCCCTGAATGTTGGTAATAGGCAACGATTCCCCACTCTCAAGCACTGACTCTGTGTATAACAAAAGAAAAGTTGCTTTTTTTTTTTTTATTGAGGGGAGAGGGAATGCAGCATTAATTTGGGACCACAGTAATAATAACTGAAAAGCATGCAAATAATAAGTAAAGTATCAGGGGGTAAGACACCCATCCCACAGTATCTTGGCTAGTGTCCTTTGCCTTGTTTTTTTTCCAACTTGCAGTGTGAAAGTCTAATGGAGAAATGTCCCTTCGCACTCCTCCCCTAGCCGCACCCTACTCACGGTTTATTTTTAGAGATCAGCAAAGTCCCAGAGTCCCACAAGCACATTCAGGGTACGTCTACACTACGGGATTATTCCGATTTTACATAAACCAGTTTTATAAAACAGATTGTATAAAGTTGAGTGCACATGACCACACTACGCACATTAATTCGGCAGTGTGCGTCCATGGTCCGAGGCTAGCATCGATTTCCGGAGAGTTGCACTGTGGGTAGCTATTCCATAGCTTTCCCATAGTTCCCGCAGTCTCCCCTGCCCCTAAGAATTCTGGGTTGAGAGCCCAGTGGCTGAAGGGGCAAAAATCATTGTCGCGGGTGGTTCTGGGTAAATGTCGTCAGTCATTCCTTCCTCCAGGAAAGCAACGGCAGACAATCATTTCGCGCCCTTTTTCCCTGGATTGCCCTGGCAAACGCCATAACATGGCAACCATGGAGCCCGTTCAGCTTTTTTTTTTTTTACAATCAATGTATGTGTACTGGATGCCGCTAACAGAGGCGATACTCCAGCGCTACGCAGCAGCATTCATTTGCTTTTGCATGATAGCAGAGACGGTTATCAGTTGTTCTGTACCGTCTGCTGCCGGTGTAAATTGGCAATGAGATGACTGTTATCTGTCGTTCTGTACTGTTTGGTGCTATCATGGGTGCCCTTGGCTGAGGTCGGCTGTGGGTGCAAAGGCAAAAATGGGAATGACTCCCCAAATCAATCCCTCCTTTATGGTTTCTAAAAATAGAGTCAGTCCTGCCTAGAATATGGGGCAAGTGTGCTAGAGAACCAGTGTATCAGAGAGCACAGCTGCTCCATGCCAGATCCTGCAGAAATTATGAGCTGCATGCCATTCACGGGGGGTGCCCCTGCAACAACCTCACCTGTTGCTTCCCTCCTCCCCCAACCTTCCTGGGCTACCGTGGCAGTGTCCCCACCATGTGTGTCATGAAGTTATAAAGAATGCAGGAATAAGAAACAGTGACTTGTTAGTGAGATAAAATGAGGGGGAGACAGCCTCCCGCCACTATGACAGTCCAGGCAGGACATTAAGCGGTGTGGGGGAGAGGAGCCCAGCATGCCGCTGCTATGATAGTCCAGGCGGGACAAAATCTTTTCTTTACACAGGAAAGGGTGGGGGCTGATGGAGCTCAGCCCCCAGTTGCTATGATGAGGACGGTTACCAGCCGTTCTGTACCATCTACTGGGAATGACCGAGAATCATTCCTATTTTCACCCAAGCGCCCCTGGCCAGCCTCATCTGAAGCCAGCCAGGAGCACTCGCGGGTTGATAACAAGGACAGCTACCAGTCCTTTTGTATGGTACCATGATGAGGACGGCTACCAGTCCTACTGTGCCGTCTGCCACCGGGCAGGGGAAAGGAATGGATACTGCTCTTCACTGCTGCAGCATCGCATCTACCAGTAGCATTCAGTAGACATAGAGTGACATTGAAAGAAGTCAAGAAACGATTTCTTTCCCTTTTCTGTCACATGGGAGGGGGGGAGTAAATTGACTAGCTATTCCCTGAACCACGCTGGACAATGTGTTTGATCCTACAGGCATTGGGAGCTCAGACAAGAATGCAAATACTTTTTAGAGACTGCTGGGGACTGTGGGATAACTGGAGTCCTCAGTACCCCCTCCCTTCCTCCATGAGCGTCCATTTGAGTCTCTGGCTTCCCGTTACTCTTGTCACGCAGCACTGTGTAGCCTGTAGATTTTTTTTTCAAACGCTTTGGCATTTTGTCTTCTGTAACGGAGCTTTGATAGAACAGATTTGTTTCCCCATACAGCGATCAGATCCAGTATCTCCCGTACGGTCCATGCTGGAGCTCTTTTTGGATTTGGGACTGCGTTGCCACCCGTGCTGATCAGAGCTCCACGCTGGGCAAACAGGAAATGAAAATCAAAATTTCGCGGGGCTTTTCTTGTTTACCTGGCCACTGCATCTGAGTTGAGATTGCTTTCCAGAGCAGTCACAGTGGTGCACTGTGGGATACCGCCCGGAGGCCAATACCGTTGATTTGCGGCCACACTAACCCTAATCCGATATGGTAATACTGATTTTAGGGCTACTCCTCTCGTCGGGGCAGAGTACAGAAACCGATTTAAAGAACCCTTTATATCGATATAAAGGGCCTCGTAGTGTGGACAGGTACAGCGTTAAATCGGTTTAACGCTGCTAAATCGATTTAAACACGTAGTGTAGACCAAGCCTCAGGTGTGTTCACCTCCAGCCCTCACAGCACTGTCTTATACATGAATCAGCACATGCTGTGACCTCCCAGCACAGAATGTTGGCATGACTCAAAACATTATATTTTGGTGTTTCTGAAATGAACTAGTTGAGGATTACTGGTTTTGCTGAGAAATGTTGGTAAATCCGAATAGAACAAAAGCAATTTCAAAAATACCCAAACTTTAGCTGCTTCCAACCAGTTCTACTCTTGAACCGATTTAAGAAGAGCCATACTATAGGGTTGCACTGATTTAGGGAAGCCAGTTTCTGAAAGTTAGTTTAGCTGAAACTAATCAGTGCAGCCTGAAAGTGTAGACAAGGCTTGATGGGGAAGGAAAAGGCAGAGTAGTATAAATTGAACACAAAGTGTCAGCCTTAAGTTTGGGTATCCAGGCAATTGTTGGTATGTGTCAAACTCTATTGTTTACATTAATTTTTACTTTTAAAATCAAACACTCCTCCTGACAACAAGCTCACTGATACCTTTCAGCTATCTATTATTTTATTTACAATACAGCATCGGTCCTGAGGATTGTCCTTTATGACAGCTAAATTGAAAGACAGAGCTGCCAGTGTATGGTGGTTGTGGTGCTGTAGTAATATCTAGTTCAGTACTATTTGCATAGTCATCCATTCTCTGTGTTAACTACCAACTAAAAGAATAAACCAAAAAAAATGTTCAAAAATATTTTGAGTTTGAGACAGTGGGTTTTCTAGTACATGTAGTCTTACCTATCTATTACTGCCTGCTCCTATTCCCATGGAGTGAGTGCGCAGGAGAGGTCTATCGAGTGTAGAGGAGGGTGTCCTGGATACTTAGCTTGTGACTATGCACAGCCTCAAACTTTGTGTAAGGGGATGTCAGGGACCCTGGCTTCAGGGCTGCCATATACTACACTAGTGAGTGACCCTGTCCATTCACACAGGCTATACGTAGGTGCATTTTACCCAGAGTGAGTAGACAACTGAAGCCACATTTGAACCCCACAGACCTTGTTTTTCAACATTTCATTGTAATTGATAGACTACAATGCCTCGCTTAACTAATATTTGTAATAAATGTATATGTTACAATTAAAACATGGCTATGTGGTAGCTGTTGGCAGGCTAACCATGAGACTGTGAAATTAACCTTTGATCTTTCCCAGCTTAATCAGGAAATTGACTTTGGGAGTTATTCCTCAACTCTGGATCTGTGGTTAAAGTTAGACATCACTAATAGGAAGTCTAGTATCAGGAAATGTGTGAATGCTAATCCACACAAACAAAAACAAACCTTTGGCTTACATACAGTTTTACTGGAATTTTCCTCTACATTCTATTTCCATCTGTAAGTCAGTAAAAAGTACAAGCAGCTTGTTAAAGTCTCTGAAAAGCCCGAGACTTTTTGGGGCCACTTTTACTTCAGGTGCCTATTAGGTACTCACAAGAGCTTTAAAAGTCTGGGATAGGGATTTCAAATACTTGTGTGGGTCATCTGTAAACAGGTACATGCAATTCACCTGGATTATAGCTCTAATTAATGATGGTATTTTCCTTCCATATAGACAAAAGGCACTTTCTTCTCAAGAATCAAATTTGGTTCCCGGTCCAGGTCAGTTTTCCAAATCAGTTAATTAACTTCAAGTTTGTCCAACTCCATGATTTAAAATTGATCATATAATCCAGAGAGAAAACAGGTTTGGAATGAAGGCATAATTTGGCAGTATCATGTTAGAGCTTTTCGTGGAAAAAAATCATCAGAAAAACAGTAAAAGGAATACGTGTCCGGTACAAGCAATCTATGACTATTTCAAACACACTTATCATAGAATTATAGGACTGGAAGGGACCTCAATAGGTCATCTAGTCCAGTCCCCTGCACTCAAGGTAGGAGTAAGTATTATCTAGACCATCCCTGACAGGTGTTTGGAGATTTTTAAGAGCAGGTTAGACAATGATGGTGATTCCAAAACCTCCCAAGCTAATTTATTCCTATGCTTAATCACCCTGACAGTTAGAAAATTTTTTCCTAATGTCCAGTCTAAACCTTCCTTGCTGCAGTTTAAGCCCATTGATTCTTGTGCTATCCTCAGAGGTTAAAGAGAACAATTTTTTCCCTCCTTCTTGTAACAACCTTTTATGTGCTTGAAAATTGTTATGTCCCCACTCAGTCTTCCCTTCTGCAGACTAAACAAGCCCAATTTTTGTCAGTCTTCCCTCACAGGCCATGTTTTCTAGACCTTTAATCATCTTTGTTGCTCTCCTCTAGACTGTCTCCAATTCGTCCACATCTTTCTTGAAATATGGCAATCAGAACTGGACACAATATTCCAGTTGAGGCCTTATCAGAATGGAGTGGAGGAATTACTTGTTGTGTCCTGTTTACAACACTCTTGCTGATACATCCCAGAAGGATGTTTGCTTTTTGGCAACAGGGTTACACTGTTGATTCATATTTAGCTTGTGATCCACTGTAAGCCCCAGATCCCTTTCTGCAGTATTCCCTCCTAGGCAGTCATTTCCCATTTTGTATGTATGCAACTGATTGTTCCTTCCTAAGTATGGTACTTTGCATTTGTCTTTACTGAATTTCATCTTATTTACTTCAGCCCATTTCTCCCCCTTGTCCAGATCATTTTGAATTTTAATTCTATCCTTCAAAGAACTTGCAACCCCTCCCAGCTTGGTATCATCCACAAACTTTGTAAGTGTACTCTCTATGCCAGTATCTAAATCACTTCTGAAGATATTGAGCAGAACTGGACCCAGGACTGATCCCTGCAAGACCCCACTCAATATACCCTTCCACCTTGATTGTGAACCACTGATAATTACTCTCTGGGAATGGTTTTTCAACTAGTAATGCACTCACCTTATAGTAGCTCCATCTAAGGCGGCTACATTTTTTTAGTTAGTTTATGAGAAGGTCATGTGAGACAATATCAAAAGCCTTATTAAAGTCAAAATAAACCACATCTGTGGCTTCCTCCCTATCCACCGGGCTTGTTATCCTGTCATAGAAAGCTATTAGTTGATTTGACATGATTTGTTCTTGACAAATCCATGTTGACTGTTACTTATCACCTTATCTTCTAGGTGTTTGCAAAATGGATTGCTTGACTATTTGCTCCATTATCTTTCCGGGTACTGAAGTTCAACTGACAGGCTTGTAATTCCTTTGGGTTAGGCCCTAATGTTAATATCCATAACACCCCATTGGAATTCCCATTTAATTTAAAGAAGAAAATAACCTATAGTAATTTTGAAGCTGCACACAAATCAGTTAACTGCCCTACATGTAAACCTGGCCTGAGCCTCCAAACTTTTTCTCTTTGATTTAGATCCCAGTTTTATAACCAAATCCTTTGCATCCCTGCTGAGCTCCATTGATTTCAATGTGATTTGCATAGTCGTGTAGGTCCACTCACTCTGATCTGACTGCAGGTCTGGCCCTATGCACCTACTGCTATGGGAAGTTCCACTGAAGTCAATGGCCACCCTGTCCTAGCTGTACTCTGTGCCAGACCTGAGAGGGGCAGTACAAAGTCCTAGTCCTAAGAGAGTGTCCCACAGAACAGAAAATGACAAGGTGCACAACAGGGGATTCTGCAAAACAGTACTTAACAGCATCCCCAGCTCCTCTCATAACCTTCTTAGAATTAGTAAAGCAATGATACTCAAAAAAAAATTGAACAAAATGTTCTTTTTGCACTTTAAAAGAGGATATTTAAATATAAGTAAGGGGATCAGAACATTTCCTTAATTCCATCTCCTTTTCCACATGGACAAATACAAAATTGGTCCAGAAATGCCAGCCACAGCAGGCTAAACCAGTAGGAAGAGGTTTGCAACCTCTATGCACACAGCTTCACTGCATGGCTTCAGAGATGATCTTGTTCCGGAGTGAACACTTCAAACAACATTCTCAAATATGCCATTATGTTGGCTTCAATAAAACAGTTATTGCATGTTAGTCATTTGGTATCTGTTCCCCCCCCCCCATGAAATACATTTTAGATAATATAATAAAATGTGAATGACATATTAGTTAATCCTTGCTAAATACAATTGTATCTTGATCCAGTATCTCTTCTAGAACTCATAAATGTTCTGGTCACTTTTGAGTATTCAGAGTGCTTACTCTGTATTTTGGTCTCTTACAGTAGAGATCAAACTGTTAAAGTTAAACCCTGCAATGTGAATGACTACAACATAAAAGAGCTCCTGGCCTACAGTACTCAGACATTAAAAATATATGATTAAAACCTTATTAAATACATATTTGGACAAGTTGCAGTAACAGGAAAGGAAATGTGCAAGCAGTAGGAATCTGCTAAACTATGATCAGATTTAAAACATAACTTATCATATCATATAGGGTCAGCTCCTTAAAGGTGTGACAGCATTTATGCTAGAAAGCAGGTAGGACTTGATTCTTCTCACTATCCTTGTGCCAAACAGAAGTGTCCTTGAAGTCAATACATGATACCAACCTAAAGCTGGTCTAAGGGCCTGATCTTAAGTCCACTGAATTTAATGGACAGACTCGATGAGCTTTATAGATCAGGCCCTGAGGGAGAAGTGGTCAGGGTATATAGTGGCACAAAGCTGTCATTTTCACTTTACTTGCAAAAATGGAAGCTTTAATAGATTTCTCCCTCCCTCCCATCCCTGCACAAGAATATGGTAAGAGCAAAGTTCCTCCATCGCTTCAAAGGAGTAGCATTTTCATAGCAAATTTCAATCAGAGTACGTATTTTTCATATACTTGCCCTTTGTGAAAATAGACTTTTTTGCACAGAAACATCACCACTTTTGCTGTGAATCAGCATTTGTTTGTTTTTTGTCTAGGATTTTATTTATTTATTTATTTTGGTGTGGAAAAGCAGCAAACCATTTGGGACCTCACTCTGCAGGAGGGGCCTCCTTCCTGCTCAGTCTCAGTTATGTGATTAGCTCCATTGACTCCTGTGGGTTAGCACTGCTAAGCATAAGGGCTGCAGGGTTGAATCCTTGAACAGAAGCTGTAAAATACTTTCTTTTTGTGAAGCCATTCAAAATAAAAGTCCTTGTGGTGTTGCTGACTGGGCTTCATTTATCTCGCAGCTCTAGAAACCTGTTATTATCGGTGACATGATTATAATGACTCAACTTGAACAAAGTGCTTGAGGCTGGAATTTGGCATGCAAACCCTCAATCGCTCTGACACTAAGGGCTCGATCCAAAGCTGATTAAAGTCCAGTGGGATTCTTTTCATTCCCTTCAATAGACTTCGACTCATGCTCTTAATTTTTAATAGAACAGTTATAAAAAAGTTTGGTCATTTATCGAAAGGTGGGAGGGAGAGTGTCACAACAATAAATGCTTAGCAGTTGGGTAACAATTTGGTACAATCTTTTCCTGCCTCACAAATGGCATTCATCTAAATAATGTTTATCTGATCCATAAATTGAGACTACATGATCTCCTGTTGGGGATAAAGTACACACCCCACGTGGAGTTTCCACAATATTTGTCCTGCAAGAAGGAGAGTTTTAGGAATTCATCCTGGAGACCGGACCTATGGCTGCTTGCTTGTCTGTATATTCCAGTGCAGTTGCTGGGGAAGTTGGCTTCTATCTAGCGCTAGCTTTATGGTCATGTTTTTGTCTTCTGGAGGTAAGTGTTCTGTCATTTACTCTTTCCACCTTTCCAGGAACTTACTCAAGTTACCATTTCAAATCTAGCACATATCAATAGAAAGTGCCATCTAACAATCCGTTTACTGATATATCTGAAATAAAATGCTGGGCTCAAGTCAAGGGTGGAATAATAGCTAGAGGTAATGGATAGATTAGCTAATGGAATATGGAGCTCAAGGTCACTGGTTCCAATGTGGTTCAAGTCACAGGTCACTGTGAACATCATTATTAGCTCACAACTATGCAGTGGAATGAGTTTGTCGTGTCATTCCTCTTCCTATTGGACAGGTATCCACTCCACAAAATTACTATCACACTTGGCTCCAAGTGACACCCGTGTTAGCAGTCTCAGCAGAGAGACTAAGCAGTGAATAATCATAATCCTGAGCTATCCCCTGGGCTCTGAGAATAAAGGCTGATGTGTTGGTGGAGAAGCAACCCTGCTACTCATGCCATAGCTATCACAGAGGACTTCATTCTCCAGGGCCATCAGTCCAGTATCTTTCATAAGTGCTACTACATTCACAGAGGAAATAAATCCATAATAGTGTTTAATTGGTGGGTTTGCTGAATAATTTATAAATGTCATCAATAATGAAATACAAACACTGGTTTCTACAAAGGTAGCTATTGCCTAATGATTTGTATGTGCCTGTATTAGCAACAGGCCTGAGCCAACCCCACCCAGATCCAGTGCTATCCCTGGAGAAATCTACATCCAGATTTTGTAACTCAGGATTGTTTGTCTTAAGTGCACACCTGCTTCCTGAGCCATAACAGCTCTTTCACCCTCATAACACTTACAATGAAATTCACTCAGAATAATTGGTAGTTAGGGTCCATTAATTTCAAACCACTTTTATAATCTGTGGAGTACACAGTGCATATTTAAAAACAGGTTAAATAAAAATACATACAAAGGATGTGATGGGTGATTAGATTTACACAGCTAGGCATGCTGGCTCTGTAAAGCTGGCCCTGTCTTATAAAAATTAACACAGTTAACTACTAGTGCTCTTTCAAAGGGACATGTGTGTCATAGCATCATGAAGACAGTAAACAGAAGAGCTGTGTAAATGAGAGGTCCTTGAAATAGACCTACTTTCAGAAGTAGATTCATATTGTTTGTATTTAGTAGTAATTTTGAATATTTGTTAATTATTGTATCTGTTTTTGTTAAAGATATAAACAGGGTAACCATATTTCTCTAAATTGAAAACAGGACACCGGTTAAGCGGCGCTGTCAGGTGGTTTGGGCATCACTGCTTGCCCCAGTCCTGCTGTGTGGGGCTGACAGTCAGAGCCACTTGGCGTTGCCGCTTATCTGAGCTGACGTCATGGACATCACAACTTTTTTGGCAAAACTGGGCATTTGTCCCATTTGCTCTTGCCTAAATATTCCTCTGTGCCCCCCTAGGGCTAGAGCAAATGGGACAAATGCCCAGTTTTGCCAAAAAAGTCATGACGTCCAGGACAGAGGTGAAGAAGGGAACTTTCCCAGAAAAAATGCTATAATAAAAGAAATGGGAGATACCCCTTTAAGAATAAGGTAAGGGCCCAGTGGGTGAGCCATTGCAGCGGCTAGGGTGTTTAAAGTGAGGTAGCTGCTGCTGCTGCAGGAAGAGGTTGGCCTATAGCTGTGCACCAAGGAGGTCTCTGGCCACAAGAAGCTCCTAAAACCAGAAGTTTGAATCTCAGTATAACCAATGGTCTTTTTGAAAAGCTGAGGCTCATGATGAAGGGTGGAACAGATTAGGAATTCCCCCTGAATCTGTTTGTTCAGGGCCCTTTTGCAGGAGTGCAGCTGAGCAGGCTACACAATAGTAGAGAGTGAAAATTTTCTGTGTGGGACTGAAAGCTGTCTGTGCTTCCTAGCAGAGCAAGATCTCCTGAGCGGGACAGAATAGATGCAAATTGGAGAGTACAATCAAGCAAATGTAAGGTGCACAAGCAGCAGAGAGTAGATCAAGTATATTCTGCAGTATTTAGTTCGTGTATCTGTTCAATGGAGGATGAGGGCGTGTGTCTATTACTCCATCTGAATCATTAACTCTTAGGATCTGATTCAGAAAGGGAAGGTCAAACCAGAGTCAGAAAAGCCTAAATAGGAAAACCTCACTCCGGCGTGGACACAAGCTTTGCTACTTTGTAAGAACATGGAACAGATAGTGCTGCATCAACAAAAAACAGGGCAATTTAGAGCTAAGCTGCTGAAAATGAAATCAGAGCAATGACTGAAAGTAATAATGGAACGTTGCCTCAGCTCCATCCACACCTGCTATCAGTAGTTAGGAAAGATGTCACTTTTAGGGAGCAGACTGGTGATGTCACACAGAAGGACAAGTTAAATGTAGTGATCTGGAACACAAAACTGAAAATGGATTAAAGAAGGGTTAGCCGGAGAAAGACATTATAGACCATGTGATTGGTGCAGGCAGCCCCGGATTAAAACTCTAAAGTTACCTGGAGGGCAAGAGTGATCTCACATTGCCCAAACTAAGGCAGATCCCACAAACACATTGCTTTGAAGCAAATGCCATTGATCTCTATCAAAAATTAACTAAGGCAGGTTTCCTCGTGTGTGCAGTAGATCTTCATCAAAAAATTATCTTTGTGGCAGAGAAAACAGTCTACATTAAAATATCATCCTGAATTGGTCCAAAGTCAGTTTCTATAGTCTATCTGGACTGGGTTGCATAATGAAAATATTAAAACCACCTAAAACCTGTAGCTGATGAAATTTTCTTGGGAAAAATTGAATACTGCCTGTAGCATTGAAATGGAGCACAAGCAAAAATTAAGAGCCTCAGGGCATCCAAGACCATTACAAATAAATGCTATGCAATCTGTTTTGAAAGAAGGAGAAATGAAAGATCTCATCACTGTCAGCCATAAACCGCCAAGGCCAAATTTGTTAGTTACTCAGGTGGAACAGAACAATGAAGCAATCTGATAACTAGCAATTGAAATGGCGGCTTTCACAAAAACCATGAGTTCAGGGAAGACCTGTAGTAGTTCCCCAAATTATACAGTCCAGAAAGGACAAATGCTGCAGAAATTCTGTCAAAACTGCCAATAGGAAGAATCAACTGAAACATGATTTTTGCTGCAAGTGTGGTAGCAATGCATTCTGGGCAAGAGGGTGGCAGGTCAATATCAGTAATTCGGAAACAAGAGAGAGTCGTAACCAGTGAGAAAGGAGTGATCAACTCTCATTATTCTTTCACATTATCCAGGCTGCCTCACAACTCTGGTTATATAGCACAGGTTCTGATGGCAGGTTGCTTAAAGCAGTGGTTCTCAACCTTTTGGACTATTGTATCCCTTTCAGGAGACTGATTTGTCTTGTGTACCCCAAGGTTCACTTCACTTAAAAACTACTTGCAGATGGTATAGTGCTTACAGAAACTTTTTTCCATTTTAAGCTAGCAAGTCTGGAACGCAAAGCTTTCTTTAAAAAAATTCTACTGGCTTGCCCACATGAAAGAGTTGTTTTGTCTTCAGATGTCATTGTAAATGCTCTGGCTTCATACTGTTATTCGACAATTTCTCTGCAAAGGAAACACAAAGTTTAGGGTGGATTGCTATTTATAGATGTGAATCCAAAAGCAATATATACCTCACAGAACTGATGATGGTTTTTTTGCCAGTCATTTTGAATTTCTTACAATTTTCTCTTTCGCCGTTATTGCCGCTTCCAGCTCCTCGTTTTAAAAACCTATCCATTTTTAATCACAACCGCATACATACCATGACAACTTCAATCTCATTAACATGCTTGCATGCATCAATAAATGACATAAAAAGCATGTCTAATACCGTGCGTATACACACACATTATGTTACCGTATAATATAGTATATAAAGCAGGATAAACAAGTTATTGTCTATATGAAATTTTAGCTTGTACTGACTTCACTAGTGCTTTTCATGTAGCCTGTTGTAAAACTAAACAAATTCCTAGATGAGTTAACGTACCTCCAGAAGACCTCTGTTTAAAACATACCAAAAGGGAGATTAAAACTATAAAATAGTTTAAAGCAAGAAACAAGATTTTCATGTCATCTCACAAAAGTCAGGAATTTAGAATTGAGGATAAAATTCCCAGTTGGATCTCATGCTGCACTCACTGTCCTGGTATTAATTTTAAAGAACTGCCAGCTATCTATAAGTTTCAGAACATAATGTTTTGTCAATCCAGAATATTTTTCCATAGCTAAATCCATATCCAAGTTCTTGTGGGCTGAAGTCAGAATCTGTGTGTTAGGTTATCAAAGTTTTTGTGGTTTAATATATTTCCTACTTTTCTAGATACAATTAAGGGATCTCCAGAATGGTCCTTCACACCTCAAAGAAGCTGAGAGTGTGTGTGTGTGACACAAATATTAAACAAAATGCTTACAAAACCGCTAATCACCATCCCTGTCCAGCTCAACAACGATGCAGCATTCATTATAAAATTACTCATATGTATGGGTGACGCCTTGCAGGGAAATTTGACAAATACTATTACATTACCTGAAGAATAGTTAAAAAAAGAAGCCAGTTTGTTTTTTTCATTGAGGCATAAGTCTTAACCTCATTGTAGTCAGTGACAAAACTCCCATTTGATTCAATGAGACTGAGATTTGGCCCTTTTGGCATGAAGAATGACCTGCATGATGAAGGTATGGTAGATTAAAACAGAAACCTACAAGAGAGAAAATATGTCTTAGTCACATGGTTAAAGCATAGGATGAAGTCCAGAGGACTGCAGGCTTTTCCTGACTCTATCACAAAATTGTTTGCCTAAGCAACTTGGTCCAGGTCACACACCACTTTCAAACGTAACTTGTAAATTTGTGTCTGGGTGCTCAGCTGTGATATCTTGGTCCTAGTTTTTAGACATGCTGAATACCTGAAGCTTCTACTAATATACCTGGAATTGCAGGTGTTTAGCACTTCTGAAAATCAGGTGCCAGAGGGAACAAGACGGGCAACCATAAACAGAGGCAGCTAAACTCAATAACCATTTTTGAAAATGTTGACCTCAACTTCCCTATGCCTCAGATTCTTCAGCTGTAGCGTAATAATAATAATAATAATAATAATAAATTAATTAATTAATTAATACCTCCATCATGGGTGTGTCAAGAACCTTGATTAATTTGTATTTCTATTGCTCTTTAGGAATGTTGGATGAAAAACACTACAGAGGTGCAAAGTATAAAACAAACTACCTTTGTGTTTGTTTAGAAGTGTCCCTGGATTCCCTGCACTTTTACCATACAAGCTGGAGGGGAAAGTAATTCCATTTAACAGAAGCTGCTTTCATTTTGAGCAACCCTTCATTTTAAGCTGCAGGGGATGTAATTACATTTAATTAGAAATGGGCTGAGGAGGATGAATTTTGGTTTTGAAAAACCTTGGGAGTCAGGTTTTGGTTTTGCAAAACCTAAACCAAAACCTGGTGAGATTTGGGTCTTGGATTCCGTTTTATTTCAGCTAGTGAAGTTCAGGAAGAGGATTCAGAGCAAAGATTCTGGTTTTGGTGAATTTCTGCATTTAATAGAATCTGTGGTTTTCTAATGAAGATATATGATATGTTCTGTTAATTTTAGTCCCTGTATAGGATGCTCACTCTAAATGATATTTGCCTGAGGTGCACCTTCAGCAGTGGAGCACTTCTGTTGACAATGGGAGAAAAATAGATATTTTGCCAAGAGTCTGATAAGACAGTTTCTGTGAAACTGACAATAAGGGCTTGGTAGGCATATTATTCCTGAGAGAATTCTGTTCCAATAAAATAAAATAAATGAAATTATGTGCACAATATTTTAAAATTCTGCAAGTTTTATTTGACAATAAATAAATGGCTCTAGTATAGCACTTGGGAGCACAGGCCACCGGCTGCACAGAGATAGGAGATTACCCTGCAGACCCCCCTCCACCGGGACAGGGACTCGATGGTGGGGCTGCACCCAACCCTGACACAGCACAAGGGATAGGCCTGCCACAGAATCACCGCGGGGCCCTGCCCCTTTGTGCCAGGCACACCAGGTGCGGGCAGCCAGGCTCAGCCTAGCAGGAGCCAAGTGTGGAGGGGCTTAGTGTGGGGGATTCAGGTGTGGGGTGAGAGATTTCTGTGTGGGGAAGTCTGGGTGCAGGTGGCCCAGTGGGGGATCTGGATGAACAGGGTCTCATTGGGGGGTTCCAGGCCCAAGGGCAATGGGACTCTGCAGAGGGTCCAGTTGAAGGTGGTTGGGGCTTAGTGGGGAGGGGTCTGGCTGTGGGGGGTGATGGAGTGGCAGTCCAGGGCTCAGCAGGGTGGAGTTCTGGGTTGGGGGGGCTCAGGGAAGGGTGGTCCAGGTGTGTGTGTGGGTTATTGGAGTGGGGATTCAATGGACCTACTTAATGGGGGGGCTCCAGCTACTGCCAAGGGGACACCACATTATGGGCTCCTGCTCCCCCCATTCTCCTATCCCCTTCTGTTCCCCATCCCTTCCCCACTGCCATCCTGCCCCACTTCCTTCCTCTAACCACTGTCCCCTGCCCAGCCCCCCTCCCCTCACTCCCACATCCCCCTTCCCTCTGCCCCATCCACCTCCTCTCACTCCTACATTCCACTTCCCCTGCCTTATCTCATTCCCCTTCCTTCTCCACTGCTTCTTCCCCTAATGCCTCCACCCTTCTTGCCCTATCCCACCCCTGGTGAAAACAGGCTGGCTCCCAGCACACACAGAAGGGGAGCACAAGCAGTACTAGGACCCAGGAAGCAGCATCCAACTGCAGAGTCAGCTAGTCAGAGTGACACTCTCCCTCTCCTGGGCAGCTCTGTGCATGCAGAAAGGGGGGTAGGGGGACAGTGGCATATGACTCTGCATGCCCCAACATGCCTCATCTCTGTTTTTTTGGGGAAAATACCTCTCCTGCTCCCCCAAATGACACCCATGGACATCCCCAGCCCCCCACCCGATTATTTACTTCTCCAAGAGCTGCTCCAGGTGCAAGAAACCATGCACCCACAGTGCTGGGGAGGGGCGCGTGATCTCACTTGTAGCTTCCCTGTGATTTTCTGTAGGCAAGTGAAAAAATCTTCAGGGGACATGAATTCTGCATGCGCACAGTGGTGCAGAAATCCCCCAGGAGTGGTATATATACTCAACCCCTTTACACTGCACCTGAAAATGTCAATTACATTTATATCAATTTTATGGCCTTTTTACACTGCTAGGTTAGGTCTCAGTATAGATGAGAATTGGGCCCCAAAATTAATGCATTGAATTAAATCTTGCTTCCACTTCATTTGCTGTATTTTTACCTGCACTGGTAGAGGCTGAAGTAAAAAACAAACAAAAAAATCCACCAAACAAACCCCAAATCCTGTAATTAACTGTAAAGCTGATATTTTCACTGGGATTAGCACTGTAGATGTTAATATCTTTCACTTTCAGCTATGGCACTGCAATAAGCTATCACTTCTTCAAACAGCCTCATTCTGGACCAGATAGTCCTGTGCTGCATCACAGATAGTGAGTTGTAACTTGTCATGAAAGGCCACAAAATCTGGAAGATGCAGCTCATTGGAGAGGGGTAGTGTGAGTGCAGCCATACATGTCTAGGGCTAGCCCTGAGTTACACAGTCCGTTTAGCATATGCTGAGATGCTAGATTACTTGGGAAGCCATGTGGTTGGAAGGCTAGAACACTGAACTAGAGAGTGAAAGGAAGTGGGATCCATTCCTGCCTGTGTCATTGACCTGCTGGGTGATCTCAGGAAAGTCATTTCACTGTGCTGTGCCTCAGTTTTTCCATCTGTAAAATGGAGATAATGAGCTTGACCTCCCTTTGTGAAGTGACTGACTACTCAGGCAAGTATAAGTTACATAAGAATGGTCATACTGGGTAAGACCAAAGTTCAATCTAGCCCAATATGCTGTCTTCTGACAGTGGCCATGCCAGGTGCTTCAGAGTAAGGGTCTTCAAGAATGGGCCTCGCCTAGACAGCAACCAAAAGGAAATAAATCTAACATAATGGTGTAATAGAAAGTATTGCAGTATTGGGGAAAAAAAATCTTTAGCACTAAATTGAATTCAACTCCAATTATACATCTCTCAGCTGAGTGTCTTCTACTTGAATCAGAAGACATACCTCTTATCTTTTGAAGTTCAAAATAAAACTGCTCTTCACCGCTAGATAAATCCACTTGAAAATGGGAACAAATTTCTTTCAGAACCTATCTCCAAGTAAGTCCTTATACTTCAGTGTGCGCTGCTTCCTTGTTATCTCAGTGAAGTTAGGATAAAAACTGCTGCTACAGATAATGTATGGGTCTTCTTCTCTTAGAACCTGGAAAGAATTTTTACATGAGAATGAATGAAAGAGTGTTTGTTTATAAAAAATAAGAATTAACTCTGTAGTGCATTTACTCTAACCACACAGGTAGAGAGAATTTGGTCTCGCTTTATGCCCAGTTTCCTCCTAAGTTTTGTGCCATTGGAAGGCAGTGGAAACCATTAAAAAAATCAGTTTACATAATTTTCAGTGCTCAGAAATCTAGATGCATAGATGCCAACTCCATGGATGCTCTGGGGCTGGAGCACCCCTTGGAAAAAAATAGTGGGTGCTGAGCACCAACTGGCAGCCCCGCCGATCAGCTCCTTCCTCTTTTCCCCAGCACTTTCCATCAACTGACGGGTCCTGCCAATCAGCTCCTCTCCCTCCCTCCCAGCATCTCCTGCCCACCACGATCAGCTCTTTAGCGGCATGCTGGAGGCCCTGGGAGCGAGGGGGAGGAGCTGGGTCAGGAAGAGGCAGAGGGAAGGAGCAGGAATAGGCAGGGTAGGAGTGGGGCCTTGGGTACAGTGGGGGAGCAGGGGTCAAGCACCCCCTGAGAAATCAGAAAGTCAGTGCCTCTGCCTAGATCATGTTTTTTTCTGGATTAGGTCCTTCATAGTAGAAAAAAATAAAGCCTCCCAAAACTAAAACCCACCCAAACGTTACATTAGCTAAAGATCAATAAAATGGCACCATAAATTCGTAGTCACCAGGTGGGATAAGCTGGTTTCCTATCAGACACAGATTTCTGGAGAGCCAGAGGGAGTTATGCTCTGGTGGAGGAATGTTTCTGGGCACCAGAAGTCAGGGCTAGGTAGGGACTCCTGCCTGTAGTGAATTCTCAATAACCTTGTGACGAACCAGTATTTCCTTCTACAGTGATTTCTCTCAGAACCCCACCACTCACTGTGGCAGCTCTGAAGCCAGCACTAGGAAACTGAAGCTGAGGGAAGAACCTACACAAAGCTTAGAACAATTCCATTGAGGGTGGTAGGGGAGCTTTGTCTCTGTGACTCAAGAACCTCTGGATGCCAACTGATAGAGAGCCCTGGG
The DNA here is from genome assembly GCF_007399415.2 of Gopherus evgoodei. Lineage (NCBI taxonomy): Eukaryota > Metazoa > Chordata > Testudines > Testudinidae > Gopherus > Gopherus evgoodei. Next base: position 26,603,312 of record NC_044323.1, on the reverse strand, counting down.
GGTATAGTGAGTGCAGCGATCCCTTGGGTTCACCAAAAGTATGTTATGTGAGGTCACTAATGAAAGCCTGTGTCACACTGGTCTTCAGAACCATGGTGATGAAAATAAGTGATGAGTTATGTGTGTGTATACATCCTAAAAATTATGGTCTGTTGTTAAAAAGCAGGTCACTCAAAGGTAACATGTCCTGAGACAAACTCCTCCAGATAGGGGGTGAGAAATTGTGTATTGTATTGTCACACTGTCCACACTATTAGCATTTAAAGCCAAATGCTAACAAAAAGCCTTGAGCAGGAAACTAACAAGAAGAGGCAAGCAGCTGGGGTGGGGGTGGGGGACGACAATGGGACTCTGTCTTGAGGTACACCTCAAAGGCCTGTTCTGATATATTTAGGGATGCAAAGAAACGCCCTGGCATCCTTCACCTAGGAAGTACACAGACAGCAAGTTTGCTTCATGGAAAAAAGGCTCTTAAGCAGGGTTGGCTGAAGAAGCTGGAGAGAACTTTGGGTGAGACAAGCGTCTTTGGCCAGGAAGGTAACTTAGGCTTTAAAAAGCATGCTGTGTATTTGTTTTATTTGTAACTATTTGTTCTCATTTCTCACAGTTTCTTTTATCTGAATCTTTCTTCAATACATTTCCTTTTGTTCTATCTCTGAACTCAAGCACTGTGCATAGTACAGCAGCGGAGGGGTCTATGTTCAAACTGGGGTACACAGTTTCTTTGGGAACAGAACTGGGATTTTTGTGGGCATCCAGTCATTATGGACTGGATACCTCTGGGAGATGCTTTGGAATGACTTGTCTGGGATGATCTGTTGTCAGTCTGCAGGGCAAAGGCAGGGCTGGTGTAGCCCAGGGGAGAGCACCAGAGTGGCTGACAGGCTGGTTGTGTTAGGGACTTCGTACAAGCAAGATTCCCTGACACTGGAGGTAGGTAATAAAAAGGGGATTCTACAGCCCTGGGTGCCCTGAGAAGCATCAGTCTCCTGGTTCTTGGAGGTGGGGAGTGAGTTTGCAAAGGGCTCACTTAGTATAGGCAAGAGGAAGGAGCACAGAGAACCAACTTTGCTTACAGAAGTGTTTTGTTAGCAGATAACACAGCAATGACACAGGTAGTAGTCTTCTGAGTGCAATTTGACCTACCGTACTAACCCCTAAAGTGCTGGCTGATGCATATCCCTTTTTAGCTTCAGAAACATTTATTAATACTGGGAGAACTTCATTGAGGCCTTAGAACAGGGGCAGATCACCTGAACACTAGTACAAGATGAAAAGATGATTCTGTTTCACATTCTACTGGCTTTCTATTGTGCAGATTCCTTTCCTTTGACTTTAGGCTTTTCCTTTGTCTTTCCTTCATTTCCAGTGTATCCCTTGAGCTTTATACTAATCTTGCCTCTCTTCTCTGTGACTATAGACTGGTCTTTTTTTCCTTTTCTCTCTTCCTTCTCTCTCTCTTTTTGTTTGGGTTGTTTTTCACTTCTTTTAACTCAGAAGTCCCCTGTGGCAGAGTCACAATTCAGTTTGTGGACCAAAGTGACTAGGCAGACCTGCCCTCTTCTGTATCATCAGCTCCATCATAAAACTTCTCAGTGGCAGTTCTAAAAGTTTCAATATAGACATGACTATGAATTATGAGAGGGCTGGGTGCATGGAAAGGGAGTTCATTTTTCATTTTCACTTCATCAACTCTATTGAGCTGGACTTTTTGAAATGTAGCATATGTCTAATATCATTTGACGAGAAGTGCCAATCTGCACCTAAACAAGCTAACTTGGCTTCTGTCTGCCACCATTCTTATGCTCGTTGTGGTCATGGAAGGTCTGAAATTCACTCCCAAAACCACTAATGAGCTATGATTTAGAGCTGGGCAAATAATTGAGGTTTTGGTCTGGTGGCAGTTCGGAAAAATTGAAGAAAATTTGGTTTGGGTTGAACAAAAATCTCTCTTTCTTTTGAATTTTCAGTCAACTGAAGTCTGTTTCAGAGAGGGAATTTGAACTTGTACCTTTTGCATCCCAGATGAGTTTACTAATCACAGGAGTTAGGTTATGGGGGGAAGGCAGCACCACCACAAGATCCATCTTGGCTATTTTATGGATGACTGAAACTATTTGTGTCAAATTCGTGAATAGTTTTGGGTTGACTGAAATGGTAGTTTTCAGCAAATAAACTATTCATCCACAAAAGTCTCCCAGCTCTGCCATGATAATTTTCAGTGAGCTGCTTCTTCCTAGGATGTGGAAGCAATGGGGGTAGAACTTCCTTCCCAGCACTGCTAGGAGCTTTGTAACTGGGTCTGCTGTGGCTGTTTCACCAAAAAAATGTAATCTGCACGCTCTTTGATGGTTTTCTACCATCTGCTATGGTTTATCCAGTGCACAGACACTGGCAGTTCTATAACCATGTATACTGTATTCATCTTCTCTCTCTGATTCTCTGACTATGTATCACTTCTTACCATAACTTCCACATGCTTTTTTCCATTCACCTGTCCTCCAAATTTTTTGTTAGAGCTGCTCAGGTTTATTTTTTGTGTTCTTCTTGGCCTTTGACTAACCTTGCGGCAACAATCTATTTCTATTGCCTGTGCTCATACACTGTGCAGTTGTGTTTGGGTTCCAACAGTGGAGAAGATTTCAAATTCCTGCTTCTTGCCATCAGACTAATATAAAAACAAAAACAAAAAACATTCTTTCCTTTGGAAAATAATTCACAACCCAACCTTTAATTTTTGGCCTAACCTCAGATGACAAAATTTATTTTAAATGGTGGATGGCTAAAAGGCAGGCTTCCATTAGTAAGCCAGGTTAACCATAGTTTGAAACTGGCTAGCAGGAATCAGATTTTATTTCTCCTCAGTGATGGAAGGATTCATTTTATGATAAATGTTAATATACTTCAAAGGTAAAAAGAACAGGAAAGGTCAAGCCTGTGCATGTGCTAAAATTGAAAGTCGCCTTATCAGTGCTGTTTAATTTCAGGGCTAAACTGACAACTCTCCTGAAATATCTAGTTCAAATGAGTAGTTTACCATTGACTATTAGCCCTTTATTTCTAGTGCTGGTGGAAGAAGTGTACTTTGTACCATGGTTCCTTCCTTCCTGCCTTCTCAGTGATTGATTTGTTTCTTTCTTCGCTTTGGATTTTCTTCTAGAAGTTTAATTCGATTAATTTTTTTATAAAACAAACAAATCAAATATCACATTCCTAATACTATCAGATGAACGTCAAATAGCATACAACCTATTTGCAATATATATTGGAGGCACATTGTGGGACATATCTTAGTTTACAGGCATAAGAGGATGTTATTGACGTTAGGCTCTGGACTCTTTTATCTTCTGCATGGGTTACTCCTACAACAGTGACAGGCATTTGCTACAAATCTTTCTACTGGGGTGTGGGGAAAGGAGCATGGTTTGCCCCAGGCAGAAGTAGCATTTGGCTTCATGCCTGAGTGGATCCATAGAGACACAGGGTACTCTCAAAAGAATCTGACACCCCCGATCCTGCAACTTCTTGCATGTGAACTAACTGTTGCAACTCTGTGTTCCCAGTGACTTCAGTACAGCACTCTGCCCTCATCAAGAAGTTGCAGGCTTAGGACCTAAATTTAAATGCTTATTATAGGCCTGTTCCAGCCACCTTTACTCTGAGTGAATAACATTCGTTAACACAAATTGGCAAATGGTGTATGTTAGGGCAGCAGGACCAGGCCCTCAATAGCAGCATGCAGCTAATATTAGTGGATGAAATTGATTTTTGCCCTTTGCTTTGTGCTTAACCTGTATATAGAGTTACCACCTTTGAAATGCAAAAAATTTGGCAACCCTCCCCCCACTAGGCATGCGTGCTGCAACCCCAGCCCCAAGGCAACTCTGTAACGCCCCCCTTGAACAACCATTTGTAGTATCTAGAGAGAGAACACATAGAGATAAGACTGAGAACATTGCACATCTCCTTACTCTTGTGTGACTCAAGTCCTCTCTCGCGTACACATGCAGTGCACTTGCGTGTTGCTGGGAAGACAGCTGCTGTATTTTCAACAGTTTTTTAAACTGCAGAAGTGGGAACACTGCAGCATCTTTAGCTGGACACAGAAACTTTTAACATTAGATCTCCCAGTGTATTGTGGTAATAATGCAAATCTCTAGACCCACGTAAAAAAAAAAACTTGGCAGATTAAATTATTTTCCTGGCAACTGGCAAATCCACAAAAATTTTTTTGAGGTGGGTCAATTACTGGCCAGGTGGTAACCCTCCCTGTCTATCTTTTGTTACACTCTCTGCTGTTGTTGCAATGACAATGTACTGTTCTGGTCTCAGCCTCAGCATGCATGTGTAATTCTTGGGTGCACAAAATCGATAGGAGAATAGACTTCTCTGAGACTAATCTGAAATCCTTAAATCAGAAGGAGACTCCAGAATAACAACCTCAGACTATACTGAGATAACATTCACCCCTTGGAGGCTAACTGCCCTGTTTATATTACATTTTGTAAAGACTGTAGCAGGTTAACTAACTAAATAAAAAGCAGAGGTAGCTTCAGTGACTGAGGCCAAAGGAGATGGGCCCCCTTTTCTTAGCCTAGTAAATTAAATATTAAATACATTTAGGTGTGGCATTCAGCATGTTGGATGCTTAGGCAGACCAATTCTAAATAACTCAGATTTCTAGTAACCTTATATTGAGAAGAATAGCTTTTTGAGGTGGTTTTTTAGTTGTATTCTCTTCGGTATGAACACTGCTACATGATGTACAGTGCCTTTGTAATCTGCAGAAGAGAAGAAAATGATAAAATATGAATTGCCATTCTTTGACTATACAGGTTATTCTTGGGTAGGGAAACTGAATTTTAAATCAATGGTGTTTTCTTGGAATTTTGTTGTTATGTTGTGTGTGTGTGTGTGCGCGCACGCATGTGGAAGAGACAGAAAGTTCAAGCTTTAAAGTCACGGATCATGGAGAAATCCATAGGCAGAAAGGGGAATCTGTCTAAAGGCACTTGCTTCTGCACCGCTACCTGTTTCCACCTTCTTGTCTCCTTGGAGCTCTGGAGACTGTAGCTCTTACTTAGGATCCATGCTGACACGATCTTGCCTCAACTGGGATTGTGTCAGGAAGAGAGATTTGTCCATGACAGACTCAGCAGGTGGGGATGGGGTGGTGTTATTCCTGTGCATGGATGGGAGATCTCTGCAAAAACATGGCAGACATCGTTCGCAGTGATTTGATTGGATTCACCCTTTGGCAATAATGGGGAAAGCAAGCATATTGTGGAGGGTGGTTGTCACACCCCCACTGTCTCCACACCTCCAAATATAGATCCTACACAGTGATTTCCTAGAGGCTGACAGGAAAGGAGGGAACATGATTTAGTGCTGGCATTGCCCTGGCTCACTTTCCCAGCCAGATTCACATTTTTGGCTGCCTTCCTCTCATGGAGATTGTTATATCTGTACCCAACAGAGAAGGAGATAGACCAGAGGGAGCTGATAGAAACACAGCTGTCTGTTGTGCACACTTTATTGTTCTTCAGAAAAAGTGAGGCTTTTCACTGGGGAGGGGAGTGTGTGCTCATTTAAAGGGGCAGGACATTACATTCCTCCACCCTGCTTTAAAATACTTTCCAAACACATATACATTATTGTTTACATGGTTAACATACAACAGTATATAACCTAACTAAAAATTGTTGGGGGACTACCCCAGATTCTCAGGTTGCAAGGCATTATTCTGGTCTGGTCTGGAATAGCAACTCACTAACTAAACAATTTAAAAGTTCAGGCGCACAACTGATTTATGCACTCTTTTGGGATAACATGGTTATGGCAGCGTGACAGAGTCCTAAACAACACCAGTAGCCAGTCTTAAGGAACCACCTGGATTTGGTACCAAAGTTTCTTCCACAAAGTCATAAAAATTAGGAATTATAACGGAAGGAGGTTCGATCAGAGGAATAGTCCATATTTTTGCATAAAATATGATTAGACAGTTTTACAGTGAATGAAACTGGTCCCATGGATTTTACAAGTTCTCCAGGTACCAATTTTACTCCATAACTATAGCTGTGAATCCTGACTAAGTCTTCCACTTGAGAAGAGCAATGTCAAATCTCATGTCATTGATCAATTTTCATTGCTTGGGATTTGGCCACAATGTGAGGCAATATCAGGACATAGCAGGTCCCAACAGGTATGCAAAAATCACTTCAAGATAAAGTTGCAGGTGATTCCTGGGTAGTGGCATATGGTGTATTCCTACAGACAAACAAGAAATTGTCCAGTTTTTGCTGATGAGTGAAAATAGACTTCTTAGCTCTTAGGACATGCTTAAGTGTCTGTACAAAGCATTCTGCTAGTCTGTTTATAGCAGAATGCTAACTATGTGCTGAATTGCATTTAAAGTAGGAACCTCTGAAATTCTTCAAAACAGAACTGAGGTTCATTATCACTCATTGACTGTAATGGTAAACCAAACTGGCTAACGAAGGTATGAAGATGTCCAGTGGTTTTGGTAATTATAGTAAAAGTCATTCTGAAAACTTCTAGTCATTTCAAATGGGCATTGACTATGACCAAAAACATGTAACTTTCTAAAGGTCTGGCAAAGTCCACATGAATATGTGTCCAGGGGCTTTGAGGCCATGACCAAGGGTGTAGGGGCCAGGATCATGCTGAATTTGCTGACACAGTGCAGAACTTCACTTTCCTCTCAAATGTCTTTGTCAATCCCCAGCCACCAGACATAACTCTGGGATATGACCTTCATCAATACAATACCAAAATGACCTTTGTGAAGAGTTTGCAAAACCTGAGATTGAAGTTATTTTGGAATAATTACTCACATTCCCCATAAAATACAACTGCGATTCATAGATAATTGATGTTGATGTGACATGAATTATGTGAACTAAGGATTATTTTGACCCAACACTGACCTTGTAGTACCAATCCCTTCGCTAGAGAAAGCACATCATTCTTAGCCATTTTTTTGTTGATGTATGTGCTAGTAATGAGTAACTTATTCATCAAATTGAGATAAAACACTCCATCTGAAATTTCTTTTGGTGGAAGGAAGTTTGGGCATGGCAGATGTGACAGCCTATCAGCATTACCATGCTGAATTCCTTTACAGAATGGAATAGTATAGGAAGGAATGAAAGTAGGAATGCCCATTGTTGCAGCAGCTAATGATGGAATTCCATGTTTTGTTCCAAAAATTAAAAGTTAAATGTGATGATCCATCAGCAAGGATAAAACATCCATCATACAGATAGATGTGGAACTTGCGAATTCTGAAGATAATGCTCAGAGTTTCTTGTTCTATTTTGTGCATAGTTCTTCTCAGGAGTGTTGAGTGTTTGTGATGCAATGGCAGTTGATTTCTCCATGCCATTAGGAAAAATGCACCCACTCCATATGGTGAAGCATCACAATTAAAGTGCTTAAGCATCACAATCATGAAAGTGCATAAGAACTTTGGCTGATGTCAACACCTTCTTTGCTTCCTTAAATGAACAGTCACAGTCCTCAGTCTATTTCCATTTTTTCTTTGCTTGTAACAGGCCATGTAAAGGTACCAATACTGCCATCAGATTAGGCAGAAATGTACCAGAGTAGTTGAATAGTCCTAAGAATGAATGTAAATGTGACATGTTCTCTGGCAGGGATGCTTAAACAACCACTTTTCTTTCCTTGGTGATTTCCTTAAGCCTGTGGCATCAATTACATGTCCAAGTTATTCAGCTGAAGATTTGAAAAAACTCATATTTGTCTCAACATTCTTTCAGTCTATGGTCTTCTAAACATTGCAAGACGGTGTCTTAATTTTGAAGACGATCGTCTTGATCCTTTCCTGTAATAAGAATGTCATCCAAATAGAATGGAACTCCATTCAATCCCTTCAGAATCTCATTCATGGCTTTCTGGAACAAGACAGGTGCTGATATGATATTGAAATGCAACCTGTTGTAACAAAATAAGCCTTTTTGCATGTTGATTTTGAGATATTTGTGAGATGCCAGATCAGTCTCCATCTGTAGGTATGCATTGAGCAAATCCAATTTACTATCCTCTATTAAAAGAAGCAAACAAATCTTCAATACAAGAGAATGGATACTGGCTTATACATATAACTGGATTAAGTGTCACTTAGAAATCTGCACAAATTTGGATGGAGTCATCTTTCTTGATAACTGGTATGATGAGTGTAGCCCACTCACTGTGTGAAACTGGTGACAAGATTCCAGTGTTCAGTAAAGGTCCAAATCAGCTTCTACGGGAGGCTTCAGAGCATAAGGCATAGCCCCAGGCTTGCAACATTTTGGCTGGCTGTGAGGCTTGACAGTAAGCTTCACTCACACATTGCTTGTCTGTCCAAGCTCTTTTTCAAAAACTTTGGAGTGTCTGTGCAATGTTTCTTGATGATTTCATGATCACCTTGATCTCAGTCAAATTCACCTTGAGCTTCTCAAGCCAAGATCTGCCAAATAATGGTGGATATTTTCTTTCAATCACATACAAGGATAAAGCAACTAATTGTCTATCTAGTTGAACCTGGAGTCTCTTTTGGGAATCGCTTTTCTCAGGTAGAAGTCTTCAAAACCATGGACATGTTTTACAGAGGAAATTGAGACAATGTCTGATGATATAGATGCAGAAATCAGTGAAATTGCAGCTGCAGTATCAAGCATCGTTCTTATAGGTACTCCGATCTAGTATGTTACCCAGATGCAATTTCTTACTCCAGCTTCCAATAACTTGTAGTGGTAGGATTTGATCAGTGTCACTAGAGTTCTTGCTTTCTTCCACATTATGAATTCCCGACTTCAGTCTTCATAGGTGTCTTGGATCTACGGGTCTTCTTGGACACATAGTTACTCTGTGTTGCTGGTTGTTGAACTATGTGACAGTTCATGGTGATGTGTCCTTTCTTCTGGCACTTCCTGCTAATAACATGGCAAGCCCAGCAGTCCTTCTCTGCATGATTTGTACACAACAGCCACATGGAAATTCCTTACGTTCCCAGTGTCCTCTGTCTCACTGATTCAGGAGGTCAGCTTCTTGGTTCACACTAAAGTCCAAGGAATCCTTTCTGTGGTCTCCATGATGATAGCTATTTCAACAGCCTTCTTGAAAGTCAGTGCTGATACAGTCAGTAACTTTTTCCAGATTTTGTCATTGTGTAGACAAATTGGTCAAGCAAGGCGTTACATAATGTTTGTCCAAATTGCTAATGCTCTGACAAGTTCCTTAGAGCAGCAACAAACTGTGCTACTGACACTCAACTTTCCTGATGTCACTGATGGAGCCAATATCATTTTGCTATCATTGATGGGGTAGGAGAAAAATGTTCTTGCATTGCTGTAGTAAGTGTGCTGTATGCGGCAGTTCCACATATGCCTTCAGACTCATCAATGTCCGCAAAATTGAAATTGCTCTGAATGATTGAGGTACACTACCCATGATTCATGGTTGTTGTTGAATTCACCAACATTGACCCAAAAAGTTGCTATTTTACTGCCCTCCTGTCAGACTTCATGCTTCCTGGACATCATCTCTGCCACTGTGCACCCCGACCCTCCCTGCCTTGCCCCTGCTTGCTCCCTTTTGCCCCTCCCACCTTTGCCCCGGCTTGCCAGGAGCTGATCAAAGAAAATAAGCAACAAGCTACAACAAGCAACAAGCCAAAAACTAGCCAACAAGTAACTCACAAGCCAATTAAGCCAAAAACAAGCCCAATTTCTGTATTTTTTTCACGGGTTTGGCATATCTGATCTTAATCCCTCATTGCCAATATGTTATATGTGGACTCAGAAGAGAAAGAGATAGACAGACACAGAGGGAGCTGACTGAGACACAGACTTGCAGACTTCATTGTTTCCCAGCAAAACTGAAACTAACAGGGAAGTAAGGCTTTTCACCGGGAAGGAGGAGTGCTCCCACATTTAAAGGGACTGGACATCACAGAAGTGAAGGGGCCCACAGCAAGTTGAGAAATGGAGAGAGCGCTTTCTTTTAGTCCCTCTCCCCAACATTGTAGGGCTGCCAACATTGTATTTCCAAAACAAGGGACTGTTTTCTTAGCACCCACTCCACCCTTCCTCCTGACGTTATCATCATCATTACAATTAATAATTATTCATTAATTAGAAACATAAATAATAATAAGCAGTACTCACCTACATTTGCCAGGGGGATTTCTTGCTGCTTTTTGCAGCATTCAGCAACTCCTGAGCTTGTTGTACAGAGATGGAAAAATAAGGGACATCCCTTGTAATAAGGGACTGTTGGCAACCCTACTCCCCTCCCCGCCACCTCCATGAATATTATGCTTATGAAAGGGGACAGACTAGCAGAAAGGGGAAAAAATTAGTAGGTTGGAATTGTAGACCAATCTGGATGAGCATCTCAGAGAGGTGATTAAGAAAAAGCAGAAAGCCTACAAGGAATGGAAGATGGGAGTGATCAGCAAGGAAAGCTACCTTATTGAGGTCAGAACATGTAGGGATAGAAAGGCCAAAAGCCATGTAGAGTTTTCCCTTGCAAAGGGAATTAAAACCAATAGTAAAAGATTCTATAGCCATATACATAAGAAGAAAACAAAGAAAGAAGAAGTGGGACCGCTAAACACTGAGGATGGAGTGAAGGTTAAGGATAATCTAGGCATGGCCCAATATATAAAATAATAATTTACCTCAGTCTTTAACGAGGCTAATGAGGAGCTTAGGGATAATGGTAGGATGACAAATAGGAATGAGGATATGGAGGTAGATATTACTACATCCGAGGTAGACGTCAAACTCAAACACCTTAATGGGACAAAATCAAGGGGCCCAGATAATCTTCATCCAAGAATATTAAAGGAACTGGCACATGAAATTGCAAGCCCATCAGCAAGAATTTTTAATGAATCTTTAAACTCAGGGGTTGTACTGTATGACTGGAGAATTGCTAACATAGTTCCTATCTTCAAGAAAGGGAAAAAAAGGTGAGCCGGGCAACTACAGGCCTGTCAGTTTGACATCTGTAGTATGTAAGGTCTTGGAAAATTTTTTGAAGGAAAAAGTAGTCAAGGACAGTGAGGTCAATGGTAATTGGGACAAAATACAACATGGTTTTACAAAAGGTAGATCATGCCAAACCAACCTGATCTCCTTTGAGAATGTAACAGATTTTTTTGGACAAAGGAAATGCAGTGGATCTAATTTACCTTGATTTCAGTAAGGCATTCGATATGGTTCCACATGGGGAATTATTAGCTAAATTGGAAAAGATGGGGATCAATATGAAAATTGAAAGGTGGATAAAGAACTGGTTAAATGGGGGACTACAATGGGTTGTACTGAGTGGTGAATTGTCAGGCTGGAGGGAGGTTACTAATGGAGTTCCTCAGGAATCGGTTTTGGGACCAATCTTATTTAATCTTTTTATTACTGACCTTAGCACAAAAAGTGGGAATGTGCTAATAAAGTTTGAGGATGACACAAAGCTGGGAGGTATTGTCAAGGACTGGGATATCATACTAGAAGATCTGGATGACCTTGTCAACTGGAGTAATAGTAATAGGATGAAATTTAATAGTAAAAGTGCAAGGTCATGCATTTAGGGATTAATAACAAGAACTATTGTTATAAACTGGGAACGCATTAGTTGGAAGTAACAGTGGAGGTGAAGGATCTCGGAGTATTGGTTGATCACAGGATGACTATAAGCCGCCAATGTGATATGGCTGTGGAAAAAGCTAATGCGGTCTTGGGATGCATCAGGCGAGATATTTCCAGTAGAGATAAGGAGGTGTTAGTACCATTATAAAAGGCACTGGTGAGACCTCATCTGGAATACTGTGTGCAGTTCTGGTCTCCCATGTTTAAGAGGGATGAATTCAAACTGAAACAGCTTCAGAGAAGGGCTACTAGGAGACTGAAAGAGCTTGGCTTGTTTAGCCTAACCAAAAGAAGGCTCAGGGGATATGATTGCTCTCTATAAATATATAAGAGGAATAAATACCAGGGAGGGAGAGGAAATATTTAAGATCAGTACCAATGTGGACACAAGAACAAATGGATATAAACTGGCTATCAGGAAGTTTAGACTTGAAATTAGATGAAGGAGTGAAGTTCTGGAACAGCCTTCCAAGGGGAGTTGTGGGGGCAAAAGACATATCTGGCTTCAAGACTAAGCTTGATAAGTTTATGGAGGGGATGGTATAATGGGATAGCCTAATTTTGGCAATTAATTCATCTTTGACTTCTAAGCAGTAAATATGCCTAATGGCTTGTGATGGGATGTTAGATGGGATGGGATCTGAGTTACAACAGAGAATTCTTTCCTGGGTGTCTCCCTGGTGAGTCTTGTCCACATGCTCAGGGTTTAGCTGATTGCCATATTTGGGGTCAGGGAGGAATTTTCCTCCAGGGCAGATTAGCAGAAGCCCAGGGTTTTTTCATCTTCCTCTGCAGCGTGGGGCATGGATCACTTGCTGGAAGGTTCTCTGCACCCTGAAGTCTTTAAACCATGATTTGAGGACTGCAATGGCTCAGACATAGGTTTGATACTGGAGTGGATGGGTGGGATTCAGTGTCCTGAGTTGTGCAGGAGGTCAGACTAGATGATCATAATGGTCCCTTCTGACCTTAAAGTCTGATTCTACATAACCCCTGTGTTTCTGCTCATCACAAAGGCAGTTAATGGAAGCCTTTCCACACTGCTCAGCCAACATACCTTAGTCCTACTCCTTTTCTGATGGGATGAAATGGCAACTAAATCTTCTTTCCTTTTGGATCATTGGCCTGTCTTATGAGACAGCCAATATGAATGCCAATTGATGCCAAACATGACGGTAATTATGCAGGGGATGGATACTCACTAGAAGTAGACTGCAATTGCCAGATCATTTCCCATAGGCTCTCAAGCAGCCATCTGTTAGTAATGACTGCTGTTTACCAGTGAATTTGAACTGGCAATGTATAGCTGAAAAGCTCTGTATCCTATAACCAGTGCTCTGAGCCATTCTGTTCTTGGAGATAATTTCTTAGCTGCTTTTTAACTTTTGACACCTTGGCTAGTCATCTGTGTGAGGGCATCCACCCATTGCATTCTGCTGTTGATGAGATGCAGGTCACCAACTGCATGCAGCTATGAACCTTTCCATGGGCTAAAAAGAAAAATCAATGACTTTAGTTCTGAGAATGGAACAACAGTTGTCTGCATCATTACAACAAAGAAGGCAGAATTCTGATGATTGCTCTGTCCATTGCCACCACAGTTATGTTCTTCTCTGGCTGCTGTGACAATTTTGACTTCTGTGGCTGTCGTTTTTGAACTCCCCCTTTCAGTTTTCTTCGGTGTCACTCTATGATTTCTCGCAGAATCAATGATGGGATTACATCAGGGATGTCAAAGGAAATAGCTGTGGCAGCAGAAAGCAGGTGGTAATAAAACCCTTGCAGGCAGAGGTCAGTAATCCACACACTGTACATTTGCACAAGCAGGTTTTATGTGATAGATGTCAAATATGCTTTGAAATCAGGTAAATATTTTAGAAAGCAATCCACATAAGGGTGCCTTGCATTAACCCTTTGAGTTAACTCCTAAACATCGAGCTAATTACATCTACTCCATAGATATAACGGGCACTTTCCCAACCATGAAAAGCTACTTGTACTCCAAGACCAGAGCAATGTTTTCAATACTACAACTAAGTAGTTGATCTTGTCCTTAACTCTGTGGATGGAGAATGAAGTGAGCTCCTTAAAAGTGAATTATCCAAGATGGTCTTAACTATTTTGAGAAATTTTCTATCTTCAAACTTTGCCACCTCACTGTTTACTCCCTGTCATGGGACGTATATACCTCATGCTGACCCAGCAACCAAGGGCAGGTACTGCCAATCAATGCTGATTGGCAGCCTCATAACAGCTAGGAGAATAAAAGAGCTGGGAAGTAGAGGGGCAGGGCAGTTGCCAGAGGAGTAAGCAGGCTGGAGAAGGGAACTCCTGAAAGCAAGCTGCTGAGAAGCCATGCAAAGAAAGCAGCCTGAGAAGGGATGACTGAACCAAGAAGCTGAAAAACCTACAGAAACCAAGGGAAGTAGGAAGGAGCTCAGGGCAGAGCAGGAGTAGTTGAGTCCTGACTGTCTGGCTTAAGGGCTCTGAACTCACAGAGAGTTAAGAACTCTCCTGAGAGAGTTAAGAATTGAGGAGGTTTCCAGACCCCTTGGGCACTAGGACCAGCTGACACCTCTAAGAATAAGGGGGAATCTCACACACTCAGTGGGACTCAAGCAAGGGGAATTGACTGACCGCCCTGCTGGACCAAGTGAACTCTGGTACAACACCCTGCCTGACCAAAGGGGGTGCTGATGTATTGATGAATCAATTTCATCCCCCCATTTTCCAAATCATTTTATGAATATGTTGAACAGTACTGGTCCCAATACAGATCCTTGGGGGACACCCTATTTATCTCTCTCCACTGTGAAAACTGATTATTCTGTGACAAAGTTCTGTCATTGACTCTGTGGGTCTTGCACTTCCTGGCAGATTTTTGCTAGCCTCAGAAGCTCCCTGTAACCCTCCACATAGCCCTTCTCTCTCTAGAGGCAAGGGTCACAGCTTACTGAGCCATTTTCATCATAAGCCAACAATCGAGGTGAGGAGAAGCAATCCTCCCTCACACAGTCTGTCATCTCCTAGTCTCAGTGATTAATCAGGGAGGGGAGGGGGGAGCCCAGGCCCACCCTCTACTCCAGGTTCCAGCCCAGGGACCCTAAAATTAGCAGCTATGGTAGCTGACTTTTTGGAAATCAGACATGTACAATTCCCTGGGCCAGTTCCCCACAGCAGCCCCCCACTCAATATCTCCTTCACTGTTACCTCAGGGCCTCCTTTCTTACACCTGATATGGATCGGATCACAGCACAGCTTCCTCCTATAACTCCTGACACCCACACCTCACTGAGGTAACTGGGAGGCTTTTAACTAGTTCCAGCCAGCCCTTGATTGGCTTCAGGTGTCCCAATCCATGTAGCTATCTCCACTGCCTTCTAGAAGGATCTTAATTGGTCCCAGTTGTCTTGATTAACCTGGAGCAACTGCCATTTGGTTACCATGGTACCAGGGATTTGTTTAGCCTGGGGCTAACATGCCTGTTCCTCACTACTTTACTGATCTGGCCTTGCCCCATCACAATTCCTACCCTTCGTTTCCTATCTTGTAACCAGTTACTTATTCCTGAGAGGACTGTCCCTCTTATCCGATGACAGCTTACTTTTCTTAAGAGCCTTTGGCGTGGGACCTTGTCAAAGACTTTCTGAAAGTCCAAGTACACTATATCACCTGGATTACCCTTGTTCACATGCATGTTGACACTCTCATGGAATTTGAATAGATGATGAGGCATGATATCCTTTTATAAAAGCTGTTTTGAATCGTCCCCAACATAGCATGTTCATCTATGTGTCTGATAATTCCGTTCTTTCACCCAGTTTGCCTGGTACTGAAGTGAGGTTTACTGACCTGTAATTACCATGATTGTCCATACAGCCTTATAAAAATATTGGCATTACATCACACAGCTGCTTGTATGTTTAAAGAAACCAATCCTTTTCTTTAAAACAAGCCTCAGTAGTGAAAAGGTGGAACAAGGGAATATAGTAATGGACCAATACTGTTGTCAGGATTATTTTTGTTCCTATTACAGTAAAAAAACCCCTCCTTTTTATTGTTCTTAATTCTGCTGGTCATGGGTTTATCCTTGTGTCCCTTAGCTTCCCTTATCAATTTCAGGTTTTCTCAGCTTTGTGAAATTGGCCTTATTAAAGCACTAAGTATATATATTACTGAACAGGCTCCCAGTGTGACACTGTGGCCAAAACAGCTCATGTGATCCTAGGACGGATAAACAGGGAAATATTTGGCATGGTGCAACCACTGCTGGAATATTGTGTCCAGTTCTGGTGTTAGCAATTCAAGAAGACTGTTGATAAATTGGAAGGAGTTCAGAGAAGAGCCACAAGAACGATTAAAGAATTAGAAAACCTGCCTTACAGTGATAGACTCAAGGAGCTCAATCTATTTAGTGTAACAAAGGGAATGTGAATGGATGACTTAATTACCTACGTGGGGAACAAATATTTAATAATGGGCTTTTCAGCATAGCAGAGAAAGGTAGAACACGATCTAATGGCTGGAAGCTGAAGCTAGACAAATTCAGAATGGAAATAAGGCATAAACTTTTAACAGTGAGAGAATTAACCATTGGAACAAGTTACCATGGGTTGTGGTGGATTCTCCATTACTAATAATATTTAAATCCAGACTGTATGTTTTTCTAACACATATGTTGTGGGAATTATGTTATGAAAGTTCTATGGCCTGTGTTTTATAGGTCAGACAAGACCAGAGGTTCTCAAACTGTGGTCTGCGAGCTCCCTTCAGGTGGTCCATGGATAGTTCCCTCTAAGGTGCGTGCCTGGGTGGCCGCACACAAAAGAATGAAGGGCCACCCACCTAATTAGTGGCTCCTTCCCAGCCCTAGCTCTGGGGTTGCCACAGCAGGGGAGAGAGAGAGATACCCCCCCTTCTCAGCCCCACCTCAGGAGCTGCTATGACAGGATAGAGAGGGCACATCCATCACATTAGAAAGATAAGACTACTGACATAAAATATGAGTTGTGTGCTTTTATTTGTAGAACAAAAAAAGTTTATTGTTATTAATTATTTTTAATATAGCACTTTTATCCAAAGCCCTTTACAATAGTTAGCTAACAGTACAAACAACATTTGGAAAGATCATTAAGTGGTCTGCAAAGACCCTCAGCAATTTTCAAATGGTCCCTGGAAAAGAAAGTTTGAAAACTACTGGACTAGATGATCACAATGATCCTTTCTAGCCTTGAAGGATGAGACAGACCTCCTAGGTCATCAAACCCAGACCCCTGATATCACAGGCAATCCTGTCCTGTAGTCACATTCATAGATCCATCAAGCTGTATGGACAGTGATAACTCAAATTGGATCTCTCATGGGGACTTGGGCTGGGTCAACCCATCCGCCTACTTTCCTACTTCAAGTTGTTGGGGTAAGTGAGAGTGGCTTTCCTCCTTTGTTAGGTAATGATTTGCTTTAAAATTAAGGACTGATTGTAACCTTGAGCACCCTCAGCTGTAGGAGCATCCTGAATATGTGTTGCTAGTTTAAATTCAAAGCATCATTTGAGGATTCCTGAAGCTAGCAGTGAGGGTGGTGCTGAGATAGCACTATGGGAGCATCCTAGAGATTCGTTTCTCCCTTGGTGTTTAGTTTCATATTTCTTTTATTTTTGCCACTGTGGGTGATCAACACCTCTACAAATCAAGCCAGTTCTATTTAGGTGCTTAAATATGGATTCCAGGCTTAATTTTAGGCATCTAGTTTTGAAAAGGTTGACCTTAATCTTTGTGCTCTTTTTATCCCAAGAAACTCCTAAATATGCTGAAAAAAGGGGAAAAATCTCTCCTGGCTGCTTTTAGAACTTGGATCCCAACAGTCTGCTCCTCAGGAACTTAAGGAGTTTTAAAATGATGTCATTGAACTTGAACAGCTAATAAAGCAGAGGCTCAAAGGGAGAAATATGCTATCTTTCCCAAGACATGTTGAAGCATTCCCCCTGCAGCTGTAGTGGGCTGACACACAAAATCTCCACCCTTTCACCAGAGGCAACCTCTAGCTTCTTCAGACTTCAGCTGTATATCATCTGTTCACAACTCGTGTCAAAAGACCCAGGAGCTTTCTACCTGTCTGCCTGGTAAACATTGCACCACTCACCATATCTGACTAGAAGATGTGAAGTCTTTCCTTCTCTTGCTTTCTCTCACTCTCTTTTTAAAAGCTGTCAGTATTTCAGCAACTATAAGCAGCAGATCTTCGTATACTTTAATCCATAAATAAGCATTTCTTCTTTTGAACTTCATTAAAATTGGATGTGTTTTCATTGTAAAACACTCCAGCATCCCTATCATTTAGACATATATGGTGATGAATCTTGCAATTAATTTTTGTCGTTAGGAGTACTGGCAGTCTAGAAACACTGAATTTATGCCAGAAAAGTAAATAAATAAGTCAAACAACTAGACATGTTGCTTATATCAGGAATTTTAGATCAAGAACCTAAGTTTTGCTTCTGCTGCTTAAACAGACTGGGCCAAATTTATCTTCAGTGAAACTCCCTTGCTTTCAGTGGAGTTTTATTCCAGAGCTGAATTTGACCTGCTATATGTAAGATTGTATCAGACTTTTTTCCAGTAATACTTGTTGATGTATCAGATTCTAAATTCCCAGCTCTTCCCATTATGCTCCTGACCTAAAGAAAGAAATTCCTATCTTTAAAAGCTCATCAATCAGTATTGCGTGGTTAAGCTGATAAAAAGGCTAAGACTAAGCCAGTGTTAATTTAGCCAGCTGTAGCATTCTTGACAATATTGTCAGCAAATCTATTTTAATTAAAGCTGGATAATGAGATCAGCAGATTCAGAGTATTTCAGGTGATTAAGACCAAGTGAAAGACTAAAACTAAACAATGACTGCGAGGACAGATATTATGGTGAAACTTGTGCTACTGCTGTTTGAATGAAATATGGCAAATGAGAGTAAATTTTACTCAGCTGAGGAATAACTTCAATGGTGGTGAATTTGAATTTGGTGTTGACAGATTTGAACTCATGAAAGTTTGCAGGCTGTGGACAAGCACTGTGTAAGCTTCCTGGAGAGCTGTGCATGTCAACACCACTCATGAACAATGCCATGTGCTCTGCGTCAAGGTGTGTGCCAGTAACAGCAGCAGTGAAACTGAAGCAGCAGCAGGTACTTGCATTGGAGGCTGGGGCAGGGGAAGGCCAAGTTTGTTTAGAGTTGTGGCTCTCTAGAAGACCCCTGTTAGAAAAACAAAGGGCAGGAAAACTCTTAGTAAAATCTGTTTTAAAAGGAATCTGTTTTTAAGACACATTAGTTAAAGGGTGTTGCACTGGAAACTTGAAATGAAGAAAAAAATCAATTCAAGTTGACAGCAACATTTTAAAATAAAATGTAATCTGCCTAAAAAGACACTGTCCTTTGATAGAAAAATCCATCTCACTCTGTGAGCGTGTCCCCCTCCCCCTTTTTTTCATAGCTTTTCTTTCCTAAGAAGTGATGAAATATTCTGGCCTCTGTTTCTTCCCAGGCTATTTGACCTGCCCAAGACCTATTGGCAGAGAGGCTATAGGAGATTGGTTTTAGAGTAGCAGCCGTGTTAGTCTGTATCCACAAAAAGAACAGAAGTACTTGTGGCACCTTAGAGACTAACAAATTTATTTCAGCATGAGCTTTCGTGAGCTAGAGTCCACTTCTTTGGATGCATCCTGTTCTTTTTGTAGGAGATTGTAATATTAATTCTGAAGCATGTGAAGGGAGCTGAACCATGATGGGTAATGTGACTCACCTTGGAGAAGTCAGCATTTTCCTGCTCAGTGAAAGCAGAAAGTTTCAGCCTGCTAGCACAGATGTGCTACTGGACATTACGACAGTAGAGGAAACCTTGTCTGCACATCCTGCTTGTTACTAGAGGAGAATAAAAAATTAGGTACTATCATAAATGTTTAATGAGCTGTGTTTAAAAAAGAATATGGTGAGCAAAATACTAAGTTAATTAACTACAGAGTCCCAGCATTCCCCCAAATGAAGTGTTCAGGCCAAATATGGCTGAACTATCAGCTGTCATATGAAGAATATTTTAAAGAAGATTCTATTATACACCCAGGGGTTCATTCGCCTCAATAATGAAGACAGTTACCTCTAGAGAGAGGAAGCTGCATTACGTTTGCCACTTAACCAAGGGTTGGTTTGACAGGCGTCAGCTCAGAGCGTGTCTGTGTGTATATATAGGGAATCACAGCTCCTTGTCTCTACCTCACTTTGCAGGAAATGTGGTGCTGTACAATAGTTTGGATTTCTATCTATGGATCTGTATATGGCATCACGTGGGATATTTTTAATCCCAAACCCAACTGTTGAGGTAGAATCCAACACCTGGTAAATATTAAATAGGCTTTTTTTTTTTAAAAAAAAAGAGCAACACTGTGTGTGCTGACTTTAACAGCTCTGTATGGCCCAGGGGGAAAGAAAAACAGTTTTCTCTTCTTGTTTTTATCATCCTGTTTCCTTCATAGTATTAATGAGTTCTGTAAAGGTCTCAGATGGCTGAAGACAAACAGCAAAACAGAGCTTTCACACAGCTAAGAAATGACCCAAATGAAAAACATAAGAACTGATGAAAATGCAAATGAAATTACTGTGGCTGGTTGAATTATTAGTTGGGAAAAAGGTATTCATTGGAGCGTTAGCCCTGTTGTATTTGTGAACTCTTCCCATACATATTGTGCTTTTTTACAAAGGTATCTGCTGTTCAAAATTGTTTGACAAATTTTCTGATGGGCTGTTTTCATAATGGACTTAGTATCAAGTGTTCCGTCTCTTGTTCGATATTCATAAACACTATTGAAGCTCTGAGGTGGAGCTCCGGAAACACATGGTATTGTTAATGTTCCCTGATTGAAAGGAGTTTTATTTATTTATTTATTTTTGGGCTTATGCTCAGCTCTTGTACCTCCTTTCTCTGCCTCTGACCCCCATCACATCTAAGGCCACAAAGGCAATAATACATGTAGGATGCCTTAGGGCTTGTCTACACTACTGCTTAAGTCAATGTAAGTTACATCGCTCAGGGGTGTGTAAAAAACAGCCCCCTGAGCGACATAACTTGCACCGACTTAAAGCAGTCTATGCCTGTCTGTGTTGGTGGGAGATGCTCTCCCGCCAACAGATCTTCTGCCTTTTGTTTAGGTGGAGTAATTATATCAACAGGAGAGCGCTCTCCTGTCGACATAGCACATCTTCACCAGATATGTTGAATCAGTACTGCTGCCGCGATGTCAATTTAGCACAGTAGTGAAGACAAGCCCTGAGTGAGCAATTCAGATATTACTCATTTGTCACCTTATTGGCGCAAATAAAAGCTCTTCTGCAATCATGTGAACAAAAGTCATTTGCATGAAAGTTTGTGGATAAGTGAATTAGAAAGTGATGCAAGTACAGGTGAACTAACATGCAGTTTAGTATCTTCTAAGTCTTTGCAATATTCATTCAGCTCCAGAAACCATCAACGAAATACTGTAATAATAATCACATACAGTTAATAGAATATTAAGAAGGGGCTCTAGTCTCTATCCTGTTAAGATTAAAGCTACCTTCAGTCTTATATCAGATTTTCAACAACTCCCCATACTTCACCTAAATCAGTGACTCTGAAACTTCAAACGCCACATCCCATCCCAGAGTAATGGTTTGGAGGCATTTGCAGATACAGAGATTTCATATTGGATTAACTGTTATGATTAATTTTGAGGGAAAAAATCCTAAATTTTCTTGTCTAGTCACAACTCCAGAACAGCTTATTTTTCAAAATTCAAATGAATTATTCTGCTGCCCTTTACTGGCAGAAGCACCTTTCTCTGGCTTTTAAATGGCTGATGTTGCAAATATTTAGCTACTTATAGGTGTTTTGTAAATACTAAAACACAGATGACCATGTTTTTCACACTGATGCATGTGTGCAATACACAGGCATTCTTTCAGAGCACGTTATCCACAGGCACCATTTTGAGTCAGTGTGGAGAATGTTTTGTAAAGTGTGCATATTCTATCTCAACATGGCTAACAGTGTCTGTCAGCATCCCTGTGGGGCTTGCAAAGTCTGAGACCCTTGGTCAATTCTTGATCATATTTTGAAATTTACGGGAATTCTTAGGCAAAACACCTCCTCAACCTGAAGTTAGGGTTCAGAGACTCTTGACTTGATCACAGGATGAGTGTAAGTGGTCAAATAGTGTAATCTACACTGTTTTGACATCTGGGAAGTATGCACAATTGGTGTGTATCCTATGTGCTGAAAGAGGTGGATGGTTTATGAAGCTGTGGCAGGAAAAGCAGTGAATAGGAGAGTGTGAGGTAAGGGCAAAGATAATTGTGCTAATTGTTATTAAGAACACATGAACAAAGGGTTGGACTTCCTATTCCAAACTGTTGGGTAGCATTGCAGTACTGTGTTAAGCACTTGTTGCGTTCTGTCCCTGATGTGACCATATTTCACTGGAGGCTGATAAAGAGTATGAAGTTTGTAGTGTGCTTTGGGATCCTTTGCTTACACCCATTATTTATATTACAATACTTATGGAACATTTTTTTGAAGTTAACTCATGCTTTTAGGGTCAAACATAATGTTTCTGGATTTTTTTAGCTCAGCTGTCATGCCTGTTGTCATGCCCTGATATGTTAGGAATGTAAAACATTATCATAATGACATTTAAGCCTGGGGAAGTTTGAGGAAGATACAAGGGGTTATGTCTTTAGAATGTAAGTGGGGGTGTTTACTTGCCGCATTGGGTTGTGGCCAGAGAGGGGTGAAGATGGCTAAAAAGGATTAGCAAACATTTGTTTGATTTAATCCGGATGATTCCTTCTATGGTATTTACTACTGCTTTTAGTTGTGCTCGGCAAGCATTTGAACAAGCAAACTTTTGTTTTTAAGAATGGTCAGAAGATGATAAAGTGTGGCAAATAGGAGGGTCAATTTGCAATGTTGATGTCTGCTCAGCCACCTTGAAAGCTATTCCTTGAAAGTCAGCCATTCAGGGAGCAGAAATAATATGATGCAATGTGGATGACTAGTCACGTAGCAGGAATAGTGAATTAGGAACAGGGGATACTTGAAGTGGTAGTGGTGAACACATTGTGTGCAAGCCAGAGACATATATTTGCATAAACCATTCATTGAATAATTTCAAATAACAAAACAAATCTGTAAGCACCAAAGTGCGTGGGTGGATAATTCCAAACCAAGAGCAGGGCTGAATTCATCAAGACAGTAATTGAAAGTCAATGGACTCTGGGTTTCCTAATTCTCCTTTGAAAAACCCAGCCTCGATGAATTGTTTGCAGATGGATGCTTTCCCAGGCTTTATTAGTGATGTAACTTTTCCCCCTGACAGACCCTCAGACCTTTGGAACATGTCAAGATAGGTTCTCCCTGAAAGTGTATGGGAATACCAATGCAAGGACTTAGTGATCCTTTTTCTTGGGAAAGTGAGAGGGGACAGCAAGCACCTCTGTCTCCATTCTCTAAGGTCAAGAGATCATTGGCCATCTCTGGAGCGAGGAAAAACATGGACAGGGAGTACTAAGTTGATGGTTGTATAACAATGGCGTCTCTTGTATTTTTGCTGCAGCTGGCAGGAATCTCCGCTCATAAATAATCTGCTCTAATCTCCAAAAGGTCCTGCAGGAGAAAACAAGCAGTTCTAACATGCTGCTACAAGTCACTTGCTACTAGTCATTATTAGGATTGCATAACAAAATGGGAGACTCGGAAAAGTGGGCTGCAGGCATGTGGGGGGTTGTAAAACAAAGTTCTGAAGGTAGATGGGGGGATGACTAAACCCAGACCTACTTTCTTCTTTTCCCCAAAGACCTCGGCATGAATCTTGCACTGCAAGGGTCTCATTCAGAAAGTACTGACAGGTATAGTATTGGTCTGAGATTTGTGGAGAGCTTATTCAAATGCCACTTGTTCCCGTCCCCCCCACTTTTGTTCTTAACTGCCTGAAACAGCTCATTTTTCTTTCCAAGTTACTGTTCTAAGCACTGATTTTAGCCAGGAGCAGAGAGAATGGCAAACCTATAAAACGGGTTCATGGTTGGAAGTGGAGCACTACACGCTGAGCTCTGCCTGCCAGCACTTTACTTGGATTTTAAGTGAAGGGTTCGGAGGAGAAAGTAAGAGTTCTCATCTTTGCTTTTAATTAACGCAGTCACCATTTTCATTCTGAAGTGTCACATGCAGGAAATCAAAGGAGTCTTGTATAAATAATAAGGAAAAAAATTCTCTCGATTAGTAATGGAAAACATTTTCAAACAAGATCTGCAGAATTATGATTGGGCTGGCACTTCTTCAAGGTGAAAGCCTCTCAAAATCATTACATAAATTATTGATTTGTCCAAGTCTCTTCACTATAGGAGATTTACAATCTCACTTTCATAGTTGTCTGGGCGGGAGAAGGGAAGAAAGAATCTTATCTAGGTCAGAACCAAAGTATCTGTCTCTTTCAACATAAAAGAAACTTTTAGCTAAGACAAGCAGCTGTGCTAAGAAACTGTGGGCCTGATTGTGCTCTGACATCAGCATAACTCAGGAGTAACCCCATTTAAATCAATGGAGTTACAATGAAGTAAGTGTAGTCAGAATCAGGCCCACTATCACAGTTTTAGGAGTAAGAGAAATATAGTTATTAATAGTGAGTAAGATGTCTGGTTTGACTTGAATTTCAGTGCGGATAAGAGTTTGCTTCAACAGGAAAAAATTCCCCCAAAATGGAAATTACAATGGATTTGGGTGAATTAGGAGACTGGGATACAGTATTTTCCTCTCTAAATCACCATAATGGGTCTGGCTCAGTAGAGTAAGAGAGCAGTGAATGAAAGTCAGGCACATGAAATGAGGAGTAGTAAATGAATGGACAAGTATAGACAGTACAGAGTATTAGAGGCTGAGGAGCTCTTGGACAACCAGATTCAGGAAATCATCACCCCAGCTTCAAGAAAGAAGGGAATTCGCCACCAAGGAACCAGAGAGAGGAGGCTTGGTGGTTCATAACCACAAGAAGCAAGAGGAACAGGTGGCCTTCTATGTGGCTGCAGGTATACAAGGTTGGGCAGGCTGTTGACTACCAGAGAGAAAAGGACCAGGAGAAATTCCGTGCAGCTAGAGTTATCCAATCATTATCATAATCTCATTGTGGAAACGGCAGGAAAAAAATCTCTGAAGATTCAGCTGGTTGAATGAAATGCAGAGCTGTACGGGACATGCCAGTGGATGACTGCTTAGCTCATCCTGTAAGATGATTCCACAAATGTGCCCTCAAAGAGATATCCATCCACCCAAGGAAGACAGGTGATCCTTGCTGGGAACTCCATACTGAAAAGAATGAACAGAACATCCTTCCAGGTAGAGGTGGACAATAGGATAGTGTGCTGTCTTCCTAGAGTCAAGATACAAGATGTGACCCTAAGATTGGACAGGCTTCTGAAGTTTAAAGGCAAAGATCTACTAGTGATGGTGTATATTGGTACTAATGAGACTGCTTTGGGGGTTACCTCACAGACAACTGCAGGGAACTCTGAAGGGTGCTGAAGAAGAAAATCCAAGTGATCTTCTCAGAGATCTATCCTATACTGTGAGCAAAGGAAGACAGAAGGCAGCGTAGAGATGGCTAGATAAGAAGTGTAAGGTTTTGGTTTTGTGGAACATTGGTTCACTGTCTATGGGGAGAGGAGCATGGGCAGCGTGTGGACCCCTGGCTCGGGAAGACTAGTCCCAGCTCTGCCCCTTCCACCCAAAGCCCTGCCCCTTCCACCTCCCTGATGGAGCCTAGAGCCCCCCACTGTGGCCAACGGACCCTATTCCAGGCTGTCCCAGTCTAGTGCCTTCAGCCCCAGAGTTCCCCCTGCTCTGTGTGGATGGGTGGGTTGTGCGCCCCATCCCCTCCCTGCCCCAGAGTGTCAGGAGGGTAGGTGGCATGGCCCCAGCCTCCGGAGTGTCGGGAGGGTGGGTGTTGCAGCCCCAGCCCTCCCAGCCCGAGTTGGGGCCACAGCACAGGGCAACTGGGAAAAGCCAGAGGAGGAAGCAGGAGGAGGCCTGGGGACAGAGCATGGGAAGGGCCATGTGTGGCTGTTTGGGGAGGCACAGCCTCCTCCAGCCTATGATACCTGCTGCCTATGGAGAGGGGCCAGTTTGGATGATGTCCATCTCAGTAGAAGGGAAGACAATCTTCTAGTGTCAGGCTGGCTAGAGTAGTTAGAAGTGCATTTAATAACCAAAAAGGAGTGTGAAAAGAGGGAACAAACAACACTCATTTAGAATAAAATCAATATGTTGAGAACAAATCTAATCAAGGCACCAAGATACGGGAAGAGAAGAAATTCTTTAATTGCCTGTAAGCCAATTGTATTGGAGCATTGGATTGGATCAAGATAGGATGGGTTTTCTAAAAGATCTGCTCTAGTGCAAACAGGAATTAATTCAGCGAAGTCAGATAGCCTGTGTTATAAAAGAGGTCCGACTATTTGATCACAATTGTCCCCTTTGGCCTCCATAATCTATGAACTGATGAATCATCTGATGACCTGTTAATGGCCTATGTCCACATTACAAACCACTACCATAGTCCATACTAAATAGTAACATTGGCAGACAGACTAAAGGCATGGAAAATAAACTATCCTCAATCAGATGGCACGTCTTCACTAGCCATGTTAATACGCTGCCATGGCAGTGCTTTAATGTGGCTGTGTAGTCACTATTAAAAAAACCAACCTCCACGAGGGGCGTAGCTACCAGCTGGGGCACCGTCTATACTGGCACTTTACAATGCTAAAACTTGCAGTGCTCAGTTTTTTTTTTTCATACCCCTGAGCGAGAAAGTTGCAGCGCTATAAAGTGCCGGTGTAGACAAGCCCTGAAATGTGTCCCTGCAGACCATGGCCATGAGACGGGGATTGGATGGCATGTAGGGAAGCTTGCACTGCTGCTGCCTGTGCTGTTCCTGTCTAGTGGATTGAGAGCACTACCATCTTCTGAGGTAGTCCTCTGAGTTTTTTTCACATGACCCAAATCAATTTAACTTATTACTTTTGCAACCAAAAGAAGAATGTGGAGACAAAGGGGTGTGCTTCCTTCCCAGGGTGGGTGATTAATTCCAGTTAGAGTAAATGGAAACTATGTGATGAAAATAGAATCCTAGTCTGGGGTTTATTCCACTCTCTCTGCCTCCATTGATGGTATTTCACTGGGTCTAACGAATTCCTTGTGGACATGTCTTACTGGCACAGGACTTAGGGTCAGTGTTGCAGAATTTGGGAGCAGAGCTGACGAGTGAGTAAAATAGTATCATCTGCCAAATTCTGCTTTTCTGCATCAAGTAAAGATGCCAAAAAATTATCTCCTGGTTTTTTAACAAATAAGGAAACATGGAAAGAAATTGATGCCTTTAATAGTACATGTGTTAATCCAGTGCCAGTCTTTGGTGAGGAATGAAATTAGAGTACTGAACTGGGACTCAAGTGATCTAGATTCAGTGCCTGGTTCTGCCACAGATTCATGTGTGATTTTTGGGCAAGTCACTTAACCTCTGTGCCTCAGTTTCCCACCTGTGAAACTGGAGCAATAATCCTTCTTCTCCCCATCCTTTGTCTTGTCTGTTTCAAATTATGAGCATATCAGAGCAGGAGCTACCTCTTACTGTGTGTTCAGGCCTACCACATGGGGCGCCAATCTCTGTTGGGGCCTTTACACGCTGCTTTAATTCAAAGAGATGATTGCTAATAATGAGAAGTAAATTAATATTTTAAAAATGCAGCTTAAATGCTAACATGCAAGAGGGGTCAGACAATAGTACCTTCAGCAAACCCCTGAATCTGGGTGTGCTGTAAACATCCTAAACTTTCCTACTCTTACTCCCCACACTGACTTGCTGTCCTGCACAGCTAAAGAGTAGCGGCTGCACTATCTGACATGGACTGTACTTTGAAGTTACTCTAACAATGATATTGCAGAGTTCCATATTTATTTTTCAATAACTTCCATATCATATATGCTCATATGATTTTTCTAATGGGAAGGTTTTGCAGGTGCACCAGAAAATCAAGTTAGGTTCTTTCTGCCCCATGCGCCATCACAAGTAACAAAGAGCCTGCACATTACACTTAATGGAGCACATTGTTGATGATGTATGAGGCAGAATAAAATCCAACTTTTGACCCTGACACTTGCAACCAACTACTGAAAACTTGATTTTGTCAGTAGAGTAAGCAGATATGACTCAGAAACTCAGGAAGCGAATATGATGAGTAAGAAGGTGCCATTTTTACATGGATACATTTCTGACCACAACTACACTTTAATGCAGACCTAAACACTGGTTTTATATTTCCGTCATGGAAGAGAAATGTGCTAATTCTTGAACTGTAAGGATTCCTAAATATCAAGCAGCAGCTTTGTCAGAGGAGTGGTAGCTGTCATACACTATCTAGTTCAAGCTAAGTACTCCCTTGGCCTAGTGAGTTTGTCCCGTGTTAAACCCACTTTGTGCACTAGCTAAGGAGCTCTTCCCTTCTCTTCCTAACCTAAATATACCCAGAGGAGTTACTCAGACCTACATAGTGTAGAAAATATGGATCTAATTTTGATCTTTTTTATCTTGGTGTAACTCAGGAGTAACTCCACTGAAGTCAATAGTGTTACTTTAGTGTGAGTAAGATCAGACTCCAGCATAAGATATTGAAGCACGGTGGCTCTTTAGAGAAGCTACAAATGTATATTCTTCCAGCTGAGATTTTTATACCCTTCCCTATAACTAACCAGATCTTTCCACCAGATGGTCTTTTATTGCTATTTTATTCTCTCAATAATATTTAATATTAAATAACAATTGTTTGCACTCCTGTAACAGCTTTCATTCAAGGATACGAAGCAATGTTTCTATAAACTTTAACTACAATTAATAGGTATTTTTTTACAGTGGCTTTCCACAAATTATAGCTTTTTAGACCAAAACCAAAATAAATCCCTTAAGAAAGGATTAAGGTTATTAATACATACCAATTAATTTTAAACATTTTCAGAATTTATAGTAAGATATCTTGTCCAACTCACATCAGAGTTTGCAGAAAAAACAAACCAAACAAACATTTATTTGGTTATGGAACATGCATGAGCAATTTCAGATGGGAAGCAGATTTTTAAGAGGACATTAGAGCAGAATGCAAACTTATAATGGAAGATTAGTTACATCCTAGCTACGGAGTTTCTTTGAGCTTTGATTCCCGACACTGAGTGTTACTAAGGAAGTTCTGTTTTCCAGAGCTGGTTTTAACATGGACAGTTCTGTCTTTTTCTTTGTCTCAAAGTATAAAATATATTGGTTGTTGAACAACCAATATCGCTCAGACACTCCAAAATCTATATGGTTAAAATGGCATACCAATAGGGATATTAAAATCCTCTGGGTAGAGTCGACTATCATTTACCCCAATGTAATTCTGGAGTGAGTATTTACTTCAATGCAGTTAACACCAGACTTATGCCTGTGTAACTGAGGCCTACGTGTTTATACCGAAATTAGCAGCGGTAAACCGGTTTAACCCTGCACCCGTCCACACAACGAGGCCCTTTATATCGATATAAAGGGCTCCTTAAACTGGTTTCTGTATTCCTCCCCGACGAGAGGAGTAGCGCTGAAATCGATATTGCCATGTCGGATTAGGGTTAGTGTGGCCGCAAATCAACAGTATTGGCCTCCGGGCGGTATCCCACAGTGCACCATTGTGACCGCTCTGGAAAGCAATCTGAACTCGGATGCACTGGCCAAATAGACAGGAAAAGCCCCGCGAACTTTTGAATTTAATTTCCTGTTTGCCCAGCATGGAGCTCTGGGCAGCATGGGTGGTCATGCAGTCCCAAATCCAAAAAGAGCTCCAGCATGGACCGTACAGGAGATACTGGATCTGATTGCTGTATGGGGAGACAAATCTGTTCTATCAGAGCTCCGTTACAGAAGACGAAATGACAAAGCATTTGAAAAAATCTCCAGGCTATGATAGACAGAGGCCACAGCAGGGACTCAGCACAGTGCTGCATGACAAGCATAACGGAAAGCCAAAGAATCAAATAGACGCTCATGTAGGGAGGGAAGGGGGATTGAGGACTCCAGCAATCCCACAGTCCCCAGCATCTCCGAAAAGTATTTGCATTCTTGGCTGAGCTCTCAATGCCTGTAGGGTCAAAAACATTGTCCCAGGTGGTTCAGGGTATAGCTCGTCAATTTACCACCCCTCCTCCCTCGTGAAAGAAAGGGGAAAAAATTGTTTCTTGCCATTTTTCAATGTCACCGTATGTCTACTGCATGCTGCTGGTAGATGCGGTGCTGCGGCGCTGAACAGCAGCATCCCCTCCCCTTCCTTTCCTGATGGCAGATGGTACAAAATGGTGGAAAACCATCATCATCCCATGAGTGCTCCTGGCTGGCCTCAATGAGGTCGGCCGGGGGCGTCTGGGTAAAAATGGGAATGACTCCCTGTCATTCCTGGCAGACAGTGCAAAATGCTAGGTAACTGTCCTCATCATAGAAGCTGGAGCCTGAGCTCCATCAGGCCCCCACCCCCTTTCGTGTCTAAAGAAAAGATTCTGTACTCCCTGGACTATCATAGCAGCTGGAGGCTTCCTCCCCCTCATTTTATCTTGCTAAAAAGTCAGTGTTCCGTATTCCTGCATTCTTTATTACTTCATCACACAAATGGAGGGACTCTGCCATGGTAGCCCAGGAGGGGTGTGGGAGGAGGGAAGCAATGGGTGAGGTTGTTGTAAGGGCACCCCCTAGAATGGCATGTAGCTCATCATTTCTGCGGGATCTCTGGGACTCTGACCCGGAGCGGCTGTGCTCTCTGGCTCTCTAGTAGATTTGCCCCATATTCTAGGCAGGACTTACTCTATTTTTAGACAAAACATAAAGAAGGGAATGACCCGGGGAGTCATTCCCATTTTTGTCCATGCGCCCCTGGCCGACCTCAGCAAGCCCAGCCAGGAGCACCCATGACAGCAGCAGACGGTACAAAATGATTGATAACAGTCATTGCCACTTTCCAATTTCAAAATGTACAAAATGGTACAAAATGATTGATAACCGTTATCTCATCGCCAATTTACAATGGCAGACAGTGCAATAGGGATGGTAGCCATCTCTGCTACCTTGCAAAGGCAAATGAATGCTGCTGTGTAGCACTGCAGTACCGCCTCTGTCAGCAGTATCCAGTACACATACAGTGACAGTGACAAAAGGCAAAACAGGCTCCATGGTTGCCATGCCATGGCGTCTGCAAGGGCAATCCAGGAAAAAAGGGCGCGAAATGATTGTCTGCCGTTGCTTTCACAGAGGAAGGATTGAGTGACGACATTTACCCAGAATAATTCGTGACACTGTTTTTGCACCATCATGCATTGGGATCTCAACCCAGAATTCCAATCGGCGGGGGAGACTGCGGGAACTATGGGATAGCTACGGGATAGCTACCCACAGTGCAAAGCTCCAGAAATTGACGCTAGCCTCGGTATATGGATGCACACCACCGAATTAATGTGCTTAGTGTGGCCACGTGCACTCTACTTCATACAATCTGTTTTACAAAACCGGTTTATGTAAAATCGGAATAATCCCGTACTGTAGACATACCCTGAGATCAGACTTTATTTCCCATTGATTTCAATAGGAGTTAGGTGATTTTGAAAACCCCATTATGTACCTATGCGTATCATTAGATGCCTAAATACCCTTGAAAATCTGGCCCTTAAGGAATCTAAATCCTACTGACTTTCAACAAGATTTGGGCCTAGATTTTTAAATGTCTTTAGGTGTATTGGTGTATGTATTTATAGGTGTATTTAAATGTATTGAAATCAATGGATATTAGCTGCCTAAACAGCTTTAACAGTCTGAGACTAAGCCACTTTTAAAAATGGACCTTGGGTTCCTAAGTCACTTACACACTTTTGAAAAACCCTAAGTGCTTTCCCAGGGTCTTACAACAAGTCAGTGGCAGAGTTAGGCCTGGCACTTCAAGCATGCCTGCCTTCCAAGCTCTGCCCCCTTTTCTGTTGGTAATTGTTTCCACAAAATACCAGGCACCCTTTGAGTTTGGTCTAAAGAACAATGGGAAGGTACGTTGACAAAAACAAACTGATTGAAATTAAAATTAGGTTATTTTTTGGTGCTGCTGCTTGCTGTGAAGTCCTGTTGAAAGGCGATATCATTTCTGAATACGATGGTTGAGGGCTGTAGTACAGGGTAGAAAATGACATTCCTTTTTTGGCAAAAATGCACCAGTTTTTACACAGCTGGCACAGCTGACTGAAAATGCCACTGCTATCCTGTGCATTGGCATTTTGTATAAGACAACATACTGTGCATATGGTTTTTGTCTTGTACCTAGTGTGTGAGTCATCAGGCCAGTAATACTAGTTGAACTCCAGGAGAATGTTACTATATAAATAGTAACATTTTTTGTTTAAATATTAAAACACTAGTATTTTTCATCTGAAGAAGCCTCTTTCCTTCCTTCCCCTGCAGCTGACTCTGGGCTGTGATGCTCCTGCAGGGCTGAGTCACAACCAATACTGCTATGCAGCAGCAGGAGCCTGAGCCACAGTCCATCCCCATATTAGCTCCTCCAGACTTTTCTTTCCCATGCTCCCATCTGTAGTCTTGCAATCTCCCACACCCCAAAGGTCCCCCTGCTTCCTCTAGACATTAGCCTGCTTTAAAAAAATGGGTTGGAAAGTGATTGGACAGATTCTGACATCAGGACTGATCCTTTTTGGGATCCCACAATCACCGGGACCTGGAATGCAGTGATAGTTGTAAATAAATCCTGATTTACAAAAGCTTTTGTCATAAACAGATAGCTAAGGGTTAATGTCTCTTTCACCTGGAAAGGGGTAACAAAACACACCTGACCAGAGGACCAATCAGGAAACAAGACTTTTTCAAATCTGGGTGGAGGGAAGTTTTGGGCGTGAGTTCTTTGTTTTTTGTCTTGTGTCTGACTCTCTTGGCTCTGAGAGTGATCTTTCTGTCTCCTGGCTTTCTAATCTTCTGTTTCCAAGTTGTAAGTACAAGGATAGTAAGACAATAGGTTTATATTGTTTT
This sequence comes from Gopherus evgoodei, assembly GCF_007399415.2. Lineage (NCBI taxonomy): Eukaryota > Metazoa > Chordata > Testudines > Testudinidae > Gopherus > Gopherus evgoodei. The sequence continues at coordinate 26,570,479 of NC_044323.1, read as the reverse complement.
TTTGTATTTACATGTGTGTAGTTGCTGGAATGTGTTAAATTGTATTCTTTTTGGATAAGGCTGTTTATTCACTTTTTTTCTTTAAGCAATTGACCCTGTATATTGTCATCTTATTACAGAGACCATTTTATGTCCTTTTTTCATTCTTTTTATATAAAGCTTTCTTTTTAAGACCTGTTGGAGTTTTTCTTTAGTGAGGACTTCAGGGAATTGAGTCTGCAGCTCACCAGGGAATTGGTGGGAGGAAGAAGTCAGGCGGAAAATCTCTTTGTGTTAGATTTACTAAGCCTGACTTTGCATACCCTCTGGGTGAAGGGGAGAGATTAGATCTCTCGGTACTTGTGTTTCCAGGACTGGAAGCAGGGAATCTCCTAGGGTCGTCTAGGGAGGGGAGCCTGGGAGGAAGTAACCAGGAAATAAGGGGAGGGGATTATTTCCCTTTGTTGTAGGACTCAAGGCATCTGAGTCTGGGGGTCTCCCAGGGAAGGTTTTGGGGAGACCACAGTGAGCTAGGCACTGTATAATTCCTGGCTGGTGGCAGCTTTACCAGGTCCAAGCTGGTAACTAAGCTTGGAGGTTTTCATGCTAACATCCATATTTTGGACGCTAAGGTCCAGATCTGGGAAAAAATGTTATGACAGCTTTACACACCTTATATATAGTGTGAACTTTCAGGATGCTGTGCACGGCAAAATGGGTGGCACTAGCTATTTATGTCAGTTCCACATTTGCTCCTGGACTGAGAATCCCATGACCAGTTTGCTAGCAAATTTTAAAACTTTGCCCCCAAATTCAAAATCTTTGTTTTATAAACAAGGAAGGAAATAAATCCTTGATATTTTAAATCTTATACTGCTCACTAATAAACACGAACAGATTAGGTCAGGTCCTCTGCTGGTGTAAACTGGCGTAGCTCTATTGACTTCTGTGGAGGTATGTTCACTTACACACCACTGCAGGATCTGATCTGGCTTAGTACTTATCAAATACAAAGAAATTTACATTTTGTCGCAACACAACCACCTGGATTCTACCTCATGGAATTTGGGTTTATTTTAGTATATTTTTGTCACCTTAATGCTAGTATCTAAACATTTTCATTTAGGTGGTTCCATTAAGTGGGAAATTTAATCAGGTAATATGTTTTCTGTTGATTGTAAATTTTTCTTATGAAGATTTTTTTTTTAAATGATATGATAAGCAAGGGAATTGGTTCTGGCTAAACTGCCTTTTCTAGCACCACAATATAAAGATGCGCTGCTACAAATGTGATCTTGTAGTGACCAAGTTCTCGAAACTGGAACTGGCAAAATTTCAGACAGCAAGGCTGCATCTTATACACATGTGGATTTCAACTGCTCATGCAGGCCTAAACATAGAAAAATTGATGTTAACATTTTTCGGTCCTGGGGATAAGTGAACAGTCAAAAATTTAACATAAGATTCCATTTGACTTGTTCAACGTGGGCCCAGGTGTCATTATGACTACATAGGCTGCATGAATGCAGGTATTTCTCATGAACTACTTTTGTCCTGGTTAACTTAGCTTGTTCTCATGATCAGGAATTCTCAGTTGGTCTGTGGGCCAAGGCAGTCCCTAGCTATAGTGCTTCATGGGAAGTGTAGTTTGGTTGAAGAGCCTAGCCTGCAGAGGAGAATGGGGACATGAGCCAACTAAACTACAACTCCCATAAGGCACTGCTGCAGTATATCCAAATTTTTTAAAAATAGATTTCAAATTAAATATTTCAGCTTTTGGGAATTCTGTTTTTTTTTTTGACAAAAACTTGAAAATTTCCATTTAAAGCAGATACTTTTTGCAGAAAATATTTTGTCTTGTTGACCCTTCTCCCTCCCCCCCCCTTTTTTTTTTGTTGAAAAATAGGTTTTGGCCAGTCCTAATTACTACTCCACATCCACTACTAATAAAATCTGTGCCCTGGCAACAAGGAGACCGAGGGACCAAGTTCTCTATTATTGATTCCTGCTGGCTCAGCTGGTGGTCCATGGGTCTTATTAAATGCTCTGAAGTCTGTGCTTATACTTCTATTCCCTTGAGTTATAGCTTCAACCGTGTAGCTGCTCTCACAGCATGCCAATTCCTAATAACATTTGTTGAACAATAGGGTTCAACGTTGGCTCATCCCTAAGATTAAGTCTTATCAGCTTTCAGTACAAGCATTTGTGTAGTACTTAGATAGACTTGCTTTGCCTGAAGCTTTCTGAACAATTGGCTTGCATGCTACTGCTGCTAACCCCAGTTCTAGCTCCTCTGGTGACCTTTCTCCAGACCAGATTATTTATATGTATCCTGCAGTTCACTAGGGAAATGTGTGTAGGCTTCCGGACAAAGATTACTGTCTATTATATGTGGCCTAAAAATATTTCTCTGCACGTGTATAGGAGTCAATTCTGATTATTTTCCTGATGAGTTTATTTCTATCCTATTGTATTATCAGGAGCGGCACCAGGGTTTTTGGCGCCCTAGATGCAGGGCTGGCTTGCTGGTCCCGCGGCTCCGGTGGACCTCCCACAGGCGTTCCTGCGGATGGTCTGCTGGTCCCATGGCTCCGGTGGACCTGCCGCAGGCGTGCCTGTGGATGCTTCACCGGAGCCACGGGACCAGCGGACCCTCCACAGGAACACCTGCGGGAGGTCCACCGGAGCAGTCTGCCACCCTCCCAAATCCTGGAGCCCTAGGTGACCGCCTAGGTCACCTAAATGGAAGTGCCAGCCCTGTGTATTATAGAACTAATACCTGAGATTTGTGTTTTCAGATATTGTTGTAAAGAGTGTAATTATAGCAATAAATATTTGTACCTAAAAAGCAATGGGCCATATTCATGGGTGGTATAAAAGTTGTTAATGTGTTTTCCTTAGTAAATCAGGTACTGGAAATACTAGTATCTAGTGGATGTAACTATTTCCACACTATTGCAATTCACTAGTAGTATAAGCAGATCATTTTGTTACTGGAGGCATAAAGGGTATGTCTACACTATCCGCCGGATCGGAGGGTAGTGATTGGTTTATTGGGGATCGATATATGGCGTCTCATCTAGACGCCACATATCGATCCCCGAGAGCACTCCCGTTGACTCCGGAACTCCACCAGGGCTAGTGGCAGTACCGGAGTCGACAGGGGGAGTCGCGGCCGTCAATCCTGCACCGTGAGGATGGGAGGTAAGTTGAAATAAGATACTTTGACTTCAGCTATGATATTCCTGTAGCTGAAGTTGCGTATCTTACATAGACCCCATCCCCTACTGTAGACCAGGCCAAAGAAACATGCCAAATGCATGATCTTTGGTATTGACTGACCCATGCAGCAGTAATGTAGCCACTGCAAAGAAGCAAACAAAATTAAGGTCCCCAGTCCAATTTGCTCTTTCCAGATGTCAGTGGCTGCTGGATTGCTGTATATGCCTTGCTGTAAACTCTGCTGGGGTTGGTATAATCATTTTCTGCTTTTTTTTTTCCTGTTTAAAAAAAGAAAGCCAGGTCTACAAACACCCACCCCCTCTCAGCAAGTGCTGAGGAATTGGATATTTCCTCCTTATTTTTTGTAACTTTCTTCTTTTAAAATCACGATAAAAGGCAACAAAATCATCCTTCATGTTCTGCGTTTCTGAAGCATACAGCATGGGGGATGACAAAAAAAATCTCTTGGAGTGTCTCATGCTTGTCCCACAGGAAGTGAGGCACTTAGCAGGAGAGAGTGCTTTCTTCCTTTCTTTAGCTACTGAGCTGTGCTGCTGCTTATTTGGTGGTGATGTAGGGCAAAGCAGGGGGGTGGGGCACCTGGGGGCCGAGTTGGGAGAAGAGGATCTGCACATGGGTGACAGGCATTGAAATGGCAAAGGCCTCTTGCTGCTTTTGGCAGCGTAGGGCCCGCAAATTCCTGTCGAGTTTGCAAGCTCATCACAAAGTGTTTTATTCAAAGAATGCTCTTACAAAGTTTCTGTTGTCTTGTGTCTACTTTTTTAACTAAACTCATCATTGTAGGTATCTGGGTTGATACAATACTCAAACAGCCAGAACGGGAGAATGACAGATGAAGCTGTAGCAGAGTTAAAAGTAATGAGAGCTGAAAAGTGAAATCAATAAAGCTGCAAGTAAGTATTTTCCTAGACAGACTCCAGTGAGGGAGAGTGGACGAAGCAATGTGGCAGGGGAAAAGTGAGCATAGTTTAGAGTTCCTCATAGACGAAGACAAGTTGGGCAGGAAGGATGAAAGGGGGAGAGAGCATTCAGTGCAAAAGTGTGACTTCAGCTGTAGAGAGCAGACAGAAAGGAAGCAATTCCCAGGAACAATAATACTATTATAATAATACTTTGTGGTACCTATTAATAGTCTAGGAGTGCCCTAAGGACTTGGATCCCATTGTGCTGGATGCCATACAAATACTTTAGAGCTAGGCAGATATGAAGAGGGTCTAATTCAGAGCTTGGCCACAAAAGTCAGTGAACCAAACTTCACCTGTGTGGAAAGGTGCAATGCTGCCATGGCCCTAAGGAGGGTGCAGTATACTTCTGCAACTAGTCACTCTTCCGCCTAGTGTCCACACAAAATGGGGACTAGGCATCTTTCCCCTTTTGGGTACAGGACTTTCCTATAAAGGTTAGTTTGGTTCAAACCACACTTCTTAAGTATTTCCTTAAGGGAAAGTCCTATAGCCAGCCCGAAAGGGGAGAAGTGGGACTTGGATTTGTATGGAAGTGATGGGATTTGCATTTTTAACCCAAACTCTTCACTGCTTATGGAAAAGTCTTTTAGGATTTCATAGGGATTGAACGAATAGGGTCTAATTACTCTAATAACCGACAGCATGGAAAAAAGAATGCTAACCTTTCCTAAGATATTTTTTAAACCACCTAATAGAATTCTCTAGCAGGGACATAATTCTGCATTCTACTCTACAAAATGTTTCGAAAGAGCCTATGGAATAGTTCTAATTTAGTACGAAAATCTCTAGGACTTCATCAGGGAGAGCAGCAGTAATCTGCTCCCACAGGTTTTGTTTATTTTTTCCATTTAAAAAATAAACAAGGTCTGGTTTTATCTCCCTTTCCCCGAAAAAATAAAACACACAGAACCTGTTGCATTGCTGCAGTCTATGGGGTGGAGAGGGCAACAAACAGCTCATGCACTGAATCCTACCAAACCCGCTTCATTTAAAATTCAGAGCAGGGTTTTCCCAACAAGCCAAGGGGAGCCGTTGAGCACAGGGGTCAATGTCTAATGTAAAAATAGTTCCTTCTCACTTGTGCTAAATGAATGTTTCGTGGCCACAACAGGAGGGACATAACTCAAGTGCTGAGTAGAATAGGGAGAGTGCATCCTGGCTTCAGCTGCTATGAAATATGCTTGATACTTCCATTGCCGGGGTTTGTCTCTCTTTTGTGCATCTGAAAGCAATGAGCTAAAAGGATCCTTGTTTATGCAGACAACACCCTCAGTTTCTGTAACTGGGGAAAACCTGAGTTTATCAGAAATGAAAAGCTAAAGAAAATTAGTTTCCCTTCAAATAGTCCAGATGGAATTTTAGACTGACAACAACAAAGTACTCGGGTGATTTTTAATGAGCCAAAGAAATGAGTTCCTACAGCTATTTATCGGAGGATTTAGAAAAAAAAATAGATTTTTTAAAAAAAAACAGGTAGAAAAGTTCTGCAAGGCCTCAATGAAATTTCACTAAAGGCCCAGTTAATGGAATGAAGAGTGGATGGTTGGCATACAGACCAGAGCTTGTTAGTAACAATAGACTGGGTAATCAATTAGTGTCTGGCATCCAGGGGCGGCTCCAGGCACCAGCGGCAAGCCACGGGGAACGCTCTGCCGGTCGCTGCAAGGGTGGCAAGCAGGTTGCCTTTGGCGGCATGCCTGCAAAGGGTCCGCTGGTCCCGCGGCATCGGTGGACCTCCCGCAGGTGAGCCGTCGAATCTGTGGGACCAGGGACCTCCCGCAGGTAAGCCACCAAAGGCAGCCTGCCTGCCGTGCTTGGAGGGGCAAAATACTTAGAGCCGCCCCTGCTGGCATCTTAAACCACAGCTGACTCAGTCTTAAGGCCTGATCCTGCAATCCCTTATTCACCTGGACAGTTTACTAACGTGAATGCTCACACTAATGTCAGTGGGACTGTTTGTGAGAGTGAAGACTGTACTGGAGCAAGGCCTGGCAGGATCATGCTTTTACTCTGGCTCATTTATACAGAATGCAGTCATTGCATTAACAGCAGTTGTTAGAGGAGAATAAAGCAGACCACTGTAAATCTTATGCTGCACCAAGTTCTGTTTTCAAATACACTCTGCAGACTGCTGAAACAAAGGATATTCCCCTCTTGCTATTCATCCACACAAGGATGTGAAATCCTTTTGCTTATCTGTCCCCTTTCTCCTCTCATCCATGCTATGTAAACAGTGCAGCAGCATCCATTATTCAACTATCAGAAGGCTGTCAAGATCTACTGGCTGCAAAATATGGAGTTCTTAGATTTTTCCTTTAAAATATGGAAAACTGTATTTGCCAAAGCACTGGAGGGTGAAATGAAATTCAATACCTTCCACAGAGTAATGATTTCTTGTAAGTGTCTCCCATGCTAGGGGGCCATGAGATGTTTTCTCCCTGAGTGATATGGAGTTAGTTTTTCTTGTGTGTCGTTGTTCACATTTAACTACCTACAGTGAAGGTTATAAATGAGGAAGATCACTGTAAATGGGATCTGGAAAACTCATAGAAGGTCTACACAGAAAGAGAAAAGGACATTGAAGTTGCACATGAAAATTAATCTAACAGCAGCGAGCCCATAAGTCCCTGTAAATATACATTTCTTTTGGTTTCCAAGGTCAATTTTCAGAGCTTTTCAAAAATGTATATTATGAGTGAGTGACTTTTGCAAAATGTCTTCTGCTCGTTTGAATTTAAGTTTAAACTACTTGTGTGTAAGGCTGTTCAACACTCCCCCTACTTGTCCTCTCTTGCCCCTTGTCAGGTTGCCACTGCCTCTTCTGTTATGCCAACCTCACCTGGCTGTTTTCAGCTTCCAACACAAACCTCAGGGCAATAGTCATAATTTTCATTTCTTTGAACAAGACCTAGTTATTGACAAGCTGCTGATTGTTTGTCATTAACAAATTAGACTGAATACTTTGTGCTCAATTTCTTGAACTTGTCCCTAATATATATATATATATATATATGTGTGTGTGCTTGTCTATATAAATATGTGTCTTCAGAGACAGAATTACTATCTTTATGCAGTTAGGGAGGAAGAGAGTGGGAGGACAGAATGAGTGGTTTAGTTTTTGCCTTTCGCAAAAATTCCACTAGTACCAGTTCCATTTCTAAGTGGACTGTATAAGCGGAATTATTTTGTGTATTTCATTGACTGCTAGGTCACATAAACACAGCATATATCCCTGTTTGGGTACAGGAGTGAGGAGCGGGACAGCATGACACCCAAAAATGCTGGAAGTGGAGGGGCACTGACACCAATGTGCCTACGCAAAGGAAAGGGAGCACTGAGTTCCATAACGGGTGTGGGTATACTCCTGAGGGGTGAGGCTTGGCTCATGGCTTTGGTTGGGAATAATGTCTGAGAACAGGATCTATAAGAATGGGTTGTGGGAAAGGAGTCACATAAAAAAAGTACTGTGACTCAAAATCAAGAGTTTTGCATATTTCCCCATCTATATTAATACAGCTGGCTGGCTTTTGCAAACTTACTTTAATATACTGTACTATAGCTTCTGAACAACAGTAATGTAGGCAGACTGAACTAACCAAAGAAATAAAACAAGGCTTATTTTGTTACAGCCTTAATAAGAGCTCTTGGATTCTGCTTCCTAGTGCTGGACTAGGCTAGCCTCTGGAGCACTCCATTATAGTTAGTTTCCCTCTGTAGCCCCTTCCCTGTTTAAATCTGCTGCGGAAGTAGCATTAAATGAGGGTCTTTTTTTCTTGGTGCAATGATGACCTCTTGTAGCAGTGATTTTTCCCCCTATTTATTATTTAAATGTCTTTGAGTGTACAGCAGATACCGGCTAGGCAAAGCTGCTGAGTTCCACTTTTGTATTGCAATAGTAGGATGTAATCAGGTGGCACAAATCTGCTATCATTGTGGCATTTTGAAGGGTCTTTCCTCAGTTTTTGCTGACAGTTTGTGCAATTCAGGCTTCTTTTAATGACATTTTTCAACATTTTGCTCTGGCAAGTCTATGGTAGTTAGGAGCCTAAATACCTTTGAGGATCTGGGCCTATATGTTAGCTTTATCTCCCAGTGAGATATTTTGCACATGTGTAACCCACCCACCTCCTGGGTGTGGTGTTCTGTCCCATCTAGTTGCACTGAGACCACTTAGAGAGACAGATTAATGAGTTTGTTCTACAGCCTTAGCTAACAGCCAGTTGGCTTTTAGCTCCTGTGGTAGAGACTCATGCACTAAGGTCCAGAGGCCCCAGTTTCCATCCCGCCTGCTGACTTTTACAAGCGGGGGCTAGTCCGGGATTTCACCTGGGAAAACACTTGCATTATTTTTATTTGTATAGTGCTGCGGGACTCTAGTCATGGACCAGAACCCCATTGTGCTAGACATTGTACAAACACAAACCAAAAAGACGGTCCCTGCCCCACACAAGCGTCAGACATGCAATTCACTTCTATAGTTCTGCTTTGCGAAGAGCAAACAGTTCTCAGCTCTTTAGATAATCTGATCTAAGGGGTCGTCCCGCAAATGAAATGCATGATGTTGTTATGTTTAAGGGAGTGGGGCTTTCAGAGGCTTCCTTTTTGATACTGGCAGTTGAAAGTGACATATGGCCTTTAACGTAAGAGCTGGTCAAGTTTTTATAAAAAGCTTGTGTGCGGATCTATTTTAGTAAGCTGCCCCACACTTCCATTCTCGATATCTTCATTGGTATGAACTGGAGGACGTTCATATAGGAATCTGCCTCTAAACTCTTTAAATGCAGATTTTAAGAATAGTTGTCTTTGTGTAATCCTGTTTCATCTTAAAGCTCTTCCTTCCCCCCACCTCCCTAACCCAGTTAAATTGTCTTTTGATCATTACAAAAAGATTCTTATTGAATCAGTAACAATGCACTACTGCTCCCCACCAATCTGGATATGACAGTTATCATTACATTTGTGTATGAAGTTTCTTGAGTTCTCTAGACGTGTCTGTCTATTTTCTTGTACCATGCTCAACACTGTGGTATCTTTAAGCTCCTGTGACTAGTAGTTTAGGCTCTGCCTCTCTTCCAGGCTATATATTTGTTAAAATATGGACAACCCAAACTACATCCATATTATTCCTGTGATGAACCTAATTCCATTTCTCATCTCCTCAAAGGAGATGCTTCTTTTTTGGATAAGCAGTTTGCCTTTTGGGCTAGATCCTGCTAACCTCATTTCTCTTCTATTTTTCTATCTAGATCCTCATATTGCACTCATTTCTATAATTTCGGAGTGCCTTTCAGCAGTGCATTAGGCAACTGTGATATTTGGTTCTTTCTTTCATCCTCTCTCCAGGGAGAAAATTGTGTTCAGCGGAGCATATTGTTTTGGAGTTTAAATATACGCACATGTTGCTCTACGTTTGTTAGAGAAGGCAACGTCAAAGAAATGTGTCCTGCGCTTACTGCAGAATGTGGTCAGGTTTGCAATGGTCCGTTGTTCCTCAGGGAGTTAATTTCACAGTCTCAGATTGGCCCCTGAAAGAAGCTCTATCTCCTGCACAGATGAACTTTACCCTTATTACAGAAAGTTTCATTGTGCCAGAGAAGCAAGGTTGTTGACCATGGTCTTCATCCTGATGATCTTTAGCTATCCTGGGCACAGGCCAGGGAATACCTTGAAGATAAAGACCAAGACCTTGAACTTGATTCCATATTCTAGGGGAAGACAGTGTAGGGAGCAGGTTTGATGTGTTTGTGGTAGCCAGTGTTGCTGAGGAGACGTGCTGTGGTGTTCTGTACCAGATGTTCCTAAATGCTTAAGGCTTCATGGTCAGGTATATTGCTTCACTGTAGTCCAGCCGAGAGATGATGAAAGGGTGAATAACTAAGGCCAGGTGGTCATTTGCCAGGATGGGATAGAGTCTCTTTGCCAAATGGAGATTGTAGAAAGCATTACACGCATTTGCTGCTATGTGAGAACTTAGCACCAGTGACGAAACCAGCAGCACTCCTAAGCTATGGACTGAATTGGCCAATTGTGGGTGTGTGCCTTCAGTGGAAGGAGACTACCCCTGGCTGCAAACTCTTCAAAGTGCTTTCTGCTGTCCAGCAACATAACGTCTATCTTGCTTGGGTTCAGCTTCAACAAGCTGTTATTCCTCCATGAGCTCTGTCTGAGGTCAGTAGAAGAACTTGGATAAGCAGGAGTTGGCTGTTAACCTGGGGAAAAGGGAGTCATTGGCCAACTCTGTATCTGTCCTTGAAAAGTGAGTAGTTTGAACTCAGGATAATTTGGCACCCATACATTTCTATTAGATTGTACCCTGCTTTGTATTTTCAGCTGCATGCTCTGCACTGTTGGTTGAGTTAATTAATGTCTGCCTTAACGAGAGTTTGTAAAAATGCTGTCAGACATTAAGGGTTAATGAGTCTGAACAGGTGTGAGAGATTAGATGTAGCTGAGAATAACCAGTTTGTAGGAGGATATATTGATATTTATTCTATTAAGTCTTTTCTTGGGCGATAAGACAAGAGAAAAAAATCACTTTCTTCAAGAGGTTTTTAAAAATACATTTTGTACTATAATTCATTCTTTTTGTAATTAACAGTGCTTGGATGAATATATAACAAGGAGGCTGGTTGTATTGACGGAGTAACTATGTATCTGACAACTCGCTCATCCTGGAAAACTTTCAGTGCTTGCAGCTTCACAGAGAGTAAAGCCGACTACATGCGAAACAGCCTTGTCAGCCAAGGATAAATGTTAATTGGCATCATGTTTTTACTGGAAGAATTTGCTCCACTCAGTAGCAGTCACACTGGTACGCTACATTCTTGCAATCAGTAGACTGCATTGTAAACAGTCTGTTAGTCATCCTATTCTCTAAGTAACTCTCTCCTGTCCCACAAGGCTTTGTTTACCTAGCAGAATCTAAGACAGGCTTCCCTCTATCTCAGCCTTCTGCTACAGGCTAGTGCATTCAGGAGACGTATACCTCAGCTACCCAGTGAGAAAAATAGATAGATGAGGCAGGTCTGAGCCACAAAAACTTGATTTAAAACTGAGTTTCCAAATCCAAATCTTTCAGGTGTTCAGAACAGGGATGTTGTTTGGCCCATTGCAGGGAAATGGCCTAATCACAACGTTTGGATTCAGGGCCAACTTCAGATCTTGAAAGTTCCAAGGTTGGGGGTGTTTAGATTTTGGATTCCAGTTGGGACAGGTTGCTAATCTTTCATTCTAGTATCTGGCAGTCCTCACTGCCAAAGACTGTTGAAGGATTGATCCTCCTGGGACTAGGCTGGCGGGTTTGATAAGAAGAGCATTAAACTAAGAAATGCAGGGGGAAAGTTGGGAGAGATCTGGTTTTAATTCACAGGAAGATCAAAATGAAGTAAATGAGGATATAGTAAAGGATAAAGGAACAGCAGAAGCTAGGCATATGGATAGCAAAAGGACTATACCTAATTTGGCTAGGAAATTGGGTGAGTTCAGAGAGAAACAACTGAGACGTTTGTATGCTAATGCGAGGAGCCTGGGAAACAAAACTGGAGGAACTATAATTACTGATGCAGGACATGAAACTGGATATAGGCATAACAGAAACATTGAACAATAGCACTTCTGACTGGAATACGGATATTGAAGGGTATGCACTGTTCAGGAAAGAGAGAAATTAAGACACAGGTGGTGGAGTAGCATTGTACATCAATCATGTGGTAGGCTGTAAAGAAATAAGTGAAAGCACTGATAAAACAGAATCAATTTGTGTCAACATCTCTATGTGGAAGGACAGTATAAGAGATTATATTGGGGAGTGTTAGAGGTCTGCTAAATACCGCCAGGGTTAGGGGGATATGGCTCTTTTTAATATTATTTAAGAGATAAATACTAACAGAAATTGTGGCCTCATGAAAGACTTTAATGTACCACATATAGATTGCAGATCACATGTGCTAATAATGATAGGGTCCTGGATGTAATAGTTGATAGATGTCTTCACCAAATAGTCATTGCGCCAACAAGAGTTAATGCTATTCTAAATCTGGTTTTAGTAAGTAGTGAGGACATTGAAAATAACTTTGGATCAAATGATTGAGTTGATTCAGTTTAAATTAAATGAAAGGATAATAAAAAACAGGTTAGTAACTAAGGTTTTTCATTTCAAAAGGAGAGATGTTAGGAAAATGAAGGAACTAGTACGTGCAGTCAACTCAACTGAAGAGCTCAGGGACTTAAATGTTTAGGAGGCTGGGAATTTCTTTATGTCAAAGGTTCAAAAACTACCTGGAATTTGCATGCTAAGCAATGGGAAAAACATATAGGGAAAGGCTGCAGGCCTAAATGGATGAATCAATACCTCAAAAGAATATTGCAAGTAAGCAGAGAGCCTACAAAGAATGGAAGATGAGACTGATCAGGAAAGAAAGCTACATCTTGGAGGTTAAAAAAAATTAGGGATAAAGTGCGAATTGCCAAAAGTCAAGCTTGCAAAGGAAAGTAAAACAAATAATAAAAGGTTCTTTAGCTGCATAAATAAAAAGTGAACAAGAAGCAGGTCCGCTATGCAGTGAAAACAGGTAGACATTAAAGATTGCCGAGGTATGACCGAAACATTACATTAATACTTTGCCTCAGTTTTCAGTAAGGAAGGTTAGTGTAGAATATGGTGGGTGGGGACAGCAGGATGGCTAAGATGTATGAGTGTATAGAAATGGAAATGAACACATACTGCGGGGAAAATAAAACTCTGAGATCAATGTGCTCAAATCAGGGGGACTGAATAATCTCCATCCCAGAATACTGAATGAACTGGCACATGACTTTGTAAGTCTGGTAGCAAGGATTAATAAGTCTATCAACTGGGGATGGTACTGTATGAGTGGAGATGAGCAGACTAGCAAATGTAGCACCTATATATAAGAAAGGCGGGGAAAGTGATCTGGGCAACTACAGACTCATTAGACTGATCTCAATAGTATGCAAGACTTTAGAACACATTTTGATTGAAAGAATGATTAAAGACATGGAGGGAAATGGAAAAGGGGATAAAACACAACATGGGTTTACCAAAATTAGATTGTGCCACACTAGCTGGGAATTTTTTTTGAAAAAATAAAGGATTTCTTAGACAAGGAAAATTCAGTAGTTCTAATCTATCTGGCCTCCAGTAAAGCATTTGACACGGTACCACATGGGAAATTAGTAGATAAACCGGAGAAGATAGGGATTAGTACAGGATTTACAAAGTAGGTAAAGAACTGTGGTTGACAATGGGTTGTGCTGAAAGGATAGCTATCGGGCTGGAGGGAGGTTACTAGTAGAGTTTATTTTCATTAATGATCTTGGCACAAAAAGTAGGAGTGTGCTAATGAAACTTGCCGATGACACAAAATTGAGAGGCATTATCAATATAGAGGACAGGAATGTTATACAAGAACTGGATGACCCAGAGGATGAGAGTAATAGAAATGGGATGAAATTTAATGGTACAAAGTGCACGGTCATGCTTTTAGGGGCTAATAAAAATTTCTGCTATAAGCTAGAGGCTTGTCATGACAGAGGGGAAGAAAGATCTGAGTGTATTAGTCGATCGCAGAATGACCATGAGCTGCCAATGTAACGAGGCTGTTCAAAACCCCCCAAAGAAACAAATGTGATCCTAGCATGTATCAGGCAAGGTATTTCCAGTAGATAATGGATGCATTAATACCATTGCTCAAGGAACTGGTAAAACCACATTTGGAATATTGTGTACAATTCTGGTCATCCATTTTCAAGAAGCCTGGAACAGGTTCAAAGTAGGGCTACTGGCATGATCAGGGGAATGAAGGACCTCTCTTATGAGAGGAGACTGAAAGAGTTTGGCTTGTTTCACCTAGCAAACAAGTGTGTGATGGCCATTGTGTGACCTGGCTTGTGTTCTATCCCGATATTCCTACCCTGAAGGTTTATACACACATGCAGAGAAAAGAGAGTTCACTCAGTCTCATGGCTAGGAGATTAGATCTGAGTATCCTGCACAGGTGCTATGATCAAGAGAGAAGTGAATTCAGATGAGCAGTTGTTTGATATGGAAAAAATTAAGCAGACAGAGAAATCGCAGAACAAGAAAATAAAAGTCTGCTTTAGAAATTGCATTTGGGTTGCTTTTCTCTGTAATCAGAGCTTTCAGTGTTACATCTTTCTAATTTGTCGAGGGAAAGAGGAACATGATATAAAAATCAATAGTTTTTCTAAAAATGATAAGATTTTTGTTTATACAGCAAAGGTTTGCAGGTCCTGATTGAATAGTCTCTGTTTGCCCCCACAGAGCCCTTGATAAGTTCATATACAAATAGCTTTGGTAACTGGTGCCAGACTGCCCAGGCCCATCTGAGTCCAGGTGTAACTGAGCACATAGTTTTGCAAGTAAGCCCATAGCATTACGGCTATATCTCTGAACCTTAATTGCCTGATAGAAAATAAACACTCCTGGTTACATGATCCCCCTGTTAGCAGAATAACACAAATCAAGACGATCTGTGATAAGGAGCAGCTTTTAATGAAAGAAGGTCATGTTTCTCCTTAAATCCCTATGAGCCAAAAGTAAGACTTTGACTTGATTTGAAAGACAGAAAACCAGACAATGTAAATGAGCTTGAGAAATGTGAAAATTAAAAATTCCAAAACCTTTTCAGGTCTGACCTAGGGCCTGATTCTGCTGAAGTGCTGAGAGATTCTGTGAGACCTTCCACCCTGGGCTCCCACTAAGGGTATGTCTACACTACGAAATTAAGTCAAATTTATAGAAGTTGATTTTTTAGAAATTGATTTTATATAGTCCATTGTGCGTGTCACCACTTAAGACTATTAAATCAGCGGAGTGCGTCCACAGTACTGAGGCTAGCGTTGACTTTTGGAGCATTGCACTGTAGTTATCTCACAGTTCCTGCAGTCTCTGCTGCCCATTAGAATTCTGGATTGAGCTCCCAATGCCTGATGGGGCAATAACATTCTTGCGGGTGTTTCTGGGTAAATGTCATCAGCCTCTGCCCCCCATGAAAGCAACGGCAATAAATCGTTTCTCGCCTTTTTTCCTGGGTTACCTGTGCAGACGACATATAATGGAAAGCATGGAGCCTGCTCAGCTCACTGTCACTGTATATGTCCTGGGTGCTGCTGACAAATGCGGCACTGCATTGCTACACAACAGCAGCTCATTGCCTTTTGGCAGCAGATAGTGCATTACGACTGGTAGCCATCATCGTCATCTCCAGGGTGCTCTTTTAGTCAACCTCAGTGAGGTTGATCGGGATGCCTGGGCAGACATGTGCTCCTGGTCAGCCTCAGTGAGGTTGGTCAGAGGTGCCTAGAGGACATAAATGGGATGGGAGATGGGCACTTCTGAATGTCTCCTTAATAAAATCACCCTATTTCAACCAGGTGACCAGGAATGATATCACTCTCCTGAGGATAACACAGAGAGATAAAGAACTGATGTTGTTTGAATGCCAGCAAACACTGGGACCATACGCTGCCATGCTTTGTTATGCAATGATTCCAGACTATGTGCTACTGGCCTGGTGTGGTAAGTGTCCTACTATGGAGAACGGAATAAAGCTGCCCTCCCCAGGAACCTTTTGCAAAGGCTTTGGGAGTACATCCAGGAGAGCTTTATGGAGATGTTCCTGGAGGATTTCCGCTCCATTAGCAGACTTTTCCAGTAGCTGTACTGGCCGCGAATGCCAGGGCAAGTTAATCATTAAACAAGCTTGCTTTTAAACCATGTATAATATTTACAAAGGTACACTCACCAGAAGTCCCTTCTCCACCTGGCGGGTCCTGGAGGCAGCCTTGGGTGGGTTCGGGAGGTACTGACTCCAGGTCCAGGGTGAGAAACAGTTCCTGGCTGTCAGGAAAAATAGCTCACAGCAAGGAAGCAGAGAAACTATCTTCAACCTCCTCCTCCTCCTCCTCCTCCTCCTCATCTTCCTCATCCCTCAAACCCGCATCCCTGTTGCGTGCTACTCCACTGACAGAGTCAAAGCACAGGGGTGGGGTAGTGGTGGTTGCACCACCTAGAATGGCATGCAGCTCATCATAGAAGGAGCATGTCTGGGGCTCTGACCTGGAGCAGCTGTTTGCCTCTCTGTGTTTTTGGTAGGCTTGCCTCTGCTCCTTAAGTTTCACAAGGCACTTCTGCTGGTCCCTGTTATGGCCTCTGTCCTTCATGCCCTTGGAGATTTTTTCAAATGTTTGGGCATTTTTTTCTTTTTGAACGGAGTTCTGATAGCACAGATTCATCTCCCCATACAACGATCAGATCCTGTACCTCCTATTTGGTCCAAGCTGGGGCTCTTTTGCTGTTCTGGGACTCCATCATGGTCATCTATGCTGATGAGATCTGCACTCACCTGCACCTTGCCATGCTAACCAAACAGGAAATGAGATTCAAAAGTTCGTGGGCCTTTTCCTGTTTACTTGGCCAGTGCATCTGAGTTGAGAGCGCTGTCCAGAGCGGTCACAATGGAGCTCTCTGGGGTAGCTCCCGGAGGCCAATACTGTCGAATTGCGTCCAAACTACTCCAGATTAGACCTGGCAAAGTTGATTTCAGCGCTAATCACCTTGTCGGGGGAGGAGTACAGAAATTGATTTTAACAGCCCTTTAAGTTGAAAATAATGGCTTCGTCATGTGGATGGGTGCAGGGTTAAATCGATCTAATGCTGCTAAATTCTACCTAAACTCGTAATGTAGACTGGGGCTTAGTGCCAGTGAAAAATGAGGGTTCCCAGTGTCTTTTAGGACTAGACCCTTCTAGTAAAAAACGGAGAGGTGCTGAGTACCTGTTAATCCTATTACGTTCAGTGGGAGCTTTCAGCACCTCTCAGGATATGACCCAGTGGAGGCCAGACCAGAACGTTACTGCAGACGTTTGTATCTAGCAGTTAAGAAGTTGTACTCACTGTGTGCAGTCCTTTAATTTTTCAAAATCCTGTACATTTTTTTAAAAATGTATCTTTCTGTGAGGTAACTATTATTATTCGTGTTTTAAAGATGGGGAAGAAACGACATAGAAAGATTGCTGTAAGTGACTTGCACAAGAGGGCCATGAACAGTACCCTGAAGTTCTTGTCACGTGGCTTGAACTCAGTCCACTAGACCAAAGTGCAACAGTCGATGTCTTTTTAATTTGCTTATATTATCTACCAATGTCTCACCTTTAGAAATAAGGTTAGACATCTCTTCCTCCCATCCCATCAAAAATAATGAGATTGCGTTACAAATCTTGAGATTTACAATAAATATCCTGGACTGCTTTCAGGGATGCCTTCTGATTTTTAAGCCATTAGGGAAAGTCTCCCCCTGCCAATTTGTATGTGATCTTCTCATATTGGAAATTCAACATTATTTGTGTATTTAATGCAGACGTCCTCCCTGGTACTCCACTTGCTCTCTCCACCCTCTAGGGGATGTCATTCTTCCCCTGTTTACTAATCTGCTTTGACATTCTCTTGCTTCTCTTCCATTCTCCCAGCCTCTGACCACCCTGCCTGATTCCCTCCTATTATCCCTCTGTTAGACTCAGAGGCTCTGGCCTTCTCTGCTGTATCTGTGATATCTAGCCAGGGTCGGGGATGTGGGTTGCTTGGGTTCCTGTTGCTCCTTCCCCTTGTCAACTGTTTAGACATCTCCCCTTAGCTCCTCCTTTCCTATCCAATGAAAGATTCAGGAAGCTTGTGGAAGAGGATGCCGGGAAAGAGAGTGCTGAGCAGCCAAATAGAGAGGAAAAAAAGACGAAGGGAACATACCCTATGTGTGAAGGACCAGGGTAGAGGGATAAGGGTGGGGGAAGAGAACTGCTAAGCAAGTTCAGCCAACCCTGTACATGCCAGTGAGGTATGGGGTCAGGAGAGCATGGGAGCAACTCTACAAAATAATGAATGCTTGTTTGCCTCTCTACATCCATATGGACACTGTTAATACTGCAGACATTGAGAATGCAGGTCCATGCAGAATGATATAACAGAAGTTATCTTTCTAAAGCCACATTTACTGATAGGTAATCTATGGGATTTGTCGCAGTAGTTCCTGATAGAATGACTTCCAACTCCTCATATTGTGGGAGCAGTTAAAATAAACAGGGTAGGGACCACTTTTTTGTTAGCTTTTTGTACAGCGGCTAGTGCAATGGGGTCCTGGTCCATGACTGGGGCTCTGAGGTGCTACTATAGAATAAATAAATACTAACCATAATTATTAGTTTAGAATTCCCAAATGATGTACCTAATAATATACAGATGGCCTGCTTTTCAAATCTAGAAATATGCACTTATGAATGCAAACTTGCATATTACATTTTACCCCTTGTTTGTGCAGGCAGTTACTGTACTTTGTATGTAAACATAGTAATTGCAAGATCAAATGGCCAGTTGCACTCACACATCAATGTATGCAACCACAGCAATTGCATGAATATTTTGAGCCTAACTTTCAAAGTTATGTTAACAATATCCTTTACAAAATCTCTAGCACAATAGATCTAGCATGTAGCAAAGCACAATAACCTGAGAATGAACCATTATTGCTGAATCAAACTAATGTTTGCAGGAGATGCAAGCACCCAAAAAGCCCTTCATAAATCATATATTTATGTAACTGTATAAATTAGAGACCTGACTGAATACACACTTCCCACTGATTTTGCTGTGCCCTTTTAGTTGCTAGTTACAGATATCATGATCTTTCCTGTGGAGTAACAATGTTTTTTCTCAATATGCCTTGTGAAGAGTACAATATCCCCAGCTACTGGCTTTCAATGGCTGTCAGCAGGCAGCTGACCAGGGAACCTTTACTTGGCAAATGTGAACAATCAGAGAACTTTTGTTTGCAGGACTGAGGGAACCTGCTTCAATGTACTCCCCCACTGAATAGATGTAACCTGAACCTCCCTGTCATTAATAAATGACTAGATCAACCTCTCTCACCCCTATATCTTTTTCCAGTTACAAATGTGAGGTTTAGGAAGTGAGACATGAGTAATATTTGCTGTAATTTGTTTGAAAAGTTGGAAATTAACAGGAAAAAAAATCCTTCCTTTGCTGAATTACATAAAAGCTAAGAGTTAAAATGTGGCAGAAGACCGACTCATTAGCCAGATATTATCATTAGCCAAATATTATTGTACTACCCTGTCTCTGCTGGAAGGAAAGCATTAGAAATCCAGCTGTTCATTTGTATGTAAGATGTTTGGGAGATAAAGCTATAATGAAATATTTAAACTGGAGACAACTTTAAGGAGAAACTGTTTTTTCAGCGAGGGAATGGAAATTGGGGGCAAAAGCCATGGAGGTAAGGGTGTATAGAAGAATTGCAGAGGCCTTTGTTCAAGATGGGCGTGGGAAATTGATGCTAGCAAAGGTATTAACAATTTAAGACTTTCTGGGACCAGTAAGAGGATTCTAGCATGCTGAGCCAAGCTAAGATATCCAGGTGTTTTTGGAGGCTTTACTGTTTTCTGAGTTCAAGAAATTTCTCTCTTTCCACCCTTTTCACACAGTTGGAGTTAAAATTGTTAAACACTAAGGCTGGCAGAAGGGCAAATACATCTTTGGGGGATTTATTTTATAATGATTTTACCACTTTGTGACTAGCCTGTAAATTATTATTTCTTTGACACTTAAGTAGTGGATGAAATTCAGCTGGCAAGCTTGTTTTATTCCCTGCAGGTATTTCCAGTTTTGTTGAGTCACTTGGATATCTTTGCTCTCCTTCTGTGAAACAGAAAGGTATATCTGATAACTGTGTGACACTTGGTACTTTGGGTTTGGAGGAGTCTCTGACAGCCTTTTCTTCATGTCCAGTCTATGTGCGTTTGCCTCCTCCAATCCCCTAAGAATTCAAATGAATCCAAAAACTCAAAGTCAAAAATCACAAAGTTTAACTTAGTTTTGCTACACAATCATGTGGAACTACAAGCTTTGCATGCAGAACTGTATATCAGTACTGGTCAGTTCAACTGGATGCAGTGTGCCTCAAAAGATTTGCAGAGCTCAGGAGACAGATACACCTGGGACAACTTTTCAATTTAAAAAGAAACCTGAAACTAAGTGAGTTTCACATACAAGAGTTTAGGGGCTAAAATTTCAACAGTGCATGTGTAACCATGGGCACAGATTCCCATGCATGTTCATATGGGGAAATAAGCGCACAAGACATTTGAACATTCACAAAACGTGAGCTGGACATAACCAATTGTCCCCGGGCAGTGTGACAAACGCACCCCCAACCGATGATGTGAGAGTTCTAACTCTGAGAGCCTCAATGGCTGGTTGCAGGAGGCTCTCCAAATGTGCTGATGTTGTTAATGGAGCTCCTCCCTGTGTTTATTCTGTCCAAGGAACATTTTGTCTTCCCATCTGCAGGAAGGAGCTGACCCCCAAGATGCAAGACCAGATGGGCCAAGATATGACAGACATTAAATCAAAAAGCAGATGCCCAATGTTCAGTAGCTAAAGTTAGAAAGCAATGGTGGGCTATGCCAAGAAGGAATCCCTTCCAGAGTGTGTGTCTGAGGGAACAGCCTGCTGTCCAGTTGGCTGATGTCACAAGTTAGACATACATGAAAATCTGAAAAAATTGTCATGTACAAAATAGTACGTAAGAAGTAGGCTCACAAATTTTAAGGTCAGAAGGGACCATCATGATCATCTAGTCTGACCACCTGCATCGGTGTATTATTCCTTAATAGACCCTTAAAGTCAGCCTGAGTTACCCAAGTCCTCAAATCATGGTTTAAAAACTTCAAGTTACAGAGAATTCACTATTTACATTAGTTTAAACCTGCAAGTGACTCATGCCCCATGCTGCAGAGGAAGACAACCCTACCAACCCCCCACCCCAGGTCTCTGCTCTGACTTGCGGGAAAATTCCTTCCTGACCCCATATATGACATTAATTAGACTCTGAGCATGAGAGCATGACCCACCAGGCAGATACCAGGGAAAGAATTCTCTATAGTAACTCAGATCTCTCCCCATCTAGTGTCCCATCACTGGCTGTTAGGGATTTTGGAGTCTCAGATGCTTAAAGAATATCGTCTGCCTTGAGGTCTGTTCATTACCTCCCCATTGGACCCTAGCCCTTCTTCTTCTGGTTGAGATCTGCAGTTCTCTTTTGAAAAGAAAGTAGAAAATGAAATGTAAACAAAAGAGTCTGCTTCCTGTATCTGTGTAGTAACAACCAGCAAGGACTGTCACTGCAGAGCAGGACACTGCATGGTGCAAGTGAGCAGCAGTGCCTAACCCCTTCCTACCATGTACTTACCAGTTTTCAACTCATGATACCATTGTGGTATTCATCTTTGAAAGCAGATGACAGACAGCCTGGTTACAGGGCAGGCAATGATCCCTAAGATGAACACATGCATAGAAGACATGAAATATCTGTCACTCTCAACCCCATCAGGAAAGGCTGATCAGACACATGCAGTTGTAATACAGTGGACAGACAGGGATAAAATGGGGGCCTCTTTCTGGAGCTGGACATGTGACCTTGTCAATCTCCGTCATGACACAGGGGTAGCTGAGCCAAATTTGAGTGGTGCTGTGATTCTGAGAATCTGGTTGGCTTTGCTCACCTTTGCAGCTCTTCTGGTACCAGTGGGCACTGGGCATCCCCAGCCCTGAGGGAGAAGTGGAACATGGAGCACCAGGAACTCCCCAGGAGAGTGGAAAGATTGGGTCTGGGCTTTTGGTGTTTCCTGGTGAAGTGGAGATGGAGGAGAATGATGGAGTCTGGGGCTCCCAGAACTGCCTGGCTACAGTTCAGGTGGGTGCTCTTCAGCCTGACAGCCTCTCTGGTTAAGAGCTTGAGGCTAGACATGAAGCAAGGAGATTGTGTGCTGGGTGCAGGACGTTGGTGTTGGGGGTGGTGCAATGTGAGGTGAAGACTGTGGGGCCGGGAACGGAGCTGTAGGAGGTAGAACATATGTAGAGATGAGTGAAAGGGAGAGAGAGTGGGTCTGGGTGCATGGCAGGGGAGGGAGAGCTCTGGGCCCCCTTCTTAGGACAATTCTGGTTGTGGCCCTATGGACAGAGATTTAGAATCAGCCAATTATTTCATGTGTCATGAATGCCAACGATTCTTTGGCCACCATCGAGCACAAGGAGAATTGTTTCAAAGGGACAGCCTTTCTCACCACCAACATCCAGCCCATGGATTCCCATGTCATCTGGAGCTGGCTCTAAGTTGCTAACATTAGTGCTGCAATAGGTTCTACTGGCGAGTCATTACAGCTAGACCTTTCCTCGGGAGCAGCACACTCTTTCTGCCCTCTGGTCTCCTACGCGCCTTAACATTTTTCTCTACCCCTCAGCTTAGGCTACAAACACTTATGCCTCCATGGATTACTGGAACTGGACTTGATTTCCCTGCCAGCAACCCACAAAGAGGCCCCAGACTGTCAGCCCAGACCCATCATTCATCTTCTCGTCTTTTGTAAAATCTCTGGAATCAGTAGATAATGCCTGACACACTAGCCAGGCACCAGGATTCCCACTTATTTCCTAATTGGAGTCTGATGGTATTGCTTTGTGATTGAATGCCATAGAGGAAAGCCACTTTATGGTTAGAAGAGTCTCTGATATCAGAGATTATCTGCCTTTCCTATGCCTAAAATTGTCACCAGGGAAAATGAAGCTGGTCAGTAGTGTTTGTGAGGAAACGGATCTACTTAAGAAAACCATGCATTCGCATAACAGAGATCAAGAATGGGGAAAAAAATCTGTAACCAAACCCAGTATTTTTTAAAATTTCTTTTGCGTTAAGGGGTTTCTATGGCACAGAGTTTCAGTGGTCCACCCTCAGAAGTTAATGGAACCAGAGAATGTTGAAAAGGCTGTGAGGGAAGAGATTATTCCTTTGATGGACCACTCTCTTGAGGTGTGGTAGGGTTTTTTACAAGCTTTTCTCCACAACCATTGAAATAGGATGCCCTAGGTGTCCTGTTTTCTGGCTTTGTTCTCACATATCACTTGGGTTTTCAAATGACCTGCAGTGGATGAAGTGGGAGAGATGATTATAGAGCCAATGGTGGAAGTCTTATATTGAATCTGACAGATTGCATCTTTGAGAATTTTGGATTTTAATGACAGGGCTGTACAGCAGGAAAAGAAAAATTTCTTTGCTTCTAACATTGCATCTGCAAAATTGGATTTGTTTGAATGGTGCACAGCATGCTTAATCTAAACTGCCTTCATTTGGTGGCTGATTCAAGTTCTTCCCATTGTGAGGAAATTTCTGGTTACTTTGTGGGGGTCAACCCTTTTTTTTAAACCTGTCTTTCAGGCCCTTCTCTTTCCTGGATGGTGAAGACCAGAAGGGAGACTCTAAGTCTTCTGCTTATGGAGATTTTCAACATTTTTCTTAGGTAGAACAGGTTGCCAGCTTTTCTTAAAGAAATTGTTGTGTGATCTTTACTCAAGAAATGATGAATATATAATATATGATATATAATTTCCTGTTTCTGGTTACAAGTATAGGGAAGATTATGATGAGAACATTTCTGAGAACCTAGATACCTCAGATTTCCTTGCCCCATATCAGTCTGGTTCTGGATTTGGCACAAAAATGGTGGTGAAGTCAATGGTAGATGATCATCTTCTGGTAATGGATGCTAGTCAGGTGTTCCTGGTGCTATTGTTAGATCTATCAGCTGCCTCTCATACCATAGATCATGCAAGGCTATTGACTTGCTTGCATAATGCAATGAAAATGGATGGGACTGCTTTTACATGGTTCTTTTCTTCACTTGAGAAGACTCCCAGAGCGTGGCTGGGTGATTCCCCTCCCCAAAGGCACTGTCATGAGACGTTCAACAAGGTTTCATCTTTTCTCTTTTCCTGTTCAATGAGCGTATGAGGCCATTGAGAGGTCAGTATTTGCTGTTGTGTGCCAGTAACTCCATATCTCTTTTATAGACCCAGTCAGAGCTGTTGGATGTTTTGGGCAGTGGTTAGTCAAAATTCTGGTTGGCTGTCTGAAGGTTTATGTAGATAAGTTTGTGGTGATTGGAAACCAGAAGATACAATGTGGATTATATCTTCCCCTTTGAAAGTTTGCTACTGGAGTTCACAGTCTTGGGGTATTGTTGGGTCCTCAGCTGCTGTTAGATGATCAGTGAGTAGCAGTGTCTAAGAAAGCCCTTTTTCATCTCCATCAGGCCAGGATATTGCAACCATTTCTTTCTTTCTACTTATATGTCCCCATCATAAGAGTATTTGAATGCCTCCCAAGTATTTATGGATTTATTCTCACATTAGTCCTTTGAAGTACGGTAGTTTTATTGTTATTATTATCCCAGTTTTACAGATGGGGAAGTGAGACAGAGAAATTGTGGCTTGAAGATCACACAGAAGCCTGTGGAAGAGTAAGAACTGAACCCAGAGTTCCTGAGTCTCAGACCATTATCTTAATCACAAGAGCAGAGATTGCTGGTTACAGACATTGCTAATGTAATCCATGCCTTTGTAATTTCAAATGTATATTACTGCAGAGTGTTCTACATATGCCCACACCTTACACCAACTTGGAAACTGAACCTTATGCAGAATATGATGGCTTACATCTTAAGCAGTGTATTTCACTGGGTGCATTTGGAGTCTTTGCTTTCCATGATCTGCTTTGGCTGCCTTTTGTAGTGGGGTTGAAAGTGTTGGTTTTGATCTATAAAGCCCTGGATGGCATGAAACCTACTTAGAAATCATGTCTCTCCCATGTCTATCACAACCACAAACATTGGAGGGACTCAACTGAACAGCCCTTAGTTTACAAGAGGGTGCTATCAGCAGGACTGTTCCACTGCAGGACTGTTCCTCAACTTTGAAACTAACTGCACTCTTGGGCTGAAATAACCTGACTCTCAGACTACAATGCAATGCCCATCTCTTTGGGGTAGGAAGTCTGTGACATTGGCTGATATTTAAGGGTGAGATAGGGTCTGTGGTCTTATTTCTGATAGTTTATTTTCTGGTTTTAGGGGTATGGAAACTTCTGGCTTAGCTCTTATGTGATGGTATCTTTAACTCATATCAGTAGCGCATAGATCCCGAGAAAGATATGTTTTTAAAATACTTATTATAAGCTGAAATAAAGTGTTGGAGCATCTATTACACTGGTCTACAATTTTTGAGAAGTCATCTGCTTCAGAGATAAAATGTGCTATTTATTATGTATTTTGATGTGCTGAATTCAAATATGACAATTAAAACAACTGATTGGCTACTGTTTCTAAGATATTAAAGTTTTTACATTTTATGTCTATGTATATTGTGTAGATAGTAGAGTTTTAATCATAAATTGTAAACCTAGGTCTTTTCATGTGTTTATGGTTGCTTTACATGATAATATTTCCCCTATCCTGTTTATGTAACACTTTAAAATTAGCAAAAGGGTTATATAAATAAAATTTATTATGAAACAAAAAAACTCTTATGTACACAGTTTAGTCCTATTCAGTGTCTACTCGGCGCTTCTTGGCTTGTCTCTTGTATTCATTAAATGGAGCATCTCTTGTCACTGTCCAGCAATAGTCTGCAAGCACTGATGGGCTCCATTTGCCCTGATAGCATTTCTCCATTGTTGCAATGTCCTTGTGAAATCGCTAGCCATGCTCGTCGCTCACTGCTCCGCAGTTCGGTGGAAAAAAATCTAGATGAGAGTGCAAAAAATGTATCTTTAGTGACATGTTGCAACCAAGGCTTTTGTATGCCTTGAGGAGGTTTTCCACCAACAACCTGTAGTTGTCTGCCTTGTTGTTTCCGAGAAAATTTATTGCCACTAACTGGTAGGCTTTCCATGACGTCTTTTCCTTGCCACGCAGTGCATGGTCAAATGCATCATCTCGAAGAAGTTCACAAATCTGAGGACCAACAAAGACACCTTCCTTTATCTTAACCTTGGAAATTTTCCACGGAGGTACTTGAAAGCCGCTTGTGTTTTGTCAATGCCTTGACAAAGTTCTTCATCAGACCCAGCTTGATGTGTAAGGGTGGTAACAAAATCTTTCTTGATTCAACAAGTGGTGGATGCTGAACACTTTTCCTCCCAGGCTCCAATGACTGTCGGAGTGGCCAATATTTCCTGATGTAGTGGGAATCTCTTGCAAGACTATACCATTCGCAGAGAAAACAGCAGTACTTTGTGTATCCAGTCTGCAGACCAAGCAAGAGAGCAACAACCTTCAAATCGCCACAAAGCTGCCACTGATGTTGGTCATAGTTTATGCACCTCAAAAGTTGTTTCATGTTGTCATAGGTTTCCTTCATATGGACTGCATGACCAACTGGACTGATGGCAAAACATTGCCATTATGCAGCAAAACAGCTTTAAGACTTGTCTTCGATGAATCAATGAACAGTCTCCACTCATCTGGATCGTGAACGATGTTGAGGGCTGCCATCACACCATCGATGTTGTTGCAAGCTACAAGATCACCTTCCATGAAGAAGAATGGGACAAGATCCTTTTGACGGTCACGGAACATGGAAACCCTAACATCACCTGCCAGGAGATTCCACTGCTGTAGTCTGGAGCCCAACAGCTCTGCCTTACTCTTGGGTAGTTCCAAATCCCTGACAAGGTCATTCAGTTCAGCTTGTGTTATGAGGTGTGGTTCAGAGGAGGAGGATGGGAGAAAATGTGGGTCCTGTGACATTGATGGTTCAGGACCAGAAGTTTCATCCTCTTCCTCTTCCTCATCTGACTCAAGTGAGAATGATTCTGGTGCATCAGGAACCGGCATTCCTTCTCCGTGGGGTACTGGGCGTATAGCTGATGGAATGTTTGGATAATGCACACCCCACTTTTTCTTCTTTGACACACCTTTCCCGACTGGAGGCACCATGCAGAAGTAACAATTGCTGATATGATCTGTTGGCTCTCTCCAAATCATTGGCACTGCAAAAGGCATATTTTTCCTTTTCCTGTTCAACCACTGGCCAAGATTTGTTGCACAAGTGTTGCAGCATATGTGTGGGTCCCACCTCTTGTCCTGATCTCCAATTTTGCAGCCAAAAGAAAGGTGATAGGCTTTCTTAACCATAGTGGTTATACTGCACTTTTGTGATGCAAAAGTCACTTCATCACAAACATAGCAGAAGTTATCTGCACTGTTCAGACAAGTACGAGGCATCTCTGCTCACTTTGGCTAAACAGAAATGTGTCCCTTTGCAAAATCAAACACTGACAAATAAGAGAGCATGACACCGTATGATTTCTAGAGCTGATCTAGGGCAATTTGTTCAGCAGAGTGATGTAAGCTTCGTTATGATTGCATCATCCATGACTTCTAGGAATAACATGATGCAATTCATATCATGTATGATGCAATACCAGCTTCAGATTGCATCATTCATTGTTTTGCCTAAAAAGCAAGTACTGTCCAAACCCAGTCATAGATTTATTCATAGATCCAGTCAAAGATGTATTTTAGTCATTTCTGGTTTAAATTGAGATCCCTTCCCTTTATAACTCACTTATCCTCCGCCATTCCCAAGTCAAGGGTCGTATATACTGACCCAATAGCATATCTTGAAAACTAGAGCCAATCAACAACTTTAAGCATCATTTTCGTTCTCAGTGACCCAGAATTAGTAAAGTTGGACTACATTTATTTCAAAAGTATTTTGGCTGTAGAGCAGTGTTATTAATGAACACACAGGTGGTATAATAAAGATGGCAAACGTTCGAAATATAAAGTAGGGAGATCAAATGAGAGATATAAGTTAAAAAATGTCAAAAGTGTCAAGAGAACTTAGGTAGGCATCCCACTTTTTAGCCATTCAATAGCTTCAAGGACAGCAGTATAGAGTCTGGAAAGTCTTCTTGTACAACTACTGAATGACTGCTTATCTTGTGCCGGTCTGTTGACATCCTCAACTGTACCACAGCTAGACAGAGGGCTGTTCCTGAGTCATCAGGTGTGCACCTCACCAGCCCTTATTTGAAACAGTTGAGCTTGCTCTAGAGATAGCATGGCAGCTTGAACTAGGCATTCTGTCATCAGGCTATGTGATGAGGAAGGACTTTCTTACAGAGGGAGCAGCTTGTTCCCATTCTGCTCACCACAATGTGGTAGCATCCATCATAGAGATGATTAGTAACATAGCCCAGACTGATCTTCTGCTGAGGAGTCAGTGGAAAAGTGCTTCCCATATGTCTTTGAAAAGTGGAAGTTGTGGGTTCTCCAGAATTTTGTCAAGGAGGTTCTTTGCTGCAATATAGTGCCTGAAGTTAGGAGGCAGGATATTAAAGAGGACAGGTAGCCACTTGGTGTTTGTTGATCTCCGAGTCCCTGGTATTCTCATTTTTTGATTCAGTTATACGTCAACTAGTTTTGTGTGGGAAGAATTTTACCACACAGGACCACAGTGTTTTCCAACTGAATAGTAGAGAGCTAATGCTGAGCTGTACACTGGATGGTAGCTAGGTGGAAGAGTATTGTTCTTTCCTGGTTTTGATATAGCTATTAGCTATTGATATAGCTATTAGCCTAGCTTTCTGCCATCTCCTAGGCATCTTGTTCTCTTGGATGACAAGGCATCTGAACACTGACAGCCATTTTGTGATCTTCTTATCAAAGTATAATAGCATTTCTGGTGAATTCTTGTCCAGGCTGCCTGCTTTTCCTGTTTTTGTGCAGCTCAGTTGTCTCTCCAGTTCCTTGGTGGAGAAAGGCTGAAAAAATGTCTTCCTCACTCCAAGGTGGAGTCTGTCTGTATCTGTGCCATTCCCTCTTTGCAGACTCCTCAAACGACTCATCTGTGTTTCCTTTTGCTGTGTTACCTATGTGTGATGCTGTTCTGGGAACTTTACACTGGTGTGGTGGTTTCTTTGCTGCTCACGAGTGACGATGCTTTCCTAGTAGACCTTGTCATGTCTATATTTGATGTAACATCTTCCTAATGTTCCCTATGATTGGCATTGAGGCTGTGAATCAGGTAGTTTGCTATCTCTGAGTCACTAGATTTTTTCATACTGCTTCAGTTCACATCTATGCCAGGGATGTAAGTCTTGTAGTAGCCACATAGAATGGATTTAGTGGCTGCTTCAAAAATTGTTTTGGAGAAGCAAGTGAAGGCATTTTCTACTGAGATATTGAGTGACATGCACACAACATATACTCATTGTTCACTTCTGAGTATTTGTTTCCAGTCTGCTCTTCTGTAGTTCCACTGCAGCCTAGAATTGGCCAGATTTTGTGGCTGCCTTGATTTTTGGGGTATCCTTCTTGAGACACCTTAATTGTTTATACTTTGGATACCCACAAACCACAGCACCCAAAATCAGGTGCCACTTTTGAAACTTTCTGCCTAAGTGACTTACGACTTTCCACAGAAGTCAGTAACAGACCTGGGATTGGGACCCATGTTATATCTCTCTGCTATACCTCAATGACAAATTTATGGAGCTCAAAAATGAACATTCATAACAGGTTTTTTAAGAAGAAATGGGACTGACCTCTTGCACTATATATACAGAAGATTTTGCAATTGTCTATTGAATATACACATGAGGGTAGATGGTGCTGACTCATTGTAATGCTTCTTCAAACTGTAACTTAAAGAAGTTACTTTACTAAATTGAAAGTTTCTGTTCTGTTTGTGATTTTAAGCTGCATTCAATGTGAAGTGGAAAAAGGCTTCTCTTTTAGCTAGTAAACCAAAACCTGCCAATTAATTCTACGATGCCCTCCTTATTATGCCTTTTTATTATTTGCAAATATAAATATTTTTTTTCATTAGTGAGTGAACTTGTCAAGATCTGAGTGTCTGCATTTAAAATGATCTTGGTAGAATTTCATTTCATATGAAAAAGGTTAACTATGAACTAGACTATAGATCATACATCAGCAGGCTAAGTAGCTGATGACTGCTGCAATAAAGAATTAACTGTGAGGAAATGAAACAGGACTTATTTACATTTAGAGTGATGTCTGAGTTCTTAATCACCTCAAAGCATTTAAAAATGAACTTTATTACCAACAGCTCAAGAGGCATAATGAACCCCAGGAGGGAGTTTTCTTCTCTTTCATTTTCATTGAAACTGTCTATTTATTTATATCAGACTGCGCTCTCTTCAGTCTGTCTTCCTGCTACAACCTCAAAAGTTTCCTTATTTAATTTTCTTAAATAACTTGTGGTTCATTTGGTGTGCTTCATCATACAGCTAGCATTAAAAACAGCACAAGAGTGGCCAGCAACTTCTCATGAATGTGCATTGTGACAAAGTTCCTCCTCTACCTTGGCAGGTCCTGCGCTTATGGGCAGATTTGCTTACCTCAGTGATCTTTCCCACAGTCTGGATCAACTTCTCCTGTGTCTGATCAGGAGTTGGGAGGTTTGTGGGAAACCCAGGTCCGCCTTCTACTCCGGGTTCCAGCTCAGGGCCCTGTGGATTGCAGCTGTCTATAGCGCCTCCTATAACAGCTGCATGACAGCTACAACTCCCTGGGCTACTTCCCCATGGCCTCCTCCAAACACCTTCTTTATCCTTACCACAGGACCTTCCTCCTGGTGTCTGATAATGCTTGTTCTCCTTAGTTCTCCAGCAGCATACCCTCTCACTCTCAGCTTCTTGTGCCTCTTGCTCCCAGCTCCTCACACGCACTTCCTCTCCTCTGGCTTCTCCTCACCTGACCGGAGTGAGCTCCTTTTTAAACCCAGGTGCCCTGATTAGCCTGCCTTGATTGGCTGCAGGTGATCTAATCAGCCTGTCTGCCTTAATTGGTTCTAGCAGGTTCCTGATTCCTCTAGTGCAGCCCCTGCTCTGGTCACTCAGGGAACAGAAAACTACTCATCCAGTGACCAGTATATTTGCCCTCTGCCAGACTTCTGTACCCCACTGGTCTGGGTCTGTCACAGCATGCACAAATTCTGTCTGGACACGTAAGGAAGCAAACGTAGTGTTTCTTTTGTTTCACTGTATGTGTGTATATAGTACATTATAAGGAAGGCATAGTCTTTATTTTTTCATTATTATGATCTTCATAAATATAGGAGAATAGATTTTGGGACTGAGCTAATATATTCCCGTGGTGTTAGTTATCAACAACAGGAGTAAGGGTACAGCGTAATCAGATAAACCTAAACAACATGGCGATTGACATATGACAGCCAGCGATTAAGAACTAGGAAGCTAATATACCCAAACTAGTACAAATTCCCCAACCTCCCCACCATCAATATGTTTCATCTTGACTTTCATTTGCCCTGAATTCCATAATAGGGGGAATCCTTTCATAATATGCTCAGCCAACCCATTATTTCTATATATTTGTTTTTAGTGCTGCAAGCATGAAGCAATAACACCCCCCAAAGTGGTCTGCTCCCTAGGGAAGGGCCTAAGATAGGAAAAGAATCTCTTCCTTAAAATTTCCCTTTAAGGTATGTGCTGTTTTCCTGGGCTATTTACAGCTGAAGTAAAGGCAGTATTTTCTGAAACGATAGTAATGAAGAACAAATCAATAATCCAGTAAAATTAACATGCTTAATAATGGAATCCCTGTCTTTGTTATCTATCAGTTATTTCATGGACCACTGGCCTGTAATCATTAATATTTTTTATTAAAGATAAACAGAACTATTGACACTAGAATTTATTCCCTTATCTAAGTAGTAAAGAGATGACAGATACAAGATAACAGAATACAGAAGAGCTGATGAAGCATACATTATTGGTTATAGAAAATATACATGATTTTCTTATAAAATTTATTTTTAACCAATGCATTCCACTTGGGTAATCTTTCATTGAAGACTTCAGCTGTGAATCTAATACAGGCAATAAATTACTCTATTTCTCTTATTTTTGTCATCCACATTTCTGTAACGGATATTGGTTTTTCCCACCCTTGGTCCTGATCCTGAAGTCAGTGAGGCCTCGTGAGCCATATAAGGTTCCACATAGAGATGTAATTGCATGAATGCAGCCTTAGGGTGAAATACAACTTCCTGGCTGCAATCAAGAGGTATATACAGATTTCTTTGTTTAAACTCAGTGAACTGGGCATTGCCCCAATACGACAGTCATCAGGATTTGGTGGCATTACCTCTAAAATAACTCCTGCATAATCTTTCTAGATGCTCTTCTGATTTGGGACATATCCAGGAAACAGCTCATATTACTATGGCATCCCTCATTTTATTATGGTGATAACAAATGAGAAGTGATTTATTAATACTTTAGATTGATAGATAGGTGGATTTTGCTGTGTCCTCTGCAGGGGCATAATGATATCACCAATGGGGTCTGAATGTCCCATGAAAGGGCAGCATAGTATCTGTCCAAGCATCTGGAGAGACATGGTGGATAATTTCCTTTTCCCAGTCAAATCTCACATTGTCAATATTGCCCTTTTGTTCTACAGGAAATCAAGTGTATTTGATATACTTACTTTTTTTAAATTGGAGATGTAATTATCTTGTCATTTCCTTACACTGAACCTTATCATGCTTTCACATTTTTAGGCAGAATGGCCCACTGGAGCTCAATGAGATGTTATGCTTAAAAATTAATGGCACAATATTGTCCATAGTTTCCCTATTATGGTTAAATTGTCTCCAGGCCTCAGGATTTTCTAAAGAAAATAGAAAAGTTCTGATTTTCCAACATATATTCATCTTATAATTGATTGAAAGAATTTAGCCCAGTTTTATTTCTTTTAATCCTTTTTGTACCCATTTCCCCCTTAGACCTTTTATGGAAACTAGGTGTTCTATATATTAGCAATACTGATCAATTTTGAAATGTCCCTCAAAAATATTATTCATTTTCTCATTCCTTCCCATCTTTCCAACACATTGGATTCCACAAATTATATGCTCTGTATTTCTTTTCTGGCCAATAAATAGGCCTGAGTCTGCATTCGACAGCACACTGGCAGACCACTGCTCTTGCAAGGAGTCCCAGTGACGTCAATAGAGGGGAGCAGGGGGCACAGTAGTCTGTCTATGTTTTCAGTTGCTTGGTCAGGGCATTAAATGTATTATCTGTCACCTTTTACATCCTCCAACCATTTGGTCCCATCATTATTTCAATTCAAAATAAACTTTCTTTGGCTTGTTCAGTAGTAAACCATATGTTTGTCTAGGCTGTCCCTCCATTTTCTTTTGTAATAGCATTTATGTTTTACTCCTAGTTTATTGTCGTTCCATATGAAGAACATGGGATATGTTTGTCAATGCATTCCATACATTCTCTGGGGGTTGGTGATGGAAGGTATTGATACAAAAGTAATAATCTTGGGAGGTTTGTTGATTTTGAATGTTTCTAGTCTAAAGCTAATAGGGATAAAGGCAGAACGTTTCATCTACATAATCATTTTTTCCCCTGGAATAGGTTGCATTAAATTAGTCTTTTAGATCTGGCTTTATTTTTGTTTCTAGGTACCTGAATCCCTTTAGGTCAATTTTAATTTATTCTTGATATCAATTTTTTCTGGACTCCTGCTGTTCAGCATCACATTGTAGCTACAGTTTTCATGCCATTTTTCTAAGAGCTAGTAATCGAGCCATATTACTTTATTGTTTTGTATAGTTTTGGGATTAGTTTTGAAGGGTTTGAAATATACAATAAAACATCATCCTCACTAAAAAAACATGACACTTTTCTATATGAACAATTCCCTTGGTAGCTCCAGGGCTGTTATGGATTGTACTTCTAGGATTGTGACTAGGAATAGAAATGGTCTATTGATCATGTATGAGAGAGGGAGTGCTTCCCTACTCAGTCTGTATCCATTTGTGGTCCACACTGTGGAAAGAGTTTGAGAATCCTGGACAAATATAGTTGTAGATCTTTCAATAGAGCTCAGTGGGAGTTAGACTCTACAATATGAATTCTACTCAGAAATCCATTTTTTCTTTTTTAAGGCCTAATTTAATTTAATGAACTGGTGTTCTACATGTGGGACAGCATTAAATCTGGAGTTCAAATGAAGGGAACAAACATGTCCTTTGCTTACACCAGTACAGATCCATCAACAGCAATTCTGGGCTCACCTGGTAGGGTTGCCAACTGTCTAATCATACAAACCCAAAGACACTTGCCCTGTCCCTTTTCCCGCCACTTCCCTGAGACCACGCCCCTGTTCTGCCTCTTCTTCAAGGCCCCACCCCCTGCTCACTCCATCCCCCTTCCCTTCGTCATTCGCTCTCCCTCACTGTCACTCACGTTCATCAGGCTGGGGCAAGGGGTTGGAGTGCAGGGTGCAGGCTCTGGGAAGGAGTATGGGTATGGGTGGGGATGTGAGGTGTGGGCTATGGGAGTTTGGGTGCGGAATTGGGCTCTGAGAGGGAGTTTGGGTGTGGGAGAGGTTAGGGGTGCAGGTTCTGGGAAAGAGTTTGGGTGCGGGAGGGGGTGCAGGGTGCGGGCTTTGGGAGGGAGTTATGGTATGGAAGGGGATGCGGGGTGTGGGCTCTGGGAGGGAGTTTGGGTGCAGGAGGGGGTGCAGGGTGCAGGCTGTGGGAGGGAAAGAGGGTGTGGGCTGTAGGCTAGGGCAGGGGATTGGGGTTCAGGAGGGGATCAGGAGCTCGGGGCTTACCTCAGGTGGCTCCTGAAAGCAACTGGTACACCCCTCCGGCAGCAGCTCCTAGGTGAGGGGCCCAAGGGTCTCCACTGTTTTGCACTGCCCCTGCAACTCCCTCTGGCCACAATTCCTAGCCAATGAGATCTGCGGAGTAAGCAATCAGGGCAGAGGCCGCATGTGGAGACCCCCCCCCCCCCGAAGGGCAGGGACATGCTGGCTGCTTCTGGGAGTGGCATGGAGCGAGGGCGGGCAGGAAGCCTGCCTTATTCCCACTGCGCTGCTGGCGGTGGCAGCAGCCGAGGTCCCCTGGGCCTTTTAAAATTCCTAGGACCCTTTGGCAATTGCCCCCTTTGTCCCCCCACCCCTTTGGTGGGCCTGCACCAGTCTTAGCACTAGGTTTTAGCACTGGGCACTTTTAAATTAGGCTTTTGTGGCTTCAGCTTTAAAAAAAAAATTAAATATACCTGTAACCAATAGGACATTCTCACACCCAACCAATCCCCTATTCCCCCATTTCTACAAACAAACAAACACTCTATCCCATGCAAAGCTTTATTGGGAGAAAAGCCAGCGACTCTATGACAGAGACTTTACTGTTGCCAGTCTATTTGGTGTGGAAGACACCCACATGCTAGTTGTTGTTGGAGGAAATAAAAACTCCTAAAATGGAGAGCTAGATAGTAACAGGCCCATTAGATTCACAGACATTGTCCAGAACCATCTGCTCTTCAGCTATCTCATCAATGTAAACGGAACTGAACTTGTGAACGTGCTGTGTTGTCTGCGATTTCAGACTGTGTGTCCTGGTTTACATTGTTTTTACTGAAGTAGTTAGTGTAAGATTGACTGTCGAATCCCTTAGGATCCTGACTAAAATTAAATGAATGTCATGACAAGGCTATTCCAGGGAGCAAAATTTTAAGTAAACATACATTTTAAATAAGTAAACAACTGTCTACTACGAAGTTGCGTGTGTTTAAATAGATTTGTTTTTAAGTATAGAGTGGGGAATTACACACATGAGACTCGCATAGAGATGAGGACATGTTCTTTAATGCTTAACATCCCTTCAGACAGGCAACATTACAAGTTAATAAATAACATAGTAAGGATTTTCTCATTCATAGAGCCCTGCTTCCTCTGAAGTCAATGTCAAAACTTAGTTTCCATTGGAAAGTGGTTTATGCAAGTGTAAGCTTTGTAAAGTGTCTAACGGGGTAGTTACATCACCCCTGAGGTTTTCCTTGTTAAATTTATCCTGCAGATAACTGTGTTTGTGTGTTTCTGTAGAAACTGTTTTGCAAAAAACCCCCAATCTTCTCCCTTCCCCCCAACTCGCCCCCCTGAAATTTATAAATGTAGGAGTGCTATTCAAAAGAAAAAATGAGCAAAAGTTCTCCTGGATAGGCAAGCCCGAGCTTTGCAATAGTTACGTATTGAATCAGGACAGCTGTGTAATGCAATCACTTGAGTCTCTGTGACTAAATTATGCAGTATTTTCTCTACCGGAGTCAGAATATGCAGTCTTTTAAAAAAAGGTGCAAGATAGCAAACATTAGCTCTGTATTGAAACATCACCAAAGGTCAGCGGAGAAATGGAGAGCATATTGAAATCTGAGATCTGGGCTCAGCACATTTCAGAGAGATTGGATTTGGACCCAGTTCTGAACCATCTAAAAGTTTGGATGGGGCATATTAGTATTGACCCAGCTATACTGTTCATAATTCTGTGTGTGCAGATTAATTTATTGCATGTATTACCAGAGACTGGACATATGCTGCCTGGGATTACACTCACTTTTTCCTTTATGAGGCAAATTCTGTTCTTGGTTACTCCATGCAAATCCATTGAAGTTAGTGAAGATTTATAGGGTAACCAAGGTCAGAATTTGGTCCTGTATGGTAAGGGAACAAAATCCAGTGGATTGCTCAATGCTTTTTGCTATGTGCAAGGGGAACAATAGATAGTGGAAAGTGGATTTGGAGGGCAAGCCATTCAGTTCTGTAAGGAAAGATCAAATCTCTTCAACCAAAAGTGGTAAGAAAATGTAAGTCTCTTCTTAGCAATGGTGCAAGACTAATCGCACACATTCAATAGGAAAAACTTGCTTCTGCATCATATATTTCCCTATTTTTCTGCCATTTCAACCTTTTTCTCCATTTGAAGTCAGTGGGAGTTTTGGTTGTGCAAGGAATGCAGGATTAGGTCATCATAATTCAGCTGTTAGTAGTTGCCATTTAAAAAATCAGCATTGCTCTCACCTAAGGTATTGCAGCTGCCTCTTGTATTTAGACCTGCCGGCTTACTTTTCCTCATATATGAATAACAGCATCTCAGATGCTTGTGTATGATAATTGTGGGTAAACACTGTCATTTAAATGATGATCAATACAAATAATATAAATAAATCTTATACTGCAATTAGATGTATACATTGCATTTACAGTTTATTAACTTAGTTCAGTTTCCTCTACACAGGAATTAATTACATTTTGTAGTTGTCTTAATCAATAAAGATCCCATATAGGTCTTCAGATATGCCAGAACTCCATCTGTGGTCAGGCCACTTTTTCTTTTCAGGACAGTCTGTCCCAATATCTTTTCTGTCTGAGCAACATCAAAGTAACATGAGACCAAGACAACCTTTGTAAAATGTCTTCTTCAGTGAATAAAACAGAGGCTATGATCAGGGCTCCAGGGGATGATTTGGTTAATGGATACTGTATTACAAATGATATGCTATGTCCTAACATTATAAAGGTATGTCTACCCATTTCCAGATGATATGCTAAATGTCAAGCATAATTTTCAGTGGCAGTTTTTTGAATTGTTAATGGTACTATTGCTTAACTGTGCCAAAATCCTTGACCTAAATATTTCTGAGTGAATCTATCATACAGCAGACTGGGATTGTGGCCAGCTGTAAGTTGTCTTGTCTTCACACTTCCAGAGAGGGTGATGCTGCTCTGGACTGAGATGTCTAAGTGCTGAATCTTGGAGTTCGGACCAAATCTGTGCATTTCTTTCTCTTTTTGCAGGTGATCAAACATTCCCTGAAGGCAGGAAGAATGACACTTGCTAAATTGAATTTCAGAACCCCTCCCCCCAGCTTTATTTTGATTTTCAGGTATCTGTGAACCACGAGGCTTTCCCACCTGTTTAAACACAGGCACATATCTTGTTCATGCCAAACTGCTGTGTACAGAACAAAAGGATGTGTGTATGTGTGTATGTGTGTGTGTGAGAGAACAAAACAACATCCAAACTTTTCCTTTATTTTGTTTGTTTGTGAAAATTTCAGTGTGAACAGCTTCACTCTGGAAAAGATGAGCTCGGCCTGTGCTGGAGAAGGAAAGATATGTAAAAACAAATGACAATCTTTTGTTAAACTATAGGTGTTAGTCTCATGCTGCGCCTCTACATGAGATCTCAAGTAAAGAAACATCACTGAATATTTAATTCACTGGTTTGATTTGGATTTTAAACACTAATGTTTTTACCTTCCCCCCCAAATCTGCTCTTTTCTTTAACTTTTTTACATAACCTCTTGAATTTTTAGTTTGTAACAAGCCTTTCTCACTCCCCTCCCAAGCCCAAAGATGAGGGGAAAGAAACAATATATTCTAAGTGGGAACACTAAATGTGACCTTGCCACAAAGGGCTGGATGTCCCTGAATTGGTTTGGAATGTATTATCTGTAGTATGCAGCCATTGGTATAACCTGCATAAAAGGTACAAAAAGTGTAATGCAGACTCTAAATGGACTTTCTTTAACTGCTTTTGATTTGGACTTTACATCACAATGCCTAAGTGAGCCCTGTAAAATATTTTCGTGAATATTCACTTACATTTAAAAACCAGTTATCTTCAACCATGTTTGCACATCTTTTTCTGTGGACATAAGAGTGATCAAGTTTTACCAGCATGAATACTCATAGAAAGTGAATTTTAAGTCTGCTTATTGAAGTATTTGCAGATGGCAAATAGGCTATGTTATTACTACAAAGCTGTGCTGGTGCTGATGTTAAGACTGGTCCTTGATGTCTGCTTGAGGCCTAAACATGCGGGGTATGCAATGTCTCGTTCCTTTTCATGAAAGGTTTATTAATAGAAAAGGCAGGTGATAAGCAGGGTCCCTCATACAATTTAACACACCAAATGGGAAGAGTGCTCAACCCCTCTGGCAAACGCAATTAAATGGATCTGCGAGCAGTCTTCACAGTTTGGACTGCATGTAACTACTTTCTGGCAATGGCTGGGTAATGACAGAAAACTAGCTACCGGTAAATACAGTGCACTTGGTCTATTTGATATAGGATGGGATGCTGTTCAGCAGGTGTACAGCATTCTCTGTTCTATTCTATATGGTTTTTATACCATGCTCATTACCATAGTATCTGATCTCATCCTTTCCCCAGAGGAAGAAGCGGGTGCAGTAGAGTGTTTTTGTTTTGGTAGGGTTGTGTGTGTTTTTAATATAAGAATACCTGTTGCTATGTGTTTGCATTATAGAAGGCAAGGTCAAAGAAATGCACATTGCACTTGGAACAGAAAGTGGTAAGGTTTGTGATGATCTTTAGTTGCTGGGGGACTTCATTCCACAGTCATGGATCACCCCTGGAGAAAGTTCTGTCTCCCCACAGATGAGCTTGACTCTTATGGTTGAGAGTTCCAATGAGCCCTTGAACTTGATTTGAAATGGAGGACAAGTTTGATATATTGGTAGTAGTGAACCTCTTGCCAGAACTGTGGCACTGAGGCAATTAAATGAGTCAGACAGCAATCATCTGCAGCTAGGATGATGATACTTCTCCATTGTGTGGATGTAATGAGAGAAACTAATCTCTGCTCCCAGACAATAAAATTGAAAGTAGTTTAATTTTTTTTAAAGGAATGATGTTTCTGGCAAGACCTGTATTGGCCAGAAAGGAGAACGGTCTAAAGTGTCAAAAAAATTCCTAATTTTGTTTTTTTTTTTCCTGGGATAGTCAAAGCCCCCCTGGCTTCCTCACGCCCTCCTTCTTATTAGAACAATACCTTCATCCAGTCAGAGACAAAAGTAATACTTATATAACCAGTCACAACTAAACACAAAATAATTTGAAAAAAAAAAAAGAAAAGCATCTTTTGAGAAAATTGCAACCCCCTGGCATTTTATAAGCAGAAACCTATATTAAATTAGTGGAGAAAATAATTGGCCACAAACAATTCACTCAGCTGAAATAATTGCATAGTGTTGCAAAGTTACCTGCTGTACTTAGTGAAAGCCCCCAAATTTATTCCATCCTCATGCAAGTTCCGAATGGAGATGCTTCCTAAACTGGGATCAGTTGTAGAGAGATGAGAATGTTATTTGGCTAAAGGTGAATGCATATTCTTTTATCTCAAGAGGCTAACTGAGGTGAACATCTCTCCTGAACAGTGTTAAGAAGAAGATATTTGGTAGGGCTTTGATACAGACTGGACTTGTTAGTTATCCTTATCCCTGGTTTCTGGCTTTCCGTGACATTGTTTTGCTTTACTAGCTGGGAGGAGCAAGGAGAGTTTTGTGGGTTTAGCAATCCAGAAAGTGCTTCTCATGCCAATCATCCTAACACTCTACAGGAAAGGCTTCTTTGCAGAAACTCTTCTTCAGTTATTTCCCACCTTGGAATGGAATGCGGTCACTTTACATGTATTATGTGCACTATTTTTAGCTCAGCCATGTGAAATACTGGAAAAGCAGAGCTGATGCGTTCAGAGCAGGAGATGATTTCTCATAAGATTTCTGGAAAGCTAATAAACCAAATTTTTTTCCTCAGTTAATTAATATGATCACTAACAGTTTTACTACAGGGAGGGAGCAATGGATGGGAATAAACAATCTTCAATTCTATTCCAAATCTTCCACTGCTTGGGCAGGTCACTTTACCTCTCTGTGCTTCTGTTTACCCATTGCTTAGGTATAATAATATCTGCTGTGTGCTGCATGTATCAAGGGTGCTGTGAGCCTGGATTAACATTTGTGAAGAGATCTGAGATGCCTTTTTTATTATTGTTAAGCACCTATAGATTGCTTGGTGTAATATAAGCCCTATATAAAGGCACAGTCTCTGCCCTGAGAAGCTTATGATGTAACAGGCACTTAGGCCTGGATTCACAAAGTGACTTAGGCACTGAGATGCTAAGGCTCTGTCTACACTACCACTTATGTCAGTATAACTTATGTCGCTCAGGGGCAGAAGAGCTTCTCCTGCCAACGTAGCTTCTACCTCTCATTGGGGATGATTAATTAAGATGACAGGAGAGCTTGCTCCCATCATCTTAGGGCAGCTACACAAGAGAGTGTACAGCGGCACAACTAGCCCGAGTGTTGCAAGAATGGATGGCATGAATTGGAGTCTAGGAGAGACTAAGCTTCCCCAAACCTCATGCTGGGGGGCGGAGGGAGGAGCAATGGCAGATGACCACATGGGCCCATGGGGCCTGTACCCAGGGGCCCTGGTCAATTTGGGGTCCCTGGACAAGTCTCCCCCCCATGATGGACCCAGGACTGAAGGAGGTCCCAGAGCTTTTCCAATCTCAGGGCTGCAGTGGGGAGGGGGGAGGAGAAGAGGGCAGAAAGGTGCAAAAAGGGGGTGGGGCTTTGGGGGAAGAGGAGGAGTGGAGATGGAAGAGGGGCAGGGCTGTGGGGGAAGGGGAAGAATGGGGTGGGACAATGGGCAGGGCTGTGGGCAGGTGGGGAAAGGGGCTCTGGTCTCAAAGGGCTGCTGCTGTGGTCTCCAGCCAGGGAAGGGCCCCCAGACTAGGAGCTCTTACTCCCCCCATAGCACCAACTGAGTTCCCATTCCCCTCCCCTGCCCCAGCTGGGGCTGTCGGAGGGAGGGGCCAAGCTGACAGCCATGGAGGGGGTTGAGAGCAGCAGGCGGGGCATGGCCTCAGCCGGAAGAGTTGGGGCCTCAGCTGGAAGAGGTGGGGCAGCAGGCTAGCCTTCCCAAGGGCAAGCTTCACCCACTGCCCATGGTCACAAGCCTAACTCTTAGGCATCTAGAAAACCAGAGGAAGAACAATGATCCAAATAGCCTGACTTAGGCACCTAGGTTCCTATTCAGTGAATGGGGAGAGAGAGAGAGGTCCCTAAAACTGCCACAAAAGACACCTAGAGTGGGGCAGCAGTGAACATCCCATGGGAAGAAACTTACGCTCCTGTGGAACTTTTGCTGCAAACGGTTAGAAACTGAGTGAGTTTAGCTATCAACAGCATTGGGCAGCAGCTGAGTGGGAGGTTTGTGGATTGCAGTGGTGCCTAAAAGTTGGGTACCTAAACCTGGGGTTTAGGCACATAAGTACATTTGTGGGTATCCAAGGGCTAGATGATGCCTGTAAGGTGCAGCCTAGGATTGGAACAGTGTGGAGAAACTTGAATAAAGCTTGGAAAGAGATTATACTCCCAGGGTGGTAGAGTCCCTCTGATGTGCATGCTTTGTCATACTATAAGGGATAGTGTAGACTGCTCCTCCTGGTGCACATAGCCCACTCCTCAGACTGAGCGGGAGGGAAGGTAGGGCCAAACCCTTACCTTTTCCCTGCTCCTCTGTATCCATTTGGCAATTCTACACCCCTGGAGTGTCCCTGTATTCCCTCAAGCATAAAGATTCTGGCTCTGACAGCCCTTGGGGAATGTATGCAAGGGTGGGGAGGCTCCTATCCCCCTCCTTCATTCCCCTCTCACACCCTGCAAATCTTTGCGAAGACCAGTCACAGTCTGGCTGTAAAGGCTCAGATCCTTGGGTGGAAGGCACAGGTGCATATTTATAACATTTAACAGCATTTATGTTAGGCAAGGTGACTGATACACCACTGATCTTTGGGCTCTAGGGAATGAAATCCAAAGCCGGATTCAATCCAAACATTGTAAATTGCCCTAATATTTATAATGGGGCAAATCAAACCATTCAAATCTGAGCAGCCCCAAGGGTTATTTGAAATCTATCTCCTGATCTGAATTTTGTAGTTTGTCTCTAGTTAAGAGATGAATCTAGTGTTCTAAGAAATGGCTGAGAGAATAAAGATTCATGTGTACTATTTACACTTGCTTCACATCTCTGCTGACCACTGAACAGGTTGATTACTTGGATTGAAATGGAAGGATTCACTGGACAGAAGACTGTACACGGCAGAGTTCTATTTCTGAGGCATTTACTTCCAAAAACATACAGAAGCTTAGGCAAATCATTTGCCCTGATTGCTTAATGGCCTGCTACATATATGTCATGATGGATTTGAATGGGATGTTATTCATGAATGGATAAAATATTGGCAAATTATAGGAAACTAATGCTGAAAGGAAAGGAAATGACATTCAGGAGAACAAGGGAGGCAAGACAGCCCATGACAATGTGACAGACCCAGAGGCAACTCTAAGGCTGCCAACACAATTAGCTTAGGACCCTGTCATCCTAGCTAGTTTGGTATGTGGGTCCTGCAGCTGGAAACAAGAGGAGGAGGACAGTGGTAAATTGCAGGCAGAATAATGGCTTTGTGCTTCCTCATCACTACCCAATGATATGTACGTTGGTTTTTAAAAATAACAAAAAACCCCCAAACAAACCTTTTGATGACAACGATTTTGGAGCAATACTGCAAATGAAACAACCGTTTTAAAATGCTATGTCTTGTTAGGTAGGATGTGTGGTTTTTTCCCATTGCTAAATACTACAGAGTAGAAGAGAGTACTATTATCTTTTCATCAGTGAGTCTTTAATAAGTACATTGGCTGTGCTTCAAAGTATTTGACGCTGATGCAACTATCTTAGGGGAGATGTACATACATGGATTTGTTCTAAGACAGGTACAAAAATTCCCACTGATACTAAGGTACACTGGATCATTTTTGTCTCTGGTGTAACTCCATTGACCTTAGTGAGTTATTACTGGGGAAGAATTTGGCCAAGTAGGTGCAGCGCAACAGGGAGAGGTAAAATATTAGAGAGTTTCAACAGCAATTGGGCTTTGCCTTTCTCCATTGTTCTCATGAATGGGGAAAAGTATTTTATGAAAGCAAAGTACACCAGGACACTCTTTTCAGCAGGAACGATAAGCTCAGGTATTTCCTACGAATTGTCCTGGGACCCAGTCCTAAAAGTCCTCTGCTCTGTGCGCAGAATTCCTTTCACTTCAATGTGTGGTATATCGTGGACGGTGTTGGTGTTGCAAGCTATCACTTGAAGGTGTGTGCATGGGCTTCTGCTTGGAGCAGGCTAGGGGCCACTGTAGGGAAGTGTGTGATCTGGATCTAGCAGCAGTTAGTTTGCAGCCAGCCAGCCTAGAGTACAGTGGGGTGAG
The DNA here is from genome assembly GCF_007399415.2 of Gopherus evgoodei. Lineage (NCBI taxonomy): Eukaryota > Metazoa > Chordata > Testudines > Testudinidae > Gopherus > Gopherus evgoodei. The sequence goes on along the minus strand of NC_044323.1, from coordinate 26,526,409 downwards.
TTGTTCCTCTCTGGTTTAGGGAGCAGCCTGGTTTGTCTCTCTCTGTTTTTTGGTTCTTGTGTGTTAGAGTTCTGGATTCTAAGAAATAAAGTAGTGTGATGCTGCAAACTTCCCCCAAGAGTATTTATATTTTTATCTCATTTATTTGTGTGAACAATGCAGAGAAAACTGGCAATGAGGGTGGGATTATAAAAAAGAAAAGAACAGAAAGATACAAAGCAGAGATGCACAACTCGTTCCATTGCTGCAATGTAACTGCTGCTAGACCCAGACTATAAACTTCTCTACAGTGTCCCCTAGCCTGCAAGGAGGAGTGGAACATCCTTTCCCCTCCCACCCCAACTCTTAGGACTGGTCTACACTGGGAGAGGGGGTCGATGTAAGATACACAACTTCAGCTACGAAAATAGCGTAGCTGAAGTTGACGTATCTTTTTTTGACTTACCTCCCATCCTCATGGCGCGGGATCGATGGCTGCGGCTCTCCCGTTGACTCCACTTTCACCTCTTGCCCTGTTGGATTTCCGGAGTTGACAGGGAGCATGTTCGGGGATCGATTGCTACCCGTCGATCTGGCGAGTAGTGTGGATGTACCCATAATGTGATAGCTTGCAATTCCAACGCAGTCCTTAAAACACCATGCAATGATACACTTGCATACATAGGAAGAGGTTCTTCCCTCTGCCTTGGCCCCTATACAGCACTCTGGCAGCATGCAGGGGTCATACAGGCACTATAAAGGGTGGTGAGAATTCCCCCAGTGCAGGAGCAGCATCATGCTGCATAACCAGCTCTATAATACTTCACTTGCAAACTCCAGGCATAGGAGGTGGCAAGGGGCATCTGAGTCGCATATGGTGCTATGGAGATTCTGGGCTGTGACACAGCAGCTTGGCATTGGGAGGCTACCATAAATTAGAGGAGCCTGGGGGCATTCTAATTTAGGCCAGAGGCCACATTGGCCCCCAGATGGCCCAAAATCTGAGTGACATATATGTGGTTTAAAGTCTTTCTAGCCCCCTCCCCCTTTCCCTCTGTTCTACCCCCAAGATACCCAGAGGACAATCAGATCCAGATTGCTTACAGAAATAGACCCCACACAGTCTGTGTGTGTGTGGTTGTGAGGTCATTGAGTTAAGCAGTCATTGATTGGAACAAAGTATAGAGAATTTGGGGTGGTACCTGATACTAGAAGATTGGAGGAAAGCAAATGTATTAATAGAGGACCAACGTTCCAAAAAATGGTCAATTACCATTACACAGATGTAATCTTCTATTCTCTGTAAAATAATGGAGAAAAATATTAAGAGAAAAATATCACTAAATATCTTAAGATGAGTCCAATTGACTTCATGGGTGCTGGGGGTGAGGGAGGTTGGCTGTGAAAACACTGAATAAAAAAATTGAATAAGAACCTCAGGATTTGGCGTGTAAGAGATAATGGAGCTCAAAGTGATAAAATGCATGGACTTCAAAAGTATATATCTGGCCAGACAGATATGATGATTTTTGGGTAGAATTATAAAGTTCATGGAGGATGGGAAGAGGGTTATAGTTGTCATGTATTTTGATGATGGTGAACTATTTATCTTTCATCTTGTATAATCCTCCTCTCAAAATTAATTCATATTGGTTTGATTATGAATATTGGCACATGGGCAGAACTGGCTAGGAGACCATCACCAGAGGGTAACCATATATGGTGCGTCTACACTGCACGCTTCTTTTGGCAGTGTGTAGAGTACGTGCAGTACACTGGGTGTAAATAACGGTGTAGATGGTGAGGCAGTGCTCTAGGTGAGTAAAGACATGCCTGAACCTTCAGTGTAGGTACCCTACCTTGCTCTCTACATGCCTAAGTAGTGCCTCCCACATCTACTCTGCTATTCTGCTGCCGGAGCCTTTCCCACCTGCTTCCCCCTCCAGAGCTTTTCACTGCCATATGTAGCTACACACCACAGCATGGAAGCAGCCTGCTCTTCACTGTGGTGTCTAGCTACACATGCCCTAAACCCTGCTGCCAGTGATGTGCAGTGTAGATATAGCCATCTCATTGCAGCCTGTTGTCGAACAGCTTTCTTACCTCATCCCTGAGATGGCAGCATTTTGGGTGTGGGTAAATGATTCTTCAAGGTAATTACAGAGCCACATTTTCAAAGGTATCTGTGCTTTCCAAAATGGTAACTGCACACATGTACAGTGGGCAAACTCAACAAGCTCATTCCAGTGTCAGCAGTGTTACTGATTCCAGCGATAGTACTTACTGCTTAAAATGGGAAATGCTGCCGGAACCTCTAAAACCAAGGGGAACTTTTGACATGTGCTCACTTTACATGTTTGTGCATGTGATTGTGGGTTTTTACATGCACTCTTTCTCTGTTCCCAGGGATTCTTCATACTGCAGGTGCCATGGCCAGAGGAAAATGTGGATCATGCTTCCATTTATAATCTGGAACTCTGTGCTCCCAACCTTCTCTTTAAATTTCGCCTTAAACTTCTTGTCTTCTGTCAAAGATGCTTGACTTTTTGGTGCAGCATATGTGATGCTGTGGGTGAAAATTAATGGGGCCATGATTTTACCAGGTATGCTTAAGGTGCTACATAAAGTATTCAAGTATCTCCGCTAATCCAGCCATAGTAGATTCTTCTTTGAGTGAAGGATCTTCACAGGCAAAGCAATTAGGAAAATGTTTATTTGCTCATTGAACACCCAGATTAAATGAGGATGGTTCTGGCTATAATCAGACGTCATGCTTTGCCTGTTGCTTAAACTTGTTCATTCTACTTGATAAACAAGGTATAAATTACATATTAGGGACAACAACATACTTCAATACACTGCAGACATAGATCACTAGAAAGAATAAATCACAATAGGCCAAATATGTCATCGTCCTCCTCCTCCTGCTTCCTTTCCAAGCTCAATTAAGAAGCAACATGTTTTTTTCTTTTTTAAGCTTCACTTTTATCTGTTCTCCTTCTCCTGTTTCCATATCCTCCCCCCATCCAGCCCTCTTGGCCTTTTTCTGACGAGAGTAGTGCTGTAGGATAATGAGGTAATTCCTAGCAGTGCGCTAAGTACCAAACACCTGGCTGACATTTTTTGCCTTAGACCGGGTCAGATAAAACCTGATTGCCCATAGGTATTTTATGGTTCTTGTTCAAGTTGAGTATTTTCTTCTGGGACCAGCTGTAGTTCTTGTGTACTATAGAATGTATTAATGACTATATCTTTTAGACTCAGGGATTTTGGCTTGATTTGGAAATTCAGCTCTAAATGAATGGCCGGGAGTGAATCTAGATTTGTACCGGAAAAGGGAGGATTTTTTTAGGTTTGCCTCCCAACCTGTTAACCACTTTTCTACAAATTACTAACCTCAAGCAGTCTCTCCTGATGTGGGTGCAGCTCTGATTTGGCAGTGACTCTTCTGTCATATGCAGGGTGTAATACTAATCTAGTGGATTTTTTTTAACAGAAACTACTGTGTTCACACACTGTAAAATTTAAAAAATACGAACAAACCATAAATCCCCAACATAAAGCTCTGCACAGAATGCCTTTTCCAAGGCTAATTGTTTCAGCAGAGTCTAATCTAAATTAGGTTTCAAACAAAGTAGTTTCCATCTTTTCATTACTCGTATGTAACCATTAGAATTGCATGATTATTTTGTAAAACATTGGATTAATTTAGATTCAATAAGGCAATTACAGTCAGCAAAGGGATTAACAATTTAACAGACCCCCAAAAAGGGTAATAACATGCCCAGTAATTTAGCTGACTGTGTGATGATTCCACTCAGATTCCTACTTCTTAAACCTGTTGTGGACTCACTGTTTTCCCTGGTGCTTAAACTGCAAGCTTGCATGCAAATACTTGCTTCTCAGTGACTGAGGCCTATGCTGCTTTGGGCCAAAATTGATTGCTGAAGTTACATGACTGAAATGCCTCAGGTAAAAAATTCAGTCAAAAGAAAAACATCAAGTAGACAGCTATGTAAAGTATGCTGCCTGACAGTAGCTAATGCTCTCAGGATAGAAGAGGTGCTGCAAATAAGGTCAGTGGAATTAACACTCAATTACCCCCTAAATATGAAAGAGAGTGCCACACATACTTCTGACTATATTTCGAGGCAATCAGAATTGAAAATCATGTGCATATCTGGTCAGTTCCTCTTTCTTTCTTACAAGTAACTGTTGGTCAGTCACAAACTAACACTATTAACCATTTGTAGACACTCTCTCAGTTTATTTCCGAGCATGGAGCATTTGAAATTCTGTCCTTCTTTTAGAGGATTGAGTAAACTCCATCTAGTCTCAGATCCCCAGCTGGTCTAAATTGTCATAAGCTTAATTTGACTTCAGTGGATTTGTGACAATTTATACTGGCTGGGGATCCGGCCCTTAGTTTTGTTTTATACAGTCAATCCATTAAGGTTAAACTCAGAGGTAATGAAAATACATTGACCAGGAAGTAAGCTGTAACTCCTAGATTTGTTTAGTATACATCAGGGTGGCAACTGTAGTTCTTGTTATAGTGAAACTCTCCATTTAGCTTTGGATTCAAAGCCCACTGAAGTCAATGGGAGGTTTCAATTTACTTCAATGGGCTTTGGATCAGACCCAGGGTAAAACTCTTCTCTCTCTCTCTCTCTCTCTGTGTAATATTTAGTTAATTTATTTACAGATGTTCTGCAGCCTATGCCAATTGTTATTTAACCCCAACTCTACTTTGTCTCCCATATTTTCTTCCCAATAACAAAATCAGATGAGAGTAAGCAAGACTGCAAAACCCCTCTGAAGGAGACATCTCCTAGTCAGTCATTACTAGCTCAGCAGTGCAAAAAGGACTCACATTTTTCCTTTCCCAGGTTTTATTCCTCTCCCCCCAAGCCCTTGCTATACCCTGGTAAGTAACCAGTATTAATGATCCACCTCTCCCCTCCCTGTTGCCTTTGGAGTGGGGAAAAAGGATTTATTTTTATGACTGTCCCAGTTTTGTAGCTAAACTTCAGTGGGGTTTTGCAATCTGAAATCTGACCTTTTCCAATTGGGTTTGGAGAATGAAATAACAGCACAAAGCCTTTTTTCCACATTTGTGGATCTCAATCCTGCAGTGAATCTGAGAGTTCAATTAGGCAGCATATAACTGACAGGTTCCTAAGTTAAATAGTTGGGATGGGATCATATCCTTAAAATAGCTTAAAGAAAATCTGTAGACAGACAATCCAGCAGACAAGTCTTTCCAGGCACTTGGAAAGCCCCTGTTTTCTAAAGCACTTGCACTGTAAGCGATCTGGAAGTCTTGCATATACAGTAGTTTATTATACCAGGTTGCTTAGAGGCAGTTAACATGCAAACATAGACCTTGATTTAATGTCCAGGAGGCATTTTTGAATTTTTTTCTGAAGTATCATTGTTGCCAGTTATTAATGTGACATCACTTCCCTGATCGAGCTAGGTATTCTGTCTGTGCTCATCAGAGCTCTGGATGCACCGAATTTTAGCTTATTTAAGAGAAAAGCCTCATTTCGTGTGAATTCAAGCCCCATCTCCTTTTACCATGTTCGTTTGCAATATCCAGAGGAAAAAATTATCATCAAACAGGAAGAAAGGCAACAGAAACCTTCTATCTCCCGCTGCTGTTAGGTTTCCAAGTTCGTCAGTTGGATAAAGTTGTTCCATTTTATTGCAACTCCACTGTTGTAGCAGGATCAAGTCTGAAATCCCTGTATGCCCTGAGTGGCAGAAAAGAAAGGCAAGCTTTTCTGCTCTTGAAAAAAAGTGACAGCACAAAAGTGTACAGCTTCCAGCTTTTATTTCTGTTGCAAAAATGAGCCTTCTAGGCCAAGATTTTCAAAAGTGGTGAGCTGATTTTTGCATGCTTCCATTTTTGTGTTCCCAACATAGGATGCCTTAAAGGGGCCTGATTGTCAGAAAGTGCTGAACACCGACCCTCTGAAAATCAAGCCTCATTTAAGGTACCTCCCCTGGGACACCCAAAAAATGAGTCACACGACTCATGGTACTGTACTGTACGTGTTATAGGATGTTTTAAAATTACTTAAAATTTCAACTGAAATGTATCACACCAATTAATGTAGTGAGGAAAGTAGCAGTATTGGGTGGTCTGAGATGACCAGAGGGTGACCAGCTAGCAAGTGTGAAAAATCTGGATGGGGGTGAGGGGTAATAGGTGCCTATACAAGAAAAAGTCCCAAATATTGGGATTGCCCCTATGAAATCGGGACATCTGGTGGTCACCCTCATGTGAGCACAGAATGTGATGCTGTACTTATGTCCTCCATTACTGTAGTATCTGAATGCCTCACAGTCTATGTATTTGTCTTCACAACACACCTGTGCAGTAGGGAAGTGCTGTTACACCCGTTTTACAAGTTGGGAACTGATGCACAGAAAGATTAACCAGAGTCTCACAGGTATTTAGGCTCCTAACTCCTGGGCTTAAGTGACTCTCTCTCAAGGTCAAACAGGAAGCATATGGATGAACAAGGAACTAAACCCAGGTCCCCAGAGTCCCAGGCTAGTACCCTAACCACCGGCTCAACCAATACTGTGCCAGTATCGTGGAGCCTGAGGCAAGTTCCACCTTTGAAATGATATGAAAATACTTTTTCACTTACCGTATAAGGATGTGGTGAGGATTAATTAGAAGGCTTTGAAGATGTAAAGCACAATTGAACCGCTAAATGTTGTATACTGGCCAAACCCTGCAGTTCTTACTCAGGCAAAACTCCTGCTGAAAGTAATGGAAGTTCTGCCTGAATCAAAACTGCAGGATTTGGCTCATTATCATTTAATAGTGTTGGCCTCTTGCTGCGCCCTCCTAGGCTTGCTGGTAGCCTGAGAGTCCTCTCCTGATCCCTTCCCCATGCCTGTGGAATTTGCTTCTTGAATGTATCATGGTGCTCGAAAAACATTTGCAAAAGGACACCCCATCCCTTACGCCAGGGGTCTCAAACTCAAATGACCACAAGGGCCACATGAGAACTAGTGCATTGACCCAAGGGCCGCATCACTGACACACCCCACTGCCTCTGGCCCCGCCTCCACTCCACCCTTCCATTAGGCCTCGCCTCTTCCCACCCCTTCCCTACCCCATTCCAACTCCTTCCACGAAGTCCTCACCGCAATGCTGCCCCAGCAGGTGCAGGATGAGGTAGGGGCTCAGGGCAGTAAGTTGAGGTGCAGGAGGTATGCAGGGTGCGGCAGGGGGCTCAGGGCAGGGAGTTGGTGTGTGAGGTGCAAGAGGGTGAGGGGTGCAGCAAAGGGTTGGGGTGCAGGGTGCAGCAGGTGGTTCAGAGCACGGAGTGCAGGAGGGGTGTGGGATGCTGCAGGTGGCTCAGGGCAGGGAGTGCAGGAGGGGTGCGGGATGTGGTGGGGGCTCACGGCAGGGAGTTGGGGTGCAGGAGAGGTTCAGGATGCGAGCTCCAGCCCGGCACTGCTTACCTAGAGCAGCTCTGGGGTGGCAGCGGCATGCACCGGGGCCAGGGCAGGCTCCCTGCCTTCTCTGGCCGCCGGCCCATGCTGCTTCGTTCCGGGAAGCAGCTAGAACCATGTTCCTGCAGCCCCTAGGGGAAGGGCTCAGGGTTCCTTGCCTCTGCTGCTCTTGCTCCTCCAGGTACCTCCCACGAAGTTCCCATTGGCCGAGGTTCCCTGTTCCCGGCCAATGGGAGCTGCGGGGGGGTGGTACCTGAAAGGAAGCAATGCAGGAGCCCTCTTCCTCATTCCCTCTCCCCCCCCGGCCCGCAGGGGCATGCTGCTAGCTGCTTCAGAGAGTGGCGTGGGGCTCACAGCACCACAGGGGGCAATCCTGCGGGTAGGCAGAGAGGCAGGGGGGCATGGGGATCTTGGCAGGCCACATGCAAGAGCCCTGCGGGCCGCATGTTTGAGTCCCCTGTCTTACGCGTTGACTTCAGTGCAGCCAGACTAGTTCATGCAAGCTGGCATACACCTGGACACTTTTTGCTGAAAACTTTTTTTGATGGAAAAATGGCCTTTCTTTTAAAACCAGAAACATTCTTCAAGAGCTTTTGATTTTTCATAATGTTCCATGTTTTTTACTCAGACTCTGAAATCTTTGCATTTCATTGACTTTGTATTTGCCCGTTTCTCTTCCTTACCCTCTTTATTCCTTTCTGCCACTGAAGGCAATAAAAAGGATGATTTCTAGGGCGCTTTCTGCCCCCGACCCTGTCAAGGCTGAATCCCCACTCTGGCATCTTGAGTGCAGAAGATGGGGTCTCGCAAGGATTCTAAAAATTAATATTGGCCATTCCAGGCTTGTATTAAATTTATAGCTTTTCTCTAACCTTGGCGTGGTAAACGCTGCCACCACCCAAATGCAAAAAAAACCCCTTGGACCAGGGTTTCTTAAACAGGGGTTGCCCCTTGTGAAGGGAAAGCCCCTGGCGGGCTAGGCTGATGTGTTTACCTGCCCTATCCGCAGGTCCGGCCAATCGCGGCTCCCACTGGCTGCAGATCGCTGCTCTGGGCCAAGGGTCACTGCTGGAAGCCAGTGGGAGCCGCGATCAGCTGGACCTGCTGATGGGGCAGGTAAACATACTGACCCGGCCTGCCAGGGGCTTTCCCTACACAAGCGGCGACTCCTGTTTGAGAAACCCTGCCTTGGACCGAGATAGGAGCACTTGGGAATTCCTCCCTGTGGGATACCCTGAAGCCCTTTCATGCCCTGCTCCAGGGAAGAACTGAGAAAGAGAGCAAAGGAAATTAGCTGAGGCTACCAGCTAATCAAACAACATGCACAAACCTCTTAGAACACCACAAATCCAATCCTGTTCCTAAAAAAGGTAAATTTTATTAAAAACAAAAAAGAAAAAAAATACATCTGGAATTTAGGCTTTTGCTAGATTTTAAAAGAGCAATTCCAAAAATTAAGCACCCAAACTAGCTTTCTTGGGGATTCAGCTTAAAGGTTATGAGCAAACAAAAGCATCAGGGGTTAGCACAGAGGAGATCCACTAGTCAAAAAAAGAAATAAACTTAATTGTGTCTAACTAAACATTCCCTATCGAAATAATTTCTTCTAGGTATGGAAGATACTTTTTCATATCTGTTTCAAACCTTACACAGCATTGCTGCTCTGTCATTTTAAAAAGTTCTAGCCTTCCTATTGGCTTTTTGGGTCAGATGCCCACTTTTTTTTTCTTTACCTAGGGGACTTTTTAACAGGTAAAGCAAGTAGAGATCAGTTACCAAGAGGGATCTTACAGCTAACTGGCTGGCTGGGTGTCCATCAAAGGGAGCTGCCACCCCCCTTCTTCATTATCACAGACCCTCTTCATTTTTCTTTTTTTCTTTTGCTATTTTTTAACTTTCCAAAACTTGATAATCTTTGGAAAAGCTGCAAAGTGGCAAAAGAAAAAACAAAACTCTGCAGCTTTGCCACTCTGGAACTTTTCCAAAGTTGGAGACATCTGTTGGTTCTATTTTCTATAGATAAACAAGTATGTCCAATGAGTGAAGGGCCACATACAGCAATATAATAAGAATGAATTTTATTTATACTGTGTCTACCTACAAAAGTATACTAGGTGCTTGGAAATGAAACAAATGTAGATTTAAGAGCTTGACCCGTCTTTCACTGAAGTGAGTGGAGGAGTCTTTCCACTGATTTTTGATGAGTTGAACTGGGCTGTAGTAGGCCCAGATCTGCAAACATGGAATAGAACCAGAACCAAACATGTTCCTTTATGTCAATACAAAAGCTCCTTACAATGTTTCTGCATACCAGTGCAACAGCTAAATCTAAAATTCAGACTATACTACAAAATTAATCAACCTAACTTAAGTTGGCATACAGCTGCTCTAGTAATTACATCACTTGTGCATGTCTACACTTTGCTGCATGTGTTGGCAGTGCACATCCTCACTAGGAGCTTGAATTGATTATACTGTCAGTGTGGGGCATTGTGGGACAGCTTCTGAGAGCCAGTAACAGTCACCATAAGTGATGCACTGTCTATACTAACACTGTGTCGACTTTACACCATTGACTCTATGTCACTCATGTGGGTGGAGTTATGTCGGCATAACTGGGCAGTTACCTCGGCAGGAGTGAAATTTTAGTGTAGACACTTTTATAGTTAAGTCAATGTAGTTAGCTCTCTTGTGTCGAACTAACTCTGTTGTGTAGACCAGGCCTGAGAGCATTACAGTACTCAGAATCCTATGCAGACATACATTTCCCACTACCAGCTAGCAATTTTGCTAATTAACAAGCTGATTAACTAGTGAAATAGCAGTAATCACTTACAAATGACCTGATAAAGAGCTACTCTGGGTAGGTGTTAGTGGTGTCGGGCTTTCCTAATAAATACAACAAAATGAGTTTAGTTTGAGACTTCCTCAAAGGAAAGGGTTTGACAATAAAATTTCTGAGACAAGAGAAGTGGAAATATTATGTGAATATCTGAGATAGTCTCTCTGTATTTCTTTCTTTACTGTTTAATGTGGTATGATATTAACTGCCTGAGGCATATAACAGCTTGGCGCACATACAAAACAAGTTGGGAAGATCACAGTGTGAGACAACAGGAAGTTTAAAGAACAATTACAAATATTATCAGAAAAAAACTTCCAAGGAATTTAATGGAGTTCCCCTTCCCCCAATTCAATGAACATAGTTGCTAGGGTAATAATCATCCCCGGCAGACTTGCATGAAAATGTACACATGGCTTGTTCTGTAACCTGAGGACTGGCATAAATCTTACTGAGAAATTATTCAGTTTTTTCTGATGGGCGGTAAAGGATTTTGCACAATGTTACAGAGACTTTGCGAATGTGGAACACCCAGCTATCCAACATGAGCACTGTAAAGGTTTAGGGGAGGTAATGAAACAGGGTTTTATTTTGTTCCTCCTGATCAGACCATACTATGGGTGACCTAAAAAAGCCTGAAACAATTACAGTTTCTGATCAGTTTTACCTTACCCAGAATAGTGTAGAATGGAAGTCCTAAACCCTATCTCTTCACCCTTTTCTTACTATGCCCTCGTCCAGACTAACCCGCGGCATCGGCGGGTTAAAATCGATTGCTCGGGGATCGATATATCGCGTCTAGTCTGGGCGCAGTGTATCGATCCCCGAGCGCGCTTACATCGATTCTGGAACTCCATCAATCCGAACGGAGTTCCGGAATCGACACGGAGAGCCGCGGACATCGATGCAGCGCCGTCCAGACTGGTGAGTACCTCGATTTTAGAAATTCGACTTCAGCTACGTTATTCTCGTAGCTGAAGTTGCATATCTAAAATCGATTTTAATTCCTAGTCTGGACGTGGCCTCAGTCTCCCCACCTCTAATGCAGCCTGCGTCCAATAAGAATATTTTTTACTTACATCATGATTTTCATTCAAAAGTCTTAGAGCTTTACGAAGGTGGATAATTGGGGAGGTTATTTGGCTTAACTGAGGTCAATCAATGAGCCAGTGGAAGAGTAGGGACTAAAACCAGGTGTCCACAGTGTAACCATCACAATAGTGTAAGCATTGTTTTTAGTATACTAAGACAGTCTGAAATCAGATTAAGCAAACTGGTAGGCTCAAGTCAATCCTTTATTCTTTCAAAGTACATCAGTTCCCTACCCAGTAGTTCAGTGGCTGCAAGGCTTTCAAATGAAGTCTTAAAACCCATCTCCTGTGGGTGAACATGAAAGATCTCATGGAACTTCCCACAAGGTTAAGGACTTGCCAAAAGTCTACTCTTTCTCACATTTGTGGAGCAAGCTGTGTTCCATTGGGTTGCTACCTCCATCCTGGCATGCAGAGATTCCTTGTATTTCAGTGGTACTTCATGCATATAGTTTGTAAAGCATCTTAGCAGCCCACTTGAGGTTAGGTACTAAATACATGTAAAATTGTGCTAGTCATGTCTCATCTGATGGTTTTAGTTTGTGGATATTGTTAGTGTGCTCACAAGCTTATTTAAAGTGCACTAAAATGAAGAAAATGCTGAAAGCTTAGGAAAAATCTGATCTCAGTGGAAGGATGGGCAGCAGAAGCCTACAAGTGAGTGCTACACTATCTACTCAGAAAAGTAAAAGGGCTCTGGATAGGGTACGACAACTCACTAGATGGACACGGGGGGAGGGGGGAAAGATGAGAGAGTCAGAATTTTCATTTGAGGGAAAAGATGGCAATTTGAAAGATGGAAGAGTAGGGGCAGGGAAGAGAAAAAAATTGTCCAGTTAAAATGAGATTTTATTTGGTCATCCCGTATGTGACAGATTTTGCTCATATTTACTTCAGTGGTCTCACCCTAATGAGCAAATAACCATTCTAACCCTAAGCCTAAGGCCTGGGCTACACTAGCGGGGCGGGGTTCGAATTAAGATACGCAACTTCAGCTATGCTATTTGTAGTATCTTAGTTCGACTTAGCGGATCGATTTTTTGCATCCAGACGGGATGCGGTAAATCGATCCCCGATACATCGAACATTACCCGCCGATCTGGCAGGTAGTATAGACGTACCCTAAGTATGTGGAGAAGCCTATTACGTTGTTGTACACTGTTGCAGAAGCTCAGTTCACACACCTATCTGTGCTTCTCTCACTTATGTATGTTTATTCAGTCCATTTAAAGTCCCTACCAACCTGATTTAAATGAAAAGTAATAGGAAGAGAGGATGGTCTAAGGCAACTCTGTTGCACTGTAGATGACATGACCTCACTTTCATACCGAGTATAAATTTGGGGAAGATTAGCCCTGTACTCAAACACTGGTAATATTCTCAACACAATTATCATTCCTGCATTCATGATTTTGCAAAGTCCATCTCCCTCCCTCCCTTTCACGGGTTTCCCTTCAAAATGACATGAGGCAAAGTTTTGGGACAACCAATGAAAATTTAACTGAAGACTTTCCTAAGAGTGACTGTTGGTCACAGTGTTGAGTGAGGCATTATAAAGTGTCCCAGGATGTGATGATTACTTAGGCTATGTCTACACTAGCGCAGTAAGTCAACCTAAGTTACGCTACTCCAGCTACTTGAATAATGTAGCAGGTGTCGACCTAGCTTAGGTAGACTTACTGCCATGTCTGCACCATGCTGGGTCAATGGGAGACACTCTCCTGTCGACTTACCTTACTCTTCTCATTTGGGGTGAAGTATCGGGGTCAACCAGAGAGTGATCTGAAGTCAATTTGGTGGGTCTTCACTAAAGCCGCTAAATCAGCTCCCGGTGAATCGATCACTGGAGCATCAATCTGGCTGCAATGTAGACATAGCCTTAGAGTGCCCCTCAGTGCTCTGCTGTAACAAGGGAGCTCACTAATGAAACCACTGCTTTGGAACATATGCATGATCCACCTTCTGGATTTAGAGCTATTCTGAATAAATAAACAGTTCTCAAGGGCACATAAAACTGGGATGGAGATTTACTCACTCCTACTTATTTCTGTAAATGGGGTAGTGCTGCAGTTGTCCCAATGGCAGGACCCCCTGAGCCAAGAACCCATCCCTTCCACTTTCCAAGCTACAGCATGAAGCTGCTGTTCAAGCTACTGATCAAATGAAGAAATGCTGTCAGCCCCCTTGAAGGCTGAAATCATTAAAGGGACACATATGGTAAGAGAATACAAGCCCAGTCATGCATGTCTCTAGAAGTCAGAAGGAGGCTCTTTAAAATTAATTTAACTTTTTAGACATCAAAAGGCAGAGAAAAGTTATATCAAATAATAACTGAACCATAAGAATACATCAAATTACAGGAGTTCAATAACATTCCAGCCGTATAAATGGTCATCACAAAAGTTCCTGTATTTCACAAGTATGACCCAGGGTTCTCTTGGTGCCAACTTGAAGAGGGCACAGGGGTGCATAAGGGTTACAGCAGGGGGTTCTAAGCTTTTTGCTATCATTACCCCCATTTTAATTAACTATTTCCTCCCTGGACCCCAGACAGCATGGAGGACAACATTTTGAAGAACAAAATGGTGTCCTCTGCACAACATATATATGGCAGGTCACACCAGATGGAGGGTGCCATTTTGCTCTACAAAATGGTGTCCTCCACACAGCATGACATCACATGTATGAAGTCACGCTGCATGGAGGATATCATATAGTGGAGCAAAATGGCATCCTCCATGCATCATGACCTTACATGCACCATACACGTGAGGTCATGCTAGAAGGAGCAAAATAGCATCCTTCGCACACTAGGGATTGCTGCCATCCCATCTGCTGATGGTGTGATCCCATTTGGGGTCATGACCCACGGCTTGGGGGTCTCTGGGTTACAGGGATCTCCTGGGTTTGTTATCTACATAGTAACTCACCGAAGAGTGTCGTGTAAGGCCTCTACTGAAAGCCTGTGTCACACTGGTCCTTTTAATCATGGTGAAATATGGATAATGGGTAAGGAGTTCAGTGTGTATACTAAAAATTGTATTCTTAAGGTCTGTGACTTGGGGCTAAGGTGAGATATGGGTTTCTTTCAGGCAAGACATGTTTGTCTGGCTACATGTAAACTGAGTATTATATGGTTCACAATGGACACTCATTTACTATCTGATCTGAATGCTAATGAAATTACTGTGAAATCTTCCATAGAGGGAATTTACAGGAAGAAATAAACCATCATGAGGGAGTCCTGTTTGCAAGTGCAGACAATGGATTTGTGGACTATAACTGCAGGTGCAGAACGACATTCTGTATCCTTTACTGAGGGCGACAAGCAGGGGGTTGAAAGTGTGATTTGGTTCATGAAAAAGGGATCACAGCCTAACCAACTGAAAAACACTAGTGAGCAATATCAGCATCTAGGATGTGTTATGATTTTATTTTGTATGTAACTCTTTGTTTCCAATACTTCTATCTACTTGCTATTATTTGAATCTATTACTTAAATAAACTTCTCCTATTATAAACATATCTGAGTGCTGTGTACTGAGCAGAGTGGTGATCCTGAGGTAAAACTGGTAAGCTGGTGTATACTATTCCTTTCAGAGTAGCAGAGCTATGAATTCTGTGAGTGCCAAGGAACTGGGGCTGAACACTGCAGGTGGACTCTTGGAGGTTCGGGGGTTGGTGTGTTTCTATCATTAATTTGTGCAGATTGAGCGGGCCTGCGGGGGTCCTGGAAGGCAGTGCTTGTGTTGCCAGAGACTGGTGGAGTTTGGAAACTGACCCTCAGGAGGCACAGACAAGTTTTTCTCATGCTAAGGGCAGGTGTTGGCAAGGTGCCTCACAACCTGGATATACCTGGGAA
This sequence comes from Gopherus evgoodei, assembly GCF_007399415.2. Taxonomy (NCBI): domain Eukaryota; kingdom Metazoa; phylum Chordata; order Testudines; family Testudinidae; genus Gopherus; species Gopherus evgoodei. The sequence continues at coordinate 26,511,156 of NC_044323.1, read as the reverse complement.
GTGTCACAACCAGCCCCAGGATAGATTTCAAACCATTATACACATTTCTGTTCTAAAACAAAAATAAGTATTGGTGCCCAAATTATGGGCTACATTATGCCTTTAAAGCACATTCATGAGTAGAATGGTGGTGGGTAGCTGTCCTGCCCCTGCAAGAGTTTTTCCACAGTGAGTGGGAGGCCAGATGGGCATCATCCTTCAGTTAGGTACAAATAGCTCCTGGGAAGAGTGTTCACTGTAACTCCACTGGGGTAGCCTTCGGTTTGGCTTGTTTGTGCATCTTCTGCTTTGAGACTGATCTTTGCTTGCTCCCTCATTGCAGTAATTCATTGGTTTTTTTCCATGACATATTTAGCACTTCCCTTTATTGTACTGCAGTTGCATTTACAACTTAAATTCTGACATGGCTATATTTAATCTATGAGAGTTTTAGGATATCTTTGGGGGCTTTTGTTTTGTTTTGGCCTGGTGAGGTCTACCCAGAACCTGTTTGCAATCCGTTCTTGTCTCTGGCTACTCCCCTCACTGCATCCTCTGGTCAGCTAGCACTAGCTCCATTTCTGTCTATTCACACAGTTCAGACACTATTGCTATGGACGCCTTGTCCTTTGCTCCTCCTGCTATTTGTCAACGTCCTCTATGGCTTAACATCCTCTTGTCTTGACTCTTGCAGTTCACATCCTTATAGTCTCCCCGAGTCTCAGCTCTCTGTGTCAGCATGTGCAGATTGCTGCTGCATGCCTTCATACACACATAAGGCGTGGGATCACATCACCACTATTCTCAAAAACCATCAGCTGTCTCCCTATTTATTTCAGGAATCATTCCATCTTTAAAATCCTCCATAGACAAGTCTAGTGAAGATATCCATTTTCTAGTTAAATGGGTCCTGCTCTCTCAACATTCTCTAGGGTGGTGTGGTCATCTGCTCTGAATACCTGCCAACTTCCCTGCAAGAATCACCTTCAATTTTGACCCAATGAAAGCAAGATGGAAAAGACCCCTCAAAAGACCTAAACCACAATGGTTGGGTGGTGTTGACAACTGCCCTTCACAGACATCCTATCCAGTAATGCATCTGATTTGGCTCGGGACAGAATATCATGGAGGCACATAATACAGTCAATGGCCTTTATGCTGTCTAAGTGACACCATGAGAATGAACCTAATCTATGAACTTGCTCCAGACTAATGTACCTTTTCTGCCCTTCTCCATCTCCTTATTCCTTCAGTCCACCTAATACTGACTTTTTTCTCTGTCCCTTCATACAGTCTTTTCTACTTTGGTGTGAAAACCTTTTACCCTGTAGCTTCTGATACCTTAAAAAAACTCTAACTCATTAGAACATCTGAAAAAATGTTTTCTCCCATATGCATAACTTCCTCTTTGCTAGTAGAGAATTAATTGCATTATTCAAATCTGTACAGCATTTTGGAATACATTTTGCATGAAAAATACTATACAACATTCATTTTCTAAGATCACTGTTATAGATTCATCTTGAAGTTGGACTCCTGCAGAGACAATGGCATGCACCAAGAGGCTCACCTTATCTAGCTACAATGGAAACAGTGAGGCACATTACTATAGGTGATGAGAAGCACATTCACAAGCACAGTGTAAAATTAATCTATTCCACAGCTTGCACTTTTATCTGTGCTTAGCAGAATATGATAGCATATCATAGTGTCTGTGATAGTTATCTTGGTCACATATGTGTGGGGGAGGGATAGCTCAGTGGTTTGAGCATTGACCTGCTAAACCCAGGATTATGAGTTCAGTCCTTGAGGGGACCATTTAGGGAACTGGGGTAAAAATCTGCCTGGGGATTGGTCCAACATAGAGCAGGGGGTTGGACTAGATGACTGTCTGAGGTCCCTTCCAACCCTAATATTCTATGTAGTATAAGGGTTTTTATATAATATGCTGTAACAGAGGAAGAGGATATAAGAAAGGAAGGGCTAAGGCACTGAAAAGGGAATTGGGGCACCTGAGCTGTATTCCCAAATCTGCCACCCTTCCTATATATCTTTGGACAAAACAGGAAACCGTGTTGTCCAAAGATACAAAGGGTGGCAGATTCAGGAATACAGCTCAGGTCCCCATCTCATTTCTCTTATTCTTTGCCTGTTTTGTTAATTTAGATTTAATCTTTTTGGGGACAAGAGTGTTTCTCTATATGTGTGGATAGAGCATAGCACAATGAAACCCTAATCTTCGTTGAGGCTTCTAGGTGCTACAATAATATAAACATTGTCAAAGGTCTGAAGGGCTATCACCATATTGAAAAAATAATCTATGTTCTATAAATGAGTATTTCACATTCATTCCAAGGGAACTAAAGTGGTCAATGGGGTAAATATTTATCCACTGGGAAGTTAACCAAAAGCAACAGAAAGCAGTAATAGAAACTACTTTATACCTCCATTGAACTTCTCTGCCCTCACATATATTCATAAATTCCTGGAGTCCTTTCTTTGCCCAGTCAGAGTCTCAACATGGCAGCTTCCGATTTGATTGTTAATTAATCATTATTCTTTTTTTTATTATGAAGGATACTTACTGATTTCAATCTTCCTTGCAGATTTCCTTTAACTTACTCCATAGCTGCCGTTGGTGGGGACAGGGCAGGCTCTAGGTTTTTTGCCACCCCAAGCAAAAAAATTTTTGGCTGCCTCCACCCCAGCCCTGGACTCTCTCTTCCCCCCCCCACCCCACCCCACCCGCACCCCCTGCTGCCCAGCCCTGGGTTCCCCACGACCAGTGCTGACTCCAGCCACTCCCCCGTCACCTCCAGCTGGTCCGGCGCTGGCAGAGTCAGGGTAAGCAGTGGGGCTCAAAGGCTGCGCCTCAGCCCAGGGTCTCTCCAGCCAGGGCTCCTCTCTCCAGGACTGGCCGGGACCCGGGAGGGAAGAGCTGGGGGACCGCCCCAACAGGGGGCTGAGGAGCTGGGGCAGAGTATCCCCAGAGGGAGCGGTGCCCTGGAGAGCAGGACGTGGTCCCTGCATGGCAGCGCCCTGTCCTCTTTAGCCCCACTGCTGCTGCTTCTTCTGGCTGCCCTGACGCAGTCCCTGGATGGCTCGGGCCGCTTTGCTCAGCCCCAGCTGTGGCGCTGGGGGGCAGCTGCCATGCTGCACCTGCAGGCAGCTCCATGTGCCCCATGAGGTGGCCCCCAGCCCGAGTGTCCCCCATTCAGAGCCTGCCTGGTCCAGCCATAAGGTGCGGGCGCTATGCCCCCCATGGCAGGAACCACAGTGGCCCCCAGGCACCCCCTGTGCATGACATGCTGCTGCTGCCAGGGCTGACTCTAGGCTTTTGCTGCTGGAAGCCAAAAAAAAAATAAAAATAAAGGATGGCCGGAATGCCACCCCTGAAAATGTGCTGCTCCAAGCACGTGTTTGGTTTGCTCGTGCCTAGAGCCTGTCCTGGGTGGGGAGGGCTCTGCACAGTGCAAAAGCCCATGAGGAAGACTGTAAGAGCTAGAATATCTAGACACAAGAGAAGTTTTAGGGGGAACACTCTGTCTTAATTTATTATTGTTATTTATTATGTGAATTATGGTAGTGCCTAGGACTCCATTGTATTAGGTATTGTACGAACACAGAACAAAAAGACTGTCTCCGCTCTAAAGAGCTCACAGTCTAACTCAGTGGTCCCCAAACTGTGGGGTGTGCCCCCTAGGAGAGCATGGAGGAACATCTGGGGGGCATGGAGGGGCCAGGTCCAGCCCCCACAGGAGGGCAGGAAGAAAGCGCCACCAAGTCCAGCTCTGCCCGCAGCTCCGCTCTGGCCCCAGCCCCAGCTCCCATTTGCAGTGGCAGCCCTGGCTCTGCTCCTGGCCCCTGGCCCCGGCTGAGACCTCACTTCTGGCTGTGGCTCAGCTCCTGACTACTGCTCCTGGCCGTGGCTCAGCCCCTGCTCTTGGCCCTCTGCTCTCGGCCCCTGACCGCACCCACCCCATGTGGCTGCTACTCCGCTCCTGGCCCAGAGGGGCATGGACACATTTCATTACTGGTAAAAGGGGCGAGGGAGAGGGAGAGTTTGGGTACTACTACCATAACTACTTTCATACTGCTTTGTGAACTATAATACCAGAGCTATGCAGGGTGATGGCAGGGGAAATGCTTTAACCTCAACCCTCACTTTTCTAACTACTGTTAATTTAAATCAGCCCTTACTGCCATGCTAGATTGGTATTCTCCCTGAGAATAATGCAATGCCTTCATGCCCTAATTCTGGCAGTGATTCTGAAAGTACAGTCTTTGATATAGTTCAGTTACTTTCTGCTGCAGCAACTGTGAATGAAGTGACGAGTGATGATTAGAAAGATTGCCAGCTCCCTACATAAGGGTGTTTTGTAACCTTCAATTCATAGGAGACCTAGTATCTATGCTTTTTTAAAAATTCCAGGTTGTTTATTGGCATTTTGCAAAACTATTAGATCGTAGGTCACACTCAGCATCTCACGTTCCAAGAGAGAATTGGAGTTCTTTCCAAATTCATCCTCTGCTTGAACTTCCTTTTTGTTTACATGGATACAAAAGATTTTTTCTCCATTTAATCCTGACAGTCAATGTAAAAAAAGTACAGATGTGCTGTTTCATTTTAAATGTTGGTCCCAGCTATTTAATTATTACGGCTATTCCCCCCCAATGGCAGCCTCCAGAAGGCTTAAAGAAAGTCCAACTCAGCCTCATCAGTGTTGAAAGATTTTATAGATTTCTGATTCCATGAACATGAATAAATCCTAATCATCACAATGAGAGATACTGAAAAGGACAGGGGAAAAGTTGTTGGTGGTGGGAAGTTAGAGGCTGTGGCATGTGTTCAAGCTAGTTGTGGTAAAGTCCCTAGCCTCTGTTTGCCAGAAGCTGAGGTTGAGTGACAGTGGATGGATCACTTGATGATTACCTGTTCTGTTCATTCCCTCTGGGGCACCTGCAGGGGCGGCTCCAGGCCCCAGCACGCCAAGCGCGTGCTTGGGGCGGCAAGCAGTGGGGGATGCTCTGCTGGTGCCACGAGGGTGGCAGGCAGGCTGCCTTCAGTGGCTTGCCTGCGGAGGGTCCGCTGGTCTCGCGGCTTCGGAGCTCTGCCGAAGTTGCAGGACCAGCGGACCCTCTGCAGGCAAGCCGCCGAAGGTAGCCTGCCTGCCCTGCTTGGGGCAGCAAAATGTCTAGAGCAGCCCCTGGGCACCTGGCATTGGCCACTGTCGAAAGATAGGATACTGGGCTAGATGGACCTTTGGTCTGACCCAGTGCGGCCATTCTTATGTTCTTAAAGATAGTATTAATTTTACTGGGTGGGGAATTGTTACTGATTAGTCTATTACTGTATGTCTATCCTTGCCCCACATACCTTCACATTTCCCTTTGCGCTGTGTTTAGATGTAATGGATAGCCATTACTGAATTTCATACAGGAGCTTATCTGTCACAAAAGCAGAGATTGGTACACTGCAGTGTAACACTAGAATGCCCAGATGTATTGCTTTCGTGAGATTTACACTGCTGTATATTTACATTTGTCATGACTGTCATTTATCACATTCTGATCAGACAATTTCATGCTCCGTGAGTCACAGGCAGCTCTCTATCACTCCTGGGCTCTGTTTCAAAAGTGGGTTTCTACAGTGGGTTCCATCCCGCATTCATCTGGGGCCTGATCCTCCACTGCCTGGCACCCTAGGTAGTTATTTACACCTGTCTGAAGTGAGTGTCAAGTGCACCAAATCAGAATGGTAACATTTTATACTCACTTTGCACTGGCATCCATGACTACATGAAGAGAGAGGCAGAGGAGACTCAGGCCCTTGGAGAGCTTGCTGCTCATTCAGCTGCACCTCATTAAATCACACACCATTACCCTGTGATCACCTTGGTTTGAAAGTTGTTTTTATAAATGTCTTGTAAGTGAATTTGTTTAGTGGAAATGTTCCGCTATTTGACTAATAAAAGGACAAAAGGGGCTATCGCTGCTGTAACAAGACCAAGTGATATAAGCAGTCCTACAAGACTGACGAAAGAAATATATCACCATATGTAGAAAGGCAAAAATCTCTTAGACTGGAAAGCTCCAAGAGGTAGGGACTGTCATTTTTCACATGTACACAGCTCTTAGCACTTTAATAATAAACACCCCACAGTGCCCACTTTCTCTTTCCCCCTGCTTATTGTCCACAGACATGTTTCTGGTATGTGGCCAGTAAAATGTCAAGGTTTTGTTTCCTGAGCCCAAAATCTGTTTATGTGGAAAGGATCTGAGATCTCAGGGAAGCTTTGAAATGGATTCTTCTCTCAGCTACACCAGTGTAAATCAGGAGAAACTCAAGTGACTCTAGTGGAATTACACTGGCAAAAATCTGCTGTAATTAAGGGTATGTCTACACTTAACATGCTATGGCAGTGCAGCTCTACTGTTGTAGCACTTCAGTGAACACGCTTCTTGCGCTGAAGGGTTCTCCTGTTAGTGTAGGTAATCCACCTCCCTAAGAGGCAGTAGCTAGATCGATGGAAACATTCTCCTGTTGACCTAGCACTGTCTACACCGGGGGTTAGGTAGATTTAACTGCATCACTTGGGAGTGTGTGGATTTTTCACATCCCTGTGACATAGTTTTACTGCCCTAATTTCCCTAGTGTAAACCAGGTCACAGAGCCAAGAGCAGCTATCCATTCTACCTCTTCCACACTGAAGTTTCTTGTCTAGTTTTATATAACAGTCATCTGTGTCTAAACAAAGGAAGAGCAATCGTTAGTGTATGGGGTGAAATGGGGTGTAATTTCACTGAATTCAAGCAAGCTGAATGGCAATGGCAAACCCCATAACAATGTTCCTTCTAAAAATGATGAAAGGTGTGGCCAGTCATGATGGTTTTGGGGGTTGGGAGAGGGGCAAAGGAGATGGGTCTATTCAGTTTATATATGAATCCAACCCCCTGCGCTAATCATCAGGAATGACCCTTGTGCCAATCCTTGCAGACCGTTTCACAAAACTCATGGAAAACAGCCCCTCCCACCCCGTCCAAGATCCATGCAGCTTTACTGGGAAGTCTGCCTGTCCTCACTAGATATCTAGCACAATTGTATAGATAACACTGCTCTACAGCCAAAATGCTTCTGAAATAAATGTAGTCCAACTTTACTAATTCTGAGTGAGAACGAAAATGATGCTTAAAATTGTTAATTGGCTCTAGTTTTCAAGATATGCTATTGGGTCAGTATATATGACCCTTGACTTGGGAATGGCAGAGGATAAGTGAGTTATAAAGGGAAGGGATCTCAATTTAAACCAGAAATGACTAAAATACATCTTTGACTGGATCTATGAATAAATCTATGACTGGGTTTGGACAGTACTTGCTTTTTAGGCAAAACAATGAATGATGCAATCTGAAGCTGGTATTGCATCATACATGATATGAATTGCATCATGTTATTCCTAGAAGTCATAGATGATGCAATCATAACGAAGCTTACATCACTCTGCTGAACAAATTGCCCTAGATCAGCTCTAGAAATCATACAGTGTTATGCTCTCTTATTTGTCAGTGTTTGATTTTGCAAAGGGACACATTTCTGTTTAGCCAAAGTGAGCAGAGATGCCTCGTACTTGTCTGAACAGTGCAGATAACTTCTGCTATGTTTGTGGTGAAGTGACTTTTGCATCACAAAAGTGCAGTATAACCACTATGGTTAAGAAAGCCTATCACCTTTATTTTGGCTGCAAAATTGATGATCAGGACAAGAGGTGGGCCCCACACATATGCTGCAACACTTGTGCAACAAATCTTGGCCAGTGGTTGAACAGGAAAAGGAAATCTATGCCTTTTGCAGGGCCAATGATTTGGAGAGAGCCAACAGATCATGCCAGCAATTGTTACTTCTGCATGGTGCCTCCAGTTGGGAAAGGTGTATCAAAGAAGAAAAAGTGGGGTGTGCATTATCCAAACATTCCATCAGCTATATGCCCAGTACCCCACGGAGAAGGACTGCTGGTTCCTGATGCACCAGAATCATTCTCACTTGAGTCAGACGAGGAAGAGGAAGAGGATGAAACTTCTGGTCCTGAACCATCAATGTCACAGGACCCACATTTTCTCCCATCCTCCTCCTCTGAACCACACCTCATAACACAAGGTGAACTGAATGACCTTGTCAGGGATTTGGAATTACCCAAGAGTAAGGCAGAGCTGTTGGACTCCAGACTACAGCAGTGGAATCTCCTGGCAGGCTATCAGGGCAAATGGAGCCCATCAATGCTTGCAGACTATTGCTGGACAGTGACAAGATATGCTCCATTTAATGAATACAAGAGACAAGCCAAGAAGTGCCGAGTAGACACTGAATAGGACTAAACTATGTACATAACAGTTTTTTGCCTTTTGTTTCATAATAAATTTTCTTTATATAACCCTTTTGCTGATTCTTAAAGTGTTACATAAACAGGACAGGTGAAATATTATCATGTAAAGCAACCATAAACACATGAAAAGACCTAGGTTTACAATTTATGATTAAAACTCTACTATCTACACAATATACATAGACATAAAATGTAAAAACTTTAATATCTTAGAAACAGTAGCCAATCAGTTGTTTTAATTGTCATATTTGAATTCAGCACATCAAAATACATAATAAATATCACATTTTATCTCTGAAGCAGGCGACTTCTCAAAAATTGTAGACCAGTGTAATCATTCACAACAAACCCAAAGCAACCTCCAAACCTTTTGAGATTTACTAATTACTTGGTAATTATTTAGCTTATTTTATGCCAGAGTAAAACTGCCCTGTGACAGCAATACAGTGCACATTTTTCTGTGCTAAGCACACATCTTATTTTTCTTTCAGGTAATACGTATAATGCTCCAAGAGCTTCTGCAAATCCATAGCACTTCATTACCAAACCAGCGTGTTTGTTATTAGTTTGTTGCAGCAATGAGGTGCTGCCTGAAAAAGGGATACTGAGCAACAAAGCAGCCCGAGTAAAGTGCTCTTTGCTTTGGAAGTGACCTTCATCTGCATGGTGTTGAATGCACATAGCTATTCAGGCGAGGGATTGAAAATCTAGTGGTAGACAGGAAAGACAGCAAAAGACTTTCCCCAAATTAATAAATCCATAAATAAATAAGAGACTGGTCTCCATACTGTCTGAAGGATTTTGAGATTGAGTCCATGCAGGCATAAGAGGTTCTTAGACTCTGAAATTTGAGTTTGGACAGGTGACAGACTTACATACATTTGTTTTGTTGTCTTCCATAGCTCTCCTACTTCCAAGTGGTTTTGAATAAAACTTTGCAAGACGCTGAGATCAGTGTCTGCTCAGATCAATGCTAGTCCCCATATAGACTTACAGAGGATGAATAGCTGCAGTAGTTTCTGGGCATTAGTCTCTATTGCATTCTGATTTTGTTAAGTTCCCCTTTTCAAGGCAACATGGAACAATAGAGCTTGCTTAGGCACCAAAGACTCTCTTAGTTTTTGTGTGGCTATACAGGAGTAGGAGTACCATTTTTGCAGGATACTTGAAATATCACGTGTTTCCACAGTTGTCAGTCTGGTAGCTGCAAGGAATGAAAGTGAGGCAAACCTTATAAAATAAAAAGGGAGTTTATACTAGATTCCATTCGAGTTGCAAAACAAATTGCAGTGACCTTACATAGGAGCAATCTTTGAAGAGCAAACTTTGTTCTCCTCACTCCCTGTGCGATCCTCTTTAAGTAGTCATTAAATATTCATTCAAGCAATTATTCTTTGTCCAGTTGGACTATATTGCCTTATTGCTAGTGAGAATTTCTAGTGTTCGTAGTAAACTTTTTGTTTCTGCATGTGGCATTTCCACTGAATGGTAATGAAGATAAACAGAACATTACATGAGTGGCAGGCTACAATTTATTCTGGCCCATAGGTTTAATGCCTTCAATTATTCTTACTATAATCATGTCCTGCAGTCATTTTCATGCTGTTGGTTCATTTGTGAGCCATGTGTCATCAGTGTGGAAGCAGCAACTCAAAGGACCCCTGTTACAAACTACCATACAGAAAGTGATGAGCACAGAATAAAAGTATGTAGCACAAATGGCCAGAACTGATTTGGTGAATTGCACTTACTTTTAAACTTGTAGATATTCACAGATTTGCAGATAGGAACAGTTTTTTGTTTTTGTTTTTGTTTTTTTTCCCTGCTGACTAATGGATGGGATGAAACACCTTGGAATGTTTTCTGAATCTGCTATCTGCAAAACTGCCAATAAAATGAGTGGAATTAGTGTAGAGGCGGGGTCTTTAGTGTAGGGGAGTGGGAATCAAGATATCTAGATTCTGTGCACAATGTGACCTCTGTTTACCCACCTGTAAAAAGGTACAGAGGTCATTAGCTATTGAACTTAACAGGGGTGCAGTGTGGCTTACTTGTTTGTGTACAAATCTCATCAAATGACTTTTCTGGATGAAAGGAGCCATAATACATGGGCTTGGGGTGCAAATCCAGATCTGAACTTTCCCAGATTTTAAAGGTGTTTGTGTAATCCACTTATCAGTATATGTTATGCATCCTCTTCTATGTCCAATCCACAGAGGGGGTGAGTCTGTCAAATCTGCCATTTATACAGCCTGGCTCTTTAGCTCAAGCTGTAGAGCAGGGCTGATGAGAAGGAGAGAAAGGAGGGACAATTATACTAGGCCCCTGAGCTTCAAAACATCTGCAACATGTGGATAAAGAAACGAGAAGAAGGTGGGGTCCAGCAAAGCTGGTATAGCGGTCCTCAAATTTCTCTCAACCAGCCAGTGTTTGTGCCCGGGAGGTTCTCAGATCAATCCCTGGTGTGTTTTCCTAGAGGGCAGCTATCATATAAGTGGGAGCTTGTCTGGAATTTCACATGCTCAGACTGACCTTCTTCTGGTCAGAAGCATGTAACCTACTGGTCAAACTGTGTGTGTTATTCTTGAGCTACAGCTGATGTTGGCATGTAAGAGCCCCTGGCTCTTTAGCTCAAGTGGTAGAGACTTTTATGCTACTAGTTCCGGGCACCCCCGTTGGATCTCCAGTGTATTGGCCAAGATGGTGGAAATCACGTTTTAAACCCATCTGTGGTGATGCATACAGTGTAATTACTATTCACTTAACACATATAAGAGAGAATGCTAATGTTGGATTGCTTTTAAAAGGCTCACAGTACATTTGTTTCAGGGCTGTGCAAACTAATTTGGATGAAATAAGAACTGACTTCAAGTTTTTGCCCAATGATCAAACTAAACTGAAGCTGACCCTTTGGTTAAGGTCTAAAAAGTTTAGTTGTGGCCCTAAGAGCCCCTCAATGCCAACTGTCAGAGAGCCCATTATACTGTAACTCATATCAGACCTGCCACTCACTAACCGCAATGCACTCTTGTCCTGATATGGATCCAAAAGGTCTCTTGTAAGATACCATTTGTAAATTAGTAAAGCACTAGTCATGAATATCATTGTGTGGTGTATGTACGGGTTGTGTATAGAAAATTATGGATGTGTACTGGAAATACATTCTTAACATGTACATAAATCAAACCTGCCCTAGACAAGGGAATGTGGATTTACCTGTCTGATCAGCTTAATTGCAGGCAGAGGACAATGAAAGGACATTTGCATATAAGGTAAACAAAGCAATTAAGCTAACACGTGGAAAACAGCAGTAAGCACACTGGGGGACAGAGTCTGCACCCTCAGGAAGTCTTCCTAGCATCTGTGGAAAAGACCATGGTCTTTGAGGAGCATAGAGACATTTTAGTTATCCATCACTTAAGGGACAAAAGAGGCCAAACCTCTTGGAGTCTGTGAAAGGTGGATCCTTCAACCATGTGGTTTGAAGTCTTTGGGAACTGACTATAAATGAGAAATTGCCTGAGACCATATGGTCCTCTGTTAAGCTTTAGACACTGGAAAGCATGTTGTATTTTGTTTTGGTTGTAACCATACCTCTTGCTTAGTATCAATTAAATCTGTGTTCCTTATTAATAAACTTATTCTTGTTTTTATTACCAAACTATTTCGGTGTGATGTATTAAAGTGATGTGTGCATCCTTGGCTAATCTGACAGGCTGGTCGTACACAGTTTCTTTGGAGGCAGTTAACTTAATTATTTCTGAGTCTGTCACAGTGGGAGGGATTCAACACTGCAGAGGGACATCTCTGAGGAACTTGGGAAGAGGAATTCACTGATTGTTATCTGCAAGGCACGATTCAGACTGGCATGCTGGTGAGGCACACAGACTGGTGTGTCTGGGAGCTGACACACAGTCTAATCTCCAGCAAATCTCACTTTTGCTGAGGCAGAGGGGTAATACTTTGGCTTATTGTTCTGGGCTGCCCTGAGAAGGGTGTCACATTAGTTAACACTTTTGGGAAAAGTGAAAAGGAAGGTCACTTTTCATGTGTGTATACAGTCTTTTTGGATTTGCCTGGGATTGGAAGGGAAAATACCAAACTGCAGTGAGAAAAATCTATTCTGAAGGTTCTAAATGTACAAATTGGTCTAAACCAAAAGCAAATAGAAACATTCTCTCATTAGGTTTTCAGCAAGATTTCTAGACCAAAGAAGTTCACCTAACCATCTGAACTTCTGGCTGCATCTCTGGAGCAAACCTTGATCGATGTTTCTAAAATTTGTTGATGGAGCTGCTGTCTCTTCTGGGAGGGCAAATCCTCTGCTTTCTCTGTCACCTTTGGAGGTTTGCAGATTACTAACACCATCTCCTCTTTATCATGTTTATATTTCTCATGGTTAATGTATCTCAGCCCTTCAGCATGTCACTTCACATACATCTGGTAAAGGGGCACTGGGAGAGTGTTTTTTACAATAAAGCAAATCATGCAGTATTCTTTATATCACAGTTCTGAAGTTTTAGTTTGAAGGCAAGATTCTGGTCTGTGTCTCCAGAGAGACAGCACAGATAGCACATTCCAGGAGGAAATGGGGCAAAGATAGCTCTCTGTTTTTACTTCATATCCACAGAACTAAAGAAGAAAGAACAAAAGTAAGGTCTCCATGAGAGACCACATATCCCACACCCATTAACGGAAATTCCTTTTGCCATTAAAGTCAATTCCCATGAAATTTAATGATGCAGGATGGAGCCCACTGTGGGTATCTCTCCTTAGCAGCTGGCTGCATGATCTCAGCACAAAATAAAAGCTGCTGCTGCAGCAGGAAAGCAGCCCTTCTCTATTTAAAGCTGCCATGCACAGAAAACAAATGACAACAGATGCAAGCTACATGCACCCTGTGGACAAATTTGACCTCAAAGTGATTTTTATGTCACATTTCTTTATGTTCTGGGATACATTTTTCACTATGCATATGAATTATGTTACTATAGATATTAGTTTGTAATGACATGTGGCATGTACGCTTTTTACTCCTCTTTCAACTATTTTAAGGTGCATGAGAAGATTTGTAATAAAGGCCTGGTCTAAACCTAAAACTTAGGTCAACCTAGCTATGTCATTCAAGGCTGTGAAAAATTTAACACCCTGTGCAATGTAGTTAGGTCAATCTAACCTCCACTGTTAATGCAATTAGGCTGCCAGAAGAAATCTTCCATTGCTCTACTTCTCGAGGTGGTAGTTGTACTACAATGCTGGAAAAACTCTTTTTGTCAGTGTAGCACTTGTCTGCTCTACAGCGCCGTAGCTGCAGCTCTGCAGGTGTGCTGCTGTAGTGCTCATAGTGCAGAAGTATCCAAAGAAAAATCTCCTCCTGTGAAACCAGTCACGCCTATGAGTGCTCCTGCTCCTTAACTAAGGAAAGCTGGATGTAGTGGAGTCACATAGCTGATACAGAGACATTTCATTTCTAAGAAAAACAAATATAACCCATCCCAGAGGGTGACATGCAGGAGCAGACCGTTTTGCTGTCTAAATATTCCCGAGTGGCCAAGACCTTCCCCTTCTCTCTCCCCCCCCCACTCCCAAAAGCCTGCCAATCAGCACAGTAAAAACAGCTGGCCAACCACAGTGAAGCAAATAAATAAATAACTATATGAAAGCCGCAGGGTACATTGTCCTTGGAAGTTGGAAACTTGGCAACTATGCCCACCCCTACAAATGGCCCTGGTGACATGGGCTCTTTCATTTACTAGCTGAAACAGAGAGAGTGTATATGCTTCATTATTGTGGTTTTTCTGAGGAAAGGGATGAGGGAGAAATACCACAAATTACTTTCAAGTATTTGCTGTGGCTGACTAGACAGACTCAGAGCGTCATTTCTCATCTGTACAATGTATGGAAAGTATGAACTTTTCAAACATAGCCAACCATAGAGAAATTTCTAGAAGTTTTTGGTTTATACCAGGAGATTTCAAACTTTTTTACAACATGGGCCACATCTTAATATAGCTGGTGTCCCCTCCCATTCATGGGCACACTCTGATCACTTCTACTATTAGAGAGCTAATAATATTCCTATGTTAAGCTCAGCCTTTCTTCACCTGGAAAAGTAATAATATGCTAAATAGTAATAATAAATTAATATCTAATTAAAGTGTTTCTAGCTTTTAATGAAGATAAGCACCTGGAAACAAGGAAGAGAATCAGTACTATGTGATCCACCAGCCCTTAGAAGAACATCATGGACTATTGTGCAGATCACTGAAACATATATAGAATTTAGAGATTAAAACATACCCATTGGGTTGCCCAGCCTGGCTACATGGCCAATAGAGGATTATTTCCATTTGGGATGCACTTGATGTTCCTGATTGCTCACGTGATAAAGACAGTATTGCAAGAACGTGGTTCATTGGCCAGACTTGGAGTCTCATATTGACTTACCCGGACTCTCATCTTTAATGCAGCCCATAGTGACCACAGGTCCTGACATGCAATGCGCTAGTTTGATATAAGTGGAGACCACTTGGGTAATATTGAATGATTGCATGCTGGCACCTGTATCTTCTGTATCTCTTTATTATAGTAAGGAGGTAGCTGCAATCTACTTGGTTTTTTGCAATGTAGGGCAGCCCTTGGTTTCTGGGAGGTTACCAATGCAGCAATCAGCTAGGTAAAATTTTGATACTCCTGCCTTATCATTATCTAGTCTTGTACTGGATCTTTAGTAGACAGATGCATCCTATAGACTTTTGGTATTTTAGTCATATTTATTTTGGGGCTTAGTCTGCTGATAATGCGTATAATTTTTAATGATTCATATTTAGTACATCTACTTTGGGAACTATGACCCTTTCTACATCCCCCCGATTCAGCCCTGTGACGGTACCTCCCATAAGGCTTTATGGGAGTATGACATAACTGGAATATGTGGTGCCTGTGCCATGTAACATATCTCTGTAAAGGTTATGGTCTACTATATCTATTCATCCTATTTGTACATGTATATCATTTTGTACTTGAGGTTAAGAATATTGACTGTATACTAGCTTGATTTCTAAGTAAGCTTTGTGAGGCATTTGGTCAGCTTCTTTAGGAAGGAATTCGCAAGGTTAAGTACCTGATCAGGAAGCACTTGGGGAACAATGAATCTTGGAATGCTTCAATCCACATAAGAAGTCTTCCTGGAGACATAAAAGATACCATGTGGAAAATGGCTTCTGCCAGTAAAGACTGTGAGTCATGCATGGACATGTGAGTTGCCCAGGTGACTCCAGGACTCCATCTCGGAGCTAGAAGTGAGGAGGGGGGTCTCCGCCCAGAAGAGAAAGTCTATTTAAACCCAAGAGAGACCCCTCCATTTTGTCTTCAGCTGGCTAAAGAAGGAGCCTCCGCACCCCCCAGGATACTTGAAGGAATCTGGAACAAAGGATAGTAACTACAGGGGTGAGAGTGATTGCTGGTCCCAGGCTAAAAGGAGATTAGTCTATAAAAGGGAGCATTCTGGAACTAGTGAGGATCTTATCTGTATTCAGTTTGATTAGACGTAGATTTGCACATTTTATTTTATGTTGCTTGGTGACTTTCTTTGTTCTATCTGTTACTACTTGGAACCACTTAAATCCTACTTTCTGTATTTAATAAAACCACTTTTTACTTATTAATTAACTCAGAGTATGTATTAATACCTGGGGGAGTAAACAACTGTGCATATCTGTCTATCAGTGTCATAGAGGGCGAATAATTTATGAGTTTACCCTGCATAAACTTTATACAGGGTAAAACGGATTTATTTGGGTTTAGACCCCATTGGGAGTTGGACATCTGAGTGCTAAAGACAAGCACACTTCTGTGAGCTGTTTTCAGGTAAACCTGCAGCTTTGGGGCAAGTAATTCACACCCTCGGTCTTTGTTGGAGCAGACTGGAGTGTCTGGCTCAGCAAGACAGGGTGCTAGAATCCTGAGCTAGCAGGGAAAACAAGAGCAAAGGTAGTCTTGGTACATCAGGTGGCAGCTCACAGGGGGTTTCTGTGAGAAGCCCCATGCATTTTTCTTTGAAAGAAGATTAGAATTGAAATTCAGTCATGGTTAGGTGGTACAATGGATTAGTGAAGTAGTTCTTCATCTTGGAAGAGATGGGTGTCGTGCAAATGAGTATAGTGGTCTTATCCTTGTTCTAGGAGGTATTTGTCAGTTACTAAAAATCTCCACAAAATTAAGTCCTGGTCTAGATTACAAAGATTACAAAGTCACGTTGATCTACCTTGACTTGTTTCGACTTATCTAAACCAAAATTTGTCTCCCATTAGCATAGTCACCCTGTTACATTGATGCAATAACATCGCTTCCCTGAATTGCGCAGAGCCAAAGTCAATCTACGTCCATTGATTTAATGCTAGTGTAGATGTTACATTACCAGTGCCAATCCTGACAGTCCTCCAACAGCTGTCCCACAATGCTCTGTCCTTGAGACTCCACTGCCCCTAGCTCACAAACACCGAAAGCCACTCCCCCCACACACTTAAAAAGCCACCTTCCAGTATATTTTTGAAATATATTTTGGTGGTTGCCAACCTTGATAAGGACATCTACCCATCCACCTTTGTAAGCATCTGAGCAAGCTGGCTCAGTGCAGAGTAGGAGCTACACCTAGATGCATTCCTGGATGGAGCAGGACAGAAGTCCTGGATCTCCTTGGCCTGTGGAGAGAAGAGGTTGTGCAAGCCCAATTAAGAAAAAATGGAAGGAATATAGATATCTACGTGCAGGCGCTGCTATACCTGGAGCACGTCAAGGATGAGCAGTAATGGCAGGTGAAAGCCAAGGAACTTCAGCAATCACATCAGAAGGCAAGGGTGGGGGCAACAGTCTATCTGGGGCTTCCCCCAACCTACTACTTCTACAATGAACTGCAGAGAACCCACCAACACACTGAATGTGACCATGGACACTTCATGAGAGCAGAGTTTGGAACCCCCTGCAAGTGCACAACAAGAAGCAGAAGGGGGACACAAAACGTGGTGACCCTGGAGCTCTTTGAAACTCTGCTGGAGTCATATCAGTCCTGCCAGGTGAGCACAGATGATTCTCGTGCTGAAGGGGAAGGGAGTGCAGGTAAGTGTATTGATGAATTATTTCTGATAAGCACGTTTGTTTCCCTTTTCATATTGAAATCTCCTCTCCTCACCCCTCTCTCTTCCCTATTTTAAAATGGGACCCATCTATGCATTTCAAGAACAAAGGCATCGACTTTAATTTTAATTCCCAGTGATGGTATTAAAAGTAAAGTGAGGAATCTAATGTTTCAGAATGCACTGTGATGTTGGCAGACCAGGTGCCAGCTTATGCCAAGGTTCCCATGTGTCAAGGGAACCCTGACACTTACATAACTGGAATCCATGTGGCTCACCTGTGTGATAGTATTACTAAAATAGGGATTAGAATGTGTGCTAAATGTCCAAAGAACTCAGCCTTTCCGTTCCATTGAAAACTCCATGGTTGCTGCTCCCTATACAGGAAGCTGCATGGCATGAACCCTGACCCCTCTCACTGCACTCTAGGAAATGAACATTGACTTATACCTCCATGACGTGTGATCAGCAAACTACAGGATCAGCAAACATTTTTGTATATTTTAAAATATCTAAACGTGTGTTTTATTGGGCTGAGCTGCGCATGGTCCATGCTTCTGTCAGAGAGATGGTGGAGAGCAAAAAGTAGTGCCTGGGACTGTGGGAATTTTAAAAGTGGCATGAAAATTATGGGATAGGATATGCAATGTGGGACAGAGAAAGTGACATTGTGGGAACTTCAGCCCTCATTCCCAGAAATTCCTGGTATCCTACAAAACACTGCAACAATGTCCCACAAGGCATTGCACACACTAGGATATCTACTCAGGCTGCATCACATCTTCACAGAATATCAGTGTTGCAAAGGACCTCAGGAGGTCACCTAGCCCAAACCCCTGCTCAAAGCAGAACCAATCCCTAGACAGATTTTTACCCCAGTTCCCTAAATGGGCCCCTCAAGGATTGAGTTTACAACCCTGGGTTTAGTAGGCCAATGCTCAAACCACTGAGCTATTCCTCCCTTCTAGTCATGGAACCCCTCCTAATGAGAGCACACAGCACTGTTGCAAGCAGCCAAATGTACTTGTGCCTGAATGACATACAAAAGTCAGTGGCTGTAAGCAGATGTAAGATTGCGTTGACCAAACTTTGTACTGTAGACACAGCCTGACAGTGCTGAAGCACTATCCAGGGCCAAAATAGTAGAGTGGCTGAAGGTCAGTATTGAAGTACATTAACAGTTTACACGGACCTTGCCCACTTGTCTTATCCCTGGCTCAAGATATTAGTATTTCACTTTCAAGAACATCCTATTTATTAACAATTTTTAAAATTAGAAAATAATCCAAACAAAAAAACTTGGTATCAGAATTTATTTGTAATCTAAGGGCCAACTTCGGCTGCTCCTTGGTCGAGAAAAACTTCAATGGGAATTTTTGTCTGAATAAGCAGTGGACAGTTTGAGTCTTAAAAATTCTATTCACTGCACTTCTCAATTTATTTTTAACACTTGTGTGTGGTTTAGCTATTAAACACTTGACCTAAATCATAACTTTACAGGTGTCATTGACAAGTATAAAACTGAGAACAATCATTACAGTAGAATGACTGTCTTGCCTGCATAATTCACTTTGCAGCTCTTTTAAAGAAATGGTAGCAAATAAGCTTTAGTTACTCATCCCTGTTGTTGCTGCCATATTTCTAAGCCATGAAAACATAGGAAATACACACACACTATGATGTGTGTATATGTAGTGTATATAACTATAAATAAACATACTACTATGCTAACAGCAGCCTTGAATGTATCTCTACTGTTTGATTCAGTGGGTGTTATTAAGCAGTGAACCCTCACCAAGAGTACAGTCATTTGTGGTGCTGAAAACTGTAAATGTCAATTTTTGGTCTTTAAAAAATTATTAAGCATAGAAAAAGATAGCAATTTCCAGTGTTTGCTTGGTTGGTAAGATGCAGGAAAATTAACATTACTCCTGAGAGCTGCCATTGGTTAGCTGGAGGGAAAATGGATATCAATTATACATAATCTAAGAAGCCTCTGCATAATAATCAGGCCCAGTAGGGGCTTTGGGGCAGCTTCGTTATTCTCTTGTAAACACAAGAGCCCAGATAGACATGTCAGTCAGGAATAGCGGCTGCAATTCTTCCTTTTTAACACCTTCACATTCTATTGCTTCAATATGCAAACAAGGCTGTTTAGCTGAGGGTTGAGGCTGTGCTAATGAGCTCCCTGCACTAACCCTGAAGTAAAAAGGTTCTGTTTCACAGCTGCTCAGAGACTAGCTCCTCTGGGCATGCTCAGGTATCGGAAAATAATTCCTTTTAAACACAGAAATGCCAATCAGGATTTTTTGCATACTTTCCCTTTCCTTAGTGTGCTAATGCAATTACCCATAACTTGCAAACTTTTTTACAGCAGCAAAAATTTTTTTGTCTTTGAATTATGTATTTTTGCCACCAGAAAGGAAAGAGTGCTTGAAAAATTCAGCAGATGTAAAATTCACACCCTTTCTAATTCCCAGAGGACTATAACTCAAGGCTAATTTTCATATTTCCTTTTTAAAGGTGGAAGGTTCTTTTATCCTCTCCTCCCCCCAATACTTCTCTCCTGGTATTATCACTCCCATGTCCCTTTAGCTGGCCAGTGTCATTCTGAGTGACAGAAGAGGCTTTTTGAACAATGCAGCCGGGATCATTCCTGCTTGACTAGTCAAACTTCTGTTGGTTTAGAATCTTGAGTCTGTCCTAAAACTGGGTTTCAAGACATTGCTGCAGCTAAGCAATTGGGTAATTGCCTTGGTAAAGATACACAAACACCCCGATAACCCTTTTCATATGAGCTGTCATTTACAAATCACTATACGATTCATGATGGTTTCTCCAATATCCAATTATCCCGAAGAATAAAGAAATCTCCTGCATGGAATACTCCGAAATCCCCACTGGGTTAATTTAGTGCCTGATAGAAATCATTTGGATTTTCTGCTTAAAATAGGCCAGGGTATGATTTCTTATACAATTATGTGACATGCACCTTCTCTCCACTCATTCATTTCCAGGTCTATGCCTTCTAGCAACATGACACTGCAGACAAGCCCTGTTGGAAGAGCCACATGCATGTGTGTCAAGTGCAAGTTACAACTATCTCAGCCTTTAACACATGCACTGTTGGCACAGGAAGAAATGGATATAAACTGGCCATCCATAAGTTTAGGCTAGACATTAGATGAAGATTTCTAACCATCAGAGGAGTGATGTTCTGGAACAGTCTTTCAAGGGAAGTAATGGGGCTAACTTGTTTCAAGACTGAGCATGATAAATTTATGGAGGGGATGGTATGATGAGACTGCCTACAATCTGTGATTACTTTTAGCAAATATCTCCAAAGACCAGAGATGGGACACTAGATGGAGAGAGCTTTGAGTTATTGCAAAGAAGCTTTTTCCAAATGTCTAATATGTTTGAGGTCACATATTTGGGGTTGGGAAGGAATTTTCCCCCAGGTAAGGTTGGCAGAAACTCTGTTTTTTCCCCCCTTCCTCTGGAGCATGGGGCAGGGTCACTTGCTGCTTTGAACTAGAGTAAATAGTGGATTCTCTGTAACTTGAAGTCTTTAAGTTATGATTTGAGGACTTTAGTAATTCAGCCAGAGGTTAGGGGTCTATTACAGGAGTGTATGGGTGAGGTTCTGTGGTCTGCAGTGTGCAGAAGGATGGAGTAGATCAGTGGTTCCCAAACTTGTCCCAGCACTTGTGCAGGGAAACCCCCTGGCAGGCTGAGCCAGTTTGTTTACCTGCCATGTCCGCAGGTTCGGCCGATCACGGCTCCCAGTGGCCACGGTTCACTGCTCCAGGCCAATGGGGGTTGCAGGAAGTGGCACGGGCTGAGGGACGTACTGGCCGCCACTTCCAGCAGCTCCTATTGGCCTGGAGCAGAGAACCGTGGCCACTGGCAGCCATGATTGTCCGAACCTGCCGATGTGGCAGGTAAACAAACTGGCCCGGCCCGCCAGGGGGTTTCCCTGCACAAGCAGTGGAACAAATTTGGGAACCACTGGACTAGATGATCATGATCAATCTTCTAGCACTGTCCTGGAGTCTCCAGGAATTAAAGATTAATCGTTAATTAAAGATTATGTTATGTGATAAAACCTCCAGGCATATTCCAACCAAAATTGCAGTCAAATATTGTGACTTGCTCTTTTTCACTTTGTTGTATCTAAGATTTCTAACTGCTGTCTTCATGTCTGACAATCCATATTAAAGAGTCAGTGGGAAAGTCTTAGCTTTGTAATATTTCAGTACTTAAAGCCAATGTAATCAATAATTTACAACAGATTAAATCCTATTTTAGTCCGGTAGAGCTAACTCCCTCCTGCCTTGCTGAAGCTCATTAAATGGACATCATATTTGGATGGATTTAACTGTGTTACATCCAAATAATTTTCTGTCATTTGGATTCAAACCCAAGTCAAAAGAGCCTGCCCAGAATCTCAATGCTATCTGACCATGATTGGCGAATGGATAGAGTACACATAAGCACTTTATTTATGGCACATTACTGCAAATTTACAAGTAGAATGAATGTGCTGAAAGAGAGCTATGTAATGTGAAAATAACTCTAAATTTGTGATGACTTTACTAGTTTCAGATTGTTTGTAAATCACATTACCCAGTTGTGGTACTAGTATCTCCCTGGATAAGTATGGATTTCTATAAAAAGCTATTTTCAGACAAATAGTTGCAATATTTTCTAAGAACTGTATGGAGAGACCTTATATTCCTGTCCTATGTTAAGATATGTAGAAAAATTACACAATAACTATGTTATCTCTTGTTTTGCACTTACATTCTCCATCTTGAAGAAATAAGAGTTGGAAAAATCCTATTCCTCAGCCAATTCAACCCTCAGTGCCATTTCAGACTTGTTCCCTGAATTCTTCAGTCCATTTTAATAAATGACCCAAGCAATTAAGCTTTTATTACTTTCCTGGGGAGATTATTCCAGTCTTATAGAGTTCAGCAAGAAAGGAAGAGTTTATGATTAAGGCACTTGGCTGGAACTCAGTAGATCTCTGTCCAGGTCCCAGCTCTGCCACAAACTTCCAATGTGACCTGAGACAAATCACTTAGGGACAGACTTTTAGAAGTGTTTAGGTGCCTAAAGATGCAGATAGGTGCCTACTGGGACTTTCAAAAACACAAAGGCACCTAACTTCCAGTGGGGAGTTTTAAAAATCTGGCCCCAATGAAGATAATACTGCTTCCTTTGATCCATATATTGCCTTGTCTACTAAGGCCATGTCTACATCTAAAATTTTGCAGCGCTGGTTGTTACAGCTGTATTAGTACAGCTGTATAGGGCCAGCGCTGCAGAGTGGCCACACTTACAGCAACCAGCGCTGCAAGTGGTGTTAGATGTGGCCACACTGCAGTGCTGTTGGGCGGCTTCAAGGGGGGTTCGGGGAACGCGAGAGCAAACCGGGAAAGGAGACCAGCTTCGCCGCGGTTTGCTCTCGCGTTCCCCGAACCACCCTGCAAACCGCAGGGAAGGAGACCTGCTTGTTCGGGGAACGCGAGAGCAAACCGCGGCGAAGCTGGTCTCCTTTCCCGGTTTGCTCTCTCGTTCCCCGAACCCCCGAGCAAGCAGGTCTCCTTCCCTGCGGTTTGCAGGGTGGTTCGGGGAACGCGAGAGCAAATCGCGGCGAAGCTGGTCTCCTTTCCCGGTTTGCTCTCACGTTCCCTGAACCACCCTGCAAACCGCAGGGAAGGAGACCTGCTTGCTCGGGGGTTCGGGGAACGAGAGAGCAAACCGGGAAAGGAGACCAGCTTCGCCGCGGTTTGCTCTCGCGTTCCCCGAACCACCCTGCAAACCGCAGGGAAGGAGACCTGCTTGTTCGGGGTTCGGGGAACGCGAGAGCAAGCTGGGGAAGGAGACCAGTTTGATTACCAGAGGCTTCCTCAGGTATGCTGGGATACCTGCTTATTCCACGGAGGTCAAGAAAAGCGCTGGTAAGTGTCTATATTTGATTACCAGCGCTGGATCACCAGCACTGGATCTTCTACACCCGAGACAAAACGGGAGTACGGCCAGCGCTGCAAACAGGGAGTTGCAGCGCTGGTGGTGCCTTGCAGATGTGTACACCTCCTAAGTTGCAGCGCTGTAACTCCCTCACCAGCGCTGCAACTTTCTGATGTAGACAAGCCCTTTGACTGCAAGAAGTTTGGGGCAAAACTGTCTTTTAGTATAAATACATACAGCACTTAGCAAATGGAGCTTGGATGGGGCATCTCTCTAAGCATAACTGTATTAAAAATAACAAATAATCATCAAACTGCTAGGAAATTTTATCTCATAGTCAGCCTACATTTCCCTTTGCTAAGTTCCCACTGTTATTCTTGTAATGCTCTTGCAATACCCTTGTACCATTCTCCACTAGTCCTGAGTGGAATATGGGTCACAATGTTTTATTTAAAAAAATGCTTATTGTCAAAGTAACAAAACTTCTACCAAATTTTACAAAACATTTGATGTTTTTCACGACTTGGATATTTGCGAAAACTTTTATTTTTTAAATTCACATTTGTCAATTTTGAAAAAAGCTGGAGGAGGAGCTAGCACTTAACCCCCCTCCCCTCTGCCTTGCAGTCTATTGGACTAACACAAAACTGGGAACAGGAGTCCTGAGTTCTATTCCCACTCTATCATACAGTGGCCCTAATAATTCCTTGCTGTTATATTGCACTTTAGAAATACAAATCAGTATATAAATACCATTTTGCTCATTGTACAGATGGGGGAACTGAGGCTCAGAGCAATTAAATGATACATATGCTGCTGATCACACCAAAAGTGAGTTTCAGGGCCAAGAGTAGAACTCCCACCTCCTGGCTCCAGTGTTCCTGCTTAGTCCAGCAGACCCAGATCCCAAAAGGCAAATCACTTGTCTTCTCAGAGCCTTTGTTTGTCCATCTGCAAAATGTGGGTAATTATATCAACCACATATGAAATCTGGGCATGCACTGGGTTTAAGATGTGCATAGCCTCATGTATATCAATGACAATGCCAGTTTAGAAGGATTTTGATACAACTAGCTCACTTTTTATCTTCTATCAGTCATCAGATGGTAAGGACTTTCAGGTATGACCATCTGTGTCCATATTCAGCCTAGTTATCTAAAGATGAAGTCTCTCATAGCCCACTATAATTTCTCTGGTCCATCAGTTCCCATGATACATTATTTCAATGTGTTTTTATTTTTGAAATGACAAATGTGTTGTTTCATTAGGCCTAATCCTTTAGGAAACTGACGCTGAAATTGTCAGCCGAAGGGAAGAGGTTCATCAGTGCAGGATACAAAACTTTCACAGGATTTGGATCTACACTATGAAACTCATTCCCACCAGAGATAAGGATGATCACCAATCTCCGCATTTTCAGAACTAAATGTAAAACTCATTTCTTCAACTTAGCTTTTCCTCAAGTAGTTCTTCAGACCCATACATACACAAATAATAATAATACTCTCTACAAACTAGTCAAACTATTTCTTCCGCAGGCAGTGAGATTATTGTTGTTTCCATGTTTGAATACTAGAATTGTTCATGTGGGAGCCATACTGATCTGTATAGATAGATGCTTGAATGGCTTCAAATTTTGACTAATTTCATTTCTTTAAACTATTACTTAAAAGGGAACATAAAAAGTAAATAAACCTATGTAATAAAATTGCAAATCACACTCACTTTATCCATTAAAATGTCCCATTGATACTTTAACTTATGTGAGGAATACCATTAGGCCCACGACCTCAAGGCTGAGAAAAGATACGTTAAGAATAGTGAATTAATACTATTGCAGCATACATTATTAATGAGAATATGTGATGTTTTCATATTGAAAAAAGATCTACTCAAGTATACGAGAGGAGCGTTTGACACTGAAATACCTGGTGCTGATGCTTTCCCTTAGATGCCTTCACTCTATATAAAAATGGATCTGGAGAGTTCTACAAGGCAGGGGATATAGGGAGATGGTTGACATCCTTACAATTAAGAGGGATATAAAGTAAAGGTATGCTAAGGTATTCCAGCTAACAAAGGGAGGTGTGAATTCTCTTGGGCTGGTTATAAACAATCACATTTGTCATTTTTTATCAGCTCAGAGAATAACTCTTTGATTCTGGAAGGTTTTGCAGGAAAGAGTTCATGATGCAAACTGCCTTGTTTGAAAGATTAATCTTCAAAACTAAAGGATGATTGGATCCATTTAATAACTTGAGATGCTTTTTTTGTGGCATCTGGAAACTAATCACACATGAAAACCCTTCTACAGGTTTGTTCCTTTGATTATTTTTTCCATTGTAGTTGACAACACATTGCAGGTGATGGTGACTGGGTGGATGCTGATTTCTGAGTTTTATTTTATCATCTATATATGTAATATATTAAAATAATTAATAAACGAACTGTCATGTTATATATTTCTTGCAATAGCCCTGCTTCCTCTAGGAAGCCAATCTGCTACCTCACTAGAAGCAGGAACATCAGCCTAGATAGGCCAATAGTCTGCTCTGAGAAGGCAATTTCTATTGTATGATTCTGTATTATAGATGGGTACTGGTCTGGTACAGAATTAATTTATTGTCTGACATAGGTTGTCAGGATCAGGACTGCCAGCCAGAACCTAACCCTAACTCAAGCCAACCAAGGAGATGGGATATGAAATGGACCAGAATGAAATGATGATCCCCTTTCCACTCCAATTTTGTGAATGTAATTATCCCTTTTGCACAGTTCTTCTTGAGAACACCACAAAGGGGTGTGTTTGTGGGCTCTGTTGGGAATTGCATCCAGCTTTTCCTAGTTAGAAGAACGGCAGAAGTGATATGGGGCATGGAGAATCACAAGGCCAGAGCCCCAACTGTTATAAATCAGCATAAATCTATTAAAACCTATTGTTGATTTACACCAGCTATGGATCTAGCCCACACAGGATCTGCTCCAGCCTGTTTGCAGGCTTATGATTAAAGAGAACTGGAAATTCCTCAGAGCCAGTGCCATTTGCATTCTATACATCCCTGAGAACAAGGAAGAAGGAAATGTGTGTGTGTATGTGTGTATTTAAAAAGGGGAAAATTAGTAGCTGACGGTTTCCTCAAAATTCCCAAAGGAAACAAATGTAGAATCCCTTTCAGTTCCAGTGGTGATGTTGCATGTGGCTGACTGTAATACATGCTTTAAGAATATTCATCTGTTTTCCTTTCAGAAAAGCCACGCTACCTTGGACCTTGTTAGCTTAATTAAATATTTTCAATGTATAAATGTTTTAAAATTAAATCCTGACTCCAGAAAATCATCCTGGGTCCTGAGTTAGCTTCAGGTCATTAATTCTATTATTTAATGTGTTAATACATGTGAAGAAACTTTGTTCTTTGTCTCTGTTTACCAAAGCGCCTGAAGTCAACTTTTTTTCCTCTACTCCTGCTAAATTGCTAATTAGTTCAAGGTACACCAGAGATGAGAGCCTTTGAGATCTTGAAAACTTGTGTTCTCAACAAAAGTTTATTAAGACAGGAGTCAGTGCTCTTGATGAGAGATTTAAGGAGTATATGATATTCTTTAATATTTTTGTTGTTGGATACGTCAGAGAGCTGAACTGTTGATTAAAACAGGCCCTGTGTAATCAGAAGTTCAATTAAACATGATAAAATAGTAATGCAATAAATTAAATTAGAATACTCTTGTTTGGGGCCTCTGTACATTTCCACTCGTGGCATCTGATCTTCTGAAATTTTCTGGAAAGTCCTGTTTTTTGGGGCTGCCTGAGTACCACCTCATGGCGCCCAAACATTCAGATTATATAAGAGAGGGGCAAGCCCATCTGCCTCATTTCCTTCTCTCCACTAGCAGAGGTGAGAGATCTGGGTGTTGAAGACAGCCATTCTAGGTGCAGAAGAGAAGCCTAAATTATACTCTGTAGCCCATGGCTTAGCCTTCTATGGCTTCTCCTATAGGATAGTTCTGTTCTGATAGGTCCGAGAGGTAAACTGAGCACTGATTTATTTAATGTGTCTCCCCAAGGCAGATGAGAAATCTAATGTGCACATCTGACAGGAAGAAGATGTAAGAACAGAAAGTACATCTTCTAAGGGTTTTTAAAAGTCTAGGCAGTGTTCTGGACTAAGCTGAGCTCCAAGGGCTCTAAGTGTATTAGGTGCACTGAGCTGAAAAGAACATAAGAACAGCCGTACTGGGTCAGACCAAAGGTCTATCTAGCCCAGTATCTATCTACCGACAGTGGCCAATGCCAGGTGCCCCAGAGGGAGTGAAGCTAACAGGCAATGATCAAGTGATCTCTCTCCTGCCATCCATCTCCATCCTCTGATGAACAGAGGCTAGGGACACCATTTTTTACCCTTCTTGGCTAATAGCCATTTATGGACTTAGCCACCATGAATTTATCCAGTTCCCTTTTAAACATTGTTATAGTCCCAGCCTTCACAACCTCCTCAGGTAAGGAGTTCCACAAGTTGACTGTGCGCTATATGAAGAAGAACTTCCTTTTATTTGTTTTAAATCTGCTACCTATTAATTTCATTTGGTGGCCCCTAGTTCTTGTATTATGGGAATAAGTAAATAACTTTTCCTTATCCACTTTCTCAACATCATTCATGATTTTATATACCTCTATCATATCCCCCCTTAGTCTCCTCTTTTCCAAGCTGAAGAGGCCTAGCCTCTTCAATCTTTCCTCGTATGGGACCCTCTCCAAACCCTTAATCATTTTAGTTGCCCTTTTCTAGTGCTAGAATATCTTTTTTGAGGTGAGGAGACCACATCTGTACACAGTATTCGAGATGTGGGCGTACCATGGATGTATATAAGGGCAATAATGTATTCGCAGTCTTATTCTCTATCCCCTTTTTAATGATTCCTAACATCCTGTTTGCTTTTTTGACCACCTCTGCGCACTACGTGGACATCTTCAGAGAACTATCCACGATAATGCCAAGATTTTTTTCCTGACTCGTTGTAGCTAAATTAGCCCCCATCATATTGTATGTATAGGTGGAGTTATTTTTTCCAATGTGCATTACTTTACATTTATCCACATTAAATTTCATTTGCCATTTTGTTGCCCAATCACTTAGTTTTGTGAGATCTTTTTGAAGTTCTTCACAATCTGCTTTGGTCTTAACTATCTTGAGTAGTTTAGTATCATCTGCAAACTTTGCCACCTCACTGTTTACCCCTTTCTCCATATCATTTATGAATAAATTTAATAGGATTGGTCCTAAGACTGACCCTTGGGGAACACCGCTAGTTGCCCCTCTCCATTCTGAGAATTTACCATTAATTCCTACCCTTTGTTCCCTGTCTTTTAGCCAGTTCTCAATCCATGAAAGGACCTTCCCTTTTATCCTTTTAAAAACTATGTTATACCACAAAACCCCAGAGACCAGGGAGGTGCATGAGTCATTGGCTGTGGAAAAGGAGAAAATGAGGGTTTAAGGAGTGACATATCCTTTATATATCCTTGGGCACTTGTGCAGCACCAATAGACAGGCAGCATTGATGAAGAGTCCAGGAACTAAAGTGCCAGGAATGCTAAACTACATACACCCAAAGTAGGATGTTGGTAAATTGGAGGGGGTTCAGAGAAGAGCCACAAGAATGATTAAAGGATTAGAAAACCTGCCTTATAGTGATAGACCTCAGGAGCTCAATCTATTTAGTTTAACAAAGAGAAGGTTAACCAGTGGTTATAGCCTGTAAGTACCTACTTGGGGAACAAATATTTAATAATGGGCTCTTCAAACTAGCAGAAAAATGTGTAACATGATCCAATGGCTGGAAGTTGAAGCTAGACAAATTCAAACTGGAAATAAGGCATATTTTTAAACAATGAAAGTAGACTCATAGACTTTAAGGCCACAAGGGACCTTCTGAAGGACCCCCACCTGAAGGAGAGTTTCAAAGAGTATGGGCCTAGGCTGTTCTCAATGGTGGCAGATGACAGAACAAGGAACAATGGTCTCAAGTTGCAGTGGGGGAGATTTAGGTTGGATACTAGGAAAAACTATTTCACTAGAAGGGTGGTGAAGCACTGGAATGGGTTACCTAGTGAGGTCGTGGAATTTCCATCCTTATTTTAAGGCCCAGCTTGACAAAGCCTTGGATGGGATGATTTAGTTGGGGTTGGTCCTACTTTGAGCAGAGGGTTGGACTAGATCCTCCTGAGGTCTCTTCCAATCCTAATCTTCTGTGATTCTATAATCGAGATAATCTAATCTGACTTCCTGCACACTGCAGACCACAGAATCTCACTCATCCCCTCCTGTAAAGACTCATAACCTCTGGCTGACTTACTGAAGACCTCAAATCATGGTTTAAAGACTTCAAGTTACAGTTCAGACCAGCAAGTCACCTGTGCCCCATTCTGCAGAGGAAGGTGAACCCCCTCCCCCCAGGGTCTCTGCCAATTTGATGCGGTGGAAAATTCCTTCCCAACCTTCCAACAACTAGTGATTAACCAATGGTTCAATTTACCAAGGATCGTGTGGATTCTCAATCACTGACACTTTTTAAATCAAGATTGGATGTTTTTCTAAGATATATGCTTTAGAAATATTTTTGGGAAATTCTATGGCCTATGCTATACAGAGGTCAACCAACATGATCACAATAGTCCCTTTTTGCCTTAGAATCTATGAGTGTACAGAGGCTACTCTTGAAGAGCCACAGTTACTGGTAAGTAATTTTCGTTGCATATGCACTTTTTGTTTGGACTACATAAAGTAAATGAGGTGTATCATGACCTCACAGCAGAATTGCAATGTATAGCTGAAAGAAGTGCCAAAGAACCACAGAAATATAACAAGTAGATAGTCTCTTGACCTGTTGAGGGTAAATATTGTGATTTATTAACCAAAAAGGCAAATATTGACAAGAGTGATATTTTCCTTGGGTGACAATAAATCTTGACGTTCAAAGAAAAGACAAGTGAATATATATGTATTTGGAATGTAAACTACATGTGGAATGTCTGACACCTTGTATAGTACCTATGTGCAAGGATCTGAATACACTACAAATATTAATTCATTGAGCATCTTGACACTTTTGTGTGATAGGTCAGAATTAGTATTATTTTCCCCATTTTACAGATAGGGAACAGAAGAATTAAGTGATTTGCTGGAATCTGCACAAGACATGGCAGAGTGGGGAGTTGAAACCCAGGGGACAAATCCTGGCTTATTGAAGTAACTGGGAGTTTTGCCAATTCAGTGGGTCCAGGATTTCAATCAGGTCTCCTACCTCCCACCTCTGTGTTTTAGCCACAATATCATCCTTCTTTTCTTCAAATCTTGCTACCATAGCCCTGCACTTAATAAGTGTTATATTTTTTCCTTGGAAACCAATGGTCTGAAGGGAGATGATATTAGCAGTTCAGAAAACCTTCTATTTACTTAATGAGAGGTAAAGCGTGAACTCAGAACTTATTTCAGGCCCTTAGACCCCCTCTCACTTGCATATGGTTAGGAGTGCAATGAGGATCCTCCCTTGGCTGGCTGTGGGTGAAGACACAACAGCCAACACCTCCCTTCCTGGCCAGGCCTAAGACAGAAGTGCAGGATGGTGCTGTGGCTGGGAACTCACTGCTTGCACAGGTGGTAACAAACTGCAGCACTTGGCTCCTCACCCAGTGGAGGAGCCCGTGCTGGAGTTCTGACACTGGGGGCTGAGAGGGAAACCCCAGCAGTTTCCTGAATCTCCTACTCCAGATGAGCATGGGGGGGCTACAGCCTAGATGTCGGTTCTTTCCACAGGGAGTCGGGATGCTGGGGTCTGCAGGTCTGCACTGTACCTCCTCCTGAGCTTTCCAGGCTGCAACCTTCCCTGGCACTAGGGGGTTGGGCTTGGCAGTCTCAGCAGTTCCTTCCTTGCCTGCAGCTGGCTCTATCCTCTCTGAGCTGAGTGCCAATCCCACAGGCAAGCTGCACCCCTTTATCATCTCTGCCTCAGGACAGAGGACCCTAATGGAGAGAGGTCCTCTCCCTGGGCCCTCCCTTCTTAGGGAAATTCTGTCATATGGTTACTATTGCTCAAGAACACTGAGGAAGTACACTGTGTTTTGAGCCAACTATGAAGCAGAATTCTCATTCCTGTAAAAATGAAATATATTTACTGACAGTCATCTGCATTTTAGCAACTTATTTTCAAAATTATTATGCTGTTGGGCAATAAGTTATCCCTTTGGTATTATTAAATGACAAGCCAAGGTCAGAAAAAAGCTATAACCTTGGAAGTGTAATACAAGCCTGGAGTGGCCAGTATTAATTTTTAAAATCCTTGCGGGCCTCCACTTCAGCACACGGAGTGACAGAGTGTGGATTCAGCCTTGACAGCAAGGATCTTGCTTCCTTTGATTCTTGGAGTGACTTTTAGTTTTAAAATAGCCTTAGTACAGATACAGGAATCATAGCACAAAAATCACCATCACATGTGGCTCTAGTTGAAACTAATTCTATATGAGTCTGCTGGGAGGCCAAGGAATTACTGGGCATGAACTAAGAAAGATTTGGGCTGGGGACTGAACTGTCCTTTCATGCATCGAGGTGTTGCCTCCAGGACTGTCAATCCAATTGGTGTAAAATGGTTTTTTTTTCCTTTTCAAAAAAATTCAAAACAAATCAAAGTTTTCTTTTTCTTTTTGATTTAAAATGAAAATTTTATTTCCTTTTGGTTCTCAAACATGGATTTTTTTTTTCATTTCAAAATTGGACCTTGTGGAGAGTCCTCTCTCTCTGCAGTGTCCAGGCATCTGTACAGAGGGCTGGGCTTTCCTCAGGTGCAATGGGCAGTCTAATGTAAAGTTAATACAACCTGCAACTGCAGATTCCCTTCACACTGGATCTCTCCCCTATAAAGTGCACTCCAGGGGGAGCTGAAGGCTGCAGAGTCAGGAGGCCTGATAGAGCAGCAGAGGGCACCAAAGCCTACTGGGAGGGACAGGGACTCCATGTCAATAGTTCTTTACCTATGGTGGACATCTGAAATCTGTGTAGATCTCAGAGTTCAGCAGGCTGAGTGTTTCACTTCTGCATGGGTGGGAACAGAGAGCACCCCTGGAAGGAAGAATTGAGAGGGAACTCTGGGAGGAAGTTTTCCTCTCCCTATCGCCTCAGTCTACTGGTTTTCCATGAAGGAGATGTGGTGGGAATAATAAAATATATTGAGCTATACCACTCTCATAGAACTGGAAGGGACCCTGAATGAGTCCAGCTCCCGGCCTTCACTAGCAGAACCAAGTACTGATTTTGCCCTAGATCCCTAAGTGGCCCCTCAAGTATTGAACTCACCTGGAGCCTCACTACTTAGAGGTGCAGTTTGGTCTGAGTGGCTAAAGGGTGCTGTTAGCTAGGGACTTCCTGAGTTCTAATCCCATTTGTTTCTGTTTGGTAGATTACTTAACTTCTTTATGTGGTCTTCCTATCTGTAAAATGTGGATAGTAGTTGCCTGCCAATCTCACAGAAGTATTGTGACGCTCAGCTGATAAATGCTTGCAAAGAGCTTTGAGAAAGTGTAATAAGCAGTATTATCTGTAAAATATACATTTAACTTATATCTATCCCAATGTACATACAGAAAAAAATACTTCGTGCATATATTCAAATATGTGACTAGTCAAAATTTGGTTCATTTCTAGTCTACTGGCAATAGAGTACAACTGTGATGATGTGAAAGGCTTGGGAGACACCTGAAATCTCTGGATGCTCTGAGGAGTCTGTTCAGCAGGACTCAGTGTAAAAAGATTTCTGCACGGAAATCCTTATGGGCTGAAGTTCTTCTCTGCTTAATATATAAAAATCCAGTTCTGCTGGTCAAGTCGCTTGATTATCTATAGCTAGCTTGTTTCCCTAAGGCTGCCCAGCTCAGCAAGACAAAGGAGCTTTTGTCTTGAGCCTTATTGTTAAATGCCTTAGCTAAAACAGTTTAATCCTGTTGACCAAGCCAGCCCCAAGGAAGCCAGCCAGCCCCACTATCCAAACTTCAATTACCTGAAATGTCTTATTATCTAAAACATCATTAAAGTTGGAAGACACAATCACTTTTGAGATAACAGGAGTTCAGATAAATGAATAAGAAATTGGCCTGTTATATTATGACTCAGTTGATTTTTATTAAATTAAAACCTATTTATAAATGTATTGTTAAAATGTATGTATTTAAGATGTTCTGAAAGTAACTACTTTGGCAAAATTCCAAGTATATGTTTTAGATTCTCAGACCCATCTTACATACAAAATATTTCCAATAAGCATATAGCCAGTCATGCGTATGGGTATGGAAAATATCCATGGGCTTGATCCTGCAGTCCTTCCTAGGCCAAAACTCTCACTGACGAGTATTGGTCAGGAGGGCTGCAGAATGGGCTATAGCAGAAAGGGTGTAATGGTCTTTCTTTGCTTTCCTATGCTCTATTTGCATTTTCTGAACAAGGGCAAAGCATAGTCACAGACTCCACAACTGCGTCATGCAGGGACTGCTGCTTCCTAAACCTTGGGTAAAATTTTCAAAAGCACCTAAGTGACCTAGGTGCCCAAAGACTTCCAATGAGACTAAGGCTCCTAATTCACTTAAGCACTTTTAAAATGGTAACCCCTTGTTTTCACTAGGAAAAAAAATGTTTTAACATGTTAGCTAACACATGTTGAAATTCAGGTGTAGGCAAGGAAGTTGTTGTTTTAAAGTGTTAGCTGATCAAGGAAGACCCTAGGATCCCTCCCATAAACTTTACCTAGACGAGATTACGCCTGTTAAAATCTCTGTCCAGCTCCATAGATAAAGGGTTTGTTTTGTTTTTGGGTTATCCTTGCATTGCAAGGTAAATATTTTATCCTAGGAAAAAGTCCTTAAGAATTCATCGAGCGTCACTTAAATTAACAACAATAAAACCTACATTTCTCAAGCATCTGGTGCACATACACCATAAAGGACACAGCATTCTGCAAATCAAGATTTTATGTACAATACTTCTGTTACACATACATTTTTAAAGCATTTCCATGCGTAAATCCATTCAAAACCAGACAGCTCTATAAATTAACAATTGGTTGGATTCATCAAAGTGTTGATAACAAGTAGTTATTTTTGTCTTGGGGGAATTTTAATGACTAAAAGACAGCCCTATTAGTTGTTTCTCTGCTTTTGACTAGACAAATACAGAATGTGAGTTTCACTGTCTTAAATCAATTTTCATTATTTATGGAAAACCAGAAATAAAAGAGTTAATATAAAACATGTAAATATGAAAATGCTGTGATGGCTTTTAGAGAATAATGAAAACTAGACATATACACTCTTAAGAACTGTGGAATTTATTGACGCTTACTCTGAAAAAAGAAGGGAATAAGGAATAAGAATAGACATTTATTAATTACTTATGAGCAAATTAAAAATATCCCTTTGCTGAATTCTTCTTCTACATTAATTGTACTGTGATAGTGCCTAGATGCCCCAGTCATAGAATTGTGTTAGGTGCTGTACAAACACAAACAAAAAGACAGTTTCTGCTCCAAAGACCTTACCATCTAAGTGGAAGAAGATAGGACACAATTGGTGGGTACAACTGACAAATAAGGAAAGCGAAAGGAAACTGTGAGACAATACTAGTCAAAGAGAAAGGCTGTGGTCTCAGCACACCAGTAGAGCCAAGCATTGTCCATTTTTTTGTAGGTATTGTGGCAAAGTAAGGTTAAAGAGATGTGAATGAGGACAATGAGGTGTCTGTGTAGGTGTTTACAGAGAGCTCCTCTCAAGCGAGAGGGGCAGCATTGAGGAGCAGTAGAAAGTATGAAGGTCAGTGTTTGAAAATTTAACAAGTGGGACATTGACAACTAGTCTTTAAATATGGTCTTTCAGTCAGTTTTGCCTTATATTAATTTCATCTAGATCACATTTCCCTAGTTTTCTTATGAGAATGTCAGGTGGGACGGTGTCAAAAGTCTTGCTAAAATCAAGATAGCTCATGTCTAGTGCTTCCCCCCTACCCAGTAACCCTGTTAAAGAAGGTAATTAGGTTGTTTTGGCATGATTTGTTCTTAACAAATCCATGTGGGCTGTTACTTGTCACCCTATGATCCTCTAGGTGTTAATAATTAAGTAATTAAATAATTATTCTTGATAGTGAATGAGAGAGTAGATAGGCTGTGCAGGCCTTGAAAGCAAGTTATTTGTTTGAAGAGGTGGAGAATGCTTGCTGAGTTGAAGCTGATAGCTGGTGAATTTTGTCAGTTACATTTACTGAATTTAGAGGTGCAAGCATGGGAGCATCTCATACCCTTCCAGTTGAATTCCTATCAACTTAAACAGGAGCTACACCACTAGTACTTGCTAAATGCTAGTACACAACCCTTTTCTAGACTTCTTACTTACTAATTAACCATCAACAATGCTACTGTTATGACTATTGTAATCTCTTATCTTTAGGGGGTCCCAACAGGTGCTTGTGGAACTCAGATAGAAAAAGTCTCAGTTGCCCTTTTAAATTTAGATATGATGCAGCAGAGTGGAGTGGAGTGGAGGCAAGGAATGGCTAGGGTTACAGCAATAAGATCCCATGGTGGCGCTGTTAGACATGTGTGCACATCACGGTGGTTCAGTTAAAAGTAATTATTTTTCTTGACTCTTTAAAGAAACAGGCCCCAGTCCAGCAATGCACTTCTGCACATGCCTAACTTCAAGCATGATAGTAATCTTATTCACCTCAAGGGGACTACTCAAGTGCTTAAATTTAAGAATGCACTAAAGTACTGTGCTGAACTAGGGCCACAGATGTCAAGCTGATCCCTGCCCAAGAGAGATTATTAGAAATAAAAATACAAGGAAGGAATTACTGTGGTAGTTCAGCACAGGTGTGCATGTATCTATATCAATCGGCAAACTCCATTTGATTTTGTGAATTTCATTTTCATTGTAAGACTATTCTATGCCAGCACTTTTGTCTTTTAACCTCCAGCTTGTGCTAAAACCTCCAGGGAGGTGTCAGGAGAAGTTTTTGCAGCTAGCAGAGGCCTAACCATGGACAGCAGTCAAGAACTATTAAATTAGATTGTCTTCCATTCAAACAGAAACATGTGACATGAGCTAGCTGTAACCTAGAGAAACCAGTCCTGGCAGATGGGCATGTAACTAAACTATGGATCATCTGATGAGGCACTTGAAGCAGGCCTGCACCCCCTCACTCCTTCCTGGCAGCAGCATCAGGGTAGCTTGGAAGGAAAATTCTAACCACAGGTTCACCCCCATTTACTTGCCAGGTAATGGGATACTCCCAAGAAATAACACAAACACACATTATGTATTCAACAAAGTAATTATATTAAATAGAAAGTAAATATAACAGGGTCAAACATTCCTCTCAGGGTCACCAGTCCCCTCTCTGACAATACCCTTGAATTTTCCCAGTCAAGTGACCTGAGTAAGCAAGAGTAAAATTTAGTGTCCCGTTTGTAGGGGCCTTGATGACCTGTGACAATGAAATCTTCAGTAGCAGCAAAAAGCAGCTTGGCTGACTTGGTTCAGTACAGCCCCAAAGTCTCACACGTGGGATAAGGGTTTAATAGGCAGCAGGTAATAAAATCCCCAAACCCTTACTCCCTATCTTGAGGAAACAGTTCAGGGAATAGGGGGATCTCCTGAACAATTTCCCTGACTATCTAACTAAAGGATGGTGCAATCACAACTCCCCCAGCTTCAGAGATGAATCCCTAATTCTCAGCCTCTGCAGAGGGGCTGACAATTGCAATTGGCAGATACCCTCTTCATCAGGGTGTTTCTATTCCCAAGATTTTCCCTCACCACAAAGGGATGCAGGGCTCAGGTGCAAATTATAACAACTCTAATAAAAATCCTAACTTGAGTCTCCTACCCTAGTGCTCAGATACAGTCACAGCAGGCAGGCAGGCAGCACTGTACTAGCAGCAGGAGCAGCACTTGCCAAGTGGTAACTGGGTTTTCCAGGGAGCTGAAGGATTAACTCAGCCTGAGTGGGTAGAGAATATTCCCACTAGATTTCTAGCCACTAGGAATTACCTTGAACAGGGAAAGGATCAAGCTTAGGGATATGGCTTCCAGGTATCCAGAGGGAAGGTCTCAGGGCCAACTTATATGCAAGCCTGGGACTCAGGCGCTCATCAAACAGCAGGTTCTTCCCTTGCATTGGCTGGCTTCAAACTCCTGCACAATAGCTTCTCCCCTCTCACAATGCTCCCAGGGATAGGCCTCTCACTGAGAACCTTCCTATTGGTCAGGCTAGATTTCCTTCCCGGTCTTTTACTTGTCAAACATTTGACCCCTTCTTTTCCTCAGACACTGCTCCTTCCCTAAGGAAGCTGACCTGCTACCCACCCCAGCAAACAGGGTGGTTGAAATAGTATCTCTCCTCTCTCCCTGTTGGTTACCTAGCAGACTCCGAGTCTGCTCTCGGTCACCTTTTCCCCCAGGACAGAGTGCCTCCCCCTGAGCTATTAGCACACAGGGACCCAGGAACTAAGGTAAGCTCCTTGGAGATTATGGAGGTGATTGCTGCTTTTAAATAGATTTTAAATTTATCTCTTCTGCTTTGTCTGTGAGTAAAGTGTGGTTGGTTTAGAAATTGCTTTGCAAAGTCTGTGCCCCTTCCTTTCACTGTCACATAGTCCCCACAGAGGGAAACAGTAAACTAGAGTATCCACCGCTTCAGTAGAACTCTGGGAGCATGCACAAGCTACTGGGGAGACAGTGTTAGTTTCGGGGCCTAGGTAGTTGGACTGTGGAATCCCCATCTCTCAGGAAGAGTGCGAGATGGAGGATCTGTAACCTGAGATTATGTCTAGGGGACCAGAGACTGTGTTTAGACTCTGCCCACACCAACGGTATGTGAGATCCAATGGATGGATCCAAGTACAGCAGCTTGGTGAGCATTCAGTAGGGGAGCTCACTCTGTGGTGTAACAATTACTTTACATTGACATCTTTCCCCCATATCTGATATTTTACTTTTTGTTTCACCTGTGGGCCCGAAGGAAGCAAATGTTCTTAAGAGGGATTTGAATGAGATGAATGTCAGTATGGCATACTGAGAGCTGTAGGTTGTATGTCTTTAGAGCTGCATGGAAGGAATGTCAGTCTTCACTTCTGTATGTCTCACCTCCGCAGTGACTCTAACATGCAGAAAGTCCTTGCACCTACTCTCCCCCGATGCTGCTCCCTAACCTTAAAATATTGTTACACCAGTAGCTGATTCAGTGTAGAAAAGACTTTTCTTTGTAAATTTAAAATCATTGTCTCCTTATAGTGGGGAAAATGCTGAAAAAGAATGGTTGGATATCAGTAGTTCAACATTAGAAACTAGCATGGAATAGAAAACCTTTACAACAACACATGTGTGTGCACGCACAAAATAAAAAAAACCCTTTATCCTTGGAGCAGGAGGATCTGATTCTATAGAAGTTTTTCTGTGATCACATCTAAAAAAAGGGCAACACAGAACTTAAGGAGAAGTACCATAAGCATATGACGAATTCTTACCCAGGTGTTAAACAGGGTTGGCTTGATACCCCTTTCAACCAAATCCTTTGCTCTAGCATTTATATTTCATTTACGATGGTTTGGCTTGAACCATTCCCTGATTTTATTAGATTAACTCTGCATCAAGGCTTTCAAGATATACGGGCACATAGCCAGTAGTAGATGTTGTGATGATGACTTATATAATCTGTTATGTTAACCCTCCCACCCTTGTATGATATTGGAGGAATACAATAAAATCAATTATATGGATACAGTATTTTCCAATAAATTCCTTTTGAAATTCATAACAGATACCTAAGATGGCAGTTGTATAATCATAGACTTTTTGAGATATGCTTTTGTATTGCCTCAGAGGGACAAGGTGGGTGAGGTAATATCTTTTATTGGAGTTGGTGCAAGAGATAAGCTTTCGAGCTACACAGAGCTCTTCCTCAGGTCTGGGCAAGGTATTCAGAGTGTCACAGCTAAATACAAGGTGGTAGAGACTGTTTAGCTTAAGTAGTTAACACGTATTGTAAGAGATCATTCTAGGTGAACATTTGTGTCTGTAAAAGGACTCTGTGAAGACGAGCCTGTTTCTGCTTTCAGTGACATTTGTATCACAAAACGGGAGTCCATGAGATTGCACAAGTGGGTCTCACAAAGCACACTATTAAAAAACAAATGTCTCCCCTGTGTGGCAGATGATTAAATGTGGAAAAAATATATCTTCTACGTTTTTGTTTGTTTGGCATTGAGCTCAACGCAGACAGTGGCTGTACTGGTCTGGTAGGATGGCCGGGGTTAGAGCAGTGGTTCTCAACCTATTTACCTTTGTGGGCTGCGTATGAAGCTCTCTTTGTGTTATGTGGGCCGCATCCACACAATATATATACTACCTGTGTGGCCGTGAGGATGTACCATGGGCCACTTTCTGATTTAATTTTTCATTAGTTTCAAAACTCACAAAGTTTACTAAGGTTCATAAACCTTTTGATCAAACAAGGATTGTTTTATGGTTAGCATCAGATGATGCAAATCTTTGGGAGGTGAAATTTGTCATTTTTTTTACTGAATTTTGTGATGGTAATTTGGGCTTAAAATTCAAACCTACCTAGACTGATGGAAGAAAATATCTGCATAACCCACTAGAAAGTGAATTGTTGGATTTTATACAATTCTGTTATTTGATTGTGTGACTGGTGGCTTCTGCAAATGTAGAGAAAAGGGTGGATTTGTGTTTTTCTTTTCTTTCATTTTTAGTTAAAATATGCTCTTGAAGGATAAACTGAAGAAAACTATGGCAATAAAACTATGTGGGAACCAGAAATTCTGTAACTTTTCAATTTTTATTACAAATCAGAACAAAACCAAAATTTGGTAGGTTCCTGTGAAACCAAATTTTTGAAGGTTTTTTTTCTGAGTCAATTTAAACATTTCATTTTGATAAAATAAAAATGTTTTGATTTTGACTTTTTAATTTTTATTACAGTTTACAATATGCAATTTAAAAACTGAAAAAGTCATTTTGATACAAAAAATTGAAATATTCAATTCCAATAATGTTGAAATGGAACATTTTTTTACATCGAAGTCATATTTTTGTTGAAATTAACATGATCATGTTCCCATGGAACATTTTTATTTCAAGAAAACAGCATTTTCCAATGAAAAAAAGTTAAGTTGGAAAATGTTTGACCAGATCTACATGTCAGTATAGCCAGCTTCATGCATCTTTAAAGTTATATTTTATCCTGTATCCACAAAGGACTCAGTCGTGCAAGCTCTTCATTTGTGGAACTTTCACTGGTGCGAGGGGGTACTTCATATGTTCTGAGCTTACAGCATGGGGCCCAAAATGAGAGAAATGCTATTAAGACTAAAAGGACATAACTCAGAGTTACTGACCACTACCTTCCCACCAAAAAGAGCTAGCACTGAGTTTTTCCAAAGCAATACTGGAGATTAAGACACATACACGGAGATTCTCAGCTGGTTTAAATCCATGTAGCTCAATTTACTTCAGTGAACGTATTTTACTTTTGGCCACCTGAGAATCTGGTCCATATTTTTTTAATTTTAATTTTAATGGAAGAAAGATATGTCTAAATAACCTAGGCTATTTTAAAAGTATCAGCATAGACAGAAGAATCCAAATTTCCTTGAATTGTGTCAAAACAATGTTTTTAATAGCATATATTGTCTTGTACGGGGGGGGGAAGGGGAATGTTTAATAATAGCCTAACTGTAAACCGTGATTACGTTTTCCCATATGCACCCATTCACCTTTAATCCATCAGTTAAAGTATATATAAAATTCTGTTTTCCTTAAGGATTTGGCACCTTCTGGAAACTGAAAATTTGGATTGGGCAATGATAATGAAAGCAATAGAACTAGGAATGTTGTAACATTAATCTTAGTAATCACCTCATGACAAAGGCCATAGCTTAAAGGGGCATTAAGATCTCACACTGTATCTACAAAAGAAAACTCCAAAACAAAGAAACTCTCTGAGTTAATTAAAACAACTATTAAAACTGAAAGAATTAAAAAAATTCCCCAAACCTAACTTTACTATTCACTATTTCGCTGTTGACTTTTTGCCTTTCACTCAATAATGTTAGGAATACCACTTGGTTTTGATTTATAAGGCTAGAGTTTGCCATCTGTGGTAAGTAGCACCTTGCTCTCTGAGTACCCCTATGAGTAACAGTGACAGAATTGGGCTCATGCTTTCTGGCACTGCAGGGTAACTATGGCTTGGTCTACACTGCCAACTTATGTCAGTATAACGACATTGTTCAGGGGTGAGGGAAATCTACACTCCTTCCCTTGGCATAGTAACCACCTCTTGGGGAGAAGCTCTCCAGTCAGTATAGGTAGAGTCTTCACTAAGCGCTACAGCGGCAGAGCTACACTGGTGCAGCTGTAACACTGTGAGTGTAGACAAGCCCTACATAAATTAACCCTCCCAAAAAAACTTTTTATAGAATTTTAAAGGCTCATAACAACATTTCTACTCAGATTAGTTTTTGTAGGATACCTTTTAAAAATCTATTTTCCTTTTCCAGAATTTATATCTGGGTTCTCACCTACTTGACAATGTTGCTTTAATGGACATTAAAATAACATGGGGACTAAAATGGCTCTGTCACATGACCAACTCACAGATGAAGGATGAGATGAGACCACTCTTACCTATTTTAGCCAGAAAATATAGCCCTAGATAATAGAAAGTAAGAGAACTAGGATATTGCATACGAGTTTGTGGCTTTTGGATAATCAAAACACTTCCTCATAAATCTGGTTGAAACTTTTGCACGTGTTTTGGTCTTTTCCTCCAGTCCTCAGTTGTCAGACTTCTGGCACAACATGCTGTGGAATATTTCCATAAGGATACTCCTGCTGTCCCTGAAGTTTGCATTTTGTATATTGCTTTGGATGACATTCAAACCAAGTTTGTTCCCTTTGCTCTTGTTATGGCAGAGAGATTTATTACTCTCCCCTTCTTCCGGTGGGGATGGATGGCAATTGTAAAGGACTTGACTTCTTTGGAGAAAGAAGTCTTCTACTTTAAATGCTGAACTTCAGTGTCATTCTCACACTCTTTCCTGGCCCAATGACTTTTTAATTATCTGGATGTGGGAGACCTGTGTTCAATTCCCCAGTTTGCCATCTCTC
The DNA here is from genome assembly GCF_007399415.2 of Gopherus evgoodei. NCBI lineage: Eukaryota > Metazoa > Chordata > Testudines > Testudinidae > Gopherus > Gopherus evgoodei. Next base: position 26,468,464 of record NC_044323.1, on the reverse strand, counting down.
AGGTAATTAAAGAGTCGTTGGGTCAGAGACAGTGTGAGAATGACTTCATAGTCTTGTGGTTAGGGCACCCACATGGGACTCTCAGTATCTAGTCCCCTGTCCCAAACACTATTTAATTAGCTATCGAAAGTAGAACATCTTCAGCGGGAGAGAATGAGGGACCTGTACATCAGATTTTCCCATAACTTAGTGGCTCGAACATGCTTCTGAAAGGTATGGGAGTCTCCTGTTCAAATCCTCTCTCTTCTGAAGGGAGAATTAAACCTGTATCTCCTGCAAACCAAGTGAGTGCTCTAACCACTGGGCTAAAAGTTATAAGGTGGATGATGGCTCCTCCTCCACCTATATTTTGAATGAGATCCAATCCAATAGGTGGCCACTGAGCATGCCTTTATGGATCTGGGACAATCTAATTAAATTACCTATGACCTAGCACTCACGTCTGTGTGAGTCTTGCAGAAAATGGCCTCATGCATTATCACCTCTTTAATTCCCCACATTATTAGGAACTTTTGCAGTTGTGTTTTATATATGATCTGAATAGTTACAGTCCATATTTCAAGAGGATATTCTCCTGATGCTAAGCTCTTTATTGATACAAAATATGGAGGTGTGAACACAAAGGCATATTCATTCTGCTAGGCCCAGCTTGCTTCCTCCTGGAATACCCTCAACTTACTGTTTGGTAACTGATTTATTATTTACTATTTCTTATCTTATATCTTGTTAGCTTTATCTTCAGGCATTTCCAATGCCATGGCCAGCGTTGCCAACCTTAAGTGCTCAAAAACCACAAGAAAGACTCCCCACTCACTGTGAAACTGTCTTAAAAGTAGGGCTGTCAGCGATTAAAAAAATTAATTGTGATTAATCGCACTGTTAAACAATAATAGAATACCATTTATTTGAATATTTTTGCATGTTTTCTACATTTTCAGATATATTGATTTCAATTACAACACAGTGCTCACTTTATATTTATTTTTGATTACAAGTATTTGCACTGTAAAAAAGCAAAAGAAATGGTATTTTTCAATTCACCCAATACAAGTACTGCAGTGCAATTTCTTTATCATGAAAGTTGAACTTACAAATGTAGAATTATGTGGAACCCCCTCCCAAAAAACCTGCATTCAAAAATAAAACAATGTAAAATTTTAGAGCCTGCAAGGCCATTCAATTCTACTTCAGCCAATCATGCAGACAAACAAGTTTGGTTACTATTTGCAGGAGATAATGCTGCCCACTTCTTGTTTACGATGTCACCTGAAAGTGAGAACAGGCGTTCACATGGCCTGTTGTAGCTGGTGCAGCAAGATATTTACGTACCAGATGTGCTAAAGATTCATATGTCCCTTCATGCTTCAACCATCATTTCAGAGGACATGTGTCCATGCTGAGGATGGGTTCTGCTTGATAACTGTCCAAAGCAGAGTGGACCGACGCATGTTCATTTTCATCATCTGAATCAGATGCCACCAGCAGAAGGTTGATTTTCTGTTTTGGTGCTTCGGGTTCTGTAGTTTCCACATATGAGTGTTGCTCTTTTAAGTCTTCTGAAAGCATGCTCCACATCTTGTCCCTCTCAGATTTTGGACGGCACTTCAGATTCTTAAATCTTGGGTCGAGTGCTGTAGCTATTTTTAGAAATCTCACATTGATACCTTCTTTGTGTTTTGTCAAATTTGCTTTGAAAGTGTTCTTAAAATGAACATGTGCTGGCTGGGTCATCATCCAAGACTGCAATGGCGTGAAATATATGGCAGAATGCAGGTAAAACAGAAGAGGAGACGTACAATTCTCCCTCATGGAGTTCAGTCACAAATTTAATTAACACATTATTTTTTTAATGAGCATCATAAGCATGGAAGCATGTCCTCTGGAATGGTGGCCGAAGAATGAAGGGGAATACAAATATTTAGCATATCTGACAAGTAAATACCTTGCAGCGCCGGCTACAAAAGTGCCAATGTGAATGCCTGTTCTCACTTTCAGGTGACAATGTCAACAAGAAGCAGTCAGCAGTATCTCCTGCAAATAGTAACCAAATTTGTTTGTCTGCATGATTTGTCTGCAAATAGTAACCAAATTTGTTTGTCTGAGCGATTGGCTGAAGTAGAACTGAGTGGATTTGTAGGCTCTGAAGGTTTACATTGCTTTATTTTTGAATGCAGTTATTATTTGTACATAATTCTACATTTGTAAGTTCAACTTTCATAATAAAGAGATTGCACTACAGTACTTATATTAGCTGAATTGAAAAATACTATTTTTTTACTTTTTACAGTGCAAATATTTATAATAAAAATAAATATAAAGTGAGCACGGTACACTTTGTATTTTGTGTTGTAATTTAAAATCAATATATTTGAAAATGTAGAAAACATCCAAACTATTTAATAAATTTCAATTGGTATTGTATTGTTAAACAGCGTGATTAATCGTGATTGATTTATTGAGTTAAGCACACGAGTTAACTGCGATTAATTGACAGCCCTACTTAAAAATCCTGAATTTTTTTAAAATGGAGGGTTTTTTACTTGCTTTCTGTTTCTGAAGCATTGGGGTGCACTCAGGCCATGTTTTCAAGCTTTTCTCCACAGCTACAAGGAACTATTATTATTTTTTTAAAATGGAAGGTGAGATTCTCATACAATCACTACATTCCAGTAGCTCAGGCTTTTAGTAAAATATCAGGTATTGCGATAAGACTTGAGATAAAATCTCAAGAGTTCTTATCACTGATGTGCAGGGATACAATAGTGAGGGGGCCATATCAGAACATAGAAAGGTCAGGCACAAGAACATCAGTTAGCAGTTGCATATGAAAAAGTATTATCAACAAGCCATTAAGAAAGGACAGATGTCACATAGCTTCCTCAGCATCAGCCACCTCTCAACTGGGTAGTTTCATCTGCAAACTTCAGAGGGCTGCTATTTAATAATTGCACTATAAGGCCCTAAGTCTTCAGGATGTTTCATGTGGATATGCTCCTGCCCCACACAGAGCCCTGTTGACTTCAATGGGACTCTGAAGGTCGACTTCAATGTGTGTGCAGCAGTCTGCCCATGCAGAGGCAGTTGCAGGATTGGGATCCAATGTACTAAGTGAAAGTAGGATAAAACTGCAATTATCAAAGAACATCATAGTTAGGGGGTGGGATACCGGTGCACACAGAAGAGTCTCTTTTTGGTTGAGCAAGCTCATGTGATCTCAAGGGCAATGCCTGTAAATTTGGAATGAGGTGTGAACCTGAACAGTGGATTTTGTGTCTGTATGAAGGCAAACTACTGTCAAATGTGTATCTTACAAATCGTGCAGGAAAGTTAGACTGTAGCATGCTCTAACTCTAGATGTTAATGATGTCAGAAGAGGCAATAGTGGCAGGAGACATCTGATATCTCAGGCATCTTGGAACAATGCATTCCGAGGCATCTTTAATCAACCCATAAGTACAGCAGTCTCTGCTAAAAGGGAAAAAGAATAAAAGGCCAAGTTAAGGTTATTTTAGAAACAGAATGATTCTAAATCCTGAAAATACCAAGGTTATTTGTAGCTGACCTTTTAGAGATGAGGAACAGCCAGCTCATAATTCTTAGTTTCAAAACTCAGTTTCTTTGACTGATGTGTAATTTTTCTTGTTTGAATCTAGTTTTTAATTTCAAGCCTAAATGATTGCTGACCTCAGCTGGAATACGTGTGCTCTTCAGCATCTGCTCATGTGTAATCATTGGGGAGGTGTCTGGATACATGTGTTGTTTTCACATCTGTCTGCTAAAACCAAGATTCATGCACAAAATTAGCACTAAGGAGCCTTATGTGGATTTGTGACACACGGTGGAGGCAAATTGGGTCTGCAAAGCAATGAATGGACTGCAATGAGCCTGATACTGTTCCAGATTTTCTTTTCAATTACAATGCACCCATTAATTCCCAAGCAAGTCAGTGCTGTTGCATTGCTCAAATAGAGGGTAGAATTTGGCCAGTTATTTTCATATGTGACTGATATAGTCTTGCGCACAAGTATTCTTCACACTTATTTATCCAGATGGAAAAAATCTCCTAGCATGAATAAGAGGCAAAATCTGACATCTAACTGGGCACCATCTTTTAAACCTTCATGCTTCAGGGCTGAGAAAAATGGGTACAATTTTTGTTTTCATTTGTTTTGTGTTCTGTGATTACCCTGGAATAGAAATGTCTTGTACAAAATATGCAATGGAGCATCAGTTATTGGATTAATGTAATGCACAAGTCAATAAATCAAGGGCCGGGCATACACACATTTTTTGACTGAGGCACAATATGATAACTAAGCTGTGCTATACTTTTAGGTAGCAGTGGTATGACACACTACCTGACTAAACCTCAGCTGCTGAAACACATAGTGAACGTGCATGCCCTTTGCCACAAAATGATGCAATGCCCATTACCTAATGTTACAATACATTACAGTATATTACATTTGGGACTGAGAGCCTGGATCGAAGGCCATATATAGCCCTTGAACACATAATGTGTATTCTGCAGTTCAGAGGTGTGAGGTCTACACTGGTTTAGAACTATCCAGGTACCTCTAAAAATTCAAGTTCTTTAGCAGTGTATTGTACCTGTGAAGAAGGTGGGAATGTTATACTCTATCAAAGAGTGGCCAAAGGAATCAGAAATATTGGGCCAAATTTATTCCAGATATACGTCAACCAAAGTTGGCGTTACACCAGTATGTCTAAGATTTTGTGGTAGTGTTGATACTGCAGCAGCTTCAGCTTTTCTCTGACTAAAAATAGGCAACAAAGCTTTTGAGGTGTTGGGAATTTTTTAAACATAATAGACACTGGCCATTTTAACTAGCTCTATTTAATTTTTGGGAGGGGGGGTAAAAGACAAATTTAGAAGGAAAGCAGTATACAAGAGAAGGCATAATAGTTGCAAAACTTGTCAACTTCTCTATTTCTTGGGTGCTTTGATAAATTTTGATTTTTTTAAAAGAAATTTTAATTTGCTTAAGTTGGGGGGAAAATATACTTTCACTAATTTTGTTTTCCATGGGGAAGGTAGGGGGCAGAAAGCAGAAATGGGGAGTAAAAAAGCAAGAGAACGTGGTGTTTTGCTTTTTGTTTCCCCCACACACCTTTTTTTAAACTTTCCCAAATAAACAAGTCACAGAAAATTTCAAATGAAATGAGAATTTTTCATTTCTTTCAATGTTTTTGGGAAATATACTTACTTCTGTCTCCCCACTAACCAACCAGCTGTGAGTGTGATACAGGGTATGTCTACACTGCAATAAAACACCTGTGGTTGGCCCATCTCAGCTGAACCAAACGTCTATACTGCAATTTTATAGACCCACAGCCCAAGCCCTGCAAGCCTGAGTCAGCTAAGATGGACTAGCCACAGGTGTTTTACTGCAGTGTAAACAATACCCACAGCAGCCAGAGTGGCAAACTCTACAGATGGTAATGAGTAATATCCTAGGCCCATTGAAGTCAGTAGAACCCACATCTTCAAGGGCATTTAGGCACCTAACTCCCATTGATTAAAAATATCCTTGAAGATCTGAGCATAGGAGTTTTGCCCATTGAGCTCCAGCTCCATTTCAATCCTTTCAGAGATGGTCTTAACTATCTCACTTTCCAAGCTGACATTTTCCATGACTGATGATTCTTTTTTGAATTTTGAACAAACAACTTTTCAGCTACTTTTATGTTATGACAGAGTGAAAAAACCATACACATTCCCTTTTGATCTGATTTAAATATAAGCACTCAAATAAATGAAAATGTGTCTGAAGCTTAGCTTGTCTCATTGTCCCCGTGGAGGAAGGAAAAACAATTCAAATGGAAATAAACTAGTTTGGGATTGAAAGTATAAATTTTATGGGTGGGATTTGCAAAAGCACTCAGCCTTGGCCTAACTCTGCTTCCATTGAAGTGAGTGAGAAATGCCCATTGATTGCTTTTCACAAGTGGGGAACTGAGGCATAGAGATTAAGAACTTGTCTACACTTGCGGCAGTGTGTAGGGCACTGGCTCTCAACCTTTCCAGACAATTGTGCCCCTTTCAACACACTGTTACTGAAAAAAATGCTGACTTTCTCATTTTTATGATATAATTATAAAATAAATCCATTGGAATATAAATATTGTACTTACATTTCGGTCTATAATACAGGGGTGGGCAAACTACGGCCTGTGGGCCTGATCCGGTCTTTCAGAGCTTTGGATCTGCCTGCGGGATTGTTCCCCCTGTGGTGCCGCGGGCCCCGTGCTGCTCCTGGAAGTGGAAGGCACCATGTCCTTGTGGCCCCTAGCGGGGAGGAGGGCAGAGGGCTCTATGTACGGCCCTCGCCTGTGGGTACTTCCCCCAACAGCTCCCATTAGCCGGGAATGGGGAACTGGGGCCAATGGAAGCTTCGGGTGTGGCACCCACAGATGAGGGCAGCACACAGAGCCCACTGCCACCCCCCCCCCCCGGGGCCACAGAGATGTGGTGCTGGCTGCTCCCAGGAGCAGCATGGGGTCCCAGCAGACGGGGTGCTTGCCTTAGTGGCATGGCACCACTGCTACCCTGGATCCGCTCCAGGTAAGCAGCACCAGGCCGGAGCCTGCACCTCGAACCCCTCCTGCACCCCAACCCCTGCCCTGAGCCCCCTCCCACACTCCCCTGGACCCCAACCCCCTGCCATGAGCACCCTGCCACACCCCACACCCCTCCTGCACCCTGAACCCCTGACCTGATCCCCTTCCTGCACCCCAAACCCCTCTCCTGAGCCCCTGCTGCACCCCACACTCCTCTTGCACCCTGAACCCCTGCCCTAATCCCCTTCCTGCATTCTGCACCCCAACCCCCCACCCTGAGCCCCCTGCCACACCCCACACCCCTCCTGAACCCCAGCCTTGCTCCCCCTACTGCATCCTGAAACCCATCCCCCTGCCCTGAGCCCCTGTTGCACCCTGCACCCCTTCTGCACCCCAATCCCCTTCACGGAGCCCCCTGCCATACTCCACACCGTTTCTGCATGCTGAACCCCTGCCCTGATCCCCCTCCTGCATCCCAATCCTCTGCCCTGAGCCCTCTGCAACACACCCCTGCACCCCACCCCCAGCCCTGAGCCCCCTGCTTCATCCTACTCCCTTCCTGCACTCCGAACCCCTGCCCTGACCCCCCCTGCATCCCACACCCCAACCCCCTGCCCTGAGCCCCTGCTGCACCCACACACCTCTTGCACCCCAGTACCCTGAGCCCCCTCCCACATTCCACACCCCTCCCTGCACCCCAACCCCTGGCCCTGAGCCCCCTTGTAAATCCCTCCTCCTCCCCAACCCTTGCCCTGAGCCCCTTCCTGAACACCACATGCCTTCCCACACTCCGTCCCGCACCCCAACCCCTGCCCCAGCTGTACATTCATGGTCCTGTGTGCTATTTCCCCACCCAGATGTGGCCCTTGGGCTAAAAAGTTTGCCCACCCCTGGTATAGTATGTACAGCAATATAGACAAGTCATTGTCAGTATGACATTTTAGTTTGTACTGACTTTGCTAGTGCTTTTTATGTAACCTGTTGTGAAACTAGGCAAATATCTAGATGAGTTTATGTAGCCCCTGGGAAAACTTCTGTGTACCCCTATGGGTATGTGCACCCCTGGTTGAGAACCACTGGCATATCATGTAATCAGAGAAGATTAGGGTTGGAAGAGACCTCAGGAGGTCATCTAGTCCAACCCCCTGCTCAAAGCAGGACCAACCCCAACTAAATAATCCCAGCCAGGGCTTTGTCAAGCCAGGCCTTAAAAACCTCTAAGGATGCAGATTCTACCACCCACCTAGGTAACTCATTCCAATACTTTACCACCCTCCAAGTGCAATGGTTTTTCCTTATATCCAACCTAGACCTCCACCACTGCAACTTGAGACCATTGTTCCTTGTTCTGTCATCTGCCACCACTTGAGAACAACCTAGCCCCTCCTCTTTGGAACCTCCCTTCAGGTAGTTGAAGGCTGCTATCAAATTCCCCATCACTCTTCTTTTTTGCTGACTAAATAAACCCAATTCCCTCAGCCTCTCCTCATAAATCATGTGTCCCAGTCATTTTCATTACCCTCTACTGGACTCTCTCCAATTTGTCCATATGCTTTCTGCAGTTGAGGGTCCAAAACTGGATCCAGTACTCCAGATGTGGCCTCACCAGTGCCGAATAGAGGGGAATAATCACTTCCCTCGATCTGCTGGTGATGCTCCTACTAATGCAGCCCAATATGCTAGTATCCAGGGCACACTGTTGACTCATATCCAGCTTCCGTCCACTGTAATCCCCAGGTCCTTTTCTGCAGAACTGCTGCTCAGTCAGTCGGTCCCCAGCCTGTAGCAGTACATGGGATTCTTCTGTCCTAAGTGCAGGACTTGTTGAACCTCATCAGATTTCTTTTGGCTCAATCCTCCAATTTGTCTAGGTCTCTCTGGACCCTATCCCTACCTTCCAGCGTATCTACCTCCCAACTAGCTTAGTGTCATCTACAAACTTGCTGAGGGTGCAGTCCATCCCATTATCCAGATCATTAATAAAGATGTTGAACAAAACCGGCAAAACTTTAACTTGCTGGCAAAAATACTATGGGAGACTGTATCAAAAGCTTTGCTAAAGTCTAGGTATATCGTGTCCACTGCTTTCCCCATATCCACAGAGCCAGTTATCTCATCATAGAAGGCAAACAGGTTGGTCAGGCCTGACTTGCCCTTGTTGAATCCATGTTGACTGTTCCTGATCATCTTCCTCTCCTCCAAGTGCTTCAAAATGGATTGTGGCTGACTGGTCTGTAGTTCCCTGGATTCTCCTTCTTCCCTTTTTTAAAGATGGGCACTATATTTGCCTTTTTCCAACTGTCCAGGACCTCCCCCAATCGCCACGAGTTTTCAAAGATAATGGCCAATGGCTCTGCAATCACATCAGCCAATACCCGTAGCACCCTCAAATGCATTAGATCTGGACCCATGGACTTGTGCATATCCAGCTTTTCTAAATAGTCCTTAACCTGTTCTTTCACCACTGAGGGCTGCTCACCTCCTCCCCATACCATGCTGCCCAGTGCAGCAGTCTGGGAGCTGACATTGTCTGTGAAGACGGAGGCTAAAAAAGCATTGAGTATTTCAGCTTTTTCCACATTATCTGTCACTAGGTTGCCTCCCTCATTCAGTAAGGGTCTCACACTTGCCCTGACCTTCTTGTTGCTAAATACTTGTAGAAACCCTTCTTGTTACCCTTCACATTCCTTGCTAGCTGCAACTCCAATTGTGCTTTGGCCTTCCTGATTACACCCCTGCATGCTCAAGCAATATTTTTATACTCCTCCCTAGTCATCAGTTCAAATTTCCACTTCTTGTAAGCTTCCTTTTTGTGTTTAAGTTCACCAGAGATTTCTCAGTTAAGCCATGCTGGTTGCCTGCCATATTTGCTATTCTTTCTGCACACAGGGATGGTTTATTCCTGTTCCCTCAATAAGGCTTCTTTCAAATACATCCAATTCTCCTGCCGATCTTTCTCCCTCATATTAGCCTCCCAGGGTATGTGTATGTGTAGTTACGTGCTGCAGTGAATGGCAGGCTGTATCTTCACCCACTATGGTATGTAGTTACATGTGGCTGTGAAAGGCTTCAGCAAAGGGGTGACAGCGGGGAAAGTCTCCAGCAGCTCCATGCTGCCGGAGCCTCTCACTGCGTTGGGGAAAGGGCCTGGGAAGGAGGAGCTGCTGGAGGCTTTCCCCCATGAAATTAAAGACTCTGGCAGTGGGGAAGCAAAGGGACATTACACTGCCAAAAATAGGAGTGCAAATGTGGGAGACACTGCTTGGGAAGGGTAGAGTATATACCCTAAGATTCAGGCATGTAGGGCACTCTACTCTACTATGTAGTGCCTCAGCATCTACACTGCTATTTATACCCGTGCTAGCTTGGTATGCAGTATCTGCATGGTACACTCTATAGTAAATGTAGACCCACTCTAAGTGACTTGCCAGAGGTCATACACAAAGTCTGTAGAAGTGACAGGAGCTGAACATAGGTCTCCTGAATTACAACCCAATTCCCTAGTCTCAGGACCATCTTTTCTTTAGTTCAGTTGTCTTGTTACACCTAATCTTTACAACAAGGATGATTTAGCTCAATAATTCTACTACAGTGTGAACTCACACATATGGCACATCCTGTATATTCCATAACCTGGATTAAATAACACAAACATTAATACATTAAACTGGAATAGAAATGTTTCATTTGTGTAATGTGGCTGAGTTATGTGAGTGCAAAACAGCTTCAATGGAGTGCTACAAGGAATGACCTTGGCCCATTAACTCTTGGAATTTCCTGATCTGAGGGCTTGATTGAGCAGTCTAAACACTGTGTTTAACAGTAAATTTTATATTTGGTCTTACATTAGCTATATTTTCTAATGCTTTGACATACTCTATATTATATGGTATTTTTTTAATAACATTTAAGTAGTTGGAAAACATTTTTTTAATTCACGGGAACTTTCACAGAGGATTCATACAGTCTATGTTCACTCTGCCAAAGCACTTTAAATGTTGAAACACTTTTCCAAGAACACTACCTCTTGATGGCTTTACTTCTGAGAGTGACTGTGTGTGTGTGGCAGGGCATTTATAGTAGGCCGTCTTTTTGTTTAATTCCTAACCAGTCACAAGTGTTAGTCCCCAGTCCTGCAATTGGATCTACGTGGGTGGCACCTTGGTGCCTCTGCAGAACCCCTGGCTTAAAGTTAATAGGGCTTGGCCTGTGTAGCCCCCTGAGAGGATGTTACAAGTCCATCTCTGTGCCTGATCCACAATGGATATGAGTCTACTACAGCTCCATTTATAAGCCTTGGCTCTTTTCCTCACACTGCATAAATTCCATGCTCTTAGCTATGGAGGTGCCTAGTTCACTCCCGCATGTGTTGACCAAGATGGAGGCTGTCACACATGCACACAAAGGGACACCCATTTGGATTGAATTGCAGGACCAGGCCTTCAGAAACTACACATGGTGTTGCAGCTGCTGAGTTTCTTAACACTGAGTAAAAATAACTCTTGGGGTTGTGTGACATGTACACTTGTTTGAGTTGTGAACCTTGCAATCTTTTTGGGGGAGTATATATGGTATTCCAAAAACTACTTTGAATCAGAAAAATTGTATTTCTTGTAAATTAACCCCCGATTTCGTTCCCAAGGGCGAGTCAAATAAAACAGTTTTTTCTAGTTACCAGGAAGCTTGTGCTGTGTACTTGGATAGACTATCTCTCGAACCCTGTTACAGGCTGGCAGCAATACATGGCCTGTATATATTTCTTTTCTTTTCTGCCTTTTTACTGCAGTCCTTCTATATCTGTTTTTGCATTAAGACCCATTTTATCAAAGTAGTTCTTATATGAAATAAGTTCCCAGTAATATTTGTTTAACTTTCAAACCCACAACATTTGAGTGGGCTCAACATTAGACCACCTGAGGCCAGAGTTTTAGCTGGTGCAGATCACCATTACTCAGATTTGGCCCCTGATTTCACCCATACCTCATAACTGCCTGTACAGACATTTTGGCTCTTCTTTCTACAGTGTTTTATCCTTATTAGGCATTGTAGCAATCTTATCCTCCTGCATAGGCATTGATTTGTTTTGTGGTGACCAGGAATTCATTGTTAGGTTTGGAGTCTTAGGGCATGGGTTTCTCTTTCAACCACTCTTTCTCTTATGTTAGAGCTTCATTGGTTGAATGCAACTACATCAGTATGCAATTTTTTAACACTTCAGGAAATATCACTGATTTTTTTTTAAATGCATCAGGCTTATTTTTTTGGCTCTAATGAAAAAGACCATTTTAAAGTCTCTTTTTTTTCTCCTCTGTTAGATTTTTACTTTACTATAGTCTCTTCACCAAGCAGGTGAAGACTGGATAAAGGACATATGATTTGCCATACCAGTTTAGATCACTATTTCATCAAGTCTGGTACCTAGCCTTCAGCCGTATCAGAAGAAGGTGTCCCCCCCGCCTCCAGTCAAGAATGCAATACTGCACATGGGGTTGGGGAGAGGATATACCAGTCTCATCAGCTTACTTCATGAAGCATGAGCTTGGATAACTCTTAATACATGTGTAATGTAAACAAAAAGAAAAACAAAAATAATTCTCTTCCATGACAGGTTAAAAAAGAAAAATTGCACCACTAGCCTGGAATGAAAGAGCTATGTGAGAGAAATCCAGCTGCTGGGGAAATGGCTTTTGGCCAGGTTAACATACACAAAAGTATTTTCCTTACACATTTCCTCCCTCCCCCTTCACCCTGCCACCCCACTTGTTCTATATGCAAACACAGTGTTTGAATGGTGACCTGCAACAGGAAGCATTCCTCTCTCAGCACATATTACTGTGCTCCAGGAAGTGAATGTGTTCCTGCTAGTGGAAATAATGCATTGGGTGACCAGAACACACCTGCAGGAGCTCATCTTTAAAGGGTGAGCTTCAGATCTGCCAAAACATTAAGGAAAAGTTGTAGGGAAAGATGAATCCCTGCCATGTCCTTTATTCAGAACACAGTGCAGAACTGTTAGGAAGAGAGGTTCCCAAACGACATTAACTATCATGCAGCATCATTCACTTAGGGCTAGACTGAGTCTTTTCTCAACACCTTGTGTCAAGGGTGGTGTATAGGTGTATGGCTCCAGGAAGTGCCTTGGGAAGGAATTAACTCAGTCACATTCCTTCCTTACTCCCTGACAGCAGTAATTTGCACCTGCCATTTACCCTGGGGCTGGTTTTTGCTCTGCTGACACATGACATAACAGGCTGAACACAATACATGGTCAATAAATAACTTTACTAGTGAGCTTAAACCAAAACCAACCCACCAAACCCGAAACCAGCACGAGGAACAACACTATAATGGTCAAAGCATGAAAGCAAGCCTGGGCGCACTCTTCCTCAGCTCCTGAAAAAAGAAACAAAGAAGGAACAAGAGCATTAGGAAGTTCAGCACTGTCAAAATAGTTAGCACACTTGCTATACTTATTGTATTAAGTCTAAAGTGGCTCAGGGTTGGTGTTACAGTTCAAAGATAGCCAGAGCAGGGTCTCCCAGACACCAAAGCTCTGCAACAGAGTAGAGGAAACACAAGCACATAGTGATCTATAATGTCACCACAGTAGAAACGGACACAGACACTATGTCAAGCCTCCAGATGAACTAAAACCTCTCCCCTTGAATCCTTGGAGGGACCAGTACCACATGAGAGACAGGAGATGAGAGAAACTGACATGAGTTGGAGGGAAACTCTGAAAGGGATGTTCTTCCTCCAGGCCCTGGCCCAGAACCTACAGAGAAACACTGAGAGAAGAAAGTTGCTCATTTTATAATATAATCAAGGCTGATGCTTCTCAGCCTTTCCAGATGACTGTACCCCTTCCAGGTGTCTGATTTGTCTTGTGTACCCCAAGTTTCACCTCACTTAAAAACTACTTGCTTACAAAATCAGACATAAAAATGCAAAAGTGTTACAGTGCATTATTACTGAAAAATTGTTCACTTTCTCATTTTTACCCGATATTTATAAAATAAGTCAATTGGAATATAAATATTGTACTTACATTTCAGTATATCATATATAGAGTAGTTTAAACACATCATTATCTGTATAAAGCAACAAAGAATCCTGTGGCATCTTATAGACTAACAGATGTATTGGAGCATAAGCTTTTGTGGGTGAATACCCACTTTGTCAGATGAAGTTTTAGTTTATACTGACTTTTTATGTGACCTGTTGTAAAAGAAGGATAATATCTAGATGGCTGATGTACTCCCAGAAGACCTCTGCGTACCCCCAAGGGTATGCATACCCTGGTTTGAGAACCACTGGTCAAGGCTATGCTGGGGTTCCCCTGAGACCTCTTCTATTTGGTTCCCCAAGAATTCAGTTCCGCTCCAGTCCTTTATTTGACATACAGCAGAGCTACACTTAGTTGATCAGACTCAAGTACAGGGGTGGCTGTAAGGCACGCCACACATCCAGAGTTCCACTGCAAACCTTTTCCTTTGTATACATTTACGCATTACATTGCATTTACTGTATGGTGTGTTACACGTTTTGAGATTGCCTCGATCACTTAGCAGGAATCAATCCCTGTACAGCACCATGCATGACTTACTCTTCATACCTCATCTTACATTCCAGGCTTTTTTATATTTTGTAGATTTTTTTATAGCGTGATAAAAAGCAAAGTTAAAATCACTGAAAAATACTTTAAAGGCGGAGCAAGTTTATAATGTGGGATTATGCCCTAGTGGGCTATACCAGAGAAGGTTTGTACTTTAAACCTAGTATTAATAATTAATTGCAACTATTGTGCTCTTGATAAATGTGTTACTGGGTAGCAAATGTAAAAAAAAAATTAACCCCATGCCCCCAAATGCAAATAAAAGAAATGCTAATATAAAATAGAAAAACACAAGCCGTGGCATGTAGGCCTGGTTTAACATTAGTGATTGGATATGGGTGAGGCTAGATTTCTTGGGAGACAGGAACAGGGAGGTAAATGGATCAACCTGCTGGGAACAGAATGTTTGTACTAGCAAAGATATGGGGGGGGGGGATGCCCAGGAAACCATTTACAATGGACAGAATAACAATTGATAAAATAAGCCTGAAACGTAAGATGAGGTACAGAAGAAGTCGTGCATGGATAGTGCGTGGACAGAGCGTGCTGTATGGTGATTGATTCCTGCAAAGTGACCAAGCCAATCCCAAAATCTGGGATGCAGTGTATAGTAAATGCAGTGTAAAATGTAAATGTACATAAAGAAAGACTTTTGCTGTGTAACTTCGGATGTGTGGCATGACCTCTCACCAACCCCTCTGCTTGAATCTGATCTATCGAAACAAAAACATTTTGCTGACTGTCTGAGTTGAGTACCACTGTTCAGTTGGCTAGTCTGGCATGCAATAGGCTTGGTAAGCATTGAGAAAGAAAACCTTTAAAGAAGAGTCATTAGCAACTATTTTGTCCCCACTTCTAGGATTCCTGCTGCCGCTGGAATTATTACCTGATTAGTGGACAGTATTACATTCTAATGCACTCCACAAGTCTCTTTTTACTAAAATCCAAATTTTAATGTTTTGTAAAGCTAAATTCTTCAAGGAAAGAATCATTGTTATGCCTTGGGAAATTACTCAGGAAAGGATATGATAAACATGTTTTGCTCATGGAAAATTTTCAAACCTGCAGTAATATGAAAATGACACATTTTTGCTTTGTTGGGAAGCTGGTAAAAAGTCAAATTCTCTCATTTTATGTAGGCTTTTTTTAAAGTTATATCGTTCAGCACTGTATTGTATTCATCTTTGTGGGTGTGACATTTAGACTGATGGAGTGACATTTCAGCAAAAAGCGTAAGACTAGAGAATTAAGCAGGTGAAGGGCCTGACTCTCCTCTCTCACGCCTCTTTTGCCCCATTGACTTAAACTGTCTTACATCAGTAGAAGACACAACAAATCCTACATCTTGGCAGGAGGTTAGACTAGATGATCCTTGCAGTCCCTTCTATGATTCTGTAAGTGAAAGGAGATTAAAGCCTGAAGACTTTATGTATCTGGAGGGTGATATTATGATAGATTCTTATGTTTTCCAGACTTTTAAGCTATTTGCTAGGAAGTGTTACAAAAGTATTATATTAATTATAATCTAAAGTTTTCTACTGAAATATTTAGCCTATCTTATAGGCAAAAGTATGTGTTCATTTATATTCCCACCTGAACATCTCTTGAGAGCCATTTGCTGTTCCAGTAGTCAAGACAGCGATCAAGCATTGAAATAAAATTACTGCCATAACTTAGCAGTAGAAGTTAGGTCTCTTAATTCAAACAACAGTGCTAACTAATTTGTCCTTGTCAACATTAAATAAGTAACCAAAATATATGTATTTGAAGTCTCTGGGGAGCAAAGGAGAAAGACATGAATAATTATTTGGGTTTTTTGTCATTACTGCCCTGATTAATGTTGTAATGTAAATAGGTCGTTCTTGGTATATGTTTTGTAACTCCTGTTGAGTCTGAAGAAGGCTAGTGTATAGATATAATGATGATACTGTATTTTTCCATCCTAGCCATCAATTAATAGTAAAGCATGGTGGATATAACAATAACATATACTGAGTTCATAAAGAGATTATGTTGCCATTTAAATTAACACAAGTTTCTTTCCTTTGAATTTGCTACATAACAATGTTTTAAAATGCAAGTTTTCACTGGAAAAACATAATTTAATTCTCTAACATGTTTATTTCAAAGAAAACCATCACAATGTGAAAGAAACATACAGTGATGAAGTGCTGCCTGCATGAGTCTTCCGTTAGCCTGAAACAGAGTTCTTAAATGACAAATTTTTCTCAAAGGGATGTCAACTCTGAAGCCTCATGACAACACTTTAACCATGTTACTACTACTCATTTTAGCAGAAACATCAAGCCAATGTACTTCTCTACCTGGATTGGATGTATGGCAGATAATGTGTTGTACTGTGAGACATATAGTTGATGACAAGATTAATGAGAAATGAAGAATTCAAATCCCTCCTCTTCCAAATTTAATGTCATGTCTGCCCCTGCTAAAAAAGCAGAACTATAGGAAGATGTATCTTCTCTTCTTTAGCAAGAGCCTCAACAGCTTCCTGGTTGTCAAAAAACAAAGCCACATGTTTGTGTGTGCACCAAAAGCCCAACTGCTCCCTATCAAACTTGCCCTGACAACGTCTACACTTGTCCATTCCAGTAACTTGTCACTTAAAGTCGTCCCAGTTAACACTGATTTGTTGCTGATTAACTAGAGAACATGGTTGTTTAAAGTTGCATAATGCTCCCTTATAACGTTTGGCAGCCTCCTGCTTTGTCTACTGCTTGCAGAAAGAGCAGCCCACTGGAGCTAGCTGGTGGGGGCTTGGAACCAGGGTGGACCAGCAACCCCCCTACCAGTTCCTCGCTTTCCTAATTTCCCTGTGCAGCAGTCGCCAAGCAGGCTATCAATTGCTGGCAGTTCAGCTGTCCCTCCCCCCACTGCCATGTGCTGCTCCTGCCCTCTGCCTTAGAGCTGCTCCTGGGAGCCTCCTGCTTGCTGTGCGGGGGGCGGGGGGGAAAGGCGGGCTAATGTCAGGGTGCCCCCTTCCCCCCATTCCTGCCCCCCGCTTACCCCATCGACATAGAGTGTGGTGGGGGGAGGGACACACAACAGGGCTCAGGACAGAGGGAGCTTGCGGGAAGCAGCTGTTGTCTCAACTTGATAATCTACTTAAAAAAACAATGTGCTTAGAGTGGGGTCAGCGTACTTAAAGAGGCAATGCAAATCTCTCTCTCACACACACAGCGTGTGTGTCTCTGTCTCTGTCTGCCATGCTGTCTCCCCTCCCTCCATTCATGCTGCCTTGTAGAGTATGAGGCTACATTAACAACGTGTTAACCCTTGAGGGCTCAGCCGAGTTCTAGTTCATCATTTAGCAGTAAGGCATTCCTTGGGAAATATCCCACCAGGTGACTCCACCACCTCAACCAAGCTTCACAATCATCATTGCTGGGTACAGTATTAAACTGTTTGTTTAAAACTTTATAATATACATATACATATATATAATATAGTCTTTTGTCTGGTGAAAAAAAATTCCCTGGAACCTAACCCCCACCATTTACTTTAATTCTTATGGGGAAATTAGATTTGCTTAACATTATTTTGCTTAAGTCGCATTTTTTCAGGAACATAACAACTAAAACATTAAGCAAGGCGTTACTGTAAAAATATATAGCACTCTGAATATCTTAAATTTGAGGGACCAGAATGTAGCATGAATAGCTGACATGATGCTGAACACAACGTGTCCTTGTCTATGCTAACTGCAAAGTCGTGGTTAATATCATGTTAGTTAACTCAACCCTGCAAGGTAGTGTCCTACCCCAATAAAGTGAAGATAAGGCCTTTGTGTTGGCACTGAGTAGCTGTGCTAGTTGGTTTAGGAACTAAAGAGCCAGGAAGAACTGCAGGGCGTGTCTGTGCCCAGCACTCTGAATAAAGAAACCTGTGTATAGTCATGACACCCAAGTCCTGTCTCTACTGCGAGTGATTCCAGAGGATGGCTTTTTGTTTGGCACATAGCTTCTGTCACTGATAATAGGGAATCTTAACCAAGAAAGAGAGAAACCTGGAATAAATTACATGTGGAGCTGAGGGCAGAAAGAAACTGACCAACAATACTGACAAAACAAAACCCAGGGGAATCACTTCCTGCACCCTACAGCTGGTTCCAAATGTAAATCATTTACATAGATATTTCTTGAATCCGAAAGACTAGGCTCAGCTCCCTTTCTAACATAAAAGGAGCATAAATAGCAGCTGCTGGGTTATGACCAGTATGAAGAGATGAGAGAATTGGCACTCATGATATTTGATCCCTTGATTAAACCAATTTGAAATGATACGATTTAATTTGCATCTTGCATCAAAATTGTGAAATGTACACTCTACAATGATTAAAAATGCCTAAAAATTTATAATTCGTATAAGATCTTGAAGGCTTGACATTCTTAAACTGACCTATAGTGGAACTTTGCTATATTCATTTAAACTTACTGTGAAGCCAGTCATAGAAGCTTATAAACCAGAGATATAAAAGACCCCCTAGTTCAATTAGTCCATCATCTAGTTTGTTTCTAGTCTAGTTTTCTATAACTTTGTCTAGTTTAGCTTTCCACTTCTTCCCTTAGGAGAGCATTCCATGGTTTTAGAGTGTGCTGTCAGGAAGTTTCCCTGGTGTTTAGCCTAAATTTTCCTTTTCTTAATTTCAGTCCAGTATTTCTGCTGCTTACATTACCCTAAATAATTTATCTCCCTCATTGATGTATGCATACTTCATATAACTTTAGATAGTTACGATGTCAGACCTTTGTTGTCACTTAGATAATCTATACTTTACACACACACACGAGTCAAGCATTTGAAAGAGAGGAAATGCCCAAAATAAGGTTGCTAACATTTTTGGCCCCTTTGTGTGTATGCATTTTGATACATTTTATTTTTGTAATCACATTTTTTTCCCCACAGGACCCCGTCTCATTGAGTGCACAGACAGGATGGTGCTTGCTTAGTGTGATTTCAATATTCCTTTTTTAACCTCCTCACTCATTGTGTGGCCCTAGGCTTGTTTATAGGATACCATCCAAAACCTGCACTGAAGCCAGAATTATTTATATCCCCATGAGAGTGTCTAGGATGCTCTCACCATAGTATCTGAGTGCTTCACAAGAAGTAATGAATTTATTAGGGCTATCGATTAATCTCAGTTAACTCATGTGATTAACTCAAAAAAATAATCACGATTAATCGCTCTGTTAAACAATAGAATACCAACTGAAATTTAGAAAATATTTTTGGGAGTTTTTTTCTACATTTTCAAATGTATTGATTTCTATTGCAACATAGAATACAAAGTTTACAGTGCTCACTTTATATTATTACTTTTGACTAAAAATATTTGCATTGTAAAAATGATAAAAGAAATAGGATTTTTCAGTTAACCTCATACAAGTACTATAGTGCAATCTCTTTATCTTGAAAGTTTAACTTACAAATGTAGACTGTTTTTGTTACATAACTGCATTCAAAAACAAAACAATATAAAACTTTAGAGCCTAGCAGTCCACTCAGGCCTCCTTCTTGTTCAGTCAAATGCTAAGAGAAACAAGTTTGTTTACATTTATGGGAGATAATACTGCCCGCTTCTTATTTACAATGTTAGCTGAAAGTGAGAACAGGCACTGTTGTAGCCAGCATTGCAAGGTATTTACATGCCAGATTTGCTAAACATTTGTATGCCCCTTCATTCTTCGGCTACCATTTCAGAGGCATGCTTCCATGCTGACGATACTTGTTAAAAAAATAATATGCTAATGAAATTTGTTACTGAACTCCTTGGGGTGGAGAATTGCATGTCTCCTGTTCTGTTTTACCCGCATTCTGCCATATATTGAATGTTATAGACATCTAGGGTGATTACCCAGCACATACTGTTTTAAGACCATTTTAACGGCAGATTTGGCAAAACGCCAAGAAGGTATTAATGTGAGATTTCTAAAAATAGGTACAGCACTTGACCCAAGATTTAAGAATCTGAAGTGCCATCCAAAATCGGAGAGGGTCGAGTTGTGGAGGATGCTTTCAGAAGTCTTATAAGCGCAACACTCAGATGTGGATACTACAGAACCCGAAGCACCAAAACAGAAAATCAACCTTCTGCTGATGGCATCTGACTCAGATGATGAAAATAAACATGTGTCAGTCTGATCTGCTTTGGACCGTTATTGAGCTGAACCCACCATCAGCATGGACACATGCCCTCTCCTCCGGAACAGGGGTTGAAGCATGAAGGGACATGAATCTTTAGTGCATCTGGCATGTAAATAACTTGTGACGCCGGCTACAACAGTCTCAATTTCCGGTGACATTTTAAGCAAGATGCAGGCAGCATCATCTCCTGTAAATTGTAACCAAATTTGTTTTTCTGAGCGATTGGCTTAAGTAGGACTGAATGGACTTGTAGGATCTACAGTTTTACGTTGTTTTATTTTTGAATGCAGTAATTTTTTTGTGCATAATTCTACATTTGTAAGTTCAACTTTTATGATAAAGAGATTATCAGTACTTGTATTAGTTGAATTGAAAAATACTATTTCTTTTGTTTTTTACAGTGCAAATATTTGTAATCAAGAATAAATATAAAGTGAGCACTGTACACTTTGTATTCTGTGTTGTAATTGAAATCAATATATTCAAAAATGTAGAAAACATCCAGAATATTTAAATTTAAATGATATTCTATTATTGTTTAATAGCACGATTAATCTCACGATTCATTGTGATTAATTTTTTTAACCGCTTGACAGCTGTAGAATTTATCTTCAGACTCTATGAGATCAGGTATTACTAGCCCCATTTTACAAATGAGGAGCTGAGGCAAAGAGAGATTCAAGCCAAAACTGTCACAAGCTTCCACTTACTTTGGGAGCCCAACGTGAGACATTTAGGGGCTGTTTATTTCCAGAATTCTTAGGAATCAAGAGTTTTATAGAACTTAATTTGTCCAGAGCATGCCTCCATTTTCAATTGAAAATGTCAAACTAAATTTTGTTGAGCTTTTCATGCTGAAGGAAGCTTCAATATTTTGACTTTTTGTCCCAATTTGGGACAAAAACAAGTATTGCAATATTGGGATTTTCTGCTGGATGGAAATTCCATTTTGTTCTTCACTCTAGAAATTACATTACATACCTCTGTTATGTGCCACTGTACCCTGCTGATCCCTGCATCATCACCATCATTTTGACCCTGACCCATAAGCACTGCGGCACAGATGACTATCTTTTGAGTTATGTTAACTGGCACCAGTAGAAGGCTGTTATTCCATACAAAGTAAATTGGCTGAGATTCTTGGTGAGAAACTAGCTCTTTTTGTTTCCTTTCCCTCTCCTTGAGAAGGATCTTGGGGAACTCCTGTCCCATGCAGTGCCTCAGAGAGAGAGAGAGAGAGAGAGAGAGAGAGAGAGATGGGCTGCTGGGGCCAGGAGGGTAGTCAGGAGGAGCCTGGCCTAGTTCTTTTCCCCAAGTAGTAGTAACTCCCAGGTCATCCCAATGCAGCATGCACTGCTACTGCTTTGGTAATGGTGTGAGCTCAGCTCTTCAGAATGTTCATTTATTGTTTTGGCAGGCTGTCAACATATTTCTGGGAAACCTAGGAGAAAGAAGTGAAATGGTGATTTTTTTTCTGATTTTTAGCTTGGCTAAACCTGAATGGAATTTCACGAGATAAGGAAAAGACACTTCTCTAGCCTATGGGCTTCCTTCCTGATGAACTTCAAAGGCCTGCTGCAAACAGTTGAGGTATTAGAATTTCTTAAAAAAGGGATATAAGATTTTATTTTTATGATGGAAATTCTAGGCAACATAAATAGGGGGTTGGGGTTGCCACTACTGCTCCCTATAATCTAGGGGTATGTCTACACTATGAAATTAGGTCGATTTAATATGTCAATTCTTTAGAAATTGATCTGATATAGTTGATTGTGTGTGTCCCCACTTAAGACCATTAAGTCGGTGAGTGAGTCCACAGTACCGAGGCTAGCGTCAACTTTCAGAGCATTGCACTGTGGGTAGCTATCCCACAGTTCCCACAGACTCCGCCGTCATTGGAATTCTAGGTTGAGCTCCCAATGCCTGATGGGGCAAAAACATTGGCCCGGGTGGTTCTGGGTACATGTTTTCAGCCCCCTTCCCCTCTTGTCTCCCCCATGAAAGGAATAGCAAAAAATCATTTCTCCCCTTTTTCCCTGGGTTACCTGTACAGACAACATAGCACGGCAAGCTTGGAGCCCACTCAGCTCACTGTTACCATATGTCTCCTGGGTGCTGCTGGCAGATACAGTACTATAGTGCTACACAGCAGCAGCTCCTTTTTTTGTAAGTTAGCGAAGATGGTTACCAGCTCTACTGTACCGTCTGCTGCTGTCTCCTGGTTCCTCCTGGCCGGCTTTGGTGAGGTTGGCTGGGGGCTCCTGGGCAGACATGGGTGCTCCTGGCCGGCCTCAGTGAGGTCGGTTGGGGGCACCTGGACATAAATGGGAGTGACTCTAGTTTATTCTCTTATTTAAGTTTCATCTAATGGAATTTAGTCCTGCCTGGAATATCAGGCAAGCCTACCAAAGAACCAGAGAGGCAAACAGCCACTCCGGGTCAGAGCCCCAGACATCTTGATTCTTTGACAAGCTGCATGCCATTCAAGGGGGTGCACCTACAACTACCCCACCCCTGTGCTTCCCTTCTCCCCCACCCCTCCTGGGCTACCTTGTCAGTTATCCCACCGTTTGTGTCATGAAATATTAAAGAATGAATGAATTTGAAACAATGACTTTATTGCCTCTGCAAGTGGAGATCAAAGGCGGGAGGGGAGGGTGGTTGGCTTACATGGAAGTAGAGTGAACCACCATTCTGCACTTGCTCAGCCTACAGTTGAACTGCTCCTTATTACTGTCCAGGCTTCATGAGCCATGGGAGCAAGGGATAGGCTGGGGTATGTGTGACCACGTGGTCCTACTGACTGGGAGAGCAGCCTGAGGCAGAAGCCTCCGGCTGGCATGATATTCCAGGCAGGACTGAATCTCCATGAGACAAAACTTAAAGAAGAGAATGACCTGGAGTTATTTCCATTTTTGTCCAGGAGCCCCAGACCGACCTCACCAAGGCCGGTCAGGAGCACCCATGTCTGCCCAGGCATCCCCGACCAACCTAACCGAAGTCGGCCAGGATCACCCACAGGATGATGAAGACGGCTAGCAGTCGTATTGTACTGTCTGCCATCCACAGGGCAAGCCAAGGAGATGCTGCTGTGTAGCACTGCAGTACCACGTCTGCTAGCAGCACCCAGGAGACGTACCGTGACAGTGAGCTGAGTGGATTCTATGCTTGCTGTGGTATATTGTCTACACGTGTAACCCAGGAAAAAAGTGAGAAACTATTTTTTTGCCGTTGCTTTCATGGGGGGAGAGGAAGGGCTGACGACATGTACCCAGAACCACCCACAACAATGTTTTTGCCCCATCAGGCACTGGGAGTGCAACCCAGAATTCCGATGGGCTGCAGAGACTGCGGGAACAGTTCAGTAAGCCAACCCCGTAAGCCATGTCATCAGTTGCCCCTCCCTCAGTGAAAGCAATGGCTGAGAATCATTTCGTGTCTTTTTTTCCAGGCAGATGCCATACCACAGCAAGCATGGAGCTTGCTCAGATTGCCATGGCACTTATGAGCACTATAAACACCATGCACATTACCCTGCAGCGTATGCAACAGAATCTGCAAAAGCAGGTGAGGAGGTGCGATGACAAGAATGATGAGGACATGGACACAGACTTCTCTCAAAGCACGGCCCCCTGAAATTTGGCTACCCTGGTGGCAATGAGGCAGGTTCATGCCATGGAACGCCGATTCTGGGCCCGGGAAACAAGCACAGACTGGTGGGACCACATAGTATTGCAGGTCTGGGATGATTCCCAGTGGCTGCAAAAACTTTCACATGCATAAGGGCACTTTCATGGAACTTTGAGACTTGTTTTTCCCTGTCCTGAAGCGCAAGAATACCAAGATGAAAGCAGCCCTCACATTTCACAAGTGAGTGGTGTTAGGCCTCTGGAAGCTTGCAACGCCAGACAGCTACTGATCAGTTTGGGATCAATTTGGAGTGGGCAAATCTACTGTGGGGGCTGCTGTGATCCAAGCAGCCAACGCAATCACTGAGTTGCTGCTATCAAGGGTAGTGACTCTGGGAAATGTGCAGGTCATATGGATAGCTTTGCTGCAATGGGATTCCCTGACTATGGTGGGGTGATAGATGGAACGCATATCCTTATCTTGGCACCAGAGCACCAAGGCAGCCAGTACATAAACCGAAAAGGGTACTTCTCAATGGTGCTGCAAGCACTGGTGGGGATCACAAAGGATGTTTCACCAACTTCAACGTGGGATGGCTGGGAAAGGTACATGACGCTTGCATCTTCGGGAACTCTGGTCTGTTTGAACAGCGAGAGAAAGGGACTTTCCAGATCAGAAAATAACCACTGGGGATGTTAAAATGCCTGTAGTTATCCTTGGGGACCCAGTCTACCCCTTAATGCCATGGCTCATGAAGCCATACACAGGCACCCTGAACAGTAGTGAGGAGCTGTTCAACTGCAGAATGGTGAAAGAATGAGCCTTTGGACATTTAAAAGTGCACTGGTGCAGTTTACTGACTCGGTTAGACCTCAGATAAAACCAATATGCCCATCCTTATTACTGCTTGATGTGTGCTCCACAATATCTGTGAGAGTAAGGGGAAGACGTTTATGGGGGAGTGGGAGGTTGAGGCAAATTACCCGGCTGCTGATTATGTGTATCCAGACACCAGGGCAGTTAGAAGAGCGCAGCAGGGTGCAATGCACATCAGAGAAGCTTTGAAAACCAGTTTCATGACTGGCCAGGCTATGGTGTGAGAGTTCTGTTTGTTTCTCCTTGATGAAAACCCGCTCCCTTGCTTCACTCTACCTCCCTGTAAGCCAACAGCCCTCCCCTCCCACCTTGGATCACCGCTTGCAGAGGCAATAAAGTCATTGCTGTTTCAAATTCCTGCATTCTTTATTAATTCATCACACAAATGGAGGGATAACTGTCAAGACAGCCTGGGAGGGGTGGGAGAGGAGGGAAGCACTGGGTGGAGTGTGGGAGGACGGGAGGAGGGAAGGACAAGGCCACACTGCACTTCAAAACTTATTTATTGAATGCCAGCCTTCTGTTGCTTGGGTAGTCCTCTGGGGTGGAGTGAGTGGGTGCCTGAAGGCCCCCCCACTGCATTCTTGGGCGTCTGGGTGAGGAGACTATGGAACTTGAGGAGGAGGGTGGTTGGTTACAGAGGGGCTGCAGCGGTGGTCTGTGCTCCTGCTGCCTGTCCTGCACCTCAGCAATATGCCGGAGAATATTAGTTTGATCCTCCAGTAGCCTAAGCATTGCTTCCTGCTTCCTTTCATTATGCTAACACCAACTATCATCTTGATCCCGCCATTTTTCCTCTTATCCTTTCATTAATTTTGTGCTTTTCTGCACTTTGACATTGTTTGCCTCCATGCATTGTGCTGGGCTCTTTCAGTGTGGGAGGACTGCATGAGCTCAGAGAACATTTCATCACGAGTGCATTTTTTTCTCCTTCTAATCTTCGCTAGCCTCTGGGATGGAGATGATACATGGAACATTGAAATATTTGCGGCTGTGGGAGGAAAAAAAGGGAGAGTAGTATTTAAAAAGACACATTTTAGAGAACAATGGATAGACTCTTTCATGGTGAACCAAGCTGTTAACATTATATAGCATGTGTGCTTTCTTTACAAGGTCGCATTTTGCCTCTTATATTGAGGGCCTGCTTGTTTGGTGTGAGAGATCACATATGCAGGTCCGGTGGGCAACAGAATTTGGTTTGCAGGCAGATATGGTAAGCCACAGTCTTTTGCTTTTTAACCTTCATAACATGTGGGAATGGTTTCAAACAGCAGTGCCCTCATGTCCCATACCAAGCACCCATTGGGTTGGCCATTTAAAATGGATTGGCCATTTAAAAGGAGAAGCTGCAGTTTTCGGATTAACACGGAGCACAAACCCAACTAAACAGTTCCACCCCACTCTATGCTCTGGGATGATTGCTTCACTCCTCCACCCACCACATGGAACACAGCGGCGATGATTTCTGTTCAGCCACAGGCAAACAGCCCAGCAGGAACGGCCACCTCTGAATGTCCCCTTAATAAAATTCCCCTATTTCAACTAGGTGACCAGGAATAATATTACTCTCCTGAGAATAACACAGAGAGATAAAAAACGGATGTTGCTTGAATGCCAGCAAACCATACGCTGCCATGCTTTGTTATCCAGTGATTCCAGACTACGTGCTATTGGCCTGGCATGGTAACGGAGGACGGAATAAGGCTTTTGCAATGGCTTTGGGAGTACATCCAGGAGAGCTTCACTGAGATGTCCCTGAAGGATTTAGGCTCCATTCCCATACACATTAACAGACTTTTCCAGTAGCTGTACTGGCCTTGAGTGCATCCCAAGTCTTCAGGGCAAATTAATCATTAAACACGCTTGCTTTTAAACCATGTACAATATTTACAAAGGTACACTCACCAGAGGTCCCTTCTCCACCTTCTAGGTCCAAAAGCCCACCTTGGGATCCAGGGTGAAAAACAGTTCCTGGCTGTCGGGAAAAATGGTTACTCCACTTTCTTGCTGTGAGCTATCTTCAACCTCCTCCTCCTCCTCCTCCTCTTCCTCTTCCCTCAAATCCTCATCCCTGTTGCATGAGAATCCATTGACAGAGTCAAAGCACAGGAGTGGGGTAGTTGTAGGGGCACACCCTAGAATGGCATGCAGCTCATCATAGAAGCGGCATGTCTGGGGCTCTGACCTGGAGCATCCATTCGCCGCCCTGTTTTTTTGGTAGGCTTGCCTCAGCTCCTTAAGTTTCATGTGCTACTGCTGCGGGTCCCTGTTATAGCCTCTGTCCTTCATGGCTTTCATGAGATTTTTTCAAAAGTTTTAGCATTTTGTCTTTTAGAACGGAGTTCTGATAGCACAGATTTGTTTCCCCATACAGCGATCAGATCCTATACCTCCTGTTCGGTCAATGCTGGAGCTCTTTTGCGATTCTAGGACTCCATGGTTACCTGTGCTGATAAGCTCTGCATTGTCACCTGTTCTGATCAGCTCACCACGGTGGCCAAACAGGAAATGAAATTCAAAAATTCGTGGGCCTTTTCCTGTTTACCTTTGTCATAAACAGATAGCTAAGGGTTAATGTCTCTTTCACCTGAAAAGCTTCAATGCAAATTCTTCTGCTCTCACTGAAGCAAGCATGAGGCTGTATCATCTTCCTTCTGTGAGAGGAAATGAAAAAAAATCAGGCTTCATTTCATACATATTGCTAACAGTTCTGCTATGGATCATTCTTGGCATGCCCCACATTGTTATGAACTAAAGCTGGCATCAGGATAGTTGGTAGTGGCAGCTGGTGAACTGTGGGATACAACAGAAAAAGAAAGCTGGGTCTCCAAGTAATGACTAACCTGGGCCCTAGATTCCTCCCCAGCTGTGAGGCTGGATTCTATGGAAGGCTGCTATAGATATAGTGTGTTCATGGTTCATATTTAGTGACACAAGCACACTCACACACACGTGTGTTTCTGCGTACTTTGCTGCACCAATGCCCTCTATAGATGAACCACCACTGGTAGCAGGGGCTTCTGAGCTTGGAAGGTTGCAGAGGGGGAAAGATTCTGTCTCATTTCCCATTCAGGAGTTAGTTTACTATCCAGAAAATCTATTCAGTGTTCTTTCAATTAAAAACTCATCCCTGGATCTGAAATAGCCCAAATATCTTTACCTTCAGGACAGGGCCCCTTTATTTTCTTAGGCTTTAGATGACAGAGTGGGTTGTTGGGTAGGAGTCATTGGAGAACAAAGGTTGGGGAATTTATAGTCTGGCTCGGTGGTTCTCAATCATTCCCATACAGGGACTCCTCTCCTATTTAGCTACACAGAGAGGGTCAGCAGGCGATAACTCACTGACACCTTGTCATGATCTCCAGTTTGAGAAACTTGTGGTCTAGCTGGTGGTTTGATTTACATTCTATAGGTTGAGGCTGACCTGCCTGGTTCATCCATATTTTGGATTAGTCTGTAGATTTAAACAATATTTGTAAAAGTGCCCACATCTCCAGGATAGGGTTTTTTTGTTTCAGTAAATTAGTAATTCATGGTACTGGAATAGCATTGTTTGTAATATTTGCACAAAGTTCTAGAATATCAAGGTATTAATGATTTGTTTGTAGGCAACATAAGGCAAACACACACTTTTTTATATTTGCTAGAATTTTATTACTTTAAAAGGAGAAACTCAATTAGTAGACCTCATTAATTTCTAATATCTAAGTGTTTGCATTGAATATATTTGTTCCTTAGTTAGGTATTGCTGTCTATATATCAGATAAAATACATTGCCATGGCACAGCCCTTGCTAGTCAGATCTCTCATTTACCTGATGTGTGAACGTGCTACTGCCTTGACAGCTGTGAGATTCTTCTATCAGCCAGAGGCTAGGAATCCTAACTTGCACTTTACTTTGCTTGAAACTTGAATGCATGTGAAATTACAGACATTACCTTTGGCCAAACAGAAATGAGGTAACATATTGAGTGCACCAGTGAGTAGGCAACTTTTTAGCAAGGAATGTTAATGTTGGATTCAAATTACCAATCTCTTTCTTGTCTGTTGTTATACATCTGAATCTTTCATCCTCATGGGCTATTGTCTCTTCTCTGTGTGGCTGGAACGCTTGGCAACATCGACATATGCACTCATTTCAAGGGGGGTATATAACCCACCACCACACAATGATTTTGGAGGCTATATGTAGCTTGGTATATTGGTGTGTGAACAGGATATTCAGCTTGGCCGTCCTAGATTCTGAATTCCTTTCTTTCAGCTACAAAGCACAGCCAGCACATAGAGTGGCAGGGCAAGCTTCCCCCCGACTGCTTCACTCACCATGTCTGACCTTGGCTTGGCGTGAAAGAGTAGATAGTTCAGTCGGCACACTTGTTCAGTGCTTAACGTCCCCAAGGGGACTGCCATCTAGAGCGCTCACTGCTGTGGTTTCTTTGACACTTGCATACTAGCCACTGGGCTGAAACCAGCAACTCCATTTACAAATCTTTAAGTCTCTCACTAATAACTCTGGCTGGATTTGAACAAGCATCCCCCCAAAATTGACTGTAGACTGGGGGGAACCCCTCTTTTTAAAAATTAGATGAAAAATCACTTATTTAAAAGAATCCTTGGAGGTAATATGATCGCAGTGGTGGCACATGCTTGGCATATAAAATGCTGGACTATCTGGCCACTTATTTCAATACATGTTCCTAATTAGAGTCTCCTTATCATAAGCAATTACTGTTAAATACAGCGCATGGTGGAAGGGAGAGAGTAATCGCAGGTAGGTTTGTTTGGAGCAGTATGAGCCTGTTTTTGCCTCCGGCTTAGTTAGCTGTCAAGAAAACTTCTGGAGCACCCACAGTTCGCAGGCTTTCCAGCGGATCATAACCAATAAAGGCGACAAGTCCAAGCTGTGGAAGGTGAGCAAACGTGTTGTCACCATGAGCACCACACAACAAAACCACCTTTACACAAGGCACCATCGAATAATCACAAACAGTCACTTGGGTCAAAAACACTCCCTGGCTTTAGAAATATGCGAGTCTTGTATAAAGCACTGATCAAAATGAGGTCACAATTTTGTGAGGCTGGTATCTGCTTCTTTGTGGGCAATGTGTTTTGCCATGTGTATTGTTTGGTCATTTGCCCCTCTCTGAGGGGGGAGGGCAAGAAATGCATCCCTGAGGCAGGAAACTCTGCAGAAGATCAGAGTGCAACTTGATGAATATCTATTAAATATGTGGATCCACACTGCTGCCAGTTAATTCTGGTGAGAGAGAACAGAGCAGAAAAGCAGTGCATTGTGCTTATGCATGTGGAGCGGATTGTTAATGCTTGTGTGCAGTGGTGATTGGTTTGTAGAAAATGAAACCCATGGTGGCCCAGATTCTGCTACCCTTACTCAAGACCAGTCGAATCTTACTCTGGGAGTAGTCTCATTGAAGCCATCAGGAGCATTTGTGGAGTAAGGTGTTACTCTACATATACAGGGCCAGATCCTGACACTTTTATTACATATTACTGTATGTTACTTCATGGCAATGTCATGATCCTAGGTCTTAGTGCTAGAATCATGTGCTCTATGATACTAACCTTGTTTGTTGGTTCCCTAGTGTTTATTTATAAACAGCTACAGTACTGCTGCAGATTTGGGCTGAAACAAAGGGAGCAGACATAATCTCTGGACACCTGTTTATTATAGATTTTTTTTTCTTGGTCCAGGGGAAGATTAAAATCCAACCCATAAGATCTATAGTGAATCTATAGTGAATCTCAGATAATCTAAACTGTGAGGAGAGGTTAAACATCTTTTTCTAACTTGCCAAAACCTCTTTGGCCCCCAAGGATTTAGCAAAGATATTTGGGTGTCTTGACAGGTAATCATAAGAGTCTTGGTTTCAATAAGTAAGTAACTTATGAAAATGCTCAGTTGACTCTCTGAAATTCTTCACCTTTATGGTCCTCTGTAGACAGATCATGCTTTGTGATTCTATACAAGCCCATTTTCACTGGACTGATACTTGGCTGCTAATGAGCAAGTTCATGGTTCTGACATCAACCTACCAAATCCTGCAAAACCAAGCTTCTGCATACTTTTCTGGTTGAGCTCATCCTTATATCCTGTATTTTCTATTCATCACACTCCAGGGATGTATGTTTACTTAGCAGTCCTGCCTCTCAACACTCAGGGTAAGGGGGCATGGCGCCAAGTCATTATCTGCCCATGCGAGCAGCCTCTGGAGTATTAAATCCTTGTCCAAACCAAAAAGGCTGATTTCCATCCTGTTTTTTTAAAAGGATAATACGAAACTATGAATTTTCTTAAACTCCGATTTTAGTAGGGTTGGATTCTGATTCCATTTTAATCAGGAGGTGCGTGCACACACACACACAGGGGAAGAAGGAAATATTGAGCAGGATGGGCAAAGAGTTTCAATAGGAGAAGGTCCCATCCAGCTCTGACTTCTAAAGCTGTGTAGGCCTATTCTGCCCCCTTTTCTCACACTTGGAAGCCCCTTACAGTTCTAACAGAAGGTAGTATTCAGCATGAGAAAGAGTGGCAGAATTAGATCATAGAGTAAGTTATTTATGTATCTCTTAGGATGTTTCCCAACATTTGCCCATGTTGAGTCACATCTTTTTTTCCATATTTGAAGTCCATAATAATTGAGCTTTGTGCACAAGAGGTTTGGGAGAGGACAGATTTGTTACTTAACCCCCTACTATGAGGCAGGTTGAAGGGCTATAGCAAACAGCTGGCACTCTAGCCAGTTGTGGCGAATATATCTGTACAGTTTGGACCCAGTGGAGACCTCTCTGTCACACCCTTAGTGCTAATGTAGCAAGAGCTGCCATGGAACTCAGCTCTGTGCTGTCCCCCAATTTTTATTATACATGAGTTATTTTAGATTAAGAAAAACAGTGAAAGTAAAGTCTTTGAGAGAACAGTAAGTGCATCTGTCCACTTCCCCAGCAAAATGGCAACTGTGCTCCACACACAGGCAGAGCTGTTTTAAAGTTCCCAGGCAGGGGAAAGCAATGACTTCATAGTAACAGAACTACTGACACTGCACTTCCAAAGATCGGGAGCTTTAAGGTTTTTCCACTTTAACCCCCTACATATGTGTCCCCTGATATTTGCATATTAATTGCTTGTTCAGAATTTGCTTCTAAACTGAACTAATTTAAATCATTGAGCCAGTTCTCCCTTCCTTCCTAGGGGTTTGCTTTGGCTTTTGACTTAACAACAAAACATGAACTTTAGTCTAAGCTGTTTTCCTTGAGCTTGGCTGTTCCTAGGTTCTTTCTCCTCTGTGTCCTATCTGCCCCGTCTTCCCTTTTCTTCAGAGACATGCTCCAGGCAAGGGCGGCTCCAGGCCCCAGCACACCAAATGCGTGCTTGGGGCAGCAAGCCGCAGGGGGCGCAGGCAAAATGCCTAGAGCTGCCCGTGGCTCCAGGTCACTCCAATCCTTGGTGCTACTAGCAGCCTGAGTCAGCAGAAATACCTGCAGCTTCATGTTGGTTCCTAACACTTACTAGAGAGACCCTGTTTTCCTATGCATGCTTCATGAGGCTTCATGAGTTCAATTGCAGGATCTGGCTGTTAGATTGTAAGCTCTGATTACTTAGATCGTAAACTTTCTGGGATGGAGAATGTCATTTCATCATATGTGTCCCCAGTGCCACCTGTGGTGGGGCCCTGTTCCATGACTCAGACCTCAGTATGCCACTGCCATACAACTTAATAGAACCTTTGCATTTTTTTCTGTCAAAGTTCAGAATTAAAATGAAAAATATTGTCAGTTTCAAAATTATTTGTTCTATCAGTTCGGTAGCTGGTCAGAAAATGTGAAATCCAATTAATTAAATATCAATTTTTGTGGACTTTTTCCCAACTAAAGCCAAAATTTTGACAAAAAATATATCACAGAAAAAAAAACAGTTCTGGAAAATGTTGACCAGTGGTAATAAATTACCAGCTCCTTCGGGTATGTTCTTCCTCATAGAAATAAACATATGAGAGACTTCTTCATCTCAAGAGACCAAGAGCTTCATTGCAACATTACACCGCTCCTCTAAAGGCAAAACCCATTGTCTGGAAGGATTTTTCCCTGACTGAAAATTAGAAAATATACACTTCTTTACAACAGTTCTGGCACTGTAAAACCAGCTGGAGTTGTTCGGAATTAATGAATACCTCACGACTTAGTCAAGTTCAAGGATACTCTTATCTGTTTTAGTGTTCCATGCGCAATTTGATATAGCTCTGTTACTCCATACGGCTTACAGCTCAAAACGTACTTCTGACCACTGAAAGGCAGCTTTTCAAGTTCATACATGAAACATCCTGAGGTCTAATATATTAAAACTTCTTTAACTGATGCAATTTTAGGAGATGGAATGTAGTTTTTTCTACCATACAAGGCTTTACTTTAGGGTTTTTTCTTCTTTACTCTTAGAACTTACTGAGCACTCTTAACTTAGGCAAATCTCCTAATGGAGTAGAACTGGAGCTTTGCCTGAATAAGGAATGCTGAATAGGGCTCTTATTGCAATACAGGATAGAAGAATTGCAGTAGTAGACAGAGGAGAACAATAAATATGCAATTACAAAACCTGACAATATGCAGTCCAATCTGCATTGCACTTAAAAGCAAGTAGGTGTACACAATGGCAGGGAGGTTAATCTTTCTAGAATCATGTTTATTCTGTGTAGTATATAGAGATATCTGATGGAAGGAAACCTTGCAGACCACCACGAGAACATGGTACAGCACAGATGTTTCGTCTCTTCCAGAAAATGAGCCTCATTTTTCTAAGTTGGCAGAATCTGTCTCAGAAATATTTCCAAACTCAGCAGCAGTGCTTCTGTGTGCAGCTGTGGCTTGCATTTGTCAAAGTTTGTCTCAAAGTGGTGGAAGCAACTCAAAAGTTCCATCAACAGCACAGGGCACAAATACTTTGCTCTTGACATCCTGTACCTAATAGTTTTGACCTGTTTTTGTTCTGAAGGTAACACACAGTGCATTGACTCTCCCCAGTAACAGAAATAATTGCAGGGATCTCACGGTACAAACTGTACACTTAATTTTTTTATAATTGTATTTTTATGGGCATCGATTTCTTCCTTATTATCCTCTCTGACAGTGGCTTTCTTTGTTTGCAAACCATCTTCTGAACTTGGCATATAGAGGGATTAAAAAAGACACCAAAGCTGCAGTCAGTGGTATTAACAGTGGGAACCTCAGCCTCTTATTATAGTTTAAAAGCTCTCACATTTTAGGCAGTGAGACTGTTGTGCCTTTGTTCCTCACTTTGCATATTCAAGTTATGACTTGAGAAATCCAAACAATTGTAGGTTGCTTTAATGGGTTGTAACCTACAAGTTTGTTCTTAGTGTTATAACTTCCTGAAGTCAAGTAATAAATTACAGGGTAGGCAGTCATAAAGTGATGGAAGGAGGCTATTAATGTTATCACAGGAACACTAGCCAAAATGTCTCCACCTGAAGCTTTATATGGGAGTGAAAATCAAAGACTCAGCAAAATATCACAGGAATCACTGGATGATAGATTTACAGTGAATATCTTGGATGGACTTTTCTTCAAGATTTAGAGCCAATGAATATACTCTATCTGATTGTAACCATTCCAGGAAAATAAAGTCTGTTCATACAGCATATACTCCTTCATATTTTATAATATATCTACTGTTTTTGGCAATTAGCTATTTTTCTCCTACCTGATGAATACCATCGTAGCTTCTATTACCAGAAAGCTAGGCATTTTGCCTGTCTCCTAACAGTTAGTTCATTCCTCTGAGATTTTAGTGTGCTCACTTGTCAGATAACTTACAATCCAAATATAGAGCTCCTTATTTTGGTATGTTGCTGATATTAGCTCAGCAACTGAAAGGGCAGTAATTGTAGTAGGATATTAGGCCCAAGTTATGGTAGTAGGATATTATCTTTTACCTCTATGGGTCTGAATCTGACCCAGGACAATAGTGATTACATATGTCCTTATGTGTGCGTGTGCTTAGATGGGATGGAACATCACACCCAGGAGGTGTGCGGGTTACACTTACTTGAATGAAGTTCACTGGTTTCAGTGAAGTGAACTGGTAGTGTCTTACTGCTAGCTCTTGTCAACAGGTCTCCGTCTCTCAGTATCTACTACCACCACAAATGGCACACAGCATTGTCTATTCGACATTGGTGTGGCTTCATTTGGAGTACTGTGTCTAGTTTTGGGCCCCACACTACAAGAAGGATATGGAAAAATTGGAAAGAGTCCAGCGGAGGGCAACAAAATGATTAGGGTGCTGGAGCACATGACTTATGAGGAGAGACTGAGGGAACTGGGATTGTTTAGTTTGCTGAAGAGAAGAATGAGGGGAGATTTGATAGCTGCTTTCAACTACCTGAAAGGGGGTTCCAAAGAGGATGGATCTAGGATTCTCGGTGGTACCAGATGACAGAACAAGGAGTAATAATGGTAGTGGGGGAGGTTTAGGTTGGATATTAGGAAAAACTTTTTCACTAGGAGGCTGGTGAAGCACTGGAATGGGTTACCTAGGGAGATGGTGGAATCTTCTTCCTTAGAAGTTTTTAAGGTCAGGCTTGACAAAGCCCTGGCTGGGATGATTTAGTTGGGGTTGGTCCTGCTTTGAGCAGAGGGTTGGACTAGATGACCTCCTGAGGTCCCTTCCAACCCTGATATTCTATGATTCTATGATTCTACAACAGGGGTCGACAACCTTTCAGAAGCGTCGTGCCGAATCTTCATTTATTCACTTTAATTTAAGGTTTTGCATGCCAATAATACATTTTAACTTTTTTAGAATGTCTTTTTCTATAAGTCTATACTATATAACTAAAGTATTGTTGTATGTAAAGTAAATAAGGTTTCAGAATGTTTAAGAAGCTTCATTTAAAATTAAATTTAGAGCCCCTTGAACTAGTGGCCAGGACCCAGGCAGTTTGAGTGCCACTGAAAATCAGCTTGTGTGCTGCCTTTGGCACCCGTGCCATAGGTTGCCTACCCCTGTCCTACAACATCATGTTGTCAGTCTTACTAAACACAGTCCTAAAGATGTGCCCCGAAACTGGGCCCTACAGTGGGTCACTGCAGATGATCAGTGAAATATGGTGGTGAGGTAGAACAATGAAGAGATACTTGCCCTGCATATGACCATGCTGTAGTTGTTCCATGGTTGGTTAGAGGGCTGTAGTTTATAGGGCTCTTAATCCAGCACATCCAAATTTAACAGAGAAAAGGAAGTAGACAGTGGCTAGGTAACAATGTATTTCAACTGTGAAAAAGGCCACTGGCTGGAGACTTCAGAAGAGAAGAACTTGGGGCAGTACTTCAGTATATTCTTAATGCTAATCACAAGTCATAATATAGGTTACACAGAACAATTATCACAGTTAAAATGGCTATAAACCTTTATGTTTAAGACAAAATATGTGGTGCAGAACAGATACAAATCGATGTTCTAGAAAATGTCCACCCGCCCCAACTATGTGAAGTTAGATCTCATTACTTTAGCATATAGGTTCCTTGCAGAGGCTTCTCCTCATAGTAACATTATTGCTCTAATAATCAGATCAGACTAAACCAAATACCCCAACACATATCAAAATAAAAAAAAAATCATCCACCCTCCCAACTCCCAGTGTGCACAGCAGAAGGGAACACAGTTGGGGAAAAAGCCAAAGTGGGACTCTAGGGTGAGGGAGAATGGCAACTCAGGAATGAATGTTGCACCTTAACTCTGCTAGTAACCTTCACACCTTGAAGAAAACAAAGGGCTGGAGGTAGGGAGTTCCCAAAAAGGAACTGGACTAAACAGTTTGACTTTTTCTCTTTATTAAACTGTAACTTTTCTCTTGAGCCTCCAGCCCCAAACTACAAGTGAAATTTATAAAAAGGGAAAGCTATCTGCTGCTATATATGACTCACATCCCGTGTGACCATAGAGTGCAACTCAAAGCTGCAGGCACTGACAGCTCTCTGATGGACACCATAATTTTAGACATCATGATGCTTTTGGACAAAGTGTAGAAACTGGATTCCTGACAAGTGGTTCCTTCTGCCACACAACAGATTTACAACACCTGATAAGTCTCATGTTGGTTTGGAAGAGTTGGTGATTTTTTTTCTTAAGTCTTCTGCCCATGAGAATGTATCAGAAACAGAAACTAGTAACCTGAAGCCTAGAGACAAGGCCCTGATCCTGCAGTTAGTTGCAGAAAGGTAGATCCCTGCACCTACAGCACCTCATTCAAAGTCATTGGTGCTCTACTCAGGCACAATGGTCTGCCTAATTGCAAAACTCTTATAGCTGGTAGTCTTGATCTCTGCACATATCCAGTGTCTGTCCTTTGAGATCAGTACTGCAACTGACAGCAGAGTTAGCTCAAATTCCCAGCCTCTTTCATGCCTGCCCTTACAGGGGGAAAAGCTAATAGATGGTGTTGTAGTCTCAGGAACTAAAGTGCATTAGGCTGGCTGTAGAGCTATGAGTTCAGTTCCTGCTGGGGACTAATTTTTTTTTCTTGGAAACAATTGCAGTTGCCATCACTCAGAGAAAGCAGTTGGTCAGGGGACAGGAAAAGAGAGAAAAATGGAAGTGGGAGGGAACCAATTTAAGAGTCCTTCCCATGTACCTGAAGCCAGTCAATGAGGCCTGAGGCAGTTGAAGGGTATGTCTACACACTGCAATTAAAAACCCACAGTTGGCCTGTGCCAGCTGATTCAGGCTTGCAGGGCTTGGGCTGCGAGGCTGTTTCATTACAATGTAGACTTCTAGGCTCGGGCTGGAACTGGGACCTAGGACCCTGCAAGATGGGAAGGTCCCAGAGCTTGGGCTGCAGCTTGAGTCCAGAAGTCTACGTTGCAATGAAACCTGCAGCCTGAGTCAGCTGTCATCGGCCAGCCATGGGTTTTTAATTGCAGTATAGACATATCCGCAGTTATCCATGACCCGCTTGTGTGTGCGAAGAGCCAGCATGCAGGTGGGGTTCTCCACCATGAAAAGCAAGAGGTAGAGGATTTATAAAATTGATGGTATAAAAACAATTATGACTGGTTTTCTGTATGTCCTATTATTCTGATGCTGATTGCTAGGTGTTTTTCTTGTGGTAAAGAAGAAACAGGACAAATCTGTGTTCAGGCTGCTGAACACAGCCAGGATTCTGTAGTTCTTTCTGGGTCTCTAGCTTGCAGACTACCTAAATGTAAGTATACTGGCTAATGTCACCACACAGGATCTCCATTGTCTTGCCAACCACTTGTGTTCAAATATCACATTAGGTTCCAAGAAATCTTGCATTTCGCTTAAAAATTTTTAGACTTAAAATAAAATAATACATTTAAAAGAAGTAACTTGGAGTCTTTGTTTGTTGTTGTTTAAACTATATTTATTCAGGAAGTTTTAACAGCTTAGCAAATCTTAGCCACATAAATATCAGACAATACAATAATCATTACAACAGTGACCTTTTGTTAAGAGAAACATTATACAGTTGTATAATCATTGGATCTCTCTATTTAACAGGGTGTTACCATGTTATAGAATGACCATCTTTACACTACCCATGACATGTCTTTTCTAGTGATTTTATTAAATTGAGTGAATTATGTGATTGACACCTATTTAACCAACCAGACATCTCTATCAAATGTTAATATTGGGGCGGGGGTGGGAGTGGGGAAGACAGGTTGCTTTTATTTTTTCCCAGATGAATGCACTTTGTCTACATAGCATTGAATAAATGCTAACCAAATATCTAGGCATCTATTTGCCTTTGTTTTGCTGGGTACATAATTGTTGGATATGCTTTTTATTTGCCTTTTTTATTTTCTAGCCTTTAAAATTCATGTTTTTCAGCTTTTCCTTGCTAGCTTTTCGCTACACAGGGGCTAGATGCTTTTTGTTTTAAATGAAAGGAAGTTGAGATTTTCTCATAACAATGTGATTCCAGAGCTTTTAGAAAAACACCAAATATTGCAAAACTTGTATTAAAATCACAAGAATTGGCAAGACTGTTTTCAGTCTGTAATAGTAAGGCTTTCTCCCTGTTCCCCTTAGCCCATATTTGTAATAGTGCCATAAAATTCAAATGATGGAAAATGACATCAGATCAGACACAAAATACATATAATCTACAGACGCATCTATACAAATTCATGCTGGGCATTATAGTGTCATTTGGAGTATTTTCATTGAAGAAGTGAGATATTATAAAGGAAAGGAATATATTGTCAGGAACAGTAGTATTTTTGTTGAGTGGTAGACAGACTTTCTTGATTCAATGTGCATTTTTAAAGTAGTTATTTTTTTAAAAGTAACAATACGGGGGGTCGTTCAGCAGAACTAGCAAGTGTGCATTGCTGACCCTGCAGGATGACTCTGATGTGATCACATGCTTGTAACACGAAAAAGAA
The DNA here is from genome assembly GCF_007399415.2 of Gopherus evgoodei. NCBI lineage: Eukaryota > Metazoa > Chordata > Testudines > Testudinidae > Gopherus > Gopherus evgoodei. The sequence goes on along the minus strand of NC_044323.1, from coordinate 26,429,151 downwards.
TTTCTGTATCATTTCACCATTCTGAGCTATTTATCGGGAAAATTATACAACATATAGTCCCCTCTCAGTGGTTTTCAATACGTTTTGAATGAAGAGACTGTACGGACAGCTGATTTTAATCTGAGAATCCACTTTAAAGGGGCTCAGGAGAGTCAGTGCTAATAGAGAAGCTAAGAGATACAAAAGTATTAGTTACTCAACAAATGGGAACATGGTAAGTGAGATTCCGAAGATAATACAGAAGAGGAAATAGATACCTGTTGATCCTGCCGTAGACACAAAGATAATGAATGGAGAGTGCGGAAGCAAGCTGATGCCATCTAGGAATGTCTTTTATCATATAACGCATATGCTGCTGTGGACTGAAACGCCAAGTTCAAACTCAAATGAGGATTCAAAGACCAGAAAGCAAGATGTTAACAGAAATGAGAGATACATGTTAGAACATTAATTTATAGCGGGATTGTCACACTGGAGAACACTGTAAATATATCAGGCTAGTAACATATGTTTAGGTTTGAGAGGTAGCAAAATGTTTTTGTCTCACTAAATAATTGAGATTTTTAATTGTATATTCTATTCCTACCCTAAGTCTGTTCCTGTATCTTTATAAGTTATCTGGGCTCGGTACTGTCTCTTCACCTGTATTAGCCCAGCACCAAACACAAGGAGGCCCTGATTCTGCTTGGAGCCTTTGGCTACTATTGCAATATAAATGATTATTATTATTAACTTACCTTACCACTGTAGCTTTCTCTTCACCCTCTCTCCTTTTCCCTCCTTCATTCCTGTCTGTGTCCTATGGGCCTGCAACTTTGTTGTCTACTTTGACTACTCTTCTCATTGGGTTACTCCCATCATTTCTTCCTCTACAATGTCACCAAAATTCATTCATTCCATCTCCATTGCCAAAACCCTGGTCCAGACTATGACTATAGTAGCCATTCTTCTTTGGAGCCTGGCCTCACTTTTTGACCCCCACCCATATAAAATGCAGCCCTGAAAGTCATATACTTTGTCTGCATCTCTGTCCACATCCAGTCTTATTTAAAGCTCTTTGCTGGCTTCCTCTTGTCTGCTGCATCAAACACAATCCCTTTCCTTTGCTCTTCACCAGCTATCTGCACTTTGCTCTCTCCATGCCACAGAAATAACTACTTCTTTATTGCCGGCTCTCATTCGCCTCTTTATTCCCGGTCCATGTGACTCTCGGATTGGAAGCTTCTTCCTGGCACATTCCATCATAGCTTAATCTCTCCTTAAATTACATTCGCCCATGAGGCCTATGAAATGTAGTTTTCTCCTCTTGGAAACAGTATAATCAAGAAACACAACCCACCACTGGCCCTGAAGATGTCCACCTCACCAACCAGAGAAACTACCTGACATTGTTACACCTGTAACCCTTGTCCTCCTTCTTCTCATCTCTCCTGTGTTTTCCATCAGACCCCACAGGTCTAACACATGGGTCCATGGGGATCATCATATTCCAGATCTCCACCTGGCAGCTCTCAGACAGCTGGGGTTGGGGTCCATGAAGCTCACTTGTGCTCCACCCCAGTGCTCTGGTTGAGAGCACTCCAAGGCTCTTTATTGGGCCACAGCCCCTATTTAAGATAGAGGAGGCTACAGGAAGTTATCTGTAGAGCTGGGCTTTACCCTGCCATGAACTGCTGGTCTGATGTTTACCTGTTTCTGCCTTCTGATCCTGACCTCCTAGTATCCTGATTCAACCTGACTCTTGATAACTGCCTCCTGGTTCCAGCCCTTTGGTTCTGTTGCCCAAACCCAATCATGGGGTATCTTATCTCTTGATCCCTGCCCTCTGGTTTGTCTCTTTATTTTTAATCTCCTGGTGTTCCATCCTGACCACTCTCCCTTTGCCTACACTAATCCCTAGGCCAGGCTGCCCAGGCCCCAGCCCCAGCCCTGACACCTATCCTTAATTATATCTTAACTTAAAAGTAATTTTATTGGGGCAGTGAATATGGCTTCTGCTTGTCCGTAAAGCATCGTGCACATCTGTGTTGATCCTCAGCAAGGGGGTGTTCTCCCCAATGCAATCCAGATGTTGTGAGTCCACTTATTAAATGTTGTTACTGCCAATGACCCTTTTTGCTTTATGGATAACTTGATGAAAGTTTGATGGATAAGAAATTCATGTTGTTGGAGAGATCACTGTAACTGGAAAAAAATAACAGCATTGAATCCAAGCCTGTTCATTAAATAAAAAAAAAACAACAACTCAGAGAACTGGATTCAATTCTGTTTCATTTACAGTGTTCTTGAGGATCACCCTCTCCAGGAACATTTTTTTAATTAAGCAAACTTTCATCATGTTACCTCTTCAGCATCAAGGATGTTGGCAACAGCACATCTGGATCATAGAGGATATAACACATCCTTGCTGTGAATCAATACCTATGGGCAGATTTCTCTTAGCTTCTTGGAGAAGGGCCACGAACAAGACATGGTGCACTGCCTAGTGAAGATAAAGGAGCTGAGGTGAGCGTACTAGAAGGTAAGGGAGGTAAACTGTCTCTCTGGTGCTGCTCTGAAAACCTGCCGATTCTATAAGGACCTGGAGTCCATGCTTGGCGGCAACCCCATCTCCACTGCCAAGAGCCCCGTGTATACTTTGGCGGGGTTGGTGGTGGCAGACAGTGCCCCTAACCCCGAGGATGAAGTTGTGGACAAGGAGGTTGAGTCGGAGGACGATGTGGAGCACATGGCGAGGTTGTCCATTGGCACAGTGAGTCATTCATTGGCACCTCTTTTCCACTCTGAAGGGGTCTAGCCAGTCCCAGCACTCCAGCTCTGGAGAGCGTGTTGCAGGAGAGAAGACCCCTGGTAAGTGATCTTTCTGAGTTGATGCTACTCAGTTATATTAGGTATAGGTGTTATTTGTTCTGTATATTCTAGAAGTCGGTGAAGGGATAGAAATGTACAAGACTAGCTGTGTTTGTGCTTCACATTCCCCTGTGCAGGTAAATAGTGTGGTGAAACAGTGTGTTAATGCACATCGAGATTTCATGGGAATCCTCCACAGAGAGCTCTAGCAAACTTTCCTGAAGGCACTCACCAATCATCTGCTGAAGGTTCCTTGGCAGAGCTGCTTTGTTCCTTCCCCCATTGTAGGAAACTTTTGCATGCCACTTGGCAATTATTTGTGCAGGGACCCAAGTGGCACACAGGTAGGCAGCAGAGGGACCAGGTCTGAAGCTGCAGGCATGCAGTAGATGCAGCCTTGCATCATTGCTTACCTTCAAGAGTGAGATATCAGCTTCAATGACCCCCACCTGTGGAAAATGGTGGCAGAATTTACAATATTGTTCTTAGTCACCTGCAGTGATCCCCTTAAAACATCACCTAGGCCCTTTGCACCATCTTGGGTGCCCAACCCCCACCTGGGCTGAACTTACCATTTTCAGGGTGTTTGCCGAGATGTGTGCTTGCCAAGGGACAGTGAGAAAGTGATTGGTATGTTACAAGAGGTGTGTTTTACTGTAATAATTCAATGATCTGCATGAATTAACAATCATGCTTGTGTGTCTGAAGATGTGGCCTTCAGGGGAACCCCTTACACATCAGTGGAGTGCCTCTACCAGATAAAGAAGTGCCCAAGGTGGAGCAAGGAGGACATGTTCTGAGATGTGCTCCAATTCTTGGAGAGAGAAAAAAGAGAATGCAGGGACTGGAGAGAGAACCTCAAGGAAAAATTTAAAATGGAAAGGCAGGAGAGAAAGGAGAGTGAGGAACACATTCTAAAGGGCCAGACGTGGATGATAAAAGTAATGAAGGAGCAAACAGAGATGTTGAAGTCCCTAATCACCCTACACTCATAATAGATGTGTGCTCGCCCACCCTTGCAACCGATACAGAACTGCTTTCCATGCCCTCCCCAAACAACTCCCACATATTCCTAGCAACTTCCTGGAATGTCTCAATAACCCATTCACTCCACTCCTTCTGACTGCTTCCAAAATGATAACTGGACTTATTCACAGCTAAGAGAGCGTACACTACCCTGCACTGTTATCTCCCTTCCCCCCAAGCCTTTAGTGTGTGTTGTTAATTAGTATTTAATGAAAACAAACACCCTGAGAGATAACCAATCTTTGTCTTCTACACATGGTGATTGCTATTGGTAATAATATATAGATGCAGTCTGATCATTTGCTGACTACAAATTCAGCTCAGGAATCATCAAAATTTTCATGCAAAATAAGATAACATAAGTTAATAAAGCATGGCAGAGTCTGTATAGGAAGACACGTTACTGGTACTCATTATCAAAATGTTGCCTTAAAGCTTCCCTGATTTGAATTGCGTCCTGTTGTGTCCCTCTAATTGCCCTGGTATCTGACTGCTCAAAATCAGCAACCAGGTGATCTGCGTCCATGCTCCACTCCAGGGGAAACTTTTCACCATTAGCCTCACAAATATTATGGAGCATGCAACAGGTTGCTATGACCATTGGAATGTTTTCCTAATTTAGGTCAAGCCTGCCATAAAGGTAGCACCAGCATGCTTTTAATCTGCCAAAGGCACATTCTATGGTCATTCAACACCTGCTCAGCCTGTTGTTGAAGTGCTCCTTGCTGCTGTCCAGGTTTCCCGTGTAAGGCTTCATGAGCCATGGGAGCAAGGAGTGTGCTGGGTCTCCCAGGATCACTATGGGCATTTCAATATCCTCCACTGGCATCTTATGGTCTGGAAGGAAAGTCTCTGCTTGCAGCTTTCTGTACAGGCCAGTGTTTCTGAAGATGTGTGCTTCATGCATCTTCCTTGACCACTCCACATTGGTGTCTGTGAAATGCCCATGGTGATCCACAAGTGCCTACTGTACTACAGAGAAGTAGCCCTTTCTGTTGATGTACTCCATCGTAAGATGGTCTGGGGCCAAAATTGGAATATGTATGCCATCTATCTCCCCTCTGCAGTTAGGGAAACCCATTGCTACAAAGCCATCCACTATTTCACGCACATTGCCAAGAGTAACAATCCTTTGTAGCAGGATGCAATTAATGGCCCTGCACACTTGTGTTAACACTTCCCCAATGGTGAACTTCCCAACTCCAAATTGATTTGCAACCTAGCTTCCACACAGCAATCGCCACTGAGAGGATGGTTCCCATTTTGGTGTCCTTGTGCCACAGGACTGGGGTCAACTCTGCACACAGTTCCAGGAAGGTGGCTTTCTGCATCCAAAAATTCTACAGCCATTGCTCATCATTCCAGACCTGCATAACAATGTGATCCCACCACTCAGCACTTGTTTCCTGAGCCCGAAAGCAATGGTCCACCATGGTCAACTGCTCCATGAATGCCAAAAGTAATCTGGTATTGTTTATTTCCATGGCACACAGAAAATTAGGCAACTCTGATTCCTGTTCAGATTGGGTGCTCATGATCTACTGCATCACCGTCTGCTATGTGTTCATAACAGTGAACACCAGTAGAAAGCAGTGCAGAATCCATCCTTTTACACACAGATGGAGGGCACACAGTAAACAGGCACTGCTGAAAAATGCCACAAAACCAGTTGGAAGCCCATGGAATGGTGGGCTGGCAAAAACTGCGTCATGCAACATTGACCCTTACCCATGACGCACTGCAAACCACTCCGCCTTCCCACAACTCCTACCTGCAGAATTTGGTAAGTAGCATAGTGAGATAGCTACCCACAGTGCACTCCTCTCACTGTCAGTGCTAGAGCACCAAGTGTGGATGTGCTCTGCCAACAGAAGGAGCATTCTGTGAACATGCACTAGAGATGTAATTATAGCGCTTTTTGATTAACGTCATAACTTTTGTTGACAAAACTGTGTAGTGTAGACAAGGCCCAAGATGGAAGCAATAACTTTGTGTTTTGGTTACAATGGCTTTCTTAATTCTTTAGTTCATAGACTGTTATGATCAGATAGGACAACAAATTTCAACAAGTGGTTCCTGCAGATATTTATAGTTAAACAATTTGTTTTACTATTATTCCTGTTACTTATCACACTGTAAAGATCTAAAACTAATCAATGCACTGGCTGCTGGATATAGTGAATAGGTCTGATGAAGGAGACACATCCTAGAAATATTAGGTTGAACAGGCTATATCATTGCCATTTACTTTATCCCCCTCTCAGTGAAGAACTGTTCCTTACTGTCTATTTTCTTATGCCTTGTCCAGTTTAGTTTTAGAAGTCCCAAGTGATGGGGCTTCTTGCAAGGTCCTAACTGAATTTTTGAAATGCACTGTTTTTTTTAAGGTAATGGCTAGGGTTAATAAGAGGAGAGACTGATAAGCCTTTAAATTTATTTATTTTTTTTTGTGGAGGAAGGCAATAAAGGAGGCGTGAAAAGAAACAGAATCAGTGTATGGTGTCTGGCAAGTGAATAGTAAGGGACACTACTGTGAGATCTGATAAGGGACACAGCTGTGAAGATCCTTCTGTGAGACTTTGAATCTGAAATGGAAGAAAATGTAGACCCTGAAGGGCCCTGATGAGGCAGTTGATGTAGTCAGAGAGGCAAATGAGGAAGGTATTTGGCCACTTCCCTGGCCCATCCTTCTTCCTCTTCTGCTGTCTGACAGTCCCTCAAGAAGGCTGGTCTGGAGTGATAATATTGGACTGAAGAAGCAAAGGAGGCAAAGAATCAGAGGCACACCATTACTGAGGGAGATTGGGTACAGATCATCAATCTTTATTTGAAGTGCCTGGACACTGCCTGGCAATAATATAAAGACAGATGCATTAAAACAAAACTGCGTTTACCTGCACATATTTTTAAAATTATTGAAATATCTACAATCAAGGATCAAAGTCCACCTCTTTCCCCTTCCCCCCATCCCCAATGAATTCAATGCAGAAGGAATTTCTGAGGGCCTTAATTTTTTCCTCTATTCTTGTCCTACTCTCATCAGCTGCCTATCTAAGGCAGATTTTAAAGGCCCTGTGTGCTGCACTTAATAAGGGCCAAGGATAGTCCCCAATTTGATGTGCTGCATAATAGGCAACCAGTGGAGGGATTCAAAGAGCAGGTGATATGTTCAGACTGAAAACAATACTTAAAGGGATTTTGTGGAAGTTCTTGGACATGATGCTGAACAAACTTTAACTGAGGGCTATAAAGTCAAATCTGGAGCTGTGTGGAAAGGCTCCTGACAACGAGCTTGACAACATTCTCTGGTAACATGAAGGGCCAGATCACTGAGGTCTTTGAGAGATTCAGAGCCAGAGCTTCAGTCGGTGTTAATTGGCATAGCTGTAGTGGGTCAATTGAAGATTTACCTCAACTAAGGTTGTGGCCCTCTGTTCCTAAAGGGATCAGTATCTTCCAGGTAATGAAAAGACAATGTTAGGCCCCAATCCTGCAGTGGATAGCATATGGGCGGATTGCTTCACCTGGAGGAAGCTCAAAGGAGACAACACATGGGTGCAACAGTCTGCCTGTGCAGGATCAATGGCTTAATTTGAAATATGGAGACCCAGGTTGGATTTGCAAAGATGAACTCTGATACAGCAAGTCCTACTTTCAAAAACTTCAGCAAAGTACATGCACTGCTTCTGCCTTGCACTAGAAATGGAAATACTTGTGACTTTTGACTCAAAATTCTATACATTTGTTTATTTTTTAAAAAACATTTTCACCACGGCCTCTTAACTTTTTCCTAAAAATTCCCTGGACTCTCCCAGTCCTGTTCATCCCCAACATATCAGTGGTAACTTCACTCTTGCCCAACCCTCTCATGTATTCTGTTTGTTTCATTTGCTCATTTAGCATGTGTCTCTCAGCTGTGGAAATGCAGGATCTTCACTCCTTGAGTCAGGCAGGAATTAGACAGTTCAAGGCAGCATACATGGTGCACAAGATGTGAACTTCTAGTACCTAATCATGAAAGAATCAGAGCAGCTATTATATGAGATTATTTTTTTTAAAACTTGTTTAAATATTGAGGGAATTTTTTTTTCTTGATTCAAATTGTTTTGTATTTTTATGATTAAAAAAACCAGCAAACCTTATTTAGAGAAGGAAAAACTTACAACCAAATGCAAAGTCATTCCTCATTAAGACCTAGGATCAAAGGAAGCAGCAGAATCAAATGTTCTTTTGAGTTGCTCAGCTTATTTGAGAGAGAGAGAGAGAGAGAGAGTACAGTGTTACTATTGTGAGCTGCTCTTCAGTCTCAGTTCTTTCATGGGACTAGGGGGATCAGATATTGCTAGCTTCAGTAGATTTGGAATCTGGCAGTGGGAGAGAGTAGTAACATTTTAAAAAATTCTTGTTTCTGGAACTGGATTTCCTAATGGTGCTGGAGTTCTGTGCTAGTGTCATTGTTTCCTGGCCTCTGGTCATGTTGGGGGCAACATGTTTCTCTAAATGATCTTGGTTGTAGTACAGAGATGTTTGAGGCTGCAGCTCCCTTCTGTTTACAGCGACAGCCACTTCCCCGCCGCACACTATTCAGGAATTTCCACACTAGTCTATATGGGGTAAATTTTCAAAGTGGGGCACAGGCAGTTGCGCTGTTAAATTCCGTTGATGTTGATGGGAGTTGTATGGCTAAACCCCTGCATGCTGCTTTGTAATTTATTCCTTTGTGCTCCTCAAACCTTCTGGCTCATGACTAATTTGGGTCTCTAATGGAAAAACTCTTACATGTTTTGTTGGTACATGGAACGGAAACAGGCTACTATTAGCACCATCTTGGCCATAGAAAAACTTTAAATTTCTAAGGCACTAACACTCTAAGTGAAGTACTTATACATTTGCTCTTATTGCACCCACATTAGTTTCACAGGAGCAAGAAATTCTCCACAGTTAAAGTTCCATCAAAAGAAACTAATAGCACTAAATTTTTTGCATACTGTATTCGTCTCAGAGGGGTTTTTTTTGGAGTGGGGATGTTTGGCAAAAAATCAGAACAGGAATTTTTAAAGGTATAATGCTCTGAATTTTTTTCCTTCTTATTTATTTATTTGGAAATGTCCCCATTTTTTTTTCCAGCTCGTAACTCTAAAATGATGTGGATTAGAAAATCTAACTATGTGTTGTTGTGTTGGCCTTGCAGAAGAGAGTGTCGTTTAGTATGTTTGTGGGAAAGGGTGGAATTGCAGAGAGAGAGAGCAAGATAACAAATGACATAAACAAACAAAATATGTATGTAAAAAGAATGTTACCAAGGCAAAGTAGAGTTAGAAAATTCTAGAATTAAGGTTGCCTGTGTAACTTTAGTTTGCCCTCCTTGTGTGTAAGCATTAAGATGCAGTTTCTAATTACATGATCACATATTCTTTTTCCATAGGATCCCTGCCTCATTCAGTGCATAAGCTGGACCTGCTCTGAAGATGAATCAGAGCTGTGTAGTGAAGGAGGCTGTTGTCTCTACCACACTTGTTGCAGAAGTCAGAGGGTGTGCAGTGAATGAAGCAGGGAATCACGGAAAGAGAAAGAATGTTCTCATTGTTAAAGGAGTTGACAGTTTCCTGGAGAACTGGATGCTATCCCATCATTGGCTACAGAGTTTTTATGTGATGCTAGACAAGTTACTTAAAACAAAACTTTGCACAGATCTCCACTAATTGTGTTTTTCTGATTTTCTGGGGGCCTAACTTAGGGCATTGGGATCTGATGTACAAAAGTGCTGAGCTCTCACAGCTGCAGCTGAAGTCCATTGGAGCTGAGCCTGGAACATCTGAAGTGTTAAAATATGCTAAATATGCTGAAGAATCAAGTTCTAGATCTTTAAAGTTGGGTATCCAAAATTACTGGACATATAACTTTGACATTCATCATGACTGATTCCCATCTGTAAAATGGGAATAATAATATCACCTCATTTCATAGATGTGTTGTCAAGATTTTAAAATCATGAATGTTTGTGACTCATTCAGTTACTGCAGTAATGAATATCACAGAAAGTCTCATGAGGAAATTCATTTTACAGTCAGTGCAGGGTTTGGATGGCATATAGTAAATAAGGCCTTAGGATGCAGATTGATTTGCCAAGGATAAAAGGAAATACTGAATAACTACCCACCCAGTGAGCGCCGTCCAGCCTATATACTGAATGAGGCTGGAGAATCCTATGGAGAAAATAATATGTGATCACGTAATTAACAACTGTATCACAATGCATATGCACAAGTATAAAACAACATATTTCTCCCTAACCTTATTCAAGGAAACCACTGAACCATTTTAGCTGAAACTTCCTACAAAATCCGGCCTGAGGGTGGTACCTAAAATGAAAATTTTCATCCTGAATGGTTAAAGTTTGGCAAAGTTAAAAGTAACTGAAAAGAGGATTTATAATGGCAAGTGTTAGGCAACGTTAAGTATAGGCATTGCTATCAGCTGTGCCTATAATACAGTTTTATAATATAATAAAACCCACACCAATGTGGGCAAGAAAGAGTAATAACTAGGGACTCATTAGAGCACGAATATGAATAGAAGGCACAGGAAGGTTGGAAAAGGGTTTGTCAGAGTGTACCCAAGCCCAGCACAGGCAGCAGGGAGCACTTGGAAAACCCAGACCAACCATCTTGCTCTACTTCTTAGAAGAGATGTTGTGAGTTAAGGACTATTTAGCATTTTCCTATCTTTTGTTTGTTTGCAGGGTTTGGGGGCTGAGGTTGAAATTAAGGCCAGATCTACATTACAGACCTATATTGGTATAACTTTGTCACTTGGGGTGGGAAAAATCCATATCCCCGAGCGATGAAATTATGCCAATCTATCCCGCCCCCACCCCCCACTGTAGAAAGCATTTTGTCAATGGGAGAGCTTCTCCTGCCAACATAGCTACCGCCTCTCATTGGCAAAGCTCTCCCATTGGCCTAGTAGTGTCTTCATTAAAGAGCTACTGTGGCGCAGAGGCACCATTACAGCCACTATAGTGCTGTATGTGAAGATAAGCCCTAAGTGTCAGCCTTGTACCAGGGCAGAGCTCTCTGCCGAGCTGTGTGTGTCCCTTAGGTGGTAGAATGCAGTATTTTCTTTCTTTCTGACCTGTTTTACCCCTTCTTGTTACTTGCTGCTGCAGCTTGGGTCACACTTGCAGAGGTGTTTTTTTGTGCATACAGGGCAATGTTTAAAATACGTAGTTATGGATCTATAACTAACACCAGGCATGGAAGGGGAATAGAAGATGAGTAAAAGAAGGGATGATGTGCAGAGGAAAGGAATCTGGGAAAGGGCAAAGGGGTGGGCACTGAGAAGGAAGCCATGGAATGGAAGGGGTATGATCTGGTGGTTGGTATGAAGCTGGTTTTGGAATGTGGGTGTGAGATGTCCAGTGCAAAGTAGGTGGAGGGCTTCCATGGCCAAGGAAGAGAAGAGAAGTGGATGGAAGGACATGGGGGCCAGGGGAAACTCAGAAAGTCAGCATCCTTTTTATCCATGTTAAACTCTGAGTTGATTTAACCAAGACCAGAGATTATTGTGAAAGCCGGGAGAAGTACTGGAAACAAATAGTTAAATATAAAATTATATCACGCATTCTAGAGCCTAGGCCTAACTAACAAGATACTCTCATATCTAATAAAGTATTGCTCACCAGTGCTTTCCAGCAAGCCTAGCTGTGACCCCTCTTTCAAGAGACACCACAAGCTGTCAAACTGTCTCCTTGGTGAAGAATCTGTTGTGTTTCTTTGCATTCCCTGATATACCAGACTAATCCTTTGATACTGGATATTTTCTTTCTTAGATTTCACACTTCTTCTCACTGGTGTATGGCTCATATGCGAATAGGCAGGGCTGCTGGAACAGTTTTTATAGTGAGGGTGCTGAGAGCCATTGAACCAAACTGTAAACTCTGTATATAATGGAAGCCACTTCAAGCCAGGGGGTGCGACAGCACCCCCTGCACCCCTAGTTCCATCACCTATGCAAATAGGCATCCTTTGTGAGGCATACAATACACAACACTCACATGGCCAGACAAAGATAAGATTTGTTACCTCCTGTCTGAAAGGAACATGTCCAAGGTATGTCACCTCCTGGAACTCTTAACTCCCAGACCTGTTAACATATTTTTTAGTATAGATACAGATATTATTTAAGGAATCAAGTACATATATTTTGTACTGATTACGTTCACCAATGGATTCTTGACTTTTGATAAGAGACCTCACATGCCACCCTTTGCTGACCTATTATGCATATATCTAATCCAGGGGATCCCGACAAAACCCTGTGCACCTCTTGTGTCCTCTGCCAGTTGGCAACCAGAGGGTCCCCGGATCACAGCAAGCAACCTACAGGAGAGTGTAAGAAGCTGTAGTATAAGTAGAGCACACCCAACAATATCTCACACTGCTGTCCATAGCTTTTCTGTGTAAATTCTACTCTCCTATAGCCATTTAGCTTAATTTGCACCCCTCATTCATCACCTTTTTAGCACTACGTACTGTGGGGGTGAGCGAGTACAGGCTTGTCCAGATTTATTTCAATTAGAAACTGGGTTGAAAGTCTTGATATATTTGGTATTTTTTGGCTTCATCCAGGTCAGAAATACACATAAACAGTTTCTCATGGCATTTTGTTTCTTCTGTTTTGGGTTGATAATGTGCTATATGCCGACATGGAGGGGTGGGGTAAGAGACAAGCTATCTAACATTTATAGAACCTCAGAAAGTTGTGGGTGGTGGTTTGTGTCTATTATTTTATTTCATACAAGCTAGCTTCCCTATTTTATGTCCTTTTTGGATCTTAAACTCACATTCTGAGCCGTAGTCAGTTAATCTCTGGAGACATCAAGTTGACAGATGAGCAGCTGTGGTGAACTGAGGCGGGAAACACTGAAATGGAAACTGCTGACCAGTTGTGTTTCTCAGCATTGCATCATCTTATTATAATGGCCAAATCTTACTAAAGAAAAATAAACTGTAGGAGGTTTGCAAGCTGCTGATTCGGTTTTCTGAATAGAAATTTAGTGTTATGACCTGTCATAACTGTGGCAAACAAATAATCCCTCCGCCTCTGCATCACCACCAAAAACTACTATTGCAAAATAGCATGAGAAGAGGCATGCAATTTTCATATGTGAGAAATATACAGTGTAAAGCAATAGGAGGAAAGAGAGGGAGACTGCAGCAAGACTCACCTCTTTTTTTTGCTTCACTCTCTTTTTAGACATACTATTATTTCTACTGAAGTCAAAGCTAGAGGCCCCAGCTGAGATTTGCGCCCAAGTGTGCTTGGCATTGTACAAACAGAGTGGCAATCCCTGCCACAAAGAGCTTATGTTCAAAAGGTGGGAGGAGAAATAGAAACACTGAGAGGTGAAATGACTTGCTTAGGGTCATACACTGTTTGGTAGCAGGTCCAGGATTTGAATCCAAGTGCCCTGATGGTCAGGAGAGTGCTCTAGTCACTGGATTATTCTGCCTCCTAATATATACTTTTGTATGTATCAGATGCCCCCAAATCCCAGTTCTGCAATCACATAAGACTTCTTTGGTTTAAAAAAATCATGGTGAAGAGAGTAAATGAAAGTAGCAAGTAAATGTTTTTAAAATAACCATCTATAACAAGTGGAAAAATGGAGAAGTTGATAGAGATGAGTACAAAATGGCAGTTAGGAAATACAGACAACTGATAAGGGAAGCTCAAGGTTTCAATGGAAACTCTGTGGCCAGTAGGGTTAAGGGAATTCTTTAAATGTGCCAAGAATAAACAAAATCCTAACAATGGTGTAGTTCTGATAAGGATGTCAATCATTCTGAAAATATGGAAGTAGTCAACAAATATTTCTGTTGTGTTTGGAAAGAAGAATTGCAAAGGGTGAACTGATTTCCTGCTTCCTGATCTTGCTGGTGCATCAAATACTAACAGGGCTACCCCTGTGATACCTTCAGTGGAAGGAGGGACCTTCTGACAGGGCTACAAGCCCAATATCCCACTCTGGCTATGTAATGGGTAGTGAACTGGACTCCTAATGGGTAGTGAATTGGACAGGGCTACCTAGACCTGAGGTGGATGGCAGTTCAGGTACTTACTTTAACCAATAAATGGGCAAAATAAGCAAAAACTTTGCTCATAACCTTGGCCCTACCCAACCTTGGCACCAGAGATGGGGGTGGAGGGGGGTGAGGTGGGGTGGGGGGCAGATGATTTGGAAAGAAGCAGGATGATATATTCATATCTTACAGTGACAAGGAAATACTTTCTATTCCATCTGTAACCAAGGAGGATCTTTAAACAGAAACTATTAAAGTTAAGCACTTTTTAATACTCTTTTTAACTTGGATACCCAAGAGTATTAGCAAAATTGGCTGGCAAGCTCTCTGAGCCATTAATGTAATTTTTGGAGTATGGACTGTCTTTTTGTTCTGTGTTTATGCAGCATGTAACACAATGAGTTTCTGGTCCATTACTGGGTCTCCTAGGTGCTACGATAATACAAGTAATCACTAATAACACTGGGGAAATTCCAGAAGACTGGGAAAAAAGCTAATGTATTTTCAATATTTAAAAAGGGAAAACGATGAGAAGATTACAAGTCTGGTTGATAATGGTAACTGTTGACAAAATATTTAGATTTTTGGAAGGCATTTGATTTAGTCCTGCTTGACATTCTCCAAGGTTTAGTTTAATTAGCTGTATGCTAAATCAATGTAGCCTAAATAAAGTGGATTAAAAACTGGCTAACTGATACAGCTCAAAATGTGAATGCGAAATCATTGTCTCATGGGGTGTTTCTAGTGGAAGCTGTTCTTGGACCAGTGCTATTCAATAACTTTCAGTGATTTGGAAGAAATAAAATCTTCACTAGTAAAACTTGCACCTGAGACACACTTGCTGGAGTGGTAAATAAAGAGGGGGATAAGTCTCTTGACTAATGCAACCTCCTTTCAAAGTGTGTCATCGGCTGAGTAGAACTGAACTCCTAGCTTTGCACTGCTCAGCTAACTTGTGTGATGTTCTGTTTATATGACTTGCCCTGTGTTTAGTACTGCGTTCCTGAATAATAGCGTATACAATTTCATTTTGAAACTTGTTTCCATTCCAGTGTGGGACAAAAATGGCACACATTCATTCACACCCATATATAGGCTCTCTCTTTTTACATTTCTGTCTATAAAGCATAGTGGTTAAGCTAATGGTTTAGGCTGAAGAAGAGCTGCGTTCAGATCCCTGTTGCGCCTGATTTAGAGAAACACTTCAGTTTTGATTGGAAATAAGTTTTGTTGAACATACTTTGACCAGCTCTGCTTTCATTCCCATGCAGTTACTTGTAGTCTTGTAATAGATGTATTGTGGTTATGTAAACTTTATGTAATGGTTAGCGGTGTAGTGGCTCTCAACTTTTGCCTTCTCTGCAACCCTTGTGAGAAGACCTGAAGCCTAGGGAGTATTTACTGTGTTCATTTATTTTTCTGACGGATATGGATTCTCTATTTCCAGAAGAAATGTGCAGGAGATGCTATTCAGTTTTATTCAGCTATTAAGGAGAGTGCACATGGGCATAAAAATTACATATGGTTATGGCAATTGCCAATCAGAAAATAATTAATTACTAAATGCAAAAAAAGCTCATCCCTTCTTTCTGTTTTTAGACATTAAGTAAATTAAGAATTCCAGGAACCTAGTCTCTTGAGCCGTTGGTGAAATAGCTTATTTCAGTATAATTCCAAAAGAACAATGTAACTGAATTAAAAAATTATTAATCAAATCCTCAGTAGCAAGAAGTCAATAAAAGGAACAATACATCTTCTATCCTATCTATGTTAAAATACGACAAGAAGTCACTTGGTTCAAAGACAATAATTGAAATGTCTGTAATTTAGAGAACAATAAGGCTAGGAGGATTCCCCTTTCAAACCTGATCTATCTCGTTATACTAATTGACAGCATAGCCTAATTTGTTTGTCTCTTTCCAGTTTTACTGCTCATGGGTTGTACAGTGAAACAGAAGTGATAGTTTCTGAACTGGGCCAAGAGAAATAGTTTTTTTAAACACTGGAGCTTAGATCTATAGCCCAAGAGACATTTTGGGATTAGATGCATTGGATGCTATTCTGCTGATTTCCATCCTGTGCAACTCTCAAGTAAAGTTTTGCTAACTGTTCTAGCTGCAAATGGGCCATATTTTTTAAAATAGGCTATTTAGTACTTCACTCTCATGAGATGTAAATTGGGGCAGAATGGATTTTCTGTGGGGGTTTTCCACGGATTGGAAATGCACCATCCTGTCTGAGATGTGACCTACAATAATTGCGTCTGCTGTACAGGAGATTTTGTACCTATTGAAGGTTGCTTTTATACTGGTTTTGATATCCAGAAACAAAGCGCTCTACTGCCACTTGAAAACGAGTGGCAAAGAACTGGGATGTGCCACTTTACAGCAGGGCTAAAGCAGCAGTGGAACACAACTTCCTCCATTATTTCACTCTAGTCTTTAGCGTGTAAGCTTTTCTCCAGCAGGCACCATTTTTTAATGTGTTCGTATAGCGCCTACTATAATGAGATGCTGGTCCAGAGTTAGGGTACCTAAGTGCTACTGTGATACAATTAATCAATATAATAATCTCTGCAGTGCCACTCTAGGATAGCAGCAGATTAACCACAATGAAATATTTGCTTACCATACTGAGAAGGCTCTTGGTAAGGCTGGATAAAATATGAACAGTATCAGAGCTTCCTCCTTCCAGACATTACATTATTTTTCATTTTCCTGTGCCCTGCTGCACTTTCTGGATCTGCCAAGACCAGAAGCAAGAGGTACTAATACCCTCTTGTGCATTTACATCTAATTGTACAGACTCAGGGAATTTGGGTGGTTCCACTAAATTTATGGCAGTTTGTCCTAATTAAACCTTGTGAGCATCACCCATTTCTAATAAGGCAGAGAGGTGGGCATGGGCAGACAGGCTCACTTTCCCCTTCAGTGATGAACACATTTCTGCAGGCAGTGAGTGAAAAACTGCACCATGAAGATGGGGCTGGACTAGGATGCAGAGTTCAGTGAAAGTTAGAGAGGGAAAGCTTGTTGTTGTACCCCTTATTTTTTTTTTTTTGATAAAATGTATTTGATTAGTAGCATTCAGACACTAAAGAACTTGGAGAAAATGGGAGGGAGCCTTGCTACCTCAGGACAAAATGAGGAAAGAAATGGGGTATAAAATTCACTTCTAAGCAGAAAAATCTCTCTCTCTGGTAGTTACCTGGCTCCCATCACTGAAGTCATGTCTACACTATGAGTACAACAGCCGTATAGCCATGACACCATAGCTATGATTCTGTAACCCGATAGTATAGACGCAGACTATAGCAATGGAAGGGTTTTTTTTCTCTCACTGTAGGAACTCCACCTCCTTGAGCAACAGTAGGTAGGTCAACACAAGCATTCTTTCATCCACTTAGCTGCGGCTGCACTGTGGGTTAGGTCAGCAAAGTTATGGCACTTGCAGTGTGAATTTTTCATACTCCTGAGCTCTGTAGGTTTGTTAACCAAATTGTATATGTAGATCAGGCCTGAATGCTTCAGTCTTTTTATATTAAGTCATCCTCACAACCTCCTTATGAGGTAGAGCAACACTATTATATTTTACAGATGCGGAACTGAATGATATCGAGACTAAGAGCAGGTTTACACAGTGGGCTTAAGTCAACTTAAGTTACACAATTCCAGCTACGTGAATAACGTGGTTGGAGTTGAAGTAGCTTATGTCGATTTGTTGCGGTATCTATACTGCACTGGGTTAACAGGAGAAACTCTCCTGTTGACTTACCTTATGCTTCTCATTCCAGTGGAGTACTGGAGTCGATGGGAGAGCAATTGGTAGTCGATTTAGTAGGTCTTCACTAGACCTAGATGCCTAAATCCCAGTGGGCTTAAGTGACTATCTGACTCAAGGTCAGATAGGAAGGTTGTGGTAGACAGAGAATTGCAGCTAGTCTCCTAAGCCCCGGGCAAGTCCCTAACCAGTGGAGCATCATGTCTCTGCTTCAGATTGTCATGTTTCATTTTGTGTTTGTTTGTTAAATTTAGTTGAAGAAACAAGTTGTTTTGTTCTTACTATGTTTTAACGTTCTTAAACAATTTTATTCTAAACACAATATGTCTCATATTTATGGCAATTTCTCACCTGGTTTCAAGTTCATTTATTAACCACAAACACACAGCAGGAGTGAATCTCATAACCCTCATTCCAAAAACACATGCCTGTATGCAGGAAGCAAAAGAAGCTGCTCCATTGGCTCAGTTAGTAGAGAAAGTCTAGGTATACACATTGACAATGGGCTGCCGTGTTTCATCCAGGAGATAGCAGTGCTGTATACAAGCACATACATCTGAATGCTTTACAGGCAAAGAGCCTAAATTCTATCTTACCATCTCTAGGTGTTCATTAATCTGTCTTCCCAATGGTTTTCCCCATTTAAAATATTGATTTCCTGGCCAGGCCCTCACCATTTTTGAAATAATTAACCTGGCTTTAGATTTGCCCCTTTCCCTCATCATTTCCTTGACCCAGTTCCTTTGATTTCTAAGGTTCCTGTAAACATAACTGTTGTATCTTCTTTCCGTGGTTCTCCAATGAATTTTACAGAACTATGTTGATTTATACTACTTGAGGATCTGTCAGTCTGTCTTCCAGCTCTTCTAGTACAATTCATTTGGTGGCAGAATACATAGTTTGACTTTTGCCTGAGGATTACACTTCTGAAATAATTGCGGGATGATGATTTTTTTTTGTTCCAGGATGAATGCTTCCTGGAAAACAGCTTTTTTAAAAAAATGGTAATCATTACTTCTGCATCATTATTTGTTTTCTGCATTTAAGTAACTGCACCATAAATATCCATTATCAATAACATTGCAAACATATTAATTAGTTTCTCAATGAGGCTTTGCAGCAGAGATCTAAGCGTTTCTGAATTTCCTGGGTGGGTGTGTCAGACTGACATGCCATGTCTGGTTTTATTAGGTGTTTTTTGTGTTAAGCTATTATGAATAAAGTTTGAGGTGCTTAGGTATATTATTACTATCAGCATTTGGGAACAGTGATTGCAAGATAGGCATTAAACAACTTCCAGTTGATGCAAGCTTAGCACAGTTTTTGCTAATTCAGCCAGAAGGAAACTCACTTTCGGTGGAGCTGGTAATGGTATAAACAATTCAAAGGGTCCCAGCTGAGTTAATGCTCAGACTGCACTGTTCAGCCACAGGACAAGATGTTCAGTGACTGGACAAGTTTCGTCATCAGTTGGCAGACAAAATGTTGTGAGAGTGTTTCACCAACACCTACACATTCTCTCTCATTCCAGAAACTCCTGTCAGCAGGAGATGTCAGAAAGTGAAATATTATGTGAGAAAATTAGAGACAAGGTGAGTGAGATAATATCTTTTATTGGATCAACTTCTGTTGGTGAGAGACATGCTTCTGAGTGCACAGAGCTCTTCGGTTCAGGTTTGGGAAAGGTACCAGCAGCATGAGATCCTGCCATAACAGATGCAAAACCTGTAGACATATCTCCACTGCTGATCAATCCCACCCACAACACATCTTTTAAGTTCCATGGGTCCTACACATGCCTATCATAACATGTGGTGTACCTCATCCAGTTTACTACATGCCCCAATAACAACTATGTGGGTGAAATAAGACAAAACAATCACTCCATATATCTGATAACTCAGTCCTTGTCCTCAGAGGAAATCTGCAAAAGATGAGCCTGGAAGCTTAAATTCATAACTTTGCTAGACAATAAAAATCATAGCCTTAATAAAGACACTGGATGTTGTAATAAGCCATAAAATCTGTAACTGACTAACCCTCCTTTTTTGTCTTATGACTGCAGAGGTATTAATGGGCGACTTCGCTTTGACTGATCTCTTACAATATGTGTTAACTACTTATGCTTAACAATCTTGTATTGTATTTAGCTGGGACACTCTGAGAGCCTTTCTCAGATCTGAGGAAGAGCTTGGTGTTGCACAAAAGTTCAGCACTGTGAACAACAACATGAGAAAATGACACACTACAAGCTATGAAGTAATTTGATAATGCAAAACCATGCAGAGTACATTGTTAAAACCAAATTACTTGTAAGAAAAATATCCTCCAGAACATGGAAAAGCTGAGATGAACCCTTCCCCTTGCTCCCAGCTGTATGGTAATATACAATTCACTTCCAAATTCAGCATTAAGGGCCCTTATCCTACTGTATGAGAAGGGAGCAAACAGGAGGTTTTTTTAAAGGTAGAAATGACCTAAGAGTAGCAGAAAAGGGAATGAGACAACTTTATACCATGGGATCTGGTTCTGCCTTCCTGGGAGTCCACATTCAAAGTTAGCATACTCCATGGAGATTTCCAAATGCCCGCTAAATAGTCATGAAGGCGGGGAAATCTAGTTTCAGATTTACATGGAAGCTTTAAAAATAGCACATTTCAGGCTAGCAGAGGAGAAGGATTGGTTTTATGTTTAGACCACAAAACTGAGAGTCAAAAAATCTAAGTTTGGTTCATGCCTCTGTCACAGACTTCTTGTGTAATCTTGGGCAAATCACTTAACATTCAGTGCACCTGGGCATAACAATTTCCCATTGGACTATGCTGTTGGATTAATGAGTGTTTATAAAGTATTTTGAGATCCTTAGCTAAAAGGAACTATATATAAAGGCAAATACTTTATTATTGGGTATGCTGGAAAAGGCACCAGTATGTGAATTATATATACATGTGCTTTGCAAGTTAGATTGGAAATTGTCCAAACCAAATCTGTTGTACTACACATTTTTGCTTCTCCATTATACAGCAACAGCTATTGATTTCAAAATTATCTTGGAACCTTCTAAATGTCCTGGGTCAAATACTAACATAAACACCATCAATCTTCCAATGAATCTAAAAATTATTTCCTAGGACTGAAAACTAGCCCTATTTCCATCAGTTTAGTTGTTTGGCTGAGTGACACTGACATAGAAAATCAACCCCGGCAAAGGTTATTCCAATCATTTTCCCTGTATTGGTATCCAAAGTTAGAGCACGAATCAGTGATTTTAAAAGTGCTGTCTCAGTTTAGTTGTGGTCTCCAAAACTAGATTAGCATTTAATAATGCATTGAAATCTGTTAGTGATCCTTGCAGTTGCTCATGTGCTAATTTTTTTTGGATATTATACAGAGATGACAGAACAAAAATAGGGTGATAATTGTCAGTCCTGCCAGGATCTCCCATCTTGCGGACAGGTGTTACTATGGCTGCCTTCCAAATGGAGAGGATACTTACTCTCAGTTTCACATGCCAAGCTAAAGAGAGCGAGAGACACAGAAAGGCCAAAGATGTTGCAAGATGTCTTATGCCTGGCTTAAGGAATCTGAGGTCAGAGTCAGCAGCAGCTGCATACTAGTTTTGCTAATTTAGACCATGTGTTTTAGGAACTCATTTGGTCCAATACTGTAAATGAAACTCCAGTATTAACCCAGGTAGAGTAGGAGACCTCCTTCTCCACTTTCTTTGGCAGGCAAAGAAAAGAAGCCCCTTTGGCTATCATTATGAAACAACTAGTTTGACCTGTAATACTTGTTTATACTCATTGGTGCTCTCATCTGGCCCGGGTTATTCTGGTTTCTGTGCCCTGACACATATCACAAATGGGCACACTTATGAGTTGTATGCAGATTATTTTGCAACTGTATTTCATTTTCCTTTTTGTACATTTGCTTATGCCCCCTGGGATGAATGAGAAAAAAATAACATAAAATAAAAAAATATCTCCAGTGCTTTCCATTTAATTCAATTTTGAACCTCCATTTAATTAGCTGAAAACCTCAGGAACAAAATCATTTGTACTGCAATGACTTTCTCCTCTTTAATTGCTTTGGGCAACTATTGCCGGCCAGTTCAGTCACTGGCTATAGCATAGAAAGTTCCTGATTAATTAATTGGGAAGGTCAACATTGTAAATGAAAGATCAAGGCTCAAGGAAGATGAGTGCATCTGAAAGTTGTTAATCAGACATAGTTATTGACATAAGCGCTGCTGTTTGCTATGCAAGCTGTGATGTGCACCGTGGTGATCATAAAGATAATGAGATCAGCTGCTTATTTCAATCAAAGTGACAGTAATAGACTTGGTAACAATAAGAAAACACTGGATAGTCAAATATAAAATGTTTACGAGAATGCAAGAATGACTCTATAAAAGTGATACCTCTGATCTGTGTGCTTCTTTTAATTTATACTAGTCTGTTTCAGTCAGTTAATATCTTTAGGAAGGCAGTGCTGCCAGCTCTTGTGGTTTTGTTGCAAGGCTCATGATACTTGGTGTTTTTTCATAAAGCCCCAGCTCCTGGGTTTATATAATCATGTGTGAATCACAGCTTTCATTTTTTTAAAAAGAAGATCAAGTTTCTTGCTTATGTGTGGAGAAAAGTTTTGAAATGTCACTCAAGTGTACCCTAAAATCTCAAGAAACTAGAGGACTTGTAAAATGAGCCTAAATGTATTTATTTATTTAAAAACTAATTTTTGAACCCTGACTTGTGATTTTTTAAAAAATATTTGAGATGGGCAATAGTGTGGATGTGATGTTTTTCTTAAGTAACTGGGTCAGTTTCTTACTGGTACTCACAGCTGATACATATAATTTTGGCATTGTTCCGATATTTGCACATGTCAGAAAACACTTTTCACTAATCTTCCTTTGATGTAAATTTATATCCAAAGCACTGACATCAAGAAATCCAGTTTAGGAACAAGACAACTGAATGTAACAATTTCATTCTGTAGCTGGTGGTCCTTGTGTTGTTTTCACTCACTTATTCAATAGCTGTCTTCACTTGTGCCGCAGAAGAAACATCTCTCACAAAAGTGCAAACTGATGTCTTAGTAAACCATTGTTGCCCATTACAGTCCATACTCATGTAAGCATAAATATAGAGAATTTTACATCACAGATTAATTTAATACATATTTAAAAATCCAGATGATTGGCCTTCTTAAGAAGCTCTCAAAATTCTCATTATCATCCTGGTGGACAGTAACAGGTCCTTCAGATTCAACGTGCTCTATTGTTTAAATCTTTTTAAAGCAAATTATGGATGCAATAGACACTAGCAGCCCCTTCAGATGTATGTCATACTCTCTGGTTATGTTCATTTCAGATACCACGCATGATCCATCATTTTTAAGTCATGGTCATATGTGGTTCAAGAGTGAGTGAAAGTGCATTGAACTGATAAGGGACTGAGTGAAAATGGTCTGGCACTGTTCAATAGGTTTCTTCTGCCATATTCACAGTAATATATACCTCTTTGACTAAAATAATTTTTATTATGTTTTAATTCCTGTTATCACTCAGAGCCAATGAAGTTATAAGAAAAGGAACTGGATTATTTTTTGGCTCACACTTCAACAGAAAAATTAACTATGTTCCAGTTGCAGGTTCTTTGTTACTGACAGGGCCAGAGCCAGAAAGACCCCCGATTAAAGTTTAGATCCCAGGCTGAGTTTTCAGGACTTTGTGCTGGTGCTCTCTTTGGGGGGTGGTATGACTCTACACTGCACAGAGCTGTCCAAAGGTACAGCTACATTGCGATAAAAAACTTGCGGCACTGAGCCTCAGAGTCCAGGCTCCAACCTGAGCCCAAATATCTGCTCTGCAATTTTATAGCCTCACAGCCTAAGTTAATTGACCTATCCCAGCCATGGCTGTGCTGTTGGTCTTTTATTGGAGTGTAGATGTACACTCAATGGTATAAAGAATGAAGAGTACTTGTGGCACCTTAGAGACTAACAAATTTATTTGGGCATAAGCTTTCGTGGGCTAAAACCCACTTCATTGGATGCATGCAGTGGAAAATACAGTAGGAAGATATATATACACACAGAACATGAAAAAATGGGTGTTGCCATACCAACTATAATGAGAGTAATCAATTAAGGTGGGCTATTATCAGCAAGAGAAAAAAAAAACTTTTGTGGTGATAATCAGGATGGCCATTTCCAACAGCTGACAAAAAGGTGTGAGTAACAGTAGGGGGAAAATTAACATGGGGAAATAGTTTTTACTCAATGTTATACTGTTTCCCTTCCTCATGCTACTCTGATTCATTCTGTTCTATCACCCAGAAGAGAGTTATAGTGTTAAAGACAATCCTACATCCTCTTGTCTAAAGGGCAGTAACTTCCATTTCTCTCAGAGCAGATTCCAAGGTTTGATTCGATTTATTTCAAAGTGAAGAAACTTAGGTCAAGGAAACTTGAAATTTTAAAACACTCAGCTTATAAATCAAACTTGGTCTGAATTATTTTCCCTTCTATTTTGTAACACCTAAGGATGTCTCTATATGCATAGTTGCACCAGTTTTACTAAAGGCATGTGTCAAGGCTGATTCACTGGCACTTCGAGTTCAGAAGGTGGGGGGCCTGCAAGGACTTTAAAATTAATACTGGCCACTCCAAGCTTGTATTAAACTCCCAAGGTTACATGTTTTCTCTAACCTTGGCTTGGTTAAACCAGGAACGCACACTTGGGAATTTCTTTCTGTGGGGTACCCTCAAGCTCTTTCACTCCCGTCCGAAGAAGAGCTGGGAAGAAAAATAAAGGAAATCAGCTGTTGCCACCAGCCAACTGAACAACATGTGCACAAACCTCTTAGGACACAGAAATTCAATTCTGTTCTTAAAAAAGGTAAATTTTTTTAAAAACAAAAAGAAAGAAAATACATCTGGAAACTCAGTCTACTGCTAGATTAAAAAAAACAACGAGGACTAAGTATCAAGAATAACGTTCTTGAGGTCCAGCTTAAAGGTTACAAGCAAAACAAAAGCATTTGGGGTTAGCACAAAGGAGTCCACAAGCCATAAAGAAATAAAAGGAGAAAAACTTGATTGCGTCTTCCTAGACTTTTCCTGATCTACTTACGTATTTGGGGTTTTAGATGAGTAGTTTCTAGGTATGATTTGCTGATTTTTCATACCTGGCACAAAGCTCTTACAGCATCGCTACTCTGCTCCCTTTTTCCGGAGAACAACCACAGACAGACAAAAGAGGAGTTTTGTTTTAATTTTTAAAAGTTCTAGCCTTCCCATTGGCTCTTTTGGCCAGGTGTCTACTTGCTTCCTTTTACCTATGCATCGCAGTGATGCTTTTTAACCCTTTACAGGTAAAGCAAGTAGAGAACAGCTACTAAGAAGGATTGTATAGCTAACTGGCTGACTGGGTCCATAAAAGGGAGCTACCCCAATCCCCTTCATTTATCACAGAATGACTTAAAATCAGTTTAGTTAAGCAGTACAGAAAGTTGTCTGGACACTCCTAAACTGATATAAACCTGAGTTTGAGGGAATATCTGGAACCAACTGGAAAAGCAGTGAAACAATGCAAAAGTAAAAGGAAAATCAAGATAGCAGAAAAATCTGTGTCTTATCCGTGCTGCCATGAAATTTGTTTCTTCAGAAGTGAAAAAATTTGATCACAAGGCAACATATCAAAAGGAAGGAAAGAAATTACTCTGGATATGAAGGAAAGAGAGTTTACCATTACAATAGGCAGAACATATCTTGTTAAAAAGATAAACAATATTTAGCTTATTTTGGTCTCATCTAAGACTAAAAAATTGCATTTATAGTATTTCAATATTCATGATTAAAGGGGTTGAAAGCAGATGCTTGATCAGTGAAACAAAGATAATATTATCAACAAGCAGAGTAAGAAATAGCTTACAAAAGCTTCATGCCCTAATGGCCCTGATTAGGAACTTGACAGGATCTGAAATTGAGGGTATGTCTTCACTGGCGGAGTTACAGCACTAGCAGTTACAGTGCTGCTCAGAGAGTACTGAAGGGAAACTGCTGTTGTGTGTTCACACTGTCAGCTGCCTGCACAATAATGCGTTCACACTTGCAGCACTAGCAGAGGTATTTGGAGTGATGCACTCTGGGCAGCTATCCCACAGAGCATCTCTTCCTCTTTAGCCGCAAAGAGTTGTGGGACGGCAGAGGGGGTCGCAGGGCTTCCTGGGTCCTGTCCCGATGTCCCGTAACGCATTGCTTCACATCCCAGCAATCCCTGTGCTTCCGTCCTCATTTGGTGCCATCTTTCAACTGTGTACTGTGCGCTCTGCCGTTTCAGTCAGCAGGGATGGATCCCTCACTGTTGACCAATATGCTGCTTGCTCTGACTAACACGTCATGTGTGGCAGTGGAGTTATTCCTTAAACTACAAAGGCAAGAGGAGTGTGACATTGGTCTTGCCACACGTAGTAGCTACGACATGAGATTGCTTGTGGCATTCATGGATGTGCTGACCACAGTAGAATGCCGCTTTTGGGCTCGAGAAACAAGCAGTGAGTGGTGGGATCACATCATCATGCACGTCTGGGATGACGAGCAGTGGCTGCGGAACTTTCGGATGAGGAAAGCCACATTCATGGGACTGTGTGATGAGCTCGCCCCAGCCCTGTGGTGCAAGAACACAAGAATGAGAGCTGCCTCGTCCTTGGAGAAGCATGTGGCAATTGCACTCTGGAAGCTGGCTGCTACCAGACTGCTACGATCACTTGCTAACCAGTTTGGAGTGGGAAAGTTGACCATTGGACTCGTGTTAATGAAAGTGTGCAGGGCCATTAATTGCATCTTGCTCTGAAAGACCATGATTCTGGGCAACGTGCTTGACATTGTGGATGGCTTTGCACAAATGGGCTTCCCTAACTGGGGAGGGGTGATAGATAGCATGCATATTCCAATTCTGGCACCAGACCACCTAGCTACCAATACATTAATTGGAAGGAGTATTTCTCTATGATTCTCCAGGTGCTTGTGGATCACCATGGTCGTTTAATGGACATTAACACAGGCTGGTCTGGAAAGGTGCATAATGCACTCATGTTTCAGAACACTGACCTGTTCAGGAAGCTGCAAGCAGGGACTTTCTTCTCAGATGAGAAGATCATCACAGAGGAAGTCGAAATGCCCATTGTGATCCTGGGAGACCACATCAACACTGAGGGGGATGGGGGAAGTGAGGGTCCCAAGAGGAGATGGGGTCCCGGGACAGTTAAAGATTTGTGTATTTTCAGGTACCATATCCAACCTTCTCTTTTGGAGTACAGAGCAGAGGGTACTGTACTTCAGCAGGGCTAAACTATAGAGAGATGGGCGTTGAGTATAGTGGATACTGGGAATCTGCAGGGTTGGACTGTGATGGGGCAGGAGTGGAGTGCAGCGGGTACAGACTGGAGCCAAGAGGTTGATAAGAGTGTGTTGGCAGTGTCGGGGGTGGGGGAGTGGGGAGAATGGGAAAAAGTTTTGCGACAGTGGCTGCAGGGGAGGGCGGGTGCGGAGCTGTTCAGTTTGCAGTGCTAGTAGTGCCTGAAGCGTGTCTGCTTAGCCCTCCATAACATTTAACAGCTGCTCCATGGCTTCATTCTGGTGTGCCGCATTCTCCTTTCAGTCCCTCCTCTCGCTGTCCTGCCACTCCTTCAATTCTTGTTTTTTGGCCACGGAGTGCATCACGACATCACACAGGAAGTCTTCTTTAGTTCTTCGTGGCCACTTTCTAATTCTGCACAGCCGTTCAGCTGGCTATAACAAAGGGGGAGACTGGGCTCCCAAAGTCATATCTGTGAAGGCAAAATGCACATTTTACAGAAGCGGTATTGTTTGCAACACACAAACCAGTGATTTAAAACACAGCCACTATTCGCAAACCTGTCACTAACTGGCTGACCCCAGGCAAGCACATATGATCCACAAGACCCCCAAAATGGTTGAGTACCCACAGGGGAAGGGGAAATCAGTCTTCCAGGACCATGCTATACACTGAACATGTGGCTCTTGGGGAGATCCAGCACTGTGTGTGTGTGTGTGTGTGGGTGGGTGTGTGGCTTATAATCATTACTGTCCCCATATTTTCCTCAGGCTGTTTTTGTTATGGAAAATATCTCGCTGCTGAGGGTGAGCAGGGAATCAAGGGAGTCTTCTCTAAGACTTCAGCTTCTGGCTTGGCCCTTATGCAGCTGGCCTGTGTGCAGCAATGGTCCCCCTACCCCAGCAATGACAGAGTAGTCTGGGAAAGTTACCATTAATGAGGCAAAAAAACCCAAAGCAGCTCTGCCAAAGAACCCACAGCAGCGGATTGCCCAGTATCTCCATGGGAATTTTGTGGAGATCTCTGAGGCAGATTCCCGTGAAGTGAGGGAGTCAATCAACACCCTGTTCTGATGCTCAGACTAGGCATGTGGTGGTACATGCATCATATAGACACAAACCTGCTTTCTGCAACCCTCCTGCCCCCAACAACTTGCTTCAGTGATTCCCAAAATCAAAGCCACTTTCCTGTTTGTACTTCACTATGGTCTCAAAGCTGTGACTGGCTAGCCTCCTCTGGGGCAGAGAAGAGCTCCTGGTTTCATGCATCTCTGACCTCTGAGTTGTCCTCTACCTCTGGGTCCCCCTCCCCCTCCACATCCTCATCCAAGATTTCCTCCTCCAGGCTCGGTCCTCTCTTGACTGGCACATCAGCTACTGAAGTATCCACAGTGGCCTTCACAGTGGAGGTGGAGTCGCCACCGAATATCGCATCCAGCTCTTTGTAGAACCAGCAGCTCGTGAGTACAGCACCAGAGCAGCAGTTTGCCTCCCACACCTACATAGGTATCATAATTCCTATGTCTGGAGCGCAGCTGGGACTGGACAGCCTCCTTTCCCCAAATGCTGATGAGGTACAGCAGCTCGGCATTGCTCCAAGTGGGGGATGGCCTAGTGCATGGAGCAGGAATGGTCACCTGGAAAGATGCGCTGAGACCACTGCACGCGTCACCGAGCATTTTTTTTCTTTTCTTTTTTTAAATAATGGACTAGGGACATGTACGACAGATCGTTATCAAGGTCTATTGATTTTCGAAATGCCTATTGCTAAATCATTTCTCAATTTTCTAATAATTTCATAGATACAGAAGGGCAGATTTGGGTGGAAACCTGAATAATTTACTGAACCTGATCATTTTTCAAAATTAGGATGGGGGAAGGAGACAAAGAACAGAGGCAGCACAGGATAATTGATATTTGTTGGGCTGAGAAAATTCCATTGTTAAACATATACTTCACCACCCATGGAGATGTTGATGCCTAAAGGTGGAGTCCTATCAAGCTTATTTTTCTTACTCCACTCCAAAAAGCAGCAGGATTGGGACTTGCAATAGCAGGAAAATTGTTGCATGTTTTTTGGCAGGCTGGTTAAAATAATGTTGCTAGGCGGATTTAGGATACTACAAAGAAATGTTTAAATTTAAAAATAAAAAATAATAAAGGAAACACTCTATCTAAATTTTGGGCATGAAACCAATGTTCTATTTGGCCAGGTGTATATTGTATACTTCCACAGCAACTTTCATCTCAGGAACTCAAAAGACATCAAAGAAATCAAGAATTTCTCCTCATGACACTCAAAAGGTAGATAAGTATTGACATCTTACTTACAGAAAAACAGAAATGATGTAGTGATTCTCCAAGGTCACCCAACAGTTTAATAGAAGCATTTGCATTAGAATGCAGCTCTTTCTGGTATAGATTTAAACACCAGATTATGATCCCATATTTTATCCCTGTCTCAGAGAGTTTATATACAAAGTGGAAGTGAAAACAGAAGCACAGAGAAGTGACATAACTTTCCCAAGATCATACAGAGGGCCAGTGACAGAGCCTGGAATAGAACTTAGGTCTTGTGTGGTCTATGTCCACTAGATCAGATTACCATGTCAATGGGACAATTGGATTGTGACAGAGTTAATCTTTAATTATTGAGTATTATCTGAATGTCTTGGGATTTGTTTAGCAGAAAATCTTAGATTTAACTAGATCATTATTGTTTTAAGATTATTTTGCTTCCCCTCCTTCCTATTTTCTTCCTTGTACCTGAAAATCCACAATCTGGTGACAGTACCATAAAATTAAATAATAGTAAGAATATGGTTCTCACTTTCTTGCAGCAATATCACGAAGAGATTAAAAATGTCTTTATTAGACAGATGACTCTACTACAACTTAAGAACAGTTTAGATCAGGGGTTCTCAGACTTTTGTACTGGTGACCCCTTTCACATAGCAAGCCTGTGAGTGTGACCCCCTCATACATTAAAAACACTTTTTTATATATTTAACACCATTATAAAGGCTGAAGGCAAAGTGGGGTTTGAGTTGGATGCTGACAGTTCATGAACCCCCATGTAATAGCTTCATGACCCCCGATGGGTCCCGACCCCCAGTTTGAGAACCCTTGGTTTAGATGAAGGCACTTCTAGTGAAATTCTTCTCACACCCCAACTCACATTCTGTTCACCGTTCATGAACAGTCTCCATCATGTTGTAAGCACATTCACAGCAGACTTCTGGCTAGATGCTGTGAAGAACAGGCGTATAGCCCTTGGCCTTCCGCAAAACTTGTTGTAAAACACATGCGTGAATAGCTCATAGCAACACTATCAACCATTTGGGAGAACAGTCACAATTCAGAGATCATATTTCTGCACTTGAAGCAATGTGGTTTGCAAATGACTCAACATTAAAAATGACTCAATGGGAGAGAAGGAAAGACGTTGATATAAATACCGACTGTGTCATCCCTCATCTTACTGTTCAGAGACATTTCAGTTAATCTAATGGAGGATGGAGTTTTAACAAATGAATTTAATTTTGAAAGTCAATGCTTCAGCAGCCAGTTTTTACAGCTGTTAAGGCTGGGAATACTACTATTCCTGTAGCGTGAGCTGAACTGGCTGTGGAAGGAGAAATCTTTACTTTTTACAACTTTCTAGTTTGTATTACCCCACACTCCTTATTAGGACTGAACGATAACTTGAGCAATCTGATGTGGCATATTTCTTCTGCCTCTTACTGGAAGATACATTGGTGAGATTCTGTGTTGTGTCTTTAAGTAGGGTTGCCAGTTTAGGTTGGATGTATTCCTGGAGGTTTCCTCACATGACATAATCATTAATCAAAGATTAATCTTTAATTCCTGGAGACTCCCAGACAATCCTGGAGAGGTGGCAACCCCATACAGCACAAACTTTTTCAGGCCAGGGTGTGAAGGCACTAAGGTGGCTTTTAAGTTACGTTTGTAACTTCATAAGCCAGAGCAGCCACAGAATAATTTAGACAGCACTGGAGGGCTGCCTAAGTTATGTCAGCCTGTCCCTGGCTCCTAGGGGCAGCTGAGAATCTCGTCAGTTCTATGTGCTGTATCCTTGTCCCTGATGAACCCCTCCCATTCCCTTTGGGGCTCATGAGTAGGTCTTGACAGCAGTCTGTGGTTATCCTCAGTTCTTGTGCTAGGAATACTGCCCCCTGACTATATCTAGTGCTTTTAGAGCCTGCTATAGTGCTTTGGTCTCTTTATCCAGAGTACAGGAGCCTGTGCAGGGGAGTAAATATGGCATCTTCTAACTATACAGTTCTATTACCCATTTATATTTAAAATTGGAGTTGATGGGACAGGGGGGAATTGAATCCTTTTTTGGATTTAAAAATGGCTTTTTGATCGGACAAAAAATTACACAAGTAAAAATTTTTTGCCAAAAATGTAAATAGAAAATTTAATTGGTTTTTGTTTGTTTGTTTTCCCTTCCCTCCATCCCCCAAAAGAAGGGTGGAATAGCTGAAAATATTGGGTTTAGGGAAGGGGAATCAGTTTGTTTTTGGCAAAAACAGAAACTTCCACAGAAAGTTACAAACAAAAAGAGAAACCACTGTTCTATTATATTTTTTGGGGTGTGGGGGGGAATTTGACCAGCTCTCTAGGGTAAGTATCTTATTTTACAGATGGTGAAACAAAGAAGCATACAAATGTAAATATGAGTATTTGGACAGTGAGTAACCATCCCACTAATGTTCATGAAAACAAAACTTTTCTAGAACAAATGTTTTTAAAGAAGGAACAAAGAGAACTGAACACAACTGAACAGCTTTGCAAACCCTGTGTTTGCATTATTCAACCAGCTCCATACTGTGCTACATGAATCTATTAATGCACGACAATAAGGCCAGACTAGTTTTGAGCAGCATTTACAGTTAATATTTTCAGCTCTACATATACTAACCCAACCTACTTTAATTGAAATAGGATAAACTCATTTAACTCTAATTCTGGTCTGAATCCAGACAAATGCACAGTCTTGCACTCTTCCCAATTCTAACATTTCAGTCCTGCAGCCCTCACTTGAGCTTAATGCACATAGGGACAGCTTGATTAGTCCCACTTAATTATGACTGAATTTTCTGAAACATTTTGTCAACTAGTTTTTAAATCCTAATGTAATTTCTCCTAAGGTAGGAAAACTGTTTACTCTGAACCTCTTGATGATTAGAATGAAAGAGGTTCTTTTTTTTTGGTTTATGTCATGCCCTAGTATCCAGCAAACATTTTATCGGTAATGATCTTTTGTTGTTTTCTAGTCTGAAAGAAGACCTGTAAAGAGCAAGAACTGCCTATTTTTAAAGCCGCTTCTGCATTATGCCATTTGCAGTAATAATGTTCATTTTTTCAAATCTAGATTATTTTGGTTTGTCTCAAACAAGGCAAGGGGATGTGTTTTAAAGGGGTAAGTATTATTATTGTTAGTATTACTGTAGATCCTTGGCACAATCAGGATCTAGGCCCCATTGTGCTAAGTGTTGTACAAATACAGAGGGGAAAAAAAGAAAAGTTTACAGTCTAAATGGTAAGTGGTTTTAGCACCCTGGATGCTCCTTCTCAATCAAGACAATCTCTTCCCCACTATGAGCTCTGACATTATATTAACACTACAGCAATGGATTTATCTGAGTTTGCTGCATGTTCATGACTAGGCTGCTAACCAAACTTAACACAGCTATGACTACAGAGTCTTTATTTTAACACTAGATCACATCTTGTAGTTTCATGGGAGAGATGAACCAAGCAGCATGACTTCATCCCTGATTAGGTGAGCTAAATATGTTCATCCTAGATCCCAATCAGATGACAAACTCCAAGTGAAGGCAAGGATTATTAATATAAGAGCTGCACAGCAAATAAAAGAAACATGAGGACACAGGTAAAAATTTCAGTGCAAGTTCAGATGGGACTTATCTGCAATAGAACCTTAGAGTTATAAATGCCTTGGGAATGGAGGTTGTTCCTAACTGAAATGTTCATAACTCTGAAGAAACGTTATGGTTGTTCTTTCAAAAGTTTACAACTGAACATTGACTTAACACAGCTTTGAAATGTTATTATGCAGAAGAAAAATGCTGCTTTTAACCATCTTAATTTTAATGAAACAAGCAGAGAAAAAGTTTCCTTACCTTGTCATATCTTTTCTTTTAAACTTTCCCTTAATTTTTTTTAGTAGTTTATGTTTAACACAGTGCTGTACTATATTTCCTTTTTTCTCTTTTGGTCTCTGCTGCTGTCTGATTGCATACTTCCAGTTCCAAATGAGGTGTGTGGTTAACTGGTCAGTTTGTAACTCTGGTGTTTGTAACTCTGAGGTTCTACTGTACTTCTAAGGCAGGGATCAGCAACCTTTGGCACACGGCCCTTCAGGGAAAGCCGCTGGCAGGCCGGGCCGGTTTGTGTACCTGCAGCGTTCGCAGGTTTGGCCAATCACAGCTCCCACTGGCTGCTGTTCACTGCTCCAGGCCAATGGGGGCTGTGTGAAGCGGCAGCCAGCACATCCCTTGGCCCACGCCACTTCCTTCAGCCCCCATTGGCCTGGAACGGCAAACTAGGACCAGTGAGAGCTGTGATCGGCCAAACCTGTGGACGCTGCAGGTAAACAAACCGACCTGGCCCGCCAGTGGATTTCCCTAATGGGCCATGTGCCAAAGGTTGCTGATACTTGCTCTAAGGGTATGTCTTCACCAGCAAAATTAAAGCACTGCTGCAGCTGCCATGGCTGTATAGTCACTGCACGAGTGCTGGAAGACAGCTCTCCCAGCACTTTAAAAAACCCACCCCTACCAGGGGAGTAGCTACCAGTGCTAATCCATAATAATGGCAGATCATTTTATTGATTCCCATAAACTGAACTTCAGTTAACCAGTCAAAAAGACAGAATTCTCAGCATGTGCTTTGCTGCTCCTCTAAGGACCTGTCTTCACCTCAGGCAGAGTTTGATCTCCAAACTATCCCCATCTGTTGTAAACACTGATCTACATCCATTTACCTTCCTCCAAACAATGTATCTGAGTTCATCCTTGAGAAAGTACAGAAGGAACTGTAAACACTAAATACTGCGTTTTTCGTTTTTGTTTTTTTCCTCTGGAATGCACCAGTTCCCAGCTTGCATACCTAGCATTATTCAAAAAGCAGGAAGATTAAAAAAACAATGAGAGTCTAAATCACCCTGACAGACTAGAATCTGCTAATTAGTAAGGCTCTGATTCATAGTCAGTGTGAACAGCTGTCTAATTGCAAGCAAACATCTCTGCATTATTCTGAGTGGTGGCATAGCAATTGATTGCAGACACTTATGAGAAACAAAGGAAAAGGAAACCAAGTAATAATAATTTAAAATGTTATTCAAGTTGAATTAATGATTACAGGTTACTTCTAAGTAAATAACACCCTCCAGGGCAGAATTATTGTCACTTTGAGAAAGCCATATATGAATCCATGGAGTGACTCATGCATGTACAAGGGAGCTCTAATTTTGCTGAAATGAATAAATAAGTGGAGGGCTGGATGCCTCAGATATTGGTAACAGCCTTTCTATGCTATGTCACTGGTTCAGACCCAGGGCAGATAGACCTTGTAGTCAGCAGATGAGATTGGAGAGTATTTTTAAATAAATCTGTACATAAACACATAGCACTAGAAGGGACCTTTTGGGTGTTTTAATCCAATCCCCTGCTATCACAGGCAACCCCATCACATAATCCCAGTCATGAATTTATCAAGATCCATTTAAAAACAATTTAGATTATTTGCCCTCACTATTCCTATTGGGAGGCTGTTCCAGAAGCTCACTACTCTGATGGTTAGAATCCTTCTTCTAAGTTCTTACCTAATTGTATTAATGGTCACTTTGTACCCAATTAGCAGTAATAGTTTGACTTCTAATATGGTAGTGCTAATGCCACAATAAACACACGGGGAAGACTTTCAAAGACACACTTAGGCACCTAACTCTTATTGAAAGTGTATGGGAATGAGACACCTAACTACTAGCTCCCAGCTTTGATCAATGGATAAAAAGAAGCCTTCAGTTTTTTAGGATTGTCAATTTAGCACCTCTTGCCAACAGTGGTGCCAATTTTGGGGATTTGCGTGGGGTGGGGGTGGAGTGGGGTGGAGCTAAGGTTTTTGCATTTGCTACAAGTTCCATAGGCCCTGGAGCTGAGGGGACCATGGCAACGTGGCTGCCCTTCTGTACAGGCCAAATTTTAGTGAGTGGCATTTTAGTCTGCTGCACAATGTTGCAATGGTTCTCAAATTCTCTGTCCAGAAGGAAGGACAGCTGGGCCAAATGATGTTGCGAGCCGGCACACAGGGAGTGTGTTCCTGTATGGCAGAGTGGAGGCGAGTCTGCCAAGAACTCAACTCATAGCAGCACCAACAAAAAGAAATGAATGACATTATAAAAGATAAACAGTCTTTTATTTACATGACTATTTCTGGCTGACAAAGTATACTGAAAAGTGATAGTGTCTTATAGACTTTTCTTATAGATGCCTTATTGGTGTGGTCAGGCATGGATTACTGCTACAGGCAGGCTATCAAACCTAATGGGTCATCTCATTTGGTCTGAAAAATCTTATAGTCACAGAAGAACATAAGAAGGGGCATAGTGGGTCAGATCAATGGTCCATCTAGCCAAGGATCCTATCTTCTGATAGTGACTGGTGCTAGGTGCTTCAGAGGGAATTAAAAAAAGAGACAAATTATCAAGTGATTTATCCCCAGCTTCTGGCAGTTGGAGGTTTAGGAACACATGGGTTGTGTCCCTGACCATCCTCACTAATAGCCATTAATGGACCTAGCTTCCATGAACGTATCTAATTCTTTTTGAACTCAGTTAGAGTTCTGGCCTTCACAATATCCCCTGGCAATGAGTTCCACACCTTTGATGTGCATTATGTGAAGAAGTACCTCCTTTTGCTTGTTTTAAACCTGCTGCCTGTTAATTTAATTCCGTGACCATTGGTTCTTGTGCTTTGTGAAGGGGTAGATAACACTTCTCTATTGACTTTCTCCACACCATTCATGATTTTATAATCTAGACTAGCATATCTCCTCTTAGTTGTCTCTTTTCTAAGCTGAACAGTCCCAGTCTTTTCAATTTCTCCTCCTATGGAAGCTCTTTCATACCTTTGTTCCATACTCACAAGATGGAATTTAAAAATTTGAAAAAAAATGTGTTTTGCAAAATTTTAGCAAATTCCCTCCCCATCTTTTTTTAACCAACCATATTATCAAGTTAATAATTTGGGAATATGTAGGTTCGTTGTACAAAATTGGAATACACTACAATTTCTGCAAACCTTTTATGATTATGATCTCTGAAATCCTGAGCCCAGGTTTTCACCCCAAATGTGTTGTGCACATGGGACCAAAAAGGTATAAGAAGTGCTAATCTGTAGAGCTGGCTGGGAACTGTTTTTTTTCATCAGAAAATCCTGGTTTGTTGAAACCAAACATTGCACAGGAAAGGATCACTTTTGATGAACTTTTGTCTGGAAGGTCTAGGATGTAATCTTTGGTCAAAACCAGAGGGAGATAGCCTAGTGCTGTAGTTTTCAACCTATGGTTTGTGGACCCCTGCATGTCCACAGGTTATGTCTAAGGGGTCCGTGAAAGGTTGTCATTACCTCCTAGGGGTCCGCAGACTATGTCTAAGATTTCCAAAAGGGGTTGACACAGCCATTTGAAATATTTTGGAGTCTGCAAACAAAAAAAAAAGAGGTTGAAAACCACTGGTCTAGTGATTAGGGCATTCCCCTGAGTTGTAGGAGGCCCACGTTCAATTCCCTCTGGTGTGAATCAGATAGAGCAAGAGTTGTTGAACCTTAGTCTTTCACCTCCTTGTTGAGTGCATTGGCTATTCTGGGTGGAAGTCTCTCTCTCTCTTTTTTTTAATGAAATATCTCATTTTAGTTTCCGATTGGAATGGAACCAAATTCAGAAACTTTGGATTTTTTTTTGGCAAAATGGAATTCTTGTTTTCTGGCCAGCCCTGTCAATTTGCTGCAAAAATCTGGACCAAAAACATTGTGCTTGTCAGATATTCCTTAGTGTAGTGGTACCTCCACACCAACATTTATGTAGCATCAGTACTATAGTTGTGTGCTGCACTGAGATAGTATGCACAGGGCATGATCACTGTCCTTTGTGGAGCAACAGCAGAAAAGGAACCTATGTTAAAGCAGCCCCTCTTCTCCTTGCAATATACATCCATTTTAAAAAGTGATCCTCATACATAATACGTCTGTGCTATGTATTAGGGCTAGTAGTACTTTTGTCCGCAAACACAGCTCAGTGTTAGGCTGAGGGAAAATAGATAGATGCTCTATATACGGTGTGTGTGTATATACTATTTTTCTTAAAAACAGGAGAATGGCCATAGTGGGTTAGCCCAATGGTCCATATATAACCCAGTATCCTCGTTTCTGACAGTGGCCAGTGCCAGATGCTTCAGAGGGAATGAATTGAACAGGGAAATTTCAAGTGATCCATCCCCTGTTGTGCAGTCCCAGCTTCTAGCAGTTGGAGGTTTAGAGACACCTCAGAGCGTAAGGTCTCTTCTCTTTTTGGATTTAAACATAGGCATAATTAAATTGTCTATCACTACAATTTATTTAATAAAAATGCTCTGGATTAGATTCTTCTTGGCTCAGCATCATTTCACCTGCCTTCAGATAGCCACTGCAAACATTTCAATCAAAATAAAGAGAAAAGTAGCCAGGTCTTGACATGAATTTTCACTATAGCTCTTATAAACATCTCTATCGTCTGCCAGAATGGTATTTTGTAATTTGCAAAATCAAATTAATCTCATGAGATGTTGCTATGAATCCTATGCCACACCATACATGAGAGGAATTATTTTCCTCTTTATGTTCCCTATATAAGCACACTAATGTCACAGAACGCTCTGCTGCATGACGGGTAAAGATGTGTCTGTATTAATGGGTCTTAAATTTAAAGTACAAACGGGAAAGAAAATTTTAAAACAATCAGTGACTCACTCAAGCATGACCAAGGTATATAATATGGGATTTTTCACAAGGGAAGCCATACTCATGTTTAGGAAGTTGTGGGATGGGTAGGTTGGATGAAAACCTTCCCACCCAAAGTACAACATCAGGTAGGGCTAATGGAGCGCTGTCTGGGTTTGCTGTTCTTGGGAATAGACAATAATGAGAACTGATGAGGACCTCCATGGGTTTGGATAACTCCAAGCTTTTGAGCTACCAGATGCTTATTGAAACAAAATTTTCAGCATATTGAGATTCCCTCATTTCTAGAAATTACTGTACAGGGCCAAAATTTTCAGCTGGTAGAAACTGACATAGCTCCATTACAGCCAATGTGTAGTTTTGCAATTGTAAAATGATTTTTACTGTATGCTCTTGTTGCCCTGGATTTGAAGGGTGTATATACCCCAGAATGTGATCAAGCTAATTGCAAACATATGATGTGCTTTCAGCCACTATTAATTAATGATACAGAACACCACATAGTCCAGGGTTAATTTGGAGAGAGGCTTTCAGAAGCAACGTCATAACTACTGGCATTCTTGCTAATCAGAATGTGAAGAGGGGAGGAAAAAAGTAAATAACTGAGAATGATATGTGGATGAACAGCCTTGAGACTAGATGCCTCTGATATTAAAAGTTTATTCAAAGTTAGGAAAATTGATGATTTAATAGGGGTTATTGTGAAATGTGTTTTGTAGAGTAAGTTATAAAAAGTTTAGATAATAGAGTGTACATGGGAGCAGTCCTCTGGAGCTATCCTGAGAGAGAGGTTTTTTCTGACATGTTTACTCCTTGGCAAGGAGGCATTTGGCGTATGCTGACTCATCATTGATTACTCAATATTATCTAAGAATATAGGTAAATCTATCAGATATTCTAAACCTATTGCTTATGTCTATGTGTGCTTAAATCTAATAAACTGCAGTGTTAGACAAGAGCATGCTTACTTGCATTTAATCCTTGATCAGACAGAATCGCTGAGTTCCTATTGATTTATTCCTAACTGAGCCTGGAGTGAAATAGTTAAGTTGCCCCTGTTGGGAGTTCTGAAAACCCCGGGTAAAACTTATAGCACAAATGTCTGTAAGAACATCCAGGAAAGTGTCCCATCATAGCAAAAGAGCTAGTCTGGAGTCTGGTTTATTATTGTACGCTGCAGTACTCTTCTGCCTATTCTGCCAACGCCAAAGTTGGGAATTAGCATGCTACTGCTCTCCATACATTTTGACTGTCCTAAGCTGAATATTTTGTTATATTATTCCCTGTGAAATCCTAGAGGCAGGCCAAGATTATTTTAAAGGGGAAAGGAGATCATTATTATTTTAGCTTTAATATGTCCCAAGTAGAACTAGTTGAAAAATGAAAAGGATTTCCATGAAAAAAAATTGAAGGAAACTTTATAAACTTTTCTGCTGAAATATCAAAATTTTCTGCCTAGTTTTGGGTTCCCAAGTAAGCAGCAAATACTTTTGTCATGGTATAATTCCCCACTCTGAACCTTAGCGTCCAAAAGATGGGGTACCAGCATGAATTCCTCTAAGCTCAATTACCGGCTTAGTACTTGTAGCGCTGCCACCAACCAGGAATTCCAGTGCCTGGTACACTCTGGTCACTCCAAAACCTTGCCCGGGGACCTCCAAGACCCAGTCCCTCTGGATCTTAACACAAGGAAAGTAAACCCTTTCCCTCACCGTTGCCTCTCCCAGGCTTCCCCTCCCTGGGTTACCCTGGAAGATCACTGTGATTCAAACTCCTTGAATCTTAAAACAGAGAGGAAAATTCACCTTCCCCCCTCCTTCTCTCTCCCCCTCCCAGACTATCCCTGAGAGAGACAGTAATCCTACCACAGAGAGAAATTAGCCTCTCTCTCCCCCTTCCCTCCTTTTTCTCCCCACCAATTCCATGGTGAATCCAGACCCTGTCCCCTGGGGTCTCACCAGAATAAAAAAACAATCAGGTTCTTAAACAAGAAACTTTTAATTAAAGAAAGAAAAAACAGTAAAAATTATCTTTGTAAATTTAAGATGGAATAGGTACAGGGTCTTTCAGCTATAGACACTGGGAACACCCTCCCAGCCTAAGTATACAAGTACAAATTAAAATCTTTTCAGCAAAATACCAATTTGAACTCCTTTCAGCCAAATACACATTTGCAAATAAAGAAAACAACCATAAGCCTAACTCACTTTATCTACCTAATACTCACTATTCTGAACTTATAAGAGCCTGTATCGGAGAGATTGGAGAGAAACCTGGTTGCATGTCTGGTCCCTCTGAGCCCACAGAGTGAACAACAACCAAAAACTAACAGCACACCCACAAACTTCCCTCCCTCAAGATTTGAAAGTATCCTGTCCTCTGATTGGTCCTCTGGTCAGGTGACAGCCAGGCTCACTGTTCTTGTTAACCCTTTCCAGGCAAAGAGATATGACGCACTTTTGTTCTATTACCTCTGTTTATTATCTGTTTATGACAACTTTGATAGTGTAAAAATACTTTATAGTGGGGTTTCTCTGCCAGGGGAGGAGGCTAAGGCTGTCAGCAAGTCAATTAGAACTCTCTGCTTGTTTTCTTTTTTATTTGCCCCAGCTCAGATTAAAGCAGGCTAAAGCAGGAATCCTTAGCTGAGAACTTGCAGGTGGCTTGCAGTTATCTGAGCAGGGCAAAGGCAGAGGTTTGGAGCAGACAATCTGCCCCTATGTTCCTAGTGACTGTGAATTCAAAAAAGCCAAACCAGCTATGTATTTGGTGTTAATTGTTAGAGAGCACAACCAAATGATCAGTTCCTTTTTGCCCCATATTAACAAAACACTGCTGGTGCTTGTCTGGGCTCTTTCAACAAAAAATTCAGATTAATCAAAACCAAAACTTTGTGCAGAAAATGGTCAATTTCAATTATTTTTTAAATTTAAAATATTTTTTTAAATTGTCAGTTTTTTGTTTTGACACTTTCAAAATGAAAAATTAGTTTTCTGGGTCAAATGAAGATAAATATAGCTAATTGTAGTGCCTATTTTTTTAAAAAAGGTCAAAATCAAAACTCTCTTGACATTATTGAAACAAAATGTTTTAATTGACTGAAATCAATTTTTTTTCAGATTTCTGGTTTGTGAAATTTTTTTGAGATTTTGACTATTTTGGCCACAATTCAGATCATGAATATTTTATAATACTTGAACATTTTCCTGGGGTGGTAAAACCATTCCCAGTCCTGCTCTAATTGCCACCTTATCCCATCTCTAAACTTTTGTGAAAAATACAAGATAAATGGAGTGGAGACCAAACTCCTCTGTTTAACAAGAGAGAAGGAGAAGATACAACCCAAGTGGACATTGACAAATAACAAAGGCTGATTTAAAATAATGCTTGTTTTTGATATCCCAAGAATTGTCTCTGATGACTGTCAGAAATTTATGATCTGAACAGCAATTTAAAGGAATGAATTGGGTACGAGCCACTTCTTCCCATGGAGCAGTTGTAGGCACTGGGTTGATGATGTACTTGCTAAATCAAAGAGGGCCTGTTCTCAATGAATCAGAATTTCAGCAAGTGATGAAGAATTTTGAATTCGGAAATGTTTGCTATAATAAAGCCATATAACAGCCCTACTCCCTTAAAGTTATGCTATCTCAGTATGTAAATAACTCAAATACCAGTAAACTTGGGTGGTGGAGGGGAAAGTGGAGTGTTAATTGGTCTGGAAGCATCATAAATACTTTCTGCATCCATATCACTTACAAATGCTCACTGATGCTATGTTAGCAGTAATTTATGGTGTGCTATATGTATGATATAAATAGCTGTTAGTTAAGCCTGTGAGGATTCTCCCTGAATATATCCAGTGAATACTAAGAGGGGTTTCTCTGCTTCCCATTAGGAACTATTAACTTAAAAAAAACCACTTATCAATGGCACATCTTCCTCTATATTCCAAATGAAGATTGAACCTCAAGCTGTTCTAAAAAGCTCTACAAGTGCTCACAGCATAATGATTAGTATGAGTTATATGTGCATTTCTAATGCACACATCAGTGTGACATCTTGGAGACAGATGGAGAATTAAGAAACCCATCAATTTGTTTATGAAGGAGACTTAAGCATTGCAGCACTGAGTGTTATGGATCCTAGCTTTTAGGTGCCTAGAAAATCACAGGAACAACAGTGAAATCCACAAAGCCCAAGTTAGACACATGAGCTCCTACACAATGAATGGGAAGCAAAATAAGCAGGGAGCTCCCGAAGCTAGCCAGTGGGAGACAGCAGTCGGAGGGGTATGTGCTAAGCCCCACCCCTCTCTTGGAGAAACATACCTAAATCTAGCCTTCAGGGAGGTGTCTACCTCTGCTGGCGATCCGTGAGCTG
Organism: Gopherus evgoodei; assembly: GCF_007399415.2. Lineage (NCBI taxonomy): Eukaryota > Metazoa > Chordata > Testudines > Testudinidae > Gopherus > Gopherus evgoodei. The sequence continues at coordinate 26,386,619 of NC_044323.1, read as the reverse complement.
AGGGAAGGTAGGTGCTTGGCTGCCTAAATTTTGTGTGGGACCCAGAATGAAAATGAGGAAGGGGACCTCCCTTATAATCTTTATCCTAGTAAGTCGGTAATGACCCAAGATGTGGGAAACCCCCCTGGTTCAAGTCCCCCTCCTTCTCGTGGGGAAAAGGGATTTCAACAGGGATCAGCTGCTTCTCAGGTGAGTGTCCCAACTACTAGCCTATGTTATATTCTGATGTGAGTCTTCCTCAGTCTCTCCTATTGATGTTGTTACACTTTAATTAAACAATGGAATACTAAAATATTAATTGGGCCAGAGTTAGAAAGACTTTATGACCTAGTGGCTATGGCCCTAACCTGAGACGTGGTAGATTCCTGTTCAAATCCTTTCTCTCGCTTGTGGGGGCATGTCTTGAACTCAGGAGCTCCACATCCACAGTGAGTACACCATCCATTAGGCTGAACGGAGGTCAGTGTTGTCTCTGTAGTGGGGTGTTCACCCCACAGTAGTCTAGAAGGGGTTAATGAAGCTGAGAAGGGGGCCGACTAACTGGACAGGCCACAGCTGAGGGGAATTAGGTGGCCTAAGTAATCCCTGAATGATGATGGAACCCAGCTGAGAAGGAGCAGGTAGAGCCTAATATAAAACCACGAAGTTGGCAGCAGAAGGAAGTTGCAGTGACAGAGCCTGCAACCACTCTCTGGACATTAGAGATGGAAGGAAGGAAACCCAGCAGGAGAGATTGTAGGAAAAGACTCCGGGAAAGGCTGCATGTTTTAAGATGTGCAGACGTTGACTATGGCTTAGACAGCCCTTGAGCTGGAATCATGAGTGGAGGGCAGGCCCGGGTTGCCCTACCAGCTATTGGAAAGCATCACAATCTGGGAAGTGAATGGGAAGGCTGTCCAAGACAGTTTGTATGCATAGACTTTGCTATCCTGGAAAGAGGAAAACACATAGTGACCTAGTCAGAGGATCTAGTCACAAAAAGGGAGCACCCTGAGTTGCAGAGAGATAGAGAGAGACCACGGAATATGTGAATGTGCAATGGAAGGGGATGTCAGACCTGGAAGGAGCTAATCCCCCAACCAACCAGGGGGAGGTGCCATAGTGGTGAATGGATCCTGTGACAGTCCCCCTCCTCTTGCTGTTTTGAGTGAACTTGCCTAAGTGGATTAATCCAGAAGGCATACTCAGAACACCTACTTTTCACAGTTAGTGAATCACTCTAGGGCTTAAGTGGGAGATAAGTGTCCAGATCCTATCAGGAGGCAGTAGTCCACATGCTGAGGCAGGAGATGATGCCTACAGTGAGGCTGCAGAGTGCATGCCCAGAGGAAAAAAGTAGGCACTGTGTGACTTTAGTCACCTACAGGGTTAGGTGGCAGCTGAGCAAGAGTTTTGTGAATCACAGCGGTGCCTAAAATGGGACTTGGGCACCTAAGTACCTTCATGGATCCCACTCAACCTCCCTTACTCCCTGATTCAGCCACTAATGCTTAGTTGGTTTATAGTTTGTTCAGTCCTTCCTTTGTCATGCAGGCAGACCTTGTTATTGGGGGAAGGCTTATAAGGAGAGAAGGGGATTTAAATCATACTAAAAGGCTCATCCTCAGGCTCAATCTGATTTATTTTTTCTTGTTGGATTTCCACACTTTCCCACAGAGGCAGTATCATGTCCCTCTGGCCCAAAGTCTCATCCCAAGTCCCATCAACCACAGGATCCTTGTTGCCTTAGTTAGCAGTGAATGGAGACATCTAGTTAATTAAGGATAAGTACCAGGTTCTTGAAACTAGTATAGGATCAAATACGGGGCAGTGGAGCAATGGCTATACTACTCTTGTCTGTCACCGTTGCAATATCCATCTAAGCTTTATTTAATAGACAGACATCTGTGTATGGAACAAGCTGTACATTGTAAGTGGCCTTCACTTTCTGCCCCTGGCAGTGATCCAACCTGCAAGTGAAAGAGTCAAACCCTGCTGACTCCTCCTTGCTATTGGTCACTACAATAAATCCAGTGGACTGTACTACCTTGATTGTAGCAAACTGCATGAAAATTGAAGGGAGGAGCACAAGCTGCAGGAGAGAAGAGTTTGGATGAGGCACCAGGAAGTCAGACTGTATGCACATGGCAAGAATGTTAGCTGCAATTGCAGCATCTTTGTAAATTGTTCTCTTAATAAAGAACAGTTTAACTTTACAAACTTGGAGTCATTTCATGTTGTTATCAAGTACATGGTACATGAAACATTGATGTCTGTAATGAAAACGTCCTCACAATAGATGATGTTAATGTCCAGGTCAGCTCCTTGAAGCATTTTTATCTTCCTACCAACATCATCTCCATCTTACCTAGGTTGAGTTTAAACCAGTTGTTTTTTATCCCTTTGGAGAATATGGGTATAATTTTACTCCACAACATTTAAATCATTATGAAGTCATCAGAGTAACTTGATAGTTAAGGTTGTCAGACATTCTTAATCAGAAATCTCATTTGGTCCTCTGGGTGCAGGAAACACCTTGCCACATACAATTTCCAACATGAGGCGAGAATTTGTTCTGGAAAGCGTGTGGTTAATTGGAGAATACATTTTTGGAGACTTTGGAAATAACATGTCCTCCACTTTGGCGAAAAATGTGCTCACTTGTTTTAGTCCCCAGAATTTAAACAACTTAATGTAAAAACCTCAGAGTTGTTGCATATACTGATCCTCCATTAGAACCAGGAGTTTTATCAAGTTGGAGTGAAAAAAGATGCTAGATAGAGGTGAATTCATTCCCATCAGAGGTGTGGAGAATGTTATAAATGCCTAACTAAACCTACATTAATAAACTGATTATATAAACTGGCTGATCCAAAGACCACTGAAGTCAATGGAAAGACTCCTATTGATGTCAGTGGGATTTAGAGTAGGCCCCAGGATTGTAAATCCCCCACAAACCTCTTGTTTAGCATTTTGTCTCTGTAAAAAATGGATTTTCCATCCCACAAAAATTCAAGATTTAAAAAAAAATTATGCCAAATTGGACAAAGCCACAATTTTGTTTTTTTAAATGAAATTCTGAAAAACTATTTTTCTTAGTTTTGGGATCATCAAAATGTTTTCATAAATTTGCAATATTTCATTTTTGATTTTGATGATTTTCAATTTGTTAAAATATTACAGTAAGTTTCAAAATGAAAAACTGAAATTTCATTCAAAAATGTCCAAATGATACATTTGTATATTTTCAAAATGTTCCTTCTAATTTTTGCCTAAACTAATTTTGTCAAAATTTGAAATTATTTTTTATGAAAAAATTCATTTGACTCAATAGGCATTTTCCAACAGACAACTGTTTTAACAACACTTTTTGCAAGCAGGGCTACTAATCACACTGCCACCTCCATTTTAACCTTAAGACTGAATCCTAAACCTTGGCTCCAAGCCTTTAGACTACTGTAAAATGGAGGTGAGAATTCTCTTCACCAGCAGCCATGCTGTTCTACAGCCATCTAACCTTGCCTCCACTACTAGATGTGGACCAAATCACTGTTGTCCTGCATAAAACAGGCATCAAACACTACCTTATCAGAATGGTTTCATGTCATCCCTGCTCTGGACTGGTGTCAATCATGACTCAAAGAGCGGGACAAAGATGAATCTGGGTTTCTGACTATATGCCAGTCCAGCTACCACGCATGGCGCCGGAGGAGTGATGTCTGGGGAAATTAGTTATCAGCTGAGAACGACAGGTACCCATCAAATAAAGAAACCTCCCTCCCCAGATGGGGGAAGGAAAGAGTGAAAGTAATTTTTTTGGAGCAGTGACTGCCATTTATCGTATATTTGTACAGTGACTAGCACAATGGGGAAAGTTGCTTGTGGCCTTCAGGTACTACTATAATATAAATAATCATTAAAGCTAGAATAAACACTATTCTTTTGCAGATGATGCGGGGCGGTACTTGGTCACCTCTGTCTTCCCTTGAGAGGTTACTCCATGGGGAGCTGGAGCCTAAGGACATCCATAGTCCCTTCCTGCATGTGGCTCACAATCCATGGATGGTTCGCTGGTGCAAGTGTGTTGTACCATCTTTGTGAAGCCACATAGGTCCAAACTGCGAAGTGACTTCTGATTGAAGAAGCAACCCCTAATATTATTTAGAAACACTGAGGCTGATGCAGAGCCATTGTACTCGATAATTAGGGGCCCCTGTAATTGATCATAAGGAACTAGCAAATCTCAAGCTCCAGTCAGGTCAGGAGTTGGTCAGGATGGAGGGTAGGCACTAAAGAGTAGGTAAAGCATACTATCTAACCCCTACTGAAGTAAATAGGATTGCTCAGTGAATAAAGGCTGGAGGATCAGGCTTTGTCACTGTGACTCATTAAAGAAACAGTGCAGACACATGAGAGAGTTATATCTTCCCTGCTAGCAGGGTAATATTTTTAGCCATTATTCTTGAAGCCCCTCACTCTTGAATTGTACAAAAATGAACTGCCATGCTTTCCATTTGACATAGCAGGCTGTGATCTCAAATGCCTGCAAATCAAATCAGGAATAATAAGTGCAAATGCAAAGCATGGACTTTCCAAACCTTATCATTCCAGGAACTGGATATGGTTTTTTTTCCAGTGGATTGTTTTTAAGAGCAAAGAACATACTATAGGAGTACTGTGTGGCAACAGTGTCCATTGGTCTTACTGTTTCTGGATGTATGATTGACACGGAAGATGCAGCTTTTCATGAAGGTGCTGTCACCTCCCAGCACCGATCCTCAGTCATAGTGCTGTTATCGCAGATGCTGAGTGATCATAAAACCTAGGAGCTAATAACACTGATAATAAAAGAATAAACATAGAAAAGAAATGTATTTTTATTGCTTTTTTTTTTTTTTTTTTTTTTTACCATTAATCCAGCCTGCTCCCCCACCCCCAATCAGAGCAAGGAGTTCACCTTGCTACTGGAAAACCAGATTCCTCGGCTTCCACATGTGCACAGTAATCGCCTGTGAGCCGGGGAGGTGGCCTATTCCTTTCAGGCCAGCTTGATAAGAGCAGTAAATTTCAGGTCCCAAACCTCCTGGGATGTGGAAGATGTAAGCTGCAGGAAAGCCCTGCACAGTTCAAGGACCCAGACTGTCTGCTGGAAGGACTGCCAGGAATGATAAAAATGATAATAAATTTCATTTTACTGCTCCTTTCTGCTGCAATAAATTTGTCTTATATCTTCACAAAAAACACACATGGATCATCTTTATAAATCCACAGGGAGAAATTTGCGTAGAAAAGTAACATTCTCTTTTTTTTGCACTTCTGTTTGTGATGCCCTTTCACAATTTATGGACGGTGTCCAAATGGGTTGGAAGAATAGATTGAAATTTTAATCTACGCATGTGATTACAACACTGACTTTAGATAAAAACAAAACAGAACCCTAGAAAACTTTCCCCTTTCCATAGTGGTTTTTTGTCCCCCAAAATATTTCTGTGATTCACAGGATAGATTTTTGTTTTCTGGCTTAACTCCTTATGGGATGGGCTGTAAGCAATGCTATTATTATGGTATGTTTACATATTCAGTATGTATATTTGAGCAGCAGCAGGCGTGGGTTTTGTTACTATTGCAATCATCTCTATAAACATTTTTGCCCAGATTCTTTGCTGGTGTAAACTGAAGTCACTGTAGTTGCACCAGTTTGCATCAACAGAAAACCTGGATTGGTACACATAGATAACGACGACCAACAATGGAAATCCTATTATTGCTCTCTGGTTTTATTAGAAAAGCAGTTGTAGTGATTATGTGCTGCGTATACAGTTTTATTGTGTGATAACTCCTAAAAAGAAAGAAGAGTTGCATTTGAGTTGGAACTTCACTTTTTCCTTGATGTTTCCCAATTAAATGACATACTTGTATCCACACAGTTCTTGAAATGGGTGTTAGCGTCCCCTAAGACGAATAAACATCAGAACAAAGCTTAAGCCATGAAGTTTAGACCTGGAATTCAAATCACAGTGGTGTTCAAATACATTAAGATTCAGGGTTTGGATTTAGCTTCTGAGAAAGAATACAAGTGCTGATTACAAAATTCTGGATCTAGATTCCAAAACATCCACTGTCAACTGCATTTTGGTGGTGATTGTTCAGGTCTATGTCTAGTAAATACATACAATCTGTATTTTTATAAAAGTGTGGCCATTTATTTGATAGACAGAATTCTGGGTAACACAATGGTCCATTGTGTGCATATTTTGAAAGTGTGTAGTAGAAGAATGCAGAGCCTGATTCAGTACTTATTACACTGGATTTATGCCTAATTGAAAGGTAGAAAGCTGTGGGAGTGGACTGGAGGATCAGGCCCACCAGCTGTTTAAAGTGAATGCATTTAAATGTTTTTGTTGAAAAATGTAAACAAAAAGTCCAAAAATGTCTCTGGAAAACACCTACAATGACAACTTTTAGCCCAGAGAGCAGACTGGATGGTGGTGGTATTATTATTTATTATTAATAATCATCATGTTTATTATGGTAGCACCTAAGGGGCCCCATTCTTGGCTGGCTTAGGCACTATACAAGTAGAGTAGTAGATGATCCCAGCCTCAAAGATCTTACAATCTAAATAAGATAAAGAAAAGGCAGAGGCAGGGTGGGGGAAGGAGGATAACTCACAAGCAGGGTGAGCAATGTGATGGTGGTAAATGTCATGTTACTTCTGCTATACTTTTTATGGGTGGGTTTAGTTGGGAGGGGATCAGCTAAATGGAAAGAAATGGGGAGGGAAGGATTGAAGGGAGCAGAGGTGAAGAGAGTTCTGGAACAGCCTTCCACGGGGAGTAGTGGGGGCAAAAGACATATCTGGCTTTAAGATTAAGCTTGATAAGTTTATGGAGGGGATGGTATGATGGGATAGCCTAATTCTGGCAATTAATTTGGCAATTGATCTTTAATTATCAGCAGGTATGTATGCCTAGTGGTCTGTGATGGGATGTTAGATAGGATGGGATCTGAGTTACTACAGAGAATTCTTTCCTGGGTGCTGACTGGTGAGTCTTGCCCACATGCTCAGGGTTTAACTGATCACCATATATGGGGTCGGGAAAGAATTTTCCTCCAGGGCAGATTGGTAGAGGCCCTGGAGGTTTTTTGCCTTCCTCTACAGCATGGGGCACAGGTCACTTGCTGGAGGATTCTCTGCAGCTTGAGGTCTTCAAACCACAATTTGAGGACTTCTGTAATTCAGACATAGATTAGGGGTTTGTTATTGAAGTGGATGGGTGAGATTCTGTGGCCTGCATTGTGCAGGAGGTCAGACTAGATGATCATAATGGTTCCTTCTGACCTTAAAGTCTATGAGTAAGTAAGCCTACCTTTTGGTCCAGGTCAGCTTTGGGAGTGATGAGAGGTGTGTCACAGAGCTGGCCACCTTTAAAGGCAGCCTATCTGTGACAGGTTCCTGTAGGGGAAAAGGAGTCAACTCAGACCAACCTAGAAGCAACTAAATCCCTAAGTGACTGATTAGGAGCTGTTTAGGAGATGGGCCTGATAAAGGGTTACTAGGAGTCGGCTGGGCTCCTAGAGACAGGAAGCGCCTGAAGGAACACGGTAAGGAACCTGAACAGTCTGCTCCAGAGAGAGGCACTCCCTGGAGATGACAGCAGCATAAGGACAGAAGCCCAGGGGCTGCAGCTGGCTAATGAAAAGTCGCTGCAGGTGAGTGGTGCAGCAGCTTAAGGCAGAGACTGTACTGAATCCCAGGAACTTCAAGACCCAAGTCTGTGCACCCTTGAGCCCAAAGAGACAGAATACAGGCTGGAGAGACCAGGACTGAGCTACACAGGCCCTAAGAGGAGGGTTGTACAGTGCCTGTGCAGAGAGTGTACAGGGGCCAGGGTTAAGAACAAGGGCTTTGCAACTTGTGAACTAAGGAGAGAAAATCTTATTTCAAATTTATTTAGATTTAATGGGGTAGATTTAATGGGGGAATCTGCCCTTAAATGGCACTACAGAGGACCCCGAGGCAGGGAGCCTCTGTAGTGCCATACAAGGGCAGACTCCACCCCATTACACCAGCTCTATATACTACCTCCAAGCTTATGGGGTTCCCTGCAAGTAGCTTTATTTACACAACATTTATTTCCCCCTACATCTTCCTCACTTCACCTACTGAACTAATCCTCTTGATATTCCCTATTAGACTTTCTACTGCTTCTCTCTTCATTGTTGACTTTCCCCCCCTCTCTCTCTTCTCTGTTCTTCTTTTCTTCATATCTCTCTCCTCTCTCTCTTTCCTTCTTTCTTCCACTCTTTGGGCTTTTTCCCCCTCCCCTTCGCATTCCACATTACATTTCCCTTCTTTTCCTCTCTGTTTTCATCCCTCCTCTGTGATCCCTACTCTGACTGTTCTAAATGTATAAACATAATGGAAACCTAGATTTCCTTCTAAGCTGTGAGATCATGTCACTGACATTTGGACCTGCTGGTGTGACACACAAAATATCAGAGAGCCCCTTGCAGTGCTGTAAAATGCTTTCACATAAACCAGCCTTGAGTTGGCAAAAGACTGTGTCAGAGCAGGAGTGGCAGTAGTGAGTTGGTAAGGGGCAGAACATAGCTGAAGGAAAAGATTAGGGGTGAAATAACTAGGAATGGATGAGAGGAGTGATAATGGAGGACACAGCTGAAAGGGATTGTAGAAAAGTTGAAGGGATCAAATTGAATGGGAAAATTTGTAAGAGAGGAGAGAACAATGATGAAGAGAATGATGGTGGAGAGGAATAATACTTTCCATCTTTACAGTACTTGACAGTTATTTACTAACTTCTATCAGAAGACCAAGGGCAGCAGCTACTGAGGATTAGGGACAAGGTACATAAATGAAGTGGTACTGACTTTTAATGACCCAAGACTTAGTATCCAATTTGGAATTTATTTTTGAGTTCTGTGGGTCACATATTGTGTTTAATTTACTTTCTGACCTGAACTAAATCAGCAGTTGTTTTTTTCACCTAAAATTCCACTAAATAAATGTGCAAAATGCAAAAAGCAATAGAACTACCATGGTTCCCTGAGAGGAGGATCTGGGTCAAAGAGAAGCTCCCTGAGCCATAGAACGCTGTCTCTCCCCCAGGGCCGGTGCAAGGAAGTTTCGCGCCCTAGGCAAAACTTCCACCTTGCACCCCCCACCCAGCTAACCCCACCCCCCAATGGCAGCTAACTCAGCCCCCCACCCAGGGAGCCCCCCTCCACAGCAGCTACCCCCCCATGACAGCTAACCCCTTTCCACCCTGCCCCCCCCCCCCAACAACTAACCTTGCCCAGGGAGACTCCTCCTGTCCCCCCATGGCAGCTAACTCCACCCGGGGAGACTCTTCCCCCATCCCCCCATGGCAGCTAACTCTGCCTAAGGAGACCTCCCTCACCCCTGCCACAGCAGCTAACCCTGCTCCGCCTCCTCCACGGAGCACACTGGAGCTGCTTCAATTCTCCTCCCCGCCCAGGCATGTGACATCAATTGGAGGAGTCTTAGAGCAGGGGCTGTATGCTCAGTGGAGGAGGTAGAGTAGAGGTGAGCTGGGGCGGGGAGCTGTTCCCCTGTGCGCCTCCCCCATTACTGCGGGCAGCCCTCCCTGCGCGCAGCCCTCCCCGCGCGCCCCCCCACTCATCTCAGCTCCACTTCACCTCCTCGCCTGAGGGGACTTTTAGGCACCCCCAATCACTAGGCACCCTAGGCAGCCACTTAGTTTGCCTAAATGATTGCACCGGCCCTGCTCTCCCCTGAGCAATGAAAAAAGCATAGTTTGGGTCCAAGGCCAAAAGGTCTGCAAACTATAGTGATCCTCTGGACAGGGATGTGCTGTAAGCCATTCACATTGCTAAAATCCTGGGGCTGAGGTAGTGACATTTCACCTATACGGTACTCTGGTTCTGTTCTGAGGGGTAACACTCTCTCTCAACCTACATACTATAACCATTTACTGTACCAATTTCTCAAGTCTTTACTCACACAAAACTCTCACTGGTTTTCAGCTTGAGGGTTTGGCCCATAATAGTCAATGATCTAAATTTTGCCTCACTGATCATTGTGATCCTCACAAAAACTCCAAGATTTGAAAGTGAATTTGTCCAAAGAAAAATTTCAACTTCTCACTCTGCAAAAAAAATAGAAGAGCATGATTGAGAGAGAAAAATAGCCCACATTGAAGACAGATGACAGAACTCAATTACACCTCAATATGTTTTAGCAGTTAGTTATTTCTCAGGAGGAATATTAAGTATTTACCTGGCAGGTTGACTTTTTCTTCCCTTCCTCCCATTTGGAACATGAAATGGAGTAAATGATTCAAGTTTGCATTAATCAGGGGAGAAGACAAGCCATGCATTATGTTTTATCTGCTGTTTGATCATACAGTGCAGGTTAGCCATACACAGGGGGTTTATTTAACTAGGTCAATGAGCTTCTCAGTTTGGTAGGGTGAATAAACAACCTTTGAGAACTCAGTCTAGCCCATTTCAGAACCATCACAGGTGTTTCTGGACAACAGGAATAATTTTGTTTATTTACCCTGTATTTCCCCCCAGGTATCTTTGCTTGGTTGGGTCAGACTTCTTCACTGATATTTAGTTATGGTTTGAAAGTCCTCTTTATGGCTAAAAACTACTTAAGTATTTTCTCAAAATATATTACTGACAGAGGTGGCTCCAGGCCCCAGCAAGCCAAGCGCATGCTTGGGGCAGCATGCCACAGGGGGCGCTCTGCCAGTACTGCGAGGGTGGCAGGCAGGCTGCCTCCAGCAGTTTGCCTGCAGAGGGTCCGCTGGTCCCGCAGCTTCAGTGGACCTCCCGCAGGCACGCATGTGGAGGGTGTGCTGGTCCCGCAGCTTCAGCAGACCTCCTGCAGGCGTGCCTGCGGAAGGTCCGCCGAAGCTGTGGGACCAGCGGACCCTCTGCAGACAAACTGCCTGCCTGCCGTGCTTGGGGCGGCAAAATCCCTAGAGCTTCCCCTGATTGCTGAACATGTTCATATATCCAATTCTTGAAAACCAAAGTGAAATCTGGGAGTAAGAAATCTCACAAATATTATACTGGGAAATTAAAATAGTGCTTGGCCACTGTCCCTACACCTGATTGAGTGGTGCATCAGGAGAAGAGGTTCTAGACTGGAACATATAAAAAAGTTGCACATTCTTACTAAGTCTTCCTACCAGAACTGCTAAAAAAGTGTCACTGAAATTCTTTGCTGTATAATCTTGGCTGCTGTATGTTAATGTTGCTGTGTGGGACATTTTCATATACAGAGGAATCTGACTTCAGTTACCACACTATGTTATCATAGGGTAATAATAATTTGTAAATGTTTGTTGATACTTATCACAGCATCCACTAGCTGTAAGTTGTACTAAACCTCAAATAACTGATATTTCAGTACTTCCTAATTTTTTTTAAGAGCAAACTTAGTATTGGTACAAGTGCCAGAGATTCAGCCTTATAGGCCAAATTTTTCTTTGTTCACAGACGAGGTACAATTGTAGCACAAGTTTCTCCACAATGACCCACTAAAGTACCTTGGCTTGTTTTAAAGCCACTGGTCAGCTATAAGAATGAAGGTAAAGCAGTCTTGATATCCATTCCATTCCACCTGCCTACCAAATAAGGTACAATCAGTGCCATTAGAGGTATATGAGAGCTGGACATGTGTCCATTACAAAATGGACTAAGATAAGCAAATCAGTTCAGCTGGACCATGAATAGCCATCTGACAACTTTTTCAATCACCGCTGAACTAGTGGAATTGCAAATGGTGACCTAGATGAGAAGGGCTCCATATCCTGTTATTGCTCCCTACATAAGAACGGCCATACTGGGTCAGACCAATGGTCCATCTAGCCCAGAATCCTGTCTTCTGACAGTGGCCAATACCAGGTGCTTCAGAGGGAATGAACAAAACAGGCAATCACTGAATGATCCACTCCCAGCCTCTGGCAAACAGAAGCTAGGCACACTCAGAGCATGGAGTTACATCCCTGACCATCTTGGCTATTTGCCATTGGACTTATCCTTGGAGAGCCACCCACTCCCCCACAAATAGAATGGTGAACTTCTTTCTCTGGATGAGGTTTGTCAGGTAAGGGTGTATTCAGAATTTTAGGTCAGGCGAGCACAAAATAAATAAAATCTATTTTGAGATTCCAGCTGGCTATCACAGTTGAATAGTAAACAACTGCAGACAGAAAGAACTCCTTTATATTGTGAATGCAGCTGGACTATGTAGGAGGAATACTGCCTGTGTTTCTTGAAACAGGGTAGAGATAGTCTGGGATCTTGGGGTCAGGAAGAAGAAAATCTCCCTAGACTTCCCAGAATAGCACTGAATTTTCATATTTTACATTATTGATCTATCATCGTTCTCTGCTCCTTTCATTCTGAGACATACTATTTTTCTAAGGGAAGAAATGTAGCTTCTCTGCACTTTTATAACACAGTGTCTCACCCTGGTAAAGAACATTTTTATTAATTAGAAATTGTGGTGTTAGGGTAGCAATGCCCTCTTGTATCTAGGGCAATCTTATCTAGGATCATTTATGCAGAATTTTGGTTCTATTTCTGAACAGTCAGAAGGTTATGTAGTCTTGTTTCTGTCAGGATTCATAAGAATTGATCTATGCTGCATAATCCTGAAACTCAGCTTATGATGTGGGAGAGAGGGAGGGAACAGTCCAGGAGAGAGCAGATTGCAATATTCTAATGCAAGATCAGCTTGTGTAAAGATTCTTAACTCCTAGCAATTAGAATCATAGAAGATTAGGGTTGAAAGAGACCTCAGGTGGTCATCTAGTCCAATCCCCTGCTCAAAGCAGGACCAACGGCCCCCCCAAACTAAATCATCCCAGCCAGGGCTTTGTCAAGCCAGGCCTTAAAAACCTCCAAGGATGGAGATTCCACAAACTCCCTGGGTAACCCACTCCAGTGCTTCACCACCCTCCTAATGAAATAGTTTTTCCTAATAGCCAACCTAGACCTCCCCCACTGCAACTTGAGACCATTGCTCCTTGTTCTTTCATCTGCCACCACTGAGAACAGCCTAACTCCATCCTCTTTGGAACCCCCCTTCATGTAGTTGAAGGCTGCTATTAAATACCCCCTCACTCTTCTCTTCTGCAGACTAAATAAGCCCAGTTCCCTCAGCCTCTCCTCATAAGTCATGTGCTCCATCCCCTTAATCATTTTTATTGCCCTCTGCTGGACTCTTTCTAATTTGTCCACATCCTTTCTGTAGTGGGGGCCCAAAACTTCCCTCACTCTGCTGGCAGTGCTCCTACTAATGCAGCCCAATATGCCATTAACCTTCTTTGTAAGAAGGGCACACTTAACTCATATCCAGCTTCTCATCCACTGTAATTCCCAGGTCCTTTTCTGAAGAACTGCTGATTAACCAGTCAGTCCCCAGCCTGTAGCAGTGAATAGGATTCTTCCATCCCAAGTGCAGGACTCTGCACTTGTCCTTGTTGAACCTCATCAGATTTCTTTTGGCTCAGTCCTCCAATTTGTCTAGGTCACTCTGGATCCTATCCCTACCCTCCAGCGTATCTATCTCTCCCCCCAGCTTAGTGTCATCCACGAAATTGCTGGGGGTGCAATCCATTAATGAAGATATTGAACAAAACTGGCTCATGAGGCACTCCAGTTGATGCCAGCTGCCAACTACACATCGAGCCACTGATTACTACCCACTGAGCCCGACAATCTACCCAGCTTTCTATCCACCTTATAGTGGTTCTATAAATGGCTCTACAATTGTCTCATGTCTGTCATTTGGGTTGCCAAAGCCAGCTGCACATCTCTCATTTCTGCACTCTTCCCATTCCCCCAGGGGATGATGTAGGGTTTCTGAAAAAACAAATAATTTGTGAAAATATTATGACAAAGTCACTTACTGGAAGTGCATCTGTAAATTTCAGAAAAAGCATCTTCTAATCTCACCACACCGCCTATTGGCTCAGTTTGGAAGAGGCAACTTTGTGTCTCATCTGAAACACTGTTGCAGATGGACCATTGCGGTATTGCTTATGCCCTCAGCTGGGGGCACAGCCATCCAGTTGCTGGATCTGGGCTAACTTTTGACTAGTTATGTCTGCTCTAGGAGCTATCAAATACAACAACATTTCTATTACTCTAGATCAGGAAAATAGCGTTAAGTAAACCACTGTAGAGCAGGTACAACGATTTCCACAAATGAAAATATTGTTATGGTTTTAATCAGTAGCTGTTGTGGAGTGTAACCAGGTGCGACTCACCTCCGCGGTGCCTCCTGCTGGTTGCTTCGGGAATTAGCTCAAATTCCAGCTCGGAGCACCCTCTGCAGTCCAGTGATCTGCCTTTCAGCTACTGGCCCCGTGTCCCTCCCTGCACCCCAGTGCCCCTTTTGAGTGGGGTTCTGTCCCCTAGCAGTAACCCCTTCCTCTTTCTTAGGGGTTTCACCTCCCTGGGAACCCCTCACTCTCTATCCCCACTTTGCCTCGGTGTCTTGGCAACTGCCCAGTCATTGGCTAGCCCCACACCCTGGGGCAGACTGCAATATTAGCCTCTAATCATCAGCAAAGGGGGTTGGACCTGCTACCTTGGCCTACCCCTGAGTTGCACCCTGCAATGCCCGGTACCTCTTAGCCTTCTGCTAGGCTGCAGCCTGGGGCTTTCCGGGCAGGAGCTCACCAGCTCCTCTGCCTTTCCCCAGCCCTGCTTCACCCTAGGTACCTTATTTAGTTCCCTGCAGCCAGGCCCTTCTCTCTCTGAACACAGAGAGAGACTGTCTGGGCTCCTGGCTTCTCTGCCCTTATATAAGGGCCTGTTGCTCAGTTTGGGGTGTGGCCCCAGCTGCTGCCACTTCCCCAATCAGCCCAGCCTAAAAGGCTGCTTTCTCCAGCCCCAGCCCTTATCCAGGGCTCTTTTTAACCTCTTCAGGGCAGGAGCAGAGACCCACTCTGCTACATGGAGGCAATGGTAGCTTTCTTCTCCACTAGAATGTATGTTATATCCCCTGACCAGTGGAACCTTTCTAGGTGGGTGATGAGTTTTTATCTGATTCATAGGTAAAATCTGAACAGTGTCTGCTTTTGTTGTCAGCAAGGGGCAGACACATAGACTTCTAGAGTAGAATTGCAGCCAGTTTTGGTTCTTAGAAGAGTTGGTCAGAAAAACTTTGACAGAACCATTTTGTACTAGTTCTGACAAAATCTAAACACTTCATGATATCATGTCAATTTTGCTGAAATTTTATTTTGTCAGAATTTCCCCCTTTTTTCTTCACATCCCATTTTGACATTTTCAAAACAAAATGTTTTGATTTTTCTTTTTAAACAATTTTTCATTCAGAATGTTTAGAAATTGTGTATTAGATATAATCTAATAAAGTCAAAATCAAAATGAAACATTTCAATTGACCTGAAACATATTTTTGTTAAAACATTTATTTCTCAGAGAATGCTGAAATTTTCAGGTTTTGGTCCTAATCAGAACAAAAGGAATTGTCAAAATCCTCTGTGAAGTAGAATTTCTGTTTCTGCATGGCTCTACTCATTAGTGTATTAATAGGGAGTGAGGAAAGGGAACAGGGGAAGCTTTGACCTGAGATTTACAAGTTGGACATTTGTCCAGCAAAAGACGTTGGGTCATTAGTACATCCGTTCTGAAAAGGAATTTTTCTAGGAGATACCTTCTGTGAAAATTTTGCATTTTTCCATTTTCATCCTGATTTGTGACTCATTTTTCCCCCAAAACACAACTTTTCTTTTGCATGAAGGGTTTTCAGTTTTCCAGCCAGCTATAGATTTTAATATGCCAATGCTTTGCTGAGAGGAGGGGTAAGATTCATTTACATTGTAAAAGCCAGTTTCCAGTCATTTCTCTGATGTTGCCATTGTTATCCACACCATTGTGACATCTAGATCAGATTGCTGCTTGATACATTAGAGTTGAATGCTGGTGCAAAATGTGGCAGTGGCACTATTTGGTTGTGATAGCTGCAGAAAGCAAGTGCACCTATTATCTGAAGATTGCACTAGCACTCTCTTTGCTTTCAGGTGTAATTCAAAGTTATTGACATTGACCTATGAAGCCTTATGTGATCTAAGACCTAGCTAATTGATGGACTACCTCTCTTGTGTTCTTTCTTAACAGCTGAGGTCAGCTTTCTAGATAAATCCTTACATTTGAATGACTGGATCCATGAGAAGGGTAATTCGACAGGCAGATAACTATGGATGGCACTTTAATTGAATCACATTCTTTTTTTCCTTCTGCTCAGACACAGACAAAAATGCACTTTCTGTTAGTAATCTCTAGCCTTGTACCCCAATTTTAAAGCAATACACTTTTATAGTAAATTTCTGAAAGCTTATTATGTCTGAAGTATAAAACTGTTAAATATATAACCACATTGCACCAAAATATTTTAGCAGGCCTCTGTATAAGTGATACTAATTTAAGAGGCCTCTTATGTTATATTAAATATATTTTGGTTTCATACACTGAAAATATATTCATTTAACAGAGTTCTTCTTTTATTCATTGTTCTTTGTACATGGGAGACTAAATTTCTTAGGTCTCCATTGCATAGATTTTTGTTTGATGGATGGAATATGTGTTGTTTTAACAAGTCTAGCTGATTTCTTTAACAGCTATTCATTTAATCAGGCTCCAACATATAATATTAGGTTTTCTGTTACATCTTGTCTTGCTGAAGATTTGTGTAGGACTGAATAACAGTGGGCAAGAAATACCAAGACTTACAGTTGCTCGTATTGTTAGATTGGACTGAATCTTCATCTAAACTTCAACCAACCTTTAACCAAACTCTTATGGATTTTGAGAATAAAATTAAATTGAAATGTATTTTCCATATTTATTCACCTCCCTACTCCCTTGTGATGAGAAGGGTTAGATGTAACTGCCAAAACACCACTAGAAAAACTCTTGACTCGAGATTTTCAGCTCAGTTTTGCAGACTGAGAGGCAGACACTTGGTCTGGCTAAGGATCTAATCTTTGAGCTGTTTATTCTAAACCAAACCTCCAAATGTTCTGGGAGTCTTCCCATCACTAGTTGGAAAGAGTGTAAGTGGCAAAGTGATTCTCTGTCTTAGTTTTCTTGCTGCTACTGTATTTGATTAACTCAGCAGTGCTTCAGCATTAGTTGGATGAGATCAGCACTCTAAATGAAGATATTTATTTAGAAACATGGCTTGGGTTGAAAGATAAGATCTGAGGCTAGAAGGAAGTGTGTTTTCCTGCAGTGAAGCTTTGCCACTGCACAGCACAGATAGCCTCACATGTCTTTTGCACTGTGTGATAACTGTCTTATATGAATAGTATTGAGGCCTGAATGCTAACAGCCAGGGAGTGGGGGGACAATCACAGTCTCTTGTGCTCTCCAGAGTGTAGGGACTACTCCCCCATGTATGAGGCTAGAAGCACAATATCAAAAAGACTATGGAGTAGGGGAATGGCAAGACTACTGTTCCTGTGCACTGAAAGGGCCCTCATACCAAGCTAAACAACCCCTTTAAAGTATATTAAGCTAAAGCCACAAAGATACTATTAGTGTGCAGTAAAAGTGACTACATGGGGAGTTAGAGAATTCACATGCGAGAAAGCCTTTGACAAGGTCCCTCACTAAAGGCTGTTACGTAAATTAAGCTATCATGGGATAAAAGGAAAGGTCCTTTCATGGATTGAGAACTGGCTAAAAGACAGGGAACAAAGGGTAGGAATTAATGGTAAATTCTCAGAATGGAAAGGGGTAACTAGTGGTGTTCCCCAAGGGTCAGTCCTAGGACCAATCCTATTCAATTTATTCATAAATGATCTGGAGAAAGGAGTAAACAGTGAGGTGGCAAAGTTTGCAGATGATACTAAACTGCTCAAGATAGTTAAGACCAAAGCAAACTGTGAAGAACTTCAAAAAGATCTCACAAAACTAAGTGATTGGGCAACAAAATGGCAAATGAAATTTATGTGGATAAATGTAAAGTAATGCACATTGGAAAAAATAACCCCAACTATACATACAATATGATGGAGGCTAATTAGCTGCAACGAGTCAGGAAAAAGATCTGGAGTCATCGTGGACAATTCTCTGAAGATGTCCACACAGTGTGCAGAGGCAGTCAAAAAAGCAAATAGGATGTTAGGAATCATTAAAAAGGGGATAGAGAATAAGACTGAGAATATATTATTGCCCTTATATAAATCCATACGAATACTGTGTACAGATGTGGTCTCCTCACCTCAAAAAAGATATACTAGCACTAGAAAGGTTCAGAAAAGGGCAAACTAAAATGATTAGGGGTTTGGAGAGGGTCCCATATGAGGAAAGATTAAAGAGGCTAGGACTCTTCAGCTTGGAAAAGAGGAGACTAAAGGGGGATTGATAGTGGTATATAAAATCATGAGTGATGTGGAGAAAGTAGATAAAGAAAAATTATGTACTTATTCCGTAATACAAGAACTAGGGGTCACCAAATGAAATTAATAGCAGCAGGTTTAAAACAAATAAAAGGAAGTTCTTCACACAGCGCACAGTCAACTTGTGGAACTCCTTGCCTGAGGAGGTTCTGAAGGCTAGGACTATACAAGCGTTTAAAAGAGAACTGGATAAATTCATGGTGGTCAAGTCCATAAATAGCTATTATCCAGGAAGGGTAAGGAATGGTGTCCCTAGCCTCTGTTTGTCAGAGGATGGAGATGGATGGCAGGAGATGGCCACTGTCGGTAGACAGATACTGGGCTAGATGTACCTTTGTTCTGACCCGGTACTGCCGTTCTTATGTTCTTATGAGTTTGCTGTGTACTAACCTCGTGTGTAGAAGCACAATGACTAGGCAATGGGATGGGGGCACCCAGTGAATCAGGCTGTAACATCTGTAAGGAAGCCTAAGCAGCACAAGGGGCTCAGACCTTCCCCAAACTATTGGAAGGAGGGGTGAGCTTCAGGGCTGCCACGACTCAGTGCTGTGCCTTAGCATAATTTAGCTCTTAAGAAGGCGGGCTGGAACAGCTTGCCCTTTAATACTGTTCTTTTAAAGATACAGCAATACAGTTCAACTGAGGAAAAATCCAACCAGTGTGGATTCATGAGTGACTTCTTTTTTTTTTTTTTTTTTTTTTTTTAAATCATGAGATTTTTGAGAAGCTGTCCTGGAAACAGGGAGGTGGGTGCCAGGAGATGGGAGGGACAGAGTGAAACAGGAAAAAAAAGTCAGTTGTAGGGAAAAGACAAGAGCAATGATGACATTGACATTAGCTAAGAAGAAATATTTTTACATATAGATCGGGAAAGGGGGATGAATACTAG
Organism: Gopherus evgoodei; assembly: GCF_007399415.2. Lineage (NCBI taxonomy): Eukaryota > Metazoa > Chordata > Testudines > Testudinidae > Gopherus > Gopherus evgoodei. Next base: position 26,367,293 of record NC_044323.1, on the reverse strand, counting down.
AGAGAAAGTAGTCCATTAGTAATTGAAGATGGAAGCTCGAATCAACCATGATTAGAAAATGGATTACTGGCTAGGGGACCCTATTCTGCAAACCTTATTTGCTCTGAGAGCCATTACACACACCGATAGTTTTATTTGATTCAATGGGACTACTTGCATGAGTCAATGCCTCTCAGAGTGAATAAGATCTGCTGAGCAGAGCCTTTAATTAGGAAGTAATGAAGATCTTGCCAATGTACCGTAGCTGTTGATTTAAAAAAAAAAAGACAGGTAAGGGAACACTTGAGAAAACTGAATATGTAAAAAACAAAAGGTCCAGGATGATACTCATTCCAGAGTCTTGAACTTACTAGCAATTATTTCTGAGAAATAATGGAGGTACCAGAAAATGGCAGAGGTGGGGAAGCAAATATAGCATTTTTTTTTTAAATACATTAATTTGTATAAAACATAATGGGAGATATAAAGAATAATAAGGGATATAAAGAAATAAACTTATAAACAGCCTGAGAGTAATGGAGCCATGAGAAGAAAAGTCCTCAGATTCATAAAAAGAAAAGTATGTTATATTTATTGTACCATATGTTAAGCACCCAGTCTGTCATATCATGACAGATGCACTGTCACTTGAACTTTATCGCATAGGCTAACTAGCTTCGCAAACAAACCTAGAAAATCAAGTTACAGATCTCAAATAAAAACTAAATAACAGACCCACTCCTAGATGTGAATCAAATAGCTCAAAAGCCCTCTGCACCTGGTAGAAATAATCCACTGAACCCCCCACATGCCAGAATGTAGTTAAATTCACATCATCTGAAAACTCACCAAGGCCCACTGAAACCACTGTAAGTTTTGTCCTTGACCTTACTGGGAGCAAAGGTGGCATTTAACATATCAGGGCAAGCTGATGCTAGCAATCTACCTGCTCTTTAGGAAAGAGATTCATAATTTTACAAACAAAAGACAAAAGAAACTGTATGATGTCATGTAACTTTAATCAGTCTCCACTCCATTTTATTGAAGGGCAGATTCATTCATGGCAATACTGTTCCATTTGCCAACTAAGAGTGCCATTTGACATCAATGGCAAATTCACATTGATTTCGATGAGATCAGGATTTGATTTTGCCTGAAGTCAAAGTTCTCCCAAGCCAATGGTTCATTGGACTGACACATGAAGCATGTTAGTTTCAAGCCACTGTACATAAGGGAGTAATGTGGTCAACAGTACAGTCAACCACCCACACCATTGACTGCCCTAACCCCACTGGATCAAGTACCCATTTTGCAGCTGGGTGAACTGGATATGGCCCTTTATACTTAACCACCTAAACACACACACCTTTTTTGTTGCCTGAAGGTTGAGATGAATTTAGGCTCTCCTGAAATTACTTTGAACAACTAACTAACATAAAGACAAAATATTCTTCCATGAGGGGGAAGATAATACTATTCTAACCCTAACCTGATCTTCCTGTCTTTCATTATATTCACCCTTTGGTTAATGATTTGATTTATGTAGTGAGGCTGATTAAAAAGCATGTCTTCAAAATATCCATTGAAGCCTCTGCTGAAATGGAGACTTCTTTATGCCCTGAGTGGTGGTGAGCAGGCACAACTAGATCAATGGGAGCTCTACTGCTCCGCACTTCTGAGGAGCAGATGCTCAATTTCATTTTCACCATTAAAAATAGCATATCATATGAATGTTACAATGTTCTGTTAAACTGGGAGGAGCACAGTCTGCATTTCACTCTTTGGAATCATGAGTGGTCCAGGGGCTTAGTTATAAGATGGACATGTGTGGTAGACTGTTTTAAAATTTTCCTTCTCCAAGTCCTTTGTTTCTACTGCTAAAAATAACACATGCCTGGTTTTAAGAAGGTAGCCTGATCACAGACTGCCAAAGGGAAGAACTTCTGGGTATCCAGCTCAGTTGGACTTGCTGGGTAAGCATAAGGGATACACTGTAGCCAAGGGCTTGGTCTAGAAGTGGGAGAATTGTGGACTTGTACCCCAGGACAGGTAAAGTCACAAGGCCTGATACATGAGGAGTACACTCAGAATGACCAGAACACTGGCAGAGGTGCAGCTAACCCTGAAACTGTGACAGGAATAATCTATTTTGCCGAGAACTGCTATCGCCAGAATTCTCTGTTTAAAGTTTTTTTCTTTTTCAAGTCTCTCTGTCAGGGGTGGCTCCAGGCCCCAGCACGCCAAGAGCGTGTTTGGGGCGGCAAGCTGCTAGGGGGCTTTGCCTGTCGCCGTGAGGGCAGCAGGCAGGCTGCCTTTGGCGGCTTGCCTGCGGAGGGTCCGCCGGTCCCGCGGCTTCTGTGGACCTCCCGCAGGCATGCCTGTGGATGGTCCACGGGAGCAGTGGACTCTCTGCAGGCACGCCGCCGAAGGCAGCCTGCCTGCTGTACTTGGGGTGGCTAAATGCCTAGAGTCACCCCTGCTTTCTGTTCCTATCAAATCAATGGATTACTTTTTCTTGACCATAAGGGATCATCCATGGTTACTTTTCCATTTGATTTTTAAATCACTAACAATCAGAAGATCACAGAATGGAAAGTTTTCATGAAGACTCTCCTATTCTAATGAAATTTCAGACCAGAATTGGGACAAGGTAACTTTGTCAGAAGTTATCTACTATCTAGTTACCTAGAAACATACCTGTCCCAAGAAGAAGGTTTATGTCTATAGGGTTTAAAGGATTAGACTACTTTTAAAGGTACCTGGCAGTTTGACATATTGGGACAAATTACAGTCCGAGTCCTGCAGGAATGGGCATAAAGACTGTGATAGCAGTGTTGAGTCACTGGTAGGGTGGCTATCTGCTGAGCAATGAGCAAAATTCTTTAATCTAAAATAATCTAATAGAACAAAATAAAATAAGATGAGCTGTGTGGGTTGTGCATTCTAGTAGGCTGGGAAGAACACTGTGTCTAACACATGAGGTATTGAGCAGCTGGCTGGGAGAGATAATAGTTCATGGGGACTTCTGGAAGCATTTGTCAGTGGCTGGCCTGTGGCCTTCATGGTTGCCCCGGCTTTCACTTTCTGCTCAATTCAGCTTTAAGATACACTTGTGTAAGCTGCTGCTCTTGCTTGGTAGCAGAAGTAACTACAAATCTTAAAAATGGCTGCAATGCAAATGATTCACATTCCCTGGCTTGCCCTGAACCCAGTCAGGACATAGGTACTTGCCTTCTTCCCATTCCACCTGCTTTCCCCCCCACCACTGTGCTCAGTTCAGTGGAGAGGTGAACCTCTGCTCATATTGCTGAGCACTGTGTATAGTTCTTCACACTTGTGCAGAATCCTCTCAGCACAATGCTGAACAAGTGCTGGAGAGCTAATGTTTTGGCTTGGCACTGGAGCTGGTCAAAACTTGTTGACTGAAAAAATTCTCCTGATGAAAGATGGCGTTTTATAGAATTTCTTTTGTTTGTTTGTTTTTTTGTAGGAAATGCTGATTCTGATGTAATTTTTCAGTGGTATAAATTCAAAACAAAATGTTTTTTGTTTGAAATCGACACTTTGAAATGTTGAAAATTTTGAAAATCTTGACATTTTAAAATATTTCAAATTCTTTCAAAATTTCCAAATTGAATTTTTTTGGAAAGTTTCTACTCTGCAAAAAGTTCTGATATTACAACTTTTTGTCCTACTTCAGAATGAAAACAAATGTTGAAATATCAGAATTTCCTGAGGGACAGAAATTTCATTTTCTGAACAGCAATATTCTCTTCACATCTTTCAGCAGTGCTAGGAAGCCTACAGTACTGAGATACACTCTACACGCAAGAGCAATGCTAACCTCACCACAGGGTCTACATTTAAATTCCTTTTATAGCACAGTTGTAAGCCTGAAAATGATGAAGAAAGAAATTGCCAGTTCCCCAAGTATCTTGAAGAAAGAAACAATATAATAAGATTTTAAAAAAGAAAATGTGCAATTATTAGATATAATTACAAGCAATATTCCATAATATTATATTAATCTAGTAATGCTCCTTCTATGAAAAATGATAATTTTAGAGCCATGGAGCATAGCCCTGTCCTGCTAATTTAATGAAATAAGGGAATAATTTGAAACATGCTCAAAAGTTCTTGATTTATGATTCTTGGCTTCATTTGAGGAAGCTTTAGTAGGGTACTTTACATGCAGATAAGGAAAAATGGCAGAGTCCTGATTTGGAATGTATGATCTAAAACCACGATCTTGCAAATATTTATGCATGTGATTAACTTTGCTGGTTGTGAGTAGTCCCATTGATTGAATTGATTTAATCTAGCTAAAAATTGCAGTGAAGATGTGGTTGAATGGGCTGAGCATGGGTTGTATAATCCAGCCTGGAATGCTGGGTATGTACTTGCCTTGCTAACCTGGGCTGGGGTCCATGCTGCTATGTCTTCACTGCTATTTTTAGTGAGCTAGCTTGATTAAAGCTAACACAGGTATGCTTATCTGAGCGGCAATCATGCCTCCAATTGTGGCATAGACATACCTGTAGGCACTTATGAAAATTTAACCTTGTGACGTAAGATCAACCCTCTATGAGAGATGATCAACAGCGAAAGATCATGTAATAGCCATATTTTTACCAACACACTGTTGGATTTTTAAACAATAAAATATGGGCTAGCATTCAATGAATGAATGCTAGATTCGAAATCAGGTATGGAGGGTGTCACCGTGCCTCCGTGGGTTACAACTGAGAATACCAAATTCAGGACGAGCTGCTGGAAAAAAGGGCAGACACACCCCAAAACTGCTAGTTATTCTTCCATGAGATATACCCAACCAGCAACAAAAGTAAACTTCTGTCTCATCACATTGGCTAAGAAATCAGAAATGCAGCCTCCTTAGATATTCCAGTCCTGGATTTAATACCCAGACACTAATGTAATGATAAGTGGCTGTTTAAAACCAATGTCATCAAACAAAAAGGGTTCTTCTGATCCCAAAGGATCAGCCACATACCCAGGTCTATATATAACTCACATCTTACCCAATAATCATGCTGTTGCCAATCCTTTAGTTTCTAAAGGTTTATTTATAAAAAGAAAGAAAGAGGTCAGAGTTAAAATTAGTTAAAGGAATCAAATACATACAATAATTGCAAAGTTCTTGCATCTGGCTTTAAGCAGTGATGGAATAAATTGCTGGCTTGTTAAGTCTCTGGTTGCTTTCAAATGGTTGGAAGGTCCTCAGTCCCTGGGTTCAAAAGCTCCCATTAGTATAAGGCCATAGACCAGAGATCAGAGTAGGAAAGAGGCAAAATGGAGATATTATTTCCTGGCCTTTTATAGCTTCTGCCATGTGGAGGGAACTCATTGTCCCTCAGCACAGTTTTGTGGAAAAGTACAGGCACAAGATGAAGTTCAAGTACCACATGATCTAGTCGCATGCCCTTGCATGCTTCCATGAGTAATAGCAAGGGCCATTACCCATATTTGGACTGGAATGTGCACACGAAAGTCCATTGGGTGGGGATAAGCTTTTTCCATGACCCATTGCGTTTGCTGATGGGCCATCAACTTGAATATGCCATTCACAAGGTGCTGGCTAACTGGATGTAAACTACCTTGTGGGTGTTACCAGAGGAGCAAACACATTTGAAATATGTATACACAGTCAATATTCATAACTTCAGATCCAAAAATGATACATGCCTACAAATAGGATAATCATATTCAGCAAACCATCACTTTTCCATTGACACTTTATATGACATTTTTGTACAAGATTTATTGCAATTATATAACACTAGTAGCAACAGGGGTGGCCAACTTGTGGCTCCTGAGTCACATGTGGCTCTTCAGAAGTTAATATGTGGCTCCTTGTATAGGCACCGACTCTGGGGCTGGAGCTATAGGCGCCAACTTTCCAATGTCATGTGAGGTGCTCACTGCTCAACCCCTGGCTCTGCCACACACCCTGCCCCCACTCCACCCTTTCTCCTGAGCCTGCCATGCCCTCACTCCTCCCCCTCCTCCCCAGAGCCTCCTGCATGTCACGAAACAGGTGATTGGGAGGTGCGGGAAGGGAGCAGGAGGCACTGATCGGCGGGTTGCCGGTGGGCAGGAGGCACTGGGAGCCGAGTGGGGGGAAGAAGCTGATGAGGGGCTGCTGACATATTACTGTGGCTCTTTGGAAATGTAAATCGGTAAATTCTGGCTCTTTCTCAGGCTCAGGTTAGCCGCCACCACTGATCTACATAGTTATATTTAAATCATATGCCACATAGCTATAGATCATTTTTGTTGACCACGAATGGATGCAGATACAAATCTTGTATCTGTGCAGGGCTCTACCCATTAGATCATGAAATCTGACCCTATGTATTGCTGTCAGTTTAAATAGACAGATGAACTATTTTCCAAAAGCAACAATTTGATGTTTATCTCACATGTCCATATTGTGAGATGTCCTATCACTGAAATCTCAAAATATGGTGGATTATTATATTTTATCCAGTCTGCTGGATGACAGGTTTAACCTTCTGAAATGTTTTGTGTCATTTTCACATGTCAAAAATGGCTGCTCCTTGGGTTAGTTCTTCCACTTTCTGAAACAAAAAATTTTGCCCAACACATTGCAAGAACTTATTGAACATTTTATGTTTTCCTGTATTACTTTTTCAACAGATTTCTGGGTAGATAAAGTTCCCCATTACTATTACTTGTTCTAGAATACTTCCTCCTCTTGATTTGGTGGTCTACAGTAGATTCCTACCATGATGTAGACCTGTCCCGTCCTCCCTCCCTCTGTCCTGTCATAGTATAATTCCCCACTCTGAACCTTAGTGTACAAAAGATGGGGTACCAGCATGAATTCCTCTAAGCTCAATTACCGGCTTAGTACTTGTAGCGCTGCCACCAACCAGGAATTCCAGTGCCTGGTACACTCTGGTCCCCTCAAAACTTTGCCTGGGGACCCCCAAGACCCAGTCCCTCTGGATCTTAACACAAGGAAAGTAAACCTTTTCCCTTACCATTGCCTCTCCCACGCTTCCCCTCCCTGGGTACCCTGGAAGATCACTGTGATTCAACTCCTTGAATCTTAAACAGAGGGGAAATGCACCTTCCCCACTCCTTCTCTCTCCCCTTCCAGACTCTCCCTGAGAGAGAGAGAAATCCTAACACAGAGAGAAAATAACCTTCTCTCCCCCTTCCCTCCTTTCTCCCCACCAATTCCCTGGTGGATCCAGGACCCAGTCCCCTGGGGTCTCACCAGAATAAAAAACAATCAGGTTCTTAAATAAGAAAAGCTTTAATTAAAGAAAGAAAACAGTAAAAATTATCTTTGTAAATTTAAATGGAATAGGTACAGGGTCTTTCAGCTATAGAGACTGGGAATACCCTCCCAGCCTAAGTATACAAGTACAAATTAAAATCCTTTCAGCAAAATACAAATTTGAACTCCTTCCAGCCAAATACACATTTGCAAATAAAGAAAACAAACATAAGCCTAACTCGCTTTATCTACCTAGTACTTACCTTTCTGGACATATAAGAGACTGTATCAGAGAGATTGGAGAGAAACCTGGTTGCACGTCTGGTCACTCTCAGAACCCAGAGAGAACAACAACCAAAACTAACAGCACACACACAAACTTTCCTCCCTCAAGATTTGAAAGTATCCTGTCCCCTGATTGGTCCTCTGGTCAGGTGACAGCCAGGTTCACTGATCTTGTTAACCCTTTACAGGCAAAAGAGATATGAAGTACTTCTGTTCCATTAACTCTTAACTATCTGTTTATGACAGCCCCTTTTTAATTTCATCCAGAAACTTTTGTGTGGCTTGACTCTCATCTCTTTCTAGGTCTCAGAACAAGTGAATATAAAACATGAGAAAAAAGGTTTTGCATAATTGGAACCTCACAGTTATGAAAAATAATGCTCACAGTAATTCTTTCAGATGGAACAAATATTTCTCAAAATTGAGGTAAATGTTTTCTTTGACAAATGTTCCTTTCATAAACAAGATACACACACACACACACACACACACACACACACACGCGCGCCTTGTTTCTAATATTATTCTGAGCTTCTTGGACAGGCATTCAAGCTGTTTCTCCAGCACAGAGATCAATTCTTCTTAAGAGATGCTAACTGATGAGCTACAAAACTACAGACATGCCCCACAGGATCTGAATAAGGACAATTAGCCTTTTCTGAAGTGACATACTTCATGGGGCTCTCTGGATTAGACAGATGTCCATATCTTTTTTACAACTGCAGGAGTCTCTGTCATGGGATCATTTGCATAGAGAAGCACACTTGAAAGTCTCAAAAGTCCCCTCCTTAGAAAACAGGGTAATCCTCTGTTATCACATATTCTTATGTTGGATATGTTTACACTAATCTAGGATAGCCTGAGTGTACGGGGTACTGGACATCCACTAGTAGTTTTTCATGTAAAGAAATCACATTTTAAAATGTATCCTTAATAATTTCCATATTATTTAATGATGTTTAGTCTACCTCTGAGAGTGAGGAACTATATATTATTTCTTCTGGTAACTTTGGTCTGATTGGCACTTTAGACTTTGGTTTTTAAGGGTATGTTTACACGGATTAAAAAATCCACAGCACCATGTCTCTGAGCCCAGGTCAGCTGACTTGGGCGTGGGGGACTCAGACTGTGAGCTATTAAATTGAAGTTTAGATGTTCAGGCTCAGGCTGGAACCTGGTCTTGGCGACCCTGCGGTGGCCATGCTGCAGGTTTTTTTTTATCACAATGTAGACATACCTAACTGTCCCAGTTTGAGCTCTGTGTAGATAGATATTGTACAATATGGGACTTACTTAAAACATTTTTACAGCTCCCACTTAGGCACTTAAATGAAGCATCAGATTTTAAAAAATGCTCAGCACTCAACACCTGCCATTGTTCTCAGCAGGAGCAGTTAAAATTCAAGGGTAAAATCCTGACTGTTCTGCAGTCAATGGGAATTTTGTGATTAACTTAATTGGAGCCAGTATTTCACCCATATGGTTTTGCTAGCATGGAATTGTTCTACATCAGAGTTGGGACATTTGAGCTTTAACCCATAACACTCAACACATTTTCTTTGTTTGGGTTTTAGGGACTGCGTTCCTTGTCTGAGGTTTGAGTATTAGTCTACATTTATTCCTTGGTTGTTGGCATTTTTCAGCCTGCAAGCCAGATCAATGCTTTAAGAGGATATCCATCACTATCAAATCAGTGTGATATATATATACACACATACATCAAGTTATTTTTACAGTTTGTTTTTGTTGAATCATATAAATTAGAGATGGAAAAGCTGTATTAGGTCATCTAATCCATCCCTCTGCCAAAGCAGGATATTTTTTGAACCCTTTGTCCAGTACTTTTCTGCTGTCTGGGTTGGGTTTACGCTTTGGCTTCATTTTCAGAATTAGGTTCATGTTCTGATATTTTTAGTGTTTTGATATTTAGAGACTTCTGTTACTATCCCATGGTGATGACAGCAATGATGTGTTACTGCTCTTCCGTAATATGAGGGATGAGCTACAGTTACTAATCTATTACTATAATGAACATCAATTTTTTTTACCACTGTAGAGTGATGGATGCAGGGGATTCACTCTTCAGTGAGAAGAGACACAGGTTGCATTTGTGCACTGATAACATGTGTACTGGTATTTTCTTCTAGTGGCAGCTAGCATGAGTTCTTCCTCCTTGACTGACAATGATGGTTGTTTGTAGATTTTTCTTTGCCTCTGACTACTTGATTAATCTAATTTTATTTCTTCATCTAGTATTGATGTATCCCTCTAGCAATGCTGCTCCATGAGTTGCCCATTTGGCAAATGTTCCTGCAATTAATTCTGCAAGGTTTCTGCACTATCTCAAACTTGTATCATTACCCTGTACCAAAGGTGCTTGAACTCTTATTTTTCTCTGTGCTGGAACTAAATGGAAAGCACCTTAACGGTTGGAATCACATATTCGCATACATCTGTTCCCTACCCAGTGTATTGTTTATGTTCAGTAAATAATAAGGAAAGTCATTCTCTGTCACTGCCACATGACACAATATTTGGTTGCAATACAAGTCCCCTTTAGGTGTTATGATTTAGATATCAATAATAATAGCCCTTCTTTCAAAGAATGTTTAACAGCATATAAACCCATACTACGCATATTTCCAGCACAAAAATTTAAATTGCAGAAAAATCAGCCTCGGCATTTCAAGAGATGTTATTCTAGTAACTTTTCAAATGTGGTGGTTTCAGAATGTGACAGAGATTCTATGGGGTTATTTGCATCGACTCACCTTTCCCATTACATGGTGTGCTGTATGGTTTTTATTGCTTGATACGTCTGTATCACAAATCAGCCCTGCTGATGCATTAGTTAATGTTTGAAAAATGCAATGAGGATGTAAATCTCTAGGAAGCAAAGTGTGGTCATTCATGCACAGAACTGGTGGTCAGGAGATCTGGATTCTCTCCCATCTGTGTCACTGGTTTCCTGTGACTGTGTAAAGATGTTGTCATGCCAGTAAAACCCCACTGAACTGTGTGTGACCTGGGGCAAGTCACTCTCAGCCAGTCAGAACTCCTGCTATATTTTGGCAGCCTCAGTTTAGTAGATAATTTTGAAAATTTGGGCTTTAACCGCCTATGGGACTAATTCTGATATCACTGTCTCCTGATTTATGCAAATAGAAGTGAAGTCAGAATGGGTCCTATCTGTCTCATTTTCCCTGTCTATCCAATGACAATGATAAATATTTCCTCACCTCACATGTGTGCTGTGAGGCTTAATTCATTTTATCTGTAGCACGTTTGAGATCCCAAGATGAACGGGCTACAGAAGTGCCAAAGTGCTATTAATAAAAATTGCTGTGTTTCCCACATCTCTCTCTAGCTCTTACACGTATATCGATGATGATTAAATGAACCTCTGTAAAACACTATGGGTATGTTTGTTTAACATGTTTCTAGGCTTGGATTTGAGGCTGACTTTTGAATAGGGTTGAACTTTACCCGCTGCAATTTCTTTAGTAGGTGACAACATATGACATCATTTTTACACTAGTCTAATCACAACTGAAGCCATCACCAGTACAAATCAAGCTAGTCAAGACAGAACAGTTTGACCCAGAGCAAAGGAAACTGCTGGTAAATCTCGACCAGCCCTCTCATTTAAAAAAAAAAATCACTTAGCCAGGATATTTATAGGGGAGATCAATGTTAATTTACTTCATCACTCAAGTACACAATACATAATTCCCCCAGAAGAGATTTATCACAGATTTTGTATACTTTCCTGGGTAAAAACTGGAGAGCCTGAGGGTTTCACATCAGCTTCAACATGACTTGACTGAACTGTCTTAATCTGTAGACCAATTTGCTCTACAGTCCCCTAAGGAAGGAACTTGTTGATTTTGGCAGTGTTTACCTTTCCTACAAACAAATTCAATGATTTCCAGACTGGCTGGCTCTTAAAAATCACTTGAGAGCTGGGAAAAAAATCTGCCCCAGGCTGCATCAGTATTTTTTTCCCTATGTTCTAGGGAAAGCTTTTGTGTTCCCCACAGCTGCTTGAGGATAATCCGGAGAGTCAAGATTATTCACAGTGTCAATAGAGAAGCCTATAAAGTTCCCTGAGTTTAGTTTCCCTCAATGAGGAGAGTAAAAGAAGCTGTCAGGGAGAGAAAAGAAAAGATAAAGTATTCTTGGCTGATTTAACTGTATTCTGAGCTAAGTTCGAAGAAAGATGTGAGGAGGGAGGGGAGAGAGGACTTTAATTTGCTTGCAAATGTGTTGCAATATGTGCTTTCTTAATGTTTCTTTTAAAATTGCATGTCTGCAATGTTGTGTGCATCATAAGTCTACGCGGTTATGAATTTACATGGCCCTATTCAAATCTATTGTTTTTAACCTTCAGGCTTAATCCACTTTTAGCAGCCCCAGACTTTTTAAGCATCCATCTGTTTATCACAAGGAGTGCTGAGAGCCATATAATAAATTGCAGAGCCATATCATTCATCTTTAACAGCCTTTCCCACTAATCCATCTCCAGTAGCCCCAAAAACCTAACAAGCAAACTCTGAGCAGTTTCTAACAGCCACTACATTTTCTTTGAAGAAATAACTTGCCAGAGAAGTGTTTTTACCTTTCTCCCAAAACGAGGGCTCTTTCCCCTAAAGCTGTGCAGGTCTAGGTTATAGAAGCTACAGTACATAAACTGTAAGCTTAAGGACCCAATAACACTCTGATCATGCACACACTTAGATATGTGCATAACTTTAGTCACATGAGTCCTATTGACATTAAATCGGAGCTAGGGTTAGAAATGGGAAGCATTATATCATTGGTTAAAAGATTTTCAGTCTTCCAGTGAGGGGAGCCTGCTGTTTCTTCTAGCCATGGAAGGTGCTGAGATATTTGACCTTAAAGCCAAGATGTTACATAAAGAAAAATTAAGTTATATTTAGTGGTTACTAACATTTATTAGTTAGAACAAATTTTCTTGCTCCTTTGAGTTTATACAGTTGGACTTTGCTTGGCTCACAGATGGCAAGATGGTAAGTTCTTTCAGGCAGGCTGTATTTTCCTATGTGTTTCTAAGAAACCTAGCAGAATTTTCCTATGTGTTTCTAGCAAATCTAGCCTGATCCTGTTGGGTGCTTAGTGTTAATGTAACACATACTGAAAACATAATACTCAAATACTCATATTTCTTTACAATATGTGGTACACAGAATACATGATGGTAGATGGAGGTTATTGGCAGTGAATAAAGGGTTTGTTGGCTAGAGCTGGATGGGAAAAAATTTTCCTGTCCTGCAAAAATTTTCAAGATATGACAAAAAATTGGGGATGAAAAGTTGAAATCTCAAAAATGACATGAACTGAAACAATGTTTTGGTCAATCAAAACCTTGCATTCAGATCATTTCAAAATATTTACTTTAGATTTTGACCATTGTTTATTACTAAAATTTAGCTTTCATTTTAAAATTAAAGTTGGCTCAATTGGAAATCTTGAATTTTTGTTCAAATAGGTCACACGCTTTCAATTTTATTCAGTTTTTTGGGATAAAAAAAATTCAACAAAAGCCAACTCTCCCCCCAAAAGTTTTGGTTTTGATAAATCTGCATTGTTAGACAAGAAAAAAAATGAAAATTTCCCCATCAATTCTATTATTAGCAAATAATTTGTGATGACCTGCATAACCAGAGTCATGCTAAAAAAATGTTATATCACAACATTCTCTCTTATCGTTTCTTTCTTCCTATGCATACACACGGGATCGTTTCCTGCTTGCTGGTGCACTGGGCAGTGGAGGGAATATACAATAGGAAGTGCAAAGAATGAAATTAGGCTCCCCTTTAACTCTCAAATGAATGCTAGACAGAGTGATCAGCTGCCATGGACCACAACCCCAAGGGGACAAGGGGAGCTAGATAGGGGTGGTACTCTTTAGCCAGCCAGCTTGCATACTTGGTTGGCAGCAAGCACAGGCCAGTGACATGTATTGCTGCTTTTCAGAGCAAAAGTAAAGGGTATCCAGCAGATCATTCCACAGGCTCACTCAATGGCATCCAGAGTCAGCTGGAGAAGCGGATATATTGTCTAACAAAGCATGAACTTGCTAGGATCCCACTCTCCTATAGCACTGACCAGGGCAGGATTTGGCCATAAATCTATATATTATTTGAGCAATCTGGTTTTATAAAGAACACATCATGCCCGATGAGCCTAATGCATTTTTTTTTGACAAAATGACAATATCAGCAATCCCTGGAGGGTGTAGGGCCACCTGGTACTATCGAGCCCACACTCACCCCTATGGTTAGTCACACAAATATTGGCCCAGTTCAGTAAGATACTCAAGCTTCTGTGTATAGTGCACCAAGACCAGCTGTGTACGTCAGCAGCTTACAATATAGCAATAGCTAGTAAGAAATGGGCTTGGTTGTGGAAACAGGAGATATGGCTGGGAAAACAGAACTGCATGATATTCTACCTCTTCACCCCAAAAAATGTGCTAGGAGAGGACATGTTAAAGCACCCCCAGTTGATTTTCACTTATGCTGTGGATTGTGTCTTGGAATAGATATTCTGTGCTGTTATGTCATTTCCCAGGGCTTCTGTGTACCAGCCAGCCCACCACCATGGGACACATACATAGGTTTTACTCTTTGCCAGTTCCTTTCCTATTTGTCTACATCTTTGCTGCTATTCTGCCTGTCCACTGATAATATGTTCTGAGACTCATCGGTGAGTCTCTCTGTGACCTCCACTAAGCAAGATACTTAAACTTGAGCCTTACTTTATGCACATCCATAGTTTCATTGAATTTAGTGAGACTACACACGTGCTTGAAGTTAGGCCTTTGCTTGAGTATTTTACTGCACTGGGCCAATATTTGTGTGACTAACCATAGGGGTGAGTGTGGGCTCAATAGTACCAAATGGCCCTACATCCTGTAGGGCTTGCTGATATTTATTTTCCTACTCTTCTTGGTGTGTCATGTTTCTCTCCTACTGCTAAACTGGACACTTGTGCATCACTCATTTCCCCTTGGGTTAATCCTTCCTTTCCAGCAGTTATTGTTGGTAATCTGGTTCCCCCCATTTCCTAGTCCATCTGTGCGTGCTCGGCCTTTTCTGGAAGCTCTAACACCCTTAAGCAAGGTGTACACTGGTAGCCCTCTGCATATTGCATAGCTCTCATACTTATTGACAGGCTGGCCATGTGTACTCTAAGACCTCTTCCTATGAATTTATTTGCACACATTGTCCCCTTCTCTAAATGGTCCTCTATGTGATTTCTTGGGCAAAAGAGATCAATCTTTGTCTCAGTCTTTCTCTCCTCTTCGCAGAGCTCCCCTCTAACACTGCCATTTGTTGCTCTACCTCCAGACTACTGCTGTCTTGTCCATTCTAAATCAATGCTTTAGATGCTACCACCACTTCCCTTTCTGTAGCATGTGGCAGTGAATACCACTTGGCACATATCAGACATCAGACTGACTCACCCCCACCACTTCTTGCAAACAGACAAGTAGGTGTCACTACATGCCAGCCAGCCCCAATTAATGTCAGTCCTAAATAACCACTGTTAAATTAAACTGGAGCCTGAGAAGGAATAACATATCATTAAAATTATTTTCAATTTGAATGGCTTTAAATATTTCCATGAGGTAACTGCAGCTATTTAATGGCCATATTGTGAACCTCTTACTCACCATGATACATGGTTATAATCCCACTAAGTCAATGGTTCTACTTGTGTGAGTAAGTGCTCACTGGTTTGACTAAGTTGTTCACAATCTGGCCCTAAGACCTTGTGCACCGATGATATTGTGTGTCTGTGTGTGTGCGTGCGCATGTGTGCACACACAGTTGAGAGAGAGAGGAGGAGAACAACATAAAAACTCAAATGTGCCTCCACTTTCTAACTAACAAAAGCCTCTCAGCCACGTAAGCTGGTCTTTACCAGACGTCTCTGCAGGGACATTCTGGCTGCTTTTGGATGTGATTTTTATGTAGATGGATATTAACAGCTGCCCAGAAAACATTTATAAAAATAGGTATTAGATAATTTTGGCAGAGTTTTAGAGACTTAGGGGGGAAATAGGTCACTATATATACCGTTCACATTTACACCCGAAAAGGCTGGCAAATGAGGACTAACTAAATCCAGGGAATGTAAAGTCAAAGGTGCATTCTATTAGCACTACCCAGACGTGAGGTGTCACAACTTTTTTTTCTCACCTTTATATTGTTTTTGCCTTTGCTAAAGGAAAACTGCTTTTCAGGACCCAGTGTGCTTCAAATTTTCCACTACTCAGACGTCTAACGTTTCAAACCATAGTGTGTTTTAATAAGCTTGGAATGGCATTTCTAGAGGTGATGAACTGAATAGCTGAGCTCTTCATTAGCTCTTACTAAATAGAGAGAGATTTCATTATAAATAGGCTAATCCTACCTCCATATTGTTCCCCAAACTATTACATTAAATGTCTACTGGGCCTTCCAGGTGAGATTTTCTGCTCTTTAGTTCCAATCTCTGTATTATACTTTTTCTCTTAGTGTCAGAAACCCTAAACAATCATTAGAATGGTAACCATTTGCAAAAAATCCTCACATCCTCACCACTAGAAACTCCAGCAATAATGGGACACTCTTTTTGTTCTGTTCTACACAAAATATGCTTTACAAAATGGAAAGAGAGGTTTTCAAACCCATCCCTCACATTTAAATTCGGCCTAAATACAAGGATCAGGATGGTATGAACTCATAAAAATGATACAGCAACATCAATGGATATGAATTAACATATGCCTACACTCTTCAGATAATACTAGATGCGACGAATGTGGGAGCTGTTCTTAATGTTTCCTCTGAATACTGTGTGGGAGCCTCAGTTTCCCTATGCATTTCTTAAGTCTCCAGTGTGCATAAATTGGCATGACCACTTTGTATCCTGGCAACAAATAGCTGGGGCCCTTACCCCCTGCAAGGGGAACAGCTAAAGGTGAACAAAGAGATCAGGTGGACCTGCTGGCCGAGCTGAGAATAGAGACAAAGGCCAGGAAAGGAGGGGCTGAAGGGGGTTTCAGTTGGGAGCTGGCTAAGGACGGGAAGTGAGGGCAGACGGGCTTGTCTGCCTTGCTGGCCCCAGAATGGACCCAGCTGAGGTGTCCAGTTCTCTGTACTACAAGCTCTGTTTTAGGCTGTGTTCCTGTCATCTAATAAACCTCTGTTTTACTGTCTGGCTAAAAGTAACATCTGACTGTGAAGTGGAGTGGGGGTGCGTGCAGGACCCTCTGGCTTTCCCCGTACCCTGCCTGGGCAGACTCACTGTGGGAAGCGCACAGAAAGGCATATGCTGGATACTCCAAGGAAAGATCCAGGAATGTGAAGCCGTGTGAGCTTCTTGCCCTGAAGACAGTCTGCTCCAATGGAGAGGAGGCTCCCCAAAGTCCTGACTGGCTTTGTGGGCAGCAATTCCAAAGCATCACCCGAGGACTTCATGACACTAGTCACTGTATGTGTCTCCATTTTTGGGTGCTCAGCTTATGACACTTTAAAGGGTCCTGATATTCAGAAAATGCTGAGCATCCATCATTTGAAAATCAGGGCCCTTCATAGTGAATATCAAGTGGGCATCCAAAATTATTACTCACTTTGGAAAATTTTAGCCTTACAATGTCTCTGATATTTGAATTGTGTCTGCATGTAGAAATGTATTCAAACTGTAAAGATCAGAGCTGGAGCCAGATTTTAAACAACCTTTAGTTTTGGGGTGTTTAGTGAGGTATCCTGCACCATGACTGCTTCTGCAACACTTGTTTTGTGAATAAACAAATCTCCAGCACTGTCAATCTGATACTTTTCAACTACACTAACATTTTTTTCTCTATCTCATACTCAGATTGGTAAAACAAAATGGAGTTCAGGAATGCTCACACAGCTGCAATTTAAGGTGATCAATTTCATCAGTTTGTACCATCCCTTACTAGTATTCCTCCCCTTCCTCTCCCTATGGAGACACAACTGCATACAGCTGCTGAACAGTTATCCAGCTATGCAATGGGCTACATTTCCACCCTTCTAAGATTTAAAACTCTAATATGTCAAATTTCATAGTGTAAATCCACATACACATCAGTGTTGAGTTAGCTACAATTTCCACACAAATGAATATTTCCCTTCAGTAGAAAAGAGAGACTATTGTGAAATTTACCTATTAGGATTCATAGATTTTAGACGTTGAGGTTCATACATTTTTTTTTAAGGCCAGAAGGGGACTATTAGTAGAGCCCTGGAAATCCTCAGATATCTGCTTTATAACCTGTCACCATGCCTCAATGGGTCACAACTGAGAATACCACTTCAGGACAAACTGCTAAAAAAATAGGGCAGACACCCCTCAAAACTGGTAGTTATTCTTCCATAAGATATATTAAACCTGAAACAAAAGTAAACTTCTGTCTCATCATGCTGGCTGACAAAGTCAGAAGTGCATCCTCCTTAGGTATTCCAGTCCTTGTTTCAACACCCAGTCACTTAGTGGTGGTCTACACTGGCGGGTGGTGGTGGGGAATCGATCTAAGTTATGCAACTTCAGCTATGTTATTCACATAGCTGAAGTCAACATATTTAAATCGACTTACTGATGTCTTCACCACGGTGAGTCAACTGCTGCTGCTCCCCCGTCAACTCTGCTTGCACCTTTCATGGCACTGGAGTACAGGAATCGATGGGAGAGCGCTCGGGGGTCGATTTATCATGGCTAGACTAGTTACGATAAATCGATCCCAGCTGGATCAATTGCTACCCACTGATCCAGCAGGTAGTGAAGACATACCCTTAGACTTAATGATGAGTGGTTATTTAAATCCCATTTAATCAACCAAAGGGTTCTTCTGATCCCAAAAGACCAGCCACATATCAAGGTCAATATATAATTCACATCTTACCCAGTAATCATGCTGTTGCCAATCCTTTCTAATATCCAAAGGTTTATTTATAAAAAGAAAGAAAGAGGTCAGAGTTAAACTTGGTTAAAGGAATCAAATACATACAATAATTGCAAAGTTCTTGCATCAGGCTTTAAGCAGTGATGGAATAAATTGCTGGCTTGTTAAGTCTCTGGTTGCTTTCAAATGGTTGGAAGGTCCTCAGTCCCTGGGTTCGAATGCTCCCATTAGTATAAGGCCATAGACCGGAGATCAGAGCAGGAAAGAGGCAAAATGGAGATATTATTTCCTGGCCTTTTATAGCTTCTGCCATGTGGAAGGAAACTCATTGTTCCAAGCAAAGCCCTCAGCACAGTTTGTGGAAAAGTACAGGCACAAGATGAAGTTCAAGTACCACATGATCTAGTCACATGCCTTTGCATGCTTCCATGAGTAATAGCAGGGGCCATTACCCATATTTGGACTGAAATGTGCACATGAAAGTCCATCTGGTGGGGATAAGCTTTATCCATGACCCATTGCGTTTGCTGATGGGCCATCAACTTGAATAGCCAGCACCTTGTGAATGGCCTAACTGGATGTAAACTACCTTGTGGGTGTTACCACAGGAGCAAACACATTTGAAATACGGATACACAGTCAATATTCATAACTTCAGATCCAAAAATGATACATGCCTACAAACAGGATAATCATATTCAGCAAACCATAACTTTTCCATTGACACCTTATATGTATGACATCTTTTATGCAAGATTTGTTGCAACTATATAACAGTGGTAGCAACAATGACCTATATAGTCATATTTAAATCATATGTCACATAGCCATAGATCATTTTTGCTGACCACAGATGGATGCAGATACAAATCTCGTATCTGTGCAGGGCTCTAACCATCAGATCATCTAATCTGACCCTGTGTGTTGCTGTTAATTTAAATAGAGACATGAACTATCTGCCAAAACAACTATTTAATGTCCATATTCTGAGATGTTCTATCACTGAAATCTCGAAATATGGTGGATTATTATATTTTATCCAGTCTGCTGGATGACAGGTTTAATCTTCTGAAATGTTTTGTGTCATTGTCACACGTCAAAATAGAAATCACACATCTTGGAATGGGTTTGATTTGGGGGTATTTTTCTGGAGCACACAAACCAGGGACTTAAGAATGTAGTGAGCACATTATACTGAGACATAGTAGTGGGAGGGACTGTGAGGATTTCAGCTGATTAATCAAACATGAAACTTCAGAGGGTAATGTTCATTACATTTCTCAAATTATAACTTTTCTTGGGTGTGCCATGAACATTTAAGAAAATAAATGTGGAGAGACAGAACTCGAGTTTCTAGCAGGAGAAGGAGACCCAGCACTCTGCAATGACTATAATATGCCAGAAACTGGTGTGAACCAAGTTAGTGTCCGGAAGGGGGGCTGAGAGGAGCAAGTGTAAACCATAATAAGGGGGGTTGGAATCAGCATTTGAAATGCTGGCTATCTCTTGTGCCTTGATTGAATGGTGAGCAAGTCTTGCAGCTTTCTGTGACACGTTTGGAGGAAAGTTGCAACATTGCTTCAAGGAGTTCTCAAAAGAGTAGGAGCTAGAAGGCAATGTTAGAACTTCTAAAGGTCTACAGTGCTATAAATGTTCCTAAATTGGGTGCTTATGTGAACTTTGGGGATGTTTCTTCTGTGCCCATTCAATCCTCCCAAGAGGGCACATGACTCTCTTCCCACCACTCTGCCATAGATGTGTGATCTCACCGTGCCTGGTGTGCATGGGCAGCAGGTTTGTAGAAATTTTGGTGGTACCCAGAACCTGCCCCTGCCCAAACTCTGCTCCCACCTGCCCAAGGCTCTGGGAGGGAGTTTGGGTGGGGGAGGAGGTCTGGGGTGCAGGAGGGGTGCAGGTGCAGGCACTGGGAGTTTGGGGATGGGAGGTGGTGTGGAGGGAGTGGGTGCAGGCTCTTGGAGGAAGTTTGGGGGAGGTAGGGGGTGCAGAGGTGGGGCTGGGTTTGGGGTGGGGCTGGGGATGAGAGGTTTGGGGTGTGGGAGGGGGCTCAGGGCTATGGCAGAGGGGTGGGGTGAGGGCTGTGGGGTGGGACTGGACATAAGCGGTTCATGATGCAGGAGGGGGCTCAGGGTTGGGGCAGACGGTTAGGATGCAGAGGGATAAGGGCTCTGTCTGGGGCTGAGGATGAGGTGTTTGGGGTGTTGGAGAGGCTCAGAGCTAGAGGAGAGGGAGGCGTGTGGGGGTGAGGGCTCAGTCTGGAGCTGGGGGTGTTGGGGTGTTGGAGAGGATCAGGGCTGGGGCAGAAGGTTAGGGTGCGGCTGAATGAGGGTTCTGTCTGGGACAGGGATAAGGTGTTTGGAGTGTTGGAGGGGCTCAGGGCTTGGGTAGAGAGTTGAGGATGCGGTGGGGGGGTGAAAGCTCTGGCTGGGGGTATGGGCTCCTGGGTGGTGCAAGGCTGGGGATGAGTTTGGGGTGCAGGCAGGCTGCTCCGGGACAGGGGCCAGAGAGGAGGACTCCCCCCAGCCTTTTCTCTGTTGGCAGCAGCAAGCTCTGGGGGAGGAGCCCCCCTTTCCCACCCCCCCAGCAGCACACTCACCTCCACCACTGTCCCTACTTGTGCTCCTAGGGCCCCTCTCAGGTCCAGGTCTTGCCTCCCCCGTGGTGGTGCCAGGCGGTACTGCGTGCACCTCCTCCCATGCTGTTGCTCCTGACTGTAGCCTCACTGGGGGTGGGGGGATGGGGCTGCCTGCTTGCCCAGCATGGGGCAGGAGCGGTGACTGTGGGCGGGACGAAGGCGGGTTGTGCTGGTGGAGGGTCCCGCCAGAAAAGTGAAGGGTCTGAGGTGGAAGGGCAGGCTCAGAGTCAGTCTAGAACCCTGTGGCAGCAGTTGCTGCAGGGAGGCAGCATGGAGCTGCATGGAAGAGGCAGGGATGCTCTTCTCCCACAGGGCCAGCAAGGAGGGGCTGGGAGACACTTGGGAGAGGCTCAGGGGGGTGGCAGGTGGGGCCGGAGGAAAGACTCATCCCCAAACATTGGTGGAACTGGGTCCCTGGGCTCTGTATATTGCTGGTGCCTGGGCACCACATGGCTATATAACTTGCCAACCATGCGTGGTGTGGTCTTTTTGCACAGAGACTCAGCACTGTCTTCTGGGGGCTGCTGTTTGGCCTGCTCTCTCCCTTTTTGGGGACAGGAGAGAGCTTGTAGGATCTCTTCCAGTCCAAGGTACTAGAATCTTTCTTATGACGGGTAACCTGCCCGATATTCATTAGTGTGACCTGGAAGCTGTGCAGTCAGTCAGGCTACAACTACTGCTTCTGGCTCGTTAGTGTTAAGTGACCTGAGACAATTCAGACCCAGCATGTTTTTCAGTGCTGAAAGGCCTGCCATAATGGGACAGAACACGATATGTCCAGACTCAGAGGCTACTGCTGATAGGGAGGAAGGAGAATGGCAAGCAGACAGGTCACCAGAAAGGTGGAGAAGAATAGGCTTGTGGCTTGATCCCCTACAGGACATAAGGGAAGCAAGTGAATCATCTGGCCATCCTGAAGGTCTAGAGGTCTAGAAAGCAGGCTGGCTAGCTGCACATAGCAGATTGCAGAGAATGGTAACAAGCTTCAGAGCTGGGGTTCAGGGGCATGGCAGAATATCAGCCAGCCAGCTGTCCAGTGGAGCAGAGTCAATCTCAGCTAAACTACTCTTTGCTGCTATCCATTGTGGCACTGCCATCGGGCCAGTGAGAGTCTGAGGTTGAGTCAAAGGAGAAATAGTCATTAATGCCAAGAAGCTTACTCAGTCAACACAAGGAAGCTGGCGTAATGTGTTGAGTCGACAGCAGCAGTGTTGCCACTCCTGTGATTTTATCTTGCGATACTTGGTGGTTTTTTTAAAGTCTCAGATTCTGATGTCATGATTAAGGGAGACTCCCAGAAATTTTTTTTAAGAATAAGCTTCTAGCTATCATGGTTGCAGAAAAAGGCTCGAAAATATGAATGCTAAAGATTCTAAAACTGAAAGGCAAATAAAAAGATAAACACATTTAAAAAAAATCAATATTTTTGAGACAATTTCTTTTTTTTTTTTAATCTGGACTCATGATGTTTGAGGCTGGCCGTCCAGCAGCTGTAGGCCATTCTTGTCGAGTTTGAGGTGAAACTGTCAGATAGGCTCTGATTAAATTTCTCTATGACAGATGAGGGGACCAGAAGCTTTTTAGAGTGTGGGTGTAAAAGGCCTCACCTGTTATCAATTTAAAGAGCTGATTTCTACAAGGTGGAAAATACTGTGGCATTATTCCCCAAGGTATAAATTAAAGTACAAAATCTACATCTAATCACGTATTGTAGTAGACACAGTGGGCTCAACCTGAGCAGCAGCAATGTAGCGCTGAGCTCCACTGTAATCAAAATATGTCAGCACTTCAAGGGAATGTCCCAAGCTGACTGATTATCCACCAAAATCCCAAGATTTTTCTTACTGGCCTATACAATGGATCATCCTTACATAAAGAAAGAGAACTAATTCCAATTTCCATTCTATCTAGAGTCTCAGGTTATTGCTCAGCAGGTATGGTGCTCATGTATTACCCGGAATAATTGAATAAGAGTCACATTCAGAAAGATTTTAATTCAGCTAAACTTATTGTGATAGGGTTATTTTTCTACAGAGCTGAGGAAAACTCAGAATTTCCAGTTCATGGGAAATTCTAACATTTTGAAATTTCCTGAAAATAGGAGATATTGAAACTGTTTTTTTCAGGAACACTGACATGTGGTGTTTCCAAAATAAAAAAAAATCCTTATGCCCAGCAGCTTCTGAGAGAAACTGATTCTTGTCCATTTTACTGCTGCCCACAACTTAACAAGAGCAGTACTGCCAACCAGAATCATGTTGTCAAGGTCTTATTCCCACTTTGAACTTTAGCGTCCAGAAAGTGGGGACCTGCATGTACCCCTCTAGACTTAATTCTTAGCTTAGATCTGATAATGCTGCCACCAACCAAAATATAGTGTTTGGTACACTTTCTGTCCCCCAAAAACCTTCCCTGGGGAACCCAAGACCCAAATCCCTTGGGTCTTAAAACAAAAAGGAATAAATAATTCCCCCTCCTTCCTTTCCCCCCACCTAGCCCTGGTGAGTTTACTGTGACTCAAACTCCTTGAATCTTAAAACAGAGAGGAATTCACCTTCCCCCCTCCTCCTTTTCCCCACCGATCCCTGGTGAGTTCAGACCCAGTCCCCTTGGGTCTTACACAAGGAAAAAATCAATCAGGTTCTTAAAAAGAAAAGCTTTTAATTGAAGAAAGAAAAGTAAAAATTATCTCTGTAAAATCAAGATGGAAAATGTTTACAGGGTCTCAGCTTTACACAGACCAGAGGACTCCCTCCCCCCAGCCTAAGTATAAGTTACAGCAAACAGAGGTAAAATATCCTTCCAGCAAAATACACATTTGCAAATAAAGAAAACAAACATAAAGACTACTCCGCCTTCTATCTAGTGAGTACTTACTATTATGAACATGAGAGACTGTTTCAGAAAGATTGGAGAAAACTGGTTGCACGACTGGCTCCTCTTAATCCCAAGAGAGAACAACGAACAACACAAAAAGCACAAAGACTTCCCTCCACCAAGATTTGAAAGTATCTTGTCCCCCGATTTGTCCTTTGGTCAGGTGTCAGCCAGGTTCACTGAGCTTGTTAACCCTTTACAGGTAAAAAAGACATTAACTCAACTATCTGTTTATGACACATGTCAGTTTCACTCAGCAGCTGCCAGGGCTTCCAGGATCTGTGGCTCTGGGACAGCTCCACTCTGCAGACTGCTCTGGGCTGGGGACCCCAGGACTTCCAGAACTCCTGTGCCAGCTGGCTCCCTGTCCTGCCTGATTCTTGGCCAGCTGGCTCACCCAGGGCCACAGACCCTGGAAACCCTCCCCTGCAACCTGACAGGACATCAGGCAGGTTTCCGACAGAACTCTGCCTGCTATTTGATGAAAGTTCATCAAACCCAATATGTTTTTGCAAAACATTTCAGGTTCAGCGAATCAGCATTATCCAATGAAACTCTGACCAGTTTTATTTTCAAACCCATGTCTCCCTCCAGTTCTGCTTCTGCTTTTATGACAGAGACTATTTCTCCTGCTCTTTGCTTTCCCCCCAGCTGACCATAGAGAATTTGTATCTTCATCTTAGCTATGGGCTCCAGTCACAGCAAAGTGACAAGTCTAGAGTATCTACTCCTCTGACATTTAGAGTCAGCCATTGTCTGGTGTAACAGACACAGACATGATTAAATAGGCCAACCACAGGGACACAGAGCTTGGTTTAGTGGACAGAGCTTTGGAATAGGACTTAGGATACCTGGGTTCTACCTGGCTTTGCCACTGACTTGCTATGTGATCGTAGAGGAGTCTGTGCCTGCTTTACCTTCCATGTGTCCTTTGTCTTGTCTATTCAGATTGTCAGCAATTTGCAGCAGGGGCTAATGGTGTCCAGTCTCAATGGGGACCTCTAGGTGCTATTGTAATCATAATACAGTAAGCACAAAATGGTGTCACTAAACCAAGGGGAAGTTATTTGGACCCTAAAACAGGCTTGTTCAGAAGATCCACTTCTGACTAAAAAAACAAATCAAAAGAAAAAGCCCCTGATATCCCAGAAGGCATTTAAAAGGAGAACTCTTTTACCTTTTTGTAATGACTGTTTCTTTGTGAGAAGGGAATGCAGTGGGCTCACTTGTCAGCATAATGACGGTAGCACATTTAGAGTTCAGGAAGGTGGAATGACTGAAATCTCAGGAGTAGCCTTCAGCATTAATATTAAGGGCAAGAAATATCAGATCACAAATTATCTCCTCAGCAAAACCACTGACCTAGGAAGTGCTTTCCTCCTTTGGATGTTAGTTTTCATAGAATTGTCTCATTAAAGAAAGTATAAAGATTAAATCTCCTTCATCACATCTAATTTACATGAGCTGCAGAATACTCCCTAATAATGCCCATGGAGGGACCTCTCCATACATTGATTTCATCCCTGTTGTGGGTGGAAAGGAGTCAGTCATTGCCAGAGGTCTTATACCCAGGACCTCATAGAGAGTGGTCTGCAGGTTCTTGGTGCAAGAAGGGAGAGGGTTGGACTGGCTGGAATGAGGCAAACAGTGGGCAGTCCCATGGTTAAGTTTGGTGTGTATCCCAAAGAATCACTTCACTAACTCCACAGTCTTTAGCACTCTCCACCATCCACTCAGACACAGGGACACAGTTACGGTGGATGGAGGTGGTCTGTGTTTGGGCAAGCAGAATTGTTTCACAGGCCCAACCCAAAATGCTAAAGCAGGTTCTGCTGGTGCACTAAGTGGACAAAATCATCTTAAATGAAGCTCCTGCAAGAAATTTGAGGTATGGTTGTCCAGGTTGGATTTGTCCCTTCTTTGGTGTATTGAAAACTGTGTTAAAATTGTGCTCTATCACTTTAAATTCTCAGATCATTTCCTGATCCTGCTTGTAGGCCCAGGGCTCTGTAGGGAAGTGTGCAATGAGACTCAGTTCAGCAAAAATGAGTTCAATCCTCAAGGGGGCCACTTAGGGATCTGGGGCAAAAATCAGTACTTGGTCCTGCTAGTGAAGGCAGAGGGCTGGACTTGATGACCTTTCAAGGTCCCTTCCAGTTCTAGGATATATATATATATATAAAAAGACCTAGCCTAGAGTAAGGTGGAGTTTTGCCTCTCCGTTTTAGCCTGCTTTGTTCTTTCTGTTTTGGGGTTCTTATGTGTTATTGTTCTAAATTCTAAGAAATTAAGTAGTGTTATGTTGTTACATTGCAGCAAGAGTGTTTCTGTTTACCTCTACCTTCTGTATTTGTATGCTGTAAACATAATACCTTAGATAGGAGTTCTTTCCCCTGATAGTGGCACTAAACTTGTAAGATGGAATATTTTTTATGAATGTGATCTTATGCTGTATGCAGTATTACATCAAGTGTTACTAGTAGAATGGACAGAGGGACACTCCCCATTACTTGGAGTCTTTAAATAGAGGCTGGATGTCTCTCTAAACAGACATGTTTTAGTCTAACTGTGATTTGTTAGGCAAGATGCAGGAATCACTGGGTAACATTCTGTGGCCTATAATATTCAGGAAGTCAGACTGGATGATCATAATGGTCCCTTCTGGCCTTAAAATTTGTGAATGTGAACTCATTAAAACAACAGTGGCCAATTCAGCTGAGCCTGCTTTTTAGTAGCAGTTTTTGCACTCGGGAGCTTAACAACACATTTATTTTTCAGCAAGTCTGCAGACACATTTTAATTAAGTTTGACCTCCATCCCCAAGCCCCTCCTAATCCAGGACCACAGCTGATATTTGTTCATTTGCAGCCACAAGATCTGTATGGTAAATTCAGTCCAGCTTGAATTCAAAACCATGTTATTACAGTTGAAAAGCAAGTATGATTAGGCACTCTAATTCCCACTACAATGAGGCTAAGAGCACAGAAGCTGTTGTCCAGTAATATACTAATATCCTATTACACAAGCCATGGAAATGTTCTTGTTGGAAAATACCAGCCAGCAAGTTTTCCTAAGCTGTTCCTAAACTGTGGTTGGCCAAGGCAGCTATGGTTGTCATCTTGGCCCTTGGTCACACTTATTTTTTATAAATGTATGGTAGTGACTCTAAGCAAAATTTGCTAGAAAGTTTGACATTGACTGCAGGTTCAGGTAATGCAATTGTAAACCTTAAAGGGGACACGGTCAAGGGTGGTAGGCCTAAAATTAGCACCTACCAGATGTGCTTTGGATTTGTAGACAAACTGCACTCTGTGTGCTGAACTGTGCCTTGGCCACTTATCTCCCACATTCTTATGAACAGGCAGAATATTGAAATGGACAGGGGTCCTTCTGCCTGAAAACCTCAGGGCAGAAATCATGTACATTTCAACCTTCTCAGTCACAGGGAGGTGGCAGAATACATGGAGGTGATCCCCTGGGCCTCTGGGATATCACAAAGATTTACAGGTTCTGTAGTACAGCTGGTTGGATATATTTTGATTAAATGAAATTTCCGTGAAAGCCTAAATGTTTTGCTTTAGATAAAGACTTTGTCAAAATAGCACAGAGAGACTGTCACACTCTCTAGTCTGGTGGTTAGAGAGACCTAGGTGCCAGTCTCTGCTCTGCCTGAATCAGAGTGACCTGGAGTGATCTGAAAAAGAATCTGATGTTAATCAGGCCTAGCAGGGACTTGAACCTGAGTCTCCCACCTCCCATACCAGTGGCCTGGCTTCACATGCTCACCCTTGGACATTTTGACATCTATTCCTGAATCAGAAAAGGACATTTCAAAAGAAATCTGTTTTTGCCAAAACATTCAAAGGTATTTTTTTTGTGCCAATGCAAAACCAAAACAAATTTCAAAATCTTGGAAGTTGCCACAAAACTGAATTCTCATCCTCCAGTCAGTTTTATTTTCTAACATTCTTATGTTCTTTTCTCTCCAACAAGAATATTTTCATGGCATGCTTTGAGGATGTTAGTATATCTCACCCCTCCTTCCATAGACAGCTGAACCAAGAAAAGAGAGAAGGAAGAGCAAGGAATGCCACCCGGAAAGGCCTGTCATGGCAAGGGGAATTATGGCGTTCCCAGATGTGCAGGAAACCTCAACTCATTTTCACGAACTATTGCAATTATGGGCTAAGGGTCAGGAACACATCAAACCAAGCTACATTCAAGTGGTTTTGAGGTGAACGGTGTGCACAGCTGGGGTAAGATCCTAAGAGGTGGAGTGCGGAGAAGTAGTGAGCGGAATTCAGTTGCTCTGAGCATATTCTAAGTATATCAGAACAGGAGGGGTGATTATAGTCCAACTTTACAGTAGGGATAACCTTTTAGCTTTTAGATAATTGCATATGTTAGTAGAATATTTGATGTTGTTAGCATTCACGCAAGAGGGGTAAGACTAAAATATGCTCTCTTATGAGTTTTTTTCCCAACTGGTCTTTACATAAAATCTAATATATTATGTACATAGCCCACAAAGATCTTGAAGGATTTAGAAGGAAATGAGTTAACTCACTGCTCATATAATTTAAATTTCAGTATCCAAGATCTAATCAGAGACCACCCATTTTTACATGGTGGCTTTCAGAGGGTAGAAAATCAGTTGGGTTTATTTGATCCAGTTATTATTCCATTTCAGCATATGCATTTGTTTTTCTATAAAGAATTCTCACAGCTAGCCTCCAGCTTTTGCCAATGGCAATGATTTACTTCCAAACGCTTTACCAACATAACTGAAGATCTACATTTAGTAGATGGGTTAGCCCCTTTTACCTATCAAATGCTACATTGAGGCTAAAACCTCATATATATTATGTATATTTCAAAGACTTATTTTCATTACTTTTTTTTCACAGTAACAGTATTTTAAAGTAGACATTTCATTTAAACCACATAAATAGGTTGTTTTTGTCCTTTCACTTAGTGAACGTGTAAGGTGTATCCTCTGAACTGGAAGGAAGTAGAAATGACTAAAAAATTGTAGAGTAAATATTTCCACATCAAAATATGAGGTTTTATTGAAAACACACTTTTTATAGTAAAACATAATTTTTTTGATTAAAATTGATTTTTTCAATGGGAAATTTCAAAATGACATTTTTGTTTAGTTTCCAGTTGAAATCTGTTTAGTTTTGGGTTTCAAAAAATGGCAAAAATCCAGTTTGCCCATTTTCTTGACAATGAGTCCAGAAGACTCAATGATGCCTAGGGTTTTTCCTCCCACTTTCCCCCTTTTTACTCCTTCGTCTACTGTAACTTTTAAAACCTCCAACTTCGGAAAAGTTGCAGAAGAAGAGAAATGTTTGAAAAGTTAGAGTGGCAAAGTTACAATTTCAAATAGTGAATCAAACTTTCTCATGCTTTTTCTGTATGATTGTTCAGGGCCTGAACTAAAACCCATTGCAGTCAGTGGAAAGACTCCTGTTAACTTCAATGGGCTTCAGATTGGTCCATAGTCTAGCAGTGTGTTTAATGCTTGAAAGACTCAGTGACTCAATATTCTTGCGTTCTACTTCAGTGGCTGAAAGTCTTTGCGTAAATCACTTCACTCCCACCTATCTGTGCCTCATTTGAATAGTTAGTGTAATACTCCAAGAATTGTGAGGCTTTATTCATTTGTAAAGTGCTTTGACATTCTCAAATGAGAGGTGCTATGAAAATACAAAGTGCTATTACTAGCAAAACTTTGCTATGTTAAAAAATTCTCTCATTTCTGATTATTCCATTTCTCCTGCCTGAATGTGGAGTCACAGTTAGGCCTGGATGATCCAGTGTGGATAAAATAAAATTAGAATGTGAAGCTCAGAAATATTGTGAACCTTTTTTGAAGTCTGGAAATATTGTGTTAGCTTTATTTGTTTGTTTCCTTAATTTTCCTTTAGCCCCCATGTATCTTGGTTTTAGAGCACTGTGGGAAAATAACTTTTTATAAAATGAACTTTGAGATCTATCTCTAGGCAGTTCATTTTCCGTGGGAAGTCTAATCTCATCATGCTAAATAGCATGGGATGTTGTCTGGTACCTTACAGTCCACCTAGAAAAACAATCTGATCCAGATATCCTTCTTCTCATTAGCGATAGTCCTTTCTTCACCTATTCTTCTTGAATGCATATACCCAGGTCATCTCAGTTAAGCTTGCTATTCACATCACCCAAGTTTAGATCACACCTGTGGATCTCTCCCTAGCCTTTCCAAAGATTCCTGAGGAAAGATGAAATCACACTTATCCTTTGAGTGAATCAGGAAGTTTAGCAAGTCAAAACATTGTCTTACCAGCTTTGGCAAAGGTTATCTAGTTGTCAGAAATGCATTTTGTTTTACTTGTATTGTCAGCAATGAAGGCAGGAAGCCTAATGCATCTGACCACACTGTTGTGATAAATCAAGACAAACAGAATTTGACAACAGCAAATCACAACTAAGAGTTTGAAGAATAAACTACCAGAGTGCATGTAAGGGCTGACGTTCTATCTAGTGCTGTGTAACATATAACACTTTCATTGTGAAGGCAGAAATGTACATTTTAAAGAGTAACTAAAGCATGACTCCACTATAGAATGAAGCACAAGACTAAATCAGCCTGTTTAGACCTGCACATACACCTTCTTATAATATGGGCTCAGATCATTGGAGTTAGGCACCTAAATACCTTTGAGGATCTGGGGCATGGTGCTTTTCAGTGGGCTCTGTATTGCTTTTGGTTTTCTTAAAACATCTTGTGTAGTTGATTCCCAGTGATGAATCACCAGAGTGGTGTTAAAAGCTGAGGGCATCATCATGGTTTTAGGAAAACCCATTTAAATGAAGGAAGAAAATGCATCCAGACATGTTAAAAAGTAAACAGAGAAATCAAATATATGAACTGCAGTCAATGTGGATAAGACTTTTGGCCAAATAGCATATTTTGACATAACCACTGAAAATCTTTTTTAAAATAATATCCTGTGGTTCTTGTCTCTTCTATTGTATTAAAATGAATTTCTTTTCTCACAGTGGGATTTCAAATTAATTTGTAATTATACACACAGAGGGGATGAGAAAGAAATGACCTAATTATAGACCAAATGGATGCCCTCCAGCTATCATCCAATTATTCCAACCATCTGAGCTGCTAAGCAAAGTGATGGGCTTAATCCTCTGCTGGTCAGATCTATCTGTAATTTACCACTGAATGCTGTAATTTTATTGCAAATATCTCCTTGCCTACTTCTCTCAGGCTGGAGGAACAGTGTGGCAAGGAGCAAGGTGCAGTGTGGTCTTGGTGGTGGGTTGAGAATCTACAGCTACAGAATAGGCACCTCATTGGCTCCCCTTTCCAAGATGAAGAGGTTGCAGTGCTGAGCTGCAACTTTTTGTTTACGCTACCGGCAGTGAGACTCAGTCAGCATTTTCCCAACCATGCTGCTCCTTAGATCACCCAAATGGGCTATGGAGATAAACAGCAGCAGCATTAGCCTCCTCAGGGCCCCAGCTCAAACCAATACTCATGTGCACCAAAGGCACTGTTGTACTTCCTGAGATGTTCTCAACTTTTATACCCTGCAGGCTAGAGTCTATAGAGTTACAGTTACATGTATATGTTGCTTTGTCCCGTGTGCATGGGTTGTGGCTGTGATCCTGGCCAACAGAGGGGATTGAACCAGCAATTTCTGGAGTTAAAAGAAGCACAAGTTGCTGTATCATGTGCCAAAGAGCCAAACATTTTAACTGACTGACAGCTTCTATGAGTCGAGCAAAGAAGGAGATACGTAATACACACTGACTAAAAGGCTATATGTACACTTACTGTTGTAACAGGTCTTTGTAATAACTGCTTTCCCCTTCATTTATTACATTTGTTCTCAGAGTTGTAACTCTCTGGTTTCCATTTTAAGATCACACTTTACCCCACGACCAAAACTTGTTGAACTTTGAAGCACTAGTTTGGAAAGCTAGGTTCTCTCTTCTATTTTCGTAGTGCACAGCACTTGTGAGCATGTGTCCCCTGGTTCGGGTAGAGGCAAATTGTTGTTGTTTTTTGTTGTTTGTTGGGTTTTTTTTAGTTAAGAAAAGTGCCCTTAAATTATGGCCAAAAAGAGGTGTATCAACTGAACCCAGCCCTTACTCCTGTCTGAGGGAATGTCTACCTGGTGGCCTTGTAAGTATACATTCTAACTTGAGGAGACATACCCACACTTGCTCTGATCAAGCAAGCATGCTAAAAATAGAAGTGTAGCTGTGATTGCACAAGCAGTGGGAGGGGCTAGCCACCTTCAATACAATCACATCTGAGACTACAGGCATGTACTCAGGGTGGCTAGTCCCTCTCATTACTCGCACTGCCATGATTACACTTCTGTTTTTTAGCATGCTCGCTTGATCAGCTATAATGTGAGGAGTTCATACCTTTCAGCTCCAGTGTAGATATATGGTGATGCATGGCAAGAAAATTACATTTGTCTCCTGCTCCTTCTGTATGTGTCTTCTTTCATGTTAATATTCCATTAGCTTCTTTTAAATCCACTAGGGCATTTGTTCTTTTCCAGACGTTTTAAGGGAAAAATCCCATAGCCCCATTCATGTGAGAAGTGACATTGACTTCATTGGAACTTCTTGTGGAAGGCAAGTATAATTTGGCCCACTGAAGTAAATGGAACTACTTGTGTGCGAAAACATGCTGGATTTGGCCCTTCTGTTAGTTCCAAAATAGATATTGCCTGATCCTGGAGTCTTGTCTGGTTTTGGATGTTTTAAATGTCACCTATAATCTATCTGGCATGATCCTGATTTCTTTCAATGTTTCTTCATCTCCCTCCCCAAGGAAACACATACCTGCTTTGCCATCTGTCATCCATTTTCCTTTGTTAACAAGGATGCAAAAAATTCATTTAAATTTTCCAGCCATCTCTGCCTCCTCTTTTGATAAATGACCCTCTTCAGGTTCTTACTGTGTCCTTTACTGACCTTTTGTTCTTATGTATTTTTTTTTTAATTTGGTAATTATCATAATCTCTTGTGAAATATTTTATTCTCCCTCTTTGGTTTCTTTATCTTTTTTATAGTCAACTCTAGTTCATTCTATTTCCACAGTTCTCTTCTGTACTTTCTTTTTAATTTTTCCCTTTCATATTCCTTTTTCTTACACGTGGCTACTTCTTTTCACTTCTCTGTTCATACATATAGGACATTTGCTATTCCTAAACACGTATGATTAGGTGGAATGCACTACTCCTGGGTATACATTAATTTTTTTGAACTATATTCTATTTTCTCTACATGTTTCCATTCATTGCTATCCTAGTGTTGTCCACTATCTACCACAATCTGCTAAAAAGTGGTCTGCTAATATTTAATGCCTGTATTTATTTTTACTTTTTTTTTTTTTTGGCCTCATGTCAATCCTAATTACAAACCTAAGAAGGATAAGTCAGTACTACTTAAATGCTCAGTCCTATTCCACATCCATCTCCAGCCATGTCCTCACCAGAAAGCAAAACAGAAAACAATTGACTGACCTGGGGGGCCAATTTATCCTCTTTAATAAATAACAACTACTGTACACAAGTCTGGTCACCACATTTAAACTATAATAATGAAAACTGATGACAAAATAAAGAAGGAAAATCAGGTCCAATGAAGGAATCACAAAATTACAGGCACCCAAAAAACACTCCTGTTGAAAAATTTGAGCAAAGTGTTTTGAAAATACAATTTATGAGGAAAGATTTAATAAAGATAGTTAACCTAAGGAAATAAAATATATGTTGCAGTTATGTAAGAGAGAGAGAGAGAGAGAGAGAGAGAGACAAGTAGTCATATTAGGTACTAGTACGTAGAACAGGTCGACATTTTTGGAACAAAATATTCATCCATTAAAAATGGCCTTTTATATAATTTGGAATGTTTTGTGAAAATTTTTTTTATTTCTCATATTCTTTCTGCTCCTTTTTTTGTCTCCTTCCTCCTCCTTCAGTGGGACTACACAAAAAAGTGTGTGTGTGTGTGTGTGTGTTTGTCCTGCCGACAAAGCTGCTGCCACTCATTGTGGGTGGAAGTTTTTTGTCGGCAGGAGAGCTCTTTTCTGCTGACAAACAGCAGCTACACTGCGCGCATTTTAGCGGCATGGCTGTAGCGGTGTCATTAAAAGGTGCCAAGTGTAGACAAAGCCTAAGAATGGGATTCATAGAAGCCAGGAAGCTGAGCATGGAACTCTCTGAGCTAGCCAGTAGGAAATGCTAAGGCTTGCCCCTCAAAGGTAGTTAGGTGTCTAACTCCAGGTCAGAGGGAGACTCCTTCTCCACAACAGAAAGACCCACCCCATTAATGCCAATATTCCAAGGGTTAGGGTAGTCATCTGCTCTCAAATCCCCATTCTGCCTGATTTGAAGCAGGTACCATGCCTAATTTACAAATCCTGCCAGAGATTGGCATGAACTAGGGTGCTGAGCAGCTCAGTGGTATCAGGATGTAGATGGCTTTGCCCATAGGTACTAGAACTAGGGATGCTGGTGGTGCTATCCAACCCTGGTTTGAAGTGGTTTCCAATATATTTAGGGGCTACAGTTTGGTTCAATGGCTCTCAGCAGCCCCGCTATAAAAATTGTACCAGCTCCCCTGGTTTTGTCCATGCCACCCATGGACACTTAGGCACTAGGATCTTTGCCAGTGGAAAAGTAGGCCTACAGGGATGGGTGGCAGCTGAGTGAGTTGTTTGAGGCTGTCATTGGATATGTCTTCACTGTAATTAGATACCCCCAGCTGGCCCATGCCAGCTGACTTGGGTTCACGAGGCTCGGGCTAAGGGGTGGCTTAGTTTCAGTGTAGATGTTCAGGGTCAGGCATCTATGCACGACCCTAGAGTCTTTGCATCAGCCTGAGCACAAACATCTACATTACAACTAAACAGTGCCTCAGCCTGAGCCCCGTGAGCCCAAGTCAGCTGGCATGGGTCAGCCATGGGTGTCTAACTGAAGTTTAGATATACCCATTGGATCCTAAATGTTAGACTTAGGCACCTAAATTGGCAATTTAGAAAACTGAGGGCCCAGATTTTCAGGGTAGACACTGCTTCAGTGGATGCAAGCCATGTTTGCTTTCATCCATGATAAGATCTGGTTACAAACAGGTAAAAACTACTCCTCAGATGGGCATTATATGGTTAACAACTGAAGTTCACTGTGCCCTGCCCCAGACACATCAGCAGCAATGCTTTTAAACAGTTGAGGTCAGAAAAAGGTGGCTACATTCATTACTACTAATGGCCATTCACTCATTACAAGGAATTTGTGAAGGGTTCTTAGATCACTTTCAATTAAAAGGTTTAATGTTCATTGGTTGGGAACTGAATATTTGACAGAAGCTGCTGGGAAGTAAATATTTCTCCAAGAAACAGGATGTTACCCTTTGAAAGAAAGCCCTACCCTGAATCAGATTTTTTTTTGGTGGAATAAAAACAATTTAGTATTAGATCGCAAGAATTTTTACAAGAAATTGATTGTCTTCTATAGGAGTTTAAGATAAGAAGTAGAATAAGAGAGAGTTTCCTTAAGATCTTAAAATTTACTAAAAGTCTCTGTCATGGCAGGATTAATCATCATTCTGCCAATTAAGAGACAGACTTTCCCAAAGGCAGTGTCTTAATTTCACCTTAATCTTCTAATTATATTGTGAGTATGTGTGTCTCTGTGCAAATTTTGACTATGATACTAAAATTTCAAGCACTCTTTTCGTTGAAAGAATGATTTAATGCTTTGGGGTCTTGATATCTAATTTCTGAGGACTTTCACATCTCTGCATTGTCTAGACTGAGAAGTCAGGCAGAAAACTGCATCCTACCATACACATACCGGAGATCCTGAAACTAAATAAAATACAATTGATCACCTGGCTGGAGGGAAGAACTATGGTACACTATGGAGAAATGGTCCCACTCTGGCCTTCACAGATGCTTTAAATAATGTAGCGTGAGGAAGATTGTGAGTGCTACTAATGCAGGGTTATGGGTGTTATTCTAGAAAAATCCAAACAGGAAATAAATATAAAGGTTAAAAATGGGAATGACTTGCTTATATTTTATTGTCTTATATAATGTATATTTGATAGAACTTAAAATAGTTTTAGGTCCACACTAGACACTTGGCATGGTGAAGAGTGTTCACCCTATTTTGGCATTACCTCCTTAAACCTGAAATAGCTTTAAATGATACATTCTTTTGAGGACAGGATCTGACGGCAAAATAAAAGAATAAAAGAAAGATTTCTGATACTGGAGGGAATTCAGAGAGGAGCAACAATAATGATGAGGTGGATGGAGAAATTGATTTGCGAAGAAAGAGTAAAAGAGCAAAATATGTATGCTGTAGATTATTTAAGTGAAGCATAAAAAGGAACATAACTGTCTCTACATGTTTGATATGTTTAAACACAAGGGAGAGAGAGAAAAAATGAATATTTGGGTGAATTTCAGTAAAGAAAAGGTTCTGACAAGAACTTAGGGCATTGTCTAAAGAAGGCACTAACCTTGTGGGAAGATGGTGTAAGAGGGTGAACCCAACAGGATTCCTTAGAAATTACAATAACATTCTACAGGATTTAATAGAGAATGGTATTGACTGTATAATATTTTGAACTATCCTGCAGAATTCTATAGCATGAATATGATACTCTATTAAATTCTACAGGAAGGTTAAGAAATCTATAGAAAGGTTATAATTTTCTACTAAATTCTTACAGTACTTTCCCACAAGGCTACAAAATAGACAGTACAACAAATCCTGCGCTAACAGGCAAAGTTATGGATTAAAATGGTCTTCCTCATCTCTCAATTCTGTGTTTTATGGGCATCATATTAAGCATCAATCACAAAGAAACCAGAATTTACTTTCAAAATGGCATGTTTCTTGACAGTGGGTTCTGGAATAATTAATCAGTAGGAAATTCTACAACTTAAAAATTAATCATATGAATATATATGTCTGTGCCATACGATGGGATACAGAAAATATTGGTGTGGTTATAAGTAGGAATTTTCCAGTCCAAATGTTTTGTGCTATAACATTACCAATGAGTTGTGATGAGGAGAATGATATTCCTGGGGAGAAAGATTCAACACAGAGGCAGAGTGGATAAGGCTCTAAATTGGGAGTGAGGAAACCACTGAGGAGGGAAGAGTTTAGGGAAAGGAGCAGTGATTTCAGTCTATTGAGGAATCTTTTCTTCAGTCATTTATATAATTTGTCAGAAGAGGACAAACGTCAATTATGCTGAAATCTAACAGGTTCACTGATTATGATCTGAAATCTGTCACTCACTTTGATTCTTTTGCTATCAAAGTGTTCTTGTATGAGAAATAAATAAATAAACTTACATTCCAATGGTAAATGTCAAAAAATCTCTTACAATAAAAAAAAAACGAAAAACAGACGAGGAATTCAAAGTTAGGGAAGTTAATCCTTCCTTAATTTGTTCTGTTAAACCAAATGTGCATTTTAAAACAAAAGCCTAGCACAATTATAGTCAGAAATGTGTCTATGTAAAAAATCCTACCTTTTTTCAATAGAGCTGATCTTTGTGAATATTTTGTATCATATCCACATAGTTTCATTACAATAGACTTAGTAACTAAGGCCAACATCTGCTCCTGGTGATCCTTTGGAGTAAGTTACATTGGAAATGCTATTAATTCCACTGACTTCAGTAGCGTTTTTCCAGATTTACACCAGTGATTCTGAGAGCAGAATTTGGTCAGAGCAGAATACTGTCAAAGATTAGAAATGGGCTTTAACTATAAAGTTCCTGGGAAGCTGGATTTGGGAATTTTATTCACTCCTAACTTTAATGAAGATGTAAAAGCCAAAAATAACTTGCATGCATTCCTGATTTCAGGCTGACTTTGTTTTCCTGATAATTAGAACACACATTTTTTTAATGTGTAAAGTGTGAAAATATTGATAACAAAATCCTGGGGAGTAAATAAACCTGGGACACTGGGATGCCCTTTTAGAAGTAATCTTTCAGTGTATAACCACACTTTAAGAAATTCTTTTTTTTTAATTTCCATTAGACACATAGAACTATTTTAATATAAATTTTGTTTGCTCCATTTCTTTCAAATATTTATTTAAGGAAAAGAAGATAAAAAAAAAAGTCTTCAGCAAAGATTTACAATGATTAAGATGCTAGACTACAATGGTTCCCCTTCTGTCATGTTAATATTCACTTAAACAATCATGAATTATGTGTACTACATATTTTATAGCGCATTGTGACTTATCATGCTAACATATGATGATTTAAATATTTTGAATCATTATCCATGTACAATATACCACGTTTGTTTCTTTTGAGTCACCACGTATTTCTGTGATAGATTGTATGTAGAGCATACATCATCAAACTCTCACAGGAGTAGTTGCCATGTATCCCCACCATCACATTTTAAAAATAATGATCTCGGACTGGTCATGTAAACTCTTACACTCAAGAGTAGTTCCACTGACTACTCTATTGAATTAGGGCTTTGTAAAATTTGGCCCTTATCCACAAATGTTTTTTGAAATATACAATGTGATTACTCAATTTCTTAGGCTAATTGCATGAATTATACTCATATACTGAGAGCTATATAGGCATAAAAAAGATGTTAAGTAACACATTTCCTCTTGTTTTTCTTTTCTTTTTTCATTTGTAAAATTTGAAAATAGATGTTGTATAAAAATTGTAAAAATATTCCTTCCTGAAGTTGAGCCCGTCTTTGTGCATGTTCATCCTGTTGCATTTTAATTTACAGCACTGTTAAAGCTTGGGGATTGTAATAAAAAAGCAGAAGCAATTTTCACTTTAGTGGCACACCTGGCTATAATTCAATAGGAAGCTATCAATCTCTTTGCAAACTAGTGATATTATTAGCTAACTTGTCCTGGGTAGCATGGATGGGCTTTACGATATACATTAGCATCATACGGTCTTGTAAGATATAATGGAATTATGTTTGTCACCTAGCACCAGATATGATAAAGATCATGTCAAGAGCAAAGATATGAAATATAGTGGCACTCCTCCAAAAATAAAATACCAAACTCATAGAATCAAGCACACATTACATTTCATTCTAGAATTAAACCTAACAACAGTTTCTGGGCATGTCTCAGCTTGTTGTTAATGAAATTTAAAACCATGTGAACAATGGCAGGTTTATCTCTGCTTCT
Source organism: Gopherus evgoodei (assembly GCF_007399415.2). NCBI lineage: Eukaryota > Metazoa > Chordata > Testudines > Testudinidae > Gopherus > Gopherus evgoodei. Next base: position 26,328,057 of record NC_044323.1, on the reverse strand, counting down.
GCAACCCTGGAAGCAGGGTGAGTAGGTTTAGTCTAAACTAAAGCATATTATTCTGACCCATAGAAATTTGACAGTCTTAAAAATGTTAGTAATCTTAAAAAAGGGAATGCAAAAGAAACCCACACTAGCGTAATTTTGTCACTTAACAGATAAAGACCAATAATAAAATGGAGACTACTAGGTTAAGAAGGACTACGTTTTATTGATATGCATTTGAACAATGGCTTTTAACTTCAACGTGGAATACAATGCTTTATGTAAAACATTGCCAGGAACCACTATGTTGTTTTAACTGAAGTTGGTAGGGAAAGTACGCGTCTATAAAAACAAACTGTTTCAGAAATGATAGTTTTCTTTTGGCCCAATTAGGTGACTAGAATGTGGTTATGTTGTGGTGGTTTTCAGGGCCCTAACTATACATTATCCCCCCTCCCTCGACACACACACACATCATAACACATGTGGTATTTCCAAGTGTAGTTCCATTCAGCACAAAAAGAGAACTATTAAAATGTGGTGGGATTTCATGAAGCACAGGCAGACAGCTTAGACAGCATTGATTTAACACTTGCACCGTGAAATTAAAATTTACATTCACTCGGTGCAATTCTTCAGACCAACAGCAGACAGTTGTATTTTGTTTTCAAATGACAGCAGAGAGATTTAATTACTGCATGTAAATAGAAAAGTGTTCCACTGCCTGATGACAAGGGCCATAATGTTGGCACAAGATGGGAGATGATTTTTGAGACTGTTCCCAATTCCTGCTGAAAACCACCTGGAATATCCTGCTTTCCCGAGGACATGAGCACCAGTAAAGAGTCCAGTATAGGTTAAAGGCGATCCATGTGAATTTCACCCACCCATTAGTTGTTTCTCTATTGATACAAGATGGGTGACGTAATATCTTTTATTGGACTAAGCTTTTGAGCATCACAGAGCTCTTCCTCAGGTCTGGAAAAGGTAAACAGAGTGTCACAGCTAAATACTCTGCAAACAAAAATAGATGCTGGAAGGCATTTGAAGTAAGCTGCCAAAATCTTCTTAATTGTATCTTTCTGTAAAAATGTATCTGAAATGAACTCCTGATGATTCATGTCCTCAACTTCTTACCTCAAGAAGAGTTTCTGCTCTTTCACATTAGTGATTGTTTTAAGAATGTAAAAAGATAAGTGAGACTTAATCCACCAAGCATAAACTAAACAGATGTGTTTGATTCATGTTACCCCTGAGCCACAGTTTGGATCCAGAATCAGACTTTTTCTGAAGTTTGGGGAATCTAAAATTTGGCGGTTTGATTTGAGGCCACCTCTAATCCTAATTTTAGAGAAATGTAAATAATTATAATGGGCTAGATCATCACATCTCGTACTCAGTCAGGGAAAGGGGCAAAATCCCCTTTATCCTCCTGTTGGGCCCTGCTTAGATGGAGAATCCAATTGTGGTGGGAAGAGCAGGAGCTGCTCATCTGACACTTTCCCCTGTGAGCAAGTGGACAGGGAGTGGGAAAAGATGGTTGGGGAACAGCTAGAGCCTTGAAGTAAGCTGCTCTACAGAGATGGGTGTTATAACTTTACTCTTCTCTTTTCAAGTGGGGATTGGGGAGGAACTGTGATTCTTAGAGTTACGAGGTCTAGTCCTGGAGCAGATCGACCTTATTCTGCCCATTACTCAGAGCAGATTGCAGAGTTCCAATCTAGTCCAGTATATTATACACATTCCCTTTTTTACATTTTAATTTATGTTTTTTTCTGAGTGTCATAGATGAATTCAGAAAACCAAAGGTTTCTCTCTAGATTTTTCTGTAGGAAAAACAATTGGGGAAAAGAATTGTATTGCACTATCTCCCAGAGAGAGGCACTGCCACTGCCCAGAGAAAATACTTCTGCAGTTGTTGACTGGTGCATGGTGAATTTTAAAGAGTGGATCCAGATTTCATTGTAACTGAAATTAATATAGAAACCTTTGTGCTTTGTAACCCTTTGTAATTATCTAATGAGAAGCAACAGACTGAAAAGTATTTCCCTGACCTTAAGCACTAGACACACAACCACAGAGACTAAAAAATTCCTCCTAGAATGCACCTTATTATGTTTACACTTTAAATGGAAAATACAGATGTGGCAAAAGTACACATGTGGGATATTGTTTCCATACATTGAAGGAGACTAATTTTCACTGCTTTACAGCTAACTAGTTTAAAAACAACAACTTGATGGCTTAATATAAAATACTTGCATTTGCTTATGTTGCAGTCTCTACTGCCGGACTTGATTTCCCCACCCCTCACAACAACTTTGTATGATTCTTGTCTTGGTTATGGGGTTTAGCCTCTTTTCTTCTTTCAGCACTGTATCTAAGTTCCATTTGCACAGTGTTTAGATTATAGCAGACACGAACTTCCTCTGACTCAGAGCCAGTCGTGAATCAGGCTGGGAGCTGGGACCACTGGGCTGTCAGAAGACCCTGACAAGTTCCAGCTTTAAAATAACAAGTGTTTGACAGCTCAGTTTAAAAAACCACAGATTGTGGGCTGTATTGTACAATGCAGCTACGTATGGCATAATAACTAGGGACTTAAATTATAGTGAGAGGAAAATAACTTTCCAATAAATAAATCTCTCTGGGACAGGAGGGCTGTTGTGTTCTACAATGCATGCATTTTCCTCCCACCAGCTTGTCCTCTCTCTTCTGTATTTTAGAAGTTAACAAAACTGAATGTCTGGTAATCTTAGTTCTGGAACATTTCCTGTTGAAAGAGACAGACTAATGTTAAGATAAATATGTCAATTTTTTTAGTAGTCAAGGTATTCATTCTTTTTTCTTGCTATCAATATCTCTTTAGAAACTGTTTAATGGACAGTGCCTAATATTGTGTGGTTGAACTGTAACACAAGACAGTTATTTTTAAGGCTTTAAAACTGCTTGTAAAAAAAATGGCATTAGTCACGTGTTTTTGTGAGTTTTATTTTCCAAAATTAGTGGTCAAGCTTCACATGAATGTGGCTTCATGCATGGTTGGAAAGAAATGAAGGCAATAAAATCTGAATATTGGAAAGTTCATCTTTCTGCCAGTTTAAAATATGATCAAATGGGCAGAAGTCAGACTTGACACAGGAATGTCTATTTATAATAGCAGCAGCAATTCTTGCTGCATTCCCATTACAATACCAAAATGGTGACACAGAAAAGAAGAGCCACAAGGAACTTCTCCAACAGTTTTTCCCCTTTACAATCATGTAGCTGGTGGTTTTCAGAGCAGACTAAATGACTGTAGGTGCACAATTACCATTAATTTGGACATTTAATTCCCTTTGATAGTTTCAAAATTCCACCTCTGATTTTGTATCCTCTCTTGATTTTTTTGCAAGCCCCTGATTTTGCAATGGCTCTTCTATACCATCTATGATCTCAAATCACTTATCATTTAATAATACAACATTAACATTTTTACACTCAATTTACACATGAGTTACTTGACTAAAGGAGAGGCCATGGCCAAAATGTTCAAACTGGAGTGTCCATAGTGAGTCACCTCAATCCATAAAAATGCCTTGATTTTCTGAGGTGTTGACTGCCAGTAATTTGTGGTGAAGCCAGTAGAAGCCATAGGTCTTCAGCACCTTGAAGAGTGCACCATTTCCTCTGTGTGTTTAAATATGGCAGCTAACTTTGAAAATATTGACCTGTATAACCTGGCCATTGTCAATGTCTATAGAATTCAATAAAAGTTATTGTTCCCTTGTGCAGGAGAGTAACCTTTAGCATAGAGGGGTTATGTATAACTTATATGCCTTGCTCACAGTCCAAAGGAGATTCAGTAATCAAGTTAGCAACAGAAATAAGGAATTCTGACTTCCAACCCAATGATGTAATCACTATATATCATTACATTTGTATAAATTTAATTCAAAGCCTACTGAAATCAAAGGGAGTCTATACATTAACACAAATGGTCATTGGATCAAGCCCAGTACTCTCCCTCTATTAAATCCACTCTCATATTGGATGAATTCAAAGACCTAAACAGACTCACAGATTTTAAGCTCAGAGAGACCATTCTGATCATCTAGTGGAACCTCATCCAGTAATCTCTGCATCAAACCCATAATTTCTATACTATACTACTATAGCTATAGTATATCTTTAGAAAGACATTCAGTACTTGACGACTTCAAGTCATTGACTATTGATTACACCCCTAGGTCTGTTGTTGCAACAGTTAGTTACCCTCATTGTTAAAAATGTGTGCCTTAATTATTTCTAGTCAGAATTCGTTTGGTTTCAGCTTCCAACCATTAGATCTTGTTATGCTTTTTCTGTTAGACAAAAAAAACCCATCAACTAGCAAAACCTCTTTCCCAACTAGGTACTTACAGGCCCTGAGCAAGTCACCTCTTAACAAAATAGATTACGCTTCTTAAGTATCTCACTATAAGGCATGTTTTCCAGTTCTCAGATCATTCCTGTAGCTCTTCTCTGAACCATTTCAAATTTTTCAGCATCCTGTTTGAAGTGTGGACACCACAACTGGACACACTATTCCAAGAAAGGCCTTGTTAATGCCAGATACAGAGACAATACTGCCTCCCTATTCGTACTTGATATTCTCCTGCTTATGCATTCAAGGATCATGCTCATCTTTTTATCTACAGCATTGTTCTGCAAGTTCATATTCAGTTAGCTATCTACCAGGATCCTAAAGTCCCTTTTAATCGTACTGCATTCCAGGATATTGTCTCTCATTTTATAATTGTGACCTACATTCTTTGTTCTTAGATGTTTGACATCACATTTGGCTGTATTAAAATATATGTTGTTTAAATGAGCCAACCGTACTAAGTGATCTAGATTGGTCTTTCAACTGACCTGTCCACATCATTATTTACCGCACCACCAAGTTTTGTGTCCTCTACAAATTTTTTACTAACGATGATGTTATATCACCTTTCCAATAATTGATAAAGATAGTGAATAACATTGGGCCATAAGCAGATCCCTGTGGGATCACACCAGAAACATCCTTATATGATGATTCCCATTTATAATTAGTTTTTGATATCTATCAGTTAACCAATTTTTAAACCATTTAATATGGGCTGAATTGATTTTTACATAACTCAATTTTTCTTCAGTATGTCATCCAGAACTAAATAAAACACCTTATAGAAGTCTAACTATTATATATCAACATAGTTACCTTTATTAACTAAACTTGTGATCTCACAAAAAAAATGATATAAAATTTGTTTGGCAAGGCCTATACTCCATAAAACCATGTTGACTGGAATGAATTAAGTGATATTAATTGTCCAGAACCATACTGCATTTCTCTTATTTTACTAGTTCTTTACCGGGAATATATTTTATATAAGCTATATATATTTTATATAAGCTTTGTTTCTCTTTATGTGTTTGATTCTGATCCACTGAAGTCAACAGGAATTCTACACATATCTAGTGACTAGATTAGTAGATTGAGAATAAAGATTTCAGTATTCTATTGGTGAACCTGTCATTCATTCATTTTGTGACCTTGGAAAATCATATAGGTCAAAATTTTCAAACTAGTGCTGGAAGTTAGGTGACTTTAATCCATATTTAGGCACCTATAGCTTGTTGAATTAATTGGGATTTATAAATACTCAGAACCTCTGAAAATGAGATGAGTTTGATTAGAGGCCCTTTATACTATAGATTAATCAATATGCCTAATTGTAAATATAGAGGCTTCAAATTCTTAATCTCTGCATGCCTCAGTTTACTGGCATGTAGAGTAGGTATGATAATACTTTCCTGTCTCATTATGCTTTTGTGTTTATAGTAATGCTTTCGTGCTTTGAAACCTTAGGCCTGGATCATGTGTTAATGATCTGCCTTGGGTAAGGAGCAGTTCACTGTTGCACTGCTCGTGGAACAGCCTGGGAATCTGAAAGACCTCCTCTCCATTCGGTCTCTTCTTCTGCTCCAGGAATGGAGCATGTCTGGTACAATATATACCAGTGTGTCAGTACAACTACACCACCTAGCGCATTGGAAGGGTGGACCATTCCCCATTCCATCCACCCCAGGGGAAATACCTGCTTTGCAGAACCTGTTTCAGTTCCAATCTGGCTAACGGTGATGTAGGTACCTTTGATAGGTCACAATTTCTCCCTTAGAACATGGAAATATAAATATGAATACAGAGCATACTATTTCCTTAAAATTCAAAACTAGGTAGGTAAATCATTTCAATTATGTATTACTAATTTTCCCCATTTGTGGAAAACTAGCACTGTATAAAGTACTGTTGCAAAACCCACTGAAGTCAATGGAAAGACTCCCAATGAGCTTTGAATTAGATCCAGGGGAAAAAATATAGTACAGTACTTTAAGAAGCACAGATCATCTTGGTACTTATCACTATAGATTTTCATTCTTCATCTTTTTGTGAATTTCAACAAATAGCAAAAACATCCAGTTATCAAAATATGAAAGAAAGAAAAATCTATTATCCCTTCAGTGAATCCATCTCATATAAGCTTACTGGAACTTTTTTGTTTCTTGAAGGCGCAATTCATGGCAGATAATATTGAATAATGGTTGTTTCAATATGTAGAACTAGTTGAACTAGTGTAAGTATGTTACACACAAAAATTTACTAAAGTTTGGGGTTCACTCTCTTCCTTTCCCCTCCTCTTTTTTAAATGACAGCATTAAAAGAAAAAGAAAAAGGGGAGAGAAACAGATGGGGACACACACAAAAAGAAAACAAAACTGATATTTTGGTTTGTTGTTCTTGCTGAAAAATCAGAACATGTTCAGAACCAGAAGCTTTAAAAATGCCATTTTTCATTAAAGAATGTTTAAAATATTTTTTAAACGATTCTATTCCATTACTTTACAGCACACACATAATTTGCTGGAAGTTTGTTGCAAATGTGCAAATTATCTCTATCCCTGACCTGCAGTAACTTGTGTATCCTTTTATAATTAACTGTAGTCAATTTTTGTTTTACATGCTAGAGGTTTTGGAATGTAGCTGAAAAAAATCTTGCTACCCATTTGGAGAAAACAAATCTATAAATATGCATATTTACTTACTTTTAATACATGACAGTTTTATTAAAAAGAACAACATACCCAGCCTTAACATTGTTTCTAAAAGGTTATTAACCCTGACTGTAAAATATCAGTTGAGGAAAATGATGCATTGTGACTTGAATTTTTCAGAGGTGAGAGGTCATAAAAATACTTTTTTTCCTTTGCAGCAAATTTAGAAAATAAATGTACCCCAAGATCAAGAACTCAGATAAACTGATGCATTTAAAAACAAATGCAATATAAAGCAACACTGTTATCTGAGCCCTTAAAGTGCAATGACATTTTGTATTTCATTTTAAACTATTTCCTAAAAATTTATAGCTGCTGCTCACCATGTTGTTGCAAATATGTATAAAAAGAAGCTGCTTTTTGTAATTTGGAAATGTATAGCAATATGATTATAATAATTTCTTTAGTTGACATTATAACTGACAAGTAGTGAAGAAAAATAATATTGCTTTGAAATTTAAGGTAAAAATTAAATTAATACAGTAATTTTTATGGTCTTGTAGTTTTAAAAGAAGCACAATTATTGGTAAAATTAAAAATATTTTTTGTCATTTGTTAATTCAGAGAAATATTCAAGTAGGTTGTATTATATTGGCTCAAATTTACATACTCTACTAAAAATGTACTTAATAGAATGCCTGGAAGTATGATACTAGACCCTAAAATATGATACATTCTATTGTGATAGATTGCTTTTAATAACTATAATTTATTGTAGTAGATTAAATAAAGCATTTGTGTTTACAGGTAGGGTCAGCTGCTGTGCAGTGCATGTGGCTCAGTCAGGCTTCGCATAAGGTTCAGCAAAAAAATAGTTAACCTAATTCTTGAACTTTGCCTGATTTCCTTGTAAATATTCACTTCTCATTTTCACCGTGTTGGTTACTACTTCAAACAATTAGCGGCTAACTTGAGCCAAACATTTTTTTTTCTACCATGCTTATGGGTCCCAGCAGATGGACTTCGGTAACAGGTTAGAAACAAACTGAAGTTGGATCATATTTAATAACGACAAAGGTTTAGTAATATCGAAATGCTCAGAGATATGATTAAGTCTTTAATTATTGGAGTCTTTCAGTGCGCATCTTTCCGCACAACACAGTATTTAATCGTAGGTGTGGAAAATGCCTATGCTGAGAAATTTTCTTGGAAAAGGCCAATGAAACACACTTATGGTTGTATGCTTCCATAAGCTTCATCCAAGAGAGTGTAGTGATTGATCACAATGTAATATTCACCCAAACCACCGTTCAGCCCACCTGAGATCCAGTACTCAGTAATTAGTAGTATGCCTGTCATAAGGTATTGATATATTGAAATAAAACTGATAGCATACATGCAAATATTGAAATAAAACTGGTAGCATGCAGTGAATCTGAAGAGTTGTTGTAAAAATGTAATACATCTTGCTCAAAAGTGCGGTGAAATATTTACATGGAATTGTATCATGCAGGTGTTAGAAGAAAACAATAATCATGGTTAAGAATGGCTTAAGCAGCAAATACTTGTGCATTGATTCTAATCACAATGTTGCAAGCATAATAAAGAACAGATTGAAATCAGTAGTCCCTAGGCACGATAGGAAGGTTTTGGGGAAAATCTTGCTGATTTGCACTAGCTAACTGTCCATTGGTGGATTCCTACTGAATTATATTACAGCTTAATTGTGGCTTGTACACAGCCAGTCTGGGTGATCCTGTATAGGTGCTGGTTTTCCACAACATAGCCTCTGCATTTAGTCTGCATCTTTTCATAACCAAAACCATCAGCGGCTGTGGCAGGATGCTTTGAGTATCAGGGCCACCCGGGGGGGGGCAAGTGGGGACAATTTGCCCCATGCCCCGGGCCCAGCAGGGGCCCCCAAGAAAATCTCTGAGGCTCCCCCCCATCTCTGCCTTTGCCTTCCCCCCCATCTACCGGCACCTCAATGCGCCACATCCAGGAGCGGCCGTGGACAGAACTAAGGCTACGTGGTTCCAGCAGGGCCTGAGCTCCTCCCGCTCGGAGCTGCGTGGTAAGGGGGCAGGGCTCCGAGCTCTGGGAGCTCAGGTCTCGTGGAGCCAGGCTGCTGCAGCACTGTCCAGGGCTACTCCTGGACGTGGCACGCTGAGGCTCCGGGAGAGAGGGGAGGCAGGGAAGCGGGATGGTAAGGGGACTGGGGCTGAGGGGCGGGGTTGGATAAGGAGAAGGGAGACCAGGGGAAAGAGAGGGAGCAGAGGTTCAGGGATGGCAGTCAATGGAAGAGGAATGGGGGGTTGGATTGTGGGCATTCCAGGGGTCTGTCAGGACTCGACAGGGGGTGGGGTGGGGGTGGACAGGGGGCAGGACAGTGAGGGGACAGGGAGTGGAGGGGTTGGTGGGGGGTGGGGTCCCAGAGTGGTGGTTGGGGCAGTCTCAGAGGGGCGGTCAGGGGACAAGGAGCAGGATGGGTCAGGGATCCTGAGGGGTGCAGTTGGGGGGCAGGAAGTTCATAGGGGTCAGATAGGGGGCAGGGCCAGGCTGTTTGGGGAGGTACAGCCTTCCCTACCCTAAAGCTCGTTCAGCAGTTTGAGGCTTGCAGACAGTTATTTAACACAAAGAGCCAAGCTGTTATCTTTTACCTTAGGGCTACCATCCCTTTCACTTCTCAAATGCTAAATTATAGTCTACATTTAATTTCAGTGCGATAGGTGAGATGAGGGTAGCTTCATTTAAAATTAGCCACTTTAGATTAACAGTGATAGAGCCAAGAGAGTCATGGGGGAGGGATCACATGAGCAGGGCAATATCCTACACCACCTATCTCCTTCCCAACCCTACCAAGAGAGATCCCCCCTCCCCTGCATTCCCCAAGGCTCCAGAGGTGTTAATTCAGTGGTTCTCAAACTTTTGTACTGGTGACCCCTTTCACATAGCAAACCTCTGAGTGCAACCCCCCCCCAAATTAAAAAACACTTTTTTTATATATTTAACACTATTATAAATGCTGGAGGCAAAGCAGGGTTTGAGGTGGAGGCTGACAGTTCACAACCCCCAGTAATAACCTCGTGACCCCCTGAGGGATCCTGACCCCCAGTTTGAGAACCCCTGGGTTAATTTAATTTTAGCACCCTGTGTCCATTCACATGCATGTGCTATTTTGAGCATTTCAGTTTTCACAACATAGGCTCATCCCAGATTCTGGAACAAACTCAAATGCTCAGTTCGTGGAGTATGTACATAAGCTATACTAAAAACAAACCCACAGTAACTGTCTCCAGTTTGTAAGGAAACAGATAAATTCATGGAGGTTAAGTCCATTAATGGCTATTAGTCAGGCTAGGTAAGGAATGGTGTCCCTAGCCTCTGTCAGAGGGTGGAGATGGATGGCAGGAGAGAGATCACTTGATCATTACCTGTTAGGTTCACTCCCTCTGGGGCACTTGGCATTGGCCACTGTTCGTAGACAGGACACTGGGCTGGATGGACTTTTGGTCTGACTCAGTATGGCCATTCTTATGTTCGAAGCTAATGAACCCAAAGTTATGGAGACAGATATGAGTCAAGGAAGGCAGCAGAGTATCAGAAACCTGGAAAAATCTCTGACTGGATGGGCTCAGGCATTTGGTCACAAGTTGAGGTGGTTCAAAAGTTTTGGATTTTTTTAAGCAGAATTTTTTTTATTGTTTCTTTAAACAATCAAGCAGCAAATATTTGGTCACAAACTTCTGAAACTCCAAACCATGTTTAGGTTTTGGCAGACTAATTTCAGCTTTTCAATTAAAAAAAACACAACAAATTTTGAAGTAAAGCAGACATTGTCTGTGATTTTTTTCTGCTTTTTAAAAACCCCTAGTTTTTGATCCAAAAAAAAGTTGACGGAAAACATTTGTCCAACCCTTTTAATGAGCTTTAGTGCCTTTTAACACTAGCTGATGCTGAGAACCAGTGATACCTTGTAAAGGTGACTTGAAAAGCAGTTTTCTCAAAACTGGGTTTGTGCTGAGATGCAGCAGGTTTTTAAATGTTTATTTTCCCCAGGTCCACTCGGGGCAGGGGGGGATAGGGGAGAAGGAGGCAAGTGGGGCAATTTGCCCTGGGCCCCACATGGGCCCCCACAAGAATATAGTATTCTATAGTATTGCAACTTTTTTATGGAAGGGGCCCCCAAAATTGCTTTGCCCCAGGCCCCCTGAATCCTCTGGGCAGCACAGGGAGTATGCTTCCAAGAACATGCTTTGTTGGAATTCTTACTACTTTTTTGCCATTGTCAGTTTAAACCTTCAGATTTACTGACTTACTTCCTTTTCTTCTCCAAATTGGCTCCCCCTCAGGGCCCAACCCTGCAACCCTTATTCACATTAAAGGGATTGCTGATGCAAGTAATGGCTATAGGATAGGATTGAGATGTTAGTTACCAAAAGGGATGTTTCCACTACATATCTTAAGCAGGCACGACTTACTACATTAGTAAAGGTGTCCTTCTGGGTGCGAACTTTAGGAATATAAGATTTGCCATATCAAATCAGCTCATGAGAGAAGGATAATCCAGTAGTTAGGACTCTATCCTAAGACTCAAGATATCTCAGTTCAATTCCGTGCTCTACTACAGACTTCCAGTATCTTGGGTAAGTCACCAAGCCTCTCTGCTTCAGTTCCCCACCTGGAAAACAAGGATAATATTGCCCTACCTCACAGTGGTATTGTGAAGATAAATGTGAGAGCCATCTGCAAACAAAATTTCCATCCTGTGTAGAATTCTGATATTTTGCCTTTTTTTTAAAGCCAAATTGGGATTAAAAGTCTACATGTGGACAATTTTCACAGAACAAAAAGTTACAAAAAAAATCTGACTGGGAAATGTTGACTCAACAATCTGTGATGTTTTTGATTTAAATGAAATGCCCATTCAAAACATCTTCCATTTTGAAATGTTAATGACCTTTAAATGACAGGGGGGGAGGGATAGCTCAGTGGTTTGAGCATTGGCCTGCTAAACCCAGGACTGAGTTCTAATCCTTGAGGGGGCCACTTAGGGATCTCAGGCAAAAATCAGTACTTGGTCCTGCTAGTGAAGCCAGGGGGCTGGACTTGATGACCTTTCAAGGTCCCTTCCAGTTCTAGGAGATGGGTATATCTCCTATTACTATTTTAAATCAAAATGTCAATTCAAAATGTTTTGGTGCAAACTGACATTTTAATGTTTTACTTTGAAATATTCCTTCATAAAATTGAAATTTCCCATAGATTTACATGGAACAACATTTTCTGATTTAAAAAAATGTCAAAAATTTTGACTAACTCTAAGAAATCAATTAAAAGAGCATGAGGGGCTTGGGTAATATGGCAATAGGGGCCATATATGTACTAAGGATCATTGTCCTTCAAAACTGGTATCCTATCCCTTGCAGTGTCTAGTACCTGATGATTTGGTAAACCCCTGCTCTGCATAATACATCTGGTCTAGGCTGCACATTGGGAATAAAATTCCTTCTTGACTCCTGCACCAAATTTTAATTAAAATAAATAAACTTACAAATGTAGATTTTTTTTTGTTACATAACTTCACTCAAAAACATAACAATGTAAAACTTTAGAGCTTACAAGTCTACTCAGTCTTACTTCTTGTTCAGCCAATCGCTAAGACTAACAATGCTTGCTTCTTATTTACAATGTCACCTGCAGGAGTTGTGTAGCCAGCCTTGCAAGGTATTTATTTACCAAATATGCTAAACGTTTGTATGCCCCTTCATGCTTCAGTCACCATTCCGGAGGTAATGCTTCCATGCTGATGATGTTCGTTAAAAAAATAGTGTGTTATTTAAATTTGTGATTGAACTCCTCAGGGGAAGAATTGTATGTCCCCTGCTGTTTTACCTGCATTCTGCCATATATTTCATGTTTATAGGAATCTTGGATGATGACCCAGAACTTGTTTTATTTACGAACACTGACACGGCAGATTTGACAAAACGCAAAGAAGGTACAAATGTGAGATTTCTAAAAATAGCTACAGCACTTGACCCAAAGTTTAAGAATCTGAAGTGTCTTCCAAAATCCGAGAGAGACGAGGTGTGGAAAATGCTTTCACCGCCACTAAGTTAGACTTTTCCAGTCTGCAACAATTGGATTAGAGACTGTTTCAGAGCAGGAGATAATGGTGCCCGCTTCTTGTGTACAATGTCATCTGAAACTGAGAACAGGCATTCAAATGGCACTGCTGTAACCAGTGTTGCATGATATTCACTTGCCAGATGCGCTAAGATTCATATGTCCCTTCATGCTTCAACCACAATTCCAGAGGACATGCGTCCATGCTGATGACAGTTTCTGCTCAATAACAATCCAAAACAGAGCAGACTGATGCATGTTTATTTTCATCATCTGAGTCAGATGCCACCAGCAGAAGGTTGACTTTTGGGGGGATGGTTCAGGTTCTGTAGTTTCCGCATCCGAGTGTTGCTCTTTTAAGACTTCTGAAAGCATTATCTCCTGCAAATGTAACCAAATGTAACCAAAATTGTTTGTCTGAGAGACTGGCTGAAGTAGGACTGAATGGACTTGTAGGCTCTAATGTTTTACATTGTTTTATTTCTGAATGCAGTTATTTTTTGTACACAATTTGACATTTGTAAGTTCAACTTTCATGATACAGAGATTACACTACAATATGTGTATTAGGTAAATTGAAATATCGGTTTTTTTTTACAGTGCAAATATTTGTATTAAAAAAAAATACATAGTGAGCACTGTACACTTTGTACTCTGTGTTGTAACTGAAATCAATATAGATGAAAATGTGGAAAACATCGAAAAATATTTAAATAAATCGTATTCTATTATTAACAGTATGATTAACCATGCAATTAATCACAATTAATGTTTTTAATCATGCAATTAATCGTGATAAATTTTTTTGATCGTGCAATTAATCACAATTAATGTTTTTAATCACGCAATTAATCATGATTAATTTTTTTAACTGCTTGACAGCCCTAATTTTTTACAATTGTCTAAAATTACTTGTGTTACAATGAGTTTACCAATGATGGCTCCTGAAGTTGTCTTTCTGGTGGCACGGTTTTATGTTGCACAGGGCCGCCTGGAGGATTCAGGGGGCCTGGGGCAAAGCAATTTTGGGGGCCCCTTCCATAAAAAAAAGTTCCAATACTATAGAATACTATATTCTCGTGGGTGGCCCTGTGGGCCCAGGGCAGCCCTGATGTTGCATAAGCATGCAAATGACCCACAGCAAGGAATGTAGGATTTGCATACTTATGGCTGTCACTCCAAGGGCAAAAGGAGATAAATTTAACCATCCAAATGACCAATTTAAGCTCCAATTCTATCAGGTGCTGAACAGCTGGAAGTTCAACCTTAAAGGGCCCAGTCCACCGAAGGATGACTCTGGCTGAATCAAGCCATTAGGGTCTGATTTTTAAATGAGATGTCCCTCATTTTTAAACAAGATTTGGCATCTCCAGTAAATTGTATCCACCATTTGGTGTCTGCCATCAATTGCTAGTAAAATACCAGTTAATCAAAAATGAATTAGAAGAACCCAGAAGAACCAAATTGCCTGCTAATTTTGGGAATAATAGCCCGAACTGCTGCTGGTTTTATTTAAAAAAATGGAGATTATTTTAAGTGCTTTTCCATAAGGTTGTTCAGATGAAAAAAACCCCATAAACTTTTAGGAAGAGAGGAAAGCAGGAGCTAAAATAAAACAAAAACATGAACAAATTATTAACTTTCCCCTCAATAAAAAGCTTTTAAAGAGGAGCGAGATGGGGTAAAGTTTCTGCAAAATTCATCAATATTGAGAATGTCCACAAAAGTCAGAGGATTGGTTCCCTAGGATGTTGAACTAGGCCTCCAATCTTTCCCATGGTAAAGCTTTTCCACTGCTTGCTGCATGATGTCAATACAAAACTTTCTTCAAACTTCCTGGAACAGTTACAGGCAAATCACCAGAGACACAAAAAATATCTGGGGCCTCTGCCAACAGCATTCCTCCATGAATACTGGTATCTCAATTTGCTCTTTATTTTTCTTAATTGGCATTATGCAATTTTAAAGATTTACAGCCAGGGAGACGAGGAAAAATATATTTAAAAAAAGAAAGGCCAAAGCTGAAAGTGACAGCAACCTTTCAGCACGCAATGGACGTAATTTCCTTCTGCACAATCAAACCCATTTTACAACAAAAGCTGCTCTTTGATCAGCTGTGAAGTTGCAAAAAATCATCAGCTGCCCAGATTATATCTTATCTGTGGCTTGTATAATGAATGTTTTAATCTGCTGGAGTAACAACATAAACCATAATTATATATATTTAAGACTGAGGGTATGTTTCCTTAAAAAAATGTCTTATTTTAGTATGAAAATCTCAGCTTCTTAAAACAAACAGCCAGAATTCTACATTATTATTACTCTATATTTTGTTTGGGTTGTCAAAGCCTCAGTCTAACACCATTATAAAGAAGTACCTCAAAGTACTGTTGTTGTGAAACCCTCTGTAGATAATATATGTTATCATCAACATCTGATTCCAAAGGGGAAGATTATAAAGCTGCAGCCCGGTTCCTAATTCCTATTGAAAGTGGATGGGAAATAGGCACTCATTTATACCTTTGAAAATCTGACCCAAGGAGTCTAGAAGTTGTATGACTCCACGGGACCCACCCAGGGAAGTAAATGGGAGAGCCTTTAGAGAAAATTTACCCTGGAAAAGGGAATAACTCCTTAACAAGTATCAGCAGCATGGGCATGCCAAAGATACACAGAGCTGGCCTCATGGGAAGAATTCCCTGTCTACCTTCCTGTATAAATATTATCAGTCATAAGAAGTGGTCTGTGCTGGTGAAGGGATAGACCTTTCTCTCAACTCTTTCTTGTGCAGAAAGAATTAATCATACAGTACATATTCGGCACCCCCTACTCAGTTAATAGTTTTCTCGAGTCTTGTTTTGGAATATATTGTTTCCAACAGCTACAGCTAGGTCTGGGTCTGCCTCGCTGGCTATCTCCCTGCTGGCTTATTTGCTGGCTTCACTGCAGAGTGACTGTATAGTTGGCTCTGCTGCTGTCTGAGTCTGGTTGCTCTCATGCTCTGTTCTCTGGGTGCCTGAACTTTGTTCCCTAACCCACCATTTACCTTTGTCTAACTTTGGATTAGGAGTAAGTTGTTCTCCCTGATGAAGAGAAAATCCTCATTATGTCTCTGTGAAGGAGCCATGCACGTTCTGTATGCTACTGAGACAAACCAAAATCCAACTCACTTGTACCATGTGATTAATTGGTGAATAGCTTTTAAACACCAGGACTGCTCTATCACTTGTTTGTTTGAACTTAGCCTACCATTGTTGTTGAAATACATAAGCATTAAACATTTGAGAGAGATGGATGTAGAAAACCATTGGCCCAAACTTTGCAATTCTCACTCAATCCTTAGACAAGAGTTACCTGAGAAAGAACTGACAATGTTGTTCTTTATATTGCAGTAGTACCTAGGACCCCGTGGTGCTAGGTGCTGCACAAACACAGAACAAAGAAGATGGCCACTGCCCCAAAGAGATTGCAAGCAATTTAAATAAAAGAACATTTGTTGTAATGCTAAATTCCGCCCTCATATACATCCAGTTAACTCATTGGGATTGCAGAGGGGCTCAATGCTAGAATTTGGTCCTTAGAAACCAAATAATGTAGCTATGCTTATCATACAGTAACTGCTTGATACTCCTCCTGTTGCTGCTTTTCCATTGACTTCTTTGCATGAAGGTTCTGGTCCCCAAAAGGTGTCTGTGTTCTGCCATCAGTTATCTTGTTATTTCTAATGCCAGCTGTGAATTTTTGAGTGCTCTGTGTGCAAATGTACTTTATGCTCAATTATTTTGTTTAGCGGTGACAGCTCCACAAATTGGTCTGACCATTGTCCCCTGTGCTTGCTGAAGGAAATGTAAATGTACAACTTGCTGCTCACTTCTTCAAGGCTAGTTCAAGCTCAGTTTCCCCAAGTGTCCCTCATAAGACAAATCAGAGCCATGAAATTAAAATAAACAAAAGCCACTAGGAAAAATTAGACTGTTTTGCAAAAGAACTAATAAAGGCTAAACATTAAAAATAAAATATGATTAGGTGATTGGAACGCAGGAGGGAGAGACTAGGGAGTGGCTGAAAGCACTGTCTAAGGAGAACTCAGCTGTTGCTTTAAAACCCAACTTTTTTTCATACTTTTAATCCTGGTTCTTACTGAAGGGAAACCCCCAGACTGAGGCTGAACAATGAGGATTGTTGATGAAAAAAATCAGGACACTTGGAAGCTATGCCTGCTGTGGGATTGCTTCACCGCCACTAAGTTAGATTTTTCCAGTCTGCAACAATTGGATTAGAGACTCTTTCAGAGCCAAGACTGTTGCTAACAGCTGGAGTAAAAACCTGCCTCCCTCCACCCCCTTTTCTAATAGAATGGTCAATTTTTAAATTACCAAAGTACTTTGGTTAGAACAAAAAAAGCTTCCACCTCTCCAGGCATGCATGCAGAAGGCTCAAAATAAGAAAGTCCTTTTAAAAAAAATACAATGTCTGGTAAATGCTTCCAATTGACAGCCTTTGGAGAAATTAAGTTCAGAATATTGGCTCTAATGTACTATTATGATGACAGGATATAGTTTTGCAAAGGACAGACCAGTCCCATTTGATAGGGAATGGGCTTAAAATTTCAAATTTGAAACAAATATCTGATCCCATGGCCTTTCCAAGGGTTTAGAGAAGTGTATCTACTGTCAACACTGTGTAACTTGACTTCTTAATGATGGCATAAGAAACAGATGCCCAAACATATAAGTTAATGGGCAGAATAAAAGCTATTGGTAATATTTTATTTAACTTTGCATGATTGTTCTTCAGCACAGCAAAACCATGCATTCTGCTGCTGTTATACGTCTTGAGCTGAGTGAATAATTCATAAAGAATACTATTTAATGATTTTTTTCTATTTTTTTCTGTTGATGAGTTGTCTGCAAACTCAGCACAATTTTCTTGAAAATATTCATTTTTCAAAATTATTCATTGATTAACAATAAATTCTTGAGCTGTAGCAGGTTCCCAAGCAGCTAATTGAGAATATTTGACACTCAAAAGTCAAGCTATTGGAGGTCATGATGTAGTGTACCTTTCTGTTTCACAACTAGATAAGCTTTACTGTTGGAAGCCAGTGGGAATATTATCAATTATACATTCAAAACCATTTCTTAGGTTATTTCATAAAATCCTGTTAGAAATGGTGGGTCTGGCAAACATTCCTCACTTGCTAGAATATTCACATATTCAAAGGGTTTAAGGACATATTATGCTCACCTATTCTGACCTCCTGCAAATATCAGCCATATAACCTCACCCAGTAATATGTGCTTTGAGCCCATAACTTCTGACTGAGTTCTAGTATATCTCTTTGAAAGAGATCCAGTCTTGATTTAAAGCCTCTTTCCCTTCCTTTAACAGCTCCGGTTCTCATTTCTAGGACTTCTCTCCCTGCCTCCATTTTGATGGGTCCCTGCCCAGCCTGCCTCCTACTGCCTCCCATGACTGATGGGAAAGGAGGGTGACATTTTGGGAAGGAGAGGTCACTGAGGAGGGGACACTGAGGGTTGGAAGCTGTTACTGAGGAGTGGGGGAGGTGACAGGAGCACATACATCACAGGAAAAGGATCCATACTCTCTTCTCTAGTTTTCCAGCCTCTCCTCCTCAGACCACAGCTCATCCAATACAATTCCTGCCTTCTCCTCTACCTTACTACCGAGTAGAGCTGGTTGAAAATTTTTCATTGAGTTTTTTCCCATCAATAAGGTTTCTTGAATTCAGAAGGTCGGGGGAGGGGGAGAGAGAAGAAAGGATGCCCCACACCAGAATAGCCAATAGTTCAGTGATTGCTGATTCAGAGGAAGGACTGAATAAATCCCAGGTAAGTGCCCTAACCACTGGGCTATTAGCTGTTGTTCTGGGCTGTGTTTCCCTCTCTTGTTTTTGCACAAAAAAAGTTTGAAAGGTCTCAGTTTCATTCCACAGCAGAAAGAAAGCAAATTACAAAACCTCAAAAATGTCTGTGAAACAGAATTGTTGTTTTCTGGCCAATCCAACGACTGAGTGCTACCTATCAACCTCTTTCTCTCTGCTGCCGCCACCTTTTCAATTGTGTCATGCTATCAGAACTAAGGCTGTGGCTTCACAGATCACTTCAGACAAAGCGGCAGAGGGGAGTATATAAAAAGGGAAAGGCTCAGCAATAAAGATATAGGAGGTGAAGGCAGTGGCAAGTCTTTTCTGTTGAGAAAAAAGGCACTTGGAGGCACTTTTTTTTTTTAAATTTGAGCACTGCTGCCCTTCAGCAAAGAAGGCAGTCAGTGAGTCTGTGCAATGGTAAATTATAATAGTGGATACAAGTAATAGGTAAAGGAAAAGTGTGGCTCAAATATTTTCCAAACCTACAGGCATATTTTAAAATAGAATTTTGGTGAATTTGGTGCCTATTGAAATATAAAACATAATAGAACCACTTTGCCGCAGACTTTGAGCAAGCTTTAGTTTGCATTTGCAGACCTCCGACTTTCCCAGCACCTGGGCCTCTCTCATGCAGCATGTATCTGTAATGCTATGTAATATTGAGACTAGGACACCAGGAACAAACCTGCAGTCTCCGTTTGTGATTTAAGCCAAGATTTAAACCAAGCTCATTGGAGAGGAAAGCCTAGTGCATTAACCCACTTCCTGGGGGCAGCTTGCTCTCCAAAACAAGTAACCTCAAGTAACTAAGCATCCCTGTGTGTCCCACGCAGGAAGGAATGGACCCAACAGAGGGTTTGAAAGGGCACACTTTTCCCCTTGGAGCATTCATCAGTCACTTCTACATGTGGAATGCCTTTTTCATTTTAAAGTTCTTTTTCACTATGTAAAATAAGATGGGGCACTTTGTATCTTTTCCTAAGATACTGTCTTGCTTATGTAGTTGGTTGTGTTGTATCATTACCACCTACAAACCTTAACATATTGGGGGGTGGGGGAGCAAGTCCTTTGCTGTGGCGGGGTTGACTGGTGCTGCATTACTGGCAGAATCTGGTGCAACTAGATGGGGTCCTCTGGTGGCCTAAGCCTGGCATAGTGGAGTCTGTGGCATAGGTGCCAACTTTTCCAGGCACTGGTGGGTGCTCACCTCTTGCCCCGCCTCTGGCCCTGCCCCACCTCCTCCTGCCCCTGCCCCGCCCTCATCCCAACCCCTTCCCCAAAGTCCCAACCCAAACTCCGCCCCGTCCCTGCTCCTATTGGACCCCTTCCCCAAATCCCCACCCCATCTCCACCTCTTCCCCAAGTGCGCTGTGTTCACCCTCCTCCCCCTCCCTCCCAGCGCTTGCCACAACAAATTTGCTGTTATTCAGAAGGAAGTGCTGGGAGGGAGTGGGGGAGAAGTGGTGTCATGGCGCACTCAGGGGAGGAGGCTGAGCGGAGGTGTGCTGGTGCGGGCAGGGAGGGGGGAGCTGCCATTGGGTGCTAAGCACCTGCCAATTTTTCCCTGTGGGTGCTCCAGTCCCAGAGCACCCATGGTGTAGGTGCCTGTGGTCCATGGCATGACCTGCACAGCTATCATAGGATGCGTGCCCAGGGGAAAGGCTAGGGTTTTCCTGAGGCGTGCTGATCCCACACTGCTGTATCAGCCCTTTGGAGCAGTTTGTGACCAGCATAATTTAAAGCTGCCTTCAGGCATCTCTGAGGTACACTAGGGAAACTTGCATTCTTCCTCCTTGGCGGCAGTCCAGCATCTGGGCATTGTGCACCAATCAGCACATCCTCTCTCATACAATTATTCAGTCTCTATATCATGTGTTCACCCCTGGACATGTTGAGACGTGTTATTTTGTTACCTTTTTTTGGAACTAGTAACTTTGTGTAAGTAGAAAATCTAATTTGCTAAAGCAAATTGCTGACCAGGAAGGGATACCATGCTCCCCATTAATAAATGCCATGTAGAAGGTATATATTGATACACTGTGGTTTAGTTTGAAGAATAATCCCACTGCATGTAGCTTAGATTTCTCAGGACATACTTTACTTCCCCATTGGTGTTCTGTCTCTCCTTCTCCTACTGAAAATCCTCCTTAACTTACTAGTTTCTCGGAACCTCCCTGCATGAATCTCTTCCCCAACATGGTCTCTAGCTTCTTAGGCCTTCATTGGTTTCTCATGTTTATATCAGATGTAAGCTCTCTTGGACAGGAACTTACTCCTTTTATGTCTGTCCAGTACCAGTGGAAAATAAATAATATTAATAAAAGCTACTACACCCATGCATATGCAACACATTTTATCAAACACATGATACATGAACAGGGCTGGATCCATGTCACTCAGCTACAGCGATTTACACCTGCTAAGAATCTGGATCCTATAATATATCTTAATTTACAAATCATAGTTTCTATTACATTTAGTTACTTCCCCCATGACATTAAATCCAGGATGCTTTTTATTAAATGTAATTTCTTCCCATTTGACTTTCATAACAAAGCAAAGTGTAAGACAGTAAAGAACCACACCCATTGACTGGGTATTGCCACAGGCTGCGTTCACTTGTTCTGAGTAAAAACAAAGAGTTTGGTGAAGTTTTGCTTCCTTTAAAAATCAGTGGAAGATTAGGACAATTGGCAGCCAAGTTCTTCTCCTGCCACAATCAGCATGTATCTCAAAACCTGTAGATGGTTTGGTGTAAAAGCAAAGTAAAAATATTTGGTGTGAAAGTATTTTTACTTTGCTTTTTATAATCCCAGGTGGAATATGAAATAGGCATTCTTTCTGATGTAAATGTGTGATCATTTTCCCAGGATGAAATGGAGGGGGATGAGGAAGGATGAATCTGGAATTATTCAGCATCTCAGAATGGATGGCTTACAGCAGGAGGCAAAGAACTCATAAAAAACATACAAATAGTAAACACACACACACACACACACACACACACACACACACACACACACACACACACACACACTTTGCTTTGAAGAAAAAGATAGCCTTTCCAAGGCTCCCCTGGACTACCTGCAAGGCTAAACTGAAGAGATTTTGTGGACCACTCAACTGAAGAGCATCAGAGATGTGAAGCTGATGAAAACCATTTCCTACTGGCTCATGCAATGGTACCTCTCACATTTGAAGCTAGCTATACAAAGATTTGTGAACTGGTTTGGCTAATCCCCAATTTCTGATCTCCTTCACTCAGTCTCTCTCTGCAATGTTGTTACCTTCGTATAAACAAGCTAAGATCCTGAAATGACAAGGCTATATCTGTTAATCTCATCAGCAAAAATAAAGCTGCTTTCAAGGGCAGAAGGTTCAAAATATGAGCCCTTAAAGGACATTAATCCACCGCATCAGCAAAAAAGGTAATATTTCCTGAAAAACAATTTCTGATCTTAAAGCAGAAACTGCAGAAAACCAGCAAGCTGCCAGCTCCCTGAATTTCTAATTTAGCAACCATTTCCAGAGAAGTGATAGGTTTTTCTCCATTATACGTACACCCGCATCTTGATTTTGTAAAGCTAATTTTGACTCACTAAATGGATTGAATGGAACTGGTCAAAAATATATTTTCTTGGCAGAATGTTTAAAAATATAAAAAAACCTGAAAAGCTCTAAAAAATGAAAACTTTCACAGGACGTTCTAATTTAGAGAAAAGGTCTTTTCTTGTTAAAAATGGTCGCAAACAAAAAAATGTATGACCAGCTCTAGTGCTGAACTGGCAGCTCTGGAAACTCACTCCCTCTGTTGATCCATACAGGGCTGGCTCTAGGCACCAGCGAAGGAAGCAGGTGCTTGGGGTGGCCAATGGAAAGGGGCGGCACGTCCGGGTCCTCAGCGGCAATTCGGTGGCGGGTGTCATAGACTCATAGACTCTAGGATTGGAAGGGACCTCGAGAGGTCATCGAGTCCAGTCCCCTGCCCTCATGGCAGGACCAAATACTGTCTAGACCATCCCTGATAGACATTTATCTAACCTACTCTTAAATATCCCCAGAGATGGAGATTCCACAACTTCCCTAGGCAATCTATTCCAGTGTTTAACTACCCTGACAGTTAGGAACTTTTTCCTAATGTCCAACCTAAATCTCCCTTGCTGCAGTTTAAGCCCATTGCTTCTTGTTCTATCATTGGAGGCTAAGGTGAACAAGTTTTCTCCCTCCTCCTGATGACACCCTTTTAGATACCTGAAAACTGCTATCATGTCCCCTCTTAGTCTTCTCTTTTCCAAACTAAACAAACCCAATTGTTTCAGCCTTCCTTAATAGGTCATGTTCTCAAGACCTTTAATCATTCTTGTTGCTCTTCTCTGGACCCTCTCCAATTTCTCCACATCTTTCTTGAAATGCGGTGCCCAGAACTGGACACAATACTCCAGCACAGAGTAGAGCGGAAGAATGACTTCTCGTGTCTTGTTTACAACACACCTGTTAATGCATCCCAGAATCACGTTTGCTTTTTTTGCAACAGTATCACACTGTTGACTCATATTAAGCTTGTCGTCCACTATGACCCCTAGATCTCTTTCTGCCATACTCCTTCCTAGACAGTCTCTTCCCATTCTGTATGTGTGAAACTGATTGTTCCTTCCTAAGTGGAGCACTTTGCATTTATCTTTATTGAACTTCATCCTGTTTACCTCAGACCATTTCTCCAATTTGTCCAGATCATTTTGAATTTTGACCTTGTCCTCCAAAGCAGTTGCAATCCCTCCCAGTTTGGTATCGTCCGCAAACTTAATAAGCGTACTTTCTATGCCAACATCTAAATCATTGATGAAGATATTGAACAGAGCCGGTCCCAAAACAGACCCCTGCAGAACCCCACATGTTATACCTTTCCAGCAGGATTGGGAACCATTAATAACTACTCTCTGAGTACGGTTATCCAGCCAGTTATGCACCCACCTTAAAGTAGCCCCATCTAAATTGTACTTTCCCTAGTTTATCTATAAGAATATCATGCGAGACGGTATCAAATGCCTTACTAAAGTCTAGGTATATCACATCCACCGCTTCTCCCTTATCCACAAGGCTCATTATCCTATCAAAGAATGCTATCAGATTAGTTTGACACGATTTGTTCTTTACAAATCCATGCTGGCTATTCCCTATCACCTTACCACCTTCCAAGTGTTTGCAGATGATTTCTTTAATTACTTGCTCCATTATCTTCCCTGGCACAGAAGTTAAACTAACTGGTCTGTAGTTTCCTGGGTTGTTTTTATTTCCCTTTTTATAGATGGGCACTATATTTGCCCTTTTCCAGTCTTCTGGAATCTCCCCTGTCTCACATGATTTCCCAAAGATAATAGCTAGAGGCTCAGATACCTCCTCTATTAACTTCTTGAGTATTCTAGGATGCATTTCATCAGGCCCTGGTGACTTGCAGGCATCTAACTTTTCTAAGTGATTTTTAACTTGCTCTTTTTAAATTTTATCTTCTAAACCTACCCTCTTCCCGTAAGCATTCACTATATTGGACATTCCTTCAGACTTCTCAGTGAAGACCGAAACAAAGAAGTCATTAAGCATCTCTGCCATTTCCAATTCTCCCGTTACTGTTTCCCCCTCCTCACTGAGCAGTGGGCCTACCCTGTCCTTGGTCTTCCTCTTGTTTCTAATGTATTGATAAAAAGTCTTCTTGTTTCCCTTTATTTCCATAGCTAGTTTGAACTCATTTTGTGCCTTTGCCTTTCTAATCTTGCCTCTGCATTCCTGTGTTATTTGCCTATATTCGTGCTTTGTAATCTGACCTAGTTTCCATTTTTTATATGATGCCTTTTTATTTTGTAGGTCACACAAGATCTCGTGGTTAAGCCAAGGTGGTCTTTTGCCAAATTTTCTATCTTTCCTAACCATCGGAATAGCTTGCTTTTGGGCCCTTAATAGTGTCCCTTTGAAAAACTGCCAACTCTCCTCAGTTGTTTTTCCCCTCAGTCTTGATTCCCATGGGACCTTACCTATCAGCTCTCTGAGCTTACCAAAATCCGCCTTCCTGAAATCCATTGTCTCTATTTTGCTGTACTCCCTTCTACTCTTCCTTAGAATTGCAAACTCTATGATTTAATGATCACTTTCACCCAAGCTTCCTTCTACTTTCAAATTCTCAACGAGTTCCTCCCTATTTGTTAAAATCAAGTCTAGAACAGCTTCCCCCCGGTAGCTTTTTCAACTTTCTGAAATAAAAAGTTGTCTGCAATGCAGTCCAGGAACTTATTGGATAGTCTGTGCCCCGCAGTGTTATTTTCCCAACATATATCTGGATAGTTGAAGTCCCCCATCACCACCAAATCTTGGGCTTTGGATGATTTTGTTAGTTGTTTGAAAAAAGCCTCATCCACCTCTTCCACCTGATTAGGTGGCCTGTAGTAGACTCCCAGCATGACATCACCCGTGTTTTTTAACCCTTTTAGCCTAACCCAGAGACTCTCACTTCCATCTCCTATGTCCACATCCACCTCAGTCCAAGTGTGTACATTTTTAATATATAAGGCAACACCTCCTCCCTTTTTCCCCTGTCTATCCTTCCTGAGCAAACTATACCCATCCACACCAACATTCCAGTCGTGTGTATTATCCCGCCAAGTTTCAGTAATGCCAACAATGCCATAGTTGTATTTATTTATTAGCACTTCCAGTTCTTCCTGCTTATTACCCATACTTCTTGCATTTGTGTATACGCATCTAAGATACTGGTTTGATCTTGCCTCCCAGCTTTGCCCTGACCCGCTTTTCTCTCTGCCATTATAGCCCATGCTTCCTCCTGTTTCCGACCCATCTCCCAGGTCTTGTTCCCCACTTACCTGTGGTGCTTGCTCACCTGTCCCTGTTGAACCTAGTTTAAAGCCCTCCTTACTAGGTTAGCCAGTCTGTGCGCAAATAAGGCCTTTCCCCTCCTCGAAAGGTGAACGCCATCTCTGCCTAGCAGTCCTTCCTCGAATAGTGTCCCTTGGTTGAGGAAGCCAAAGCCCTCCTGGCAACACCTTCGCCTTCAATCCCTCTCTTCTTAGAGCTGCCGCCGAAGTGCTGGTGAAGAGGAGGAGGGAGAGTGAAGGACCTGCTGCAGAATTGCCACCGAAGAATGAAGCAGCACGACTGAGCTGCTGCCAAAGTGCCGCCGATCAGCTTTATTTTATTTTATGTTATTTTATTTTTTTCCTGCTTTGCTGCTTGGGGTGGCAGAAAAGCTGGAGCCGGCCCTGGATCCATAGACCAAGTACTGCTACTGTTCACTGTTCCCATGCAGCCCTGGCAATGTGTTTCAGTGCTGACTTGGAGGAATTAGTTCTTGAGGTGAAAATGTAGTTCATTCCTCTCCCTTTACATCTTCACAGAATTAGCAAATGAGGCCGTATAGGTCTGATCCAAAGTCCACTGAATTTGACTCCCATTGACTTGTAAATAAGGCTGTATATGAATGCTAGGTGTAGTGATAGTTTTATGTTATGGTCACCTGTCTCCTATGAACTGGACTCAGGTTATCAATTCATTTCACATAAGCCAGAAAACAACTTTCAGATGGGCATGAATCTAGCACTGACCAGGGCAGGGTTCAAACCAGTAAGTTACAGGTGAAAAGTTCCATATCATAGTCTCCAGAATAAGGTACTTCATATAAAACACTAGCATGTGATTTCTTCCCTTTTTGTAGATAGAAGATTTAGAAAACTAATACAAACTTTTAAGGAGCTCAGCAGGAGATTTGCTGTTCAAGTACATTAAGTAACTTTACATCTCAAAAGCATTCTCACTGAATAAAATCACAGCAGTTCACCTACAGCAGCCATAGGCTACCTCTTTCCTTTCTTATACCACTAATATATTGTATAATGATAGCTCCTAAGTGATAGTTATTAAACTACCAATAAAGCTATAAGTTTCACCATTGGTTTGGAAAATAAAAAGTTAGGACCCTTTTGTCTTTCCTTTGAACTGTATTACTTTCTTTGACTACTGAGAAAGCAATACCTTTCTACATATTTGAACATAGAATTTATTTTGTAGAATTCCATAGGCTGGTTTAAATTTTCTACAGGAAGGAGATTATTCTTTATTATGAAATTCTAAATGAATTTTTCCATTAGGGTGCTGACATTTGGAAACTAATACTAACTATGTTCTTAGGAAACAACATTTGGGGTATAACTGTACTTCCGCCAACTAACTTGACATTGTTCATTTAGTTATATAAACAAAATATGTTCCTCATGAGACAAGAACTTGTTTGCTAAATTTCATCCTGGAATACATATTTTCAACCTCTGCATTCAAAATAGGGGGATTATAATGCTAATACCAACAAAGGCTATACTGTAGTGATTCAGAGAGAGTCACAACACATAGGGTGGGCTAAATGAAGAATTAAAGAAGTTCAGACTCTGAACATCCTAAATATAACTGGTTTTCTAGAAGTTACTCATAAACAGCTTCCAACAGGGCTTCAGTTATTTGAATTTTCAAATATTTTAAGTCCTAAATATGTGAAAGTGAGTCCAAAATTGACTCTGAATGATGAATTTTGTTACTTTGATTTAATTCATCTTGAAAAAAAGCATATGGTATTGCTTAGTATTGTTATTGTTACTTCAATCAGTAGCAAATACATCCAAATTTGGACAAATGGAATTATTGTGCTTTCAATGAGGGGAGAAAGAAAGAAAGAACCACTGAAAAAACTGCAAATAAAAAAAATAATTCTTCATTGGTTCAACTGCATGTTGAGACTCAAATTCAAGAACTGGAAATAAATGTGGATGACATAGTATACTATTAAAAACATATTATTGCCCAAACCTGTGTTAACACGATGAGATAAATTATGCTTTCAGTGATGTGATAG
Source organism: Gopherus evgoodei (assembly GCF_007399415.2). Lineage (NCBI taxonomy): Eukaryota > Metazoa > Chordata > Testudines > Testudinidae > Gopherus > Gopherus evgoodei. The sequence continues at coordinate 26,300,098 of NC_044323.1, read as the reverse complement.
AGCAGAACTTTACTGTTCCAATGTTGCAACGTGAGGCCAAAAACAGCGGCAGCTCCAGACACCAGAGCTCCAAACATGTGCGTGGGGCGGCAAGCCGCGCGGAGGCACCCTGCTGATCCCTGCAAGGGTGGCAGTCAGGCAGCCTTCAATGGCTTGCCTGTGGGAGGTCTGCTGGTCCCGCGGATTTGGTGGCAATTTGGCAGCGGGTATGCCAAATCCATGGGACTGGAGGACCTCCCACAGGCAAGGTGCTAAAGGCTGCCTGACTGCCATGCTTGGGGTGGCAAAAAAGCTAGAGCTGCCCTGGACAAAAGCATGGACTTGTGTTGTAAAGCAACAGCATTTACCCTTCCAAGGCTCATATAATCAGAGGACTGGAGTGGACCTCGAGAGGTTATCTAGTCCAGTCCCCTGCACTCATGGTAGGACTAAGTATTACTCAGTGACTTCTGACAGATTAATCTCCATATCACTCACACTCGCGCAATATGGTGATAAAAACATCAGAACATTTTTCTATTCTTTACCATTTAGGTTCTTAAATCGTAATCATTCACCATGTTATGAGTATCAAAATTGGGAAAAATAGCTCATTGGAAATATAGCCATGTAGATGAAGCATATTAAGAATTGAATTTCTCTGAGATGAAATCTGTGAAAGTCACAGCCCTAAATTACTTTCTAATGGGTGATTCATGGAGCAATGGTAATGCTGGTCTCATGGCACACTTTGCTACTGGGTCTCAAAACTGGAGAAAATGTGCCAGAATAATACTGTCTTCCACAAGAAGAGTGTGGATTGTGGCATTAAATGAGGAAAAAGAATCAAAGAATTAAGAGGTAGGGAATAAAGTAATCCAGGTTTAGGTACCTAAAAAATTCTGTGGATCTGATTCTGATCTCACACCAGTCCATTAACTTCAGTGGATTTACTCCTGATTTATATACGTGTAACTGAGATGAGAATTAAGTATCAGAGAAGTAGAAGTGTTAGTCTGTATTCACAAAAACAACTAAGAGTCTGGTGGCACCTTAAAGACTAACAGATTTATTTGGGCATAAACTTGAATTAGTCCTTATGACCAGAGAAAGGAACATTTTAGTAGACTCACAACTGCATAATACTGTAAATTAATAACAACATTAATATAATTTTATTTAGGTTCAAAGTCAAGCACATAAAGGTTGGAAATGCCAGCTTTATGGTTTGTGTATTGTGCATGGATCCTGTACACTGAAAGTGATAGGGCTCCTGGTGATAAAATAGTACTCGAGCTTAATTAAAGCCTTTACCACAATGCATATGCAGAAGTAAGAATGCATAGGCAATCATAAATGTGGCATTTCCTAACTTTTTATTTCTGAGCTTTACAACCTTAATAATGCTTTTTAAAACACAGTTTGTGTGCGTGGGTGCGTAATTTCATGTTTTTTTTTAAAAAAGAAGATTTAAAAAAAAATTCTATAGTATGCAGCTTTAACAACCTCCCTTCAGCTATGAATATCAGCAGGGTTTGAACCCTGAGCCATGTATATCTTGGCCAAACCTGAATGGAATTTCCTGGGACAAAGAAATGGCCCTGCTGGTACCCGAGAGGATTTCCCCCACTGAGTGCCAGTGCACAGGATGGATACACAAGTGGGTGGAATTAAGGTTGCAAGAAAAACTCTAAAGCTGGCATTTTCTAGCTGCAGACAATGTATATGTGAGAGCTCTGAAAGGACAAGTTTCAAGAATCCATTATAATACAAAATTTTTAGCATTCTAGATATAGGCTTTGCTCCTCCTATAATATGAACACAACTAAAATTACCATTAGTTATGAAAAAGTCTAATATAAAAATATGGTACTGGAAAGCAAGAGATTTTAAACAATTAAAAAATTGAGTCATAGATTTTAAAGCCAGATGTCATGATTATGATCATGTAGTTTAACCTGCATAAAACAGGCCATAGAACCTCATCCAGTAATTTATGCATTAAACCCATAACTTCTGATTGAGCTACAGTGTATCTTTCTGAAAGACATCTAGTCTTGATATTACCTTCAATGGAAGCAAAGTTAAGCCAAGGCTGAGAACACTTAAAAATCTCACTCCCCCTATATCAATAGTCTTCAGAGCACTGCATATGTCAGTAGTCTACCATTCTAAAGGGACTTTCACATGTCAGTTAAAGCTACTAATGTTTGTCACTTTGCAGTCCAGGGAAGAATTTCACAGCTTTATTTCTGAAGATTTTAAGTTGACTAAACAGTGAAAGACCTTGTTGCCACAAAGAAACACAGGCAGCAGACACATAGCAACTCAAACCATTTATTATCTACACTGTGTAAAGCTTTACCCTAATTCTAAATAGCACTTTAAAATGCCATCAGTATTAAACCACATTTTTCTGACAGAACCACCATTGTACACAAAGTGCTTCATCAGCTTGCACTAAGATTTCTGAAATGTGACCTGGATAAGACAATCATTTAGGAGCACATTTTAATCAGTGACCAGATCTACAGAGTGAAACAAGAATAATCCGAGAGAGGCAAGGGTTAATGCAGATGGAAATACATATATCCTGAAAAGCTTCTGCTTTCTGCTATGGGCTATTTCACTCTGACCTCCCCCAGGGAGCTTGCTACCATTACAAGCTTTTTTATCCTTAATTTAGAAGCCACAGAATACTAAAAAGTCAGATGAAATATCATCTCTCATTAGTCTACCTTTAGCAATATTGCAAACCCATCATTATGTGGGCTCAATCTTGCAAGCAGCAGTAAAACTCACAGTGATTTCAATGGACGTTAAAGACATGAAGGGCTTACAGGATAAAGGCCTGCATTTATAAAAAGAGTAATAAAGGGCCCACCACTGCAACCATCTACTTACATGAACAATCCTTCCTCATGTGATTAGTCCCATTGACTTTAATGGGACTCCTTGCGCAATTATGATTTACTCAGGGCTGAAGCATCTCATTCTAACTCAGTCAGATTCACACAGTAAGATACAGATCTGAAAACTGCTAAGTGTGCATATAGTGCAAAAAGTTGAGAATACACAGAGGAAAGCATATTTTTTTGTTCTGCATTTCAGGACAGACAGCAATTGTCCAAGGATGTGCATAATACTTTACATTAACAATGTATAATCAGAGATAGGAAATACGTTGGACTAGACTCAAAACTCCAGGCTTAGGTTCCAGTCATTCAGCCCTTCCTCACCACATGAAGCCAATGGGACAATTTACGTCAGTAAGGGCTGCAGGACTAGATAGATCAGATAAGTAAAATAAACAAAACATAGGCAAATAAATAATGTAAATTGTCATTTTCATAAGTTTCCATTGATTTATGCAGTGGATTTGAGTTAGATACACACACCCCTACGCATGCAAACATACATCCCCCTCACTACATAAATCTGCAGCTGTGGAATGTGTTAAACATTACAGGATTCACATAGGCATCTGTGGCTTCAAAATATTGGCTAAACTGGTTGTTCACTATCTATAATGGCAAAATGCTGTAGGTAATATGGTAAGGTTTTTTTTAGAAAAACAGACAAATCATTTCCACTGAAAGAAATGGAGGGAATAAAACAAATATGGCAGATAAGTATAGAAGAGACTGCAGAGTCTATAAAGAAGTATTCAGCCTCTCTATTCAGCCCCTCTACATCAGGAGAAGGGAGGATTGAAAAGTGCAGGGCAAAATATGGGGGAATTGCTTTAAGAGGTATTAAACCAGTAGAATTTCTATCAGGCAGTAACTGATGTAGTAAATGAAATATAATGTTATAGGACACATGGTCAGAAAGTAGTGCAGAAGGACCAGCTGTCTTTGCAGATTCCCAAAAGCAACAGATCTTGGGGCATCTGTAAAATTATGACTCTTGCTCTAGGCTTTTCCATGGGAAGGTATGAGAGGCTCCAGAAACACTATTACAGGATGAATGAAACTGAAATAAAGCAAGAATGCTCTAAAAAGACTCTTGGATGAATGATGGACTCCTTGGAGTGTCAAGAGACCTAGAAAAAACAGCTGGAAAACTTGGATGGAAAGAGAGAAGAACGGAATACAAGTCTAAGAAAGTCATATGGGAATTATACAACCTTCTGGCAAGAATCTCTTTATAATTCTGGGTTTCATTCTGGTCTCCACATTTGAAAAGGAAAATACCACAGATTGCAAGGATGAGAAAATAAACTTTTTAAAACCAGGGTTTAATGTAATAGGGAAAAACAAAACAAACAAACAAACAAAAATATCCGCTTGAACTATAGTGGAGAGGGCTGCTTCGATCAAAATATTCTGCAGAAGTGACAGAATTAGAAGACATTCAAGAAATATAACTAACCTCTCCACTATCTTAACTAATGGAAAGAATCTTTCTTAAAGCGTATTATTAGAGAGACGATTAGGTGTTGTGTTCTGATGTTTGTTTTGCCAAAACCTCAATCGTTGTGCCTAAAGTATTCAATGACAAAATCAAAAAACACACCTGGGAGGAGCCAGGAGTGGCCTGGCCTATGAAGTATAGGAGAGGCGGGGCTTGGCAAACGGAGGGTAGGACATGAATGAATCCATGCCCGAGCAAGGCTAAAGTAGTTAGAAACCAATTTCTCACAATATTTTCCCCTTTATTAAAAAATAGTCTACATATTGGATCCAAACCCAAGGAAACTGGTCCAGATCAGTTTCCTGAATCTGAACCATCAAAAAAAGGGGGAAATTTGGATTTGGGTGGGTTGTTTTAAGTCCCTCTCCATACTTAGAATAGGCTTTAAAATTCTGAATGCTCTGTTGCATTCATCCACAAAACACTTGAAGGATCTTGCCAACTTTCTAATTGCACAAAACCAAACACCCCTGTCCTGCCCCCTCCCCTGAAACCCCACCTCTGCCTCACTCCTTCTCTGAGGCCCCACCCCTACATGCTGCACCTCCCTCCCTCCTTCACTCACTTTCCCACACCCTCACTCACTTTTACCAGGCTAGGCCAGGGGGTTGGGGTATGTGTAGAGGGTGAGGGCTCTGGGGTGAGGCCAGGGATGAAGGATTTGGTGTATGGGAGAGGGCTCTCAGCTGTGGCAGGAGGTTGGGGTGTTGTGGGGTATAGGCCCTGAGTTGGAGGTGCAGGCTCCAAGTAGTGGCCAGAAATGAGGGGCTCAGGGTGCGGGATAGGACTCTGGGCTGGGTCCGGGGGCTGGAATCCAGGGGACAGGGCTCCAGCTGGGGGAACAGGCTCTGGGGTGCGGCCAGGGATGATGAATTTGGGGTGGAGTGGGCTCCAGGCTGGGGCTGAGGTGTTCAGAGTGCAGGAGGGGGTGCAGGCTCTGGTTGGGGGTGCAAGCTCTGGGGTGGGGCCAAAGATGAGGTGTTTGGGGTGCTGGAGGAGTCTCAGGGCTGGGGCAAGAGGTTGGTGTTTGTGTGTGGGGATAGGCTCTAGGGTGGGGCCATGGATGAGGGGTTTGGGTTGTAGGAAAGGGCTCAGAGCTGGGTCAGAGAGTTGGGGAATGAGAGGGGTTGGGCTGTGCAGACTCCAGGAGGGAGTTTAGATGCAGGAAGGGACTCTGGGCTGGGGCAAAGGGAGGAGGTGAGGGATCCTGGTGGTGCTTACCGCGGCTCCCAGGATGCAGCCACCAGATCCCTGTGGCCCCTAGGCAGAGGTGTGGCCAGGTGGCTCCATGCGCTGCCCTCACGTCTGTAGGTGCCACACCCACAGCTCCCATTGGTTGCGGTTCCCGGCCAATGGCAGCTGCTTAGCTGGCACTCGGGGTGTGTGCAACGTGCAGAGCCTTCCTGGTTGCCCATGGACCTAGGGGCCTCAGGGACCTGACAGCCACTTCCAGGAGCTGCATGAAAGTAAGGCAGACAGGGAGCCTGCCTTAGACCCAGGCCCTTGCTGCGCCATTGACCAGACTTTTAACGGCCTGGCCATAACTGCCAACTGGAGCCACCAGGGTCTCTTTTTGACTGGGTGTTCCAGTCAAAAAAAGGACACCTAACAACCCTAATTCTGCCCTCAGTCACACAGATTCGACTCCCACAGAAGACAATGAATAGTGAAGCTCTATATAAGAGCAGTGTTGAGCCTTTCAGAGTCAAACTCAACTCTGCAAAAAGTGAAGGGAGTGACACGTACATATCTCTGAGCAGGATTTGGCTGTTAGTCTTTGTCCAGATGAAAAGGTATAGTAAAAGTGATACAATTTAATAGGCAAATAGCCCAAAGGCCTTTATTTATGCCAGAAAGTTGTGTCTGTCATCACTGCATAAGGCACAGGCAATAAGTCATTCTGAACCAACAAGACTGTGCCAATATTAGAAGTACACCATCATGAGAGCACTAGAAATCTCTTCAGAATGGGGACATGTTTGAAAAATCACCCAGAACACACACTATGCTTTGCTGTGTGCCAGGCATGTTCAGGATTTATTAACAGAAATGATAACTTTCTGATGATTTTCAGTTCTATAAATACAATTGGCAGCAGGTATTACCACAGTATTTTTACAATGCATTTGCCAGAGAATTCAACCATTAAAATTTACTAAACAACTTGTGTTTAAAATGTGGTGAAAGGTACATAACAGACACAAGCATATTCTAAGAAAACATATGAGGAAGAACAGTGCTTTAATGCACAGCAAGCTGTTTGTGATTCAGTGGATTGGGCAGCAAGATATAATGACAGTAGGAGTCAGGAAAGTTAAGTAAAGTTTTATCTGAGAAGACATAACTGTAGTGATAATGAGGGGTGTGAATTTAGCTACAGCTGATGGCGTGTTCATAGGGCACTACACTCTTCCCTTGCTTGCCTCGGGGAGAATTAAGGGTGTAGGCAGTCACAATAATGAGCAAATAGCATTGCAGTATCTATCATGAAGCATCTCTCTAAAGCGCTTATGATAGAACATGAGGGGAGTCACCAGACTGACTTTCTGGGCTGCACACCATGCCCCCCAAAGGAGGTAGTCTTTGGGACAAAGGACATAATGTTTGGCTACCTAGCTGGCTGTCTATCTGCTGCCATAAGCAGTAAACTCTTGCCAGCCAAGAATGGGTCTGCACATTTCTGCTGCTCGGGGGAATAACAAAGTGCTCCCCATGGTGCATTGCCCCAAGTTGCCCTGGCGCAGAAGAGCAAGATCTCTTTGCCAGAAGACAGACCTGCCAACATCTCTGCTCCCACTCTCTGTGCTTCTTTGTCCTTGCCAGGGAAGGACTTGGCCTGGAGTGCGGATGCCTTTTCGGCTGTTACGCAGTAGTATGGAAAACTTTAAATGAATTAAGCTCTCAGGGATTTTAATCTTTTCTTTTCTCTTTTGAATTTGTTTTTTAAAATTATTTTTTCCACAAATTAAAAGGATGTGTTACTTTAGCCTGTTTCTGCTAGGTGTAGGACTTAACTTCTGGTAGTGCTCAGATAACCATTGCAAATGTGCCCAGGCAAGGAATGGAGTACTTTACATTCAAACTTTTAACCACTGTAAAATAGTAGAAGCAACAATAATCATTTGCCTTTCCAGATTAAATTATGTATAATAATATTACCTCAGAATGAACCAGATACCAGCATTTTAGAAGACGATATTACCAAGCCTTTTTTCAGCCACATCTACAGACCCAATTCTAGTTATACAGTTTTAGGGAAGGTTGGGCTTCTAAAATCCTGACATCAAATCAAGACATAATACCACTCATCCATTGCTAATGGAAATTTCTCCTGTTCTTTTTGTAGCATGCACACTCTTGATTTGTCTGTCTCTAGTTAGAATCCTCTAGTTCCAAAATCCTCTCTTAGTTAAAAATCCTGGATAACCTATTGCCTCAGGCCCAGAGCCCGAAAAGTATTTAGGTCCCTTAACTCCCACTGAAATCAATGGGTGTTAGGCATCTAAATATTTTTTGAAAGTCTAGACATCCATTCTAAATCCACTTCAGATCCTTTGTGCTGCTCTGATGGTGAAATTGTGGCATTAGACATTTAGGTTCTTATCTGCGCTTGAATCCCTGATCATTTTGAGGTTTGCGGGATTTGGCCTTGTTATTTGTCTTTCTAAATTTGTTATTTTAAGAAAGGTCCTTCAGATTTCCAACTATTTACTCTTTCTGAGGACCAGACTTTGGCATTTGCCAAGCATATTGCCATTCAGTATAGGCCATAATTTTAGGGAACTTGAACTGTCATTAAACATATTCAACCACACACTAAAAATGATGAACTTGGAGGTCTAAGGCTCCATGGCTCATAACAAACCCCTCAGTCTACACTCCATGCCCAGTGATAGCCCATTCTCATACATATAAGTTACTGATGTCTATCTGGGGGTGCCACATGCAGAAGGAGAGGCAAAACTGACTCATTTCTGCCAATCTGGAACTACATCCAGATTCCAAGAGTAGGCTCTGGTCTTTCATCCAAGTATTAAGGCTTATTCAGGGTTATCATATATATTTTGGGGTGGAGTAGGTTGGGGGAACATGGCTGGGGGTAGAAGGTGCTCTGTCAAGCCTCAGCCATCTGCTTCTTATGCCTCTTAATGATATGTCTCCATCAATCACACTGGTTATTAATATGGTGGAAGAAATCCCTTCTTTGAGAATGGAAAGAATTTCTGTTATGAGCTGAAAACTATTCGAGTAATTCTGAGAGCATGCCCAGTGAACCATTAGTTCACAGTGGGATGAATGCAAAGCAGTGCAGACCAGAACAGTGCCTTGCAAAGACTCAGCAGTGTCAAACTACATAGATTTTGGCACTGAAATGCTTAGTTCCTATAACTTTTTTTTTCTGTCAGCAACGTAATGTGAGTAAAAGTCAGCTATCAAGCTATGTGACATAGCAATCTATGAAAGCTTGGAGAAGAATATTGTGTTGTGGCAAAACCATATAATTTTCCTTATTTTTTCCTAAATGTTACAAGCTTTCTTCTTCTCCAGCTCCCCAAACATTAAAGTCTAGTAAAGACAAGGCTACAGATGTTCCCACTGTCTCCTAAATCTGCTTAGAATAGGTCTATAGGGCACAGTGATAAAAAATCAGATGAATATTGGTATAATCCATGGGCTTTATACACAGAGCCGGGGGCCAGTCAACTCAGCTAGAAGGACCCAGAAACATCCAGCACAGGGTGTGGAAGTTAACCAATATGCTCAATATCTGTTTTTTTGAATTGTATAGGAAGTTTTCATTGTGGGCAGCCCACCTAGCTGGACATACCCTAGTCGCACACTCAGAACTGAGCCAATCAGAATGCAAGAGAGGAAAGGTTATAACTACAGGAATTAATGAGAGGCTTGCCCTGGACTCAGTAGCTGATTGATGCAGGGCCAAAAGATGTGTCTGCCAAGCAGGCTGGGTCCCATTCCTTGTACCACTTTGGATACAGGTCAGTGCTATTCCGGCTTTATTTACTTGGGAAACGCTCCATTAGGATAATGTTTGGTCCACTGAGATGTGTTTTATGGACCTAGAGTGACAGCTGGGGGAATATTGTTACCCCTAGAGACTAGAGAGTTACTGATATAAGTTACTGACATTGAGCTATCAGCAAACTCTTCTAAACTGGGATTCTGTCTCAGAGAATGAGAGACAATGGGGCAGCACTTACTGAGGTGAGGGTTTGTGAATACTTGCCTGACTTATCTGGGTTTATGGTAGATGGTGGTGCCCTGTGGCATCAAAGCCTTATTGAGATCCAGGGAATGGATATTTTATATGCTGCACCATTTAGGCAGCTCTGACCCAGAGGCTGGACTGTTGCTAACTGGAGCTCCCCAGACTGCATGAGTTGTGAAGTGTGAAAGACTTGAGACACTGCCATTTCTCAAGCTCTGAAAAGTCCAGATGCCACACATGGCATACTGGGTTCACACTGTAAAGAAACTCTCTCTAAGAGATGGTCAGAGGGGAACGTGTTCTGACGTGTGTGCTAAAATATAGAAAATGTTATGTTGATACCTTATATTTGAATGTGTGTAGAAGAAACAATAGGGGGAAGGTCTGTATGAGGAACACCAATAGAATTGATGTCTAATGTTATCTATCTTCAGTTCTCAGGAGATGATGGCAGTCCTCTTCTCTGCTCGGTTGTCAGTGTTCAGAACCATCTGGACATTCCATCAGGCAGTACTGAGGGTATATTTTATATACTTCACAGTCTTTGTATTTTGACCACAGAGTTGGATGATCAACCAACCACAGTAAACTGGCAGGTCAGGAAATGGGGCAAGAATTGTTTAGGGATCCTTTTCTTCCCTTTTCCCAGGTTGGGGAAAACAGCCATGCCCTTGAAAAGGGATGATCTGGCTCACAGACAGGATATGACACATAAGAACATAAGAATGGCAAGAATGGCTGTACTGGGTCAGACCGACAGTGGTCAATACCAGGTGCCCCAGAAGGAGTGAACCTAACAGGTAATGATCAAGTGATCTCTCTCCTGTCGTCCATCACCATCCTCTGACAAACAGAGGCTAGGGACACCATTCCTTATCCATCCTGGCTAATAGCCATTAATGGACTTAACCTCCATGAATTTATCCAGTTCTCTTTTAAACCTTGTTATAGTCCTATCCTTCACAACCTCGTCAGGCAAGGAGTTCCACAAGTTGACTGTGTGCTGTGTGAAGAAGAACTTCCTTGTATTTGTTTTAAACCTGCTGTCCATTAATTTCATTAGGTGGCCCCTAGTTCTTATATTATATTTATATAATGCTCCAGTGTCTGTGATGAACGACCATTGCGCCCACACCACCATGCATGAAGATTTGTGACTGGAGGTGTCAAGGTTTTTTCCCCACTTTGAACTTTAGAGTTCAAGAAGTGGGGACCTGCATGATCACTTTTAAGCTTAATTACTAGCTTAAATCTGGTACGCTGCCACCAGCCAGAAGTTAATGTCTGGCACACTTTCTGTTCCCCAAAAACCTTCCCTGGGGAAGCCAAGACCCAAACCCCTTGGGTCTTAAAACAAGGAGAAATTAACCATCCCCCTCTTTTTCCCCCCCAGACTCTCCCCTCCCTGGGTTGCCTTGAGAGGCTTACACAGATCCAGACTCCTTGGATCTTAAAACAAAGAGGAATTAACCATCCCCCCTTCTTTTTACCCCATCAATCCCTGGTGAGTTCAGAGCCAATTCCCTTGGATTTTAAAACAAGGAAAAATCAATCAGGTTCTTAAAAAGAAAGCTTTTAATTAAAGAAAGAAAAGGTAAAAATTATCTCTGTAAAATCAGGATGGAAAATGCTTTACAGGGTACTCAGATTCATATAGACTATAGGGACCCCACCCCCACTAGCCTGAGATTCAAAGTTACAGCAGAGGTAAAAATCTTTCCAGCAAAAACACCATTTACAAGTTGAGGAAACAAACATAAGACTAATCCGCCTTGCCTGGCTATTACTTACTATTTTGCGACATGAAAGACTGCTTCAGAAAGATTGGGAAAGCCTGGGTGTCCGTCTGGTCCCTCTTAGCCCCAAGAGCGAACAACGAACAAAAGAAAAAGCACAAACAAAGACTTCCCTCCACCAAGATTTGAAAGTATCTTATCCCCCTATTGGTCCTCTGGTCAGATGTCAGTCAGGTTACTGAGCTTCTTAACCCTTTACAGGTAAAAGAGACATTAACCCTTAACCATCTGTTTATGACAGGGAGTTCCCAACAGCATCCTCTTTCTGCCCACCTTGCCACTCCTCCATTGCTGCAGGACTTGAGACTTGTGAGACAAACTAATTGCCAGAAAATTGAGTGGATTTAATTGAGAGGGGTTTGTACACTGGCTGATCCCACTCTCTTGTCCCGGTCAGATAAATGCTTGGCTGGTCCAGAAGACTGCAACAAGCTAGGGGCTAATGTGCTTCTTTGAAAAGCTGTACTTCTTTGCACTGAAAGATAGTCACTTTCACCATTTAATCCATGGCTGGGACTATTTCCTCACAGCTGGGGATGGTAGATGAGTGCCAGGGCATATGTACATGCAGGCACACCTGCACACTGCACCTCTAGGGCCAATGCTGCTCCAAGATCCCTTGTACATTTAGCTTGAAGCTAGCTCTGATTTAATATAATATAATTATGTTCCAGATTGCTTTTGTGGATTTAACATTGTGCGAGAGTTGGTGTGGATCAAAGCAGCAGATACAAAATAAGAAGACAATGCATGTTGTTGGTGGGAAGCAGGCACACAGATGATCGGAGAGCTCTGTGATTTTCAAAAAATAAATAAATGAATAAATAAAGGAAAAAGCAACTAGCTAAAATTTCTCAGTGAAAATTCCCCGAGACAACACATTAAATGATCATGACTCACTACCTACCTGATGTGGCAAATTGTGGGACATCTTCAAATTTTATTGGGCCAGATCCTAAGCTTGTGGTCAATGAGAGTGTAGGACCTTTGGTTCCTTGCTACAGGGTCTCAACAACACAGAGCATTTGGGCCCTCTATTTTTTTTAATTTTTCAAGCAATTTCCTTACTGCTAGCCAATGAATAGACACAAGAGCAATCCTGCTTCCAGTGAAGTCAATAGCAAAACTCTCAAGCAATAAATGAGAACTCATCTTTTCTATTATGAAGAACGTGACCTTTCATAATTTTTTCCTGGTGTTTGGGTGAAAAAATAAATTAGTAGCATATACTAATATCTTTTGCAACACTATTGCAGCTTTTAAAAAGTCCCTCCAAATTAATATTTAGTGGTGGTGTATGCTACACCTAAAAGATAGAAACCCAATTGTTTTTAATGAAGAAAGTTAGTTTAAAAAAAAAAAGACTGCATTAATTGTCTGCAATTTCTTACTTGCCAGATTTTCCTTCTGAGCCAAGAATAAATTGTGAGTGCTCTCTGCCAGGCAACCAAAAACATGTATATTACTTTTGCAAGTGTGTAAGTCTTCTGTTTTTTTATGAATAGGGCCCTGTGCTGAGAAGGTGGGAGGTTAAAAGTTCACACCTTCCTCCTCAATGATCATGAGAAATGACTGCAGGCAGGCTTGTGTGCTAAAACACTTTAAATATGAACTGTAAAGTTCTGTTTTTAGAAAAAAATTAACTGAGTTAGTAATAGCTTATGTGGGTAGGATTAAACATACAAATGCTATGTGCAGTATACATGTTAAAACAATCTAACTGAAAATCAGTTCCTCCTTTACCTACCTGCTAATCCTGTATTGGGGTAGGATCCTCTGGGCCCTGGCTTTTGGTGATGACAGCTGTAGCACCTAAAACTGTACAAGAAATGCAGGAAATATAGCTCCCAATATAGTTTTTGTTGTTAGTGATCAACTGTTGCAAAAGAAACACAGAACCATGGACCTGAGTTCTGATTGCCAACTATTCTTGCTGTTAAACTTTAAATTAAGGCATCATATACAAATACGGGTACTTTATTAACCATAAATGAATATTATAATTTTTTAAAATAAATGACTATAAGTTGCATTTTTATAACATACTGAAATAACATGGATATATCAACAACCTATGACAAAGCACCAGATTACATATATTGATTTAAGTATGTTTCTTTGATACAATTATTATTTTATATTATTAAAACCCATATGGTTTTAAGTGAGGTTCCTATTCAGTCTAACCAGCATCTTCTTGTACAGATGTGTCTAGAGTTTTCCAAAGATATGCAGTAATAGTCAAGCTATGTCTTACTGAACTATATAAAAGCAATTGTGCTTAATTTGCAAAAGAGCTAGCATGGAAGAAAGCTGGAATGCAAAAACTGCACTTCCTGAAACTAAGACTAATTTTGAGGATTTAAAAAAAAATCTACTGAACTTTTCTTGAAACATAAAGGGAAAACATCAGCTTAGTCCTTTAGACATCATAGTTAGAGGCCTATTTAATATGTTTTGCACCTTGAAAACAAATATAATAGCCTACTAGGATAAATATTTTATACACTGTGGAACACACTAAGTGCAGAAGAAAAATGCTATAAGGGCATGAGAAGGATGCAGACTGGCTGTAGTCCAGCTTCCCATTTGTAGTTTATTGCTGTAAAATATCCATATACTTCCCTTGAGTACAATGAAAAACTGTGTAAAATGATACTTCTGGCTTTGAATGAACCAACAGCACCATGTTATAGTAAAATGGAAGAAGGACAGCTTATAAAGTTAGCTACGTTTTTCCTTGAATGGTTAGATTAAAAATACTAGTGGAAGTATGCATATAATATTTTTGGAATATATTTAAACATTGCTCACAGACATTAGGCAATTGCATTAAACATGGGCCTGGGAACTGGCAAGCATGGACATGCTTTAGACATGACTGAAGCTTTTAAAAAGCATGATATGTGAGGAGGAGTCCTCAGCAGCACTACATTTTAAGCTAAGGATTTACCAAATGCTGATAAAAATACTTCTCTAAAAGGTGATCCTCTTGAGGATCTGTGCTTATTATAATAAGGAGTATATGGCCTGGGAAATGGGGACCAAATGCAGTAGCTTTACTAAAAACAAAACAAAACACTTCTAAAGGTAGATCAAAAAGCTTTTCTAAAAATAATTTATAAATATACTTTTAAGATCACAAATAATTAGGAGAATATGTGGAGATTTAGGCTCCTGTCATTCAAGAAGAGCCATACTAGAGCAAGAGTTCACTTGCATGGTTCTCCTTGAAAAGTCAGGGCCTTTAATGGTTGCAAAATACACAATATTTATTATGTCCTAAGGGCCAGAAGAGACTAGCTCTGTGCAAGAAAAAATGAAAGTCACAGTCACTTACCAGGAGAATTCTACAACCTAAGGCCTTGGCCTGCAAAAATGCAAGTATTTGCTTAACTTTGCAATCTGTATAATGGAGCAGTGGAACTACTTCCATGCTTGCAAATCTGTAAATGTTTGCTAGATTGGGGCCTAACTACACACTTTGAATTAAAACCTTTGCAGTTTAGTTATGTCCTTATTTACCTGCCATGACCTGATTTACAACATGGAGTCCAGTGGCACCTTAAAGACAGATTTACTGGGCATAAGCTTTCATGGGTAAAAAACCACTTCTTCAGTGGTTCAGTGGATGAATTGCATCTGAAGAAGTGGTTTTTTACCCACGAAAGCTTATGCCCAAATAAATCTGTTAGTCTTTAAGGTGCCAGCAGACTCCTTGTTGTTTTTGTGAATACAGACTAACACAGCTACCTCCTGATACATGACCTGCTTCGGTATTCTGTTTGTGCATCAGTGAAGATCTCTAGGTACCTAAATAGGCACCCAAGTTTTAAAATAGTGTCTTCCTGTGTATTTGTACAGCACACAGCACCATCCTGGTTCATCCTGAGAGCTATCGCAGTATACATGTTAAATCATAATTGTGGTAATAAAATATAATAACTATAGACAGGGCCGGCTCTAGGATTTTTGCTGACCCAAGCAAAAGAAATGTGGCAGCCCCTTTTTTGTTATGCCCTCCCTGCCCCCGGCCCTGCCCCAACTGCACCCTTTCCAAACCCCTTCCCCAAATTCCCAGTCCCGCCTCCTCCCCTGGGCATGCCACATTTCCCCCCCCACATTGCTTCCTGGGGCCCACCCTGAGCCTCCCGCCCTAGCTCACCTCCACTCCACTGCTCCCCTGGGTGCACCTTGCCTGAGAGGGAGGGGAGAGAAGCAGAGTAGTGGTGCATTCAGGGAAGCAGGTGGAGTGGAGGTGAGCTAGAGTGGTGGGACGCAGGAAGTAACAGGGGGTAGAGGAACTGTTCCTCACTCCAGCTCACCTCTGCTCCACCACCGCAGCCTCCCCCGAGCTCCCGCTGTTCAGCTTCTCCTCCCTCCCAGCCTTGCTGCTCAAACCAGCTGTTTCGCCTGTAGCAAGCCTGGGAGGGAGAGGGGAGAAGCGGAGTGGTGGCATGTTCAGGGGAGCAGGTGGAATGGAGGTGAGCTAGGGTGGGGGGCGCACAGGAAGTAATGGGGTGTAGAGGAACCACTCCCCGCTCCAGCTCACCTCCGCTCCACCACTGCCGCCGCCTCTCCTTAGCGCCCGCCACTCGGCTTCTCCTCCCTCCCAGCCTTGCTGTGCGATACAACTGTTTTGCGTGCAGCAAGCCTGGGAGGGAGGGAGGGAGAAGCGGAGCGGTGGCAGCACACTCAAGGGAGCAGGCGGAGGCAGAACGGAGGTGAGCTGGGGCAGCGGGGGCACTTTTTCCCCATGCCCCTGAGTCAGCATCTATGATGGCTGCTGCCAGAATGCTGCCCCTAGAAATGTGCCACCCCAAGTACCTGCTTGTTTTGCTGGTGCCTGGAGCCGGCCCTGACTATGGAGCTTCTACAATTCTTCCATAATATTTGACAGGAAATCCATTCAAGGACATTATTTTCTTTGCCTTTGTGCTTTACTGTTTGTTTAAGACTATTTATACTTTCTGTGACTCTAATGTGATGTTTTTAAGGAGCCTCCATGCTTACTATTAAGAATTTTAATTTCTTAACATTTGTCTATACATTCTTTCTCAGTGGTTCCCTAAAGATAATTAGAAGAGTTGCTATAGGTGTTTTTATTATTTAGCATTTATATTATGGTAACACTGAAAAGGCACAACAAGGTTGAGTCTCATTATGCCAGGTGCTGTACAAACACCTAATAAATGACAGTCCCCCCATAAAGAGCTTATAGTCGAAAAGACAAGATATAATAGGTGGCTGAAACAAATAAGTGGGCTGAAGTGGTGGATGGAGGAGACAGGGTAGCCAAGAAGATGTTTGCATTTCTTAGCCAGTCAGTAGCAATGATCACAACTCATCATTTCTGTAGCTATTATCAAGTTGCAGTTTTGCTGTATGTAGAAGTGAGTTTTGAGTAAGGACTTGAAGGAGGATTAGGTGGTGGCTTTAGGGGTTTTGACTAAAAGCTTCCCTGACTCACAAAAAGAGGCATGGGGAAAGCATGAAAGTGTTTTTTGCAGAATTAGAGAATTGGGAGAATAACTGGCATTAATGACAGAGTGAAGGTGGAAGTACATCTTGGACTATGTAAACCCTATGGCCAAAAGCTCCCAAGCAGAAAGGACTCTCTGATCCCTATGTTGGTGAAAAAGGAAAAGTGCTGCCTTGGAGAGCTTTATCTGCAGAGGGCACCTTTCCACAATTCCTTTAGTGACACTCAGGAAGCCACCATAACTATACATGAACAAGGGGTAGTGGCCTCCCAGAAAGGTTTCAAAAGGGTAAAGAGTTCATTTCTGAGCATCCAGGACTATGGGTTCCCATCTTGTGGAGCTTTTGTTGCAAGATTCAACGCAGACCAAGGATATCTCTGTGAGAGATGATACAGAAGACAGCATCAGAGCTGAGTTGACTCTGGCCTTTCTAATTCAGTATCTTAATGAAGTGGAATCTCTAATGATGATGGTACCTCTAGATAGCACCAGACAAGCAGCTTCTTTGGGACTAGAAACAGACTCACAAGGTGTACTTGGTTACTAGTATTTGCTGAACGAGACAGTGAGTTGGGTTTGATGGATGGGTGAGGTGTAGGGTTGCCAACTTTGGTTGGATGAATTCCTGGAGGTTACATCACATGCCATTATCATCAATTAAAGATTAATCTTTAATTCCTGGAGACTTCAGGACAATCTTGGAGGGTTGGCAACCCTAGTTAGGTGGTGCAGTCAAAGGACTATTATTTGTGGGATATTTGCACCAGCAAGTGGGAAGGGAGTTAGATGGAATACTGCCAAAGTCACTGGAGAAGGAAGGCATATTTTGCTCATTATTTGCATATCTACTCTTTTGCTGTGTTTTCCCAAGTTTATGACTGTGCTCCCTTTTCCCTAATAAGGATTTCCTTATTTGTACGTGTTCTCAGAATGCTGCAAGTGGGGAAATTCTGTCTGTTATGGGCACCCAGAAAGCTACATTTAGTTTTCCCAGTTTTCTGGGTTGGGTCTTGAGCTGGTTTAGTGACTCTGGCCCTTATTGCTGCTGTTAACCATCCAGCAGAAGGGTTATATTCAGATAATTGGTCAGCTAGATAGGAAGGGACTAAACTGTGCAATGCTTTGAAAGTCAGGTCTAGAACAGGGATGGGCAACCTTTGGTACGCGGCCCATCAGGGAAATTCGCTGGCGGGCTGGGACAATTTGTTTATCTGCAGCATCCGCAGGTTCAGCCGATCGCAGCTCCCATGGGCCGCCGTTCTCTGTTCCAGGCCAATGAGGGAGCAGGAAGCAGTGTGGGTCGAGGGATATGCTGGCTGCCGCTTCCTGCAGCCCCCATTGGCCTGGGACGGCAAACCATGGCCAGTGGGAGCTGCGATCAGCCAAACTGCAGATGCTACAGGTAAACAAACCATCCTGGCCTGCCAGCAGATTTCCCTGATGTGCCACATGCCAAAGGTTGCTGATCCCTGGTCTAGAGTTTGTGTTTAATGCAGTGGGAAAGGAGATGCCAATGGAGGGACTAAGGCTATTATATATCTGAGCTGGGAGGTGTGTTTCCCAGCTTGTGTAGACGTACCCACACTAGCTCTGCTCAAGTTAACACCTAAAAATTGGTCACAGGCTGTGTGTCCACAGTGGCACGGGCGGCGGCTCAGGCTAGTCACCTGAGTATGTATGTGAGTGGGATCATACTATGGGTGGTTAGCCCAAGCAGCTGCCTGTGCTGCTGCAGACACGTTGCTATTTTAAAGCACTAGCTTGAACAGAGCTAGCACAAGTACACTCATAAGAGCTGGGAATCCCAGCTCAAAGGTAGATGTACCTTTAGAGAGAGGTGAAGTTCTCAGACTGATGACCCAAGTAGATGATCTTAGCAGAAGGATTTGAAATAGACTTTAGTAGGGCAACTCTGCATTTAAAACATCTGTATTACAGTGACTATAGTAATAGATCTCTTGTGTTAATCTTGTTTTTTGCAGGCTTGAGGTCTGTTTGTGTGTGGAAACATGGGTCTAATTCCTCTCAGCCTGACACTTTGTATAATTATTTATGCTCGTTCAAAGTGCGTGCATTTTGCACAGACAGACATGACTAGACAAGTTGCAAAATAGGCCTTTTTTTTTTTAAATGTCAGTTTTAACAGTGAATGTGCCTTACATCCACCAATGGCCATTTTGAAAACCTGTATATACTATATATAAACCAATACTTCATTAATTTAGGTACTGATTCAGGAAAGCTCTTAAGCACAAACTTAAGTGCATTGCCAAATAGGTAAGGTTTGCCAAATGGGGGCCTTAAGTACATATTTAGGCAATTTCGGAACAATAACAGCATTTGCAATTGAAATATTATAAAAAGTTGCATGTACAAGTTAAATGTTTCTAGTTTTACTTAACAATCTTAGGTAAATACCTCATTCTTCTGGGTAGTTAGGGAGACTCCTATCAGTCCTAATAAAGGGCCTTGAGCCACCACTATTAACTTTTTATCATATTTATTCTCACTTTCCCCAAACCCTAAGTTAATAACTAAGGCTATGAGTGTGTCACAGAGGTCGCGGAAGTCATGGATATTGTGAACATTCTGCAAACTCTGTGACACTGGGGCCCCACAGCAGCCCAGCCGCCGTGGCAGGGGGGACCTCCCCACAGCTCCCAGCCCTGCAGGGACTATGGGGAATCCCCCTGCAGCTCCCCAGCCCGGGCGCTGGAGGGATATTTTCCTCCCACCAACCCCCGGAGGTTCCCAGCTGACTCCACCAGCAGCAGAGAAGATACCCTTGCCAGAGTTCCCCAGCCACTAGGCAGGGACGAGGGGTCACAGGTCTCTGCCACTGCATGCAGCAGGGCAGGGTGCTGGACCCTCCTGCCTCCCTATTTTGTCAGGGATAATTTTAGAAAAGTCAGGTACAGATCACGGCTTTCCTGAATTTTTCTTCATTGCTCATGACTTGTCCCTAACTTTTACTAAAATATCAATGACAAAATTATAGCCTTATTAATAACAGATTAATGATATAACAAATTTCCTTTTTTACTGGGAATATTAACAAACCCAACAGACTTGTGTTCAGTGAACCATCAACAGTGGGTGCAGATAAGGTCCCATGAATATATAATTATTTTTAAGTTGTATCTAGCAAAAAATAAATTTCAGTTTTTTTTTTAATTAAATTCTTCAATACATCTCTACAGCAAAATTTCTTGTCCAGGCTCTCATTATGTCCATCTAGATTACTGTTCCTTCCTTTCTCTTGTCTAGCTCATATTTTCGCCCACTTCTGTCCAAGAAACGTTCACTAATATCTTCCTTGAACATTATTTTGACAGTATCACTCCTTTTCTGATGTCTCACGATTGCCTCCCCAACTCCATGCCTGGAGTAAAGCTTCTTGTCATCTCTCCTGTGTAGCACTGACCCTCCCTACTTATCTTTTCTCATTTCATGTCATCTTCCACATCCTCCAAAATTCCCAGTCTCACCTGCCTCTTTATCAGCTTCTCACACAAACATTTATGTACTTTGTTTCATGTCATTTCCTGTGTGTGGAATGCTCCTGCCATAGTGCTATCCTAAGAAATGCACCCCCCAGTACTACCATTATCTCTGCAATTAAGTCCACCCTGACCACCTTTGCAGTGGTGCCCATACAAAACTTGTTAACAGACAATAAGGTTGAAGATTTGATACTGGATCACATACATATAAATTGTACCCTCCTCCCCTATGCTTTGTTTGCGTAGCCATCTTTACAGGGCAAGTTCCCCAAGGCAGGAACTGGGCCCTCTTTCCTCATTGGAAAGTGCCTACCAGTCATTGTGGAAATAAATGAACAGTAATAAGTTGGTGTAGCTTAAAAAGAATCATTTTTGGGGGGTGAAAAAAATTTATAAAATTGTTCTTGGTCTGAGACCTTCTTTGTTAAGTTTCACCCAGATTTAAGTTGTACAGTTGAATCATAACTCCTTGAAAAATGGGATTTGTCCATGGAAACTCTGGCACAGCTTTAATTATATTAATGACTAATCAGAGATGGCTAAAATAAGATGTCTGGCTGTTGTGTGAACTAGTTTTGGAGGTTTTTTTACGGAATTGGATTGGGTTCCACAATAGGGAAGCCAGACATATTTTTTCCCACACTGGACTCAGAAAACTTTATAGTGTTATAATTAAAGGTCACTGTGTAAAGTATTAGAAATGTTACCTCACAGTTCCTAACCAGAGCTTTGGACAAACTGATGTGAACCAGTGTAGCTTCACTGAAGTCAGTGAAGCTACACTGATTTACACCAGCTGAGGATTTGGCAGACACCATTTAATGTCTTTGGGGGGGTAAAAGTTAGGAAACAGTAGTTTGGGAAACAACATCTTGGGAAATGAAGCAGAGAGAGAAAACTGCTCATGGATATTATTCAAATGTAGCTGCTTTTGCTGGAGTCCTGAAAGTTGAACTGTAAACTTTGCTTTTGCTATCAAATCCCTGTTGAAGACTGTAGATATTTGCAATAAACTAGGCTATCAATAAAAAATTATTTTTCTGTGTCTAGTCATTACTCTTTTACTGAAAGAAAGATCCAGGCTTGGAGTCTATTCTCTCCCTTGTAATCAGAAATCATGGAAACTGAAATTGAATTATTGGAGGCTTTATTATCTGGGATTAGAATTGGATGACATTTTTGGAATTTTCACAAATGTATTCTGTTGAAAATTTGATTTCAATCAGTCCCTTCTGGCAGGTTGTTTCAAGCCTTTGTTGCCTCCTGCTAGAGGCCCTACTGTTTGCTGCACCCTGCCCCAAGAAATAGTTATTTGAGAGGAAACTAGCAATGAGTATTAGACCTCCAGGCTTTGCTAGAGAGGCAACCTGGAAGCAGTCATTTTGGGAACCATTGATATCTGGTCCTCCTGCAGCTAGAAGGGCTAGGAACCAGCAAGGGCTAGGGACCAGGACTATCAAGACCCAGAAGGATAATAAAAAAGGAGCTGCTTGCTGCTAGCAAGGACAGTTCCTGACTGAAGACACTAGAGACAGGAAATATGCTCCCTAGGCCAAAGCCAAAAAATCAGGGCAGGCCTGGGTCTGTTTCTAGCCACAGTTGCATGGAGGAGTGCAGGAGGAATCCTGCTGAGTTAACTGTGGAAAGAGAATTAAGCACAGATGGGTAAGAAACCATTTTAGTTATAATTGGTCCTGCAGGGAAAGGAACTTTTTCTGTTTGAGTTTGTGGTACCCCAGAAGGAGTTGGACATAGGGCTGAACCACAGAAGACCCACATAAGCTGAAGAAAATGGCAGCACTGTGCCTGGACAATGAGGGGTGCTCAAAGAAGTGAGTGCAACCACCCCCCTCCAAATTGTCAAACCATCAAAACAATTTTGACCAGCTATTGAACAAAACATTTTAACTGCAAGATCAGAAAATATCAACATTTTGAAATTTCATCCTTTCTAAAATTTAAAAAAAAAAGACAGTAACCTTTTTGTGAAAAAGTCACACAAAGTTGATTTCTCAACCAGCTGTATCTGAAATATTACATGCCATGGGCCTAGCCAAAGTACACTGATGTTAATGGGAGTCTTTCTGTTATCTTTGATAGGCTTTGGATCATGTTTCAAGGGTCAAATCCTAGACTCCTTAGTTCTTTCTTGGCAAAACTCCCCAGTGAAGTTAACGGATTTGACTATGTATATGGAATAAATTCCCATTCTGGTAGCGAGCATGGGAAGCATTAGTATTAGTCAGACACCTGTAGCTTCGATTATTTTGCACATAATAATGAGAATGAATGGACTTACTTTCTAATGTGCCTCGTTGCTGGCAGTTACATAAGAAACATAAGAAAATGAAAACTTAAGACTGATATATTGTGATGAAATACCAGTTGACATGGCCCTCATCACAGCGCAGCTGAACTTTATTAGCAACAGTGGTGGCTTTCAAAACATTCTTGTGAATAGAGCTGGGTGGATAACTACTTTTCAGTTTTCTGGTAATTCCAAAAAATCAGAAAAAAATGATTTTTTTTTTTTCCAAAACTGTCCATGAATTGAAAAAAAATGTTATTTTCTTTTGATAACATCAAAATGTTTTGTTTCAGTTTCAACCATTTAAAATTATTTTTCATATTAAAAAATCAACTTGCAAGAAATTTTGAAATGGAAATCTCTTCAAACCAGAAACTGAAACATTCCTTATCAAAAACTTTGAAACAAAAAGTTTGGGGGAGGGGGAGTTATTTTAAATTTTATTTTATTTTTTCTTGACTGAAACACTTCAGTAAAACTGAAGTGAGTTCACAAAACGTTTTGGTGTTGCCAAGCCTGCATTTTTTAACTGAAAAACTTTTGTGATGAAACCTTTATCCAGCCCTACTTGTGAACTTAAAAGTACTGCAGCTCATAAGCGCACTAGTTTTGCCAGCTCTGAACACTGTAAGTAAATAGACAGCATAAGAAATTCTAACTTCCAAACAGTCCAGAAGCCAAGAAAAATATTACAGGCAGTAAAGAGCCAAATCCAAACATAATTATATAGCTGATGTTCAGGGTGTTTTGGGTTTGGAATGAAACTGCTTGCCTAGTCCTATCAGGGGATCTTTACAGTTCCAAACCCACGTATGCCTCCCATTTACTATTTCTATTCTGCACCAGCCTACTATTTTCTGCTCGACTGGTAAGAGGAATATACTTTACAATATATTTTTTAGTCTGTAGTTATCACCATCAATCAGACAATGACAGCTGTTAGAGCACCGTATTGGTCCAGCTGCAATTCTGCTGAAACACTTCAGGTGAGGTGGTTTTTTATCCAGTTTTTTAAATCCTGACAGGGAAAAAAAAATGAAAGAAAAATTTATCTATAGTTTTTTTTATTCCGAATATGAACATTATTTTTTAGTCTGCTCTATTGACCCACCCCAGAGAAGTGTTTTTAGCTAAACTATCACAGCAATAAAGATGGGAACTTAATTCACCACATAATTTTCCATCCTTTGGGTTGTCACAATTCATGTAGCTTTCAGTGAAGAAAACAGTGTTGAAATTTAGATTAGAAATAGTTGTTAATTCAATTCAGCCAAACAATGTTAGAATGTTGGTAAGAAGACAGGAAGTTATCTGTTTTCTGAAGGAGTGAGCCCCTAATATATTAAAATTAAACTCAGAGTAGGACATGATTATACTGAAAGAACATTTGGATTCTGATTAGGAGATAACAGAATGAGATTCACATTTTTCCAGGTCTATGATAAGCAGGGACAAAAAATGGCTAAATCTGAAGCTAACCCTGGAATCACCAGACTTCCCATTCCCTGGTACCAGTATGTCCTTTATTCCTGTTGTCATTCCAGCAATGCAAGTTGCATGGTAGGATTTTTCTCCCTCTCAGGAAAATTTTTCCTCAAACATAAACAAAAACTTCCATTTCAGACCTTGCCAAATTATCCAGCTTTTTAACAAAGAGTCAAATCAGTTTTGGATTCATCAGAGTCTTTTGGACAAATTATGAAAGAAGAATAGCCAGCAAATGACCCAGTAGGTGAAATGAGTATACATTAGTTTGTTGATAAACATTCCAGCCAACTAGAACAGAGAGTAACACAGAAGGCAGCTGTTTTTAGAAGAGGGGAGGGTGCAGGCAGAGGAGCATATACTATTACCTCATTAGCTCTCTTATTAATGACTTTAGTATATATGGTATGTCAGTAATCAATATATAATTTAACTGCAAGGAGTGGTAGTTCACAGAGGGGTTTTTAGTGTATTTTAATCTAGCAAATGTCAGTTGTATGACATTTGTTGGTTTCAGTAATAGATGAGGGTTTGTCTTGTAATGATTAGTTAAGCTTTACACTATAGTTGGACTGTTAGTGTATTGTTATTTAAATGCAATACAAATGAACCCAGATTGGATGATATTCACTTAATGGACACTAAAATACTACATTAATGATTACCATAGGAAAGCCCACAAGGAAATTAATAACACTGGTCTACAATTTTTGAGAAGTCGTCTGCTTCAGAGATAAAATGTGATATTTATTATGTATTTTGATGTGCTGAATTCAAATATGACAATTAAAACAACTGATTGGCTACTGTTTCTAAGATATTTAAGTTTTTACATTTTATGTCTATGTATATTGTGTAGATAGTAGAGTTTTAATCATAAATTGTAAACCTAGGTCTTTTCATGTGTTTATGGTTGCTTTACATGATAATATTTCACCTGTCCTGTTTATGTAACACTTTGAAAATCAGCAAAAGGGTTATATAAATAAAATTTATTATGACACAAAAGGCAAAAAACTCTTATGTACATAGTTTAGTCCTATTCAGTGTTACTCGGCACTTCTTGGCTTGTCTCTTGTATTCATTAAATGGAGCATCTCTTGTCACTGTCCAGCAATAGTCTGCAACCATTGATGGGATCCATTTGCCCTGATAGCCTGCCAGGAGATTCCACTCCTGTAATCTGAAGCCCAACAGCTCTGCCTTCTCTTGGGGAGTTCCAAATCCCTGACAAGGTCATTCAGTTCACCTTGTGTTATGAGGTGTGGTTCAGAGGAGGAGGATGGGAGAAAATGTGGGTCCTGTGACATTGATGGTTCAGGACAGAAGTTTCATCCTCTTCCTCTTCCTCGTCTGACTCAAGTGAGAATGATTCTGGTGCATCAGGAACCGGCAGTCCTTCTCCGTGGGATACTGGGCATATAGTTGATGGAATGTTTGGATAATGCACAGTCCACTTTTTCTTCTTTGACACACCTTTCACAACTGGAGGCACCATGCAAAGTAACAATTGCTAGCATGATCTGTTGGCTCTCTCCAAATCATTGGCACTGCAAAAGGCATAGATTTCCTTTTCCTGTTCAACCACTGGCCATGATTTGTTGCACAAGTGTTGCAGCATATGTGTGGGGCCCACCTCTTGTCCTGATCTCCAGTTTTGCAGCCAAAATAAAGGTGATAGGCTTTCTTAACCATAATGGTTATACTGCACTTTTGTGATGCAAAAGTCACTTCACCACAAACATAGCAGAAGTTATCTGCATTGTTCACACAAGTACGAGGCATCTCTGCTCACTTTGGCTAAACAGAAATGTGTCCTTTTGCAAAATCAAACACTGACAAAGAAGAGAGCACGACACTGTATGATTTCTAGAGCTGATCTAGGGCAATTTGTTCAGCAGAGTGATGTAAGCTTCGTTATGATTGCATCATCCATGACTTCTAGGAATAACATGATGCAATTCATATCATGTATGACGCAATACAGCTTCAGATTGCATCATTCATTGTTTTGCCTAAAAAGCAAGTACTGTCCAAACCCAGTCATAGATTTATTCATAGATCCAGTCAAAGATGTATTCTAGTCATTTCTGATTTAAATTGAGATCCCTTCCCTTTATAACTCACTTATCCTCCGTCATTCCCAAGTCAAGGGTCGTATATACTGACCCAATAGCATATCTTGAAAACTAGAGCCAATCAACAATTTTAAGCATCATTTTTGTTCTCAGTGACAGAATTAGTAAAGTTGGACTACATTTATTTCAGAATCATTTTGGCTGTAGAGCAGTATAATTCTGTGTTGAGAGCAGAATCTGAATAGTGTGCAGTGAAATGGCTTGGGCCACATATTGAACAATAAGGAGAAAACAAAATATTGAATAGCTGCTCATTCATTGAGTATTGTCCATCCTGCACACAGAATGAAGCAGGGGTCCTGTGAGGAGGAGGGAAGGTATCTAATTATGCAGTTAAAGACTATACCATAATAATGCATCTGGACAAGAAAGCCAAATTAAGATTGCACAGGTACCCTGAATTCTAGCATTTCCTAACTTTTTGAGTACTTGACTTTGCAGCCTTAATAATGTTATTTTAATGTAGTTTTGGGGGGGTTAATGACTGTGTATATATTTATTACTAAATACTCTATCTCCCTTAGCTCCTTTGCAAATCCCAACCATAGTATCTTGAAAATACCGTGTACAGTGTGAGTGGCACCAAGACATTCCATACAAGCAGAACTCCGAAGGGCATTAGCTGGTATCTTTACTGACAGAAGAAAGAGCAGCATGAAGAGAAATATCTTTAGCACATGCCAAATAAAATACCTTTTAATAAACATCATTGTCCTGTATGGATTTTCCCACAAACTCAGATAAATCTAATCACTGAGAGAGTTAGCTCCACTTCATCTAATCAAGACCTTCTCCATATCCAGTGTGATGACTTCAGTTAGGACATCCACGACACCAGCATTGTCATTACAAGACCCTCTGGTAGTGTTCATGTGAATATCTTTTCTTTAGAAAGTGTCATTGATCCAGGTGGATTAAGTATGGAAGGCAGGATTGCAGACACCATGCAAGGAAACCAGCCAAAATTTTGCAGAAACAATTGTTTGGAGAGAGAGAGAGTCATTTGTTGCCACAGATTAATGATGCTCAGGCTCATCTCATTTTCTCTGGCAGTTCACCCTATTCTTTGGATTCACTATTTGTTTCTATTAACATTTTCAAAAACCATCTAGCAAGAGTCTGTAGAAATCACCTCTCAACCGACTGAGCTTGGACTCTTTCCAACTGTTAGCTATAAGCTAGCCTCCTTCCATTCCTGCAACAAAAGGTGCCTTTGATGATATATTATCCTCTGGAAACACGGGATTAGATTCTCAGTTGCTATAAATTAGTGTAGCTCCATTGACTGTTACATAGAAATGCTGATTTACACCATGGGAGGATCTGACTCAATGACCCAGAGATCTTGTAGGAAATTATAGACTGGGTCACTGGTTTCCCCACTGGAGCTATGGAAGATAGAGTGCTTGATTTTTGTTTTGTTTTTTAAAGCAAAATCATGGACCAAAACCAGATTATATATGTCTTTGAATCATCTAATCAGGGTGTGTGGTTTGCTCCTCCTTGAAACAAACATTGGAGGGGGGTAATGTGGACCTACACATTTGTGATTAGTTTAATATCTACTGACATACTCTCTGTGTCAATACCTGGCTCCTATGTTCCAGAGCAGCATGACTCAGTGGAATCCCTGCTGGAGGTAAGCATCAAACATATCCCAGCAAAGGTGAAGGTGGAAAGGAACAGTCCATAGGAACTAATGCTGAAAGAGTGGACATTAATGCTAATGAGATTTCCCCTGTGTGTTTGGAGGGGACTAAAGCCACAAAAAAAGCTATCCTGTGTTTTTGCCTAAACCCCAGCCCCTCCCTGTACCTCACTCCAGACTCAAGCACGCCATACCCAAGCGGACCATTCCGAATCCACTTGGTTGGAGAGGTGTGATGCCATTTGCCCCTAAATCCCCTCCTAATATGCAAACTTGACCATTCCCAGAGTTTTTCCAGGACTTCCATGGAAAGAAATGGATTAAATTATCTGGACAAAAGAGAATAGACACAGGGATTTTAGACTGAGTATATAATTTTAATTGCTTGTAGGTACCAAAATATCCTCTGCTTACAGTACCCCGATATTGCCTAAATAATAAGTCCTCATGGATCCATGATTAAATTTGTGTTCTTACTACTGGACTATTTACCCAGTTCTTGATCAATATTAAGGTCTACCTGAAATGTCATAAACAGTGAGGATAGCCTAACATAAGAACGGCCATACTGGGTTCATCTAGCCCAGTATCCTGTCTTCTGACAGTGGCCAATGCCAGGTGACCATTGGGAGTGGACAGGACAGGTAATCATCAAGTGATCCAACCCCTGTCGTGCATTCCCAGCTCCTGGCAAACAGAGGCTAGGGACATCATTCCTGTCCAACTTGGCTAATCGCCACTAATTGCTATCCTCCATGAACTTATCTAGTTCTTTTTTGAACCCAGTTATAGACTTGGCTTCACATCCTCTGGCAAGTAGTTCCACAGGTTGACTGTGCATTGTGTGAAAAGCACAGTTTCTATTTCTATTTGTAGAATGGCCAAAAATATCTTTCACAAAAATTTGTGAAAAGTTTGTCCATTTTCTCTTGCTTGAAAAATGTTGAAATTCAAAGATTTTTGACCAGTTCTACTTATTTCTTGAGCTACTTCATCTACACGCTAGCAATACATGGTAATTTGGCAGCACTCCTTTTTTTCAGAGCAGGCTTTTATGATGTGGTGCTAAGACCACTTGAATGTTAGCAGTATAGCTGCAATGTTTCTGGGAACTGCTGGAATAAGGGTACTAATTTTTCTGTGTAGATGCACCTCAGCGGTAATGCTCCCTCTGTAACATGGGACAAGTCTGTACATCATTGTTCATTTTTAAATGAAAGCTAATTATACATTTATAGTAAAACCTGCTTAACATTTTTGTGCATACAATAAGTGATAATTATGGAACACTTGAGATGAAGGAGTTCATGTTGAATTAACTATGATGATATGAATTAAATGTCAGCAGAGAGTAGGGTAATTGATGTCTGGTGAATGGAAAACTCCCCAGGACGGTGTTAGTGCCAGAAAGAAAGGTGATTAATAGAGTATAAATGCTGGTGTGATCCAATCTACAAGCCCTGATGAAGTCAGGTAGAGTTGAAAAGTTTGTGGGACTGTTTCCAGATGAGAATAAAAGAGGCTTTGCTGTTCCTAGCTGAGAATAAAGAAGCTTTAAAAAGAAAATATATAAATGCAAATAGAATCCTTTCAAACATTGAGTGCTACAAAACCTAGATTTTTAATGCACAGCTGCAAGTAGCTTAATAATGATCCAGAAAGCCCCCTTTACATATATTGCAGCCACATTAGTTTTGAATAATTTTGAGGGGGGGGGAAGAAAACTTGGGTGGGGGAAAGTGTCACTTTTATTCCCCATGTACAGAAGACAGTATGCTGCAATGGTCAAAGCAAAGACTCAACAGACCTAGTTCTGCCCCTGGCTCTACTGTGGGCAAGTCACTTGACCGATCTGTGTGTCAGGCTCCCCAATTTGTAAAACAGATTATAATGCTATTATCCATATTGTAAAGTTATTTTACATCTCCAAATGTAAAACACTATAAAGTATTTTATGTAATATTTTTATAGTTTTACTTTCATGGTAGCCATAAGTATAGTCATTACAGTATCCTATCATTATTATGTTTGTATAAATCATGGACAGTACCTACAGACATCAGTCTCCACAACACAGCCCTGATTCATCCCCCGAGCAGATCAGGCCCATGCACCAAATGAGGCTGGGTCTGTATGGAAAAATAAAGACTGTACCATAATGCACATGCACAAGGCTGGGGCTGAATTAAAGTTGCATAGGCAACTTTAGTTCTGACATGTCTGAACTTCTGGGTGCTTGATGTTGCCACTTTTAATGTAGTTTTTAATGTAATTATATAGCATCTCTCTATCCCGCTAGAACACTGTCCTCGGCAGCCAAAAAATCCTACCACGTTATAGGTGAAACTGCGTTATATTGAACTTGCTTTGATCCGCAGGAGCGTGCAGCCCCGCCCCCATCGGAGCGCTCCTTTACCACAGTATATCCGAATTCATGTTATATCAGGTGGCGTTATATCAGGGTAGAGGTGTATATACATATACCATTGTATAACCACAACATGTCACTTCATTGCTTCTTCCATCTAGAACTACATAAAAAGGAAATGAAGATTTTCTGTATGTTTCTTGCTGTAGTTGAAATCCGTAGGTTCCTGGAAGCCTCAGATTCATGCAAAGTTTGAACTCTGATGTGAATTTGGTCCATGTCATCTTAACTGACACACCAAACAGGAAGAACAGAGGGAAATTAAGAGTTCCCTAAGGCCACAAACAATGATCCAATTTTTAGAAATGAAATCTGACACAGAGATCTGTAGAGAATGCACTGTGCCTACAGGTCACAAACAGGGACATTTGATTTTACCAAAAATTTATATCAGGCCAAACAAGAAGGTTGTTTCTTTAAAATAATAATTTGAGAATAGTTGTCAAGAGATCTGAGGTTCATTCATTGTGTCTGCTGTACACTTTGGCACCACAAAACCCCTATAGGTTTATGAATGTATATTTTTTAATCCACAATGACAGCACCAAAAAATGCAGTCTGGAGAATCAATCCTTCTGTCCAAGTTTCTTGTAAAATTTAAAAAACAGGGCTGCTACCACACATGCAAAAGCATTCTAATGATCATCATATACCCAGCACTGACAAAGGTGGAAAACAACTTAGTTTATACCTATTGGTTACATCCATATAAATCCCATATGTTTCTAATAATCCATTCTATGAAGTTCAGAAGTTCAATACCAATATTTTAAAAGTGCATTAATTTTACATGATCAAAATAAAATGAAAAAATTAGCATCTTAATTTCTGAGTTTGTTCATTTTAAATTGAAAGGAGGCCATCACTGTGCTATATCTACAGGTTAAAGACCTATATGCACATGTATGAATTGTACATATACATGTACAGTTTTGTACACACACATACATAACCTAGTTGAATGCAGACAAATACACAGAAGACGTTTAAAAGTTGTATATATTTGTATGGCATCAGACATTATGGACTGGAAAAGTCAGTCCTCATGCTTCTGTATTTGCCTACATACCAGTCCCAGATAGCACAAAGTTTATGGCAGATGCTTGCCTGTGAATTAACTAGCAGGAACTAATTATAATACTTCATTTAAAGATTTTCATCCATAGATCTTAAAGAACTTTATAAAGTTGGGTAAGGATCATTATCCCTTCTCTAAAGCAGAGAAGTTAGGGGCCTAAACATCCTCAACTCCAATTGAATTCAAGGGATAAAATCCTGGCCCCACTGAATGGCCAAACACCACTGACTTCAAGGGGGCAGCATTTCACCCAAGATGCAAGCCAGTGGCAATGGGAAGTCAGAAAATCCAGTCTTCTGACTCTAGTCCCATGTGCTGACAATAATGTATGTTGGGTTCTGCTTTCTCACTCACTAAGGGTGCATTACAGTTATGAACTCAGCCTTTTGGATTTTTGACTGTTCTGAGATTAGGGTCACTTGGCTAGCAATGTGACACTGAGCACCGGCACAGTGGAGTTTAGTTTTTTGTTTTGCAGAGTGGCTTGTGACTACAGCACAGAGCTCACTAGGTGGGCGGTATATAGGCCCCTCTTCAGTGAGGTCATTAAAACTGCCATTCTCTAATTTTCCTGGATTAAAAAACAAAACAAACAAACACTTTTCTGAAATTGCATGTTTGATGATGAGATTGAGCTAATAAATACTCTGTGTAGTGGTCAATGAATTGTGAGACCTGGAGTACAAACCCCGAGAGTGCAGCCTTGAGCTAATTATTGACCGAGCATACAGCATTCTGCATAAGTGGGTTATATTGTCGTGATTTAAAATGGGCTGGGCACTTTCCAAATACAGCAAAAATACATCTTGTTCCAGAGAATGACTCTGAACAAAACATTATGGTTTGTTCTTTCAATAGTTTCAACTGTACATTGACTTTATACCTATTTCAAACTTTAATACATAGAAGAAAAATGCTGCTTTTAACCATCTTAATTTAAATGAAAAAAGCACAGAAGCAGTTCCTTACCTTGTCAATTTTTTTTTTAAATCTTTCCCTTTATTTTCTGAGTAGTTTATATAACAACTGTCCTGTATTGGCTTTCTTTGTCTCTGCTGCTGCGCTATCTGATTATGTGCTTCTGATTCCAAATGAGTGTGTGGTTGACCAATCAGTTTGTAAGCCTGATATTCGTAACTCTGAGGTTCTTATAGTCTAAAAAGACAAAGAATAAACATCTGAGGATGCTGAGTGATCAAGTTGATTGATAGGTACTTTCTTTTAAGTTTCTGTGGCTTTTTGAGTTTTTTTAAATGTACACACACATTAGAGTCCCTCTTTCCCTCTACCAATCAGTCTCACATCTACCCTACACCAACTCCAGCTCCAATTCCCCTTTCCTTACGTTCCTCCCACCCAGCATGTGACCACTCATAATACCTAAGTAAATGATTAAGTATGTATCACCAGTGCCCTATGTATTTTTCAATTGTGCAGAATTTGCTGCTCACCTCCATCTCTTGCAGAATTAATGCTCCAGCATCTCAGTCCTTATGGTTAGGGCGTTAACCTTGAAAATATAGGTGAGTGTAAACTGATACAGTAATACCTGCCTGAAATAATAGCTCGAGAGGTGTGAACTACTACATTAATGTTGATCAGGTCCCCTGAATTAGTGTGCATGCTCCTCCAGTGTTTAATGGAGCCAGGCAGCATGGCGAGACAAGAATAAAGTCCAAGTGGGAAACCAAAAGTGCAAGCTGGCCTGCCTAGAGAATAACACAGTAGCTGAGGTTCAGCTGGAGAAGGAGAAAAAAAGGTTTAAAAAAAAAGTCACCACTTTTCGAGAGGGAAAAAAAGGAAAGTAAGAGAATAGTTTTTCCTCCCACAAGTTTCTTTCCCTTTGTTTTATATTTATCATCCTTTTCCAATGGGAAGAAGAGGTGATGGGGGTAGAGGGGAGTGAGAATACAGATTGCCCAAAGCCAAAGCCTCATTGGAATTGGTTCAGACAAAGTCAGCCCTGCAATCTTTGTGCCACATTGATCCCTCATGGGCCCCATCATGTAACTGGGGAGGCTGCCTGAGGCACCAGCTCAGAACTAACTACTGCTGCTTCTGAAATTTTGCCCCACCAGCTAGTGGGGATTGCTACATTGATTGTCTCCATTCTCCTATATCAGAGGAGGAAGAAAGGCACAAGTCCCCACACCAGAAAGAATCAAGCAACAAAGCGACAAACTACCGCACCACCCCCTGGAAGCAATCCAAGGCCAGAGAAAAGCACATAGCTGCCAGTCTTAGCAGGGGTTGGAAGACGGAACTGGTGAGAAAGAGCAAGTATAGAGGAAGACAGCAAATGAGCAGGAGCTGGTTGTGTGGGGGAGAAACAGCCATGCGAGAGTGGACAGTTACCTTTGTGTGTGCACAAAGAGGTGGTTTTGAATAGGTCCTGGAGACATTCTACAGACAGGTGCATCGTAGGAGTGTTTCATTACTAGCTCCACCTCTTTGGCAGGGGGACAGAGTCCAGAAAATGGATAGAACACTGATGACAGAATATGATTTGGCCTAAGAATGAGAAAGTAGCATAGAGAGAAACCATGATATGGACTTTGAGAGCAGATGATATGAAACAGGATTAGCTACAATGACACTGTATTAAATATTGGGGAAGCAGGGGAATCTCAGAGGTAATTTGTGTTGCACTTTATACAATACTTGTAATTACAGTGTATTATTCTTCTGACACATATTTAATACTGCTTCATGAAACTGGAAGGTTGGCTACATAACTGAATTATTTATTATCTCTTTAGTTTCATACTTAGTCTGCACATTTTTTAAAATCCAGGTACACTAGCTATATTGCTTTACACTCAATCAGGTACCAGAAGTTAACCTTCCATTTGTGTGAAATTAATACACATATCAAAAGCATATTCATATTTCAATTACTTTGTAATTACAGTCACTGGGCCAGGACTTCAGCCTGTTCTAGCTGCTTTGAATTGGTAAACTGGATGTCACCCTAAGGCCTGCCAGTCTCTGGCTGTTTGAAGGCTACAATTGATTAGAGCAGCCCTGAACCTTCCCTCATTTATACCAGAGACTGACAAATCCCAGTCTGGTTCTGGCATCAGGGAAAAAATAAAGGCAAAATGAAGCCACTTTTGCCCCCAATTTGGTGTTAATTATATGATAGAAATGTAGCCTTAATTCCCTCTGCTAGCTATGGATCAAGTGGAATTTCCCAATGTGGTTTATTATTTTTAGTTAATATTTATATTATGGTAGCAGCCAGAGGCCCTGTTTGGGGACCAATTCTGCAAACAGAGAAAATATAGTTCCTGCCCTAAAGAGAAACATGTGAATGAAGACTGAAGAAACAGCCAATATACATTTTTTACAATCACATGTCATAAGTGAAGTAAGTATTGGCCTCAGCCTAGCCATCATACACTGGCTGATGTCTTGATGTCACAGTGGTATGACCCAGCCTGAAGCAGCATTTTGATATTTTTTTCTTCTGATTTGCACTCATACAAATAGGAGTAAAATTTACAAACAAGAACAAAGGTAACTCTGCTCAAATGAAACTATTTTGGAATGAAGCTGATGCAAATTATATCAGTTCCATGGTTAGATTAGTTTTTAGTTATTTAATTAACAAGAATATTTTTGTTATCTTGTAATAAAAATATAACATTTCCATTATCCAATGGTCTCTCTTGTAAGTCATAGCATATACAATCACACTCGAAAATGCAGCAGTCTTCAAACACTGACAGTGTCATGGTTGTTTGGGATTCATTGAAAAAATCCTGTCTTTGTGTTTCCTCAGATTTTGGCATTGGTTTACAAAAAAAAGTTCATCAGGAGAACACAGGGGCTGATATGACAGCAGAAAAACCAGGTATCAAGTGGCCTGATCTCTGACAGAATATCTTTTAAGTGAGGAATAATATTAAACATAACCAAATGATGGCTGGTAGAACATTCTGTTTTCTATTCAGTGAGTGCTATAATGAAGAAAAAGGCCTAGTCGTACAGACTTGAATGAGTCTTTTTTTCAGAGATTTGACAGCAAAACAATTTTCAATTGCGTTCTTTGGATTTGAACCAAAACAATTTTTCAGTTGCCTGCTTTGGATTTAAACCAATCTCTTCTCTATGGAGAGTGTTCCATTTCCCCCCCCCCCCCACAGTCTCCAGACCTCACACAGAGTGATTACACAAGCTAGACACATGCATCAATCGTTTTGCCACAGTCGTGCAACTGGAATGGTTGTATTTTGCCACTTTGGCAAGTGCAGACTTCAGTTCTAAAAGTAAGAATATAAAAACCTCCTAATTTATTATCAATAGCTGCATGAGCTATGGGGCTGCTGCTGCAATACACTGAACATCGATTTTTCATTTTTGACACATGGCTCATGGATTGGTTTAATAGAATAATTCAGATTGGCTGCAAAACTGTGCACCTCTCTCCAAATGCAAAGGCCATAAAGATAGATGCTGGGTTTGTAAAGGTTGTTATAGCAAAACTGAACATTGACACTAATGGACAAATCCATCCCCAAGTGCATGGCTTGAGTTTCTAGGTTAGGTTCCAAGGGCAGGAGATTCCGCAGGGCAGAAGAAAGAAACTCTCTCTCGATTATGGCCACCATAGATTCCAAGGCTAGAAGGGACCATTGTGATAATCTAGTCTGACCTCCAATGTAGCACAAGCCATAGATCTTTCCCCAAATAATTCCTAGAGCAAAAACATCCAATCTTGATTTTAAATGGTCAGTGATGGAGAATCCATCATGACACTTAGTAAATTGTTCCAGTCGTTAATTACCTTACTGGTAGAAAAATGCCTTATTATTTGTCTAACTTCAACTTCCAGCCATTGGATCATGTTATACCTTTCTCTGCTAGTTGAAGAACCCTTGTCAAATATTTGTCCCCTGTAGGAATTTGTAGACTAGAATCAAGTCACCCCTTAACCTTCTCTTTGTTAACTAACAGATTGAGCAGTTGAGTCTTTGTCTATAAGTATGATTCTAATCCTTAATCATTTTTGTGGTTCTTCTCTGAATTGCTCCACTTTAGAGCCTCCTACGCGGAAGCTACTCCTCCATTCGTATGACCAGTAGATCTGCATACCAGTGGATTCAATGGTCCTGCACATCCTTAACTAGCCCCTTCCCAGCCATCATCTCCCCTTGATGACAGCGTGTTGGCAGCCCTCACAAAGGAGTGGGCCAATATATATATATACAGGACAAATATATCCCATGGCAGAAACTCCTTGAATCCTGGGCCGTTTTGCACAAACAGCATTGTTTCCCTTTGCTTCCTTTCCCCATTTCTCTTCCCCCTCTGCCCCTATTTTCCATTGGTCATTGAAAGGGAATTTTAAAACAAGCTGAACATTTCTACATGAAAGTTTCTTTTAAAAAAGTGGGTGAAATTGTTGTCTAGCTCTAGTTATAAGGAACCATTGTATGTGTGCATCAGTTAGAGATAGTGAACCTTATGGAGTGTGAGTTTTGATTTAGAAAGCCCCACAAACTACTTATGAGATCACAAACCTGTTTTTCCTCAGGACTTTTAACCCATTTGATCTGGCACAAGAAGTTGCCCTGTAGATGAGAGCTCTGTGCTGTCTTGTGACATCTATAGCCATATTGGAACCCATGGCTACACAGCATGTAAATCAGTTCAGAATTTGACCCAGTGTGTTTATGTAACCCACACTAAGAGAGCAGTTGTCTTTGTTATCCTCTAATGACTGGAGCCATATAAAGATTTGAGTATATTATGGCTTCCAGCTAGAGAGCTTAGGGTCAGATTTTCAAAGGTATTTAGACACCTACAGATATAGATAGCCACCCAGTAGGATTTTTCAGAAGTGCCTAGGCAGGTTGGCACCCAACTCTCAGTGATTACTCCAATGGTGATGGAAATATAAATGCAGAATAGTCCACTGCTTTAGACATATCATCACTATTTCAATGGCTAGTCCCTAAACTCAGACTCACGCAGCAGTAGCATATTGAAGAATTATATTCATAGAACTGAACAGTAGTTCAGAGCACTTAATATATTGCTTGGTATTTTATTTTAACTGGTTGCACAAAAAACAACACTCTATTGGAGTTGTTAAATTGCAGAACAGGATATGTTTTATTTATTCCATAATTACACTAACATTAGTACACTAACACCCAGAGCTGAGCAAATAATTCACAGCAGATACTTACTCAAAGCTCTGGGGGCCTTCTTTTGGTTCATGGCAATTCCATGAACAGTGTCACAGTTTTGAGGTAGCTGCATCTTTGATTGCCCTCTGTGGTCCGGTCTAGGAATGTCCTTTTAGGTATCAGTCCCTAGCCCTCACTTCTCTCTGAGTAGGACACATGGCCCATTCCCTTCTGGCTGGGGTATTAGGTTACATCTTTCCTGCAATTCACTGTGATTATCCCCACTGTCTGAGCAAGCAGCTATCCCCTGTGCTCTGCTTCCTCTTCAGTGTTTATAAGTGACCACAGAACTCTTCCAAGCAGAATATATTTATTTAAAGCCAAAATCATACAGAGAAAACTTCAGGCAATAAAAAGGTCTAAAGCATACTCAGTGTACCAAAAGTTGTCCATCTTCATGTGGGGGAGTTTGGCAGGTCAAAGTGCTTCCGCAAGATTGGGCTCTCCTTGGACAAAAGGTCATGTCCATTTCCCGGATGAAAAATGAAGACCATCTGTCTTTTTACCCCAAGTTCTTTCTTTGTCTCCTGCATCTCTTGAAACCTGGTCTGACCAGTATGTACAAACCATCCCTTCCGTGCCAAAGCTCTGGTGAGGAGTTGGGTGAATCCCATCCTTCAGTTGTTTTCTGTTGGGAATTGGTCCTGCTTTGAGCAGGGGGTTGGACTAGATGGCCTCCTGAGGTCCCATCCAACCCTGATATTCTATGATTCTATGAAACAGTGTCTCATCCATTTAATAATGATCATAACCTGGTGTGAAAGCTGAGGTACTTAACATTTTCTCTCTCTGTCAACTCAATGCTTCAGTGTCCTCACAGCCTTTTATGTCTTCACCTTCTGTGCTTGACTTGTGCAATTAGCTGTTTTTTCTCTCCAGGGAGGAAGCAGGGGAAGGAAGAGAAAACCGAATGATCCCGAAGTGATTTATAAAATTTATAAAATTCTTGAAAATGTTATTGAGTTTGAACTACTGACACAATGATGTTTAAGATAGTTGGGTCAAAAATGGGGGGCTGAGGTCAGAAAAAAAAGTAAAAATTACTTTTTCAGCATTCAAAATGGATCGGTTTATTTTTTTGCAAATTTTTGAAAATTCCTTTTCATAATTGACATTGTTTTCCCTTCTTTTTCCCTCTTTTTTCCTTGTTGATATTCATTACAACAAAACAAAGAGTGTCTAGGGTTCTGACTACATCCCCCATGTCCCCTATTTTTCCTTATTCCCACCACTGTTCTTTTTCCACTCCATCTTTTCAAACCTTCTCCACTTCTGAAAAGTTAGAAATTAGCATTTCATTTTCCCTTTGGCACTCAGAAACGTTTTAAAACTTCCTCAACTTTTGAAAAGTTAGTGGGTTTTTTTAAAGGCACAAAGTGGGTGAAGTAATATATTTTATTGGACCAACTTCTGCTGGGGAAAGAGACAAGCTTTTGAGCTACACAGAGCTTTTCTTTCACCAGCAGAAGTTGGTCTAGTAAAAAATATTATCTCACCACCTTGTCTCTCTGGGACCAACATTGCTACAGCAATAATATAAATAAAAAATAAGGGAAAGTGAAAAGACATCCATTGACTTCACAATAGGGCCAGGATTTCATGCACAGAATCATAAATATATAGAAATGTAGGGATGGAAAGCACCTTGAGAGGCCATCTGGTCCTGCCTCCTGCACTGAAACAGGACCAACTAAACCTAGACAATTCCTGACAGGTGTTGTCTAACCTGTTGTTAAAAACCTCCAATGATGGGGATTCCACAATCTCCCTTGGAAGCCTACTCCATGGTTTAATTACCATTACAGTTAGAAAGATTCTCCTACTGGCTAACCTTAATCTTCCTTGATGCAGATTAAGCCCATTACTTCTTATTTTACCTTCAGTGGACAAGGAAAACAGGTGATCCCTGTCTTTTATATAACAACCATTAATGTATTTTAACACTATCAGATCTTCTTTCAATCAAGAATAAATATGCCCAGTTTTTTTACCTTTCCTCAGAGCTCAGATTTTCTAAACCTTCTGTCAATTTTGTTGATCTGATCTGGACTCTCTCCGATTTGTCCACATCTTTCCTAGACCTGTAAAAGCAGCAAAGAATCCTGTGGCACCTTATAGACTAACAGAGGTTTTGGGGCATGATCTTTCGTAGGTGAATACATGCATGCATCTGACGAAGTAGGTATTCACCTACGAAAGCTCATGCTCCAAAACCTCTGTTAGTCTATAAGGTGCCACGGGATTCTTTGCTGCTTTTACAGATCCAGACTAACATGGCTACCCCTCTGATACTTTCCTAGACCTGGACACAGTACTCCAGTTGAGGCTTCACCAGTGCTGAGCAGAGTGGGAGAACTACCTGTTAATACACCCCAGAATAATATTAGCTGTTTTCTCAACTGCATCACATTGTTGACCCATATTCAATTTCATTATAAGTCACAGATCCTTTTCTGCAGCACTACTACCTGGCCAGTTATTTCCTATTTTGTAGTTGTGCATTTGATTTTTCCTTCTTAAGTTAGCTCTGTACATTTATCTTTATTGCACTTCATCTTGTTGATTTCAGACCAATTCTCCAATTTGTCAAGGTCATTTGAATTCTAATCCTGTCCACCAAAGCACTTGCAATCTCTCCCAGTTTAGTTTCATGTGCACATTTATAAGCATACTCTCTTTTCCATTATCCAAGTCATTATGAAAATGTTGAATAGTACCAGATACTGGATTGACCCTGTGGGACCCCATTAGATATATGCCTTCCATTTTGACATTGAACCACTGATAACTACTCTTTGAGTATGGTCTTTCAACCCATTGTGCACCCATCTTTTAATAATTTCGTCTAGTCCACATTTCCCTAGTTTGCTTATGAAAATATCATGTGGGACTGTATCAAAAGCCTTAGTCAAATCAAGATATTTCACACCTACTGCTTCACACTTGTCCACTAGGTTGGTTTGGCAAGATTTGTTTTTGACAAATTGAGTCTGACAGTTCCTTATAACCCTACCATCCTCTAGGTGCTTACACATGATTGTTCATATTTGTTGCAGTATCTTTCCAGGTATTGAAGTTAGGCTGACCTGTCTAATTTCCTGGGTTCTCCCCCCACCCCCAACTTTTTTTTTTAATGGTAGATACTATGTTGCCATTCTCCAGTCCTCTGGAATCTCACCCATCCTCCATGAGTTCTCAAAGATAATTGCTAACAGTTCAGAGATTGCTTCAGCCAGTTCCTTAAGTACTATAGGATGAATTTCATCAGGCCCTGCCAACTTGAAATACATCTAACTTTTCTAAATATCCTTCAGATATTTCTGTTCTTTCCCTATTTTGACATGAGTTCGTTCCACCCTTGTTGTTAATTTAATTGTTTTGCATAACTGATCACCATCAACCTTTTTAATAAAGACTGAAGCAAAACAGGTATTAAACACCTCAGCCTTCTTGAGGTCATCAATTATTAGCTCTCCTACACTCTCCTTAGTCTTTCTCTTGCTTCTAGTGTATTTAAAGAACATCTTATTGTCTTATGTCCCTTTTAGGTATATCTCATTTTGTGCCTTAGCCTTTCTGGTTTTGCCATATCAGGGAAGTGATAAAAGTTTCAATAGTAAAGCTTGGGCAAAAAAGTTTGCTGCATGTCTCAGCAAAACATAGCTACAGCTCTTAAAAGAGAAAGAAAGAAAAAAGACAACCTTAGGGAGTTTAATTACATTTTTCTTTCAAATATTTCCTTGAAAGTCGAGGAGTAATTGTAAATACAATTCATAAAGAAGAAAATATCAGTTATTAGATGTGTGTCTATGAGCATGTGGGCAGGATGTAGCTGAACACTTTTTGCCTATTGTTGAGTTGATCAGAGGACTGACCCCCTGGAGTTTACTTGATTGGTATACAGTAAAACAGAACTACAGGAACTTTTTGTTGCATTCAAAAAACCAAATATAATCTTAACGCACTTTCTAGAAAATACATGATTATTTTAAACAAAGAAGATGAAAGAGAGAGAGAGAGAGAGATACCTTGGCACTTCCAAACTTATTTAGAAACTATCATCCCCTCCCTCTCGCTCTGTGTGTGAGTATTTGCCAGCAATGTAGAAATCCAATAGTTATATAAAGACTTTATGCAGAAATGCACATAAGGCATTAGTCTGATGCACACTTTACAGTATACTGTGACATCTCAGTTTGTGATGCTTCATGCAATCTACTTATTTATTAGTATTAGCGCTCAAAAGCCCAACCACACAGAGTACAGTGCTTTTATAATTTATAAGAGGGTCAATTTTAACTGATTATAAAGTATCAAGACTGTCTCCCCCATCATTAACTAGAATAACTCCTTCATAGATGCATGAATGATACACAACATTGGAGATGCAAACTGTTAACTTAATTACATTGTTTTGCAATACTGAACAAATTTACATTATTCTTCAAATTTCTCTTCAGTTTTTCCTTTCTGATTATACAAGAGCTGTCCAGTGAGATGGTATCAATATCACTATAAGCTCTAGAAAGAAAAACACTTAACAACTTATACATTCCTCATTCTTATCATTTTACCCATCACAGGGCTCTCCTCAGAACACACACATACACACACAAATATCTTGTCACTCACACATAATACATTCATTTTCCAACTACAATTATTCCTCTCCCACAGTTCAACTATAATTTATTGGCAGAGCTGAGTCTTGGAATGAGCACTGCATTCATCACTGGACAAAGGAGTGCCTTTACTGCTCATCCATTTTAAAGGCCGGA
This sequence comes from Gopherus evgoodei, assembly GCF_007399415.2. Lineage (NCBI taxonomy): Eukaryota > Metazoa > Chordata > Testudines > Testudinidae > Gopherus > Gopherus evgoodei. The sequence continues at coordinate 26,257,634 of NC_044323.1, read as the reverse complement.
TGGAGCTGGCCTCTCATTCATCGTAAATTTTTCAGCAGACTGTTAATTTACTTGTGGATGAACTGAATGAGGCTGGAGTCTATCACAGGGTTTTTCACATTTTATTATGCAGGGAATTCATAGTTCTGAAGCTTCACTCTCATTACTGAACTGCTGCATTGAATGTACATTATTTGTAAGAGCTAGCATGGTGGTTTAAAAAGAGCTTCCCAAGAGGACTGTAATTTGAACTAAGTAATAATTAACCTAGTTACCTAATCCTTCATGATGAAAGGAGCTATATATTTATTTTTGCTGCAGCAGAAGGTGACCTAATATCGATTAAAAACCCAAGATTCCTACCTGAAACTGCTTGCAATACAATTTAGACAGGGTATGACAAAGATGGGCAAAATACCAGTAAGATGGACACCATGGGTTGCAGCAAAGGCATGGGTGTAGCATGGTGGAATATTAAAAATAAACTATTCTTTTCTCATCCAGAGGCATATAGTAGAGGAGAACCTTCAGGAGGGGTTTAAATAAGGCGTGGTTAATGGTTTTTGGACTTTAAAGCTCATTTACAAACTATCCTATAGTTCTTCCTCTGGAATGCTCACAGGTCTAGATTGTGTAATTTCTGCCGCACTAGAAGGGAATGTACATCAGGCTCAGTCTTTCCCAGTGCTGCTTGGTGTGAGTGGATGGGTGCACTCTCCACACAAGCCATTAAGATGGTGTAAGTTGTTTCTCCACCCACTGTGTATCTGCCCAGCTCCCTAGAACAGCAGAGAAAAGTGGTGTTCTATCTTTATACATCCTGCACAAGGCTGGAGGGAGCAGTTCTCGCAACATGTATATAAAAGGACCCTGGTTTTCCCAAAGAGCTGAGCAGCTGCATCTTCAGTTGGAGTCAAGAGCAACAGTGAGTTCTCAGCACTTCTATAAATCAGACCCTTTATTTAGGTGCCAAACGTGGTCTTGACCCAGATCCTCAAAAGGTATGTAGGTGCCTAATTCCTATTGAAATCAATGAGAGTTAGGCACTTAAATACCGCTAAGGATCTGGGCCTTACTTTAGGAACCCATTTTGTTTTAAATCTTGGTCCAAGTGTGTAGCTGTAAATGACCCCATGTTTCTAGTGTGTGCCACTCAATTAACACCAGAAAGGTGTACAAATACATCTATTTTTCCTGTGTGATACACTCTTCTTGGAACTCCTAGAGTCCCAGAAAACAAAGAACTCCTCTCTGCAGCCCATAACAGCTGTGGAACCCTTCCTTCCCCAGGCTTCCAATGTCCATGATTTCAATCTCCTAACATGTGAAAACTTCCGCTAATGTATGCTATACAGATTACTACTACTTCACACATAGCTTTCCAAAACTACCATAGGTGTCCCTTTAGTTTGGCAGGTACTCAAACCCATATGTCTTCATGCAAGGGGGTCTTGGCAACATGGAATTTGCATGGACTAATATAAGAACTCATAAATTCTTCTGGTATACCAATGACAGCAGGATAAAAATTTGGATGAATGATTTACTGATGTGTTCAGAGGATAAAATGCACCATACTGTGAATCCTCCTTTTTCCCCACTTCTGGTTATTGCAACAAGACCCAAATTGGGACTCTTATGGAAATGCTTAGTTTTCAAAATAGTCTAACTTACATTAAAAGGGTTATGGTGCATTATATATTACTTCTCTATACTTAAGTTACAATCAACTTTAATATTTGTTATCTTGCAGTGTTGTTGTTGCCATGTCAGTCCCAGGAGAGACAAGGTGGGTGAGGTAATATTTTTTATTGGACCAACCTCTGTTGGCAAGAGAGACAAGTTATCAAACTACACAGAGCTCTTTCTCAAGTCTGGGAAAGATACTCCGAGTATCATGGCTAAACACAAGGTCGAACTGACAGGTTAGCATAAATAGCACACATTCTAAGGGACCATTCAAGGTGAAGTGGCTTGTTCACACCCCTATAATCAGGACAAAAAGTAGGGTGGGGAGTTAGTGGCTTACCGATTGTTGTAATAAGCCATAGATCCAGTGTCCTCATTAAGAGCATGATTTTTAGTGTCTAGCAAAGTTATGAATCAAACAACTACAACCCATATTTGATGGGGACTCCATCCTGAAAGAAATATTTCCTGAACCCCTTCTTCTGGCCTTCGAACAGCACCCAACCTCTCCAAACTTATCACCAGAAGCAAGCTCCCTACAGACGAGGACACACCAATTCAAAGGGGCACCAGACCCTGCCAGAACAACAGATGCAAAACCTGCAGACACATCTCAAGTGCTACAATGATCAACACCCCCTACGACACCCACTTTAAGATCCCTGGTTCCTACACATGCCTATCACAAAATGTGGCTTACCTCATCCAGTGAATTAATGCCCCAATAACAGTTATGTGCAGGGCCGGCTTTAGGACGTGAGGGGCCCGATTCAAAAGAGCTGCTGCAGAAATGCTGCTGAAGATGGCGGCAATTTGGTGACAGCTCAATTGGTTGCAGCTGTTTCTGGTGGCACTTTGGTGGAGGATGCAGGGCCCCTCTTCCAGACGCTGCGGGGCCCTCTGAGGCACAGGGCTCGATTCCCAGGGGAATAGCCCTAAAGCCAGCCCTGGTTTTGTGGGTGAAACCAGATGATAACCACATTCTCAAATGAACTCACATAAGAAAATGATACAAGAGAAAAACACCATATCACCTGTAGATAAACACTTTTCACAAAGCGATCTCTCTGTATGTGACCTATCAGTCCTCATCCTCAAAGGACATCTGCACAACACTTTCAAAAGGCAAGCCTGGGAGCTTAAATTCTTAACTTTGCTAAACACTAAAAATCATGGTCTTAATAAAGATACTGGATTTATGGCTTATTACAACAATCTGTAAGGCACTAACTCCCTCTTCTTGTCCTATGACTATTTTAACTTAATGGTCCCTTAGAATATGTTTTAACTACTTATGCTAAACTATCTGCTCAATTTTGTATTTAGCTTTAACACTCTGAAGACCTTTCGCAGACCTCATAGACTCATAGACTCTAGGACTGGAAGGGACCTCGAGAGGTCATCGAGTCCAGTCCCCTGCCCTCATGGCAGGACCAAATACTGTCTAGACCATCCCTGATAGACATTTATCTAACCTACTCTTAAATATCTCCAGCGATGGAGATTCCACAACTTCCCTTGGCAATCTATTCCAGTGTTTAACTACCCTGACAGTTAGGAACTTTTTCCTAATGTCCAACCTAAATCTCCCTTGCTGCAGTTTAAGCCCATTGCTTCTTGTTCTGTCATTAGAGGCTAAGGTGAACAAGTTTTCTCCCTCCTCCTGATGACACCCTTTTAGATACCTGAAAACTGCTATCATGTCCCCTCTCAGTCTTCTCTTTTCCAAACTAAACAAACCCAATTCCTTCAGCCTTCCTTCATAGGTCATGTTCTCAAGACCTTTAATCATTCTTGTTGCTCTTCTCTGGACCCTCTCCAATTTCTCCACATCTTTCTTGAAATGCAGTGCCCACACAATACTCCAGTTGAGGCCTAACCAGCGCAGAGTAAAGCGGAAGAATGACTTCTCGTGTCTTGTTTACAACACACCTGTTAATGCATCCCAGAATCACGTTTGCTTTTTTTGCAACAGTATCACACTGAAGGAAGAGCTCTGTGTAGCTTGAATGCTTGTCTCTCTCACCAACCAAAGTTGGTCCAATAGACGATATTATCTCACCCACTTTGTCTTTCAAGGATCTCCTCTCCCCTAGTTTCCATTCAATATGAACCCCTACTATTTTAACCCCTTTTTCCAAAAACCCTGAAGTTGCTGAATTCTTCCTTAGAATAAGTCATTCTGTGCTTTGAAGGAATAAACAAATCTCTTTTCCTGGAGAAGTGTACATTTCAAGATGAATAGACCATTTTAACATTGTAACAACAATGCTTCGCCAAGAATGCAGAGATTGATAGTTTCTCAAAAAATTAAAAGTATTTTAAGACATATTTGGTTAACGAAATATCTCAGGTTTCCCACCCAGCCTCAACAGTTGGCTTTTGCTGCACTAACCACTGCTGTTAAATTACATACTGCACACTCCACTTATGATGGTCATGGTTATAATGGACAATTGGTTGTAGCGGACAAAAACAGATCTCCCAAACCAAGCATATTAAATTCAAGACATTCCTCTCCGGCTATAACAGACAAAGTTTGGTCATAGATGACAATTTCTGGGCTTTTTTTGAACACTGAGAGTGGACTGAATAGCAGAGAGAGCTGGTGAGGGAAGTCACAGGAATATTGTATTTTAAAAACATATTATCCTTTACTGGGCTGGTTTTGGAAGTTTTGCCATTCTGGCACTCTTAATCAGCCTGACACACCACTGCGTACCAGATTGGTGTGGCCCTCTCTGCAACCCCCTTGCTTTTGCACTAGAAAAGACCTCAAATGAGAAGTAATGCCACAGGGAGTGTGAGAGACTGTCTCTGGGTCACAATTTCTTCCCCAGGCTTCTCCTGAGGTGACATAGCTTCAGAATGCCCCATGTACCAGGGCAGAGTCCAAAGGCTCAGTTGAGTTAAAAATGACATCATCATTTTTAAATGTACCTGTCTAAAGTTCAATTCCTGTTTTTATTTATACTTGCTGTTTTTATACCTGGTTATAAAATGTAACAATTCTAACTGAAAGATGAACCTGCAGCTGCCAGGAATGTGAAATAATTATTCTTTGCAGCAGAGCTGGGGAATTTTTTTCAGACAACAGTTTATTTGCCAAAAAATGCACTTTCAGATCGACGGAAACTTTTCATGAATTCCATGAATGATTTTGACTGAAGAAAAAAAAAAGAAGAAAATTGAAAAGCTGAATTGTTTTGTTTTGTCATTTTCAAAACAAAACATTTTGACTTTTTGTTTGAAATGACATTTCATCTAGAAATTTAGCTAGATTTATTTCAAAAAACAAAAATATCTTTTTGCAGATTGATAGAGCACCGACAATGCTAGATCTGCAAAGTCCTTGCATGTTTTTGAGTTTGTGGACAGAACCTGTCTGGATGCTGTGAAAGGGTGGTAGAGTAGGACAGGTGTATTGCATCCTCCTGTTCCCACACAAATCCATTTAAGCACAATCATTACATGTTCTAGAACAGCAATTTTCAACCTTTTTTCCATCTGCAGACCCCTAAAAAATTTCATATGGAAGTGCAGACTTCTTTGGAAATTTTAGACATAGTCTGCAGCCCCCGCAGGGGTTTATAGACCACAGGTCTGCTTTAGGTTATTTAGACTATGAGCCATTCAAACCACAGCTTTGACTTTCCAATGTCTGTAAAGCACCTATTACACTCTGGCTATACAAACAATTAAAATTCATGAATAATATAAGGTAATTTTCTTATTGCCTTGCAGCCATGACACAGGTGCTGTGGAGTTTGTCCTTTGATTGTAGAACTGACAATAACTTTCAATTGGAAATAAAATGCATAACATTCAAACTGCATTTTTTTAACTTGGTATTTTTTACTATTATAACAAATCAGCATATCTCAGGAACTTGTATAAGTAAGTTCATTGTTGGAAATTAAGCAATACCTTTTAAACGGCATAATCCTGTGACATAAGTCCCAACAAATCATACTGACTTCAGTGGAAAGATGCTTAGCACTTCACAGGCACAAGCCCAAGTTAAGCATATTTGTATCAATTACTACATTTCTGCAACAGGTACAAAACCTCACAGGTGGGATTTTCAAAAATGCTCATCTTTGGCCTAACATTGATCCCGTTGAATCCCCTTGGGTGTTTTATTATTGACTTCAATAGGAGCAGAGGCAGGCCAATGGTGAGGGTGTTTTGAAAATCCTCTCCTATACTAGTTGGCCTTTATGACCATTGAGACTGTGACATTAAGTCTGAAGGTCAAATGTGAGACTTCTTTGGAGGGGGGGAAAGAAAATGGAAAACAATTTTTCAGATTGCATGTGGTAAAAGCTTCATCTCCTAATAGTTGCAAAGTTCAAATGCAACTTCTGTGTTCTTTTCTGGTGGACTTTCTAGTGAAATAATAAAGACTTATTTGGGGATTTGTTTTAAAACAGATCCCTTATTCCAAAGAAGGGTAAAATAGAGTGATTTTTTTATCCAATCGAAGGCCTGATTCTGCTTTCATGGAAGTCAATGACTAAATTCCTATTGATTTCAGCGGGTGCAGGATCCTCCCCCAAATTAATTTTGAACTAAAATTGGGCAATTTTTTCTTAATAAAAAGAAAGTTAAATTTCTGATCAGGACTGGTTCTGTATACAGCTTTTGATGGGGAAGAGTAACAGACAGAACTGAGTTTCAGCAATCAATGTTAAATAATAAAAAATTAAAAGGGAGAGCCATTCTGTCAATACCACTCCTGTAACAAAGGGAATGCTTGTTTTATATTGATTAGCTCCTGTTAAATAATGTATTACTGCTTCACAACCATGTAAGCTCTCACAGGGTTATTTATTGCAAGCAGTGGCAGTACAGAACTGCTCTTAGTGAACTACAAGATCAATACTGTATCTGTAAACATGCTTGCAAATGCAGTCCCACAGCTCACCATCAAGTCTGCTGCTGCTCCATTAAGCCAGAATAGTGTGAAATAAGGCAGGTTGTTACATTCTGTATATCTTCTTCACCACCTTTCCAGACAACAATAAACTGCTGCAGCTGTTAAATTAGACTCCATTCAAGAAATGACTGTCTGGTGCATTTCTACCTACTGTTTACAAATCTATGAGAAAAGGTTCCACTAATCATTTAAGCCACTTACAACATACTGGATTTCTATTTAAGGGCAGAAAATTATCAGTTTCCCCGTGTTCAATCACCAAAGTTAGCCATTTATTTGTGAAGCTGAAAAACATGTTTAAAACCAGGGCACTCAGAACTTCTAAACAGTGGATGTGGCATCACTTACTCACCCCCTAAAAACAAAGGAACTACCCATGATGTTTGCCCCCATGACATCATTCACTCTGTTTTGTGTCAGTCTTGTTTATTTAGATTGTAAGCTCTTCGGAGCAGGAACCATCTGTTACTGTATCTGTAAAGTACCTAGCAAATGGGGCCCCATTCTTGGTTGGCCCTTATGCACTACCATAATAAACGTGATATATTAATAATCTCCTCAAACAGGCCCTTTGGAATTTTCCCACTGAAGGCTGGACTTGTCAAATGAGTATAAGGGAATTAGATGCCCAACTCTAATGGAAATTCAGTGGAAATTGGGCATATGGGACCTAGATCCTTAAAAGAATATAGGCTCCTAACTTCCATGTAGTAAGATCTGGGCAAAATTCCTTTAAAAGTGTTAGCCTGAGGCAGTGGACTGGCCAAGTGAAGTGCCTCACTCCTATGAGAAAGAGAGAGAATGTGTGTGTGTGTAGAAGGGGCTACAACACAGCCCAAGCAAATGAAGACTAATCTGAGTGCAGGGACCAGCACTGAGTGTAGCACACAGTTAAACTATAGATTATATTAATGATGCACTTTTGAAAGGGCTGAGCCTTATTTTTCCATTTTTGGGTGGTAATCTGAGGGTTTATCGGGACCATGGTATGATTTTACTAAGCCAAATTCCCTGACTTGGATGAGTATTGAGTCTTTTCCCATAACAGTGTCTTTTATTTTTCCTCTGAGATAATTTGGTTCATGCACAACAGGAGTGTAACTGTTTGTCACCACTTGCATGCTAAGCATGTGATGAATTGTGCTCTGTTTTATGATACAAGACTTGATCCTGCATGGTGCTGAGTGCTGTTGACTCCCCCTGAGGTTCACAGAAGTAAATGGGATTTGAGGGCCCTCAGCACTTTGCCGGATAGCTTAAAAGATAAAACAATACAGGACAAACGGTGATGTACAGATTAACACATATAATAACATTACACCCAAACTGGTCTGATCTGATAATGTGTAATTTGTTAATGTATATAAATAGTTGCATCTAATCTTTAGGTCCAATGAAAATTCTTCGGTAAAGTCTTAGGTGAGTGTCTTTACTGTAGTCTGTGTCCTCTGTCTGCCAGCTGAAAATAATATCAACCAATTACAATACGTGGCTCCATGCAAGCCAGAGACATGGAACTTAATGGATAAACTAGATGATGTTCTATAATTAGTAACAATTGGAAATGCAGACGGATGCTGAAAGGAATTATTTCATGTTAATTTTGAATCCCACCAAATGGAAAAGAGCATGCTGTAAACTATGCTTTCAGACCTGAATCTTCAGTTCAGCTCAGCTCAAAACCTGGGCAGGGCACCAGGTCGCTTTGCAAGGTTCCAATGATAACCCTTCAAAGGAAGATGGCTGGCAGTGGCATATAGAACATTTCACTGAAAAAGCATGTTGGTTCAGGATGGGAGTGGCTCCAAGATGGGAATGGCTAAAAGTTGTTACCTTTTGAAATCTATTCTGTAGTTTATGGAACATGAGTTAATGGTTTCACTAGTGGGCTGGTGTCCACATGACAGAAACCACCATCTGTCAGTCTTTGGGGAGAGTGAGCATGGAACTGAATTATCTTCTTTCTTTTAGAAGTGATTGCTTCTGTAAGGGTTATATAATAGAGAGGGAAGTGTATACAGAAAATTGCACAATTCATGCTGTCCAGGCTGAGTGACCAGAAGACCTTGGTCCCAAGGCTTATCCATATGGAGCTTGTAGGAGCTATAGAAGAAATCCCTCCTTTGTACAAAGGAAAAGGGTTTTACTTCTTATACTTCCTGATCCCAAAAGCAAAATGGGGTCGCTGGCCCATTTTATATCTAAGGGAGCTAAACAAGTTCCTCTAAAATCAAAATTACATATGGTCATTTTAGCTTCCATTATTCCTTCCTTGGAGCCAGGGGACTGGCATAGTGCTCTTGACTTAAAGGACACTTACTTCCATGTGGTGATTCATCAGAACAACAGAATATTTCTGAGATATAGCATCAGCGGTTGCCATTATTAGTTCACAGTGCTCCCTTTTGGTCTCTCAGCTGCCTTGCAGATATTTACAAAACATGTGGTGCTGGTAACAGCATTCCTTCAGAGGTCCAGGTCCATGTTTTTCCTTACCAGGATGACTGGCTGACAATAGGTCAAACCACATCACAAGTATTGTCCAGTATAAGTGTAATCTGATCCATCTTCGATGCACTCAGCCTGTTGATCAAGTCAATCTTGTCTCTGATACAGAAAATAGAATTTATTGGAGTGGTTCTTACTACAGCAGGCAGCTGCTTGCAATGCAAAATCTTAAAGACTTGAAGGTGTATTCCATCACCATGGTCATAAACTGTTTAAGGCTACTGAGACACATGGCAGCATACACTTGTGTACTCCAATACACCAGGCTACGTTTCAGATTCCTTCAAAGCTGGCTGGCCAAAGTGTATTCACCAACAAGCACCACATAGATATATGGTAGTACACATACCAAATCTGATCTCATCTGAGTGCATTATTAAGAATTATTGCTGCTGCAAGTGTATTACTTTCATTGTAATAAGGCTTAGGATACAGGACCCTATTATGCTAGGTGCTATACAATCACAGAATGGGGTTTTAGATATACGGCCTTATATCAGAAAATGTTTGATGCAAAGTGCCTATTCCAAAAGTATATCTCAACTTGTGGGTGTAGAATGAAGTAAATTATTCATTTCCAATATATATTTAAATCCTCTTCAGATCAAAACTGTTCAGCATGCTATACATATTAATATCAGTGGATTGTGTGAACCTAAAATAATACATTACAACAATCTCATGTTTCTTAGGCAAAAGGTTCTTGAACAATATGTCAGCTTTTGCTTTGCCCTGGAAACTTCCTTTTCCCACAGCTTTATTGTGTGTGCCAAGAGTGACTTAACCCTGAAATTATTTGTTACATTTGAACAATGAACAAACCAAGCTTACTAAGAAAAGGGGGGGGGGATGCAATATCATTAGCAAGGAGTAGAGCAGAGGACTCTGACATCAGCCTTGAGTGGTTCATCCACAAGTTTTTGCAGTCTTTGGGAAACATCTCTTGTCTGTTAAGTAGTATAGGATTTTTGCTGTATCCAAAAGGGTTATATTAGCTGTGCTAGTAGGAACATGCTGGATTCTCTGCCTTAAAATAGGGCCCTATGTTAAGATGTTAATCAACTGACTGAAACATAGTTGATCATATGCATTTAAAATGTCAACAATTCTTGGGGACATATCTCACCAGTGGTTTATAAGCAGAACTTTCCCTGTGGAAATCAGTGGGGAGTTGTGCTTAAAAATCAATGGCCATTAGAAAATAAGTCTAATGTGACGAACATGTATTCATTTTAATATGTATTCACTTCTAAGCTGCCCATTTTCTTTGCAATGGGGAAATAAATCTTTTTGGGGGAAGACAAAGAGGAGAAATCTTTGCAGTAGGTTTCAGAAACAATTGGTGGATGTAAGAGCTGTTCAGAGATTCTGTCAACATATTTCTCTGCAGGTGTTTACATTTTATCAGGTACATTTATCCAGAGAACACCACACAAAAAGAAACCATCATGGTTCAGCCAGGGTCGGGGAAGGTCTGAAGGTTAACCTAAACCAAAGATCCTAGGGGAAATTATTCTTAATGAAAACTGACATATATATGCTCTTGGCACCTTTAGTAACAACTGACATAGTTTTCATCTGAACCAAGAAATATTTAAGCTGTGCAACAAACTCTGAACAAATTTTGTACTGAGTGACGTTAACCACAGAAGAAAACTGAATTCACATGCTTTTTTCCCCCTGCTGACTCCATTACCTAGTAGAACTGGTTTACACTTATCTGACCCTGGCATCACCCTTTCTTTCAAAGCCATTATATTTAATGGATTTTCATGAGGAGCAATTTGGGGTGTTGCCTAGTCATTGTCTCAAACCAGATATATTAGGCCAGATTTATTCCTGGTGTGAGGCCATTGAACTCATAGGGCACATTTAACTCATTCATTTTCATAAAGGGCTGTAATGGGGAAGAATGTTTCAGTTGCATTTGACAGTTGACCCGAGTTATGCCACCTGGCACCAGCTGAGGATGTGGCCCTTCACACCTCACAATCAGCAGGAGGCAGGTTACAGATCACAACATCTTTATTTAAATAATGGAGAGCTGGGAGGCTTTTCAGAGCTGTATGTCATGAATCTTGTTACATAAGAACATGTGCCATGTTAATAACAGGTATTGATATTATTTTTATTTGAGTGGTCTCAACTAAGATAAAGCCTCATTGAGCTACAGATTTTCCCTGAACCAAAGAGTTTAGAGTCTAAATAGACATGTCACTGAAAAGCTGGGAGAAAGGGGGAGTTAGCTGCATTTCACACCTAGGGAACTAAGGTACAAAGAAGTTAAATCAGTTGCACAAAGTCATAGAGGAAGTCTGTGGCAGAACTAGGAACTGAATTCAGGTCTCCTCCTGTAGCCCATTCCAATACCTTATTCACAAAATTGTTTCCTTGTTGATGTAGCCCAGTACTGAATTTCTAATCTCTCTTGGTGGATGTCCCAGACTGTCATGAAAATGGAGCATACTTTAATATACCATCTAACACTAGTGTAAAATCATTTGATGGCAGGTGATGTATTTTCTACATAGTTACATGCTGCTGTTGTATAGCTGAATGAACATGTATATTCCCTTAAACCAGTTCCGGCTGGTGAATAAACAGGTCTTAGAACACTTCTATTACTTAGAATAGAACTTACCATAGAAAATGTCTGGAGATGTATATGTATGTGTGTGTTGTGTGTTTACGGAAGAGACAATTAATAAAATATTATTGATACAGCACTTTGACTCCTTATTTAATCTTATTTAAACCTCAACATCATTTTATATTCTTCAAAGCGCTGGCAATAACTCCAATAACTACTTAGAATATCATTAGTTCTGAGCAGCCGTTATGATATATGCTGATATTTGTACTAACAATCAAACCATTTGCCTATTCAGTATCAGCAGCCTAGTGGAGCAGTCTAAGCATGTTCCGAACCTTTCAATGACAGAAGTATTCAGGATAGGTCTATCATTTATTTACCTGCTGTTCATACTACTGACTGATGGGTGGATACATAGCTCAGCTCCAAGTCTCCAGCACTAATTGGTATGAGAACTGATAAATTCTCAGCATTCCAGTCTTATATGTACTGAGGCTCCATCAGTGGGGTCCCTCCCCCAGAAATGGTGACAGCACTGATAGCTTAACCCTGTCTTGAGAGAGTAGAGGTTTGGAGTGTATCATTCTGAGTACTTCTTTGACAGAGTTAGATTTTTTCCTCTCTTATCAGTTCCAGAAAGGACTTTGCAGAGTTCTGTATGCAGGAGAGAGATATTACAGAATTCTACAAACATCAGTAATGTTGTCTTTTTAAACCTGGAGTCAGAAAATACTGTTCTGCTTTTACAAATAACCTCATTAAAATACAATTAAAAAATAGTCAGTTGCTACTCCTGCAGCATTTCCATGATGACTTTAATGTAGCTCCTTTGAATTTTCCCTTCTATTTTTGTCTCTATAAAGGATTCCAATCCCTACCTCCATACGTTTTGCTCAAGCCAGGACTCTGGCTATCCAAAGTAACTCCTATCTGTCAGGCAAACCTTTGATTTCAGTGCAGTTCTCTTACACTATGATAGACAAAGTACTATGATGCACAGAGTAAACAAACTGGGGGAGGGGGAACAACCAGAAACATTTTTTTCTCCAATCTCTTTCATTTATCATTATCTCAAGTGTTATTTGTAACCATAGTAAGTGAAAAAATATTCTGATCTGAGTGTGATGTGTAAATTGATTGTATCCCTATAAGGCACTCATCCCATTTAGCACTGCTACTGGAGCAGTAAAATATTTACATCTGGAGCCTAGGGTGGTGTTGTCCTATTTACTGTCCATCAGGAGGCAATGCAGAGCACGACAATAAATAAAACAAATCTTCAGCATATATCTCCTTGCATTCCCAAATGTATAACTGTCTGGCTAGCTGATTACATGATAATTTGAAAATATAGATGTCCCTTTCTATGCTGGCCTCATGGATATCGATCTATTGTGTCACTCTAAAGCAGGAGTTATGAAATTGTTAACCAAGGCTAAATATAGGGTCTGACTAAGGGGAATTAAGATTTTCTGGTATCACTTGGGAAGAGGACTCCTTCACATGCAAAAATAATGTTACTACAGGAACTGAAATATTCTAATCCATGAAATGATTAATTCTTAAGTGGTCTGGCAACTTTGCAATTAGTATTTACAGGTGAACACTGTTTAGAACCAGGATTAACGATATTAGAATCAGATCCAAAGTCACTGTAGTTGATGAGAATTTCCTCACTGACTGCAACAGACTTTAGTCCTGCCCCTTAGATTGTAAACCTTTCAGACACAGGCTGTATTTTAATATGTAATTTTACAGCCCCCAGCAGGATTGGGTCCTCTTTCTAACAGGAGTCTTTAAGTGCTATTATAATACAATAATAAACAAGTACAATAGCCATCAACCAATCTGAATCCCAGCACACACATGACTTATAGTGATAGAGTCAAGGAGCTCAATCTATTTAGTTTAACAAAGAGAAGGTTAACAGGTGACTTCATCACATTTTGTAAGTACCTACATGGGGAACAAATATATGATAATGGGCTCTTCAGTCTAGCAGAGAAAGATAGAACACAATCCAATGTGTGGACATTGAAGGTAGACAAATTCAGACTGGAAATAAGGTGTAAATTTTTGCTAGTGAGGGTAATTAACTAGTTGAACAAGGTCGAGGTGGAGTCTCCATAATTTACAATTTAAAAATCAAGATTAATATTTTTTTTCTAAAAGATCTGCTCTAGGAATTATTTTGGGGAAGTTCTATGGCCTATGTTACAGAGGAGGTCAGATTCGATGACCATAGTTTTGCTTTAGGCCTTGGACGCTATGAAACCATGTTACAGCTCGTTTGCACTAAGAACACTAGGCTAACATTTTCTCCGTTGATATATTGTTTGTATACATCATTACCTCCTTGTCATAGTTAACTCAAATGTGTTTTTTTTCTTTGCTACATTCATTGCTGCATTTATTATTTTTCAGCAAAGGCAACACGCTTGGTGCTACACAACACACAAAGATAAAGAGTGTCCACACTCTAAAAAGCTTCCATGTACCTGAAAACAGAAAATAAAGCTTTATAAACTTTTCACCACCTCAAAGGACACTAGCTCCTACATCATGCCATAGGAAGTATCAGGTCTGGATGTCACTGCACATTGAACCTTGACCTCTGCAACACCAGAAATACTTCTCCAGTAACTGTTGTGTGAAAATGTATGTAATTCAATCTGGCACCTCTGCTTCTGACTGTTGCTGATGAGGAGGATCTGTTGGTTTTAAGCATCTTCTTAGTGGAAACTAAGGTAAACCAAGTGCTGGAAGTGATAATCTTTAAAATAGAAATGCTCATGAAAGTGTGATGAGGACTATTCCCCTTCACCCTCGTATACTTTTCTTATGAAATGTTAGAATTAAAGCTATTTCTTCCTGTGGTTATTAAAATACTTGCTATCACAAGCTGCCATCCTATAGGCTACAGAACAACTCCCAATTGTTGGGAAACAATTCAAGGGTGGGAAGGAAGTTGCTACTTGACAACAGTTCCAAGAAAAAACACATGAAGCTATTCTTAGATGCAAAGTACAGTGAGGAACTTGCAGGATTCACTTTATAGAGGGATTTTGTTTTCTATTTCCAAGAACTGTGGCTACATATTTCTAAAGGGGATTTTTTAAAAAAATCCTGATATACATTAGTACTCAATTGGATGCACAGATCTGTGGAATTAGCAGCAACAGATGGTTAGATTGTTAAACCAAAGGTGAGCCTGGGAAAAGAAGCAATGTAATTAAATAGACCATCTAAGAGAATTCACCAACAGAAAGATCCGCTGAAGACTAGTAACAGGATGGATCTATCGAACATATAAATTTATATTTTTTCCATGGAGAATATTTTAAAAAGCAATAGTGGAATCTATGTTTCAACTTCATGTTTATATCCAAAGAACCACATTTATCACTGAATACAAATCATATCTTTTTACAGGTGAAACAATTAATTGTTTGCTAAAGAGTGGAAGATAGGTAACATAGCATGAGCAGCTCCTTGAATCATCCATATAGCCTTCAGCTGCCCCACGGGGGTCAGCTCATAAGGAAAATGAAGGCAAAGGCTTCTAAGTGCCTGTGTACTAGTGGGAGTTAAAGTGTCTGTCCCCTGATGATGTCCAGAACTTTTCCCTGCATCCTTTTCTACATTGTGGGCTGGAAGGAATTTTCTTCCTTCTGTTCTTCAAAGAATAAAAAGTAAAACTGGTTGAAAATTGGAATTTCTGCCCATCATTTTGATTTGGCTCAAAACCCCCAAATATTTTGATTCAGGTCAAGCTGACAGAAAATAATTAAACTTTCCAGATGGAAAATCAAAAAAATTCAGCAAAATAAAAAATGTCCACTTTATGGAAATTGCATCTGCCAGTGAAAAAAAACATGGATGGAAATTTTCTGACTAGTGCTACTGAAAACAAATTTAACTGCACTGCTTCTTAAAATATTATTTTCCCTATTAAACTGCATGGACCCAGCATCCTTACTTGTTCTCTAGCAAATTGTAACCCTCTAAGAGAAAAAAATACTTAATTTGGTGTCTGTTCCATTCTCAGTTGCTGTCTCTTTCCTACTTTTGTCCCTCTGGTATCATTGGTCTTGTCAGCCAGCATAGCAGTTTCACAGAAGGTGCAGAGAAGGGTAATGCAAGTGAGTACAGTTTTGGGGGTGTGGCTGCTATACAAAAAGACATAAAAAATACTACAACTGTTTAGCTTGGAAAGAGGTAAGCATGGCAGGGGATTATGACAGTGGACCATAAACATTATGGAAGTGGACAACTAGCCACTTCTCTTTATCTTTTCCTATCACACTAGAACCATAGGGTTAAGGTGATTCCTCATCACTGGTTTCAGTCACTTCTGTTTGTATAATACCCATTTTGTCAGCTAAAGCAGGCCTGCTTAAAGGGGTTCAGTGTGGGAGATGCAGACATTCTGGCATGTACTTCTGTATGGAACCTTAATGGTCTGTGCAAACCCACACTGGAGAGGAAGGGGTTAAGGAGCAGATCTGGGCCCACCTCCACACCTGCAATGCATACACAGGCTGGAGAAGGAGCTGAAAAGGGGAGCAGAATAGCTCACATGCAGACAACCAAGAAAGGCATGCAGACCTAACTCTGAAGCTCTGCAAAAATAGCACAGTTGGAGGCTTAGCTGTTAGAACCTCAATTACTAGTGGTATTCCTCACCTTTGATTTATTTTTACAATCCTTTGCTTTTCCCTCTTGTGTGGGGAGACCAGTAGGAAGTGATCCAGGAAGGCAACCATATAGCTCAGGGTGCAGGACTCAGCTGCCTACCTTTGGTTCCTTGAATCAGAATCTGGTTGAGAGGGTGAGTCTAGGTTCCCCTACCCACCCCCTCATAAGGTTGGAGGCAAAATGCCTAGTATCTCAGAGATAGGAGATTTAAGAGTAGGAAGAGCCCATACCCCAGGTCTGGAACTTTGGCCAGGTGAAATCTGAAGCCCCTCACTGGGCAATGGAATTAGCCTTTTGTTGGACTCTTTTCATACTTAGGAAGGAGTGGGTACAACTTGTGGCCCAGTTGGAGGGCTGAACCATAGAGGGTGACAAATCACCTCAGGGCTGAAGTGGCTATCAACAGGGATGCCAAGACAAAAAATTGCCTGTCATGGCCTCACCCTCACCTGACTTCAGCAACTGGACTGAAGTAGCTTTTATGGAGTGTCTCCCTTGTCCCTTGGGCTCTGGACATGACCTACAGTGTGCAAGCTGTGGCTAATATTAGCAAGAAACATCCTTTACACACACTGCATTATTTTATGCTCAAAAATATTTTTATTGCAAGCGAATTATACCAAGTAGCCATCCATCCATCCATCCATCCATCCAACTAGTTCAAGGAAAACACTAGCAACCATCCATGCTAGAAACACAAGTCATAATAAAAAGTTGACTACAGTCACCAATTGAGCAGACATTTCATGCAATAAAAACCCCTTAAGAGGAACATTAACAGTTGAATCTTGGGTGCATGGATGTGTAGATGGATTTGATCTGATAGGAAAATATTTGTTAAGAGTGGTGCTTCCCAGAAGAAACAGGTAGGAGACATGGTTGGACAGACCAAAAGAAAATAATAGTACTTGGAGGATGCTAGTGGGGGGGTCAATACTATGCCTGTAACAGAACTGTACCATTCTCCCATGAAATTTTCAGTGGAAAATTATGGACAGCTTCAAAATGAACAAGAGAAACAGATAATAGTGTAAGAGAACAAATACTAGGGGAATAACTCATGAACTAGTGATAAGAACATAAAGTAAGTCAGTCTGAGGGAGTTTCTAAGGTGGTCTGTGTGCAAGAAAAATGTAATAGGAAATTGTGGAATGTACACAGAAGATTTGCATTAATTTGGTTGTCATAAACAGATAAGTAAGAGTTAATAGAACAAAAGTGCTTCATATCTCTTTTGCCTGGAAAGGGTTAACAAGAACAGTGAGCCTGGCTGTCATCTGACCAGAGGACCAATCAGGGGACAGGATACTTTCAAATCTTGAAGGAGGGAAGTTTGTGTGTGTGCTGTTAGTTTTTGGTTGTTGTTTACTCTAGGGGCTCAGAGGGACCAGACGTGCAACCAGGTTTCTCTCCAATCTCCCTGATACAGGTTCTTATAGATCCAGAATAGTGAGTACTAGGTGATAAGGCGAGTTAGGCTTATGCTTGTTTTCTTTATTTGCAAATGTGTATTTGGCTGGAAGGAGTTCAAATGTGTATTTGGCTGGAAGGATTTTAATTTATACTTGAATACTTAGGCTGGGAGGGTATTCCCAGTGTCTATAGCTGAAAGACCCTGTACCTATTCCATTTTAAATTTACAAAGAATTTTTACTGTTTTTCTCTCTTTAATTAAAAGTTTCTTGTTTAAGAACCTAATTGTTTTTTTATTCTGGTGTGAGACACCAGGGGACGGGGTCTGGATTCACCAGGGAACTGGTGGGGAGAAAGGAGGGAAGCGGAAGAGAAAGGCTAATTTCTCTCTGTGTTAAGATTACTGTCTCTCTCAGGGAGAATCTGGGAGGGGAAGAGAGAAGGAGGGGTGAAGGTGCATTTTCCCCTCTGTTTTAAGATTCAAGGAGTTTGAATCACAGTGATCTTCCAGGGTAACCCAGGGAGGGGAAGCCTGGGAGAGGCAACGGTGAGGGAAAAGGTTTACTTTCCTTGTGTTAAGATCCAGAGGGTCTGGGTCTTGGGGTTCCCCGGGCAAGGTTTTGGGGGGACCAGAGTGTACCAGGCACTGTAATTCCTGGTTGGTGGCAGCGTTACAGGTTCTAAGCTGGTAATTGAGCTTAGAGGAATTCATGCTGTTACCCCATCTTTGGGACGCTAAGGTTCAGAGTGGGGAATTATACCATGACAATGGTGAATCTTCATTTATAAATATTGTTCCATGAGGATGATACACTCTTTCCAATAGTACCTGACAGAGAAGTCCTAGCTGTTATTAAACACTTCTCATTGGACCTTGCTGGGTTTACATATGGCATTTCCCAGGCATTCACACTGGCTCTGGTGGCTTATCTGTAAAATGGAGATGATATTTACCAACCTTGTAACTCTCTTTGAGATTTATTGATGAAAAGCACTATATAAGAGTGAAGTATTATTATTATTTTCCATTTAATGGCTTGATTCTTAGCTCTACTATACTAGTGTTATCAAGCATAATTCAGTTAAAATCAGGGTTAAAAACTGGTGTAATGAAAGGGAAAATCAGGTGACTTGAAAATTTTTGTGAGAAACTTAGGTTGAAGTATCATCTCTTATGGAAAAATCCTACAGAATTTAATAGGAATGAAACCTGTAGGGTTCTATGGAAATTAAATAGGATTCTATAAAAATTGCTCAAAAACATATAGATGTAATAATACTCTTTCATACAGTGCTTTTAAGTGATCCCACAGAATGTAATAGAGAATTATATCCCTGCTATCAGATCTTTATTACTATTATTTAATATTTATGTTGTAGTAGCATCTAGATGCCACACTCAAATTTGGACCAATTGTGCTTGGCATCATACAAACTCATAATAAAGGATAGTTCCTGCCCCAAAATGCTAGGTTCATGTAAAAATTCTCCAGAAAGTTTCTTAGTCTCCAGATTATTATGCAGGTGAAACCTATGGGCTTAGAGGTGAGTTTTTTGTTTTAAGCATAAATTTGCATAGTATTGCATATGATATTCAATTCTTTTTTGCCAACTATTGAATTAAAGATTGCATGATTCCACTGTTCATGCCTCCCTGCCCCACTGTGGCTGTGGCAAGTAGTTAATTCCTCTTGGAAAGACTCAGGCAATCAGTTTATTTACCAGCCAGAAAGTACACCTAGCAATTTCACTGCACAAAAGGAGATGCTGTCTTGTCAGGAAGATTTTTGCTCCTTTATGCAAGCTGTGCCATCTGTTGAATAAATATAGGCATGTGAAAGTTCAAAGTATGCTGTGCGTAATAACAGGCAATGCTACTGTACATTGTGTTGACTCTTGGAATTAGGACAGCTACAGTCTCCTATTATGTAGTTGTAACGATGTTATTAGGAGTATAGCAACTTTTTTTTTAAAAAAGTCACCAATTCAAATTATTTCAAATAAATAGAATATAGATTAATGGTTTTGTTGGATATGTATTGTATATGTTTTATATCCTTCCATGAAATATTACCCCTCCCCTCAGAAAAGTTATGGATAAACCTGAAACCTGAAAAGTCTGGTTTGAGTATAAAAACCCTAAAAAAATACAAATTGAAGGCTGACACTCAATTTAAAATGAGTTAAGATGTCGATTTTGGCCTTGGCATTGAATTTTCTGGTTTGTATCATCAGACAGACACTAAGCCATTGCACATACTTTTTAGCCATGATTTTTAGCCATCATAGTGTATTTGCTTCTGTTTTCTTTTCAGAAGACAGAGAGAAACAAATTATTGAATTGATAAGTATAGGCTGCTCTAGTCTTTCTTTCAAATATATACAAATGTATACTTAACACTTTTAGGTCTTTTTGTTTGTTTTGTTGGCTGTCTCCCTACCTCTCAGAGACTCATAGAGTCTAGGACTGGAAGGGATATTGAGAGGTCATCGAGTCCAGTCCCCTGCCCTCATGGCAGGACCAAATACTGTCTAGACCATCCCTAATAGACATTTATCTAACTTACTCTTAAATATCTCCAGAGATGGAGATTCCACAACTTCCCTAGGCAATCTATTCCAGTGTTTAACTACCCTGACAGTTAGGAACTTTTTCCTAATGTCCAACCTAAATCTCCCTTGCTGCAGTTTAAGCACATTGCTTCTTGTTCTATCATTGGAGGCTAAGGTGAACAAGTTTTCTCTCTCCTCCTGATGACACCCTTTTAGATGGGTGAAATCTAAAACTGCTATCATGCCCCTCTCAGTCTTCTCTTCTCCAAACTAAACAAACCCATTTGTTTCAGCCTTCCTTCATAGGTCATGTTCTCAAGACCTTTAATCATTCTTGTTGCTCTTCTCTGGACCATCTCCAATTTCTCCACATCTTTCTTGAAATGCGGTGCCCAGAACTGGACACAATACTCCATTTGAGGCCTAACCAGTGCAGAGTAAAGCGGAAGAATGACTTCTCGTGTCTTGTTTACAACACACCTGTTAATGCATCTCAGAATCATGTTTGCTTTTTTTGCAACAGTATCACACTGTTGACTCATATTAAGCTTGTGATCCACTATGACCCCTAGATCTCTTTCTGCCATACTCCTTCCTAGACAGTCTCTTCCCATTCTATATGTGTGAAACTGATTGTTCCTTCCTAAGTGGAGCACTTTGCATTTATCTTTATTGAACTTCATCCTGTTTACCTCAGACCATTTCTCCAATTTGTCCAGATCATTTTGAATTTTGATCCTGTCCTCCAAAGCAGTTGCAATCCCTCCCAGTTTGGTATCGTCCGCAAACTTAATAAGCGTACTTTCTATGCCAACATCTAAATCGTTGATGAAGATATTGAACAGAGCCGGTCCCAAAACAGACCCCTGCAGAACCCCACTTGTTATACCTTTCCAGCAGGATTGGGAGCCATTAATAACTACTCTCTGAGTACAGTTATCCAGCCAGTTATGCACCCACCTTATATTAGCCCCATCTAAATTGTACTTTCCTAGTTTATCTATAAGAATATCATGCAAGACCGTATCAAATGCCTTACTAAAGTCTAGGTATATAACATCCACCTCTTCTCCCTTATCCACAAGGCTCGTTATCCTATCAAAGAATGCTATCAGATTAGTTTGACACGATTTGTTCTTTACAAATCCATGCTGGCTATTCCCTATCACCTTACCACCTTCCAAGTGTTTGCAGATGATTTCCTTAATTACTTGCTCCATTATCTTCCCTGGCACAGAAGTTAAACTAACTGGTCTATAGTTTCCTGGGTTGTTTTTATTTCCCTTTTTATAGATGGGCACTATATTTGCCCTTTTCCAGTCTTCTGGAATCTCCCCCGTCTCCCATGATTTCCCAAAGATAATAGCTAGAGGCTCAGATACCTCCTCTATTAACTCCTTGAGTATTCTAGGATGCATTTCATCAGGCCTTGGTGACTTGCAGGCATCTAACTTTTCTAAGTGATTTTTTACTTGCTCTTTTTTTATTTTATCTTCTAAACCTACCCTCTTCCCGTAAGCATTCACTATATTAGACATTCCTTCAGACTTCTCAGTGAAGACCGAAACAAAGAAGTCATTAAGCATCTCTGCCATTTCCAAGTCTCCCGTTACTGTTTCCCCCTCCTCACTGAGCAGTGGGCCTACCCTGTCCTTGGTCTTCCTCTTGCTTCTAATGTATTGATAAAAAGTCTTCTTGTTTCCCTTTATTCCCATAGCTAGTTTGAGCTCATTTTGTGCCTTTGCCTTTCTAATCTTGCCTCTGCATTCCTGTGTTATTTGCCTACATTCGTCCTTTGTAATCTGATCTAGTTTCCATTTTTTATATGACACCTTTTTATTTTACTTGTCATAACTTTTTTTTTCTTTCCAGTACCTATAATCAGATGAAGCAAGACAATTCAAGAGTATAAACACATTGTAGCATTTAGTGCTGTATACATTTTACAAAGGTGTTTTTAAAATATTGTTTCATGCTCACATGTAAGAGCTCAGTGACAGAGTAGGTGCCCAGAGCATTGAGGTGCTGATTCAGCAAAGTGCTTAAGCACATGCTTAACATTAACTGCATGCTTCAGTTCATTTCTATTCAGCAAAACATCTAAACACATGCCTACATCCCATTGAAATCAAAGTGAAAGCGAGTGCTTTCCTGATTCACCTCTGAACCTTCTAATATGAGACCCTTGCAAAGCAATGGACATTACTTTATTTGATAATACAATATTAATGATGAATTATTTTATTGAGGTTTGTATTGTAGCTGTATCCAGAGGGCCCAGTAAGAGATCAAGGCTCTAAATATACATATAATGGAAAGATAGATCCTTCTCCAATGAGCATGCTGCCTAACTGTAAGATGAGAGTCAACAAGTTCATATGAAAAAAGAGGAGGAGCAAATAGTAACAGTAAGACAGTAATGATTTGTTTAAAAAGCAGAGGTCACAGTACACCAGCTGCCTGACTATTAATACTAAATAACAAGCAAATCATGCCAAACCAACCTAATTTCCTTCTCTGACAGGATCACTGGTCTAGTGGATGTGGGAAAGCTGTAAACATGATGTGTTTTGATTTTTAGTAAGGGTTTTGATGCAGTCTCCCATGAAATTCTCATAAGGAAACTACAAAAATGTGGTGTCTTTTCAATTATTATAAGGTGGGTGCATAACTTGTGGAAAGACCATACTCAAAGAGTAATTATCAATGCTTTGGGTCAAACTGGGAGGGTGTATCTAATGGCATCCCAAATGGTTCTGTCCTGGGTCCACTACTAGTCAATATTTTTATTAATGACATGGATAATGGAGTGAAGAGTATGCTTATAAAAATCTGAATATGACACCAAGCTATGAGGGACTCAAAATGACTTTCACAAATTGGAGAATTGGTCTGAAATCAACAAGGTGATATGCAGTAAAGATAAGTGCAAAGTACTAAACTTATGAAGGAAAAATCAAATGGAAAAACTACACAATGGGAACTACCTGGCTAGGAGAGAGAGCTGCAGAAAAGGACGTGGAGCTTATAATGGATCACAAACTGAATATGTGTCAGCTACATAATGCAATTGTGAAAAAGGCTAATATTCTGATGTGTATTAACAGAGTGTCATATGGAAAACACAGGAGGTGGTTGTCCCACTCTGCTTTGCACTGATGAGGCCTCAACTGGACTACTGTGTTGAGCTCTAGGAAAGATATGGATGAATTGGAGACAGTCTAGAGAAGAGCAACAGTGATGAAAGGTTTAGAAAATCTGACTTATGAGGAAAGGTTAAAAAAAAGGGCATGTTTAGTCTTGAGCAAAGACGACTTAGGGAGGACCTGATAACAGTCTTCAGATATATTAAGGTCTGTTATAAAGAAGAGAGTGACCAATTATGCACTGAAGGTAGGAGAAGAAGTAATCAGCTTAATCTTCAGCAAGGGATATATAGGTTAGGTATTAGGAAAAACTTTCTGTCTATGAGAATAGTTAAGCACTGGAACAGTGTTCCAAGGGAGATTGTTGAATTCTCATCATTAGGTGGTTTTAAGAACAGACTAGACAAACACCTATCAGAGATGATCTAGTTATACTTGGTTCTGCCACAGTGCAAGGGGTTCGGCTCGCTAACCTTTTAAAGTTTCTTTCGGCCCTACATTTCTGTGATTCTGCAACTCTATGAAACTACCTACAATAATGCCTTAATTCCTTTTGTTTATGGAATGCATGATAATTTCTTCTTTTTTTCCGCAGAGCACCAAGAAAGCACTTGGAACATGATTGATTGCTTTTCTTATTTGTATCAGTTTCGTTGAATTTCCTGAGGTAGGATGCCCAAGAACAGGTTGATTTGAGATCTTCAATGTGGGCTCAAATTCAATTTCACAAACAGTTTGCCCTGTATTTCTAGCTTGTCTTGTACAATTGTTCTGCCCCAGGACATTTTATTTCTTTACTCTGTTCCCACAAAACAATTTCTTGCTTCATTTACACTAAGCAGAGTTGGCAGTTTTCTTTTTGGAGCAGCAGGTAGAGAATTGCTGGCTTAATTTCTGAAGCATCTGCAGTTTCACTGATTTTTTTCCCTCTCTCTCCAGTATTTCCCATGTCAGTCCTTTTCATTGTGTGGTTATTGATATCCCATTTCTATTAAGTGACTTCTGACAACTCTTATTTTCACAGCAAGTAAGTGCCTGATTCTCCTCCATAGCAGTGAACATTTGGAATAATTCCACCATAGTTAATGCAGTTTCACTGGAGATGTGAGAAGAGAATAATGTCTTTATCAATCGTCTGAAGATAATCCATTTTGATGGACAGTGAAGGGACCTCTGGAAATCTATCAGAAAGTGTGTTTATTATTGAAGACAGACTGCATTTTAATGTTATGTTTGAAAAAATAATCAGATCGGAATGGGCAGGTGGCTTGTTATTCTTCACAATCCCCTGGGACATGACCCAGAACATGTAATTATCTTTTACCTTCCACTAGTTTAACCACACTAATCATACCTAGGGCCTAATCTAGCTCCCATTGAAGTCAATGGGAGTCTAGCCATCTAACTTCTATGAGAACTGGACTGGGATATTACTAACTGGGCTGAAGATAAAGGTGAATCAAAGGATTTGGCATCTGTACCTGAAAATACAAATAAAAGTAATGGAATGAATGGAATAGGTAGGGATCCAAAACACACCAGATGATTTTTTAAGGTTCTCTGATATTTCTGTGCCACTAGTACTGTGTGCTAATTCTGTATCCCTTATTGGCTTTAGAATTCCAGACACCATGGGTCAAATTGGCTTCTCAGCTACACAAGTGTAAATCCAGAATATCATCATAAAAGCCAACAGAGTTACTCTGGACTGACACCAAACTAAAGCCAAGATCTGGCAGACTAATTTACCCAGGCAGATGCCTAAATGTGCCCAAAGTCCCATCTAACTTAACCAGGCTCTGCACATACAGTGGGAACCACTGGTGCAGAGTAGTCTGCAAGATTGAGGGCTAAAATAGGTGATTCCCAGTTCTGCCACTGGTTTGCTGGGTGATCTTGGACAAATTGCTTCCACCTCTGTATGACTTGGTTTCCCCATCTGTAAAATGGGGTAATGATACTGACTTCCTTTTGTGAAGCACCTTGATATCTATGGTGAAAACTTCTAAGAGATATGTATTATTAATGGTTGTTGTTGTTATTATTATTATTCGAAGAATTTGATCCAGTAATACCATCCTCCCCACTTTATGCTTATGAATATGAGATGCTCCCCAACCAGGGCTGGTGCAAGGATATTTCGCGCTCTAGGCGAAACTTCCATCTTGCACCCTCCCCCGTCCCTGAGCCCCCACCCTGAGGTGCTCCTCCTGCGGCAGCTCCCCACCCCCCACCGAGGCACCCCCACC
Organism: Gopherus evgoodei; assembly: GCF_007399415.2. Lineage (NCBI taxonomy): Eukaryota > Metazoa > Chordata > Testudines > Testudinidae > Gopherus > Gopherus evgoodei. Next base: position 26,231,867 of record NC_044323.1, on the reverse strand, counting down.
CCACCCCAGTTCACCCCTGCTCCGCCTCCTCCCTGAGAACGCCATCGCTGCTTCACTTTTCCCTCCTCCCAGGCTTGCGGCGCCAATCAGCTTAGGCACCGTAAGCCTGGGAGGTGGGAGAAGTGAAGCAGCCATGGCGTGCTTGGGGAGGAGGCGGGGCAGGGGTGAGCTGAGGCGAGGAGTTCCCCTGAGTGCCTCCCCCCCTCCTTTACTTGCTGCAGGCGGCCCTCCCCACTCTCCCCCGCCCTAGCTCCCTCTGCCTAAATGCCAGGTTCGACTGGGGTGGCTGAAGATCTGGCCGCCGCAGTCGCTGCCGAAGAAAATGCCGCTCCCCAAATCCTAGTGTTGCCTAAATGGTTGCACCGGCCCTGTCCCCAATCACAAAACTCACAAGTTTAATTCACACACAACTAATGTAAAACAAACATTGTTTATTAAAAAAAGCTCAACAGAATTTCAATACTGACATAAAATGTGGGCTGGCAGCTGATTTTTAATAGCACTTGATTGTGTGACTGCTTTTCCCCAGAGGAAAAAGTTAATGAGCCTTAAAACAGAGTGTGCTCCTTTATGAATTCACACTACTGTTCTGTTTCTGGCTAAACTTTACTTGATTCCTGATGGGAAAACATTAGTTTAATAATTACAATATTGATCATCCTACAGTAAAAACTTTTGCTTTGGTAACATAATCTAGGAAAGATGAAGATTAGGGAAAACAAATTTAATATGATTCTAAAATGATGTATTAAGCTCTATCGGTACCCAATTTTTGTTCATGTTTTCCTTAGGAATCCTATTCATTGTTCATACTCTAGCCATACAGCTGATCATTCCTTTTTTTGTGGCCCGGATTGTTAAAAGTGGCTTTCATTTCTGTGGGCATCGGTTTGCACTTGCAACTAATTCATCTGACATTTACACCCACAGTTCACAGTTCATACAAATACTACCCTTATAGAGCTGACTGTGCCACTTGATCAGACTTGAACCTGGAATTAATTGCTGACGCAAGAATGTGGTACAATTGTTAACATGTGAAAATCTGCACCAACTGAAAAAAGAGACTGAGTCAAAGACCCTTTAAAAATCAGGCACTAAATCAAATGCCTGGCATGTTGTGTGTAATACACCTACAACTAGTCATTTGAGGTGCAATTTATTTTTGAACTAGAGTAATTCTTTTATTCACATTTTCACATATCTAATACAACTAAGTCTCCTAACAGCTATTTCCTTTAAATACTAACATTTTTGCCTTTACTTTTGGTGCACCAGGGCTTTACATCAGGTGGTGTACAGTTTAAGAGTAATTTCTTTCTCGTTTTAACTAAAGTTGGATCTGAGGAGAAGGGTGATGTTGCCTCATCCTTTAGTTATCTCAGCAAGATGTGTATACTGTTAATAATTTAAACTGAATGTATGACAATTTAAATGGTGTATTTGATGATGGAGGAAAGCCACATTTTTGAGGATTCTGTTATGCACGATTATATCAGTCAGATCCAGAAAAAGATCTATGTTTTACTGGTAAGTGTAGCAGCTGGTCTATGCACAGTTTTTTGTACCACTTAGCTATATTGCTTTAGAAATCAGTGTAGTTATAGCAATATGATCCCCTACTGTGGATGTATTTATACTGGTATAAAGGTGTTTACATCAGTAAATTTACAGTGTTAAGGTGTATTAACATTTATACTGCTAGAACTGAATACACGCTAGAGGGTTGTATTGCTATACCTGTACTAGTTTCTAATCTGAGGTACTTAAAGTGGGACAACAAAATGTGTGTCCTAATGGTCATGCTGAAGTCCCCACAGTCTCTTCTTTAGCATTTGATTCAATATGCACTTGGACATCCTATGTAAGACACACATTACAAAAGGGACAGCCACTGAGATAAATGTCTCCTACTTCCTGTCTAGTGGAATCTTAAGGTATGTCACATCTGGCTAACCTGCCTTTAATGTCAAGGCTTTCAGAAGATAATTTCCTATATATACATATCTCCTTACATAGTGGACACCTTACCTGACGCTCTTTGTGAACTAGAATGTAAACACTAGTCCCAAGGGATCCCTGTAACTATGATGCAACCTTGTGCCCTATACCATTTGGCAACAAGTAGTCCTTGGGTCACAGAGACGTGGCAGAAGCTGCCCATATTCACAGCATCAACCCACTCCCCACTTCCCCTCCCAAAACAAGCCCCTGCCCCATTTAGAGTTTTCTGTAGCCTGAAGAGAGAGAAGAAATGGAGACTCCATGAAGCTCACTAGGGATTTCACTATTGCCAATCTATTTTATGTGGACTATTTTATGCAATGATGATGGGCAGCAATACAAAACCCTGAAATAGATGAGACAGGAAGACAGACTAACCACCCCAGCAGCTGACCAGGAAGGTTAGATTCTTACTAAGTACAGAGGTAGGTTGATCTTGTGTACATTTTCCTCATGTATTTGCTTGTAAGTGAAAATTAAGTCACTTTGGTCATATCCATTCCTCTTTGGCATTGCTTTTCCATGAATTTGACTTTTACCAGCACCTATACTCGCAACTAGTGAAATTTGAGACCACACAGTTGAGCACTCACCCTAGAAGTGATCTATTTTCTATGGCCTGGCATAAGTAGGATTGGGCTCTTTGCATTCCAGGTTCAGGGGGGAAATTAAATGACCCAGAGAAGATCTTACTCTATCCATCACAAATACAATTGCAGGCACAGATGCTGTTATCTTGTGTGAGTGACTGCTGTGCTGACAGCAAATTAAAGAGCAGTAAAGGCAGCTGGTATGTTTGACATGGGTGGGGACACTGCTCAACACAGCCATAGGGGAATGGTCACAAAAATCCTTAGCCAGAGCTCCGGTTTATAGGACATTAAAGCTTCCTGGCATGGATGAGTCCTCACACTGAACTGCAAGCATCATACCTCCCACCCCAAATTATTGTGTGTGAACGTAAGAGGAGGAAGCTAAACTCTGCACCCAGCTACAATATAGTTTCCTGCATTTTTTTTTCGGCGGTAAGGAAAATAAAATCTCAGCAGAATGTGCTTGCTATTCGGCATGTTTTTGCTGTACACAGGTTTAAAAATTATGTATGCAGTTGTAGCACCAGTTATAGCTAAACATAGCTCACAGACAGAGCTGGCTGAAAGAATGGTGACAGTTTTCACAAAATGTTTTGTGAAAAACTGTCACCCTTTTTTTGTCAAAAAACCAGCTCAGACAGGATAAGGTACATGGCTGGGAGACCCAGGTTAAATCATGCAGTGTGTTTTTCAGCCTAGCTTCTCAGGCCTTAATCTTGCAACTGAATCTACATGGGCAACTCCTTATGGAGCCTCTTGGAAGTCAATGAGGCACCATATGGGTGTAAGGAGACATCTGCACCCATCCAGTTGCAGGAGCTGGGGCTCAGGTAGGAATTTCTCACACTGGTCCCATCACAATGATATCTATGCACCTAGGACCTTAACTATTCACACTTTAGCCAGACGATAATAACAAAACTAGCCTCAGACTGTGCATTGTTTTGAACAGGCAATCTGGCTTCATATTTTCTCTAAAGCACTATACATCTATGGCTCTGTACACCTAACTGAAGAAATAATGAAAATAATGATATTCTGGGGGCAGAGCTGTGAGATGATTCAAGCTGGAAGTTCTTATAAATGAGACATACACTATGCATGCACTTTCTCTCCCATAAACATTTCAGTTCTGCTTGTTGTTTGCCTTCGTCGAAAATATAAGCCACACAGACTGAAAATACATATTTTTCTCTTTTTATATGGAAAACATACCACACAAACAGGTGTTTAGTCATCACTAAAGATGTGAACTGGATTTGAACCCATGACATAGGTGTAGAATGTTCTGTGTCTAACCACCAGTCCCCTGAGATATCTAGTAGTGGTTCCTGCTTGTTGATAACTCGGATCTAATGTGTCTAACTCATACTTGTTTCAAAAGACTGAAATGAATGTTCTTTTTATGGAACAAAAATGTTGAGATACACATAGTAGTAGCAGCAGCGTATCATTTATGCATCAGTTACAGTGACTGCACTCACCAAAATGCCAGCAATTATGAGTCAGAAAGTGCGGTTTGGACAAATTGTCCACAAAGTGCAATATGAAATTAGGCATGAGGGACATTCATTAGAAGATCACTATGCCTTTAAAAAGTTACAGAGCTGCCAACAGACATTCAGCAAGCTGAAAGGAATTCAGTTTAGTTTTATCAATGATGCTGTTTAAAATATCCACACATTTACTCTGGGCATTAAACCCAAAATATTCTGTGTCCTGGTAACACATAACAGTTAAAAAAGAAGCATCATGTTGCCATATAGCTTCTTCTGTATCGGAAAATGGCACCTACAAAAGAAGTTGCTATTTCAAAATGTTGCAGACAACCAATAGTACTCTTGTACAAGGCGGTTATGTCAATTTTTTTGCAGTCAAACTATGGTATCTAGGTACCAACAGGCAGGCCTCATTCCCAGATTTCTAGGATGTGGATGGCATTACCGGAAGTTTCCATGCCTGTTGCACAGTGATGCCAGAAATGTTTTGGTTTGTCATGCCTTTTACTTAGGGGACAGATAGACAATGGCCAAAACTATGTTAATATAACATTTAACTTGCAGATTCAGTCTGTGATTCCCTGTTGTGATAGTTTCTATTAGGCATTTTTTTTTTCAGGAAGAATGCCAAACTGGATGCAGAAACAAAGCAGGCAATCTAATGATCTGCATGAATGATTTCTATTATTCACAGCACTCAAAGAATACAAGACCAAAATTAATACAAAGAGAAAACAAACAGCTGTTTTAGATTAAGTATAATCTAGGGTAGAGTGTTTTAAGTGTGCATTGCATCTCTAATGTGTAGTAGAAATTGCCACTTGACGTCAGGGATAACCTCTTAGCATGTTTCCTTTTAAGATGGCACCTTGCCTTTCAGTAGGCACCATTAATAAAATTGCATTCTACTGTTGCATGTGCCCCATGAATCTCATCCTATTCCCTTTGGAATCTATTTCACAGTATAATAGACCTCTTGGTTAGGAAATTATTCCTACCTTTTTCGTTACTCAGTTTTATCCAGTAACTCTCTGGACCACAAGCAATTCTTTTGTATTTTCTTCTTCAAATATTTGTAGTGGATTAGCAAGTCGCATCTTTAGTCATCATTTGGTTAAGCTATATTTAGAGTTTTCCTCTTTCCTCCAGAATGAACCCTTTCAATCCATCAATAATTTCTGTGTTCCTTCTCTAAAGACATGTTAATGTGTCAATACCTTTCTGGGATTAGAAGTGTTCAGAAATGTACATAGTAATCACCACAGCCATAAAGAAATAATCACCCCCCTGCACCACTTTTTATACAGGGCTCAAATACGGTGATTATATGAGTGAGTGATAGAGAGATTTTGCCCAGATTTACATTAGTATGAATTTCCACGGTGCAAATCTCAGAAATTTCAGTTTGTTTTTTTCCTGCTCTTAGGCCCTATCTTGAAGTAGTTTGATGTGGGTAAAATGCTCACTCACAGCTTTTTAAGGGCAGAAGGTACCATTAAGATCATCTAGTCTGACCTCCTGCATAACACAGGCAATAGGACTTCTCTTAAGTCCTGCTTCAAATCCTATAGCTGATTTTAAAATTGTCAGTGCTGGATAATCCACCATGACTCTTAATAAATTGTTCCAATGGTTAATTAACCTCACTGTTAAACATTTACACCTTATTTCCAGTCTGAATTTGTCTGGCTTCAACTTCCAGCCATTGGATCATGATATACCTTTCTCTGCTCAATTATCAAATTTCTGTTCCCCTTGTAGGTACTTATAGACAGTGATCAAGTCACTCCTTAATCTTCTTCTGGATAAAATAACTGAGCTCTGTGAGTCTGTCACTATAAGGCATGTTTTCCAATCCTTTAATCATTCTAATAGCTTTTCTTTGAACCCTCTCCGCTTACTGCAATGGGAGTTTTTCTTGCATAAAGACTGAAGGTCAAGGGTCTGATCCACCAAAATGGGCTCATTTGAGTAATCCTTAGTCAATAAGTATTCCCATTGGCTCCATGTTCACCACATTCCCACAGATAGCAAAGCAAGATCTGTATACCCTTCCGGAAGTGGTACAGCAATTACACTTCACAAACTCCATGGATCTGGAAAATGTGTTCTGCCTGCTTGAGATGCAATGCCTCATAGAGCTCCTGCTAGGGCCCAGCACCTCTACACTAGGCATCCATAATGCGAGGCTGCTAGAGAAAGCTATAATCAATCCTTTAATATCATCTCTGAAGGTAATTAATAGTCTGTTTACCATCCCCCACCTTGCTCCCAAATCAAGATAATTATTAAATGATTTCATAAACCAGGTCAATCAGAGATTTCTGCCGCACCTCACTGGTCAGCTCCTCCCAACTTGATATTTTGGTTGTCATTATTTGTCAGATAGTTTTCAGCCCAGTGCTCATAGTCCAACTAATTCACATGAGTTTTTCAGGTAAGAATCTATTGAGATATGATATCAAGTCAAATGGCAACTGTAACTCCTGACAACAAGGAAGAAAACTAGATGACCATATTTTCAGAAGTGGCTATATATCAGTGGTCCCCAACCTTTTTGTCTGGTGGGCGCCAGACGAAGGATCATGGCAGCGGTGGAGCATCTGCCAAAATGCGGCTGAATTTCTGCAGAATTTTGGCGGCAATGCCTCTCAATGATGCTGCTTGCCTCCGACAAGTGACATCATTGAGAGGCGTCACCCAGAATTTCTGCATTTCGGCGGTGATGCCTATCAATGATGTCACTTGTCGGTGGCAAGCGGCATCATCGAGAGGAGTTGCCACTGAAATGCTGCAGAAATTCGGCAGCATTTCGGTGGGTGCTTCACCGGGGGCCAGGACACAGATGCATTTAGATGCCCCCGCGGGCACAGCGTTGGGGACCCCTGCTTTATATAATACAGTTTGTAAAGTGCTTTGAGATCCATTGGGAAAGAAATTGCTATATAAATGAAGGCATCACCATCATTAAAAGTTCAGTTTCTTCCACTTTAAGGATTATCGACTGTCAACCAAAACTAAGTTGAAAGCACAGAGCTAATAACTTTTTCTTAACAATCTTCAACCATGAGACTTGAAGACATAATCTTGGTGAGTGTCAACAAATGGCAAACCTTTAAACAAGAGGTTACATGATGGAAGGGACGCTCACAGATACTATCTGTTGTGGCTTAATTTGTCACCTGCAAAATAAAATAAAATAAAATCCTTTCTAACAAGACAAAAAAGTTCCAGCCCCCTGTTGTGCTATTCTGGTAATTCAGTGGTGTTAGTTACATAGCTGTGCACCAAAGCGACAAGGGAACACGCATTTATAGTTATATTGTCTTTGAAGTAGATGCCAAAAGCTTTCATTCTTCTAAAATTTCTCCCACTACTGACCCTATAAGGAGTGCCATAGGCTCGTCTCACCTGGGATATAATTATTATGTTGCAAAGTGGCTGTGTATGGAAACAACCCATGGCTTTCTTTTCAAAACCTTTTTTGGGTTCTTTAATATCATTGTTTCACCAAATGCAACCCAGAGAGTTATACAGTGTGGCTCACAGATTAGCTTATACAGTTGTTTAGTCCATAGAAACGATAAATCTTGGCACGCAGTGTTCCGTCAAGATTTAAATGAGTCATTGTTTAATCTTACTTCAGTACGTATGTAGAGGAGAGAATCACAAAACATTACATTTGTCTGCATTTGATCCCTCCAAACTATGCTGAGTGATGAGAGTTCAGAAGAATCTGTGCCTTTGGCTCCACAATCTCTCGGATCTCCTTTTATTATTATTACACAGTATAGTAATAAACAGACAATGCCACTATTTAAAGTGTCTAATTATTTTACTGCTGAAAGCATAAAATGTCCCTAGTTTGTGCATGAAAGAATTTTCACCTCTACCCTGTTTTTATACAGCCAGGGTTATTGTCAGATGCATATATATAACAAACAAAAACGAGGCAATGTTAATGTTCTGGCTACAGTCCTTAATGCAGCAGATAGTAGTCCTGTGCCGCTGGAATATATTTTATACATTCACAATATGACTTATTACTTTTATTTCAGTATCCTGGGGCAGCACATTTGAATTCAGTTAGCCAATCCTGACTCCATTTTGGAAAACAATAAGGACAATCAGAAGGCTGGTGATTTTTTTTTTAAAGTATATTAAGAACAAAAAATTCTGACAATGGCATTGGTGTATTAGATTGAAATGGTAGAGTGATTAATATTAATACAGAAAAGTCAAAGGTGTTCAATAAGTATTTCTGTTCTGTATTTAGGAAAAAACAGATGAGTTGTTTTCATCATATGATAACACTTTTCATGCCTCTAGTATTTTGAGAGGATGTTAAACTGCAGTTACTAAAGTCAGACATTTTAAAATCAGCAGTTGGACATAACTTGCATCCAGGAGTTTTAAAAGAGTTGGTCAAGGAGCTTGCTGGACTGTTAATGCTGATTTTAGTTTAGTCTTTGCACTCTGAACTGGAAGAAAGATAATGTTGTGCCAATGTTTAAAAAGGGTAAACAGGATGAACCAGGATATTATAGGCTTGTCAGTCTGACTTCAATCCTGGGCAAGATAATACAGTGGCTGATAAGGGACTCAATTAATAAAGTATTAAAGGAGAATATTTACTTCATAACAAGCAACATGGGTTTATGGAAAACAGATTCTGTCAACCTGACATGATTTTTTTAATGAAATTACAAGTTTGGTTGATAAAGGTAAAAGGGTTGATGTACTATACCCAGATTTCTGGAAGGTGTTTGACGTGGTACCACATGACGTTTTGACTAAAAAACTCTAAAATGATATGGCACACATTAAATGGATTAAAAGCTAGCAGACTGATAGGTCTCAAAATGTAATTTTAAATGGGGAATTATCACTGAACAGGTATCAATCTCCTGCGAGCTCAGCTGTGCCCAATAAACCCTAACTAAGTGACTGTTGCCTGATTGGACAGAACAGTCAACAGATCCCTATTTAAGCCTGGTAGCAAAGCAGCACAGTGGCTGCTAAATGTGTTCCATGCACCAGCCCTTTCTCCACTCGTTGCCTGCTCTGCTTTATCCTGTGTCTTTGCCTAGCTCTGAAACCCTGATTTTAAATCCTGGCTCTGACCATTGACTTGTCTCCTGACCAAAACTTCCTTTTGCCCTCTGATTCTGCTCCAACCACTAGATCAGACTCTGCTCTGACCACTAGGTTACACTGTCTACAACTTGGTGCACTATAGTTTGAGCAGCCCACTGTGCCCCAATGAGATCCCCACTAGAAGGGTTCCAGCAGGAGCCCAACATACCTTCTCAGATGTTATTGGTGTCTTACAGGAACTGCAGGCTCAGTTCACTGTACTATGTAACCTGAATGAGGCTATACAAGCATCTTCTGTCCCCCAAACTCTCACATCCACTTTCCATTAGCCCAAGCTGCCCCTACGTCAAATTCAACAGGGATTGTGCCAAGTTTTGTGGGTTCCTTAACTAAAGTAATCTGCAGTTCGTGTTACAGCCACAGTCATACCCCACAGATCAGGATTCTGAATGGAATTAGTACCCAGTCTGCTTACTGGAGTGGCCCTGAGTCTCCACTACTGGAGGGGTCCAGTCCTCTTCCTAAACACTTTGAGAACTTTGTACATGCATTGGCAGGCATCTTCGATGACTTTAATTGAGAACATACTGCAGAAGTTGCTCTTCAACCCTCTGGCAGGGTCCCAGTTCCATCACCAAATATGCAGTGGAATTTCAGTGTCAGACACCCACTGGAGTGCAGTTATGCAGTGATACCACTTCAGGCAGGGACTCAATGATCTTATCAAAGATTAATTAGCATGGGTGGAACCTCTGCCTAGCCTGGGAACTTTAATTAATCTCTGTATTAGGACTGATGATTGGCTGATGGAGCGAGCCCAAGAAAAATGACATGCTACCTGACTCCCACCAGCTCCCGAGGCCTCAGTTGCCCTACCAGACCCCAAAGTTGACTAACTCAGCCCCACCTCTCCACCAACTAAAATAATTGTCATTGGGGTTTTGCCTATATTGTGGGATACCTGGGCCCATCACAGCAGGGTTCCCAGCCCACCTCCAGGTCAGGAAATGCCAGGTCTCAGCCCTAGTCAGGGGGCTAGGGTTGGGTCTGCACTTCATTCCTCCCCACAGTGAACCATATTGCTGCCTATCCATCAGAATTGTGCAACCTCTAGACAGTCCACTACCCCATTCTGTCTACCTCTTCAACTCCAGCATTCTGACATGCCAGACATCCACTTAGAAGCATTGGTCACAAGATTACTAAGTGGAAGGCACCCTCAAATATATATGGAGTACAGTGATTTCTCAGATTGACAAATTTTTTCCTGGCGATTCATCCAAGAATTTTCTGACCCGGTAGCCCCATAATGTCCCTCCTCAAGAAGGTGGTTGAATTCACCTAGTCCACTGACATGCAGATGGCTTTCAACCACTTGAAAAAGGCATTTAGTTCTGTCCCCATTTTGACTTATCTGGACCCCACAAAGAATATGAAGCATCTATAGACAACTTGATGACTAACCAATGTCAGATTTTCTGGAATCTTTTTGTCTCCTGATTTGACTTCATGGTTATATACCATGCTGAGACTAAGAATGGGATGGCAGGTGCCTTGTCCTGCAAGGATGAGTACTGTGAATGGGAGCAGAAAGCTCTCACTACTGTCCTTAAACCCTCCCACTTTGTCTGTGGGACCATCACTGGTCCTCTGATGACCACTATGTATTTTTTGTTCCCATCTGCAGCCCCAATCTGCCAGATGCTAAGAACCACTGGTGCCTCCACAGATTCAGGGTTTCATTTGCAAGAAGACCTCCTTTATCTTAGGGGATCATCTCTACATTCCCAAGGGCAGTTTTCGGCTTTAGGTGCTAAGGGTGTGCCATTACTCACCCATGGCAGGCCATTTCAGTCAATTTAAAACCTGGAAACTGATTACAAAATATTTCTGGTGTCCGACCCTACGACCTGATATTCAAAATTATTTTAGATCCTGTGACCTCTGTGCCCATGCATAGACCTGAGAGCCAAGCCTGTGCATCTCATTCAGACCCTGCCCACACCTCCACATCCTTGGTTCACCCTCTCAAAGGGCACTCAGTTTTTCTGACTGTAGTGGACCTCCTGAACAAGAGGCCGATTTTATTCCATCACACCATGCCATCTGCCTGTGAAACTGCATAAGCTTTCCCGAAGCACGCCTCTTTGTACCATTGTATGCCAAAAAGTATCATTTTGGATTAAGGCTCACAATTTGTTTCTCAATTCTGGTAGGAATGTCTTTGCCTTCTGGGACCTACATTGGCAGACTAATGGTCAAACTGAGAGTTAATCAGATAATGGAGCTGTATCTCCACTGATTAGTGAATTCTCATTAGGATGATTGGCTCCCACTGTTGTGTTTGGCTGAGTTCACATACACTACCTCAACGCATGCCTCAGTCCAACAGAGCCCATTCTTTGCAAATTTTGGTTTTCACCCCCAATTCCAGCCAGATCTTGCCCAAAGAATCTGCTATCTTAGCAGCCATACACCTGGTCCTTTGCCTCCAGAAACTCAAGGAGCACTTACTTGCTGCTAAAGAAACTCATAAGCATTACTCTGATAGAAAGCAACAGGCTGCCCCTAACTTTGTGGTAGGGGAAAAGGCTTGTCTCTTGACTGAGAGCCTAGGAATAGACTGTCCTTCAGCCAAGCTTGACCCCCAATAGCTGGGTCTTTTTTGGATCATCAAGCAAAAAAACTCAGCAGCCTTCAAGCTTCAGCTCCCAGAATTCCTAAGATTTATGCTTTTTTTCCATATTTCTCTCCTTAACGCATTTGTGAAGAACCCTTTCTCTGACTGGCATCCCAAACTCCACCCTAGTAATTGGCCCCAGGTAGGAGGAATATGAAGCTCATCATGTCCTCAACTCCTGATGTGTCAGAGGAAGTGTCAGTATCTGAAAGACTGGAAGGGTACTGGCCAGAAGAGCACTCATTGGAACCAGAAGAATATGTTTACACTTCTGATCTCCTGAGGGAATTTCTCCAAAGATACCCTGAGAGGACAGGGCCACGGACCCCCAGGAGGACTCTTCAAAGGTGAGTACTGTCAGGAATTCAGCTAGCTCCAAGTACGGTCTCCTAGCAACCCAGTGAGCTCAGCTGGGCCTAATACAACCTAACTAAGTGCTCCCTGATTGCACAGAATGGCCAATAGATCCTTATTTAAATCTTGTAGGCACAGCAGCACATTGGCTGCTCAATGCGCTTTATGCTTCCTGCTCAGCCCTTGTTCCACTCCTTGCCTGCTCCACTCCAGCTCTAGTCACTGCCTATCTCTAAACCCCTGATTCCTGACCACTGGCTTGTCTTCTGATCATGACTCTGGTTCTTTTCCTTGGTTCTTCCCTGGCTCCTGACTTCTGGCTCAGACCATTGGCTTGCCTCCTGACTAAGCCTCCGGTTCCGTCCTCTGATTCTGTTATGACCACTAGGTCAGGCCTTTGCTCTGACTACAAGGTTGTACCACCTACTCCTCAGTGTGAGACAGCAGGAGTGTTTCTAGTGGGTTTCCACCCGGATCTGTTCTTAGCTCTAAGCTATTTAACATTTTTATCAATGACATGGAAGAAAATAATCACTGATAAAATTTGCAGATTACACACATTCAGAGAGTGGTAAATAATAAATACAACAGGTCACTCATATACAGCAATCTAAATTACTTGGCAAACTGAGTGCAAACATTTCAATGCAGCTTAATGTAAATATATACATCTAGGAACAAAGCAGATAGGCCAGTCTTACAGGATGGGGGACTCAATCCTGGGAAGCAGGGACTCTGGAAAAAAATATGGGTGTTATGATGGATAATCAATTGACCATAAGTTCCCAGTGCAAAAGTGTGGCCAAAAGGGCTAATGTGATCCTTGGATGCATAAACGGGAATCTTGAGTAGGAATAGAGAGGTTATTTTACCTCTGTATTTGGCACTGATGTGACCATTGCTACAATCCTGTGTTCAGTTCTGGTGTCCCCATTTCAAGAAGGATGCTGAAAAACTGGAAAGGGCTTAGAGAAGAGCTAAAGGACTGATGAAAGAATTAAGAACCAGATTTATGGTGATTGATTTCCTTGAGTCTATCTATTTAGTTGAACACAGGTAAGGCTAAGGGGTGATTTGATCATAATCTATAAATATATGCATGGGAACAACCCTTTAATAATGGGCTCTTCAATCTAGCAAAGAAAGGTATAACAGTCTAATGGCTGCTAGATGAAGCTAGACAAATTCAGAGTAGAAACAAGGAGCAAATGTTTAATAGTGAGGGTAATTAACCATTGGAACAATTTACCAAGGTTTGTGGATTTTCTCAAAAAGAACAGGAGTACTTGTGGCACCTGAGAGACTAACAAATTTATTTGAGCATAAGCTTTCGTGGGCTACAGCCCACTTCTTCAGATGCATTTTCTGCCACTGACAATTTTAAAATCAAAATTAGAAAAAAAATATCCAAATAATATGCTCTTGGGAATTTTCTGGGAAGTTCTATGGTCTGTGCTGTAAAGGAGGTCAGACTAAATGGTCACAATGGTACCTTCTGGCCTTGGAATGTACGAAATAGCTGAAACCTGGGAATTTGTGATATGAATATAAAATAGGCATATATATTGGAGTATACTGTTGAGCGGGAGGTGGGGCGAGAAGGAGACTGTCATTATAGACTTCCTTATCCCAATCTGTGAATATACCCTACCTCACATCAGACGTTTCCTGTACTGACTAGCATTTTACTTATTGTTAGTAATCCAGTCAGCAGAGGAGAGGGAAGAAACTCCATGGGACAACCTCAGGAGCACTATCTGGATCTCAGACACAAGACTCCATGGTTCCCATGAAACTACTGATCTCTTTCTGTTAACAGTTTACATGGCAATATCATACCCTGGTGGAAAGAATAGCAGCAGTAATATCAGTGCAGGAAAAGAAACACAGACACAGGGATACAATTGTATTCTGGGAGATTGTCTAAAGTGCCTGATGATTTGAGTCCCTCAATATTTGAACAGACCAGCTTGAGCTACCTTAAATGGGTCTGTTTTTCTGAAAATGCTGAGTACCTGCACAATGAAGTTTAGCTCCCTTGAAGGTACCTCTAGTTGAATCCAAAATTTGAGGTATCTACAAGTGATAATCAATATTTGGTCCATTTATTAATGATGCAGGGAACCTGTATTCTGCTCCAGTTACTGCAAACTAGTGGCTTGGTTCTAATGCTGTTCACATATGCAACAATCATTGACTTTAGATAAACAACACTGCATCAAGCAACTCTAGTACCAGGCCTTTGATGTAAGCTTTGGGTAATTGGTAAATTTCTAGTTCTGATTTGGTTGGGGAAAGTTTAGACATAAGGAAATAATATGGTGAATAGAAAATTCCTTCCCAATTAAAAATACATCTACTGCTTATGCATGAGACAACGTATCAGAGGAGGAGGATGAGAGTAAGGGTAGATTTACAGATCAGGATATTTGGGCTTTGTCTACACTCCCAACCTATGCCAGAATAACTATGTTGCTCAGAGAAGTGGAAAATCCACACCCAAGGAACATAGTAATACCAACCTAACCCCCGGTGTAGACACCACTATGTTGACAGGAGAACCTCTCCTGTCAACATAGCTACTGCCTCTTGGGAAGGTGGAGTACCTACATCTATGGGAGAAGCTCTCCCATCAGTGTAGGTAGCATCTTTACTAAGTGCTACTGCAGCACAGCTTTACTGGGGGAGCTGCACCGCCGCAGCAAGTGTGAAAAATTGGGACAGAGTGTGGGACTAATAGATGCCTATATAAGACAAAGCCCTGAATATCAAGACTGGGACATCTGGTCACCCTAGCTGCAGCGCTGTAAGTGTAGACAAGTCCTTATGGTTTTCTGTGTTAAATGGAGCAATTGACTGCTGGAAGTAACCAAATGAAATGTATAAAGATGAAAAACAGAATATTCAGTTGGCTTTTTCTTATCAGTTTGCAGCCAGTGGAGATAAATGCTTATATTAGCCATTGTTATGGTCCAGTTTTCTTTTCAAGTGTCCTGGAAATCTCACAGTAAAACATTTACAATTGATGGAAGTTAAAATAACAAGCAACTTGATTTGTTTTTGTTTAAGAAACAAAAATCAGAAGCCATTTAAAAATATTATTCATTAAGCTTCCTTCTTGTATCCCTAGGTCACATGCATTTGTCTACTGGAAGCAGAAGACTGTAGCTATCACACATCAAATATGTTCATTTGGTACATTTTATCTAAATACAGATGCATACCCCATAATCAGCATCAGGAAGATTAAAGTTTGTATTTACATTACACTCCGATATGTTTGAATTCCCAGGTCAGAATTCAATTAAACGACACTACTGCAAAGAAACATTAGACCAGAGGGTAGTCATATGGGTAAGAAAGACCATTGTGTAAGTTCAGGTCTTAGTTATGCCAGAATAATGTACTGTCTTGGGGTACATAAGTGATAAGAGGATGGGCTTCAGGTTAAGTCATTGAAGTTTTGATTTCTGTCTGCATCGCAGACATCCTGTCTGATCAAATCATTTATTCTCTTTGTGCCTCAGCTCTCCACCTATATTGCAAAAAGAAATAGGGTTAAGATTACATAGATTGTAAGCTGTTTGGGAGAGGGATCATCTTGTTAATATATATATATATATATATATATATATATATATGTGTGTGTGTGTGTGTGTGTGTGTGTGTGTGTGTGTGTGTGTGTGTGTGTGTGTGTACAGTGCCTAATAAGTGGGGCCATAGCACCCAACTGGGAAGTCTAGGCATTATCACTATACAAATAATAAATAAATAAATACAGTGATTTGTGATATTTTCCAATGCTAGAGTTACTTCAGGGGCAGATATCATGAATGCACTGGTGCCTTCTAGTGGCTGGGCAAGAGACATGCTATAGGACCTAATGCACTGTTTAATTGTTAATTATCATTATTTTTACTACTGCATTTAACTAAATGAGTATCTGGATAGACACCTTTGTTTCTGAAGCTGAAGAACCAGGGATGTGTAGCATATGTGTATGATTTTCAAGTCTGTTTGCAGTATGTGTATTAGCCACACATAAGTCCAGATGGAGTTTTGCCATTGACTTGGCTGAAGTTAGGATTTTGCTCAGAAAGACTTGCCCCTATGCATTTTCATCTAGTAACAACTGCAGTTGCTTCTGGTAGAACCCAGGGAATTTAAAAGTCTTGCCAGGTGTGATGATTAGGAGTTCAGCCCAGAACAGTATCTGCAGCCGGTACCTTAAATGCTATACTGCGGAGGTTCACATCCCTGACACCAACAGCCAGCCTTACAAGCATGCAGGTCACACCTAGACTTCCAACGCCTAGTTACTTTTTGCAGAGTGATCCCAACACTCAACCCCAGTCCCAAATTTCTCCAAACCTATTGGCCTCTGTAGTAGCCAGCCCTCTCCTGGAACACCCGCAGGAGGTTGCTCCTTTAAAGAGACAATACACTGCAGCTCATTAATTTAACAGGTGTTTGACAAACACTCTTATTTCAGTCACAGCTTTGAATTGGTGTATAGCAAAAGTAAAACAAGTTTATAAAACAAAAAGTCATAGGTTTAAGTGATAGTAAGTATAAGGAATAAAGATAGAAGATGTTCACAAACAAACAGTAGAAATCTGCTTCTAAGACTACAATGTATCCTCAGCAACTTACAGTCATTGCCTAAGAAGGTTTCTCATTTACATTCAGTTCCTTGAGACTTCAACCCCCGCCCCCCTTGGTTGAATGACCCAATGATCTGTGATTCTAAAACCTCTCGCCCCTTGAATCTCCCAAGTAATAGACAACTATGAGATACTCTTTGTAGTCCAGCAAACCTTTGAAATGCAGTCTTTGAAAAATAAATGCAGACAAAGTTTCTGTCTTTTGCTGGGGTGTAGATGCCATGCTTCTCCCCCACTTGTTAGCTTGATAGCTTTGTTTACCTTATATGTAAATGCACTGACATTGCCTCTGTCTGATGATGAAGCTGGTGTGAGACTAGCAAATACACATTCCTTTGGCTAGGACAGACTGGGCTCCTGCAATGTTTGCCAAACACACTGTAAGAACATAATACTCTCATATTTATAACTATGTACACACCCTGTCAACACACCACACCTTACCCGTGTGGTGCCAGATTCTATATGATACCTTACATGACTCCTTTTTGATGCAGATTATGACAACAGTGTGCTGGGTGAAGTCAGTATGTCAAGCCTGACAAGAATTGCTGACAGAGTGGCGAACCACTTATCAAAAAGAAGATTGAGAGATGACTTGATCACAGTGCACAAGTACTTCATGGGAAGAAAAGATTGAGAATTAAAATGCTCTTTAATTTAGCAGAGAACGGCATAGAAAACTAATGTCTAGAAGGTAAAGCTGGACAAATCCAAATGAGAATTTAGGCACTCATTTTTAAAAGCAAGGGTGATTATCCATTAGAAAAAACTACCAAGTGAAGTGGTGGATTCTCCAGGTCTTTATTGCTTCATATCAAGACAAGATGCTTTTCTGGAAGTTATGATTTTGGGAAACAAGTTATTGGGCTCAAAATAGGGACAAATGAGTGAGATGTAATAGCCTGGAATGTATGGGATTTTAGACTAGATGACCTCATGATCTTGCCTTACAAACCTATGAAATCTATGACTTTATGTACTTTTTAATTATTTTGTTTATGAACAGTACCTTTTGTATTCTGGAATTTGGGTCATATATGGTCACAAGTGTAGACAAGCAGACTCACCCCTGTGGCACCTCCTGCTGGTGACTCCTAGGAATTAGCTTTTTTTCTAGCCAGGAGCACCCTCTGCAGGCGGGTGATCCACCTGTCCTCTTGGCCCCCTGTCCCTTCCTGGACCTGGACTGCCCTTTTGACTGGAGTGTTGCCCCCTGGCAGTAACCCTTCAGTTTTAGGGTCTCCCTCCCCAGGGAATACCCACC
This sequence comes from Gopherus evgoodei, assembly GCF_007399415.2. Taxonomy (NCBI): domain Eukaryota; kingdom Metazoa; phylum Chordata; order Testudines; family Testudinidae; genus Gopherus; species Gopherus evgoodei. The sequence continues at coordinate 26,213,709 of NC_044323.1, read as the reverse complement.
CACTATCCCCACTTTGCTTCAGTTTTGGCTACTGCCTAGTTTCCATCTAGCCCCCATTCACTGGGGCAGACTGCAGTACCAGCCACTCATCATAGGCAAAGGAGTTTGGACCTGCTGTCTTTGCTTACCCCTTGGGCTGCCCCTTTGCAACCCCAGTACCCAGCTGGCCTTACCCTAGGCCTGCAGCCTGGGGAGTTTCCAGGCCAGAACTCCCCAGTATCTCTTGCCTTCCCCCAGCCCTCCTCCATCTTAAGTACCCAGGTACACTCCCTAGCAGCCAGACTCTTCTCTCTCTAAAGGCAGAGAGAGACTGACTGGGCTCTTTGCTCACTGTCTTTTATAAGGGCCAGCTGGGCCTGATTGGGACCTGGCCACAGCTGAGCCTGCTTTCTCCCAATCAGCCCAGGCTTCTTGCCCCAGCTACAGCCTTCTCCTGGGCTGTTTTAAGCCCCAAAGGCAGGAGCAGGTAACCACCCTGCTACAACAAGTAATGTTTAAATGCTGGCTGCTGTTTTTTCCCATTCGTTTAACAGTAATGTCATAAAGTAAAATAAAAAACTACAATATTGTTGCCTTTTTGATATCATCCTAGCACTGTAAACAAACCAGGCCCAATACAAAACAAGGCACACTCTGATACCTTTACTAATTATGATTTTTACCTTGCTCCACAGTCAGGAAAAATGATGATGACATTTCCCCCCTTGTTTTTTGAGCAATTACAGAGGTGGGTACCATTTTCTTCACAACTTCTCAATATTTGATTTTTTTTTCTAAATTTGAATTAAAAAAAGAGAAAAGTTTTTCAAATACATTTTAGAGTTCCAATGATTGGTGGTGGGACTCCCAACAGAGGAGCTGTGTAGACATAGTTATTCGGTGATTCGAGGGACTAAACTCCTGTTTTTTCTAGAGTAGCCCCCCTTCTCAATGGAAGAATTCACAGGAAACTCTATGAAAGGAGCCTTGTAGAGATTTCCATCCCTTGTGCTCGAATAGCACATATAGGGAAATGTAGCCCAAAGCATCCAATAAGTTTAGAGAAGAGTGGATCATCAGATGGGACAAGGCAGACAAGTACTAATATGAGTGCAGCGACTGGCAAGACACATAAATGCACATGAGAAGCTATACCCAGATATAAATATGGCCCCTTTCTCTGGATTTAGGCAGTTCTGTCCATACCCTTGTTACTTTGGTTTTTCTGCCTAAATCAATTCAAACTGAGGTCACAGTCCTTAAACACTTATGCACATGCTCAATTTTTACTTGTGTGAATAATCCCATTGAATGTAATTAAATAAGATATAATTATGTGTGACAAAAGTTGTAGGACTGAGGCCTAATTTAGCAAATTAACTCAATCAAAGAGAATATCAATTTCTTAACAGAAGTGCTTGATGGCATCTCAATAAAACATAAAACCAAACAACTTATTTACAACCAAAATTACAGGCATATGTGTAATTACACTTTACAATACAGATCTATGGCTAGACCCACGCTCATATTTACATTTGTTTTATATAATTATTTATGTACTGAAACTTCCAATTTTTGCATTAAAAAAAGAAAAAACTATAAAGAGACAATAACACTGGCATATAACAAACATACAGTGAATATACAGATTAATCCAAAGAATCTACTAGAATCCATCTATTTTTAAGGATACTTTGTCAAAATACTGTATTATAAGGGTATAAGCATTATAATGTATGTAATTAAATATCATTAAATTGTGTAATGATTTGTGGTTTAAATCGTGATTAAAAGAAAGGTGAAGAGAAAGAAGAAAGACAGAATGAGGAAAATGATAGATATCTGGGCTCATCCCTTTTTGTATTTGGGGCTTCTTGGATAACCGAGCTGCTTTTTTAGCTGCAGGAAATCTGCCAAAATTTCTTGATACTTTGCCAAAGTATCATGCAGAAGGTAAGTTGGTGCCTCACCAAATGGTATATTTGCATGCGCAGAAACTAATGCTTAATTATGGGTAGATGTGGATTTCATCATCCGTGCAGTAATACTTTCTTCATGGACAACACAGCTAAAACCATGTATCATTATTCCTCTGTCTGACCTAGGCATTGCTTGTTTCATTATTGTAATACGTGACTCCAGATCTACTGCGTATGGGTGGCATGACTACTGATCCAGTTAAAATCATTAGTGATAGTTAAAAGACATAGCTGACTTTTTTGGTTGTGAACAACAGAAAAAAAAATGAAAACAACAAAAATGAATCAAGGTAGCACAGTAAATGGTTCCTTATTTACAAGCAACATCCAGCAACTTTTCATTCTTGTGTTCAGTCTCTAACTTAATAATAAACAATATCGAGCCCCTATATTGTGTTTTTCCATAGGTAGATGTCAAAGCACTTTACAAAGGAGTATACAATTATTATTATCCCCATTTTTACAAATGAGGAAACTGAGGCACAAAGAGGCACAATGACTTGCCTCAAGTCACCTAGTGTGTCAGTGATAGAGTCAGGCATAGAACTGAGGTCTAGTGAATTCTAAACTAGTGTTCTATCCACTAAGGAACCTTGCCTTATCCTGCAACTTCAGCTGTGGCTGGAACACCTGAGAAGTCTTTTTGAATGCCGCCATGTGGAGTCTCCAGAACTTTAAGTTGCAGTAACAACAGAAATGCACAAGAGTTCTTTAAGCACCATTCACTGTAGTACTCACGGCCATAAACTTTGTCCCATCTCAACGTTGTCAGTTGGACAGTGCTTCTTGTCTTCAGAAAGGCCAGACTGAAACAATCTATGTAGATTTTGATATACTGGATCAAGAAATTGATTAGAGCATAACTAGGACTTTTTTTTTGCCAAAGCTACGTAGTTGGTGCTTCTAGGATCCTGTTCTGAGCTCATTGCAAAAATGTACATTTAATTAACACAAGTCTCAACATAGCTTGTTTTTTATTAGCTACTATAGCACTGAATGGATCCATTTCTGCACTAGTATACACAGTATGCCTCTACTAATTCAGAAAACTAGTGCAGGGACATCAGTTATATGATTAATTTTTCTTACAAAGTGTTAGGTCTTCCCAGCAAAACCCTTTTTCACAGCCTGTCTTAGAGCTGTTGTTGCATTAGTGCGTTCTGAGACTTTGGAAGCAGCAATCCTATAGTCCTACTTTGCTGGCACAAGGATTTAGGAGATAGATAATTTCCAAAGGGGAGGCACAGTGGCATGAAATTAAGATGACTGGCTGAACCAGTTCATCTGCTTGAGGCTTCAGGCCCACATTAATCAGATACTAATTGGACATGAGTTAAAGCTATCTGGACCTGAGACAAAGACCTCATCCCAAGTATGGCAATTAAATAAGTATGACAAACACTTGTAAAATACCTGGGATGGCCATCGTCATGTGTGCATGCTTAGGGTGTGGTACACAATGGTTTAGCACAAGCCTTATTTGCCTAGTATAGCGACAGCTCAAGATATGGAAATCAGATATTGTTTGTAGTATGGTGGCATCCACAGGCCATGACCAAGATCAGAGCCCCATTTGTACATAAGTAAAAATACACGGTTAGTGTTGCTGCCCCAAAGAGCTTGTAATCAGAATATACAAAGGGAAATGGAGAGATGAAATGATTTGCCTCTGGTTACACAGTAAGTCAGTAGTAGAGGTAGGAATAGAACTCCAGTATCCTATCCACTGGACCAGCTCGAGTCTCACAGGTAAGTAATCACAGTATTCTGAGAGAAATATATAAAGAAATGTGCTAGCTTAGGGGAAGACACTATACACATGGTAGCACACTGGCTAATTTGACCATATCCTTGCTGTTATTTTAATACATATTGAATCTCTCTTGAATGTGGGGAAAGAACAGAAAGGTGTGACCCCTTTTTGCATGACATACCTGCTTCCTACCATCACTATAAATAGGCTTTTACTTGGTCATTGGGAGAGTGTTGCATCACAGAAAGGAGTTTAATGTCTGCTTTGTCTCAATGTTATTCAGCCAGCGATGTTCAGAGTGAACAGGAGTCAAACCAAAGTAAACACACTTTGCTAGCCCCATCTTGTACTAATACAGATTGTACTATGCAAAATACTTTTAAGCCCGCACACAGACACTAGTAAGAATCCAGGAATTATCAGATGGGATAATCTTATCAGCTGTCATTTAATTACTAAAAAAACCACTCTCTCAAATTTTAAAATATCCCACAGCATAAAAATGGTGGTGGAATACAGGCCAGTATCTCGTATCTCATGATCAACTCTAGGGTGCATATACAGAACATTAGAGGTTTTGGGACACAAAATGCTTTTCTTCAGTCTTGTGTGTTGTATGTGTTAGTTAAATTCTCAGACAGAAATGTTTTTTACATTTCAGATCAGCTTGCTAAGCTATTCACCTTCCAAAGCTATAGTTAAATAACTTTACAGTTTAAAGGCTAAATGTGCCAAAGTTAGGGAATTATTAATTAAGCTTGTCTATGAATATTTTCTCTTGTTAACTTGTGCTGTCCTTATATTCCCTATAAAATCATCAGATTCTAAAGACACTTTCAATTGCCCTCTGTAGATTCACTGCGAGACAGCCAGCTTTCCTGTGCAGGTTCACTCATATACAACCGACTCTCTAGAGAGTTGTTGAGGCATATTTAGCCATTATCAAAGCAAAGGGCTAGACTGTGGCTTGAACTCCCACACCCTCTGCATGAGCTACCTGAATCTTGGGTCCACTTGTATAGGGGAAAGTAGGAAGAGAGAAGACTGGATAGAAAGCCCTTCTCCCACCCCATCTGCCACCAGGCACTAGCTAGCAAAGCCTAGCTGGTGTGTGGGATATTACTATTTGCCACTGGTTCAGGTTGGAACTAAAGCACTACCCTCTAGAGTAAAGGGAAAGCATTGAAAGTGCCTCAAAGAAGCATATCCGCAACAGAATGCCTCCCAAGGCTACCCTGAGAGTGTGGCAGTTTACTCAGGTCACAATCTACACCATAAAAATTAGAGATGAATGAGATCTCTCTCTCCTTGAGGCAGCTTTGTCCACTGGGATATATGGTCCAGTGCTTTCTCCACTGTTTAATAGACATTTTTCTTGATATTCAGCTTGAGTGTTCTTTTCTTAACTTCATTCCATTGTACCTCGTTGTTCCATATGCACTAGAATAAATAATTCCTCTCTGTTCTTTTCACCCTTCCCAGACCTATAGCTGATTGTTATATCCTCTATCCCCTTTGGTGATTGCTTTGCTAAACTAAACTATTCACATTTAACTTTAAATCTTTCTTTATATAGCAACCCCTCTGGGCCCATGAACTTCTCTGAACTTCCTCCAATTTCTACAGATCTTTCTGCTACAGAGGTGTGTGGAATTGAATGAATATTTCTGGTGCAGGCTCCTTAGTGGAACTACTACTATTAATTTATAAAGCATCACACATGAACATGGTAAAATAAGTTCCTTTCTCTGAAAAGCTTACAATTTATGGTACTCAAATCACACAAAGCCAAATCAAGGCACAGCCTGGGACAATGGTCCAGGAAAGGCATTTGTGGAGAGATTATGAAGTAATTGAAGAAGCATTCCTTGATTAAGTGGATTGGATGGAAGAGGGAGAAAGTGTTTGATAACCCAGAGTTAGGAGACTGCTCCAATTGTAGGAGATGATAGAAGGAAATAACAGCAGAGATGAAACTGGGGATGGTGAAAGGGAGAAGATATACAGAGCTCTCTGATAGTGAGTAGGAACTTAATTTTGATCTAATAAAAGATAGGAAGCCAGTGAAGGAATTCAGAGCATGTAATGTGACTGAAGCAGTCAGAATGCAAAATTATTTTTGCAATAGATGTTTGGATAGACTGGAAAGGCAAGAGGCAGAAAAGCCAGAGGAAGGAAGGGTAAGAGGAGGGAGTGGTCAGCCATATTAAAGGCAGTGGGGAATTCAAGATGAGTAACAACAGACAAGTACTCAGTCACCTTAGCTAGGAGGTCATAGCAATCTTTGGATGGGTGGTTTTGATACGTTGGAGAGATGGGTAGTGAAATAGGAGGGAATGAAGAGAGAAAACCCAGTAAAAGACATTCTGCTCAAGGAGACAGAGTTTGTGTGGTTAGAGACTATACTTCAGTCCCCGCAGCCCTGTATGCAGTTCAAGCTACCTTTTTTGGTGTCATTTCATATTGTAAACATTATGTAAGTGTAATAGTGTGGTTATGTAAATTGTGATTGTGGATAACACTGTGTGTGTGTGTGTGTGTACACATGCTTGTTCACTCTCACACTTACTGTAGTAACTGGATTCTATACACTATTTTCCCACTGAGTATCTTTCAGTCTGATTTTTTCCTCCTAGGTGTAAGGGAGAACCTTGCATTTTTCTAGAGTGAATCTCATTTTATTTTTCTGCCATAATTTCAAATCTGCCTAAGCCTCCTTTTGTATTATTGCTCTGTGTTCACTTGTTTTACACAATTCCTCCTACTTTTTAATGATGAACTTCATTAACATAAATTCATTAATTAATGCAATCTATTGTTTTTACAGGGACCAAAGTTGATTGTGATTCTTTACAGATAAATTAAATAGACAGATCTGAGCCTTAGTCAGACTTAGATTCTAATTTAGACACTGCACAGCAAGGGTTAGGGTTAGGGTGAGGGGAGTTTGTAGGAACTTTGAGGTCAAGAACAGAGAGAGACTGGAAGATGCTGTGGCTGCACAGCTCTCTTGCAGGTAATCTTTCTCATTTTATTACATTTTGTATATATATTTTGTAATTTGAAAGAATGGAAACAGGCAAGATGGTAGGTGAGAGTAACGCTGTGTGATGTTAAATAATACCACATCCCCACCAGACAACTCCCCGCGCAACCTGATACATTGCAGTTTATCATTACTCTACTGCCCTTCAGTCAGTTTTCGATCCCCATGGAAGCAATCAGATCAAAATAAGTATGAATTGATTTTAATTATCCTCCACAGATCTAGGGATACATGCCCCAGTATTCTCCACAAAGTCACTTTGGCTTATCCAGCCTCCCCAGCAGTTTTGCAGAGTCATTAAGTCAGTGGACTCATAAATAACTATTTATCTGCAGATATATAACTGTATCTATGGACCTAATTCTCTGCTGGCATAACTCCATTAACTTCAGCGGAGTTACGTTAGCAAAGAATTTGTCCCTCTATCTATATGTAAATTGTTCTCTGACATGTCTAATTGTCCACAGATTCATTGATACTTGGGCTGTGTTTACAGTAGGATTTCGAAGGCTTGTAATTCCCAACAGATGCAGCTCCATCAGTGGCTACTCCAGTGGAGGTTTTAATATAGAGAGGGCCCAGTTATTTTGACTTAAGATGCCTTGTTCAACAGTACTGTCTGTGCTCAAAGTTCCTGAGCTAGCCTCCCCCTTGTCTACATGACACTCATGGTATAAGAGTTTAATATAGCACTCAAAAATTGATCTGGTCATTTTCTGGCCTTCTTGAAAACTGGCGTCCAGTGAAACTTAATGTTAAAAATAAAGTGGTGAGAGTAGTTCTTTTTGAGGAATGCAGTCTGGGCTTGCCTTGCTGCAGTTATAATATGACAGCCAAAATCCTGGGGATATGTACCTCTGATATTCCAGACTAGAAACCCAAAACTTGCTCTTTGATTGTATCAGTGTTTCCATTCTAAACTGCTGTTTTCAGGGGCTGTGACTAGCTGTAACAAAGCATCCTTTCCTGAAGCATATAAAAGTGTTTTTGGGAATTATCTGAATTGTTGACAATTTTAAAAGAAATTGGCTTCCTGCTATTTAAGCTAAGAGAGTTTTCCACTATACGGTGCTGTGGGCTCTTGAATAACCTTTCAATTAAAAGAAACCCCCCAAACGTAGGTTTGTCTTTTCACTTAAAAATAAATGGGCGGTACGGGGTTTTAAGGGTGTTCAGCATTGGCCCAACTACTCCCATTGATATCAAATGACCCTTGACTTCAATGGGAGTAGAATTAGAGAAACACTGAGTGCTTTTGAAAAATCCAGCCTGGATTGTGGATCATTTTGCTCTGAGTGAAATCCAGTCCATCCACATGAAGCCAGAGTTTGGGCTCTATGTGGGGTGAGTTGGGCCGGTGAAGTGAAATCCATCCCTGTAACCCAGTGGCAGCATGTGAGCTGGAAGCTCCTCTATGCTGATTGCACAGGTTACTCTGGCCATTGGCTCTACGTAAAGGTACCTCCGTGGCTCTGGCCCCAATGTGGTCTTCTGTGCTGACCTACACGTGATGGCATGGAGACAATTTCTGTAACACAGGGATATGCAGGTCTCAGCAGAACCTGTGTACAACTCCTCTGCAAGGCTGATGTGCTATGGAAGACTTTATGCATCATGGGTAATTTCACCCCTCACGTTTTAATGCAATGGTAAAACAAAAAATGCTGATAAATCCTGTCATCGCTTTGTAACTCAGTGGAACTACACACATGAGTAAGTGCTCAAAAGTGTGAGTAAAGCTTCCATAATCTGGGCCATAAGAATTTTTTTTAAAGGCTATTTTGTGACTCCATTACATTCACAAAACCCACAGCTCTTATAAGAAATGATCTATAATTAGAGATGGAGATTAGGCTTGCCAAAAAAAAAGAAAAAAAAAAAGAAAAAGTGTGTTCATGACTGCTAGCGAAAATTAAACCTTAAGATAATTTAATTGCCAAGTATTCAAACTGAAGCAGTAGTTTTCCATAAGGATGTTTGGTTTTCAGAAGATAAATAGCCCCTGTGTTATGTTCATTAGCATCCAATGGAATGCCCACATTGTTTCTATTCTTACAGTTTATTGTTAGGAGCAGCCATGTTTGTATTTGTACTACAGTAACTGGGAGTCTTTCTGCTTCAAAAAGAACTTATTGGAACAGTTTGCTTGGCAGCTTCTTCTTGTTTTTTTTTTTTAAACTAATGCACTAGCAAGATAAGAAAAAACAACTCAACTATTTACCTTGGACATGTCCAATTATGAGTTCCAATTTACAACATTCCAGAGGGGCTGGAAGAGACACTGTACTATGTACCCAACTGTATATCTTGAAAGGGCTTCAGCTGCTACCTACCAGTGCCCAGGGTGACACCGAAAATCTTTCGGACCTTGATGATATAACACTAAAGGCAGTCAGTGTGTGGATCAGTGTTCTCTGGGTGCTACTGATTAAACAGCGCTGGTGAGAACAGTAAATTGCTGAGGGCTAAGCTACTTTGTCCAGCACAGTTCACTCTTTCATTATCTTCCTTTCTTCCCATACAACTTATTACACACATATAATAGCTTTTCCTTGTGAGCAGTTTAAATGAGTTGACTGATAGCAGCCCTTACATCAAGCACTTGTAGAATTCTACCCTGTTTAGACCCATTACAAAGACACCTAAAGTGCTGCATTTTCAGAGGATTCTTATTAAGTACAGACATCAGAACAGACATTCTCATGTGACTTCTCACGTACCCCGCACAATGTGGAAATCAGCTCACACAAAAATACAAGTGGAGAGAATGTTGAACAGCATGAAGTGTCAGCACTCAGTTCTCTCTTTGTAAGAGTGAAAAACAATTTTCAGGATTTTAAATGTCCAACCTTTTCAACATTGAGGTGAACAACTGCAGAGAGTTATCAAAAAGCAAAGGAAACCATTCATCCCCAACTGAATTTAATAGTCAGATAAATGGCTATGTTGTCTGGACACACATACAGAAAGCGTGTTAACCTCTGTATATCCATTAAATACCAGAAGGAATTTGTGTGAACACATTAAATAGGCTAGGACTGCCATGCTACCTTCTTCCATTTGGGAGGATTATGAGTGCCGCACTGCAATGATTTGGGAACTGTTTGTGTAGGTGTGCCAGGAATCCTGCAAGATTCTAAAGACCTCCTTTTCACTCTGACTGTAAATGGGACCTGAAAGTGGTCAGCCTCTTTCAGTATTGTATCTTGAATTCCCATTGCCAACATACACCTCTACCCCAATATAACACGATCCGATATAATACGAATTTGGATATAACACGGTAAAGCAGTGCTCCGGGGCGGAGGGGGTGCACACTCCTACAGATCAAAGTAAGTTTGATATAACGTGGTTTCACCTATACCAAGGTAAGATTTTCTGGCTCCCAAGGACAGCGTTATATCGGGGTAGAGGTGTAGTTCTTGTTGCATAGAATGCAGAGTATTTGGATAAGTGTTTCAACAGAAATAGGTATCTTATTGATCACATTGGTTTTACTCAAGAAATAATGCTTGCTTCCATTAAACTGAAAATCTTGTGGATCTATGTTTCTATATCAGTTTAGCTCAACTGAAATGGGGACAAATTGCTGGATTACTCACTCTAGTAGCTAGCAACTGAATTTTCTCTTTTAGACCTTTGAGAAATCAAGTTTATATTCTCAAGCAGCAGCATGGCTTTCATCTCTATCCAGTGCAAACTATGTGGCCCCACAGACTCAGAGTCAATTTCTCTCTTTTCCTTTGAAGGCTACTACATGTCAGCAGTTTGTTCCAAATTATTGCAAACAGTGCAACATGACAAACCCCAGATAATGCCATCAAACCAGAGCTGAATTGGCTAAATGTAACAAATAATAACATGCATTTGTAAAAGGCTGACTGAGTAGGAGAAATATCCCATAATTCAGTGGGCCAAATCCACCTAACATAGTGTAAGGGAAATGTATATTATACATCTATGTGTCCCATCCTAGGTGAGGGTTTCACTGATGATCTCCCAGAGGGGGTTTCCACCAGGGAAAAGGAGTATAAGTTCTATAGCTCTTGTTTTATTGCAATTCACTTTGTAGATTTGCTGGAATTAAGAGATGAATCCCTGTGTTTCCCCATCTATGTCCCTCCTATCTCACAACATCAACCCACATATTAGGCTACTCTGGTTTATTATCTTCCTTCCATGCCTACCCAAGCTATAGAGAGGTTGCAACATTTTGTTGCAGATTTTTGTTGAGCTGATATCTCCCTTCTGCAGACAGACTTTCCACAGCTCAAGGCCTCTGCCAGGATCAACACCAGCAGAATCTGAATCTTACCCCTTGTTCTGAGAGAGACTGAATTTCCTGCAAGTAAGTGCTCAGATGCTACAATGAAGAGGACCATATAAGCACCCATATAGACCAACCCTATGTAATGATAAAGCAAATGTCATGACATTTAGAAAACAAGGTCCTTTGCATCCCAAAGAGCTCAAAAACACAAATGAAACACAGGGCAACAGTTCAAGGCGGGAAGTGGAGGTCAGCACCCGAAGACGACCAACTACATTTCAAGGAAAAAGGAACAACTGTGTGAAAAATATGGGCCAAAGATAATTTTTAAGTGGAATCACCACACAACACGGACAATCATTTTCAGGGGAGAGTCTTCAGTTTTAGAACTTGCTTCCTGTTGGAATTTGCTGAACTTCTGGGCACAGTGAAAGGCCTGTCCGTTTGCCTGTTGGGGTAGATTTAGTGGTGGAGAGAGGAGTTTACTAGCTGCTATTGTGTGCACTTCACTGGCAGTCATTTTTGTTTTCTAATTTCTAATGTGCACCTAGAAATAGTAATAGGAACATGCAGTCACACACATTAGCTAATTAATACCCAGTATGTATGTGGAATTTCAAAGTGGGAAACCTTACCACTATTCCCACTGTCTAGAAGAAAATCTAGAAGAAAAAAGTCTCCAGGCCAAATTCTCATCTGCTTTGCCAAAGTTGAGTAATGTGGTGTTTGCTCACAAGATCTACACTGTGGTATTTTTTACCTTCTCCACTGAGAAGCCAAGGTGCAGAACATCTGAGAGGACATTACATAGCCACTACTGAAACCTACAGTTGTGGCTGTAGCAAGCTCTATTCTCCCTATGCAGGAGCATTATCCTGTCCATGTGCCTAATAGGGTGATATTTCTTAAAGAGATCTAGAGAGAAGTAGGGGTAGGCAAATCACAATTCACATTTTAGCCCAGAAATGTCTGGAATTGGGTATGGTAGTTTGAGGAACGCTCAACAGGTTCCCTGTACTTGACTCAGACTTCATTGAAGGCAAGGAGTCAATGCAGCTGCTTTACAAGAAAGACACGTAGACTGCATGGGTTGGGAGAAGCTCAGTCACAGGCATGGGGCAAGTACACAAGCTGGGGCAAGCAGGGGCATGTCCCCATCCCACAATCTATAGGGGCACAGAACTCCTCCGGGGTGGGGAGACTGAGCTCCTCTGGCTGCTGGGGGAGAGTGAGATCCATCGTTCCTGGGGGCTGCAGGGGGTGTGGGGAGAGACAGCCCCTCTGGCCACAGGCCGCTGAGGGGAGAACCAGTTCCTCCAGCTGTGGGGGGTACAGAAAGTGCCTCTTCAAAAGCAGCCAAACTTTTATTCATGTGCTCACCCCTGGCAATAGAAGCAGAGAAAGCAGGCTGTCTCCCCCTAGCTCTGAAACATTTTGCAGTAGGTTAGTGCTATCATTAACTTTCCAAGGGGAAAGCCTTGGCAGAGTCAGTTACAGAAGAAGGAAACTGGGCAGGAAAATTATTTTTTTTAAGGTTATTTGCTTTAGCCAAACTGTTTTAGTTAATTTGTCTTAACCAGTCTGGTTCAGCAGCTTTTTTCTTATTTAAATGTGATGGGGAAAGAGTCTTCTGTTTTGGGCTATTCTCAGTTTTGTATTTTTCTTGTAATAGGGTTTTTCATTTATGTTCTTAATACTGATTGGTTGGTTAATTAGTTAGCTGACTAGTTAATTGAGTGAGTCCACAGTCTGGCAGAGGAGGAGAAAAAGTCTGCCTAGGTTCCAGTTGGAGATTTCTGCAAGCAAGAGGAGGGATGATATTATTGCAGTGCTTTTGACTCAGCAGACTGTATAGAGTTGATGAACAAAGATTCTAGCTGAGATTCAGATGAACTCAGCCTATGCTTTTGGAACTCTGAGTTACTTCTCATTATGTGAGAGGAGGGGGCAGGTATTGATATTTAGGTATTGCTGTGAAGACAGTGTATCCAGATTATTGAATAGTTATGTAGTAAAAATTAAGCTATCATTATGTTTCTTTATCATTATAAGATTTTATAAAATTCATACTTAAAAATTAAGTTAATTCCTTATGTTCTTTTTGGACCTTATTGTGGGGAGGATAATCCTGTGCAATCTGTGCTGAAAATCTTCAATGACTGGGTCTCTGTGTGCTTTTCTATATGGCTTGTGTTTAAGCTCCAGGAGAGGGGTGGTGAAGTAAACTGTAACCTGCTGAGGTTATAGTTTGCCAGCTTGCTGGCCGTACCCTTTTTCTCATTCCCAGCCCCTTCTTGATGCTGATATGGAGCAGCATTCCTTAGTACACAGGAGAAGTGGAGTTCCCCTGCAGGACCTCTCCACAGCCAGAATCACGGTTATTCAGCTGTTTTCTGAGACTCGTAGGATAACACAAGAGAGGTGGTGCCATCAACTATGTCCCCATCTGAACCCACAACCACCCTGGTAGCTTTAGGCTTATTCCCAAAGCTGAAATTCCAGTACTGAAATAAATGTGCATGAGAACAGCATTCAGCATATTAATGTTTACATGAGAACACCTGACATCCCACATGACATTAGAATTCCCAGAGGTGCCGTGTGCATTCCAGCATAACTGACAACTTAATGAAGTCCCACGGTGTTATTTTTTTTAACTGAAACAGAAGAGAGACAGAGAGGTTAATGTAATCAAGCTTCAAAATGTCTTGAATGAGACATACCTGGTTGACTGTGGCTCCATTCCTGCACTGTGACTGTGGGGGTGGATTACAATGCAGGATCTGGAGTCAGACAAACATTTGGACGGTTATTCCTATCATCTTAAAGTGTCCACATTCTCCCCATATGCTGCATCAGACCATAAAAGTGACATGATTTTCAGAAGCAGAAATGACACTCTTCATATGGGCCAAATTGTACTATTTAGCTCTCAAGCAGAGCTTCTCCTTAGCTTCAATGGGAAGTTAATAGCAGAGTATGATTTGATATGACAATAACACAAGAAAATGGAATTAAATTCACTGCTTTCTGAAGGCAAAATTTTAATTCTGATGAGTTAAAGGATTAAACCAGATTGAAAGATGAGAAAGTAAACAGAATGTATATTTTTCCCCAGCTCACAAGAAACTATAATATAGGGACAACTTCAGGGGTGATGTGTAAGAAACAAGTGGGTAAATTGGTGTAATGGATTCTAAGTTTGCATAAGAGAATTAATTTGGAAATGGATGGTTGGGTCAGAAGGTATATATTTACATATACATTCCTACTTTCCTGCCACTGCTATTCCTGTTAAATCCCTTTCTTCTGGCCCTTGTGTACCAACAACTTGACTCCCTAACTCACATCTTGAATTATAATTTACATATCACTACTGAATTTGTCCCATTATTTGATTATCTACTTTTGTCATGTTGCAATTTATTCTTTTTACTCATAATAACTTGCTCCTTGATTAGTCCCACTGAGTCATTTGTCCTTATTATGTAGCCTTGTCTAGGGGAATTAATTCAGATAGTTAAAAGGTGTATGGATCTTCTGAAAGATAATTTTTTATTATTGTTTAAACTCCTTCCCTCTCCTCTCCTGATCCTCCCTCTAGTTTTTTCTAACAGAGAAGGAGTTAAAAAGCTGTCCTGAAATATCTGATAGCATACCATATCCTGTCCAGTATTCATGTGCAAACAGCAGCAGCATTGCACTCATATAAACATTGCTTTGTCTAAGGCAGATGAGGACATATGCGATTTCCTGAGCATAACCTGAGTTTGTATTTCTCCACTTGCCAACATATGTATCGGTGCCATAATATTTTGAACTGACAAATAACCAAATGTAAGTACATGTCTTTGAAGGAAGAGAACTTTTAAACTGATGTAAACATACTGGAGTATGGAGGGAGGGCTTTTGCCCTATAGTTTTGTTTTGCATATGGATAAAACCTCCCAGTTAACTAGACAAATTGGAAGTAGCAGAGGGAATATAAGTGGATGGAAAGACTGACTTGTAGAATGAGCTTAAATAGGCATAGGTAGGGTAAGTGACAACTAAGGCAGACCTAAAATGACTATCTATGAAGCCTGGTGTTAACAACAGTGAGGGAGAGGAAATATTTAGCATAATAACAGAGATATGGGATGAAATTAAGAACAGGAAAACTTAAGCTAAATATCAATAGGAATTTCCTGTCCATGAGAGCTGTGAAAGGGCTAGCTTTTGTTATTTTAAAAGTGAATATCTCACTCGGGTCAGGAGGATATATGAGCTTTGATTTGAGCTACATTATTTGGGAAGTTTGCTGTCTATTATTTATGGAAATTCTTTTTGAAATGCCACACAGGAAATAGACATGCAAAATTTAAAGGCTAAAACAAGGCCCTTAATCCTGCATGGCCTGGTTTCCTGAACTGTTCATACACGATTGCTCATGTGACAATGCCTAACAGGCATACCTGCCCACGCATTTGCTCATGTAAGATTGCCAAATTTTCCTACTTTATTACCTTGATTACAACAGCATGCAAAAACAGCCAGTTATGTGCAAATGGTTATTTTTGCATGCATAAGGAGTATTTGCCTACAGAGGTGGCTGAGATATAAACTGGGTATGCAGTTGTGTGGAGACTTCTGGATGCACATTTGCATGAGACCGGCTGAGAAAATCAGGCTGCAAAGTATTATAAAGTAATGTTAACCATAAACAGCCCTGGTGATGAGCTAAACTTCTGAGTATCAACCTTGGCCTAAATAGGGCTATTTGATGATAAGGTTAGTGTTTCAAGGGGAGATTTAAATATGGATATGCCATGATGGGTGGCTGGTATACAGTGTATCACATAGAGTGGGAGCATGTCTTTTGCCATGCCTGTGGGGATTCCTTGCCCAGCTAAGCAGGCAAATGCATCTCTGCCTGTTTTAAAGTTTAGTGTTCAGTTAAGTTTGGGGAATACTATCACTGATAAAGGATTTTAATTGTGCAAAGCAGCTAGGTCCCTACACCTCGGCATTTGCAAAGTGCGTGATCGTGCCTTTCATGATTAAGTATAAACCTTCAGTTTCTAGTGCTGACATGTTGAAATGTTTCATAGGCACTACATCTATTGTAATATGAAAAATGAATGCTATTCTGCTGCAAGAGATTATGTAAAGTCTCAGAGTAAGTTATCAAGTCCCCATGAAGGGACTTCAGTATTGTGATCCTGCGAGTCCTGGCACCTAACTTTTAGGTGCCTAGAAGATCACAGTAACTACACTGAGACTCACAAAGCCTGAGTGAGACACCTAGGCTCCTGCACAATGAATAGGGAGAGAAAGGCTCCTTAAACAGTGATCCAGACACCCAGCACACCAGGTAGGGATCTTCCTCAGCTAGCCAATGAAAGAGACCAGCCAGAAGGGTGTGTGATAAGCCCTGGCCCACTCACAAAGATAAGTGCATACATCTGGGCTGCAGATAGGCTCCTACCTCTGCTTGCAATCCACAAACTGAGGGAAGATAGGCTTTGGACTGCCTAAGTAGTGTAACAAAACAGGGCAGCCCAGAGGATTCAGGAGGCCTGGGGCAAAGCAGGGGAGCTGCGGTGCTTGTACTCACCTGGCGCGGTCCGGGTCTTTGGTGGCATTTCAGCGATGGGGTGCCCATCAGTTGCTCCATGTCTTAGGCAGCACTGAAGGCCCCCCTGCTGCCAAAATGCTGCTGAAGACCTGAAGCGACTGAAGGCGCCCCCGTCGCCGAAGACCCGGACCACCACCGGGCCAGGGCTCGTGGGGCATTTCAGCAGTGGGGGTCCCCTTCAGTTGCTCTGCATCTTCAATAGCACTGAAGGGCCCCCCCACTGCCAAAATGCAGGCCAAAGACCTGGACTGCCACCAGGCCAGGGCTCATGGGGCCCCTGTGGGGCCCGGGGCCTGGGGCAAATTGCTCCACTTTCTCTCCCCCCAGGTGGCCCTGCAACAAAATAGCAGCAGCTGCCACTGCTCTTCCTTATAACCTCTCGCCTTGGGGTGAGGGTGCTCAGCTGGGATGTGGGAGGCCCCTCATTCCTGTGGCAGGCAGATGAAATGTGAATAGAGCTCTGCCACCTGTCAGGTGAGTGCCCTAGCCACTGGGCATAGAGTCAGTCTAATGCTGTCAATGGCCCAATTAATTAATTAAAGTGGAACAATTTCAGTAGGAGAGATTGAGGGATCCCCACATCAGAATAGGCCACAGCCTAGTGATTAGGGCATTCACCAGCCAGGAGGCCAATTCCAGTTCAAATCTCTTGAACTGGGGGATGTCTCTAA
Organism: Gopherus evgoodei; assembly: GCF_007399415.2. Lineage (NCBI taxonomy): Eukaryota > Metazoa > Chordata > Testudines > Testudinidae > Gopherus > Gopherus evgoodei. Next base: position 26,196,391 of record NC_044323.1, on the reverse strand, counting down.
TATCCTGGGTGACACTATCTACTACACTAAAAATTAGAAAGGAGCTTCCCTCCCGGCCCGCAACTGTTTTATGTGAACTTCCCTGAAAGGTCCAATCAGGTAGGTGTCCTCTGAGCACACCTACCAGATTGGACCCTCCCATATGAGACTTGGACAGCTGAATATCTATCTTCCCTGTTTTGTGAATTGCTCTGGGAGTTCGGTGAGTTGCTCTGGGCATCCAGCAGTGCGTGTGCTAGGCACCATGGTGCCTAGAGTGAGAGTGCTGTGTGCATGGCCAAAGGCAAATATGTAGGTGTCTACAGGAGTAGGCAGCAATCAAGCAGGAGTTATGTGGATTGCAGTGGCACCTAAAAACAGGCCTTAGGTGCCTAAGTACCTTCATGGATTGCACCCCAGTGCAACTTTATTGGTGAAAAACAATGTAAATAGATTTAACAATAAAATATTTTAGCTAAACAAGGGATAAGTGAATTTGATTTTGGTTTATTCTGAATATTACAAATTATGCTTCTCTTCCTTAAGATTCCTTCTCTTCTTTAATCCATCAATGTAGCTCAATGTTGTTATTTCTGCTTTTTATAGTGTCATTGATGTACATAGCACTTTATCAACACAGAAGATAACCAAGTCCCTGCCTGAAAGAACATATGGTCATAATTAGACAAATACTTTGCAAGCTGATTGATGCTCATTGCACAAGAAAGCAGAAGACACAATTACAGAGAGATCTATTCTTGGTGTAATATCACAGCTGAATTTGGGTCCCTGCGTATGAAGAATGTGATAAAATGCTTTAATGGAGATGAGATGGGGGAGTCTTTTAGGGAAATTGTGATAGATTGTGCAGTTTATTAGAAGCCATTTCTATATCTCATGAATAGTACCTTCAGAGAGCGGAGTCCCATGGAAACAGATCTCATCATAAAAATAATAAATTCAGTTAAGAAGAAACACTGATTGTTAAGATATGATTGACATCAGCTTTAGAGACAGATGTCCTCCTGCCTTCCCAGCTCACGAGGCCAGCTGGGTGGAGCTTCTTTAGAATGCTGGCTGCTAGCATTGTATGAGTGAAAGAAGACAGGACATATAGGTACCTTTTCAAAGCAGTGTATTTATTAAGTACCCATTGATAAGTACAGACAATTGTTCATGAACCTCCTGCACATCCCTTTGAAAATCTACCCAGTTTCTCTGAGATGATATCTCCCCAGAAAAGGTGGCTTCCAGGATGGAGGTGGACTTTTCTTGATAATGGATAAAATGGGTGATCTCAGGAACCCTTTGCCTTTTAAAAAGCTGTGTGAGGTCTCCCATACTACAATTCACATTCAATGTAAGGTTTTTTTCCCCCTAGAAAGATCAAAGATTTTTTTTCTTATGTCATCACACATGATATGTATAATGAAAGCTTTGATAAGCTAGAACTGACACTTTTCAGCATGGCCTGTATCCAATTCTGTAGCTTTTCAATATTCCTATTTATATGGGGGATGGAAGGGACATGAATACAAGTACTTCACCTGGCAATCCTTGGATGCTCATCATTGTGAGATGAAAACAAGCATCTCCTCACTGTTGTAATGCTTTACCCATGTATGCTCACAATGAATTGATCAGCATGCCAAATATTTGTTATTATAATCAGTGTCTGCTTTTACACAGAGCTGGAGCAGGGGTGAAATGATTATAAATCAAGCATCTGAGCAGTATTTTGGACCCAGTGTAAAAGTGCCCTAGGTGTAAGTCACCTTGCAAAACAGTGTCTGTACATTTTAATTTTCAAACAATTTTTATAATATGTTGTTTGGACACTGGCCGTCCAAAATTGTCCTTGGTTAAATCTCCCTTAAAATGCCACCAGATAGTCTAATTTAGGGTTTTATTCTGATAGCCCCTGTGTGGTGTGTAATTGGAATACAAGGGTGCATGTGACAGTACAAGTGTGAGCATGGGCGTCAGGTAAGATAAAATGCTATGCTGCCACACTGAGGGGAAGCACCTTTGCTGTTAAGATCACAGGAAAGACTAAGTGTGAGATGTTCACAAAGAGAAGCCATTAATCTAAATGTGATCCTCATTGTGATCCTTAATGAATGCATTAAGCTGTGTAGGTAGGTACTCTTAGGCCTTAATTCTGCTACAAGGCAGGAAGAATGTGGTAGGATCACCTGTACTCTCATTTTAGCAAGGTTGGCTTCTCCTGTGCCCTCTGTCTTACTAGTACATGAACAACTGTTTATACTTGCTTGGTGTGGGAGCAAACCATTACTAGGTACTATTGTATAAGTGAGATGAGTTGTATTGTATTAAATGTGTTGTACAGAAATAGCAACAGTAATTACACGTGGGACAGAGACCCTCTTAATCACTTACAAAGTATGGATGGTGTTTGTTTATAAATACATACAAACAGAAATAATGGAGCAAGCTGAAAATCAGAATTTCCAACCTATGGAAAAATCCAGTATTTAGAAGTTTGTTTTCATCTCAAATTGGATGAAGAGTCAAAATCTCAGAATATTTTACGGAGTCGAAAGGTCAAAACATTTTGTTTTGATATTTTCTTTCAAAGTCCAACTATTCTACATTCCCAAATCAAAATGTTTCATTTTGGGTCAGCCTGACATTAATCTGTTTCCTCTTGAGCTGCTATGATACCTCATGAAATGAATGCCTCATTCTCCTCTATGGGACGAGATCCCCATGATGTATTGGGGCAGACCAATGGGAGACCTCCGGACATTATGGGAGATGTAATGAAGCCAGGCATGCTGGCCCACAGAGGAGAACAGGTGCCTGACGAACCTGAATAACAACTCCCATGAAGCACCACAGTATTTCAAGATGGTCACCTGGCCTTCAACGTAAAACTGCAATCATAGAATCATAGAATATCAGGGTTGGAAGGGACCTCAGGAGGTCATCTAGTCCAACCCCCTGCTCAAAGCAGGACCAATCCCCAACTAAATCATTGCAGCCAGGGCTTTGTCAAGCTTTGTCAAGGCTTTGTTAAGGCTTTGCTGGATCAACCAAAAAGAGCAGTCAAAGTTACGCTCCTTGCTAGGTTAGGCATCTTTGGTTAAGACAGGGGTGATCCTTCTTCCTCTGCCCCAGCTTGATCCAAAACTGGCCCCTGGAAGAAGTAGAAGCCATCCCTTTTTAATCTTGCCTACTGGGCACTGATTAGCTTCTGCCTGCTCCCAGGTTTGCTAGATGCTGGAGGACTGACCAGTTCTCATTGGTTTTGCCAGCAACTGATCCTGGGTGGCCTCCGTAGGCAGTTTTTGGAGGTCTAAACTCACTGTTTTTTCCTCAGAAAAGACACCCTTTTGTTTGAATTCATCAAAGTGGTGGGGCATCCAGCAGGGGGCATCAAATACCCAGTACACCCAATTACAAGGAGGAAATGCAACCAAAGCCTTTAGATTCCCTCAAATTCCCTGTTTTCCACTCTCACCCCTCCACCGCTGCTTCCAACTGTCATTCTTCTTATTTCTTATTCTTATTGTCAAACTGCCTAGACGTCCTAGCCATGGACCTTTTAAAATTTCTTTTACTGAAGACTCATTGGACAGACCCCATTTTAGCAATTTTTGGAAAAGCTCTGTAGTGAAAGCAGCCTAGCTATTGCTGCACTATCATCTATCAACATGTGAATAGCGAACATACCACAATGCTGAATGATCGTTTAACTCTAAAGCTTATATTGTACTTTGAAAAAATTATGAGAGAGCTTACACACTTGAGTATTTTTATAAACTGGTTCCCACTGAAGATGAGTGTCCCTGTACTTTTTTTTTAAAGATTAATTACAACCAACTGCCTGACAGAAATGTTTATCTCTTTAAAAAGAAAACATTTACAGAACTATTCCAGTAGTTTATCGTAAGGAGAAATAATTAATAGTTTGTTGCCGTTTTATGATTTTCAGTGAGATAATCCATAGCTGGTGTATCAGTGAATAACTTCCACTTCATGGTTCATGAAACACAAGCAGCCTCTGAAGGGTGGTTTATTTCAGTAGCAGTAGCAGTAGCAGATATCTGTCAGTTTCTTATTGTTCACATGGCAAACAGTGAAATATCATTGTGCTGATCAGTATATACCCTTACTGAACCATAATGTCTTAAAATTACCAGGGCAGTGTGTTGGGCATTCCTTGGAAATCTTACAAAATCAGATACAGCACCGACAGGAAGCACTTGGTAGAAAAGAGCAGTGTATATTGAGGGCCAAGTGAGGCTGGGCTGCTCTGGGAAGGGTAATAACAATACCTAGCTCTTATATGGTGCTTGTCGATGGTAGATTTCCCAGTGCTTTACAAAGGAAATCAATAGCATTATCCCAATACTACAGATGGGGAAACTGGGGCACAGAGACTTTCCCCAGGTCACCCATCAAGTTAATGGCAGAGTCAGGAATAGAACCTGGATCTCTTGAGTCCCAGCCCAGTCTCTGATAAGCCACATGACCACTCAGAGCCTATACTCTGAGTGATGTGGCCTGGTGGCCATTATGCCTAACAAAGACCTAATGTCTCCTTAGTAGTTGTGGGGTGAGAGAGATGGGAAGCAGTTCTTGCTGTATAGTTAAATAGGTGCAGACTCCACTATCCCTTGTGTGTATGCGGTCTAAGTTATGCTGCACACTTTTCTCACCATGCTCCTTTAAGAGCCCATAACAATAGCCAATTCCCCTTGTTGTGGTCTTTACCACTTGCAGCCAAATTAGGATAGACTCTCGTTTGAAAGAAAGGGCTCCATGAACATTCGCTAATATAACCCTTAATGAAAAATATTTATGATCCTACTAAAGAAAATCTCAATGTTTGTTTCTCTCTTGCCACTCTGATTATAAGTTGCTAAATTAAATTGACTCTAACCACGCAGGAAAATGACTTGAGCATCATAGTGGACAGCTCAATGAAAGCATCTGCTCACTGTATAGCAGCCGTATAAAAACGAGAAACAACAACAAAATATTAGGATAATTATGGAATGGAATAGAAAATACAACTGAAAATATTATAATGCAATTATACACATTGATGGTTTGCTCTCCCAGGGAAAACTCTGGGCAGTACTAGAAGAATGTATAGCAGAAATAAAGGTAGTTCAGAAGTGGGCAATGAAAATAATTAGAGGTTCAGAAAGTCCTCTGAGTGAAAAAGTATTGAAAACATTGGGACTTATTTGTTTGGACAGGAGACAAATAAGAGGGGACAAGATAAAGATGTATAACAAATGAATGGTACTCAGAAGTTAAATCAGGAACTCCAATGTGTGTGGTGTTCAATAATCACTCAGTGGCAAAGATGCTGGCAAGAGTTGTGTTTTATTGTGTCTGGTTTCCACTGGCTGAACCCTGCTCAGTCTCTGTTTGGGAAGCTAAGCCCTCATCAAGTCCCTAATTTAGTCTTACACAGGAACATTCAGTAAAACTGAATGGCAACAGATTTAAAATTGATAAAACGAAACATTCTTTTAAACAATCAGTAACTCATTGAAACAAAATACTGAGGCCAAGCAGGATTCCAAAAAGCATTACCGATTAGAGGAATAATGACCAAGAATCATCCATGAGTATATTAGAAGGGAAAAATAAACGTGTAAGGAATATAAACCACTATGATTCAGGGCCTAAGTCAACCACTGACAACTTAGGAAGAAGTTTTCACTTTGGGATGGTGATTACATAACTATGTTCTGAGGGATCTCTTGCTTCTTCTGCTGAAGGCTCTGGTATTGGCTGCTGACGGACCTGATCTGTTGTTGAACAGTAATTGTTATGTAACAAACTTGGATTCCAAAGCTGAAAATGCATTTACAGGGGCATATCCTTGGGCTTGTCTGAGGGCCCCATTGATTTCACTTGGGTGCACCCACGTGGATGGAGTTGCAGGACCAGGTCCTTGATTTGCACATATTATTCCTGACAAACCTAAGTGCCCCCTTAAAATACCTTGATGGAAGAACGGTGATACAGCTTGAAGCAAAAACTTATTTTGCCAGTGATTAATCTATATTCGGTGCTATAGAAACTCAGTTTTATAGTACATTGCATTCTGATCATGAAGCAGTTCTGTGCTAAAAAGAGGAAGCACACATACTTTATTTAAATAAACAGATAGATACATCTTCAAAAGTTCACCTTCCTCTTAATATAACACGGAATGTTAGCAAGACAGAATGAATGCAAGTTACATTTCCACTGACACATTGTGAAAAGCCACAAGCTAATCCCTTTCAGTTTATTAAGCAATTCTTCTGAAGACAGGGTTGCAGCTGACAGCATGGTTTTGTGCAGGCAGGTATGTGCAGCTTGATTTTAGCTGTTATTTCCAAAGGGGAAATTTTCTCAGGGGAAGCAACTCTTTCTCATCTAGAATCAACAATGTGTTGTCAGATGACAGTTATGTAGCTTATTTGTCTGCTTTTGCCTTTTAAATTTGTTTGTTTGAAGCAAGTCACTACGTGCTGGGCTGTGATGGAACTGGTCTTTGATGGAGTAATAATAAGTGTTTCCATATAGACCTGTAAATCTACACACATGAAAACTATGTGCATAGAGGTTACTTTTCTAGATGTGAAAACAGGAATGTTTTAGAAATGAACCCACACACTAAACCTACCAAACCTCAGCCATATGGAGAGGGGTACCCCCTCAGTTTGGCTTAGCCCTACAGATGCTATTAAAACATCTCCTCTTTACACAGGATTTTGGAAAGAGTTTCAATGAGACATTTTAAAACTCATTATTTTTTATAACACTGTCCCTCATTTAAAATATCACAGCGCAACATACACACACACACGCACGCACACAGCCTTGGATATCTGAAAGCCCTGCATTTGTGTGTCCTTTCTTCACACCCAGCATAAGCAGGGCTTTAAGGCAGATGTAACTTGTGGAAGGGGTGAAAAAGACCTTTGCTTTGAGGTGTCCAGGAAGCCCACTCCAACTTGCACCTGAGGACCCTTTGCAGAAAGGAAGGACAGAAGAGCTAGTTGTTGGGGTGGGTGCATGTGCGGGCCAGGGTAAACAGATGTGCAAGTTTAGAGAAATATGGTCTCAGACATGCTCTCTGTGATATGCACATTTGTAGATTATACAGGGTGAGTTGTCCATGGAAAAGGTTTAATGTGGGTCAGTGTCATAAGGAACAGGCTTACGAGGACTGGGGCACAATCTCACAGACCTGGAGGCTATTTAGGAGGGAGTGTATGAGCTGGAGTGTACAACCTGCAGCCTGTCCCCTCCCCACACAGAGTGTGCCAAAGATGCCTGAGAAACTGGAGCGTGAGAGGCAGGAGCCTGTCAGCTGCATAGGAATTAAGTGGCAGGAGAACAGTGCCCCCACTCACTCACTCGCTCCCTGCAAACAAAAGACCAGCAAGGGCTGGGAGGAGACAGCTCCAAGCCAGCGTGTTGCCTTTCAACTGCTACATAATCAAACATGCAATGGCTTGTCCATGCCAGCAGTAAAACCTTGCACACATGCTGCGAGGGGGCTCTGGCTAGACAAGCCCCAGGGCCCTCTCTTCTCCCTCCTCCCCTACATGAGTGTTTAATGTTGTCTTGGCCCTTAGTCACAGCTGGAACAGTGCTGGAAGGGGAGGGAGGGAGCATTGGGTTCCATGGTCTGTCAGGTCCCTTGCTCCGTGTTCTGCTCTGGGGAAAGTTTCTGCTGTGGCTGCGGAAATGCTTGAGTGCTCCCAGGCAGGGAGCCAAAAAATTGTCCTATCACTCCTCCTCCAACCTCTTCCCCTTGGGCCCCGTCTGTCAACCTAACAGCTTAACCCAGTGCCTGGGAAAAGGCTGCAGCTCAGAGTAACCTTTGCATCATAAACTCACACAACTGCTTCCCCCATGCATTCAGAATTTGATAGATTAATTAATTTAAATTAATTTACCACATTTCCCTCTTTCTGTTTTCCACTGTAATGTTGCTTTGCTCAGGGGCGGCTCTAGACATTTTGCCTCTCCAAGCATGGAGGATCCGACCCTCCGCAGGCAAGCCGCCGAAGGCACCCTGCCTGCCGGCCCTAGCAGCAACCGGCAGAGCGCCCCTCGCGGCTTGCCGCCCCAAGCACGCGCTTGGAGTGCTGGTGCCTGGAGCCACCCCGGCTTTGCTAATAGACATTCAAGCCATTTCTCTCTGATACAGAAATATCATAGTTTCTCTCTCTTCACTTTGCCTTTCCTTTCTCCCCCCCTTTGCCCCTCCCTTTCCTCAAAAGTGAAAATATGAGGTCAAGTTCTGCTCTCGCTTCTGGTGTACACCTCATTAATTTCAAGTGTGCAATAAAGCAAGATGTGACCCACAGGCACAGCTTGCAATTTGGAAGCTATCTTTGCTGCAGCAGCATGGTTTGCAGAATGAAATACAGGACTGGGAACACGGAGATGTGAATTCAAGTCCTGGTTCTGCCAGTGGGCAAACTGCTTTAACTTCTCTGAACATCAGTTTCCATGTAGGTTAAAAAAAACAACCAAACTTCAAAATATAGCACACTACAGCTCCTGCCATAGTAATGTTCCAGTGCAGACATGCCTTGGCACTTTTACTACAGGGCTGGGAGGTGTAATATAGCAGTCTCCAGTCACATAAGAGCCTTTTATTTGGCTTGCTCCTTGAAATTAATCCAGCATGTTTTGCTTTAAGCTTCAAATTCAAATGAACCCCAAGCTCCAAAATGCAACTCAGTCAAAAAAGCCTCAGAAATATCTATAGTTGTTCCTAGCTCTCTAAAATCTGGTCTTGTTAAACCTCACAAATCTTCTGGAAAACCTGGGCTGAGTTTAGAGTTTGACTGAAACCAGAGGAGTTCCATATTGTTTGGGGTTTTGTAACAACAGGTTTGCCTACATTCGAGGTTTGGGAATATCTGTACACTACTGGAGCTAACATGGTGCAAACCCCAGCACAGAGGCACTGAACTGGCATGAAGGGGGTTTACCATGTTTTCACACTTTACATTGGTGCAGTGCAGCAACACTGGGAGTTTGCACTACAGGGCTCCAAAAATCCCCAGCGCAGATAATGCCAAAGGCTCTTAGGACCATGCTGATCCCTTTATACCTCCACCTTGTAATCCATCAAAACCCTGGGCTTGGCATCAGTTTCAAGGCCCTGTTGCAGAGGAAGAAGGTACCTCCTGGAGAGAAAGGGTGCATGATAAAGGAAGCCCCAAAATAATCTGCAGTTTAATTTAAGTTAGAGGCAGTAAAGTTGGGGGAGCACTAGATCTGAATGGCTAAAACATATGGGTCCCAAATATGCCTGTGTATTTGCCATCATATCTTTAATATTGTCTCTCCCCTAGATGGCCAAGGTCTTGTCGATTAGCCTCCCTGTGGAGGAGAAATCAGTGATGCAGAGTTTTGGCATATTCCACATGTAGGTTCTTTTATTCACACATGTACACCGGTCCTGGAACAGAGATGGGCAAGCATGCAGGCAGTCTCTTCTTTCAGGAAATTCTGCCCCATACCGACCCCTGGTTCCCAGGGAGCTAGTCTTCCCCAAGGATTTACTCCACTCTGAGAGCAAACTGTCTGACTGCTCTCACATATCCCTCTACCACAAGCTTTCATAACCAAGCTAACAGCACAGAGCACCTCTTCCCAAGACTGAACATTTGCTCACAGCTAAGGAAAAGAATTTGGAAGATGTGTGACAGCACCATCTTATAGTACCTGCCATAACAGTAGTGACCAAACCATAGTTGGTGGTAATATTTTAGACTACCTTTTTCTCAGTTCTCAGAGGATGGGATATTTGTCAGGGCTAAGTGAATTGCCAAACCTTCAGACAGGACATGAAACAAAGAACTTAAAGAAGTGACCAGGAGAATATTTCTATATTCCAATTAGGGGATCCTTCAACACGTAGGGTCTGATTCTCCAACCACTTAAACCAGTGCGAGTAACTTCACTGAGGTCACCTGAATAAGTGAGGAATAAGACTCTGGAAGTATAAATAAACTTTGTAAAGAATTATTTGTCAGAACTGTGAATTATTTGTGAATAAGAAAGGAAATGCATTTTTGGGACCTCTGAAAGACTGCTCTGCCATTATATTTAATTGCCAGCCATCACTCATTCTACAAGCAGAACATTTTTTTTCAGCTTCTGGAAGTTTTCCTTCCTTCCTACCAGCTCTACTCCATTTAACATGAGTGAAAGATCCTTTTCAGGGTAGGAAAACTGAGTAGGTTATTTCCCATTTCTGTGGACAGCAGTGGCTTGTCTCAACTGTCTTACACCATTCCACTGTGTGATGCTCTTTTATGTTCAGACATGCATATTCTTGGGGTATCTAACCTCCATGTGTTCTTAAAAGGCAGTAGAAAACAGCAATATTATAATATACTTTTTTCAGCTCACTTTACTTCATTTTTTCCCAGTTACGTTGGTTTGAAAATGACTGAAGAGCTAAAAGTCACTGAAGATCCAGTCCATGCTTTGTTTGAAGTTTTTATAATACCTTAATCAAGTGACCTGTTTGCAGAAAGAATATCTGTAAAAGGTCCTATCTGATCAAAAATGGCTAAAAGGAAGTTCAAAAAAACTTTCCGAAAATAAAAGTAATCTCTTGGCTGAGAACAAGCATGAGAAATTTTAGCAAAAAGGATATTTTTTTAAAGTTCTGTGCTCCAACTCAACATTAATTTTCTCTTAATTTCTAAAAACATTAAAATGTATAACCTGGGTATTGCTAGACAGAAACTAAAGACAGGTACATTAACTGCATCTTTCCTTATACATTGGACACACTGTGTAGTCACACTGAATGCATTTAAACTGCAACAAGGCACTCATCCCTGACAAATAGGTTGATGGATTATCATCGCAGTGCCTGATCTTGCTGCCATTGAAGCTCATGATAAAACAGTCAAGTGCTTCTAAGAGAACAAGATTAAGACTTTGGAAAGAAAATTATCAAGCCCCCTCATCATGTGAGGAACTGGATGACTTAGTGAGGCCCTGAGTCAATGGGAGTTGGGGACATTCACAAGAGGTGTCCAGAACCTTATAAGAGCACAACCTAGTTCTTAGTTCAGAATTTCTAAGGTGCAGGAACATGGGAATTGCCATTTAGTCCAGTGGTGAGCACTGCCAAGGCGGTGGTGGAGGAAGGTGTAAGAAACCCTGTAGAAAAAAAAATATGGAATAATCTATCCATAAGAAATATTTCTTTCTGATTCTCAGTTGTTAGAGGTTGATTTATGGCATGAAACATGAAGGTTCTACTCCTTTCCAAAACTGTTAGTTTTTTTTAATCCATTTATTTATTCTTTTAATCCTTACTATTGTAACACTGCATGTTCTTTGTTTTAAAAACCAAGCCGGTGGAATGCCTGTGTTATAACCTTATTCCCAGATTCTGGACCTTAGCGTCCAAAATTTGGGGGTTAGCATGAAAACCTCCAAGCTTAGTTACCAGCTTGGACCTGGTACTGCTGCCACCACCCAAAAAATTAGAGTGTTTTGGGGCACTCTGGTCCCCCTGAAAAACCTTCCCTGGGGACCACAAGACCCAAATCCCTTGAGTCTCACAACAAAGGGAAATAATCCTGATTCCCTTCCCCCCTCCAGGGGCTCCTGGAGAGATACACAGACACAAGCTCTGTGAAACTACGCAGAGTGAGTCCCCCTCTCCGTTCCCAATCCTGGAACAAAAGCACTTTCCTCTTCACCCAGAGGAAATGCAAAATCAGGCTAGCAATCCAACACACACCTTTCCCCTGATTTCTTCCTCCCACCAATTCCCTGGTGAGTACAGACTTAATTTCCCTGAAGTAAAGAAAAACTCCAACAGGTCTTAAAAAAAAACTTTATATAAAAAAGAAAGAAAAAATACCAATGTTCTCTCTGTATTAAGATGATACAACACAGGGTCAATTGCTTAAAAGAATAGTGAATAAACAGCCTTATTCAAAAAGAATACAAATCAAAGCATTTCCAGCACTTATATTCATGCAAATACCAAAGAAAAGAAACCATAGAACTTACTATCTGATCTCTTTGTCCTTACACTTAGAAACAGAAGACTAGAAAATAGAACTACTTCTCCAAAGCTCAGAGACAGCAGGCAGACAGACAAAAGACCTCTTACACAAACTTCCCTCCACCCAAAGTTGAAAAAATCCGGTTTCCTGATTGGTTCTCTGGTCAGGTGTTTCAGGTGAAAGAGACATTAACCCTTAGCTATCTGTTTATGACACGCCCCCCAAATTGCAGACAGTGGGGAAGCTCACTGGCGGCAATTTCTTCTAGAACTTGAAAATAAACAGATTAATACAACACATGCACCTTTACATATACTACTAAGTATATAACTAACAGACTTTAGATTTTAAGAACACTTTTTAACTACTGGATTCTGGGAAACTTTCACGGGAGAGTGCATCAGCAACTTTGTTAGAAGCTCCTGTGATATGTTGAATTTCAAAATCAAAATCTTGGAGAGCTAAACTCCAACGAAGAAGTTTCTTGTTGTTCCCCTTGGCAGTATGAAGCCACTTTAGTGCAGCATGGTCAGTTTGTAGTTGGAATTGCCGTCCCCAAACATATGGGCGTAGCTTTTCCAGGGCGTACACAATGGCATAGCATTCCTTTTCACTGACTGACCAGTGACTTTCCCTCTCAGACAGTTTCTTGCTGAGAAACACGACAGGATGGAAGTTGTGATCTGTTGCTTCCTGCATGAGCACTGCTCCTATACCACGCTCAGATGCATCCGTGGTTACTAGGAATGGCTTGTCAAAGTCCGGGGCCCTGAGCACAGGGTCCGACATGAGCGTTGCCTTAAGCTGGGTAAAGGCTTTTTGACACTCATCAGTCCACTTAACGGCATTTGGCTGGGTCTTTTTGGTCAGGTCGGTCAATGGGGCAGCGATTTGGCTGTAGTGTGGTACAAATCGCCTGTAGTATCCGGCCAAGCCTAAGAAGGATTGGACCTGTTTCTTTGACCTTGGGACAGGCCACTTTTGGATAGCATCCACCTTGGCCTGTAGGGGGTTTATGGTTCCTCGACCCACCTGGTGCCCCAGGTAAGTCACTCTGTTTTGGCCTATTTGACACTTTTTGGCCTTAACAGTTAGTCCTGCCTGCCTGATGCGCTCAAAGACCTTTTCCAGGTGTAGTAGGTGTTCGGGCCAGGAGTCTGAAAAAATGGCCACATCATCAAGGTAGGCAACTGCAAATTCTCCCAGTCCAGCTAGTAGACCGTCTACCAGCCTCTGGAAGGTGGCGGGTGCATTTCGAAGGCCGAAAGGAAGGACATTGAATTCATACACCCCCGCATGGGTGACGAATGCTGACCTCTCCTTGGCAGGTTCATCTAGCGGTACTTGCCAGTACCCCTTGGTTAAGTCTACTGTAGAGATGAACTGGGCACGTCCCAACTTTTCCAATAGCTCATCAGTACGTGGTATTGGATAGTTGTCCGGACGAGTTACAGCATTTAGCTTACGGTAGTCCACGCAAAAGCGTATTTCCCCATCTGGTTTGGGTACCAGAACCACTGGAGATGCCCATGCACTGGTAGATGGGCGGATTATACCCATCTGTAGCATGTTCTGGATCTCCCGTTCTATAGCAGCTTGGGCATGAGGAGACACCCGGTAGGGTGGGGTTCTGATTGGGTGAGCATTACCTGTATCAATGGAGTGGTATGCCCGTTCAGTCCGTCCTGGGGTGGCTGAGAACAATGGGGCGAAGCTAGTGCACAGCTCCTTGATTTGTTGCCGCTGCAGACGTTCCAGGGTGGTTGAGAGGTTCACCTCTTCCACGCCACCGTCTTTTTTTCCATCGTAGTAGACACCGTCAGGCCACTCAGCATCATCTCCCTGGACTGTAAACTGACAAACCTGTAAGTCTCTGGAATAGAAAGGCTTGAGAGAATTAACATGGTACACTTTAGGCTTTAGTGAGGAATTGGGAAATGCTATGAGGTAGTTTACAGCTCCCAGGCGCTCTTGGACCGTGAATGGCCCTTCCCATGATGCTTCCATCTTATGGGCCTGTTGCGCCTTCAAGACCATAACCTGGTCTCCTACCTTGAAGGAACGTTCTCTGGCATGTCTGTCATACCAGGCCTTTTGCTCTTCCTGAGCATCCTTTAGGTTCTCTCTAGCAAGGGCTAAAGAGTGTCGGAGGGTGCTTTGTAGGTTGCTTACAAAGTCCAGAATGTTAGTTCCTGGAGAAGGCGTAAACCCCTCCCATTGCTGCTTCACCAACTGTAATGGCCCCTTAACCTCGTGACCATACACAAGTTCAAATGGTGAAAACCCTAAACTGGGATGTGGTACAGCCCTGTAGGCAAACAGCAACTGCTGCAACACTAGGTCCCAATTATTGGAGAATTCGTTGATGAATTTTCGTATCATGGCCCCCAAAGTTCCATTGAACCTTTCCACCAGGCCATTGGTTTGATGGTGGTACGGGGTGGCAACCAAGTGATTCACCCCATGAGTTTCCCACAGTTTTTCCATGGTCCCTGCCAGGAAATTAGACCCTGAATCTGTAAGGATGTCAGAGGGCCAACCTACCCTGGCAAAGATGTCTGTTAGGGCCAGGCACACAGTGTTAGCCCTGGTGTTGCCTAGAGCTACTGCTTCTGGCCACCGGGTAGCAAAGTCCACTAAAGTCAGTACATACTGCTTTCCTCTGGGCGTCTTTTTTGGGAAAGGGCCCAGAATATCCACAGCTACTCGCTGAAATGGGACCTCAATTATGGGGAGTGGCTGGAGAGGGGCCTTGACCTGGTCTTGAGGCTTACCCACTCTTTGGCATACCTCACAAGACCGGACATACTTGGCAACATCCTTGCCCATCCCCTCCCAGTGGAAGGACTTCCCCAACCGGTCCTTGGTTCTGTTCACCCCAGCATGGCCACTGGGATGATCATGGGCTAAGCTTAAGAGCTTCCCCCGGTACTTAGTTGGAACCACCAACTGTTTTTGCGGCTGCCATTCTTCCCGGTGTCCACCAGAAAGAATTTCCTTGTATAAAAGTCCTTGGTCTATAACAAACCGGGATCGATTTGAAGAGCTGAGAGGCGGTGGGGTGCTCCGTGCCGCCGCCCACGCTTTCTGAAGGCTGTCATCTGCTTCCTGCTCAGCCTGGAACTGTTCCCTTGAGGCTGGGGTCACCAGTTTTTCCTCAGACTGTGGACTTGGGCTTGGTCCCTCTGGAAGCGATGTAGGTGATGGGGTTGTTTCCGTTGCTGGTGAACCGCTCTCCGCTGGTGCACCTGAGGGTATTTCAGGCTCTGGCTGAGCCTTTTGGGTATGGCTGTCTTTTGCTTCTGCCAGTTCTGGCTTGCTGGCGCCCTCTGGCGTTGAGTTTGAAGATGTGGTTGCACTTGCTGGTGCTGGTTGCTGTTCCAGTTCCGGGCCTGGGACTGGAGATGCTGTGGCTGTTTCAGTGGTAGACATGGAATCCGGGTCCACTGCCTCTGTCTGGGTCTCTGGTAACACAGACGGGGCTTCTGTGGACGGCTCAGGAACAGGAATGGGTCTGGAAGCTTGCCTGGTTTGGCTACGGGTAACCATTCCCACTCTCTTGGCCCGCCTCACCTGGTTGGCCAAGTCTTCCCCCAGTAGCATGGGGATAGGATAATTGTCATAGACTGCAAAAGTCCACCTTCCTGACCAGCCTTTGTACTGGACAGGCAGTTGAGCTGTAGGCAAGTCTACAGCTTGTGACATGAAGGGGTAAATTGTAACTTTGGCCTTTGGGTTGATGAATTTGGGGTCAACGAAGGATTGGTGGATAGCTGACACTTGTGCCCCCGTGTCTCTCCACGCAGTAACCTTCTTTCCGCCCACTCTCAAATTTTCCCTTCGCTCCAAGGGTATTTGAGAGGCATCTGGGCCTGGGGATCTTTGGGGTGATGGTGGTGTAATGAATTGCACTCGCATGGTGTTCTTGGGACAGTTGGCCTTGATATGTCCCAGTTCATTACACTTAAAGCATCTTCCATCTGATGGGTCACTGGGCCGAGGTGAGTTACTGGAGACTGGTGAGGTTGAAGAGTAGGGTATCTGTGGCTTTACTTGGGTGGTATGTAGGGTCTTTGGCTGTCCTCGGTTGTAGGGTTTATGGTCTGTGTGCCCCCTGGGGTAATCGTGCCCCTTGACAGTAGCTTTTTTGCTTTCTGCCAGTTCCATCCATTTGGCTCCAATCTCCCCCGCCTCAGCGATAGTTTTGGGATTTCTATCTTGTATGTACCGTGTGATGTCTTCAGGAACACCATCCAAGAACTGCTCCATTTGTATGAGGAGGTTCACTTCTTCCAAGGTTTGAATGTTGTTTCCTGTTAACCAGGCCTCATAGTTTTTTGCAATGTAGTAGGCGTGTTTGGGAAATGACACCTCTGGTTTCCATTTTTGGGTTCTGAAGCGCCGACGGGCATGATCTGGGGTTATCCCCATCCTGTATCTGGCCTTGGTTTGAAAAAGTTTATAGTCATTCATTTGCGGCTTGGGCATTTCAGCTGCCACCTCTGCTAAAGGTCCACTGAGGTGTGGCCTTAATTCTACCATGTACTGGTCTTCGGGGATGCTGTACCCAAGACAGGCTCTTTCAAAATTTTCCAAGAAGGCCTCGGTGTCATCACCTGCCTTGTAGGTGGGAAATTTCCTGTGCTGTGGAGCAATAATTGGCGCCGGGTTGTTAGGGTTGGCTGGCACATGCAGCCCAGCTTTTGCCAAGTCCAGTTCATGTTTTCTCTGTTTTTCCTTCTCTTCATTCTCTTTTTGTTGTTTTTCCATTTCTCGGCGGTGGGCCACCTCTTCTTCTTCTAGTTTTCTTTTGTGTGCTGCCTCTTGGGCTGCCTGTTCTCTTTGGAAGGCTGCCAGTTTGAGGCTTTCTTCCTTTTCTTTTATCTCCATCTCTTTTTGTTTTATTTCTAGTTCCTGTTTGTGTTTTTCCATCTCTCGCCTGTGTTCAGCGTCTTTTAATTGGTCTTCGGCCTCCATTTTTGTCCTGGTAGACATGGTTCCTGTTTTCTTGTGTTGGGGTGCCCTCCGGTGTTTCTCTTTTGAACTGCAGGCTCTGTTGCCTCCAGAAGTCTGCCTAGCAACAGTGCTTTTTTTCTTTTCTCTCTCTAGCTAATGTTCAATGAAGGGAAACCAGAAAAACCACTTAATTTGCATGCATATAAGTGCTGGTACTTGCCACCTAATGGGAGGGCTATTGCATGACAAAAGACCCTTAACAGTCTTCTCGCTTAATATGCAAACCACAAACTGCTAGAGAGAGCAGAAAAAAAATTCTCTCTGGTTCCCTTTTAAAACCAAACTGTTTCTCTCTGCTAAAAAGCCCTTAGCAAAGAAAAATATAATATTCCTACTGGCTTCTGGATTCTGTCTATATCCCACCGCTGCCACCATGTTATAACCTTATTCCCAGATTCTGGACCTTAGCGTCCAAAATTTGGGGGTTAGCATGAAAACCTCCAAGCTTAGTTACCAGCTTGGACCTGGTACTGCTGCCACCACCCAAAAAATTAGAGTGTTTTGGGGCACTCTGGTCCCCCTGAAAAACCTTCCCTGGGGACCACAAGACCCAAATCCCTTGAGTCTCACAACAAAGGGAAATAATCCTGATTCCCTTCCCCCCTCCAGGGGCTCCTGGAGAGATACACAGACACAAGCTCTGTGAAACTACGCAGAGTGAGTCCCCCTCTCCGTTCCCAATCCTGGAACAAAAGCACTTTCCTCTTCACCCAGAGGAAATGCAAAATCAGGCTAGCAATCCAACACACACCTTTCCCCTGATTTCTTCCTCCCACCAATTCCCTGGTGAGTACAGACTTAATTTCCCTGAAGTAAAGAAAAACTCCAACAGGTCTTAAAAAAAAACTTTATATAAAAAAGAAAGAAAAAATACCAATGTTCTCTCTGTATTAAGATGATACAACACAGGGTCAATTGCTTAAAAGAATAGTGAATAAACAGCCTTATTCAAAAAGAATACAAATCAAAGCATTTCCAGCACTTATATTCATGCAAATACCAAAGAAAAGAAACCATAGAACTTACTATCTGATCTCTTTGTCCTTACACTTAGAAACAGAAGACTAGAAAATAGAACTACTTCTCCAAAGCTCAGAGACAGCAGGCAGACAGACAAAAGACCTCTTACACAAACTTCCCTCCACCCAAAGTTGAAAAAATCCGGTTTCCTGATTGGTTCTCTGGTCAGGTGTTTCAGGTGAAAGAGACATTAACCCTTAGCTATCTGTTTATGACAGCCTGACAATACAGTATGAACTAAATTAATCATGACAAAAGACACATCAAATTGAAATATTAACCCAGTACTTAGGAAAGGCCTTGAAGGTAGTGAATAATTAGTTTAACCTGGCAATGAACACTGCAAACTTTAACCACAGAGATGGTTATTGTTATCATATTATATTTTATATGCAGTAAGGACATCAGGTTATCCTGATTATAACAGCAGAAGAGTTTGTAGAATGAGCTCATGTATAAATAGCAGCTCCAAAAACACTGTGAACATTTATGAGGCTCATTATTTATCATTAATTATTTAACTGCAGGTCCCCATGTGGGCAGTGAAGTCCTGTTGATTTACCACTGATCAGGAATAAATTACCATTTACAACATGGGGTTTTCATGATTTTCCTTTTGTCATCATAAATAAACTTAACTAATAAGATTGTTTTCTTCTCCCTATTAAACGTTCTGCTGGCAAGAGGCTTCTCAGCTAGTGATCTAATATAAGGCAAAGCGGGATAAGTGAAAAGTTGTGTATTTTTATGAAGTCTCAGATTGTTTGCACAAGATCTCAGAACTCAGCAAGGCACCAGTATTTGATTACATTTACTGGCCAGGTTTGCAAAAGTGTTCAGCACCCACAATTGGAGCCAGATTTTTGCAGAGAGCACAGCTCCTACTTAGCCAACTAAATGAAGTCATCTTGGTACCTAAATGAGAATTAGCTCATTAGAAAATATGCCCATGTAGTTGGGCGCCTAAACCGGAACCACTGAGTGCTCTTTGAGAAATCTATCCCATGGTATTTTAATACTGGATACTCCCATACATTACTAAATATTATCATTAATTAGAGCTGGTTGGTACATCTTTGACTAAATATTTTTTGTTGCAAAATGCTGTGTTATTGAAGCCAAAATGTTTCACAGAGATGCATAGAATTTGACAAAGTTTTGGTGGGAATATTTCTTAGATCGAGGTTGGACTCTCTGATCACTTCCAGAGAGACAGAGAGACCCAGTCCCAAATTGAAACCCATATCTTTCTGATCCAAAAAAACAACGTTTCGAAATAATTTAGTGTCCCGGGTGGAATGAAAACAAATTTCAAAAGTTATCAAAAAATAAGACTGTTGTCCTCCAGCCAGCTCTGTTGTTAATGCACAAGGCTGGTCATTAGAGATTGATAATCTTAGTGGGTCTGAATCTTTGCTCAGACTAGTTTTGTGCCATTGTAACTCAACTGAAACCAAGTATCAGAGGGGTAGCCATGTTAGTCTTGATCTGTAAAAAGTAACAAAAAATCCTGTGGCAACTTATAGACTAACAGATGTATTGGAACATGAGCTTTCGTGGGTGGATACCCACTTCATCAGAAGCTTATGCTCCAGCATGTCTGTTAGTTTATAAAGTGCCACAGGATGCTTTGTTGCTTTCAGTTGAAACCAACAGCTCCAGCATTGTAACTGGGGTAGCACCAGGTCCTTTTGTGTGTGTGTGTGTCTGTGTGTGTGTTTACTATTTCTGAGTTATGCTTCCTCTTGAAAAAACTTATATCTTTGTCTTTGTATTCAGCATGCTTCGTTTCCAAATGCCTATGAAGTTTAGCAGGAGCCAATGAACTGTTTGCTAGTATTTGGTTGTATGCGACGCACTGCACATCAGGAACATCTTTATTTCCAACACATGTAAAACGGAAAGACAAATAATTTTCATCATACTTTTGTTTCACTCTTTTAACACCTGCTTCTTCTTGTTTTTTGATATACTTCGGTGGAAATTCTTTCACCTTGGATTACTCACTAGTACTAACAGATTTTTGTGCAATAAAAGACTGCGATTGTTCATCCTCACTTTGAAGTGTCACAATATTTTGCTCGTTTATTTCTGCCACAGTTGGAGTACCAGAAGAACTTGCTTTTAATTTCAAAGTTCCTTCTTTTAGCCACAAATCCATGGTGATAGGTTTAGGAACAATATTTAGAAATACTGATTTTTGTCAAATTTTGTTTGTCACAAATATTTATATTGTTTTGTGCAGGGCTAATTTAGTTGTGCTTATCACACACATGGTAAAGACCCACAGGTTTGAATATGTTATATTCAACATCGCAAATATAACATTATATTATAGATTATATTCAACATGGGGTAAAGAGAATGGTGTGTGCATACCACTGCAGTTCGCGCAGCCTCGAGTGGAAGGGGTACAACGTCACTAACTGAAACATGCCCGAAAGGGGTAAACGTCAACATGCTTGCCTGCCACGTTCTCTTTATGCCATGATATTTATTATGAGATCTATCAATAACCAGAAAAAGAGTTTTATGATGTTATAGCCATTCAAAAAGAGTTGTAAACTATGCTTCAAATATGCCAAATTTAAAATTAAAAAAAAAAGTAAGACCCTTTTTTAAAATTATGATTCTTTCATGGAACACCTATTCACATCGTGCGGAACATCTGTGTTCTTCAGAACACAGCTTGGGAAGCACTGCTATATAGAATTCTGCTTTTCAACAAAATATTTTACAATGTATACGAATATGAGCCGGTCCAGCACAGCTCGTGGTTGCCCAGCACCTCTCAGGAAATGTTCACCACCTTGTTGTATCTGGAGATTAGTTTGTATAGTACCTAGATCCAAGTGTTCAAAACAGGCTCTTCATAAGCCACCCAGTTACATATTGCAACATGGAATCAAATACCAGCGATACAAAAATGAGTGTCTACTCAGTTGGGATAATTTAGGATAATACTTTTTTGTCAAGAAGAATTTTTTTGCATCCAAGGAAGATATTTTTAATTTTATGTAAGTAGACAGTTACAAGTGGAAGTGATAGGATTTAGGAAATTACACCCAAAATGTTGCAACCCCGATTTGTGTGTGAAATTGGATGCTAGTTTGTGGCTTCTTTGAAAATTTGACCATAATCTGTAATTAGTCTCATTTCTAAAAACACCATACACATTACCTCCAAGAGAAATTTATTGCCACCTTGTATTGGAAGACAAGATTCTTACAAAGGATTTACAACATTCATGATAATCCTGTAGTTGCATTGAATCTAATTTCTTCCATTAATCTGAAAGTTTTGGGTTCTCCCAATCTTTCCTCCTTCTGCTGCTCCTTCCAAAATGCAAGCAAATGGCAGGAGGAAGTGTAAGCTATTGTATGGGGGTTTCAGTGATTGGTAAGCATGGATCCCTGTCCCACCTTTACACTGAGATGACGTCCTCTCTGTGTTACATGTGGAGAACATAGGCCATTCCAGTGTAGCCTCTCCACTCACCTTTATCAAAGTAATGTGAAGGACCTTGCAGGAAAGTGTCTTATTTAATTCTTATTATTCAGTAAAGGCTTTTCAAGAATCTCAGGCATATTTTGCAATTTTCTTTCTGCATTGCCCTCTAATGTTTTCCGCTGTCTCTGACATCTTCATGACATTTTCTGAAGAGATTAAATTAAAGGGGCTAATTATTAATTTAGGGCTAGATTCTGGCTTCTATGGCCACAGGCATGCTGGAGGGGGCACAGAGGGACTCAGATTTATTATATGGTTGTTCCCTATTATGCGGTAATATGCACCTCTGCTCTGATGCTCATATTAGGAGACACACATGGATGTCTCTAACCAAAGGTGTGCACATTATTTTGAAGTTCTGATTTTAAATGTTTAGACCTTTTAAAAATCTAAACTAATTTTTCAAACTTACAAAAAGTACATGTTCTCAGTGTGGACAGTAGAACACATTAATCACTGGTGTACCATTGATGTAGAAGATATAAGTATGTAAAACTGAATATTTTTATACAGCTCTTTTTATCTCAAAGCCCTTTGCAAAGGAGGTGTGGAATCATTATTCCAGTTTTACCGATAGCCAAACTGAAGCTTGGAAGTGAAGGGACTTGACCTAGGTCACACAACAGAATAGTACCTAGGGTCTCCTGAGTCCTTGTCAAGTGCTCTAGTCATATGGCACGCTCTCTCCCCTTGTTGTGAAATAAATAATTTTGAGGTTTGTTGTTCCCAGTTGCCCTGTAAGAACTCACACAAAAATCTCTCTGGTTTTACAGTTTTCTAACTCAAAAAAATCCTTTGTGTATTCTCAAGCTAAAGGAAATTCTGCTGACCTGACACTAATCATGAAAAAATTCAGGTCAAAGAGAGGTTTTTAGTGTTTTGGGGAAATGGTAGAGGGAGTTTGAAGGACTTATCATTTAAAGTTTCCAGCATCTTTAACTATGAAATCATTAACTGGGTTCAGTAATAGAATTTGGGTTTTCTGAAGTATCTTTCATTCTGCAGGACAAGTTTACTCTTCTTTTTCTCACCTGCCAGTCCCTCCAGAACTCTGCTCCTCCCTTCTTCTCTACTTTCTACATCACCTCCTTATCACCTCCACAAGGAGAACCAGTTTGTTAGCATCTCTTACAACATCTCTGTGCTTTCTTCTATGCCACCCCATATGCATGAAACAGTCTTTCTAAATGAGCCATAAGTCTGATCTACACACAGGTTTTGTACTGTTATAAAGTGATTGTAGCAGGGAGGTTACCCTGCTCCTGGGTTAAAAGGAGTGAGAGCAGCTGAGGGAGGTCGGCTGGGGAACTGGCCACACCTGTGGTGAGCTCAATCAGGGCACAGCTGGCCCTTATAAGAGGGCTGTGAGTAGGAGCCAAGTGAGTCTCATTCTAGTTGCCTGGGAGAGATAGGGTATATTTGGCAGGGCAGGGCAGGGCAGGGCAGGACTGTCAGAAAGGCCTAAGGAGATACTGGGGCTGCAGGGAGACAGCTGGGCTAGAAAGGCAGCAGGTCTGATCCCCTTGCCAATGAAGGGTGACTATTGCAGGCTGCAGTTTGCCCTGAAGAAAGGGGGCTAGATGATGAGTTGCAGTAGCCCCTGGGGCAAGGTGGGCATAGTGGGAGGGAGTTACCCTGGCAGAAGAGATCCAGAGTGTGGGGGCACTGCTGTGGGTCAGCACCCCAAGGTAATGGGGCACCAGGGTCCAGGAGGGGCATGGGGCCAGAGGTGGTGGAGATGAAGAAACAGGTACTGGAGAAACCAGCCAACAGGAGGTTCTCTGAGGCTGGGAAGAGCTAATTCCCAGATGACCAGCAGGAGGCGCTGCGCTGGTGAGTTGCCAGCTTGTTCCAATTAAACAAAATCTGTGTGTAGACAAACCCTTTGGCTATTACCATCTCTCAGTTCAAATTACTGATGGTTCACCTCTACTGCTGTGCCTATATACCTATTTAGTGTTGTTATGGCTGTGTTAGTCCAGTACCTTCTGGAGACCTGAAGAAGAGCTCTGTGTAGCTTGAAAGCTTCTCTCTTTCATCAGCAGAAGTTGGTCCAATAAAATATATTACCTCTCTTATATGTAATAAGTCTATTAATGATGGCTAAATTGAGAGGCTAATGGGAATAGCTGGAACTTTATCTATTTCTAATATTAATAACTGAAAATCTACCTCAGTGTAGATATGTGACTGTATCTTTCTTGCCCGCTACCTCATGCACTTGTCTTACACTGCAAGCTCATCAGAGCAGGGGCCATGTCTTTATATGCATTTGCACAGTGTAATGAGCTGTTGGACTTGATTGGGGTCTGAGGGTCTGCTCTAATATAATATAGATTTTTTTTTCCTGTTCCATACAAAGTGACAGTAGAACATGAAGAAGAATGAGAAACCTGTGGGTGAGGGGAGTCTTATGTGAAAGCAGTTATCTGGAAAGAACACCTCATCTTTTAATAATAAAATGTTAGGACTAATGCTAGGAGTTCAGTAAGGATCCTCAGGTGGTAAAAAAACACACGGCAGTTTCATATAAAACAAAGCATGGGAGATCTACTATGGAGACAGGTATGACGATGATGCCAGTTTTTTAAAGTGACAATGTGCTACCAACAGCCAGAATGAACTCTTTACTTTGTGGTAAGATTCCTGGGATAGGGTGGCTTATCTCAAATTGATTGGTATTTTTGGTGAAAGGGGGTGGATCAGGAAGTACTATGCTGAATTTCTTCTCTTTTTCTATGTACTATGCATGTTTCTTTATCTGATGCCCTGGAACATGAAGAAGCAGAGAAGAGCTAGATCACTGAGTTTCTAGACTGGATGGGGAAATTATTTATTTAGTCTGCATGAGTGTGAATCTATATTGTGACAGCCTGTCTCCACCATATTTATAAATTGTCTGTATAGAGATGCTGAGAGAAACTTTGATGGAACCATACTCCATTGGAATATGCAATTCCATCAAATTCAAACCACTTTGCTAAATCAGGTCAATTTAATCTAAATTTCAGAAAATCAGGAAACAAAAGTTTGGACAATGTTGAAATGTTCCATTTTGAGATTTGCAGAATTAAACACTGTTTTGTTTTAAAATTACTTTTCATTTCAAATTTTTAAGATTTTGTATTTGTTCTACTGTAATACAAAATAAAATTGAAACATTTTATTTTGATTTCAATCTCCAAAGAAAAATTTTGAAAAAAATTGTTTTGGAATGAATCTCCCTTTTTTTGGTTTTGTTTCAATTCAACGCAAAATCAGATTTTGAAATATAAAAGTTCTTCATTAAAAGAAATGTCTATCATATAGAGCGGAGAGACTCCTTAATGACAGAATATACAGCTCTGTTTCCTCTCTTTTTCTGTCAACATCTTGCCTAATCATCTCAAGTGCTGGACATCTTACAATCAATGGGGAGAGGGGTTCATTGGCTTGGGTGGGAATAAGGTTTAACCAAGAAGATAACATTCAATGAATGGTGTGAATGTGTCACATGCTAATGAGTGAAAAGTCTTCAGTTTGTGTATTAGAAATGTCCTGCCAGTGCTCTGAGAGGCAGGTGAGATTACAAAGTGGAGAATCATACTGACAGTACAACTAGAAGGAACTATTGGTAGAATTTCTAAGTGGAGTTCAAAGTGCTGGCTTTGAGTTATAAAGTGGTTTGAACCCTGCCTAGTTGAGAGACCACCTCTCTCCCAGTGTGATACCTCCATCAGCAGAGATGTCAATCTGCTGGTCTAAAAGGGGATATTCTCTGTGAAGGGTTCTTGACTAGTGGAAGTAGCAGCTGGTTTGTAGTAGAGTTTACTTCTCATAGTACCATTGGCTGCACAATTACTCTACAAGTACCGATCATTATACGGCATTTACAGCCCATTACAGTGCAGATGGAAAAAAATAAATAGCACATTTCCCTCTACCTTGTGTAAATAAGGATGTTTTCCTTATGCCTATGTATACCTTATGCTCAAACATCTTCCCATATGTTGCCACATTGGGCCTGATCCTGCAAAGACTTATCGTTGCTGCCTATGCCTGGAACTCCAGACCCCATCCACTAGGCTTCCTCCTTCTCCTCGGTTAAGTCTTTTTTCAAAACCCACTTCTCCAAGCTTGCTTCCAAACTAGTGTTCTAGTTAAATCAAATAGCCATGTAAGCTCTGGGCCTCAACTTTCTATCAATCTTCCATATCCACTCCCCATGTTTATCCCCTACTGTTGCTGTGATCTTAAATGATGATCAGATGCTCTAATACAGATGCTTAGAATAGAAGTGAAGAAGCATGTATAGTGTCCCCCACCATACACTCTGAAAAAAAGCCTGTCATAATCCCAGCCCTGCACTTGGGGAAGCTTAGGGACTCCTCCTTCTGTTGAACCTAGGAATGCCCAAGGGATTAGAGTAAGGAGGAGTGACGAGAAGGCAGCTCCCACTCTCCTAAAAACAGAGAGAACCCTCCTCCCACCTGAATATTGTCCTTGGCTTGGGTAAGCAGTGCTCCCACACAGCTCCATTACTGAAAACTTGACTTTGTGTTTATAATCTACCCTAACCACTGGGCTCACATTGCTGCCAAGAGGCTACAGTAGGGGTGAGTCCATACTTCCCCTTTCAACAATCCATAGAACTGGCCTAGTTTACAGGCTTGGCCTCCAAAGGGGAGTAGGAGAGGTCACATTCTCTGTGCATGTCCTGAAGCTCTAGCGGATTTTGCTTCCCTAAAGCACCACACTGCTCCCAACACAGGGCTCTGCCAAAGTGGCATGACAGAGCCCTTAGACCCTAAGCTGTTCTGGGAAAGGAATCTGTCTTTACTTGATCTGTAAAGAGGCACACACATCTATACTGTCCTAGAAATATTTTAAATGTCTTAACAGCTTTCTGAAATAGGCATACAATATGAACCAGGACAAAAAAAGATACAGGAATACTGGCAAGAAACAAGGAGGAGTTTAGACTAGATGTCTGCACTACCATGATTTATGAAATGCAGCTAATAATACTATGTCATGTAAGAACACGCTGTTGATTGACTGGCCTCCGTCGGTCTGAGTAATGTTCTGTTTATATCAGATGCTAGTGTTTTCTGGAAAAAAGTAAACCTTTTTTGAGTAAGTGTGAAAAATAAAGCATGCCAAATAATTAGTGTAATGATGGAAATAGCTGGTGATGCAGCATAAAATTTCATATTAAATCAAAGTCAAAGTGCATCTTGGCCTGATTTGCTAATGCTTTCTGCAACCGTAAAATTTGGCTACAACAGTGCAATACAATACTGGTGAGAAAACGCAAAGATTATTACCATGCTCCTTTAAAAGACTAATACCGAAGCTAAATAACCAAGGCATGTAAAGCAACGACTGCTTACTTCCCTACCCAGAAGAAACACAAACATGGATGCTTATGAAAACGAGAGAGCCACGTTCTTGTTAATGTTGTACAAAACTGAAATGTTTCATCTGGCAAATCTCCTGGAAGGGGCAGGCCCAGAGAACTTTGCCTTCTCGGCTGACTTTTTGCTGGCTTTTCTTTGAGCCTATGAAAATTATAATTCTTCACTTTAGAGGAGGACAGAAAGCAACCCTGCGATAAAAAACAAATAAATGTCAATGTCATTGTCTTGATGGACCCAACAAAGAGCACACCAGTGAGCAATCACAGTAATGAGTTCAAGGTCTCTAAGGTCCCTCTAATCCTTTTATCTCTCTTCCCTGGACATTCTGATGGCTCAGACAGCTACCGTCTAAGTTTTCTCCCCACCCTACCCACCTGTCTCTGAAACACAAAAAGAATATGCACTTAAAAGCGCTTTTAGATTTTCTCCTTAATCAAATGACCTTATGAAATGAGCTCTTATGAAGAAAACAGCACTGCACATCTAATTTCATTTAGCATATACATACACATATGATATTGTTTCCTTCTTGATACTAGTGTGATTTCTGACATGGTGACTTTTCAGAGCAAGCTGTACTCTGAGCCCATTGTTTTACGACTTTACACTCTCTCCCACTTATCATTCTGCTATATTTTCAATTGCAGTCTTAGCAAATTTTAACAGCTGCCATCTGCAGACAAAATAAATGCTGTTTTTTTTCCAAACAAAAATCAAAGAAAATGAAGTTTCTCCTTTTAGTACCAGACTAGGTGCAAATTCTATCATGATGTGTTGCTATCATTATCCTTTTACAGACTCTGTATTTCTACATACCTGATGTTTTGCCTTAAACAAACATGTTAACACTTGCAAGGAATGCATTTAAGGATAGATTGTCTTGGAATCCAAAATCTTGCAAGACTCCCACAAACTCCGTGTAACATGTTCCTTTTTCAAATGGAAAAACAATAAAAAATTCTTTCTTGCTGCAACTGAGTTCATTTACAATATTTTTTTTAAACAGATGTGACTGATATTTGATACTGATTGTGGAGGATACGTGCATAGCTATCTATATAACCTCAGACATTGGGTCAGCTAAACTGACTGTGCCCAAAATACTCTGGTTCTGAATGTCTAGATATTCTGGGTTATAAACAGGAAAAGGTACAGCCGCTGAATCTCGCTTTAGCTTTATTCAACAACTTTCACTAACATGAGTAGTCCTAACTCAAATAGTCTTGTTGAAGTTATCAGGACTGCAGCAAAGATATTCCTATGGTGGGTCTCACTGAATAGTTAATTATTTAGACAAAGTGGAAGAGCTCCAACAGCAAAGACTGAGAGAATCTGAACCTGCCTGATTCTGAAACAAGCACAGCAAGGACGTGAACATTAGTCTCTGATTCCTAAGTGACTGACTATACCACTTTGTCTAAATAATTAACTATTCAGTGAGACCCACCATAGGAATATCTTTGCTGCAGTCCTGATAACTTCAACAAGGCACCCTCACTGTCTCAGGAGATTGTGGAAGTTTAGCTGGGAGTGGGTGTGCTCTGCTGTTCTCTGTGTGTGTCTTTCTGTTGGGGAAATGGGGGTTTTATTTTTTTGTATTTGTTTATTTTTATAGGCTTAATTTCAGGATTTCTTCTGTTTTAGCAGCCTTTTGTCTGCCCTCTGGGCTGGCCAGCCAAGGGGATGGAGACCTCAGTTTGTTGTGGATTCTGAGGGTTTAACTCATGGCCATCGGTTGCAGATTTTGCTTCCAGACTGTGCCTCTGTGGAGGTGTGTGATCCAGCTGTGGGTTAGGCTGTGGAGGGGATTTTTCTGCAGGGTGATTTTGTCCCTGTCATGCCCCTCTCAACATCTGCTGATAAAGTCACTATCTCTAATGTTCCTTCTTTTTTAGGAAATGAGCAGCTGGCTAAACCAACTAAACTGATTGGCTTGCTGGTTGGAGAACGGAGGTTTTTTGGTTCCACTGCAAGCACAGAAGTTGCCATTCTCATTGTGTGCAGGTGAAAGCTTGATTCAATGGATGTGAAGGAAGTTGTTCCACAATGTTTATTGACAGTTCAAGCCACTTTTGAGCAATATCATTTTTTTAATGCTCTTACTGAAGGGAAAGATACGGTGCTGTTTTTTTTCAACGTTTGAGTGCTCTTTTGACCAATTACTTGACAAGTGACATAATTTCTGGAGGTGATTTTAATCGTACAGAGAAATTGGATAGAGATAATTTGGAACTGTGTCCACTGTCAGCTCAGCGACTTGCAACTTTTATAGGCTTCTGATCTGACTGACGCATGGCAACATTTTCACTCTTATACACAGCAGTCCACCTGCTTGAGTGCTCTTTCTCTATGGCCCATTTGAACTGTTTTTATGTTTTGACTCATCATTTGTGTCATTTGCTTTCTAGTTGTATTATCTCCATGGGGATTTCATATCATGGTTTGGTCTTATTGGCGTTGTCTCTTCCTTCTATTCAAGACTGCCATCCATAGTGGCATTTAAACATTTGCCTTTTATAAGATATTCGCTTTCGGGACTATTTCAGTCATTTTGGGGGAGTTTAAGTTGCCTTAAAGGGAAGTTTTCCCTTCTTGAGGCACTGGTAAGAGGTGGATAAAGTTAATATTAAAGATTTTTCATTTGGTCAGCAATACATTCAGCTGACAACACTGGCAGGAGTTAGAGTTGGGGATTATAGAACCTGAAAAAGCCTTTCAAGCCAGTAATGATGCTGGGTTGCATGACAATTTGAAATACAAAAAAATAGCTCTTGCGGGGCATGTTGAATAGCAAGGTTCACAGTGCACAAGTTAGTGTCTGATTTCAAGGCCTTTCTCAAATGGATGCACCTACTCGGTTTTTTTTTTCGGCCTGGAAAAGAAATATGCAGAGCAGAAGATGATTAGCAATTTCAAGATGTCATTAGGCTGAGAGCTTTCAGACATTGTGGGGATTAAGAGATTTTCTGTGAAATTTTTCAAAGACCTGTAGACTGAAGAACCTACTTGTCCATCTGAGACTTGATGGCTCCATAAGGACCTTCCTAGGATCCCAACATCGGATGTTGACAGATTTGAACAGGACCTGACTCTCTCAGAATTGACTTCTGCCCTAAATGGCTTTGCTCCAAGAAAGGTACTTGGTATTGATGGTTTGCCTATTGAGTTTCATAAGGCCTTTTGGACCCTTCTTGGGCCTAACTTGCTCCAGTTTATTCAGGAAAGCATCACAGGGAAGATATTGCCATTCAATTGTTGTTGGCTGTTTCTTACCCTGTTGCCTAAGCAGGGAAACTTTGGAGAGGTGAAAAATTGGAGACTTGTGTCCCTATTTCACTGTGACTATAAACTTTTTTCAAAGGTCTTGACAAATAGACTAAAAACTGTGACTGATTTGATCTTGCACCATACTCAGACCTATTGCATCCCCCAAAGGTCCATTTTTGATAAATTTTCCTATTGCAGAATGTAATTTCAGCCTAAGAAATGTTAGATTTGAGAGTTGGGTTGACTTACCCACAATCAAAAGCCTTCTCTTGATCAAAGGATTTCTCACCCTTTTTACTTTTGGTTTTTGACCCAGTTATTCTATAATGAAATATTTAGTCTACTTAAGGTAGCTGGTGTTTTGAGTGCTCCCTTTCCAGTCTGAAGGGGCACCAGACAGGGTTGTTACCTTTCTAGGTTATTGTATGTGCTTTCTGTCAAGCCTCTGCTACACATGTTGATAAAGTGTCCTTCTGGCTTTTCTCTCCCTTTCCAGCTTGTCCTCAAGTGAAAGTCTCTGCATATGCTGACCATGTGACTGTGTTTATTACTCATGATCATGATGTCCAGGTTTTGACTGAATGTCTTTTGAACAGGCTTCCTCAGTTCACATAAATTGAGGGAAGATGATGGCTGACGGCTTGGGTGATCTCAAGTCTCCTAAGTTTGCTGGGAGGAGGGGGTGCTATTGTAGATCCAAACTAGCTTTAAGGCACTGGGAATTATGCTGGAAGTGGATGGTATTTCGGGTTACATTTGGGAGGGAATTATGGAAGAGTTGGAGGGGAGGTTGCAAAGATTAAAGTGGATGTTTACTTCAACTTTCCTTCCAAGAGTGGGCATTAATCATTAATAATTTAATTGCCTCTATGTTGTGGCGCAAGTGTATTGTTTTGGATTCCCCTCCATTTTTTTTAGAAAAAGTTAAAAAGGTTCTTTTCTGAGGAAGAGTACTTTGTATCTGACTGTTTTGGAGGGGGGTCCAGGTCTCACTGAACTTTTGAACAGAGTCACTACTTTTTGGTTACAGTCTTTGCCACCACTGTTAAAGGATGAACCTGTTTCTTGGAAGCAACAGGCCTTTTCTTTTTCTTCATCAGGTAGTTGTGGAGGTGGGTGGATTGGGTTTTGATCAGGAACTTTTTATATTGTACCCTGGGTACCTCGAAATTGATGGTGTTACCCAGTTTTTATCAAAGACTTTTTAATGTTTGGGTGTTTAAGCTGAGACTGTAGGATAGAAGGCTGGAGTTGCCAGGGCGGCTTGCAGAACCCCTCGTTTATAATCCTGCCATGAGGATTCCTAATCTTATTTCTAGGAGTCTTGTCTCTTCCCTTATTACAGCAGGGGTAATAAAACTGGTTTATTCAGTTGATGTTATTAATTTACATGGGTCTCAGCAATCTTCCTTCTCTTGGTATTGACACCTCCTCATCAATTATTGGGAGTGGACCACATCCACCCTGACTGAATTGGCCTTGTCAGCACTGGTTCTCCACTTGTAGGATAACTCCCTTCTCTTCATGTGCCAGTATGTGTATGCCTGTATCTGTAATTTTCACTCCCTGCATTTGAAGAAGTGGGTTTTTTACCCGTGAAAGCTTATGCCCAAATAAATCTTAGTCTTTAAGGTGCCACCAACTCCTCATTGTTTCTGTGGGTCTCAGTGTATATCTTGGCTGCCTCTTATGTTCTGTTCATTTCCTTTGGGGCACCTGGCATTGGCTGCTGTCAGAAGACAGGATACTGGGCTAGATGGACCTTCGGTCTCACACAGTGTGGCCATTCTTATGTCAAGCTTGGTTTTTATTTTGTTTGCTGGGAGTCTTGGTTTTTATCAAAGGTGGAATCAGCCCTTTCTAGGGGCAGTATTGCCAGACCAGACTAGTTGCCTCCTTGAGTTAGCCATTCCTGATTATATTAATGTTTCTATTTTCTTGCCTGTTGCTCCTGCTGTGGATTGAGATGTTGACACACCTGTCAGCTTGCTTTGCTTCAGTGGGTCTTCTGAATTTACATTTAGTTCATAAGTCACGGTACATGTCTGTGGTAAAGATTTGTCATTTTCGAACACCTGATGATTATCCCTATGTATGTATCCCCCAGTATGGTGAAGACATCTTCTGGTGATGGATGCCAGCCAGCCAGCCTAGCAAACTGTATACAAACCTCTGATTGCAAAGAGGATGTCTAATGTCCAGTGGAGAATTTTTACAGGGCTATTGTCATGAATGTTTGTGTATTGTTTGACCCCGGAGGTGTCTGTGCCTTGTCTTTTTGTGACATGAAGGAGACTATTTTTCAAATGTTTCTTACTTATTCCAGTTACAGCTATTATTTGTTGTACTTCAGGATATTTTTTGGTTATTATCCCTTGATTTTGCTCCTACTGTATTTATTTTTACTGTTAAGTATAGATTCACAAATAGATCTGTGCCTATATAGGGCAGCACTGCGGCTGGCAAAGGTCCTAAGTCTCAGGGAGCTTCTCTTTCTCTCCTATAGGCCCCTGAACGGGGCTAAGTACATTCCCTTGCAAGTCTTGCAAACTTTATTTTTGGTCAAGCAAATATGACCATTTAAAAAAGTTGATGATGTAATTATTTGGTACTGGGGTTGCTGATGTTCTTCGGGCTTTTTTAGATTTTTAGGTTTTACATCTTCATTTGGAGTTTAGATATTATACTCTTAGAAGCAATTTTGATGGATTTATTCAGCAGTGGGCTATTGGACACACACTTTGTATTGTTTGGAATAGCCCATCATTTTTGAATTAGTAATTTATTTTCTTGTTTTTAATTGTTTCTGTACTGATTTTATTGAAAGCATTTTAAAACTCAGGGTACGTCTACACTATGGGATTATTCCGATTTTACATAAACCAGTTTTGTAAAACAGATTGTATAAAGTCGAGTGCACGCGGCCACACTAAGCACATTAATTCGGTGATGTGCGTCCATGGTCCGAGGCTAGCGTCGATTTCTGGAGCATTGCACTGTGGGTAGCTATCCCGTAGCTATCCCATAGTTCCCGTAGTCTCCTCCCCTTGGAATTCTGGGTTGAGATCCCAGTGGCTGATGGGGCAAAAGTCATTGTTGCGGGTGGTTCTGGGTACAGCCTCACCCCTCCCTCCCTGAAAGCAGCAGGCAACCATTGTGCACTTTTTTTCCTGGTTGAACTGTGCAGACGCCATACCATGGCAAGCATGGACCCTGCTCAGATCAATACCACAATCGTGGATGTTGTAAACACCTCACGCATTCTCGTGCAGTCTATGCTGAACCGGGACCTGCAAAGCCAGGCGAGGAGGAGGAGGCGGCTACGGCAGCGCGGTGACGAGAGTGATGAGGATATGGACACAGAATTCTCTCAAACTGCGGGCCTTTGTGCTTTGGAGATCCTGCTGGTAATGGGGCACGTTCTAGCTATTGAACGCCGATTTTGGGCCCAGGAAACAAGCACAGACTGGTGAGACTGCATAGTTTTGCAGGTGTGGGACGATTCGCAGTGGCTGCAAAACTTTCGCATGCGTAAGGGCACTTTCATTGAACTTTGTGGCTTGCTTTCCCCTGCCCTAAAATGCCATAATACCAAGATGAGAGCAGCCCTCACAGTTGAGAAGTGAGTGGCAATAGTCCTCTGGAAGCTTGCAATGCCAGACAGCTACCGGTCAGTAGGGAATCAATTTGGAGTGGGAAAATCTACTGTGGGGGCTGCTGTGATGCAAGTAGCCAAAGCAATCATTAAGCTGCTGCTAAGAAAGCTTGCGACTCTAGGAAACGTGCAGGTCATAGTGGATGGCTTTGCAGCAATGGGATTCCCTAACTGTGGTGGGGCAATAGATGGAACCCATATTCCTATCTTGGCACCGGAGCACCAGGGCACCCAGTACATAAACCGCAAGGGGTACTTTTCAATGGTGCTGCAAGCACTGGTGGATCACAAGGGATGTTTCACCAGCATCCACGTGGGATGACCAGGAAGGGTTCATGACGCTCGCATCTTCAGGAACACTAGTCTGTTTAAACAGCTGCAGCAAGGGAATTACTTCCCAGACCAGAAAATAACAGTTGGGGATGTTGAAATGCCTGCAGTTATCCTGGGGGACCCAGCCTACCCCTTGATGCCATGGCTCATGAAGCCATACACAGGCAGCCTGGACAGTAGTCAGGAGTTGTTCAAGTACAGGCTGAGCAAGTGCAGAATGGTGGTATATGTGCATTTGGCCATTTAAAGGCGCCCTGGCACACATTACTGACTTGCTCAGACCTCAGCCAAACCGATGTCCCCTCTGTTATTGCTGCTTGCTGTGTGCTCCACAATCTCTGTGAGAGTAAGGGGGAGACCTTTATGGCAGGGTGGGAGGCTGAGGCAAATCACCTGGCCGCTGATTATGCGCAGCCAGACACCAGGGTGATTAAAAGAGCACACCAGGAAGCGGTGTGCATCAGAGAAGCTTTGAAAACGAGTTTCATCACAGGCCAGGGTACGGTGTGACTGCTGTGTTTGTTTCCCCTTGAAGAACCCCCCCCCTTGATTGACTCATTCCCTGTAAGCAAACCCACCGTCCCCCTTCGATTACAGCTTGCTTAAGGAAATAAAGTCACTATCATTTAAAAATCATGTATTCTTTATTAAAAAGTCATTATAAAAAGAGGGAGAGAAATGACAAGGTATCCCGGGTGTGGTTTGGTAGGAGGATAGCAGGGAAGGAAAAGGCTACTAAAAGCATTTCAATGTAATGACAGCCTTTTGGTTGGGCTATCCACGGGGGGTGGAGTAGGAGGGTGCACGAAGCCTTCTCCCACGTGTTCTTACACATCTGGGTGAGGAAGATATGGAACATGGTGAGTGGTGAGGGTGGTTACACAGGGGCTGCAGCGGCACTCTGTGACCCCGCTGCTCTTCCTGAAGCTCCACCAGAAGTTGGAGGATATCAGTTTGATCACACAGCAGCCCCAGTGTTGCATCCTGCCACCGCATATCTTCCTGCCTACACCTCTGATCTTCCTGGTGCCACCTCTCATCTCGAGCATCCCTCCTGTCCTCACGTTCACTGGCATCTTTCCTGTAATTTGATACCACGTTCTTCCACTCATTCAGATGAGCTCTTTCATTGCGGGTCACTTCCATGATTTCCGAGAACATTTCGTCTCGAGTCTTCTTTTTCCTCCACCTTATCTCAGATAGCCTTCGGGATGGAGTAGGGAGGCTTGAAAAATGTGCAGCTGCATGAGGGAGGGAAAAAAGGGAGAGAAGAATTTTAAAAGATACATTTTACATAACAATGGTTATACTCTTTCACAGTGAACAACACTATTCACCTTACATAGCACATGTGATTTCACTACAAGGTCGCATTTTACATCTTAATATTGAGTGCCTGTGGCTCTGGTGTTACAGATCTCACAGACGCAGGCCCGGGCATCAAAATTCAGCTTGCATGCTGCCATGGTAAGCCATTGTCTTTTGGCTTCTGCAGCCTTCATATACACAGTGCCCTCCTTTCCCAAAAACCAAGCAAATCCCTTTCAGTGATGCTTCTTTCCTGTTAACATGCAGCAGCAGAAGCCACCTCCCCCTCCAATTCTGTGGGATGATCGCTTTACCCCTCCCCCCACCACATGGCTGGTATCATGGAAGATCACTGCTAATCACCCCCCTTCCCCTCCCCCAATCACCGTGTGGCTGGTAGCAGGGAAGATCCCTGATAGCCAAATGCGAAGAAGCTCAGCGCTATTTCTCTCCCCCAGCTTGGCTACGTGCAAGGAAGGATTTCTTTTAAGCAACAGGCAAACAGCCCAGTAGGAATGGTCATCTCTGTCCGCTTACTTAAATTCCTGAATTTCAACCAGGTTACCATGAACGATATCGCTCTCTTGAGGATAACACAGCGAGATAAAGAACGGATGTTTCTTGAATGCGAGCAATCACCGGGACCATACACAGCTAGGCTTTGTCATGCAATGATACCCGATTACTTGCTACATGCATGGCGTGGTAAAGTGTCCTAACATGGTGGACGGAACAAGGCTGCCTTGCCCAGAAACCTTCTGCAAAGGCTTTTGGAGTACCTCCAGGAGCGCTTCATGGAGATGTCCCTGGAGGATTTCTGCTCCATCCCCAGACATGTTAACAAACTTTTCCAGTAACTTTACTGGCCGAGAATGCATCCCAAGTCCTCAGGGCAAATCAATCATTAAAAAACACTTGCTATTAAACCATGTTTTATATTTACAAAGGTACACTCAGCAGAGGTCGCTTTCATGGCTTCACTGTCTGGGCTAGTGGCTTTGGAGGGCTGGGAGGATAACTCCGCCTGGGTCACAAAAAGCTCCTGGCTGTTGGGGCTAACGGAGTGCTGTGTGCTCTCTGCAAGGTCCTCCTCCTCCTTCTCATCTTCCCCCTCTGCAGAATCCTCAGCCATGATTGAGATTACAACCCCCACCTCAGAATCCACGGACAAGGGGGGGTAATGGTGGTGCAGCCCCCTAAAATTGCATGCAGCTCAGCGTAGAAGTGGCATGTTTTCGGCCCTGACCCGGACCTTCCGTTTGCTGCTTTGGTTTTCTGGTAGGCTTGTCTGAGCTACTTAACTTTCACTCTGCACTGCACTGAGTCCCTGGTGTGGCCTTTTTCCATCATAGCCTTGGAAATTTTTTCAAATATTTTTTCATTTCATCTTTTGGAACGGAGTTCTGTTAGCACTGAA
Source organism: Gopherus evgoodei (assembly GCF_007399415.2). Classification (NCBI taxonomy): domain Eukaryota; kingdom Metazoa; phylum Chordata; order Testudines; family Testudinidae; genus Gopherus; species Gopherus evgoodei. The sequence continues at coordinate 26,159,446 of NC_044323.1, read as the reverse complement.
TCCTCTCCCCATATAGCGATCAGATCCAGTACCTCCCATGCGGTCCATGCTGGAGCTCTTTTTCAGTTCTCAGGAGACTGCATTGCTACCTGTGCTGATGAGTTCTGCGTGGTCATCTGTGCTGATCAGAGCTCCACGCTGGCCAAACAGGAAATGAAATTCAAAAGTTAGCGGGGCTTTTCCTGTCTACCTGGCCAGTGCATCTGAGTTCAGATTGCTGTCCAGAGTGGTCACAGTAGTGCATTGTGGGATACCGTCCGGAGGCCAATACTGTCGATTTGTGGCCACACTAACCCTAATCCAATATGGTAATACCGATTTTAGCGCTACTCCTCTCGTCGGGGAGGAGTACAGAAACCCATTTAAAGAGCCCTTTATATTAAGGGCCTCGTAGTGTGGACGGGTGCGGTGTTAAATCGGTTTAACGCTGCTAAAATCGGTTTAAACACGTAGTGTAGACCAGGCCTCAGTCAGTGACTCACTCATTTTTTCACACAAAAACAAACTTTGAAACCTCAACTTTTCACCATGTGGAATTGTTGTTCTCCAACCAGCAAAGACAGTCACCGTGGTTCAGTGAGGCAAAACAAGCTGCTGACATGGCATTCACTGCTTCTAACATAGGTCAAGCAGGTAAAATACACTGTCCCCTATTATTATCATCATCACCATCATTTTTGATAGTTTGAGTATGAATAACCTCAAAGAAAGTATGGGTCATTTTGTAGCGGGACTGTGTATAGGTGCAATAGTTCATGGAGATGTTTTATTGGACTCAGAGTACCTCAGAAAGGAAGGAGAGCATGCCAAAGCAGAGCAGCAATATCCTTTTAGAGCTCCAGTATGTGCATCCCCAACACCAGTTCAGTTCAGCTCTGCTGTGCACTGTAGAAGGGGACAGTATCATGAACCCTTTGGGTATTGGGACAATCAAGTTAAGCAATTTCTATGCTTACTACTGGAAATGTACTTAGCCCTGTACAGGGGCCTGTGGGTGAGAAAGGGAAGCTCCCTGAGACTTAGGACCTTTGTCAGCCACAATGCTGCACTATATAGGCACAGCAAAGAGTGGAAATGTGGAGAGGCTGTGTTATCCAATAGATCAGGTATTGTACTAGCGCTCAAGAGACTAGAGTTTTAATCCCACCCCTTTGACTGACCTGCTGTCTATCCAAAGCTGCTTGACCTCTCTGTGACTCCTTCCTCACCACTGTTTTGTCTCTTTAAATTGTTAACTCTGTAGGGGAGGGACACTCTCTTGCTATGTGTCTGTATCATGCCTAGCACCAGGAGGACCCAAAATAGGTGTTATTGTAACACAAGTAAGAGGTGAGAGAAAATAAAGGAATATAAAACTAAATGTCTTCTGACATCTTGTTTGATAAGAAATGGCAAATAGAGCAAAACGTAAAATAAAGTTATCCTATCTTATGCCGTTTATTACATTTTTTTCTCTTCACTTGAAATACTTACTTGGTGATAATGCTGGATGGAAATAAACAATAACGAGAGCTGGCAAATAATTCAAAAATTGTAAATATGATTAAACATGTGAAAGCATGTCTTATCTGCAGCTTACTGCTTGTTGTTGTCGTTGAATAGATGTGTAAGTGTAGCAGATATGGTTAATTATTACAAGACCAAGAATGGTAGTTGCAGAATTTCATTTGAAGCATTTGCAGACTGATAAATTAAATTAATGGTTTTGTGATAAACTGATTGCAGTTAATCAGTTGAGGACAACTTCAGGGGGGCTGTGAAAGCAAGATGGATTTGAGAGGGTTTATATTAGTCATGATGGGAGAAGTACAGCTGCTACACATTTGTATAATGGAAATGACCAGCTAATTTGGGAGAAAACTAAGTGAAAGTCTAATGCTATACAGGAGAGCAGAAATACAATTTTTCATCTACTGTATGAATTAGCTGATTCTCTTTGGTGTAATACAAGTTTGTAATGTGTGTAAAATACAACTGGTTGAGTGTGATGGAAAAATCTGGTGGTAGATGTGAACGTAACAAGGTGACTTATAAAGTGCAATTTAAATCTACATTCACGATATATGATATTTAAGCAATGGTTTGATTAACGCTGCTTGGAAAACAACCTGTTATAGAAAATATTTAATAAAAAATAGTTGCTTTTTTGCAATTTTTTAAAAACAAATGTTAGGTGTTTTCTAAATTTTTTTTTATTTTGTGAAATTTTCTGTGATATTTAATTAAAATGAAAACATTTATTAAAATACTATTTTCGGTTCACTAGAAACTAATTTTCATATTGGAAATTGGGTTTTCAGTAAACAAAACATTTCTGTAAAAATATTCATTAAAATATAATAGAAAATCTTGCAAAAGATTGATTTATCTTTGCAAAATTAGGATTTGTTTTGCAATGTTTGCAGTTTTCAACCAGCTCAAATTTTGATTACTACTTTCAAAGACTGTTTTATAGGTTAAATTTGAAGAAGTTCTTTTTGGATTATGTAGCAAAGAACACACTTTTTTTTAGAGTGCATGGGACGGAGGTATCTTGCTGCATTTACAATGAAATTCATCCCTCTCACTGTAAATTCTGAGCAATCAATCCATTTCTGTGTTGAAATTTCCTCAGGGGATGGTGGAATGGAATCCTCCCCTATTATTTAAACAGTAAGCTGTTCTGGGTAGGGACTGTCTTGTATTTGTAATGCCTACAATAGTACTTGGATGTCAGTGGGGACTCTAGTTGATAGTGTAACGCAAATAATAATGGACCCCCTCCATTGCTTCTGTATCAGCCCATATGCTTCAGTGCCATCTATGCACAGGTTTTGGACTGCTTAACCCACTTAAGGGTGGTTCTGTTAGTCCCTACCCACCTCTGCACTTCCTCAGATCTGGTCTATTTGATGCCAGAGTGAAGCCCTCATCTATAGAGGCCCACCTGTGTGACATTCCATACACGCTTATGGATGTCATACCACTAAAATGGTTCACAGTGTATATAGATTCTCTGAGTTGGGACTAAATTTTACCTTAGTAACAATGCACACCACCACATTAATTCTCAGTAGCAGACATGAACCAGAGAAAATAGATTTTAAACCTTGAGTTGAAAAAGCAATCAATGATTCAGCTGGGTGGATGTCAGGAATGACAGGATTCTAAGGGTGTGGTGCACTGCATAACACAAAAATGCCCTGTAGCCAAAAGCCTTAAAACAAAAACTTAGGGACCATAACAAGTCAGTGACGGAAGACTTACAACTCTTCTTTTTCTATAGGGAATAAGCTTTTCAATGATGCAGAAAGGTCCAAAACCCTAAATACCTTAAAAGTCAATAGTAAACATTTTAAATCAATCTGAAACCTGACGGGAAGCCAATGGACAGACCAGAAAACAGCACTGATGTGGTGTGATCATTAAGGGAGAAGTAAGTCTTACGGTTTTAGCACAATGAATGAGATAGCTATACAGCAATGCAATTGAACTAGCAAACAACCAGGATGCATTGTTCTTACTGGAAAGCTAATGTAGAACAATGTGGAGGGAAATTTGTACAGATTGGCTGCTGCTGCAAACTCCATTTAAGTAAACTGAGTTGAATTCTTTCTGTCAGCAGGGAATTTAGTCCAGTGTTATCTTTCAACCTTCTATTGGAAGGATGTTTAGTGTTGTACACTATCAGAAGTCAGTGATAGATATTGCCTGAATGATTGTCCCCAAAAGCAATTACCACCATTTATATGCCATAAAGGGCTGAAATCCCAAAATGGTAGTTGAATACATCTGCTCAAATAGTATGACAAACTCAGATAAACAAAAAGAAAATTATCAAAACAATTTACATATGAGTCAGTTTGTGGCCCCACTTTTAACAGCCAGAGCAATGGAATGCAATCATTTGTCTTCACAAAGTAATTACTTGTCTTAAATCACTCATATTTAGCCACTGAAGAGATGTCAGTATGGACAGAGCGAAATGTGGGATTTAACAGAGTGCCAAGAATATATAAAACATGGTTCATTGTTCAGTGTGGAAATGAGATTTGACAATAGGCAGGCTACTTTTAAAGCTGGACACACTGGACTTTGTCATAGTAAAATGGGCATAAGAAATAAAAGCACATTTTTTTTCTCAGTGAGGTGATTAACCATCAGGACAAACTATCTAGGGAAATGGTGCTTTCTCCATCTTTTGATATCCTGAAATCAAGAATGGATGCCTTTCTAGAAGGCATGCTTTAGTCAGACACAAGTACTGGGCTCAATACCAGTGTAAATGAGAGAAATTGGATGTTCTGTGTTATGCAGGAGGCCAGACAATATGATCTAATGATCACTTCTGGCCTTAAAATCTATGACTACAAATCTCTGAACATATGCTTCATTTCTGTTGAAGTATATAATCTTCAGTAATTCTTCCATGTAAGACGGGGATGGATGGAGAAAGGAAAAAGCTTTTAAAGGGCAGGCTTGGAACTGATGGGTTTTTTTATCCAGAACTCGTGGGACAGTCTCATGGCCAGAGACTGTCTGTGAACACTTGACCCCCTCCCTAGACCTAAGGGGTATCCTGGAAAACTGTTTTAAAGTGATAGGCAACATATTAGAAAAGGGATTTTATCTAATATGAAAGTGTAAAGCCCAAGTTTGCGTCTTTGTTTATTTTTTGTTTTTCTTTGCTTTGCCTTACTAGTTTATTTCTGAATCTGCAGTTTTTCTGTTTAGTAAATGTTTTGTTCATTTTCATCCCCAGTAGGTCTGTGTATGCAAGTTGGGTGGAGTGTGTATGACAGAGAGAGCTGATAACTTGGGGGGGGGGGGGTGAGGGAGGGGCTAGTTTCATGCATTTGGAGGTGACGAACCCTAGGGGTGAAGTTTGAGTGTCTGGCAGTGGAGAACTCAGGAAACCAGATTTGGGGAGACTCGGGATTGGAAGGACTGTTGGTGCCACCCTGGAAAGAGTACCTGGGCTGGAAAGAGACAGGGTGAGATCTTATGCTTGTGGGCTGGCTACTGCTGTCAGGGATCTTAACTATAGCCACACAGCACCAAGGTTACAGGGCAGGCAGTGGCAGTGCTATCTTAAGAACTCACCTATTGTTGTTACTGCAAATACATAATTGTTTACAAATTATTAGTTTGACAAAGGGCAAAACTGTGTCTCTCCCTAACACAGCCACACTGGGGAGTAATATGGCTACATGAGGTCACCACACAACCTGGGTATGGGTGCTGTGAGGTGGGGAGACAGGGATTCCATGCCCAATGCTTCTACCCAAACAGGTAATTTTTACTCAGTGAAGTAGGTGGGAATTACCCACGTGAATGAAGACTGCTTGTGTGAGTAAAAGGGTTCAGGATTGGGCCCTGCTTGCCACAGCAACAGAACCCAGGATTCCTGACTCCTGAACAGAGACCACACTTTCTCCCTTTTAAAGTTAAAAACATGTATTACTGTCATAACATAAGGCTGTACTAGCAAGCAATGATTCTTGCTTGAAAGCAACTCTTCGCTCTGCTTCCAGGGGAATAAAAGACAATAAAAATGCAGCAGCCCAGTACTCAAAAATTTCCAGGTCTATTGTACGTACAGAACCATGAGTAAGTTCTAAGTCTGGAAAAAATAGCTTTCCCATACTTACTCTTTTTTGTTCTCTATTTTTACTCCCAGTCTCTCTCTGTCCCTGAGGATTTAGGGATAGGAGGCTGGGAATGGGATGAGAAACTAGTGCATAGGAAGAAATGGTTAATGCTAATGCTGTGGAGGCAGGGCAAGGGAATGAGTATGTATTAGCATTTAGGTGTGTACACTATGTATTCCAGTGACTTGTGTTTTGTCCTGACTTTGTGTGTGCCGTATTGCCTGACTCATAGGCAAGATAAGAGATCTGTTATTGCTGCCAGCATAAGAACATAAGAATGGTCATGCTGGGTCAGACCAACGACCAATCTAGCCCTGTATCTGTCTTTCAACAATGGACAGTACCAGATGCTTCAATGGAAATTGTGATGAGGTGTCCACACCACACAAGACTTGAAGGGGTTAAGATGGCTAAGTGGGCCAATTAATTGCTGAGGCTGCACCTCAAGGAGAAGCCATGGAGCAGTGCATTGATTAATTATGAGGCTCAGCTGGACAGGCACAGGAGGGGTCTGTATAAAGACCAGGAACTGAAAGCAGGAAGAGGCTGCAGGGGAGTAGTCTGCAGTAACTCCCTGAGAGGAGGGAGCTTGAGCTGGAAAACCCAAGGAAAGGGACGGTAGAGCTCTGAGGTAGGAAGAAGTCCAGGGGAAGAGCAACATGGTCTCAGAGTGAGAGGATACTGTTGCTAGAGCTAGGGTACCTGGACTGGAACCCGGAGTAGAAGCCAGGCCCAGGTTTCCCTACCAGCCACTGATGGAATGGCATGGTCAGAGCAGGGAAGGAAACATTGCCATTTTGTATAATGGGATTTTGATACCCCTGGAGCGGAAACATGCATAGTGACCTGACTGGAGGACCAAGTAATGAAGAGGGAATACCCTGAGCTGCAGAGGGTGTGAGAGGATGACAGGAGAGTCACCTCCAGAGGAGAGCGCAATGCTTGGCCAGAGCTAATCCCCAGATCAGGAGGAGGCACTACTAGTGGTGAGTGAACCCTGTCACAGGAATGAACAGAATAGATAATTATCAAATTCCCCATTCCATTATCCAGTCCCAGCTTCTGACAGTCAGAGGTTTAGGTACACCTGGAGCATGGGGTGTTGTCCCTGATAATCTTGGCTAATCACCATTGATGGACCCATCCTGCATGAACTCATCTAATTCTTGTTTTAACCCAGCTATAATTTTGGCCTTCACAACATCCTCTGGCAATTTAGTTCCACAGGTTGACTCTGTGTTGTGTGAAGTACTTCCTTTTGTCTGTTTTAAACCTGCTGCCCATTAATTTCATTGGGTAAACCTTGCTTTTTGTGTTATGTGAAGGGGTAAATAACACTTCCTGTTCACTTTCTCCACACACTTTATGATTTTATAGACCTCGATCATATCCCTCCTTAGTCATCTCTTTTATGAGCTGAACAGTTCCAGTCTATTTAATCTCCCTCTGCACATAGAAGCTGTTCTATATCCCTAATATATCCAGAACTGCATGTAGTATTCAAGGTGTGGGTGTACCGTGTATTTATATAGTGGCATTACAATACTTTCTATCTTATTATTTATCCCTTTTCTAAAGATTTCTAACATGCCGTTTGACTGATATGGCACTTTGAGAGGATGTTTTCAGAGAACTATCCATGGTGACTCCAAGATCTCTTTCTTTAGTGGCAATAGTTTATTTAGACCCATCGTTTTATATAGTTGGGATTATTTTTTCCCAATGTGCATTACTTTGCAGTTCTCCTCTCAGATAGAGGAGGCCTCTGCATTGGAATCTGAAGAACCAGGGTTCTAGTTCTGGCTCTCTGAGTGTGAGTTAATACAGTCACTATTCCCTTTTTCTGCAATATTTAAGTTGCTACAGTGGCTGATTGTATTAAGTTCTTTACAGCTGAGTAACTTACTGCTTTCAAAAATGGAGCCACTCTTCTCCAAGACAGTTGTTTCTAAGCTTCCCAAGGTTAGCAGATTGAAAGTTGGAATCCTCTAATATCTGTCTGGTGCCTTCTCTGGTATGAGTAGGTGGTCATAAGCAGCCCCATGTCAGCTTCCAATCAAATGAGCCTATATTTTTAATGACTATAAGACCAAACCCACTTTTTGAAGTGCAGAAAAATATCATATTAATCAACAGCCTTCCAACAGAAGTAGTAAGAACTTTTTCTCCAGTCATAAGAGCTAGAAACTCTTTTTTAAATGATTTTGTAAGAATATGATTACAAGAAGACAAACACTAAATATCAGGAGAATTCTGATATAATCACAGGAATTGGCAACACTGATATATTTAAGCTCATGAGTAGTCTCATTGAAGTCAAAGTAAATTTAAAATGCTTAAAGATAGGCATGCACGTAAGTCTTTGTAAGATCAGGGCTGTGGAATCTTTCATTGTAATGGTAAAGTAGATAGTTCATACTGGTAAACTCTTTGTGGGTTTTTTTTTACCCAAGAACATCATATTCTACAGCCATAACAAAACAGTTTTCAAAATAATGTTAGGAAAATACAGTCTTTCTCAATAACAGTACATAAAACTGATGGCCTTTTTTCAGACGGAGTTTAAATCCTACATTATTGTTTCCAGGTTATTTCCTCTATTAGTTTTTTTAAAATATTAATTAGAAGGTAACTGATGTGCTTAAAGTGTGAATTTGATTTTCCATTTAAAGAATGTTTCAACTAATTACACATGCTAACCAGCTTACTAACAGGTTTTACTTTTATAGGCCAGTATTTAAAAGTGGATTCAAATGTAAATGTAGATTTGTTAAAAAAATCTGTGGAATTAACTTTGAGTGGATATTTTTTTTCACTGAGAGAAATGCAGGAAATCCATCATCAGATATCTCCATGGGATCCTTGTGTAATTGGAGTAAAAAATCCAGATGATGTGTGATTTAATAACACTCTGGTTATTACATCATAAAATAGCAAAACCTTCTGGACAGCTGAAGCAATTTTGACACCGATGCTGTAATTAGATATGCAGAATTGTCTTGTTCAGAAAGTTACTTAAAGCGCCAGTCAGGCAAAATGTAATGCACCACTTACATTAGCCAAAGGCCCTAGAACTTGCTTCCATAGCCTGGCAGCCTGTTCTTTAGAAGTTTGGATGGGATTTGAAATCTGGTTCTTGGACGATAAGTTTGAGGGTTTTCTATATAGAAAGACAAAAAATACTTTGTTAGATTGAGTTTGTCTGCCTTTACCAAACCACTGTGTTCATGCTACAAATGCAAACATTCAGTTTATATTCCATGGATGGAAACTATTTTATTTCACAGAGCTCTGACATTTCACTGTATACATCCTTAAGATACTATTTTCTGTTTATAAAACAAAAGTTATGAATATTTCAAAGGTAACTTGAATTCCAAAGCCTGAGTCCAAGCAGATTTGTTTTGGGGCCAGATTGTGAACCTATAATTCACATTGGTGAGCAGCAATTCATTGAGTGATAGGGACTCCTCAGGTGAGTAACTGGCCCTTAGTGATTATTTGGACATTTGAGGTGAGAGTTCTACACACCTTTCATTGAAATTAACTAATATAAAATAACAGGTGCAAATTGTAACATACATTTCTTCTAGGCTAAAATGGTGCTTCAAGGAGCTTTTATTGACAAAACTGGATTTGGCAGAAAGTTAAAAGTTTGAACTGGAAAACCCTGACTGGTTTGATAAATTGTAGCTGGAAGACTTGGCAACAGTTTACATTTTTAGGAATTATATCTAGAGCTTTTTGTTAAAACAGAGGGATCTAAATAGTTCCTGTAAATTCAGAAAACAGAGCACCCTATGATGTTAGTTTGAATTTTTAACCACTATATTAATCAGGCAGGAAGCTGTGCAACCTCCTTGTGCACTACAGTATTTTTTATTTCATTAATAAGAAGGTATTAGCTACTTGAATGAATGTGAAACGAGTTAGAGATTTGGCTGGGATTCAGTAATGTAAGAAAACGCCTTAAGATACAGTCAAGGAGGCTATAATCAAAATTCATCCATGTAAAAGAAATGAATAAAAGAGAAATAATATGACTGAGTAGAGCTGAAAACAAAAGTATAGAAGACAAACAGAAGACATTTAGCCTAGGTGGATGTCTCCTTTGAACAGCTCATTTCACTCAGGATGTGCCCTGGGGACTAGAGTTTGCAGAATTGTTAAATAGTTCTTTTGCTTCTATCTATACAGAGGGAAATAAAATCAAGGATCAGGTCTCCAGAGATGATAGAAGAAGAGGAAGGAGATAGGGAAGTCAGAGTGATTTCATGGAAGGGAAAACAAACATATGGCACCAAGGAAGGTGATTATTAATTAGAAATTCAAAAGGCACAGAAGTGTTTCTGAAGAAGGATAGTACTGAAAAATATTGTGAAGCAGCAGACATCGGGATAAACCACAATAAGGTATGCACTGGGTGATGGCCCACTGCTATTCTTACCATTTCAGATCTTACTGAAAGACCTATGGCTTTTGGGACAGTGGTTTATCTGCAGAACCCATTGCTGTGGTATCTGACTGCTTATTAAATCCCCCAAGTAACTCCTAAATCCACTCTGTATCCCCACATTTTAACTTATAATTTATACTTAGACATTATGCCATAGCTGCAGGTGCATAAGGAAGCTCCCAAACTTTACATGATAAGATGGTGATAGTTCTTCCAAGGGTTTGATCAGGAGAACAGGAAAAGGTGATGCCCCCAGGACACTAAAGAGACGGAGCAGAAACTGAACTCGGAGCTAAAGGCTGGAGAATGTGGGTGGCAGCTTCTGACCCCTGTGTCCAGTCGTCATTGTCATTGCTCCAGCAGCTGCAAAGCATCCAATTGGCTTTTCACCTATCCCTGCTGAGCAGCTGTCCAGTAGAGCATGGCAGTGGCTTCTATTTCCTGCTGAACAGTTGATTGACAGGCAGTTGAGAAAGGATCCATTGAGCCTCTCTGTGGCTGTGGCATCTCAAAAGCCATAAGTAGGAAAGTTGGAGATCAGAGGGGTGCTCTGTTGACTCTGTGCTGGTAGCCAGGCAGGTGAAATAAACCAACATAAGGGCTCCTCTTACACCAGTGTGTTTCAAGTAAGTTTTTGGCTGCTTTGTGCTGCCAAACCACACAGAGGGATCAGGCTGTGGTCTTTATTCAAAATTAATGAGGAAATGAAATACCAAAGATCGATGGCTCTTTTGCAGATGTTTGCACTACAGATAAAGTTGACTTTAATCACTGTACGTTACATATACACATTCATAATATGTTGTGTGTGTGCAGTATATGTAACATAGAGTGTGAGCATATTATTTTCAATAATGTGAAAATAAAATAAATGCTGGAATCTCTGATTTCCCTAGGTAATAAAGTTATTCGAAGAATATTAGTTGACAGCTACACCTACTTGCAGGCATCAACTCTGCAACGGCTGAAATAGATATTTTAAAGTGTCAGCATTCATCTCTTTTTCTCCTTTAAGTCTTCATTATAATGTATCTCACTATTTTATAGTAACTTTCAGTCTGCATTTTGGCAGATGTGACAGGCAGCTGTGACATTGATACCATGAGGGCTGTTCATCTTACCTCCTTGTCTCACAATGATTCTTAGCACTCATTAATTAATAGAAATATAGAAGGTGCTATCAATTTATTTAATACCATTAAATAAAAATGAACTTACAAGATACCATAGATAAACACGGACAACTGTAATTCTAAAAATTGTAATAAAAATATTTTAAAATAAGAATGCTTCTCAGTTTTTTTCATTAACCAAAATATTTTAAGCCAAATAACAGGGAAGCATGAACAAATCTTGTGTATTGCATACCAAAATTCAAAGAAACCTTGTAAATATACGGCTTGTGCTTTTCAACATTTTTAAAGGTGCATTTAAAAATGACATTGCTTTGGAGCATTTGCAATTATTAAAAAGGGTTTGCAATTTATTATTAATCAGCATATATATATACACACACACCTACACCCACACTTATTGTATATTCCTAAATGCAGCACATATATTCTGCACATTAATTAAATAGCAAAGCCAATATCACAAATTGACCCAATTGGGATTGAAAGATTCCATCAACATCCAAATTAAAGACATTAATAAAATCCCCATCACCAACAGAACTAATCCCTGTCTGAAATATCCTCTGTCAGACATGGACCTTCCAATGTGTTTTGAAGCTCAATAGATTTAGGCTTTGTCAGATCAGAAACAAGGACCCTAAACCATGTGCTTGATTTTTGATCTGGAGAACTCAGCTAATCTGAATTGTTGAGACAGCACACAAGGAGAGAAGAATTGCTTAAGTAACAAGATCCAGACAATAGAAGCCTGTATAGATCAAACCAAAACCTTGAATCACATTTAGGAAAAAAACTGAGGGCCAACACAGGATTCAAATCACAGGGTTTCACATGCATCCTACAAGACGGACAACTAAGAAAGCAGGTTGCCACATTCTCCAAGTAATCTTTAAGTGCTACCTATTTATGGTACACTGTAGTAATCCAGTCTTAAATTGATAAAGGCGGGAATCGGAAGGTCTGGTTTTCATCTGCTGCTTCCTTTGACTTTAGATGGAGTTTTAGGTGCTCAGCACTTCTGAAAATTAGGCTCACTGTCTTCTTTCTCCTTTCCAGCCAAAGATAGAAAAAAGATGCATTTGCCTTCCATATTGACCTGACCTTTTGGATCCAACAGGATCCCTGGACTGTACACATTGCAAATAAAAGGAAGACACATCTTTTCAATCAAGGAAGTAAATACTGATTTTAGCATCTGCTCTGGCTGTTTCCTCCAACATACCAGCCTAAACTCTACCTAGTTTCAACTGAGCTTCTACAAGCTAGGCATTATTCGAGTCCCAATCTCAGGATAACTGAGAGATGGCCTCACCCAGATCAAATCAAAAAGTTGTGTAGAGCACTGTGTCACTAGCATAGTAATGGGATATCAGTGCAAATAACTATCTCTTCTATAGGAACAGAACATTATTACACCATCTTCCATTCAGAAGCCTTTGATAGAGAAATTCCATCATCTAACGTAAACCCGGGTCTCCTAAAAAGGAAAGAACTGCAACATTTAAGCATCACTTCACCTATCCCTGCTAGTGTCTTCAACTTTAGCAACAAAATGATATGTAAAGGTCAACGGTTTCAAAAGCAAGCAATGGATCAAAGGCTCAACATGAGGATTAAAAAGGGTTATATATAGTGATTTATATTAGAGCTGTCCAGGAAACTGTTTTCCCTCCTATGAGAATTTTTGAGATTTTGATTTTTTTTCCTATAGCAAAGTCAAAATCTCAAACATTTTTGTGAACAAATAATCCAAAAAAAAAAAAAAGTTGGAATGGGTCAATCAACATTTTTCATTGTGACTATTTCAAACATTTTGTTTAGATTTTGATCTTCTAAAATTGTTACAGCTTTTTGGTATACATTAACCAAAATTTTATATAAAAAATCATTTCAAACTAAATAAAAATGAATCTTTGTTTAAAAATGTCAAAATAATGTTTTGACAATTTTTAAACTTAGAACATTTTTCTTAAATCTGGAGACTCATTGACAGAGGCCCTTTTCCTAAGAACATTTTAGCAAATCAGAATTTTCTGATAAACATTTCCCAAAACATTTCCCCAGAAAATTCTCAGCTAACTTTACTTCACAGTAATAAGAACATGCACACCAAAAACAGAAAAGAAGGATTTAACCTTGAAGGGATTACTTTCTGATGGCATAACAAACACATGCAGTTCTGTCCATGCAAGTGAACATCAGCTGAATTACATGCAGACTATATTACCTGGTGGTAGCTTTTTAGGAATGATTGAAAAAGGAGACTGGAGATAGATTTGGAAGGCTCTGAAAGAACACACACAGTCAGGAGAGAAAGAAGGAAATAATGAGTGAAGAATCTTGGGTAGAGAATAGTTAGTGGGATAGAGTGCAGGAAAAAAATAGATTATAAATGTAGAATGGAATTAGGTGGTGGGGTTCTTTTAAAGGGAAGAGAAGTTAATACAGAAGAAGAGGAGGAGCCAATGCAGAGATTTAAGAATGGGGAAATGTGGTAGGTTTTTTTTTGCAATGGGAGAGAAACATAAGGTAGGTTGCCGAATTTAGAAATGAGAAATATAGAAATGAGAAATATAAGATGAGGAAGCTGGAGATGGTGATGTGAAAAATTATGGTTTCGCAAGTGGGGGAAGAGGGGTGGGAAAATTAATATAATCTGATTTCACCTTTACTTTATTCTACAGACTCACGGAGCTAGCACTGCTACCACAATGGATTGAACTGAACTGAATTTAATACTGAGTGCTTGGCTCATGCCGACTTTCTGTATATTAGAGTTGTAAAGCAAATACCCTTCAATTTGTATGTTAAAAAAATTGTGGATTTGAAACTGAGAAAAAAAAATGCTTAAGAAATGCAATGTCTGTTCTTTCTTGAGAATATAAGTGTTATTACAAAAATAAATTACAGCCTAGACTTTCAAGTATAGCTTGTGATTTTGGTGTTTGAATTGACATATCTTAAAGGGGTCTGTTTATGACAGGTCTCAATTTGTGAAATAAAAAATGGAGGCATCCAAAATGACTAATCGCTTTTGAAAATTTAGGTCTATGTATGGTGTGTGTGTGTGTGTGTGTGTGTGTGTGTGTGTGTGTGTGTGTGTGTGTGTAGAGTGAGCATGTGTGTGCGTACAAACACACACGTCTGGATTGTCAGCTGGTATTCATCACAGTAAATGTACTGAAGTCAACAGAGTTAAGCTGATTTATACCAGCTGAGGATATGGCCCATACTATATAAACATTATCTCCTAATATTTACTATACTATTACAATGACTGTAAAAACACATTATGCTCTAGGCAATGAGTCAGTGAATTCACATATATCGACTTAATCAACAAGACCATGAAAGCAAATACAAAAGTGCAGCACTACTGCAGGTTTGCAACTACTGAAGGACTATTTTATTCCTTGCATCATAAATATCCCCCATGTATTAAGCTAATCCGTTTGGACTAATGCAGGATAGAAATAAAAAGACCTTTATGCATTTAGTCTGAAAACCTTAAATGTCACAAAGAAATACAGCATTAATACTGAATTTTCTGTTTTTTAGAGTCAACAACTGAATTCTATAATTTAAATCATACATTTGTTTCTCACTATTTATCTTGCTACTTTATGGCCTTTGGAAATAATTTGGAAGTGTTCAGTGTATAATAGTCAATAAATCATAGAAGAAGAAAAGTGTATTTGTTCTTCAGTAAACATGTGCAGCACTGTGAAATAAGGGCATTTTTGGAAAGCAAATGAAAACAGCAAAATAATTACACTTGGAGAGTCTCATAATGTCAAACTGCATTGAGCTTATAGAAGTGCTAAAGTATCCAAATATATCTGCCACATTCACTGCTCATTCCAGAAACAGACCAGATCCTTACTCAATACAGAACTCCTTCTATCTAACTCTTATCTTTACATTATGATATGTCAATGATGACATACAACAGCCCATGCACCAGTCATCAATGTTTTTATTGATTGTAAATGCAAGTATTTTAAATCTAATCTCGGAAGAGCAAATATTTGCCTAGGGTTTATGATCACAGATAGACTAGGAGAATAAACAAGCTGTCTGGGATCCACACATCTACACGTGAATTTGCCTTTTTTTATTTAAAAAGAATTAGGCTACTGAACACTAAAGACAATTTTGTTTCAATGGAAACCTTCAGTGCTCTTTAATCCAGCAACACCAAGGACCACCCACAAAAACGTACCTTGAGAAAAGGGAAACAGCTTTCAGGCTTTAAAACCTGATAGATATATATTCTCTTTGTTTCTTCTTAAGCAAACAGTATACATATTTTGAGCTTTAGTATTTTTTTTAAAAAGCATGTGCTGTGGTTTGTTGCATGCATATATATATATATAGATAGATAGATAGATATAGATATATGCACTGAACAAGGTTATAGGCATTTAATACTGCTAAAAGAACTACCATTTATTGGTCATGCAAATCTCAAAGAAAATTGTAGGAAATGATCTGTGGATTGCCAGAATGTTGAAAATGTTATTGGCTAGCACCTTTGTGTCATCTGATGGAAACTTTCTGATCTCATGTTAGACAACTGATCCAAGAGCTATTCTAGGGACATGTTGCCCAAATTCTATTGTTATGGTGTTATGGAAATGACATGATTCACTGGATTTTTTTCATGACAGATGCCAACAAATATCTTTTATCACTATAGCCTTGATCCCAAAAATATGCATGCCACTAGCTCCATTGAACTCAAGAAGACCACCAGTGTAATATCATTTTTATTCAGACATTCATAGAGGTGCTACATAATGGGGCAAATGCACAGGTAAGCACAAGTGAGTCTAAGAAGGTCCTGAGACTTGGCTGGTATAATTTAGGCTTTCTTCTGGACCCCCAAATATGTATGCTGCACCAGCTTGGGCTTTCTCTGGTCTTAGAATGTGCCTACACTGTACTGTAAGCCCAGGATTAGTGGGTCTCGAGTCAGCTGATGTTGAGTTAGAGAATCCAGGGCTTGAGCATCTACACTGATTGTTAACCATATATATGTTTCTAATGCAGGCTTGAACCTGAGGCTTCAGGGTCCACACAAAAACACACAGACCTGAGTGAAACTCAGACTCTCCAGCATGCTCTCAAAACATGGCTGCTTTACTCCTTTGACTGTGGTGTTCCCTGGACTGTCCACTTTACATGTTACAAGAAATATGAACAGTTGGCCAACCCATCCTACCAAGCAGTCTTTTTGGTCTGTGTGCTCCCAGTTATCAGAGTCAACAACATGGAGGAGGCACGTTTTCAAGAATTTCTCTTGCTTTTGCTTTCACTCTTGTGTCAGGAAATGGTCAGAGCTCCATGAGATGTTGGTGGACATTTAAGCAGCATTTTCTGACCTCAAAGCAGAAGTGACATGTAACTGTGGATAGTGTGTGTGTTGGGGGGGGGCACAACTCAAAGATTCTGTGGAGGCACATGTATGTAGACAACAGACACTAGCAACTACTTCCCCTGCCTCCTCCTGCTCCCTGTCTTGCGGTGGCCCAGCCCTTGCAGAGCATGCAGGCAGCCCTCCCTTCCTGAACAATCCTTGGTCAATTTAGCAAGTGTTCAAAACAATGTCAAGAAAAAGGGCAACACAGCTGGGATGCGCAGTCCCCCATGCTTCATCAGGGTGGGTGGTGCCAGAGTGGAATGGTGCTTGGGGCTGGATCATCTCAATTGACAAGAAGTTGGAGAATGATTAGTCACTTTTTGTTGGGGGGGGGGAATATGACACCCCCAAATTGCCTTCTCCTTGATAGGCACACTGGAGGGTGTTCCTGTTTCAATGCACTGAAGCAGCAACAACAAGGTCTACTATCCCTCTCCCACTCTCCTACCTCAGCCTGCTCACTTCACTCACCTCTGGTCTCTCAGGCTGGATGGGGTTCCATCTAAGTCATTTGGTGCTGAGCACCACATTGCAGCTTCTTTTCCCTGAGCTTGAAGATGTGCTCCTGATTCACCTTAGTGGGTGGGTGATCTGCAAAGCAGGCAACAGGAAGCACTGGGATTCCAGCAGCAGGGAAGGAGAAGCAGCCCCATGTAGTGGGGCAGGGAGATCAGCCTACAGTCAGCAGTCCTACTGCTTCTTTCCTCCCTGTGCTGCACAGATATACAATGACTGCTGCCACCATGGGGAGCCATTGCCTCATCACTTCTGGGCATCCCATCAAGAAGTGGCCTGAGAAATCGGGGGAGGGGAGGCACATTACCTAGCATGCCCCCTGCCTCCATGCATCACCTCACCATCAAAGGCTGACACAGCTCATGATGGAGGAGGAGAAATACCCCAGCAGGCAGACTCGCACTGGATGCTGCTGCTGCTGGATGCTGCTGGACACTCACTATAGCTGCTGATGCCCCCTTTGTAGACTGGTACTTCTGGCCCAGGGTTACAAGCACAGACTGGTGGGATCCTACTGTCATGCAGCCCTGGGATGACCAGCGCTGGGTCCAGAACTTTCACATGAAGAAAGTCACATGTCTGGCGCTTTGTGAGAAGCTTGCCCCTAACCCCCAGAGTCAAGACACACTCATGAGGCCATCCTTGCTGGCCCAGGAGTGGGTTGCTGTAGCCATCTGGAAGCTAGCTACCCCAGAATGCTACAGGTCTGTTGCAAACTAGTTTGATGTTGGAAAGTTTACTATGGGTAAAGTTTTGGCGGAAGTTTTTGAGGCAATCAGATGTGTGGTTCAGTCCAAGGTGGCAGGCATTAAGAATATAAGACTGGCCATACTGGATCAGACCAAAGGTCCATCTAGCCCAGTATCCTGTCTTCTGACAGTGGCCAATGCCAGGTGCCCCAGAGGGAATGAACAGAATAGGTAATTGAGTGATCCATCTCCTGTTCCGCATTCTCAGCTTCTGGCAAACTGAGGCTAGGGATACCATCCCTGCCCATCCTGGCTGATAGCCATTGATGGACCTATCTGCCATGAACTTATGTAGTTCTTTTTTGAACCATGTTGTAGTCTTCGCCTTCATGACATTTTCTGGCAAAGAGTTTCACAAATTGACTGTGTGTTGTGTGAAGAAATTCTTCCTTGTGTTTGTTTTAAACCTGTTGCCTATTACTTTCATTTGGTGATCCCCTAGTTCTTGTGTTATGAGGAGTATATAACACTTCCTTATTTACTTTCTCCACATCAGTCATGATTTTATAGACCTCTCTAATATCTCCCCCAGTAGTCTCTCTTCCAAGTTGAAAAGTCCCAGTCTTATTAATCTCACCCTATATAGAAGCTGTTCCATACCCCTAGTCAATAAAAAATACTCCAGTAGTAATTGCTGACTTTGAGAGAATGGGGTTTCCAAACTGTGCTGGGGCCATTGATGGGACTCGTATGTCCATAGTTTGCCCTTCTCAAGGAGTGCATGAGTGTGTAAACAGAGTCAGGATGAGCTCTACCCTGACATCTGGTGGTGAATTATGGGGAGTGTGGAAAGAATTTCAGGGAATGTGGAAAGGAATTTCAAGTATTTTGCATTGGCACACCCACCTCACCTAGCATAGCCCACGGCAGCCTGGGATGGTTATTTTGACAGTTCTGGGATCCCCAATTTCTTTGTTACTGGGGTAGGAAGAATAAAGTGACGTTACCCTGACTATGTGAATGAGGAACTATGACACTGATTTATGACAGAAATGACTGAACCTCAATTAAGTAGCACTTGCTAGACAAGGGACATGGGTTCCAAAACCCATTGAATTGAGAGAGGTTGAGGACTGGTGTGTGAACTTGATGGTATGGGCCCCCTTTTGAGGGCCTGGAACACCGATTGCACATCCTTCTCTCTCCACTATTAAAGAGTAGAGCTAATTTTGATTCCATTAGGAGTCCATCTAAAGGCTGCTGAGCTGTATTCATGTTGGGCCAATGGTGCACCAGCACTGGGGCTCCCCTACTATAAGCTGAAATTGCTAAGAGTTGAAATCACTAAAGAGCTGGAAATACTGAGCTGAGAGCACTGAGTGTGGTGCTACCTAGTGGGGGAGCCTGAAGACTTATCGCTAAGTGGCTGGCAGAGCGGAGCAGTTTGCAGCATGTTGGAGCAGCCCATGGAACAGTGAGCGGAGTGGAGCAGTTTGCAGGGACGGCTGGAGTGGCTCGCGGGTTGACTGGAGGAGCGGCACAGCTGGTGAAGTGGAGCTGGTCGTGGTAAAGGCTGCAGCAGAACTCCACGAAGAGGCGGAGCAGTTGGCCTTGGCCCACGTAAGGTGCCCTTACCACTCTCTGTGGGTCCCACCACCCTGTGTGGGGCCCCCCCCATTTCCACCCAGGCTGAGGGGGGTAAAACTCTGCAGATAAACTTTTGAACTCTGGGGTGGCACTGACCAGAGACTTTTGGGTTGTTGGACTTTGGGGTGATTGGACTTAAGACCCTAAGGGGGAAAGGAGATTGCAAAACGTACTTGGAGGTGGGTTTTTTGCTTATGGTTTCTGTTATAATCCTGTTTGTGGTGTTTCTCCAATGTGATGCCACATTGTTTCCCTCCTTTATTAAAAGGATTTTGCTACACTCAGACTCTGTGCTTGCGAGAGGGGAAGTATTGCCTCCTAGAGGCACCTAGGGGGGTGGTATGTAAGTGTCCCAGGTCACTGGGTGGGGGCTCGAGCCAGTTATGCATTGTGTTATTGAAACGGAACCCCTGGATACTGAACCCGGCCCTTGTTGTTGCCAACTCAGAACGGCAGAAGAGTTACAAGTACATAAACTGCAAAGGATATTACTCCATTGTTATACAGACCCTTGGGGACCAAAGAGGGCGATTTATGAACAGCATCATGGGTTGCACTAGGAAAGTTTGTGATGACAGGTTTTTTTTGCTGATCAGGAGTCTACATTCATGGACAGGATGGGACAACTATTCCCATCAAATGACTTTGTCATAAATGGAGTTACTGTCCCCACTGTTATTCTAGGGAAACAAAAGTATTCCCTTTTGCCTTGGCTTATGAAACTGCACCCTAATTTAAGAAGCCCTGGCAAAAGATGGTTTAATTACACTCTGAGCAGGTGCAGAATAGTTATTGAATGTGCATTTGGCAGATTGAAAGCCTGTTGCAGTCTACACACAGGGCTGGCTCCAGCTTTTTTGCTGCCCCAAGCAGCGAAGTGGAAAAAAAAGAAAAAAGATAAAGCCAATCAGCGGCACTTCGGCGGCAGCTCAATCGTGCTGCTCCATTGTTTGGTGGCAATTCGGCTGCAGGTCCTTCACTCCCTCTCTTCCTCTTCAGTGGCAGCTCAAATTGCTGCCGAAGATCTGGACGTGCCACCCCTTTCCATGGCCTGCACCAAGCACCTGCTTTCTTCTCTGGTGCCTGGAGCTGGCCCTGTCTATACACCCATTTGGATTCCAGTGTCATCAATGCATTACTGTGGTGGTGCTCTTCACAACAAAGGTGAGCCATTTCCCCATGACTGGACCTAGACAGCGAGGCGCTGCTGAACTGTTACACTCAGCCAAAAAGGGCCCCTGCCACAGTTGGAGTTGGATGCATCCAGGCAACAGAAGTCAGGGATGCGTTGTGCTCCTACATTATGGACTTGTGTGGCCCAGTGGAAAAGGGGGCATAGTGCTGTTACCAACTCATCCAGGATTCTCCCAGGGACTTGCCCTTTGGTGGTGGTGTGAGCTGACTACACAGAGTCTAGGTCTTCTTTCAAACCTTTATTTAACACCAAATGGCAACTATACAGTCATTTCCCTGATGATAAGCTAGCTATCTGTAACAGCCAAAGCAAATCTGACCCTACAGTGACTGGGGAGCTCAATGGACTGAGATGGATTCACCATCCAAATCTGCCTTCCTCAGGCCGATCCTTCTTCCCTCGGCCTCACTCACCTCCCTCTTCAGTATTTATAGCTTTCCAATGACCAGTGCAGTGAGAGATTTCCTGCCAGCTTGAATGATACATTCAAACTAGCAACAATCAGCTAGAGCAACTGCTAAAACATTTCTTAACTGTTACCTGACCACTTGAGAGAGAGAAAGCAAAGAAAGAAAACTAATTAAGACCATTCATTTCTGCAGTAACAGCGCACAATGAACTCTCAATCCTGCAATCAGTGAGGCAGGGCAGGTAAACACCAAATGCTCAATACTCAAGTCACCAGTCAAGGTGGCAGAGCAACTCACATGCACTCAAAGAGTTCACACTCAGCTCTGAAAACAGCAAGGTCGGCTACACACAAGGTTGCAGAAGAGGAGGCAAAAGAGAATTCTCTCTGCTCCTGCTATAAGTACCATTATGAATGTGCAGGAGTGGGGAGAGTTCAGTGATGGGGGAGGGGGGAGAGGAGAGGGGAAGTCAGTGCTTGGAGAGGGGCAGGGAGGTTTGTGCCAGGCAGAGTACTTATGAATGACATGAGCACTGATGAAATTAAGGGTAGAGTTATTCACAGTATGGATTGTAAGGATTTAATTGATTGTATTAATTGCTATAGAAAACTGTATTGAGGGATAGTCTTTGTATACTGATTCCTAATTGTCCCTGATCATATATTTGCCTTTGTTATTTTGGATACACATTGCATGATGTGAAGCAGTGACAGCAATAAACTTTATTGATGAAATAAAAAGCTTTATTGATAAACATGTCTTAGAAAAGTACAACATTCACCATTGCGAGGCAGGCCTGCTGCATTACCATACCAAAAAATCAGTAACAACAGAACATTACAGAAAAAATAATAAAAACAAAGTGCATGAAACCCTGTACAAGACAGAAACCACGTACTGTAGCATGTCCCCTGGCCACCTGTTATCCTTTCCCTTCTCCCCTCTCTTGCCACTCACTTGGTCCTGTGGGACAGGAGTAGAGGCACCCACAGGAGAGGGGTGAATATGGAGGGCAAGTTGTCCTGCCCAGCTGCTCATGGAAGATCATTGCATGTGCTACCCAACCAGAGTCTTCCAAACTGCTTCTGGACTTTAGCACAGGGTAGCATGCAGGGGCCTTAGGCTGTGATGTGGGTTATGCAGCAGAAGCCACTTCTTGCAGACATTAGTGAGATGAGCCACTCAAATAGTTCTTTTTGCTGAGCTCTGTCCTTCTATCTTAGCTACTGTTCCTGAAACCCTGTCCTCAAGCTGTGCAGCCAGCCTGAACCTTTCCTCTTGGCATGCCTTTCCTCTACTCACAAGTCCCTCTGTCTTTGACAGTGGACCTGCTGGTTGGCTCACTCCAGCACTTCAATCATAACTTCATCACGGAAATGCTTACTCTTGGAATGATACATGAATGTACGCTGGCCCAGGCTTCTGCTACAGCGTGGCTGACCTTTGGAGGTACTACAATCAGTAGAGGTCAAGGGTCCTGGAACAACAAGACAGAGAGGATTATTGTCTCATTTAAGGTCATGAAGGAATCAACAAGCTGCTGCGTTAGCTTCAACATGGCTTACCTTTCTATGGCTGTGTGCAGATATTCAGAACTCCACAGCCATCCTTTCCCCCCTCACAGCATATTTCTGGACAATATTTCAACCCCCTATTGTCCTTGTGAAAATAATTTTGCATGGGGAGTCTCATAACTCTTGCATTGGTTCATAGAGTGGAAATCTTTCCCATTATTATATTAATAAACATTAGAATGGAGCCAGAAACTTATCACTTTCTGGTATGGTTACCATCCCTTCTGTGTCTGCTGCAGGTGCCGCAGCGGGACATTCCTCAGAGGGTATAAACCAGCTCCTCGAATATGGACCTAGAATGTACTGCTGCTGGCTCCCATCAGTCCCCATAGTGGATTCTGGGTCCAGCAGTGCACCATCCCAGCATGTGGTCAAACTCCTTATAAAGCTGGCATGTTGTCAACATGTTGTGGTTCCGGTCCTTGGTTTTCCGGTACTCATTCTTGAGACGCGTAATCCACTCCCTGTACCAGTCAGTGGTCCAGTAAATTTGCAGTGCTGTCAGCTTCTTAGCTATTTGTTGATATGCGTGGTAACTCCTGGTAATCCTATAGAATTATAGAATTATAGGGTTAGAAATGACCATGAGGGTCATCTAGTCTAAACCCCTGCAAAGATACAGGATTTGTTGTGTCTAAACCATCCAAGATAGATGGCTAGCCAGCTTCCTTTCGAAACCTCCAGTGAAGGAGATTTCACAACCACCCTCGGCAATCTGCTCCACTGTCCTAGTGTTCTTGCAGTTAGGAAGCTTTTCCTGAGATTTAATCTAAATCTGCTATGCTGTAGTTTGAACCAATTGCCTCTTGTCCTGCCCTCTGTGGCACGAGAAAACAAGTTGTCTTCATCTTTTTTATGGCAGCCTTTCAAGTATTCACAGACCACTATTATGTGCCCTCTTAATCTCCCCTTTTCCAAACTAAACATACCCAGTTTGCTCAGTGGCTTGCATTCCATCCCTTTGATCATCTTTGTCTCTTGCCTCTGAATTCCTTCCAGTTTCTCTACATCCTTTCTATACATTGGTGACCAAAATGAGACATAATATTCCAGCTGAGGCCTAACCAATGCTGAGTAGAGTGGTACTATCACCTCCCATAACTTGCATGCTATGCCTCTGTTAATGCAACCTAAAATTGAATTTGTCTTTTTTTTTTGTACATTACTGACTCATGTTGAGGTTGCGATTAACCAGAACTCCCAGATCCTCCTCAGCAGTGTTGCAGCCAAGCCAGTTACCTCCCATTCTGTATTTTTGCATTTGGTTTTAATTCCCTCAGTGTAGCACCTTACATTTATTTTTGTTGAATTTCATTTAGTTGTCGATAGCCCAGTTCTCCAATTTATGTAGATCTCTCTGTATTTTAGCTCTATCCTCCAAAGTATTGGCAACTCCCTAGCTTTGCGTCATCTGCAAATTTGATCAGTTATGCTCTCTATTCCTACATCCAGGTCATTAATAAAGATGTAAAACAACACCGGACCAAGAATAGATCTCTGTGTAACTCTACTTGAGACCTTCTTCCAATCTGACATCAATCCATTAATATAGTTACTGTTTGTCTGTGATTGTTAACCAGTTATGTATAGTAGTTCTGCCAAGTCCACATTTCTCCAGCTTATTTATCAGAATGTCATGTGGGACTGTGTCAAAAGCCTTGCTAAAGTCCAGTTATATGATGTCCACTGCATTCCCCCTATCCACCAAACCAGTTACCCTGTCAAGGAAGGAAATCAAGCTGGTCTGGCATAATTTGTTCTTGATAAATCCATGCTGGCTGCTAGTGATTGCCCCTGAATCCTCCTAGTGTTCGCAGGTAATTGAACATTTTATACATTTCTCTAGTAGCATCGCAGGTATCAGAGTCAGGCTCACTGGTCTATATTTCCTTGGTTCCTCCTTTTTGGCATTACTTATCCCTTCCCCAGTCTTCTGACCTCTCCAGTCATCCATGAGTTTGTAAATATTATCGTCAGTGGCTCCGAGATTTCTTTAGCTAATTCCTTTAGTAACTTCATGTGAATAGCACCAGGACCTTCTGATCTGAAATCATTTGAATTGGTCAAAAGATCTCTAACATGTTCTTTACTTATCCTAATCTGCATCTCTTATCTTTTATTGTTTTTTTTTTCCTACGGGGCATTATTTTTCTGCTGATTTCCTTACATTCAGTCAACACTGGTGTTTTTACTCAGTACACAGATCGTCACTACTGCCAACGTGTCTGTCATTACACAATATATAGCTTGTCACTACTCACTGGCTCTGAGGAAATGAGATAATTATTCCTGCTGTATCCATGCACGGTAAATAACTGAAGCACTAAGGTGACACCCATCACAGATTCATCTTCCTCTTTTACTGTATAAAACAATAACAAAGTCATAAGTTTTCTCAGAGAGCTATTCCCAGATAAGATCTCCCTGCGAGAGACCAACATTTCACAGCATTGTGGCCTCTAGGAAAGCAGTATGAACTAAGTGACCCTGACTGGTTTGTCAGTCTGCTGGCAAAAACAAACAAAATGCTAAATATACTCCCCTGAGGTTAGGAGTGTTCAGAAAGCTTCTTTACTGCTGTGTCTCACTTGTTATTTCAGCACTGCTACTGATTTTAAACACTTCAGCTCAAACCAGTGAATCAGAATAGCTCACTCAGTCCTGGAACATCCTGTAGGCCAGCTGCCATTATGTGATTAGCCAATGGAACCATCAGGACCGAGGCACCAGGGAGTCTACTAGTATTGCAGACTAAGGGTGGCAGTGGTTGTAGCAGTGAATCAGTCAGCCTTCTCTATCGAGTGGTGTCATTTACCACACAAACTCTGAGATGATGAAAACCAGGCTTCTTTATCTGAGAGTACTAGAGATTTGTTGTTGCTCTCTAGCTCCACCTACTGGAATTTGCGCAAAACACATCACTCAAACTTCTCACTCAAACTGTGTGGTAAAGTATGAAGGCAATAAATATTAACATTAAATATGACGAACACTATAATAATTGAAAGAGAGCTGGTCAGAAATTTTCTGCCAGAATGTTTTTTTTTCTGAAAATGCTGATTCATTGAAAGTGAAATAAACATACTGCTTTTCATAATTCATTTCCAAACAAAAATCGAGGCGGGGGGGAGGGCAGGCTACATTTCATTTCAACTTTTTGGAACATAAAGCTTTTTTTTTTTAATTAATTTGTTTCAATTTTTATTTTCATATTATAATATAAAATCAGCAAGGTCGAAAGCAAACTGCAACATTTCAATTTCATTAAAAAATGTTGCCATTGACCTTAAATGCATTTCAATTGACCTTAAATGCACTATTTTTCCTTTGGAAATTCAGCTTTCTGGAAACTTCTATTTTTTTCATTTATTTATGTTCTAGAATGAAATATATTTAAAAGTCACAAAACAAATCTCCAAACAAAAAACTTAGTTCCTTCATATCTCTAAATATAATATAAATAAACGTGATTAGGACTTCTGTTTTCTTGGCAATTAAGGGATGCAATAACCCCGAGGAGCCCAGAAGACCCAGGCTATGACCAATTTACCAATCTGCTGTCAAATGTTTTCAATAGTGGGGGATGATACAGAGAAGAAAGTTCTTCAAAGTGATTCTGTTTTCCTACCATATTACCTCTGTCTCATTTGTATATGGCTGTAGCCAGCTGCTCTTCATCCAGGCACTGACTTTGGCTGAACATTGAGAAAGCTGGGAGCTGGTCCTATTTATATTTAATGTAAAGGAGCTGGAAGTGGGGTACCATCTGCGTACTGCTGACACTTCAATCCACTTTGACTCACCTGCTCTCCTAACAGTTCACATAGATGTTGAGTAATATTGGGGAAACGACTGATCCTGTGGGACTCTGCAAGGGAGGGATTTGGTGGTGGAACTTCAGTTGGCCATAATATACCATTAGTTTGGTGTCTTGAAACATGGCAGGGGCCAAGAGTATTGTAGGACAGACCATGTCGCTGATTTCTTCCTTCCTTCTATCAGACAGTTTTTATTTCTGTGTGGCGGTGGATGAGGTCTGACCAGAATAGGGTTGGTCTTGTATTTCTTATGTTTACATCCCCCCTGGGGTCTGAATATTGCTTGGAGGATTTGGTTAGGCTGTCATAACAGAAACATTATCAACACAGATGTTTAAGACTCCAAAGAAGATATGTCCTGTGAACTTCATCATCATATTAGATGATGTCTCAACCAGCCTTTTTGTGTTTACAATTTCAACAGGAAGTAGAAGTTAATCTTGTCTATGGTGTCACAAATTAAGGGGATACACTCAAACATTTAGATTCAAGGGAGGTTTTAATCCATTGGAGCTGTGACAGGATGGACTCACTCCTACCTACTTTCTAGCCCCATAAATGGCTCGGAGAACTTCTTCTGGTATATTAACTCATGAGGTTTATTTACAATGTCCTTTTCAGCCACCTCTCTGATCCATATATCATAATTATTTACAGTTTCTCCTTAGTTCTCTGTCCAGGAGAGGGGATGGAAGGGAAGAGATCTCTCTACACGGAGATCCTTCCTGGTCCTGACTCTGCTAGCCTGTCTTTCTCTCTCCACTGCGCTGCCTTCCTGTGTCTTCTTGTACCCCTTGTGTTAATGGGTCAATTTGCTCCTTAGTCCTCACCCAGCCCATTCTAATTCTTTAATTAGACTCATTAGGTCCACCATGGGGGGAATTAATTGGTGTTTAAGTGACCAGAGTGCTGGCTCAGTTACTGGTTCCCAGCCCTCTGTCATAGGAGCCCAGACAGGAATGAAATTGGCTACTCCAAATCCAAACATGTCCTTTTAGGATCTGGATCAGTGGTGAATGAAGTGTCTTGGAGGATAAGATGAGCTGACACAGGGTCTCCAGGTTCCTGTGATGCAGGCCTGGTCAGGAGACTCATTATTGCATTCAAGAATTCCTCACTCCCTGGGAGTTAAGTATATTTCATAGCGTATCATTTGTAGTCTATTTTATATTTCATCTTGTTATGATAAATCAGTTAAAAAGAGAATACAGAATATATCGCAACAGGAGTAATGTTAGACATTAATGTCTGTAAAATAATTTGGGAGCTTCAGATAAAAGGAGCTATATAAGTGCAACGTAGTATTTTTCATTACAAAACTTTTTCACTCTGGACACAGTGAAGCCCTGATTTTAGCAAGGTGAATTGGCATGGACTTATGAGGATACTTTGAACTACCTATAGATATTTGTCATTTCTACTATGTCACCACAAACTTGCTCCCTGCTAGTGAAACAAACTGTATGGCAGCTACTGGAGGAATTACAATAACACTAGTTCAGACATGTAGACTAAAGCAGACTCTTGTCTAGGCCAGAAAGAGTAGGCCAAAATGATGTCTGTCAGACAGCCCAGCTCTTACCTTACTCAGTACCTAAATGGTGACGTATGAGATACAATTCTCTAAATGTTGTACTGGGCTTTTTGTTTTCTTTCAACTGAATTCAAAGTTGGAAAAAAATCTTTAAAAAATCTGGTGAGAAAGTGAAAGCCTCTGATGGAGCTCAAGCATACAGATAATTGAAGTAAACAGAAATACAAAGAGGCTTCAGGCATTAAGAAACAGAATAAAACACTCTGTGGAATCATTCAGTGTGTGAAAGTATTGACCGTGTGTTAGTGTCCTAGAGGTATTTACTTACACAGTCTCCAAGCTAAGCTCTTTGTTGAACAAATGACTCACACTTCCAGAAATGACTAAAGAGCTACTTAACTTGTGAGCCTGCAGAATTTTATCGGCTTATCTAGAATGTGTCCATCAGAATCTCAAAAGAGAGAGGAATAAAGGTGTCACTGTCCAGTCAGTTATATTTACTGTAGTGGCCATAAGTGTAAAGAGCCTGTTAGTGTTTTCATTATAAATCCAAGGGACTTAGCCTAGGCGAAATTTGTTCTGTGCAGTAGAAACAAAATAATGGGATAGGAAAGGTGGAATTAAAACCCTGTGATACAGAACTGGATAGGTGCACTGTATGTATAAAGGTTTATAACTAGAGAGAACAACATATTTTATGCACTGCCTGTCATACTCACCACACCCCAAGGTGCCTTACAGCAGTTCAGTGGCTGCAGCTAGTTAAACCATAACCAGAAAAGCTGTTCATCTATAAACTGATGAGTTTTTTTTCAGAGGCAAATATTGACACTTAGTTTCATGCATATTGGGAAGGATATTTTCTGTAGTCTGCATGGGACAGCCCAAACACAACATTTGATTTTGTTGTCATCAATTTAAATGATATTATCATCGTTGTGCATTGTTAAGCACCAACAATATGTTTATAAAGCACAGTAAAAGCCTCCTGGTATACATGCATAGTTTAAAGCTGAAAACCAAAGAAAAAAACCTGCACATTGAGTGTACATTCCTGAAATCAAGAATATTGTAAAAGTGACATTACAGTTTTTCAGTTATATCTAGTTATATCTAGTTAAATAGTTATATTTACAGTGATTCAACAGAAACTTGGTATTTGGAATTACTGCACAACATCCCATTCTTTTTCAAAGAATCAAAAAGGCAGTATGTGGTCTTGTGACCCTTTTCAGCTGTACAGTGTGTGCATGAGATGCTCCCATAAGCCTATATCATGTGTTCTATTCCTATAGAGACAACTAACAGCATACAAGGGTTGGATGAATGCAGCGTCTTTGTGAGCTAAGAGAAAAATTCTAAATGAACCATGTAAAGTATACAATGGATATGGGATAGTTAGATAATGACTGGAGATCCTTCAGTACTTCCATGGTGCACTGTTTTATACACAGGGGGAAAAACAGGAAGTATAAGGATTACAGTTGACTGTCAGCTACTAAGCAAAATACAACACTTTGAACGGTCTTTGTTGGTGTCCTGGAAGCAGGTAGAATAACTTGAGTGCACCACAAGTTCCAAAAAACTCACTGTTATGTGAAAAAAGTCCACAAAAAGTGAAAGTTGCAAATGACAAGTATTTCCCTACTCAAGCATGTGTAACAGTCAACTATTCCAGAGGCAGACCTTAATGTTGTATGAATGTTGATACTAATGACAGCACTATGAAATAGCGTGAGACAAAGTATACTTAAAATAGCACAAGAAACCTTTAGTTAGAAGTGATGGACCAACTAGATTTTTGAACTACGGGGATATCAAATTGTGAACCCTTCCTTAGAACAAAACCATCCTCCTCCTCCTTCTGAAAATATGTTTATAGGTGATCTGAGGAGGAAAATAGCTCCCCACCTCCCCCTTTTAAAGACCAAGATTGTCCTGCTGTCTCAGGAACAGACATGTAGGGGGGGATGTGATATGTGCCAGTCCTATCTCTGCTGCAGATTATTTCCCCTGATACACTAGGTCATCTGCCCTGGCTAGCATATCATTTAGGGGCAGGGAGCATCAAAGAACTACTCACTCTGCGACCCTGCCCACCTACACGGGTGGGAGAGGAAGCAGCAGCCCAGAGGATATTTCTGTCCCTTCTGTGCTGTGACTGGCTGTATGAAAGTGTGCATTCGTTACTCCTCTAACTCCTTTACATGGACCCATAGCCTGAGTTACAAATGAGCCAATAGATTTTAACACCATAAGTGATATACAAAAATAGACATGCAAGATTTTTTAGTGTTGTATTGTATTCCCTGTTTTACTGGAGGTCTCCCATGGAGCCCTAATGTAGGTCAGGAATTCTCTCTGTGATTGAAGAAAGGGGTGCAGAATCTTTACCAACCTATCTGAAGCACTCCCCCCTCAACTAACTAGGTCGCAGTCCTTCAGAATATGTGAGGTAGAATCTTTGAAGAAAAGAAAGGCAAATCACAAATGAATTCCTGATGTAAAACCAAGCAGAAAAAACATTCTGAAGAAATAAAAACAACAACTAAAACAACAACAACCTCTCCACCACCATTCCAAAATAACCCAAATCAAAACAAACAAACAAAATTATCCCACACAACCTTTTCAGTCCTTCTTTCTAAATCATTAAAAAAGGAAAGAAAGGGCATATAACTATTTTTTTTTTCCTTTGCAGGTCACCTGGGTGGCAGAACTTAATGTGAAAAGTGCTTATTCAACAAAGTGTGAAGTTGAATTACAAACTTTGGGACAAGGATCATATCTTCCGATGTAGCTTTACAGGTTTTTCATACAATGGTGGCCTAATTTGGGTAAGGACCTTTGGAGGCTACTAAAATATGAATAACAATAACTAAAACCAAGCTTGAGTTTTAGGTTTTTCAATTCTAACATAACTCTTGCTTCCCTGGTCACAGCAAAGCAGAGCTTTAAGTACTTTTAAAACCCTTTAAACTATTTCCATTATTCCCTATATTTGAAAAATTGCTTAAGAATACCAGCCTTTTGAAGTAATACTGCTCTGTTGGCCAGGCTTT
This sequence comes from Gopherus evgoodei, assembly GCF_007399415.2. Lineage (NCBI taxonomy): Eukaryota > Metazoa > Chordata > Testudines > Testudinidae > Gopherus > Gopherus evgoodei. The sequence goes on along the minus strand of NC_044323.1, from coordinate 26,128,357 downwards.
ATTTTTCTTTCCCTGAGGATAGTCTCTTGGGCAGTGACACTCAGACTGAGGTTTGTGAGCCACAAGAGGCTCTTTAATGTGTCTCTTTGCGGTACACGATATTAAAAAAAACCTGTGTGGTTTAATTATTAACCAGTCAGGATGATTTTACTATGTGATCAACCAATTAAGTTATCAACTTGCACTAAGTGATTAACTTGCTGTGAGACTAATATATCTATATGTGAAATATATGGTATTGTAGTAAATGAAACAATGAATTCACACAACTGTGGCTCTTTTGGGTAATGTTGATCACTAATTTGGCTCCTGAACCACTGAGGTATGAGTATCACTGCTCTAGGGCATAGGTATAATAAAAAAGTAGAGGTCCTCTAACTCTGTAGACTAATACTCCTCTCCATTTCTGTTTATTTCTCTGAAGGCCATCGTTAAAGTGTTTGTGCCTCTACTTAATTTTAATCAAACTGCAGCAACTTGTACCTCCAGTGAACTCTCATAAACAACCCTCTGAAAGCGCTCAATTGCAGTTTGGCTGAAGACTCCACTTTCAATCTAGCCTGAATGTGTTCATGTGAGAGCCAGGAATGGAAATGCTGATAATTGAGCTACCAAGTGGAGGAAGGTATTGAAGTAAAGAAACAAGATCACTATTTCGTGATCCCAGTCTCAATATAACAATTACCTTTTCAGTATCTATATACTTAGGACATATGTGAAAACAGGGACTGGAATGTAAGATCAGACACATGGTCTATCCAGGGCCACCTCAGGCACCAGCACACCAAGCAGGTGCTTGGGGAGGCCAACGGGAAGGGGCGGCATGTCCGGATCTTCATCCGCAATTCAGCAACAGGTCCCTCAGTCACTCTCAGAGGTAAGGACCTGTTGCCAAAGAGGCGGCAGTAAGGCTGCCACCTAAGTGCCGATTGCGACTTTTTTTTTGCGCTTGGGGCAGCAAAAACGCTGGAGCTGGCCCTGGGTCTGTCCAGTCCTACACAAAGTTACAGAAGAAGATACAAGAAATCCTGGACTAGGAATAACCTGCCTGGACTGGAAATTTCTTCCTATCCCTTTGATTTAGTTAGTGGTTGCATGATGACACATAAGAGTATATATTCCTTATACATATTTTGCATCCTAGCTAATATAATTGTGATTGAATGGTCTCATTATCCAAATGAATGTATGTTTTTTAGGCGGGGGAGGGAGAGCTGGCTTCAATGATATCTTCAGTTCTATGGATTAATTATGTAAAGATAATTTATTTTTGATCAGTTTTACATATATGGCCTTTCAATTTCATTGAACATTCCCTTGTTCTTGAATCATGAGACAAAGTAAGTCAGGATACCGGATCTACCTTTGATATGCCATTGAACCTACTCCAGTGTTTCTCAAAATATGGGGCACACCCACATGAAGCGTGAAGGGTTACCTGAAGGGCATGGACAAATGTTTGATTTGTTCTCCAGAGTCTTAGGTTTTAAACTAAAAAAGAATAAGACTCTAACTGCTATGGATATGAAGAAAATCTTCAAAACCTGAAGTCAGAGTAACCAATGCAGAGACATCTGATTGAGTTTACAGAGAGCCTGAAACAGCTGAGGTGTGAGCGTCCCCTTTCATTTCAATTGGCACTAAATCAGATGTGAATTATGATCCCTTAAAAGTCAGCATAATGAACTATTTAATTTCTCAAAGCATGTAGGAAAGAAGTATCATATTATGAAAATCTATAACATTATTTCCCAAATGAGAGGGAAAGGTAAAGGACTAGCTGGGGAGGGGTATGTGAAAAAGCTATATAGAGCTTAAATATGACATGACAGGAGTCAACCATGTGGGCATGATTGGCTTCATTTTTCTGAAGGAAAACACTGCATTATTCTGTACAGACCCGATCCAAAGTCCACTGAAGTCAGTGGGCATCTTTCCATTGACTTCAATGGGTTTTGGATCAGGCCCTATACCTCTATCACATCTACTCATAGACTCATAGACTCATAGACTCTAGGACTGGAAGGGACCTCGAGAGGTCATCGAGTCCAGTCCCCTGCCCTCATGGCAGGACCAAATACTGTCTAGACCATCCCTAATAGACATTTATCTAACCTACTCTTAAATATCTCCAGAGATGGAGATTCCACAACTTCCCTAGGCAATCTATTCCAGTGTTTAACTACCCTGACAGTTAGGAACTTTTTCCTAATGTCCAACCTAAATCTCCCTTGCTGCAGTTTAAGCCCATTGCTTCTTGTTCTATCATTGGAGGCTAAGGTGAATAAGTTTTCTCCTTCCTCCTAATGACACCCTTTTAGATACCTGAAAACTGCTATCATGTCCCCTCTCAGTCTTCTCTTTTCCAAACTAAACAAACCCAATTCCTTCAGCCTTCCTTCATAGGTCATGTTCTCAAGATCTTTAATCATTCTTGTTGCTCTTCTCTGGACCCTCTCCAATTTCTCCACATCTTTCTTGAAATGCGGTGCCCAGAACTGGACACAATACTCCAGTTGAGGCCTAACCAGCGCAGAGTAAAGCGGAAGAATGACTTCTCGTGTTTGTTTACAACACACCTGTTAATGCATCCCAGAATCATGTTTGCTTTTTTTGCAACAGTATCACACTGTTGACTCATATTAAGCTCGTGGTCTACTATGACCCCTAGATCTCTTTCTGCCATACTCCTTCCTAGACAGTCTCTTCCCATTCTGTATGTGTGAAACTCTTGCTAAACTAAACAGTACCAATCTTTTCAATCTTTCTTCGAAGAGAAGTCTTTTCATGCCTAACAACTTATCTATTTCTAATATAGAGATATAGATAGAAACATTGATAAAGGACATTAGGGTTACCATAACCGAACATGGGTGAAATCCTGGCCCCATTAAAGTTAGTGACAGAGCTCCCATTCACTGGAACCCATGTTTGTGGTAAAGCAATACCATTGACTTGTATAACACCAATAGTATTAGTTATATTTCCCATCTTGTTATTTAAAGAGCCTAACATGTTGTTTGCTTTTCTGACTTTCACTGTATACTGAACAGATTATTTCCTTGCACTGTCTACAATAATGCCCAGGTACTTTTCCTGAGTTTTTACAATTTAGGACACAGAAATCTGAATGCATATTTCTGATTACACTTTCCAATGTGCCATACCTTGCAATGGCATATTAAACTGCATCCATCATGTAGCCTGTTCATATAGTGTGTTAGTATTCTTTGGAGTAACTCAGTTTTGACTAACAAATTTGAATCCAAATCCCAATCCAAATTTTGCATTCTGGCTGTTTGCCCTTGTTACAGAGCTTATTCCTTCACTCTCACACTTCTCTGGTCCTTCTCGCATGAACAGAGAGCAACAATACCTGAAGTCCGAAGGTGCAAACAATTCAATGTTTATTGGGGTGAACTTCCAGCAAGCTTAAATTCAAGCTCCTTTTCCTTATTTTCGAATCTCAACTTACTTCCTGTTTGCCCCCAATTTATATAGTAACATTTTCAGCTATACCTTAACCAATCATTCTACTAAAATTTACCTAACCAATCCTAACTTATTGTAACATGATTAGCTAACTAATTATATCCCACCACCTTAATTAGTTTACATCCAGCAAAATTAATTATACAGCAGACAGAAACAATCACAAAACCAGACAGAGACCATGCAAATAAACATACAAAACAATACAGAAGTAAGGATTTCACAAGGATTTCTCCAGGATTTCAAGGATTTCTCCAGCTGTGTCTATTGATAAATGAGTTCTTACCAGATAGAAAACTAGCAAACAAAATTTCTAGGCTCTTTCCTTTCTCTGGAGGTGATAGATCGAATCACCTTCCTAACAGCCCCAGATTGGCTTATTTTAATATGACTAGTTTGGAATATGAGGACGTGACCATACATTTGATGTTTATGGCTGCTAAGGAACCAGGCCTCAGACTGTCACAGTAAGAGAAGGCCATTACACAGACAGTGATTTTGAGTCTTTCTTTTATACCTCTATAACTAGCTAAGTGATAAGAATACACCTAAATTCTTAAAGTATAGGCCTTTGCAGACAGGCCTGAATATCTATAGCCTAATAGCCCTATTTTCTAATAATTAATAAATCTATTAAATAAAGTTTTTTGTAAGGAATATTTAGACTTTTCAACAAAAATTCAAATCTGACAAATTTCAATTTGGAAGGTCCACCACTGCACCTCATAGAAGTTGTCATTCAGGTGCGTCATGCTCCCATTCTCCTCTGCAGAATAAGCTTCCTGGTTGGATTTCATCTCCATGATGCACTATAATCTGTCCTCTTGGTGAGGGAAGTAGAGCATCATGGGAGAAGTAGTCCAGATCAGGAGCCCACCCTAAAAAGAACATGACAACTCAACTGCCACTCTTATGAGGCATTCTAGTGACGTGAGAATTTAAATATTTCAGGGTTTTGCCTTAAAGTTTTTAATTGAAAACTCAATGTTGTAGAAAAACAGTTTTGACATAAAAATTTCTACTCTCCCTACTATTAAACAATGCCAGTTCTTATCTGGGATCATTGGGACACTCCTTGGTAACCTTTTGCACTGTTTAATATTGTCCAGGCATTCCTACTCTTTGCTTTCTGTCTCAGCCAGTTTCTGCTGCATGAGAGTACTTTATGTCTAACCTCTTTCACATTTAATTTCCTTAACTGATGAACTTTGACAAAGGCAGTTTGAAAGTCCAAATGACTTACATCTTAGCATTTTTCCTTTTTTTTACTGTTTTGTTGACATGTTTAAACAGGGTTTTTTAGATTAGAGATATATGTAATTTTATAGGCTCTATGCTTGTTTGCTTCTACTGTATCATGTCCAACTGGGTGTTTTATAACAGTATGTTTCATTAGTCTTTCAAATAATTTTCCTGCTAGTAAAGTAAAATTTTCTAGTCTGCCATTTCCAGAATGATCTTTAATACCTTCTTTACAGATAGTTTTCCAATTAGTCTAGGGCAGAGATGGTAAAATGTTTCCATGATTTTTTTTCTTTTTTAAGAGAAAAATGGTTATTTTATTGAAAGAATTTCCCTGGGAAAAGTTCATTTTCAACTAAATTTTTCAGCTTTTCACAAGAAAATATTTTTTTAAAGTTTTTGAAACTGAAATACATTTCTATTTTTTAAAAGTAGCTTTCTGTTGCAAACAGGTTTTGTTTTGTTTTGTTTTCAGTTTTTTATCAAAAACACACACAGATTTGGTAGAAAAATTATGACAAAAATGAAATAGTTTTCATCAAAATCATCTGAAGGAAAAAAAGAGTTTCTCAACTAGCTGTGATCCACTGCCACACCAATGACTGCATCACAAAGAATAAAAACGGATGAGATGAATAGTTGGCAAGTACATATCATTTCCCATATTCAAAGCATGGTAGAGACTTTAACTAATCTCTGTGAAGCAGATATTATTAACCCAGGAACTACTATCTACATTTTACATATGGAGATACTGAGCATAGTTGGACAACAATACTTACCCAAAACTCTGCTGGAATTGGGACTAGAACATCAGAGTACATTGTAGTTACCAATTACCAGAGAGTTGTGACACGAAAAATGTCAGTCTATCTCCTATCTTCTTCCACATAATGAACTGGTAAGAGACAGAAACCAAGGGACAGTCAAATTAAAATCTAAACTGTTTCATCCTAAACATTTCTCACTGGAGCAGGTTATGGAGTCCATCAATGACTCTGAACCAGGAGAGAGAGGGAATAATAGGCAAATTCTACCCTAGATGTGAAAATCTGAGGAGTTAGGAGCTCCCACTGCATTATATAGGAGATAAAGGGTTACTTTTGAAGACACAATTCATCCGTAAATGGAGAGGCAATGGCTCAAACCCAGATGCTGGTTCATTGCAGGATACTTATTGTCAAGGATCTTTACTTTCTCTCTTTATTTTGGACCATAAGTTCTGATTCCGTGGGTGTTCCGGGGGTGGAGCATCTATAGGAAAAAAAATAGTGGGTGGTCACCATCCATCGGAAGCCTTGCCAATCAATTTTCCCTCTTCCCCCATAACCTCCCACCTGCTTGAGGATCCCACCAATCATCTCCTTCCCCTCCCTCCTATGCCTCCAGGCACTCCCACGCATCATGAATCAGCTGTTCAGCAATACTCAGGAGGTGCCCAGGGAAAGGGGGCAGAGCAAGGACGGGGCACGCTTGGGGGGAGGGGGCAGAACAGGGCAGGAAAGGGGTGGGGTGGGGGTGGAGCAGGGACAGGAAGAGGTGGGGTGGGGCCTTGGGGGAAGAGGTGGAGTTGGGGCGGGACCTGGTGTGGAGTGGGGGTGAGCACCCATGGGGAAGTTAGAAAGTCTGTGCCTCTGTTTTGAACAACTCTGGGTGATTTCTATCAAAACTAAGCTTCCTATTTATGCAACCCACTGTTTCCTGAGAGAATAGTCGAATAAGACCAAAACTGAGTTCAATTGTACTCAATGACAAAAATGCCACTGACTTCAACAGCGCCAGAATTTGCTAACACAAGAGTCTACTGTACATTTAATTTTTAAAAATAAATGAAATAAAATGTGTTTTCCCCTTTTACTGCACTCCTTTTGTTACTGTTTCTCTAGTTTGTAGAGGTTTTATCTAATTTAAACTATAACAGTGGTTCTGAATAATGATTTGCAAATACTCCAACCAGTGTCATTTTCAGATAATTAACTTGGCACTTAATAACCCTGAGATTTACTTTATTTTTGAATTATTGTGAATTTTTATTGTTCAAGATTGATAGTACTAAGGTTTTGTTACTTTCAGTAGATCTCTAGTACTTCTCTTCATCCTGTTTGAGACAGACTGACAATATCCTGTAATACCCTGAACAAACCCCATGGGATTAAGCTAAACCTTCTTAAATTAGGGTTAATACCTTTGGGGTACATTGTATTATAAATTCAACTGTATATGTGTTATTGTGGCATTGTATGTAGCTTCTCTGGTAGGAAAGGGTATGCTAATATACTTCCTCTGTTATCAGCCTTTTAAAGCCACCCCAGAGAGATTCACATACACTAGTTCAAATAGTATTCTCCAGGGACCAAGAGACAAAGAAAGGGTTGTTGAATACATAGCCTAGTTTTAACCTGTCTCAGTGCCTTCTTCCTAATCCAGAAAATAGACAGGACCCCTATCCTTAGGGTGGCATTGGAAGGACTGGGGCTATTGAGGTTCCATAAGACTGGGTGCTTGTTCTGAACTGAAGCTGTGAGGAACTTGTAACCACAAGGAATCCCTTGGGTAAGGGGTTGAAGGACTGCTCCTGCCAGAATCCATGTTAGGATGAACTCTGGTAAGCTTTTCAGCATGTATGTAAGTTCTTTTATTGTTTTAAATAGTTTTTTTCTCTGTTATGATTTTTACCTTAGGAATAAAGTAGGCTTGCATAGGACGTGCTGTGTGGTACTGTCATAAACAGATAAGTAAGAGTTAATAAAACAAAAGTGCTTCATATCTCTTTTGCCTGGAAAGGGTTAACAAGAACAGTGAGCCTGGCTGACACCTGACCAGAGGACCAATCAGAGGACAGGATACTTTCAAATCTTGAGGGAGGGACGTTTTGTGTGTGCTGTTAGTTTTTGGTTGTTGTTCACTCTGGGGGCTCAGAGGGATCAGACGTGCAACCAGGTTTCTATCAAATCTCCCTGATACAAGTTCTTATAGATTCAAAATAGTGAGTACTAGGTAGATAAAGCGAGTTAGGCTTATGTTTGTTTTCTTTATTTGCAAATGTGTATTTGGCTTGAAGGAGTTCAAATGTGTATTTGGTTGGGAGGAGTTCAAAGTGGTATTTTGCTAAAAAGATTTTAATTTGTACTTGTATACTTAGGCTGGGAGGGTGTTCCCAGTGTCTATAGCTTAAAGACCCTGTACCTATTCCATCTTAAATTTACAAAGATAATTTTTATTGTTTTTTTCTTTCTTTAATTAAAAGCTTTTCTTGATTAAGAACCTGATTGTTTTTTTATTTTGGTGAGACCCCAGGGGACTGGGTCTGGATTCACCAGGGAATTGGTGAGGAGAAAGGAGGGAAGGGGGAGAGAGAGGCTAATTTCTCTCTGTGTTAGGATTACTGTCTCTCTCAGGGAGAGTCTGGGAGGGGAGGAGATAAGGGGGGGGAAGGTGCATTTTCCTCTCTGTTTCAAGATTCAAGGAGTTTGAATCACAGTGATCTTCTAGGGTAACCCAGGGAGGGGAAGCCTGGGAGAGGCAACGGTGAGGGAAAGGGTTTACTTTCCTTTTGTTCAGATCCAGAGGGTCTGGGTCTTGCGGGTCCCCGGGCAAGGTTTTAGGAGGACCAGAGTGTACCAGGCACTGTAATTCCTGGTTGGTGGCAGCGCTACAGGTTCTAAGCTGGTAATTGAGCTTAGAGGAATTCATGCTGGTACCCCAACTTTTGGACGCTAAGGTTCAGAGTGGGGAATTATACCATGACAGTTACTTTATGACTGGAGCAATGGCATCTGTTAACCATTTCCGAAAGAAAGCAAGCAGGTGTCCTGGGCAACCTGGCTGTGCTGGGAATAGCACAGTGAAAGCAGGGAACTGTGCAGCCTGGAAATACCCTAGTCAGAAGGGAGAGAGGTGTGGGTCTCTCTCCAGGAAGGCAATGGCTGAGGAGCTGGAAGTGAGAGTGGATGCCTGAGAGGAAACCACTGAAAGGAAATACGGGTGCAGCTGCCATGAACTGTGAGACTGCCATTGTCATAATCTTCCTTATCAAGATTAAACTAGTGGCCTGATTTTCAAGGGTGCTGAGCACTCATAACTAAAGCTGACCAGAGGATGATAATTTGTAGTACCTTCTGAGATTTCTAAATTTCATTTCATTCCAATTCAAACAAAAAATGTATGTGTGTTTTAGAGTCTGGTAGTTAGGGATGTGGAAGACCCAATTCCAAATCTGAATGCTAATCTCACACATACCAACCCAAAGTCCTAAGCACCAAGTCATATAATAGAATCATAGACTTAGAATCATAGACTTTAAGGTCAGAAGGGACCATTATGATCATCTAGTCTGACCTCCTGCACAACGCAGGCCACATAGCAAGATAGTGTGTTCAGATATTGGAACCAAAGCCCCTTTTTGACAATGTCTATGTTAAAACTGAAACATCTCCACAAAACATTTCAGTTGCAATAAATCAGCATATTTGGCCAAAATTTCATTTAAGTAAAAAATGTTCTGGCCAGCTCTACTCCCATCGAAGTCAAAAGTTTTCATTCCTCATTACCTCTGAAACTAAGATATACAACTAATTTTAGGAAATTAGGACAATGACCATGTGAAGGAGATGTATAAGAAAGGATAGAGGGAGTATGTGATTAAGTATCCAGTCATCCTGCAACATGAGTTAGCAAGAAAAACACAGAACTGCTGATGGGTGAGTGAGTGGTTTAACTTTTGCTTCGCACATGGTGGAACATTGTAGATCTCATATGATGTGCTAACCCCTTTCATCAATAAGGAATGGAACAAAATAGAAAAAAGTGATTATCAATAGATAAAATAATATTGTCCCATAATGCTCCATTATGGGAGCTCCTTGGAGAGTAGGGAGGAAAAAAAGATTTTCATATTCTGGTATAATGAAGTTTGCAGCTTTTGGCTCCGAATTTATTTTTCAAACAAATCTGCAATAGCAATTTCCGTTTTGAGAACAATCCCAAAGCAATGTAATTATTGGCAGCATTTCAACATGCATTGAAAATTGAAGCTGAATTAATATTTTATTAATTTTTTGATACTTAAAACCAAAATCTGGAATATTATTTGACTTTTGGTAGCTGCAGAAAATATTACACACGTCTGAGGTATTATGATACATAGTCAGACAATATAGTGATCATATAGTTTTGGAATGTTGAAATGGACTGTGTAATTGATCTACATGTGATAAGTGATGGGAAAGGACATTAAAAGATCCAACTAGTTGGTGAAAAAAAGAATAGTCACTAGGTGGGAAATGAATAGAGAAGGGAGGTTAATCACTTAAACTTGATCTATTCATTTAATTGTTCAGCATTTGGCAGCATTTAAACAACTACTTTGTACCAACTAAATCACTCTATGCTGTCATATATACTATATAGTTACCATACCAGGGCACACCAGGCATTAATTCAGTCCAGTTTCCTAATATTAATTTTAACACCTTCTCTTTTTCTGATGTTTCTATTAATATATATATATATATATATATATATACAGACACTCACACACCATTTTACAATAACTGGTGATCTGCAGTTCTTTTATACCACCACAGTAATCCACTGATATTGTTTTCTACATCAACATGTTGGATTAGTTCAAACAAAAATGACATAACTAGCTATATGTTTACCATCTAATCAGTACAAATAATTCAAAAGATAAAAAGTTGAATTTTTATGATTAAAGAACCTAATAAAAACCTAATAGCACAATGTTTGTTATTAATTATCTGCTATGCAGCAGCACCTAGGTGTTGCAGTGTTTCATTTTAATCTAGTAATAAATTCTTAACATACAAATTAAAATGACATCCACATCAATTTCTGCCTGGGAACAGGAAAGTTGCTATATTGTTGCAAGTAATATTGTAACCTGCACTTGTTTTAACAACTAGTAAGGCGATCGAGTTGTGCAGAAAAGCTAATTGGAAGTTATTAGGGAGATTTTCTGAAAGCTAGTCAAATGGCTGTGTAATCACTATTGATTCAGAAAGTTATTTTTTTTGCAAAAATAGGTTGAGGTAGGGCTGGAACAAGAAGACCTAATCAGAGGACATCGAGATGGGAAAGAGCTGATTTAAATGTGTTTCAGAGTCCCAACATATAGATGTACCACTCTTGTTTTTCTCCTTGCTCCTGCTAGCATTGTGCTAACTCCATTGTCATGGCATTTTTCACTTTTGGCAACTAGTGAACATTGTTTACCAACATATAAATAAATGCACCCTATGGTTTCAATTGGTTTTATTATACTTTTTTCAATTCCACATTTAAGCTATTGTGTACAGTTACTACAGGCTGTCAAAGAGCAGTTGCATCTACATTCCACACCGGAGACAGGTAGAAGAAGGGGAGAAATGATAGATGTCCAAAATTTGCACTAACAAGCCAGGGTCCTGAGGATGAGCAGAAACTGGAATTGGGCAAATAATGAACAAATGTATCTGTTCAAATGTTTTTATTATACCAACACTGGAAAAGGAACAATTTAGAACAATGAGTTTTTTTGGGTCTTTCCAATATATAATATTTCAGACATCCACAATAGTAACAGTAATTATTAATTACATTTATCTTGCCTAGCAAAGAATGGACGGTGTCCAGTAACAATGTAAATCCAAAGCTGTCACTGGGTAGTGCTGGATTCCATATGCTGAACACAAACAAGTTGCTGGGCAACACTTTGAAGTGATCACACTGAATTCTACCACTTCATTAGAGTATTTTACTTCTATCCCCTTCCCCCTGTAATTTATTAAACTTTGTCCAGCATACTTCAGACACTAGGTTATGTAGATTGGCATTTTTATAATATGCTTTCAGAGCACTAGAGGGAGAAAGAGAAGTTAGTTTTGCTGATAAGAAACCAGACTTGAGATGCCAAAGAAGATTAGAAAGTAATGAAGAATGCTGAAATGGAAAATTAATTTAGTGGGGCTATGGTGGTTTAGAAGAAAAGGGTAGGAGGAGAAGCATATTAATTGTGAGAATAAATTTTACCTTCTAACTGTTGCAAAAGGTTATATAGTGCTTGATTAAAATATTTGTGTTTTTACTATTGGCATAATAGAGTGATATAAGATGACAAATAAGAAGAAATTGCCAATAGGCAATACTTGCTCAACAGTGCTGCATTTTAGATTTCTCTCTCCCATCTTTTTATGGAGGTTTTGGTGGGCCTGAAGTTGTTAAAAATATTTCAGTTGCAAGTCTTTCTAAATTGTCAATGTGACTTGGCATTGTCAATCAATTAATGAAATATCTTATACTATGTAGCCCAGACATGAGGATCTGAAGCCAGACATTGTTAAATAAGCAGATACTTATATTTCCTTAGAGAAAAATCCCATGCATTTATTTGAAAATGCCTTATGCTGCGGTGTGGGACAGAAAGTCTCATACCCCCTAAATGAGTGTGTAAAATTCATGGAGCCACCTCTGTTTGTGTCTCCTGCACAAGAAACACAGACATTTACAGTAAATGGGTTCAGGAGTAATCCTATGTGTACATGTGTCCCATATGCAGCCTCTGTATTTCCCTGTCACACCTGGAAGGTTGAGGAGGGCTATGTGCCTCCCTGATTCACAAACTGTCCCATTCCCCATTGGTCTAGAGAAGCTTCATACTGTTCTCACTACTCAGAGCTGTGGCTAGCTGTCACAGTGTATTTATCTATTTATTAACCTCAGGGTCATGCACAGAAAAAGTGAAGAATCAAATCCAGTTGCTATTTCTACAAATGATACGTTCATTTAATGTCAGTATTGAACATCTGATTTACTTCCACCATTCAATTTCTTAATCCCTTTTGTCATTTAATCTATTAGTGATGTAGCTACCTCGGGATAAATCAAAGGAGCTGGAGGATCTGTGGATTCTTCCTCTGTCTGCTCTTTTGAGAGAGATTGGAGTAGGAACTTGAGACATTAAAATATTTTGCAGTTCTTCCTGCCATCACGATACAGTAGTTCTTGGCACAAGTGTCTCTTCAGCCAGCCAAAAACATTAACAGCAATAGCAGCAGCTGGTAAGGTACCTAAAATACTAATGAATTATTACTGATTATTTGTATGTTGGTAGACTCCACAGTGAGGTCAGTGCTATCCACTAAAACAGCTGCCCTACGCGACTCACAATCTAAGACAGGGAACATCTGAATGGGACCAGAGACTTTCATTTATTGTGAGTTTGTATAGCATGTGACACAAAAAAGCCCAACCTGGTTCTGGCCATTAGGTGCTACAGTAATATAAATATTAAATAATAATTTATTTTTATTGACCAATATTGTCTCATTCTTTGTTTCTTTGCCATCCTCCATACATCTATCCATTATCTTATATTTATACTGTAATTTCCTTGGGGCAGGGATCATCTCTTTCTTCTATGTTTGCACTGGGGGCTCATTGGGGGTCTTGTTTTGTGACTCTTGCTCCTATGTGTTACCAAAATAATAATTAATATTATATTTAATCCTCCCAATATTGATGTATATCTAATTAAGAACCCCAATTTCTATTTCAAAACCCTACAGTCCATTCCCACAGTTGCCAGTTCTTTCTACAGTCCTGGAGCTTTGATGAAAAACTTCCCCTGCATTCACTTTCTGTTATAGTGGAGCTAAGCGCTACCCATATCTTCTTCCTGCTTCCTTTGCCGTCTCCAGGCATAGCTGGGACTTTCTCAGCACTCACCAGGAGGGGGTAACAGCAGGACATGGGTATTTTCCCTGCAGTTCCTCCTCCCACATGAGAGTCCAGTCCCAAAGGCAGCCAGGACTTCATCAGAAACATTGAAGAGGAGAGGAGCAGGGAAAGGCACAGCCAGAACCCCCTATTCATCCCATCATTTCACAGCCCCTGGTCCCCAGTGTTGTCAGTGCACACCGACAGACCCCTGTTGTTGGTGGGTGGGATAGAACTAAAGCCATATGGCTCTTAGCTAAAGCTGTAGAGCAGACTCATTAATCTCTCCCTTGAGTGGTATTGGTGCCACTAGATGTGATAGAGTACCACACCTAGGAGGTGTGTGGGTTATATCAGCAGACTTATTTTATAAGATTAGAGTGCTGGACATTATTTCCCTGTTTGTTTGTTGGTAGTTTGTTCCAGACTCCTCCCTCACATTTCCCTGCTGCCAGCTTCACTCTCCCTGCCCTCCATGTTCCATCCTTCCACTTCTTCTCATCATCAGTTTCCCTCTTCCTCTTCTTTCCATTTTCACACTGCATTCATTCCATTTTCACTCCTGTTTATTCACACGTTTATGCCATTCCACCTCAACCCATATTTAAAAATAAAGGCCACGTTACTCAGATGGAACTAACCAGTTATGTACCCATCTTCTTCCTGGCCACTTTGCTTGCCTGTTGCATTCCTTTTTCTCACCCTTCTTCTGTTTTGTCTTTTTAGACTGTGATCTCTTTGCAGCATGGACTATGTCTTGTATATTTTTTTACACGGCCTTGTATACTGAGGAATTGGGACTTGCATGGGCTGCCTCAAAACAAATAATAGCACAGTCTGTACAAGAAGTTATTGTATATTGCTTTCTCATTGGTTGGGAGAGGAATAACAGAAAGTTTGAAGTTTTGTTAATGAGAACATTAATTTTGAGATTCCAAAGTAGATTAGAAACAAAGATTGGAAAATCAATTTAGTTGGATTAAGAATAGTGGTCAGGAAAAGAGAATGATACTTCTGAAAGGAAAATTTTGTTTATATTTGACTAATGAAGTTTAAAGATTATTAAAATGTCTTTAAGCTGTCTTTTGCAGAGTGTGTGGAAATACCTGATTTAAGCACAGAGAGGGTGGAAAACATTGGGCAAAATCCTGCGACATGCTAAGTACTGTACCTGTCACACACACTGTAATCAGTGGGAGCTGGCTGGAGTAAGGAAGGTATTAAAACTGAGGCCTAGCATGTGCTCAGATATGCACAGCCTGGAGTTAGTGATAGGGTAGAGACATTGCCCCAAGGGGGAGTTCCAGGAAGGACTGTGCGCAATCATAAGGTGCTCATGGTGTGTTTTCAGGCAGCTGCTTGCATCACCTGCTGCTCATGGCCCATATGTGCATAAAGAAAGCACTCCCTGTATTCCTTCAAGCATGAGGACTGGCTGCTAGTCTGGGTCTTGTGTGAGGTGAGGAAAAGGGGGAAGATTTCTTACACCCCCTCACAACCCGGTGTGCCAAGACAACACCCATTCAAAACCAGGCCTCGAGGAAGGACCTTAGAAATGGACCACCCAATTCCATGGGATTACAGGTGATCAGTGTTTCTTCAGTTTGGCCCATAAAATAGGAGCACTCTAGAGAATTCCACAAATGGTCAAATCCTGCTTCTGTTGAAACCAGTGGGAATTTTGCTATTCATTTTAATGGCAGCAGAAGCAGGTTGAAAACAAAATTGGCATGAACTTAGTGGCCTACATGCTGAACAAAGTTAGTTTCTCCTCCATGAACAGTAACCATTAAGTCTGAACTGAAATATTCAGAGAGGAAAGTAAAGGAAAAAATTCTCAAATGAATAATTTACATAGGTTGCAGATGAGTTCAAAGGTGTATCTTAGAAAAAAATAGGTTCTGTGAAAACAAATCAAGTTAAATGATTTCTACTGGGTTAAATCACTTCATCTCTCTTGCCTCTCTCACACACACTTCCTTTAGCATGAATTATATTAATGTATCTGCATAATCACATTTATTGTGATCATTTAAAAGAAAATGGAAAAAACAAACAAACAAGCCTGCCATTGGAGGCATCCTTTGCTCTTTTTGTAAATGTCCAATCCGTACCATATCAACAGACTCCCTCTTTACTTAGATATCCAGAGATCTACATAGTGGGTTTGAGGTACAAGAGATCCTCTATATATTATCACAGGATGCTGTGAGCATGTGAGATCTTGATATAAACTCTTGTTGCTTTGGCATGAATCCTTTTGTTGCCACCCATTCTCTCTCCTTCTTCCTCTTGTTTGTTATAAGCTGCTCTTGGTCATTCTCTGCACAAGTGTAGAGGATTAAGATAAAACAGCTTCAGGAGTGCCAGAAATGATATCAACATTAACAAGCAATATTTGTACACAACAGAATACAATGGAAAAGAGTCCATGTCTAGTGTCTGTTTCTAAACTTATGGACGACATAGAAGGAAGTGAATTTTCTGTGCTAAGGAGCCAAGAGCCTGAGGTCAGCTTTCTATCTAGTGGCGAGTACTGTAACAAGAGATTTTTGCTTTGAATGTTCTGAAATACCTTTGAATTCGTGCAACCCCTTAACACAAGCTTGCAGGAAAACCTCAGGGGGGTTTAAAAACATTGTGAAATTCACTTCTCCCAGTTGACATAATTAAAGTGGGGACAGTATCAGGAGACTCTGATTTGCATAAAATAGTAATTAGTTCTAAGATTAAGTATAAATTAATGATAGTTTAAATTTAGAAAATCCAACATGGTGGACCAAAATGATGGATACAGAAATGACATCGTTTAAATTTAGAGAACGGAAAATTTCAAAAGGTTCCACCAACTCAGAGGGAGGAGCACTGCTTTCTAAAAGTAGGTATGAGGTAATAGGAAGGTGCTAGAAAAGCTAGAAGCTGATTGGCTGAGACAAGCTGATCTTGAGAAAGCAACCAGTATATAAGGTGACAGCAGGATCAAGGTGTGGGGGTTTTGAGGGTTTGTGAAGATCAGAAGCCTCAAGAAGCAGCAGCAGCAACAGCAGAATTCTAAAAGTCACCACGGCAATGGCTTCCATAGCAACTTAATCAAGCGGCTACCTGCAGGAGCAACAGCAGCAAACCTGCTAGAGATCAGCATCGTCTAAGGCAGCTACGAAGCAGCTAACCGCCTCTACAGCTAACCACCATGACCCATCAGCAACGACCATCTTCTCCAGGTGCAGACATCTTCATCATTTATATTGGCAGAGCAGAAGGACCTAAGATGAGTAGAGAGATTTTGGTGTGAGAGTGTAAATCTAATTTTATAAATTATTTTCTTTAAGAGTGCCTGGGTATGTCTGTTAATAAAGTTGTATGTCTGCTTCTGAATGAGATCTCCCCTGCCCATCCTGCGACCGATTGGCCAGTGCTCAGGGGATGTTAAATATTAAATGTTAGATAGTAAATGTTAAATGTTTACTATCAAGTGTTAAAGTTAAGTAAATGTTTTCTTTTTTAATCTGTGAATATAATGATGGTTTTTCATATGTGTATATAGAGGCCACGTAAACTACATTGTATTAAGTCCGTTAGATTGTAACACTAAGACTAAAAGCCTTTGTGTATGTGGGATATTTATATGAATTTTGCATTGAAACTACTATATTGTCTCTATATGTTAGATATTTTATGCAGTCTGTGTCTTTTTTGTGTGTGTGTGTGCGCTGCTTAATTGTATAATTCTTAAATGTAATTCTATTGTGTTTTATTAAATCCTGTGTATCTTTTCTTGCTTTATTAAACTCTCTGTATTTTTTAATTTCTGTTAAATAAGTAATTATTTTGTGTTTGAAGAATTTCTGCTTGTGTGGAAGGATGTATCTGTGTCCTCTCAGGGGTTAGCAAGACTAGCTTGGTCTGAGAAGCCCTCTATGGGTTGGAGATAAGCCCCCGGGTAACACTCTGACAATTCCTTTGGAGTGGGCCACAACCTTGTTATCCTTCTGTTAAATTAGAAGCGATTTCATAGGCTACCATAATTGGCAGGCTTGTGCTCAAGGCGCTAAAAGCCCCAAGCAAATTTGTAGGTAACATAATTGGCGTCGACATTTTAGGGTAAAGTACATGGCTACAATTTGCTGTTTTCTCACACCTAAAGAATTTCCCTTCATCGAGTGGGCTTTTAGTACTGGGGGTCATTTATTTGATCCCTGCTGATGACTGTGGTTTTCTCTGTGTATGTATATGATTCTGTTTCTTGTCATTAAGTGCTATATTGCATTATATTGTCAAAAGAAGTTAGCATACTTCACTGACCATATCTTTATTCTGCTCTGAAGTTCATAGCCTCCCAAATCCATTGATCCAAGTATCAATGTACTGTGCTGCTGCTGAGGAGCCCCAGTCATAAAGCAGAGTCCCATGGTGCTAGACACTCTACAAACATAGACAAAGAGATAGTCCCTGCCCCAAAGAACCTGCAATATTTTGGAACTTCATGTTGGTGAATAGCATCAGAACTATAACTCCATCTAACAATGTAAGAAAAAATAATTTTATACAAGTAAAATGCTGGTAAATACGGCTATTCACAGTTGGTGCATCTCCATATTTTTTTGTGGTTTTAGTCCTGCAAAAGTTAACCTTTTATTTTAATAACTTTATATGAATAAGTTTACTTGTGAATGACTGAAACATTTAATTTGTAGTATTTTTGATATTGCATTTGCTACTCAACCTTTTGTCTAACAATTTTATATGAATGAGTAAATTTTTCAGTCATTTCATAAGGGTGGAGTGTAAGATGCATACATGTTCATGGAGATACTTTTTTGGGTTCAGTGACATGGCAGAGATTTTGTCTGAATTGCTAATTTTGTTGTAAACCAAGTAGCCTGCAATCATGGGTTAAAAAGAATGTCTCCTTATGTCGGTACACCTTTTCAGTTCCCTTTACTTTTGTCAAATCTCTAATCAATGACCTCATTCTTTGTACTTTCTGTGGGAAGAGCTGGTGGCTCCTTGTCTGTGTACTTAAATGACTCAATCATGCCTCCTAAATTTGAAATGTAAAGTTATATGAGATTTGACAAGTTCAATATCACATTGACCAAAAGCAGCTAAATATCAAGGTCCTAAAACTGTGCCACCCCTTAAAGTGCATTCACATGAACATTTTGAATAACATTTCTTTGTAATAATTCACAAACAAAACTGGACTTTGAAATAATAAAAAAAAAACATGTAAGATAAGAAATGTTGACATGAAAAAAACGTTTTCCATAACTCTTCCTCCTGCTTCTGTCTTAAGGGTAACTCAGAGTAACATATACTGACATATAACATTGAAATATAAAATGAAGAATTTAATGGTAAGATTAAGAGCTTTGATAGCTATATATTTAATGATTTGTAATTATTTATAGTGAATGAGTATACATGAGGAAACACTGAGGCCAAGTCCTTGATGGCATAAATGTGGTTTTTGCCAATCCTTCTTTTACATAGAATTGCTAGTCTACTAAAAATGTTATTGCTGAGAGAAAAAAGGTAACGTTGTGTTGGAAGATGTAAGTAAAAGATACACAAACGTATTTAATAATAAATTTAAAAAACCCTTTTCCTGGAAAAACCCAGAATAGGGTGACAGAAAACAACATGACCCAGAACTTGCAAAATCATCAGAAAAAATACAGAAGTTGGGTATTTGAAGCCTGTTCATGAGTAATATATTGGTTATCCACAATCCAAAGGACTGATGTGCTAAAAGCCAGCTGTATAAAAACTTAATCTGTAATGTAAAAATGTATAAAAGATCTAAGTGAACATGGGCACAAACTGGATAAACACCAGACCAGAAACTGAAGAACAGGACTGAAGGACCAGAGCAATGGATCAGAGAAGGGGATGACTATCAAGGAAGGTGGAAGAATTTCCCGATGCCCCAGAATGTGGTAATTTGGGCCCATTTACCAATCTGTCTTGTCTGTGATTATTTGTCTGTCATAAATATATGTCCAGACACTATAAGTGACAATAATTCTGTCTGAAATTGTATAAATAAAGGTGAAAATTTATTTAACCTAAATTAGATATACTTGTGACTGAGTTCCCAAAGGTAACAAAATTCAGATTTTAAAAAATTCTTTCTGTGTGTCTGTTAAAATTGAGTTTCAAAGCCCAGATTTCTTCATCACTTTACATATTAATAACCTGTGCAGTGAAGACACAGTGCCATGAACACTGGCATGGAGTACCAATGCAAATATATACTCCAGATTCTGGGCAGGCTTGTTTGAAGCTGAAGCCCATACTATTGTGTCTTCACTGTTATTTTTAGCCATGCTAGCTAAAGTTAGCAGGGGTATGTGCCTACACAAACTGAAATCACCCTCTGGTTGCAGTGTAGACACGGTTAGATGGAGTAATGTCTCTACATGTACTTATGGAAGTAAAGATCCTATTTAAGCATGCCAAATATGAATTTCTTGAAGAAATCCTCTTTAGGTAGTGATAACTGATTCTTCAATTTACCCAACATATTTTATGAGGTTTTTTAAACTAATAAAGCATTAAGAAATACATTTTTTCTAGAACTTGATGAAATTAAAAAAAAATTAAAACAATTTTTTGCAAAATATTTCAGTACTTGCAGAGTTCAAAATGGACGAATTTTCCTCTTTCATTAAATTTTTATTTAGGTGATCAAAATATTTTATTTACTCAAAAGCTTCTTTTTTCAGTAAAACATTTCAAAACTTTTTCAGTAATGAATGTGAGAATATTTGCTAACATTGTTTATAAAAAGTCATGAAAGATCTGCCGTAGGTGTCATAAAATGCTCACTGTATTGATATAGGCCATGACCACGCAGTCCTGGTCCATTTGAGTTAATCTGAGTTTTACATGTGCAGAGAGGCCTGTAACCAGAGAGGCCTTTCTCTATGCTGAAGTAGGGGTTTCTCCTCCCCTTGTGCGCCCCAGAGTTGTCCTTCTATTGGTCAAAGGGCCTTGAAGGTCTGGAGAGTGGAATAGCTGTGGACAAGCTGATCTCAGTTGCACTATCCCCTGCAGCCCTTCCAGATTTGCAGGCAGGAATCTGGTCAAGAGTGATACAGATTGAACTAATTCCCTTTGGGTGCATCTCTGTGGTTGCTACACTGCACTCATGGAGGAACCCAATCATTACTAGCCCATCTTTTACAAGAACATACTGCCTGTGGAGCTGCACAGAACCTTTCTTACAGATGGCTCTGTCTTCATTTTCTGCAGAGCTGTGAGGCCTCACCCAGATAAAATCCAGGGACTGCTCTTTTAAGGGGAAAAGCTTTGGCAATGTATGTGAAACTGTATTTCCCCTGGTCCCTTCCTGCGTGTTTTTCCAATAGGAAATGACAATCTGGCCCCAGTTATAATTAGCAATCTATAAAAATACTTTACCCCCATTTTTTTGTACTAGTTAACTCTGAAAATACAGTATTTTCTTAAAGGGACACCGAAATTGGTTGAGTACCTAAATTGGTCTGATTTCACCTAAAGTTGTAAAAAGCTAAATATAATGTACAATATACTCTTTGTCATTGTGCATCTAGCCACTTACTGCATGACCTGCAATGTGTTATACTTTGCTACTGCAGAACCAAAGGACAAGCACGATAAGTTACGTATCACAAAACAAATCCCAGAAACAGGCTGACATCTTGATAATGTTGGTACACAAAGGGGGAAGTAAATAGTAAAGCTTCATAAATTTAAATTCCATTGGGAATAAGAGAGGAGACGGAAAGGAATGGCACTTATTAAAGGAAACAAATATTTATGCTGAGGCTTCTCAGAGAGTGTTACAACAGGATGCTAAACACAACTAATAAAAATGGTACTTGACAGTTTCTCTTTAAAATTATAGACTCTGGCAATTTATGCTGGATTTATAATGTCCTTCTACTGCTCTCATGCAGTCTTTTACTTTTTGGCATCTAACTTAACAACAAATCACTGTAATTACAACCCTCCCCACACCCATAGTCAGAACAGAAATTAGGACTGTTACTCAAGCTTTCTTTTCCAGAATTTTTCAGCAACAGAAGAAACAGTAGAATAAAACCTTTAAAGGGACAACTGTTCCTTTCAGAACAACATGGGATATGAAGTTTTCCCCTGTAGTTTTCAATTAATTGCATGCAAAAGACTGCAAGCAATGATATTTATTTAAAATTGTTGCTGGCACTTGAATAAGAGAGCTAAATTAGAACATGCTGTAATTCTGTACTGGAGAGCAGAAATGCCAGGAACAGGTCCTGAAGCATTTTAATTGGGGGGGAGGGAGAGGAGGAAAGGGGAGGGAGGAAATTTAGCTATATAGCAGATGTCAAGAATTGTCAGCAAATGCATGAACGAGGTCTACTTCGTATAGAGTAGGGCTGTCTAAGAGTAATGTTTTTAAATCCCTCCAACTGCTGATATTCCCAGTTAAAATAATTAAATTGTGTGACGTTCATCTTTGATGTCACTTCATGGGATTTTGGAGACAATCCAGGACAGAAATTAATTTGCCTCCTTCATTCCCAAAATGATAATTTGAATGTGCATCTGCAATATTATAAAAATAATGCATCATGATGTCAAATAAAGTTTACATATTCCTTGACTAAATCTCTTTGAGCCTAACCCCAAATGTGGAACTGATAGACTCTTTCAGTACTTCACATTCATACAGAGGACAAAAATTCAAGTGTGATGTAAGTGGATGCAACTTCATTAAATTCAGTGGAATTCTCCTTGCTATATTCTCCATTACACAAGGAATAACACTATACTTTCAGTAGGAATAGTTTTAATGGAGTATTGAAGATGATGTTGGAACTGCAAGCTATCACTTTTAGGGTATTTCTACACCAGTGGTTCTCAATCTATTTACTACTGTGGGCTGCATGTGTTATGTGGGCACAATATATATACTACCTGTGTGGCCCTGAGGATGTCACATGGACTGCAGTTGTGTGCTGATTGGGTCATAAGCAGCTGGTGGGCTGCAGGTTGAGAACCCACTAGTCTACACTGAAGCTGGGAGCATGCTTCCCAGCAGGGGTAGACAGACATGTTAGCTCCTCTCAAGCTGGCATGTTGAAAATAGCAGGGTGGCTGCAGCAGCACAGGTGGCGGCTTGGCTATTCCCACAGGGTTAGGCAAGTTTATACTAGGGCAGTAGCCCGCGCCACTACAGCCACACTGACATTTTTAGTGCACTGGCTTGAATGCAGCTAACGTGTCTGTCTGTCCATTCTGAAAAGTATGCTCCCAGCTATAGTGTAGACATACCTTCAGATGATGTAGTTTCTTGATCCTATTTGCAGACTAAGGGTCTCATTGGGGAAGTGCATGATCAGAGTCAGTGTGAAAAGAGACAGCTTAAAGGTAATGTTGGTGAGTTGCGCCTCTGCCTTAGGGAACTCCCTGTTTTGAGGTTCTTGTGTTTATCATTCTGAATTCTAAGAAATAAAGTAGTATTATAGTGCAGCCTTCCAGAAAGGATATTTATGTTTTTATCACTGTGTGTATGCTGTGAATTTAACAATTAACTTTAGATTAAGGTAAGCAAAACAAGAAAGACCAACAGTAGTGTCTCCATGCAAAGGCACACTGTGTATCCTTTATGTAATGTGTATCATTTCTGCTTTGCAAAATAACTCCAAATAACCCCAGCATTTGCCCTTGTAGATGGATGCAGAGCAGAGAAAGGAAAGCCACAGCAATTACAGTTGCATCACACTTGTACAACAGGTATGAAGCTGGCTCTCGAAATGTGAGTCAGATGTTTGTAATAGCACAATCCTAAATCTAAATGGAACTGCTGAATTCTGGAACAGCATAGCTTGATCCTCCTAAAAATCCATTGAGTAGGT
This sequence comes from Gopherus evgoodei, assembly GCF_007399415.2. Lineage (NCBI taxonomy): Eukaryota > Metazoa > Chordata > Testudines > Testudinidae > Gopherus > Gopherus evgoodei. The sequence continues at coordinate 26,105,018 of NC_044323.1, read as the reverse complement.
GAAATCAGTACAAAAGGATATAAATAATGTTATATTACAGATGTAAGATTATATGTATATCTTATATATTATAAAAGTAAGGAAATCAAGTTATTTAGATATAAGCAGAATAAGTTGCTTCCCTGCTCTGAACAAGTATATACATATTATATCCAAACTTCCCCCATTCCTGAGTTTGTTGTGTTAGTGAACAACAAAATCAAACTTTGGACTACATTTTACGCTTCAAGCGTAGGCATTCCCTGTAGGACCTCTCTGTGCCACCTCCTACTTCTGTCTATCTGTCTCCTGGTTTGATCCAGTTGAGTCCACATCCTAATGATTACATTGGATCTTTATGCTGGATACGATCAGGTGACCATTGTGCAGCAAAACATTAAAGAAAGTCTGAGGAGTGACATACTATGAAATCTCTTTTCAATACATGCAGCAGGACATCTTGGGAGGAATTTGCCCTTCTGTGGCAACCACTTGACACTAGTTATAAATGGAAAGGGGCCACCATGCTCTCTACAAGGTCAATTTCCCTAGCACAGCAAGACTGCTGCCAAATACAGAGACAGCTCTGCCCCACAACCTTTAAATCCTCACAGCGATACTTGAATAGGGGAGGAGCAAGCCACTGCCTTTGAGGATATAGGCATGAATTTGATAGATAGATTTCATAATTTTAAAACTCTGCAGCCCCTCTGAAGGAATGGTAGAAGGATACAAAGTAGTAAAGCCACCTTTCCCTTTGATTCCTGTATAAGGCATTTGTAATGTAATGAAATTTTAACAATTCAGAAATTGCATTGGCAACTAATGTAAGCTCTTAAGAAGCAGTTTAAAGTACTCCTGGGCTTTAATCTCTTTAATTTTGTAGACATGGCATTTTCAATAAACTCCAATTTTCAATTAACAGGATCCGGGATGCCATTCCATGGAATATTACAATAATCCACTTCAAGAATTAGAAGTGTGGACAGTTAAAGTCAGATCAGCGTTAAAGAGATTTTAATCTCTGCATTTTAAAGATATTGGCAAAATAGTTCATTTACTGTTCTGGGTACTGGAACAATTTGTATGGGGGGGTGCTGAGAGCCATTGAACCAAACTGTGAACCCCGTAAATAATGGAAACCAGTTCAAGTCAGGGGGTGCGGCAGCATCCCCAGCACCTCTAGTTCCAGCCCCTATGACTACAACTATTAAAATATATTAGATAACACACAGTCACTCCTTAATTTGGATATAGGAGAAATGCTCACAACCCTCAAAGATATTTGCCAGAATATTCTCATTTATGATTACATAAGATACTATTAAAAAAATTGGCTGCCATGAGTTGATCCTGTCTATCTGTAATTAAGGTTGAATTTTAAGGGGAGTTGGCTGGGCACAGGAGCTATGTCTTCTTCAGAGTCATGATCTAATGGCTGCATTTGCCCCAGAGCTCACACGCAATAGCCAAAATTTTCAAATACAGCTGCATAAAGCCAGGCACCAAAATTCAGATCACTGCAAAGCACATGGAGTTAATGAGCAGAATCTGGCCCACTAACCATCTTGCATTAAGATGCAAACACTTTATCATAATAATTCACTTGGCAACATGCTGTCCCTCCCTTCTAGCTCCTGCGGTGGGTTATTACAGTCAGGGATCTGAATTCAGGCCCTTGGGTTCTTGTCTCTTTCTTGGAACAAGTCACCTCACCTACACATGCTGTAACTGAATTCTGCAGGCCTTATGGACAGAGCTCCCATTCACTTCAGTGGGGGCATTCATGCACAGGGGTGGCCCCAACAGTGCTGAGCTGTGTCCTTTATACTGGTGTTACTGATTGTGTTTATCTCACACATTTTCCATATCACAAAGCTTGAAAACCACAAATAATACCAAAAAAAGTAAGTATGATATTTTCAGATACTTTAAGGGATTTAATTGTTCAATTCCCTTTGAGTGTTCTAATCCCATCGACAGCTTTGTAGTTTTAGGCTGACATTTTCAAACAAAGCTCTTACAAGGCGGACTGTCCCTGCCACATAAGAACATAAGAATAGCCATACTGGGTCAGACTAAAGGTCCATACAGCCCAGTATCCTGTCTGCCGACAGTGGCCAATGCCAGGTGCCCCAGAGGGAGTGAACCTAACAGGTAATGATCAAGCATTCTCTCTCCTGCCATCCAACTCCACCCTCTGACAAACAGAGGCTAGGGACACCATTCCTTACCCATCCTGGCTAATAGCCATTAATGGACTTAACCTCCATGAATGTATCTAGTTCTCTTTTAAATCCTGTTATAGTCCTAGCCTTCACAACCTCCTCAGGCAAGGAGTTCTGCAGGTTGACTGTGTGCTGTGTGAAGAACTTCCTTTTATTTGTTTTAAACCACAGATTCCTATTCCATAGTCCTGCCTGTTACATTCTCTAGAGCCTAGTCCAACCTCCCTCATTTCTTATCCCCAGAATAGCCTAAAAAGCAGGTGTGTCAGAAAGCATGCCTAAAATATTGCCGTATCTTGCCTCTGGTGAGTCAAAGTGGGGAGTGAATTCTAGAGCCACTCAGGGCCACCCAAAGGATTCAGGGGGCCTGGGGCAAAGCAATTTCAGGGGCCCCTTCCATAAAAAAAATTGCAATACTGTAGAATACTATATTCTCATGCGGGCCCCTGCGAAGCCTGAGGAAAATTGCCCCACTCCCTCCCCTCACCTCCACCCTCTCCGGGCAGCCCTGGGAAAAATAAACATTTAAAAGCCTTCCCCATCTCAGCACAAACCCTTTTGAGAAAACTTCTTTTCACGTCACCTTTACAAAGTATCACTGGTTCTCAGCATCAGTAGTGCTAAAAGGCACTAAAGCTCATTAAAAGAGTTGGACAAATATTTTCCATCAAAACTTTTTTTGGATTGAAAATTAGGGGTTTTTAAAAAGCAGAAAAAAATCACGGACAATGTCTGCTTTCCTTCAAAATGTGTGGTGTTTTTTTAATTGAAAAGCTGAAATTAGTCTGCCAAAACCTGAACATGGTTTGGGGTTTCAGAAGTGTGTGGTCAAATACTTGCTGCTTGCTGGGTTTGACTGTCTAAAGAAACAATAAAAAAATTCTGCTAAAAAAAATCCAAAACTTTTGAACCACCTCAGCTTGTGACCAAATGCCTGAGCCCATCCAGTCAGAGATTTTTCCAGGTTTCTGATACTCTGCTGCCTTCCTTGACTCATATCTGTCTCCATAACTTCGGGTTCATTAGCGTCGAACATAAGAATGGCCAAACTGAGTCAGGGCCGGCTTTAGGAAGTGTGGGGCCCAATTCGAACACTTTCGGTGGGGTCCTGGCAGGGATGACTTAAAAAGAAAAAAGTGTAAAAAAAAGCCTTCCATTTCTTCCATGTATTATTTACTATCCATAACTATATAAATAATAAAATTGTATATTAGGTACATTGCATCATATATGCTGTTTGGTTATTAATGACTGCCGTTTCACATGTGTGGGTCCCCGCCACTCCTTGGGGGTGTGCACATGTGTGGGTCCCCACTGCTTCCTGCCCCCCTCGTTGAAGCAGGTGTGCAGGTTACTGGCCTGGGAACTGCAGGGCAGCAGTGGACATGGGGCTGGTTCGAGGCAGGGCAGGGGCTGACTGGAGGTAGGGTCTGGCTGCAGGCAGGGCAAGGGGTGCAGGGCTGCTGGGAGTGTGGGGCAGGCTGGCTTCAGGCAGGGCCACAGAGCGGTGCAGCAGGGGTGCAGCAGGGCTGGAGACAGGAGTATGGGACTGGCTGGCTTCAGGCAGGGGGGTGCACTAGGGGTTGGCTGGAGACAGGGCAGGGGGTTTGGTAGGGGCTGGCTGTGGGCAGGGGGTGCAGAGCTGGCTGCAGGCAGCGGGGGGCGGGGCTGGCACGGGCAGGGCAGGGGGTGCAGCAAAGGCAGCTGGAGCCCCGGCCCTTTAAAAAGCCTCCAGAGCCCCCCGCTATCCCAGGGCTCTGGGGGCTATTTAAAGGGCCCAGGGCTCCCTTGCTTCTACCCGGCCCCAACCTTTTAAATAGCCGTGGGAGCCCTGGGGAATGCATGGGGGTGGCGGGGCTCCGGCGGCTATTTAAAGAACCGGGGTGGCAGAGGCAGCTGGAGTCCTGGCTCTTTAAAGAGCCCCCTGCTACCCCAGGGCTCTGGGGGCTATTTAAAGGGCCCGGATCTCCAGCCGGGGGCACAGGGCTTGCCGCTTTCCAGCTGGAGCTCCAGCCAGGAAAGTGGGGCCGCAGGGCTTGCGGCGCTCCGGCCGGAGCTCCAACCGGGGCCACGGGCTTGTCGCGCTCCGGCCAGAGCTCCAGCCAGGGCCGCGGGGCGTGTCGCGCTCCAGCCGAAGCTCCAGCCAGGAGAGCAGGGCCGCCGGGCTTGCGGCACTCTGGTCAGAGCTCCAGCTGAGAGAGCGGGGCTGTGGGGCAGCCCTGCTCCCACCGGCACTTTGGTCAGGGGAGCGGGTCCATGGAAGACCCCGGAGCAGACCGCAGCCAGGGTAAGTAAAATAATTTAAAAGGCGCCTAAAGCACGGGGCCCTCTTAGGCGGGGGGCCCGATTCCCAGGAATCAGATGAATCGGCCTAAAGCCGGCCCTGTACTGAGTCAGACTAAAAGTCCATCCAGCCCAGTGTCCTGTCTACGAACAGTGGCCAATGCCAAGTGCCCCAGAGGGAGTGAACCTAACAGGTAATGATCAAGTGATCTCTCTCCTGCCATCCATCTCCACCCTCTGACAAACAGAGGCTAGAGACACCATTCCTTACCTAGCCTGGCTAATAGCCATTAACGGACTTAACCTCCATGAATGTATCTGTTTCCTAGAGACTGGCTCCACAGGGTCCCTCACAAAGTGGAGACAGTTACTGTGGGTTTGTCTTTAGTATAGCTTATGTACATACTCCACAAACTGAACATTTGAGCTTGTTCCAGAATCTAGGATGAGCCTATGTTATGAAAATGGAAATGCTCAAAATAGCACATGCATGTGAATGGACACAGGGTCATAAAATTAAATTAACCCAGAGGTTCTCAAACTAGGGGTTAGGACCCCTCAAGGGGTCACTTGGTAATTACTGGGGGTCGTGAGCTGTCAGCCTCCATCTCAAACCCCACTTTGCCTCCAGCATTTATAATAGTGTTAAATATATTTTAAAAGTGTTTGTAATTTATAAGGGGGGGGGGTCACACTAAGAGGTTTGTTATGTGAAAAGAGTCACCAGTACAAAAGTTTGAGAACCACTGAATTACTGGAAGAACCTCTGGAGCCTCAGGGGAGGTGGGTCTCCTTTGGTAGGGTTGGGAAGGAGGTAGGTGGTATAGGATATTGCTCTTCTCATGTGATCCCTCGCCCATGGAAAAGATAACAGCTTGGCTCTTTGTGTTAAATAGCTGTCTGCAAGGCTCAAACTGCTGAATGAGCTTTAGGGTAGGGAAGACTATGCCTCCTCAAACAGGCTGGCCCTGCATCCTATCCGATCTCCATCCAGTTCCTGCCCTCCAGCTGCCCCCCTCAGAATCCCCAACCCATCCTGCTCCATGTCCCCTCACCTCCCCCCAACACCCCCTCCCCAACCACCACCCCGGGACCCCACCCCCTGTTTCCTGTCCCCTGACTGCCCCAACCCCTATCCACCCCACCCCTCTCAGAGTACTGACAGACTCCCAGAATGTCCATGATCCAACCCCCCATTCCCCATCCCCTGACTGTCCCCAGGACTCCCTATCCCTTATCCAACCGCCCCAGCCTCGACCCTCTGCCATGCTGCTTATCCCCGCCTCCCCCGTCTCCCGAGCCTCAGCGGGCCGCATCCAGGAGCTGACCTTGACAGCGTTGCAGCGGCCTGGCTCCAGTGGGGCCTGAGCTCCCCCTGGTCGACCAGGAGCTCACAGCCGCTCCCCCTTACCACGCGCCTCTGAGCGGGGAGGAGCTCAGGCTCCGCTGGATCCACACCACTTTAACTCTGTCCAGGGCCGCCCCTAGGTTACCCCCGCCTCTCCCCTTTCTCAGAGCCTCAGCGCACTGTGTCCAGGAGCTGCCCTGGCCCTTGGACAGCGCTGCAGCAGCATGGCTTTGGTGGGACTGGAGCTCGCAGCTGCTCCCTCTTACCACACGGCTCCAAGCAGGGAGGAGCTCAGGCCCCACCAGAGCCACTCTAGCCAGGGCCGCTCCTGGACACAGCGCTCTGAGGCACCAGGGAATGGGGGAAGGCGGAGGTGGGGTCAGGGGCAAAGCGTTCTTGCGGAGGCCCCTGCGGGTCCCGGGGCAAATTGCCCCACTTGCCCCCCCCGGTGGTCCTGGAGCCATTTGCCCCTCAGTGAGACTGTACTGTCACAAACTTACTCCCATTTATATCAATACCTTGGAAGAACTAACAAAAACACCTCTGAAGACCCACCTTTCTGGAGGCAAGAGGAAGAACCCAACTGTAATGACATGCCCTGTACACTCCTGTTAGCTTCACATATCCAGCAGGGTTTTTTTTAAAACAGGAGCTTAATGATATTCAATGGAATTCTCTTGTCACTGTGGGAAATGCAATGAGGGGGACTGATCTCTCCAGGTGCTGAGCACTAGAGCTGGTCAGAAAATTTTCACTGAAACAGTTCTCTGCTACAGGATGCTGTTTCAATGAAACATATCTTTTTTACAAAAATCCTAACAATTTGCGGACATATTGGTTGGAAAAAAAATGGAAAAAATTTACAAAATGTCAAACTGTTCCATTTCAACATTTCCAGAAAATTTTCCTTTGTTTCAAAACACTTATTTTGAAATTTATTCTTTTTTTTAAAGTAGAAATCAAAGTGAAACACTGATTGACCTGAACCTATTTTTAAAAATGTTGTGTTGCAATTTTTTTAAAAAAAATTGCCTTTCATTCCAGTACAGATTGAGTTAGTAAATAAGAGTAATACTTAGTTCTGATATAGCATTTTTCATTGGTAGATCTCAAAAATGCTTTATAGAGGAGGCCAGGATTATTATGATTCCCATTTTATGGATAAGGAAACAGAGGCATCAGGAAAGGATGTTACTTGCCCAAGGACACCCAGGAAACCAATGACAGAGTCAGGAAGAGAACCCAGCTCTCCTCAGTCTTAGTCCAATGCTCTATCTACTAAGCCAAATCTCAAAATTTTGGGTAGAATGGAAAATCTGTTTTTTGACCAGCTCTATTGAGCACCTCATGACACTTGCTCCCTGCCCATCTCTGTTGATATTGTTAATGGAATACATGTATTATATATACTATTTAATATTTGTTTTATTTACTTTTTATTCCCTTGACCAAGGAACAGAACTCCCTTGTTCTAGGTACTATACAGGCAAATTAAAAAATAGAAGACTGTCCCTGCCCCAGAGACCTCGTGATCTAAAGATACATATTTTTAGCCACTTTAATTACAGTGCAATGAACAGAACACAATGTAACGAACCTTTAAAAACAGCCAACAAAAGTTTTTCTTTGTGAATAACCAACACCTTTGCCAGTCTTATGAGACTTGTGATTTGTAGTGCAGATTATGAATAAAAATAAATTTTCCCTGTAGACAAATACACATTGGCTCACGATGTAGCAATTTGTAACAAAATGTCTGATATAGGATTCTTTCCTAGAGGAATAACACTAATGAAACTTAAAAATCCTAATACTGTCTGGCTCTTTCAAAATACAAAGCCAATACAACAGTTTCTGTGGCAAAATGCAGTAATTATATAATGCATTCTAATTTGATAGTCTTCTTGAAACCACACTTTCTGTATCCCTCAGGAATTTATGTACATTTCCTTTATCTATCTAATCTATATATGCATCTATCCATCCATCCATCCATCCATCCACCCATCTCATTAGGGAAAGAACTTTTCTCCCGAGACAAATCATCATCTTTTTAAGAGAGTGCTGAGAGACAGAGTAACCAAGGGGCAGAGTTGCATCACTCAGTCAATGCACATTATCAGCAGACACTTACAAATTTGTATAATCCTGAGATTGGTTAACAGATACTCTTTGGAGATTTGTGGCATATATTATGATGGACAGAATAATGGATTATGGTTTAGGAATTTTACAATTCAGTACAATACATTTCGCTGAAGCAGAGGAATGTTAATAATAGACACACATATAAACTGAATTAATTTATCCAGGGACAAGGCTATTCAACCCATACTACTCACTCATTGTTATTCTGGACTTCAGCTAATAAATGTACTACAGTTAAAAAAAGAAAATAAAATAATCATATTGACAAATGTCAATATTATACATACAAAAATATATTATTTCTGTTCTACTTCCTACTTTTCCTTAAAAATCCAGCAATATCAGATAGTTAAATTTCCAAACTGAGAACAGTTACAAAAATAATCTTTTCCTTTTGTTCTTATGTCATAGATACGCTTCCCCTTCATTGTTTAGAAGCTTATATGGGGCCAGGAAAAACAATTTTCATTATATTAATTTAAACATTTTTTCAAGAATTTCATCATCATCTGAAGTGTTTGTGCTTTAAAGGATAATGTCAATAACACCCCCATGCATTCAGCTCTATGATATTGCTGAGTGCCTCCTGGCTTGTACTTCTTGGCTCCCATTGGCTTCAATATTGAAGGTACTTGGTATGTTGCAGAATCAGGCCACTGATTTGCAAGGAAAAAACCCAGGGCTTACTTATGGATAAATAAATCCAGGTCCCACAATATAAGTAACTTCACTTGATAGCTAACTTCTAGACCTGATTCTCAAGGTTAAAAATTCTCTCTGTCCTTCTTTCTTACTGAGAAGATTTGTAATGGTTTTTGTTTAATTAAGTGACAGAATAAATTGACCAATGTGATCAGGAAGTGTTTTGATCCAGATTATTGGAATGGAAACTATACTCAGTTTTCCCAGTAACTTAGAAGCCAGCATCCTTCTCCATTAGATCTGACAGCTACAATTTACTCTGGACCTCCTGATGTAGGTTGTCACTTCCAACAGGCCAGTACGTACATGACCAGGGGTTACAACATACTGATTCATTAGGCTGCAGCCATGAATCTGCCTCTTCAGAGAAAAGCCCCATCCATCTCCCAACATTTAGCTGTCATTCCTGCCATGACCGTAATGCTATTATTGTAAGGGCCAAGTCCATTGCTCATGCCAGATGTTGTTAGGAATTCAATCCATCCTATTTGTGAACACTAGTTCCTTCAAACAACAAGATATTGAGTGAATTACATATTGAGTGGTGAGTTTTTTGGCATTTAATTATCCAGCTGACAGGAACATGCTTCTTAATTGTTACTGAGGTTACTTGTTAGCATATAAATAAAAGAATGTTATGAAGGACTACTGGGAGATTAGCAGCTGTGTAAACGTTTCACAGTACTGTAATGACTATGACAAAAATCGTTGTGTCTTTACTGGGTATTAGTGCTTTATTGGGTAACATGAACAGGTTTTAAGTAAGAAAACAAATGTTGTTAGTCCAATAGGATAAATTCATATTATAATCTTCTTGCTAATAATTTTTTAATCAAATCACCCTTAGGATGAGACCTGTGCCAGGAAGTTGGAGGGTAGAGGCAAAGTACCAGTGACACGTACGTTCCAGGAGCTCATGGCAGGGTAGCCTAAATAAATGGATACAGGAAATGTATGTTGGGTTGCTCTTGACTGTTTTCTTAATAAGAAGGGGTGCACACTCCATGTTAGCATGCTGCTGTATACACGCTGTGTCCAGTTAGCATACCCTACCTCCTTGGGGATGTGGGGCAATAGTGGACATAATAGTCAGATTTATCTCTTAGTGTTCTGTTAAGCACTAGGTAGGAATTCTGGCTCTTTACTACCTGGGGATTCTGAGGTAAAAGATTCTCAGTCCCCTCTTCTGCACCTGCACAACACAGGGCAGGATTTGGTCCACAGGTTTATTCAAAAGAACATGTGGACACCAAGAACAAACCCAACAGAAAAATGCATCATCTTGAACCTTTGCCTCAAACTGGAACTGAATCACACCTCCATCTTTTGTGATGTCCAAAAAACATTCATTACCTTTAAATAAATGATCTTATAGAATCATAGGGTTAGAAGTGACCTCAGGAAGTCATCTTGTCCAACCCCCTGCTCAAAGCAGGACCAATCCCTAGATTTTTACCCCAGATCCCCAAATGGCCCCCTCAAGGATTGAGCTCACAACCCTGGGTTTAGCAGGCTAATGCTTAAAACCACTGTCTCTCCACTTCTTGGTTGTATCTGGAAGAGAGTATAGTAATAAAACAAACAAACAAAAAGATATTGGTAGGTCACCTGAAATCAAGTAATATTGTAAATGCCCCAAGAAAGCATTATCTCGTGACACATCCAAGTCCATTTCAATACTAAAACTTTGGATAAGATGAACCAAACTGTGGGATTTTTTGAGGTTTCTTCATTACTTGTAAATGGTTGATAGAAATAATAAGTTGAAGGCAAGACATCTCAGTGCCCTATATGTTAGCTGGAAAATAAGACAATTTTAGTATTAATAATCTCTACTTCTGTTTTCAGTAAAAAGAGAAAAAAAACTTTCATTTTCTGAGAGTAAACACACAGACATTGCTCTTTTATTTTTATCTAGATTAATGATGTAGAAAATAACACTGTCACTCATTGACTAAAAAGTAAGCTATGTTGTGTCCATTTGCCGGTTTCAACTTCATTGCTGGATGCATGGTAATTCTTTGTAATCATTATATCCCTTTGACAAATCTGGTTTGCCTGATGTTGTTGTACTAAATCCTCCTTAAAAAAGACAAACAAGTGACAGAACTAGGAATTACTGGTGGTTTCTTGAAAGTAATTGAACTAAAAAAGTCACTTATTTTTAGTCAGAATTTAGCAAGATTTTTAATCAATTTAAGATGAAGAATGCTGAGTCACCACAACATTCTGCAGGAATGTATTTGTTGAAGTATCATTATTTACTTGAACAATGTTTTAGAACTTTATCGGGTATCTGCCTTTTCTGCTCCTGCTCTTATTTTGTGAAAATCATGGCCCTCGGAGGTGAGGTTATCCCAATTAGCAACAATATGTGGCCCTATTAGATTGGCACTCTTGCACGTTAAGAACTAGACTTTCATTTGTTTTGTTCATTTTAGAGATGCTAGTGGGTTTCACTCACTTCAGTCAAGGGAGTACCATAACTCCCTTCAATCTTTAAACTTTTTTTTAAACCTTTAAACATTGTGACTAACAGTTATCAGCATTTAGTCAAGAGCAATTCCTAACTCTACACTGAAATTCCAGCAATGATAATATTAGGCTGCTGACATTTGAGGATTCTATTTGCTATATAGCAGTTATCTGTAGTTGGGTGAATACTGAAACTCATGACTAACCACCTCCCATCTCCACTAGTTTTGTGCTAGTTAAAATGATGAAGCTCTTTAAGGGGTGGGATACCACTATGTGATAGGCACTATATACATTTCAATTACTATTAATTATTCATTCCTAATTCTAAATGATAATGCTGATGAACCAACAGCTTTATGTTAAAGAGTACCAGTGACAACCCATAATTTCCATTCAAATAGTGCAATCTCTCAAATTCTTTGTAGAGCTGGGTGAGCACTGCAAACAAAAATATTAATGATTCCTTCCTCTGGATTTCCTCACCTTGTCTGTTCTTCCTTATGTCTATCTTTAAATTGTTAGGTCTTTGGGGAAGGGCCTATTTCCTGTTTTATGCAGTACCGGGTACATGATCACTGCTTCACAAGTGACCAACAATAATAATCCACCCCTGAGATAGAAATGACATATCCAAACATATCTAATCAACACAGCTTGATTTTTGAATATCAAATACTTGCAACAAACAGCTCCCAAAAAATCTGCATACCAAAAATCACTCTCAGAAATTAGCAGGAAATAATTTCAGATATACTTAATTCAAGAAAATTGCAATTTATTTGCAAATAACAAGGAATGATATCCACTGAAGGGAAGATTTTCAAAAGTGTGTAAGAGATTTAGGAGCATGAGTCCTATTTTCGGTGGGACTCCTGATCCTACATCCCTTAGGAACCTAGGAAAATCCCTACCACCAAATAAATTACAACTTATAAGTTATTGACCCAGATACAGTTAAAACATAAGCATGTTTATCCTATAAATGAACAGCATATTTTGTCCAGGAAGCCACAATGGTCATTAGTCATTAGTGTGACTTAACCAGTTCTAGTGTTATTTGTAATTGGCCTTATCTTGTGCTTAAGTGCTTGGAATATATTGGATTTTTTTTTAATTTAAGTGAGACTGATCAGGGTGTTAGAGTCAAGTTTTCCTTGCTGAGGAATTTTCCATCTGCTTTGCTGGAAATATCAGTCTGATCTGGTCAAGCCTGGGTGTCATTGTGCGCACGGTGTCCAGAGAGGCTGGACTGCCTGGCTGAATTTCTCTGTTTTGCTCAACGTAATCTTAGATGAGATGGGAAAGTTACACTTTATGCCTTGTAATCCAAGTCCTCACCCCTCATGGCTGGCACTCCTAGTGGAGGGAGTGAGTGGATGAGAATGATTAACTTCCACCCTTTAAAGTGCTATTTATTAAATGCAGTGATGAGGCTCCTGCTCAAAAGAACATTCCTTGGCCTGAACAGCCTTGCCAGTCATCCACCATTACCTAAGCTCCTACTTTGGGGAAAAATTTCCAAGACAGTAGTGTTGGAACAACTCTGCTTACAACTTGTTGTTGCATGTGTTTTCAGTTCCAGCTAGTCTGGTTCCAACTAGGTGGCAAGAAAAGGGAGAATATTTTGTTTTCTGATGTCCATGTTGATTGTTATATCTGTCATCACAGCCTCTGACACTATTGGTCCTAAGAGTCTATTAACTCATCTGCAGAGTCTTGTAAGTGTGATTGGAGCAACCCGTTAGTAGGTCCCTTCCTTCTTCATTGAGAGGCACCAAAAAGGAAGTATTGAGTACTTACCCTTTCCTCTTCAAATATTCTCCCATGTGGGGCTCCTTGGGATTCCATCCTATCACTTCTCCTGTTCAATACATATGAATGACTGCCGTCAAGAGATAGATGTTGTGGTATTCACCGTTCCAACAATATGGGATATTACTTCCTCTATTAGTTCCTCCAGACTATATTAAAGCAATGACTTCTACTTTGGGTTTAAGCTCAAAAGCAACTAGAAACTTCAGATACTGCAGAATGCATCAGCTTAAACTTTCAGGCTGTGATCCCACAAAATACTTAAGCATGATCTTAATATCAAGCACTCATGTGTGCTCATGGCCTTTGCTGAATCAAGGTCCATGGGCCTTATGCAAAACTTATTGAAGTCAATGGGGGGGTTTCTACTGATTTCAATGGGCTTTGAGACAGGCCTTATGTGCAGAGAACACGAGTATTCTGTGTATAGCACTCTCTACCTTATCTCTTCCAAGGTGTTTGCAACTGTTAAGTTTATATAAGTCTAGAACCCAGTTATACCTTACAGGGATCTTCTCTCCTTAGCACTTGCTGACAAGTGCTGAGGTAAAAGCCCTGATCATAGAAGTAAGGCGCTCTCACTGGAAGACCCATACTGCTTCTGGCAATCCACCATATGTCAACATTAGCAATGAGATGTATGTGTCCAGCACAGCTTTTATATGGGCCTCCAGATCACTTTAGAGATGGAACACGTGTTATGCCTGGTACCTGTAACTTGCATATATTGCGTTGATTTCATTTTCTTTCCAAGGTATGGCACCCAGATGCTGAGGTGACAGGGCAATTTAGAAATAGGTGAATACCTAAATACATGAATGAATAAATACAAAAAAAAATAAAGTGAGTCCCACTTAGCCAACTCAGAAAGTTATGAGACAAGGTGGGAAACTGGCAGTGTAGAGTTCACTTTGTCCACTGTGTGTTTAACCATGATGTCAGTGAGCCCTATTGTTATAACTAATAACAATATATATGCATAGGAAACAAGTGCTGTGAGGCTTTGTTCCAATTTTCAGTGCTGGCCTGATGCAGTTTGAGCCTTCTGGAGACTAGTTTTATAGTGTTACACAAGAGCAATGCCTGGTGCAAGCTGAAAGAGAGCAATGCAGACTGTAATGAGGATGCAATTTTAAAGAGTTGGGCACAGTGTTGCACAGATCCAATAACCATGACCAGGAAATCCACAAATAGAAGTGTTTTAAGGCTGAAGTGGTTTCATGTTGCATGAAGATAAATCCTAAAAAGTTGTACTCCGGCTTTTAATATGATACCAGTAAAATGAGAACAGATTTTCTGTTTCTCAGGCTGTGCCTCACTACAAGCATTTATAGACTCTTGCTGGGTGAAATCTGAAATTCCAGCTAAATGAAACATTCATCTACTTGACAGTTTGTGGTGAATTGCGGCTTCTGTTTTCCGTCAGTATGAATTATGTGTGTTTGGAAAAAAGCTTCCAAATTTCAATTGGTTCATCTTAATTTTCTTTCTTAGACCAGATGGATCTTGTTAATAAAATGGTTGTATCTGTACCTAATGGAACCTCAAATTGTTTTAATCAATTTCAATTGAGATAAATATTTGAAGCATTAAAGCTGTCTCCACTTTTCATTTTTTTAAAAAACCAAGTTGATTCTGGATATCAACAGAGCACTGCTCAGTTTATTCTGTTTTTTTCCCAGTCCAATTCAAAGCAGAATCCCCATGCATTAATTGGCATGTACATAAAAGATTCTACACATTGCCTATGCAGCACAGAGGCAAGGAAGTTAAATTAAATTGTAAAAAGCAATTTGTAGCTAATTATATTTGTTGTGCTTTAGATGGTGCTGGTTTACTGGCCTAAGGAGAGGGGAGGTTTATTGCACAGCAACCCTCCCCCTTCCTAGATAAATCATCTTTCCTATAATAATTGAATATACTTTTTAGTACTGATTATTTTACAGCATTCTGTGTACTGATTAACCAACCCAAAACAGGCTGCAGGCTGTCAGAGACTTTATGGCTTGCTCCAGAGCTCATTGAAGTCAAAGGAATCTTTCCACTGAGTGCAATGGACTTTGGTTCAGGCCATTTATACTTAAGTCTTGATATCCTTTATTTAACAATGAGTACTTATAACTACTTATTTCAGTATAGACTCTCTTATGTTTCATCTTGTTCACATATGTCAGTGACTTCAGCAATCCTCTCTCCCCTCTGCTTGTGAAATATCATTTTATGGTTTGAATCCAGCCCAGATGGGTAGGGACAAATTGTATGAATAAATTTGCATGAACTTATTTGTAATTCTGTATTATTTTCTGAATAATTTTACTCCATAACTCTTGGACTGTGAATGATTCACATGCAGTTTGTTGTGGCTATTCAGTATTCCAAATTTGTTAGCATTTTTGGACCCTCACCAGCAGGATGCTTGATGTTGTTTGTCTCTGAATGGATGAGTAACTATTAGAAGCAGGTTTCTGGTGTGAATCCTCACATTTAGAGTTCAAACTTTGCTTTTGCTACTACTCACCAAAACCTCTCTGTTGATGAACATTTCTGGAAATAAATGAACAAATGTTTGCTATCATATTTCTTGAAAGCAAAGCCGATCAGGAATGGTCTGAAAGCTTTTTTGTTGAAAAATGCCAATTCATACAAATGGAAACTTTTTGTCAGAAAGGGTCAGTTTCAGCAAATTTCTCAACTCAAAAGCATTTGAGAAAAAAATTGTAATTATTGAAATAACCTGTTTTGACATTTTCAAAACTAAACATTTTGGTCTTCCAAGGGATGTTTACACTGCAATGTAAACCTGGGTTCTGACTCAGACTCAAGCCCTAACCCCCAGTCCATTCACACACAAATCTCTTGGACTTGAGCTCAGATTCAAAATTCTTGGACCTCGTGGGGTGGACGGTTCAAACCCAAGTCCCCAGGGATCAAGCCCTATCTTTTTGAAATGTGGATACGGCCATGCTAGACTTGAGCTCTAGAAGTCTGCCAATGCTATCCCACAATCCCATGGCCAGTGTTCTCTATCCCATGAATTGCCAACTGACTCACAAGAAATGGAGGCAACCCCCTTTGTTCAAGTACAGCATGGCATTTAGCCCTTCCATTTTATTGTGACTGCTGAGCTGCAAACAGAGTGAATCTTCTCCTGCATTTGCAATGGACACTGACCAGACCAATTTGTTTGCCAAGTGTGCTACTTCTGGTCATGGGAGCATAGCCAAATTTTGATGCATTTCTGGTGTGAGGCAAGCAAAAGATTTTATTTTAGTAAGAGTACCAGAAATGACTACTTCTACCAGCAAATAGTGAAGAAGATGGTAGTACTGGAAATTTACCTGACCAGTTACCAATGCAGGGAATGGATTACATTGCTCAAGATTGACTATCACAAAACCAGATACCAGAAATGCATCCCTGGGAACTCATCATCATGCTCAACTCCTGAGGACTTTGACAAGGTGCTGGGTAGTATGCCTATCACAGAGCCAACAGCGGTACACAATGAACTGGTTAGCAGGAATGGCACCCTGCTAACCCTAGAATCTAACATGGGAACTTATGAACGGCAGCTGTAGGTGCTGGATGAGGCTTTGCCACAAGAGCAGCTGCAGGACATCCTGGGGCTATACTTGGAGGAGCTTTTTAATGTCTCAGTGGAGGAGTGACCTGCTTTGGAACTAGCAGCAGAAACAGAAGAGACAGAAGTCATTCTAAAGTGGGGTAAGTTCCTAGCTTCATTTTTTTCTGTTTATTTCTATAGCTATGGGAGGGATTTCTGTTACATTAACCAATGCAAAAGCTATTACAAGCCCCGGGAAGCAGTGTGCATCCACTAATGGTGGATTGCAGAGCACTACCTTGGTGTCCCCAACCTCCAAACATGGAATTCAAAATGGAGACCAGGAAGTGCAAGCAGTGGAACAAGCCTCTGAAAACAAAGTTTTACTAGAAGAGCACAAATTTTTGCTAGGACTTGCTGGTTTGTTAAAAATAAGAAACTTATTTTGCCTTCCCTATAAGTACATGGCTTCTTATCAACCTAACAGTGTAATGAACCAAATGCAGAAGAAGAGATGTTCAAATATAGTCCATTTACAGCTGTATCCCATTTCAGTGGTCCATAGGTGATGAAATCATTTGTCCAAAATAGGTCTGGTGGTTTGCATGCAGTCTGGAAGCATGCTGGGGAGGTAGAAACTGGGATTCTGGTAATGTAACATGTGTTTGCACGCGGTCATAACAGGCTGCATTAGAAGTCAAGAGGAGATGTAGATGTGCTGTTCACTTCCTATAGATTTGTTTACTTTGGTAGCATAGAAAGATGGCTTCCCACCAGCAGCTTGAATAAAACCTCTCTTTGCCACTCAGGAACCACAAAGAATGGTTATGTCCTCCAAAATATGGAATGCCTGAAATGGTAAAGGAGGCTTATGCAGAACACCATGGCAATTGTCCAAAGCCAAACTGGTCTGCAATTTTTAGAAAACAGTAGATTTGTTAAAGGTTTTGGTGTTACTAGTGTTTTGATATGATGATGGCAGCTGGCATGCTGGCAATGGTTTAATATTGTGCTTTTCTAATATATGTCCCAAAATAAAGCTTTTTATTTTATTAAGAAATTGTATTACCATCACTGCATCACATCATACATATATTTCAAATAAATAAAGCTAAACACATGATAAGGGACAACTGAAATTGCATGAAACTATTATTTGTCAATACAGATATCTAAACCCACAGTTCTCAACCTCCCACCCTCCAACTCCCACCTTTATTGCATAAGCGGTCATTCATATGTACAATGCAGGTCAATCAACACCAGCCTCCTCTATCCCTCACCTAATGTACTATAAGCACTGCACAAGTACATTCATAAAGGTACTATTCTCCATCTTCCATTGGCCCATTCAAGTCCATGATGAGGAAGCACCAAGCATCCGTAATTTCTGTTGTCTAGGCACATCCAGCTCCAGTGGTAGTAGATGCACTTTCTGCTGAGTGTACTGTTCAAAAATCTGTCACAGTCATAGGTCCACTCATGGGGAAATGAACCGTTGTCTTCACAAAGACTGTAAAGAGCACAGCAAGCCACAGTAATCCAGATAGTATTGATGACACTGGAATCCAAACAAATCTGCATACAGCATCAGCAGGATTTCAATCTGCCGAACACACATTCAATCCAAATTCAACGCCTGCTGAGAGTATAATCAAACCTTCTGTTGCCAGGGCCTCTGCGATCAGGATATGGTTTCATAAGCCAAGGAAAAAGAGGACAAATGGAATCTCCAAGTATAACAATGGCAACAATATCTCCATTTATGACCATGTCATTTGGTGGGAATAGTGTCCCAGTCGGTCCTTGAATGTAGACTCCTGGTCGGCAGCAAACTCAGGCATCATGAACTTCTCCAGTGCAGCCCAAATAATTGGCATTCATAAATCAGGCTCTGTCATCCACAAAGACCTGCATAACAATGGAGTAGTATAATTACTGGTTTATGTACTCAAGTGCTCCTTGAAGAATACAAACTATGATCACATGAGTCCCATCAATGGTCCTGGCACAGTTTAGAAACCCCATTCTCTCAAAGCCAGTAATTTTGTTAGGAATATCTTATGTCAGACACCCTGAGGTAAACTGCACCCCTGACTGCCTCAGAAACGTCTGCAACCGGTAACTTTCCAACATCAAACTGGCTGGCAACAGATTTGTAGCAGTCTGTGGTGTCAGCTTCTAGACTGTTATAGCAACCCACTTCTGGTCTGACATGGCTGCCCTCATGTGTGTCTTGATGCTTGAGGATCAGGACAAACTACTCACAAAACTCCATAAATGTAGCTTTCTTCATGCCAAAGTTCTGGACCCACTGCTGGTTATCGCAGGTCTGCAGAATGGTTTGATCCCCCCAGTCTGTGCTTGCTGCCCTGCTCCAGAAGCGACAGTCTATGTAGAGGGCATCGCTGGCTATAACGAGTGTCATGAGCAGCATCAGGCAGCCTGAGTCTGCCATATCTGTGTCATCCTTCTCTTCCACCTTCTCCTCTGTCAGGTGCATTTGATGGGTCAGACAATGTTGCTGGAATGTCCATCAGTGTCTCATGGAAGTTCTTCCCATTCCCTTAAACAAAAGTGAAAGTACAAGTGAGAGTTTTTCATACGGTTACTCCTCCATGTTGCTCACTCTGGTTGCTGGGAGTGCATGATTTGGCAGGATCTGTTGACGGATTGGTCAAACTTCCTGTGATGCATGGGGGTGGACAGTCAAGTTTTCCCACACTGCATCAGGAACAAAGTGTTAGAGCAATCACCTTTCATGAGGCTAGGCAGTGTGGGATATGGTTGGTTGGACTGAGGCCTGCAGAATGCGGCGTACATGTGAGAGACCCAGATTGTGGTCCAGGATCAAAAATTCTCCATCAAAGGTCCCACTCAAGCCCTGAGTTTTCAAAACCCAAGGTTTCCAGTCTTGAGTCTCGCTAACCCTGGGCTTACATTGCAGGGTAGACATACCCCCGGTGTGGAATGACTATTTCAATTTTAAGCTGGTGACAGGGTAGTGCTTTCTCTAATTTTGCAGGTTAAATTAGACCTTCAATATATGATTATATAGAGTTTCAGATTAGAAAAAGAGTAAAGAGAAAAAATATATATATATATATATATATATATATATATAGATATATATATATATATATATATATTTTCTCTTTACTCTTTTTCTAATCTGAAACTATATATATATGGGACAATGTACAGACATTTATATTTATATGCATCTCCCACATTCTTTAATGACTGTACTGATGATCTTGACATCTCAATGTTTTTTGTACTAGGTTGTCCAGTCTGGTCTGCTCTGATTTCTTGTCCCTGTTGAAAAAAAATATCCCAAATCCTTTATGAAGACTGATAACATCTGTTGTGTTTGGATTATATGAAGAGACATTAATGGATTTAAAAAACCATGAGGATTAGAAAGAAAAGAAAAAATCAGCATGAATTTCACTGTTTATATAAACAGTGGTGTGACAAATATAAAAGTAACAGCATCAGTAACACATCTGTTTAATGGGCTAATGCAAACTGTGAGTTTGTTGGGAGGGTGGGTGGCAATTTAAGCTATTTTTCAACATCTCCAGATGTGTCTCAGGCTTGATTCAGCTGAGGTGAAATACTCCAGCTCTTTCTTTTGGGAGAATAAAACCATTATGTGTGATCTTTTCAGGTATGTAAGACAGTAGAAGGCAGCTATTCAGATTTATTAATTGTGATACTTGGCTTCACTTTTCTAGAAGCATGTTTTGAATTTGTAATATTATTAAGCGCTGATAATTTCTGATGGCATAAACTTCTTTAGAAATAAAACAGTGGTTCAAATGCCATGTTCAAATGAAGAAGACTTAGGATACTACATTATAATATCAAAAGACAACAGTTCATGTGTTTTCTTACAAAGGAAGGGAATACAAACTGAGCAACCATGTTAAGTCAAATAAAATAGGTAATAGGTGCATGTTAGTGTCCTAACGCAGTATAAAATAGAAATTGTTTAATGACATTGTAAGCCCAACACTCTATAAGTGCCCTTTATGCCCTCCTACTATTGGAATGTGTGTTTGTAGCAAGAGCAGAAAGTAATCTATCAAAAGCTCTGGTTTTTAATCCCAGCTCTACCATTAATTTCCTGTGTGATGTTAGACAAGTCCCCTAGCCCTTTTGTGTCTACCTGTAAAAACAGAGATATATTTACCTACAGCATCTCAGCTCATGAGGATCATCTGATATTTGCAACGTGCTTATAGATCCTCAGTTGAATGACATTTTATAATTGTTAAAAATATTCTGAAAGTGAAGAGAGGTGGGCCTGAGTCAGAACATGTACATGGCTATTTTTAGCACCATAGGTGAGCCTACAAGCCCCAGTCTGTAGACTCACTCTGAGACACACTGCTGCAAGGTGTTTTTTGCCATATAGATTTATCCTTAGGCACCCAGGAGTGCTTAGATGGTTAGGCGACACCTGATCAGGGGTCCTGAGGCTGTAATTTTTGGATGTAAGTGCCTAAAGTGGCAGTTTGATGTCTAAATCCCATTGTGGATCTACCCCAAATTGACATAAAATTTTGGTCCCAATCTTAAAAAAACTTCCTGGGAGTGATAGAGTGGTCTCATCTCCGGTGGGAGCCAGTCAGCTTCTCAGGTTTGAGCTCTATGGGATTGTGCCTTCTTTCATTGAAAGGCCATGGCAAAATTCTCATTGCATTCAATGGCAGCAGGACTGAGTATTCTGCACTTCTTATTACACTGTCAGGTTGCACATAACAGCAGAAAGCATTGTGGTTCATTTTAAGAGTATGGCCCAGTAGAGAGGTCGCTGGATTAAGACTCACTGCTCAGCTTTTGACCTGTTGTGTGACATTAGACAAGTTACTTTACCTCTTAATGACTTTGTTTTCCCTCTCATCCTCTCTCTGTCTTGTCTGTTTAGATGTCTCTTGAGGTCAGGGACTGTCTTCTACTATGTGTACACACAGAACTTAGTTGACCAAAGCCCTGATCTTGGTTAGGGCATCTAGGCACTACCATAAAACAAATAAATAGTGAAAGCAATAGCGATGATCACAGTGATTACAGTTTATAATCCCCTTTTCTTGAATAAATGTTGCCAGCATCAATACAAAGTAACAAAATCATTAGAGTAGCAATAGAAGTGAACAAGTTTGAAAAGATATATATTTAATGTATTTAATTTAATAATGCTTGAACAAAATAATAAAACCAGACACAAACAGGTTGATTGAATTCTGGTCTCTTGGAAATATAAACAGTAGAAGATTTCTGACAACATGCTGGAGGATTATTGGCAATTGTTAAATGCTATGAATCCTGTTAAATGTTGGCAGTCATCTGAACTTTTACCCAGCATCAGCTGCAGAGAGCATTAACAACACATTTTATTCAATCCAAATCTAAACAGGAATTAGCATTTAAGGAAGTTCATCTCTTCCTATGTCATTTGGGGATGATAGTATAGAATGGTATGCTAGAGAGTTTACTACGTTTATATATCCTGATATTAACATGCTAGTCTGGTCATACAGCTGTAACCTGATGTTCCATTGGAAGGAAATAACTGTGAATGTATAAACAAGATTTAACAGCAGTGAAAGGTGTTGAATTTTTTTAAAAAGTGAAATTCAGAGTTTAAAAGGAAAATGTTTTAAAAATACCCTTGTTTACACATGGCATGATCCTGTTCTCATTGAAATCAATGGAAAATTTCCCATTTAGGTTTGTGAAAGCAGGATCAGGCCCACAGGGCCTCTACCGATTATATTTTATATGGAAACCATCACAGCTGTTGTGCTGTGACCACGGCCTATCAACCAGTATTCTCTCCTTGTTTTCCTATGCTCTCCTATCTGTCTGTAGCTATCAATTGTCTCTTGTTTTATCCTTAGAATTCAAGCTCCTCGTATGTTTGTTCAGCAGCTAGCACCTCATCCATCACTGGAGTTGCTGCTAGTCACTGTAATGGTAATACAAATAATAAACAACAATAACATGGAACTCCAGAAGACCATTTATGACAGAGTCACTTTTTGGAGTAAAATTGCACTTTGAGAGTTATCCCTCAGCAGCACATGGTTACAGATTTTCACAACAGCGCTGAGAAAAACACAACATAAAAAGTACCTTTTTAAGTGAAATAGAACTTCTCATATGCAGAAAAGTTAGCAAAATATTGGTGACTGGATTTGCTCTACACATTGTGCCACATTCTGCCAATGTTGTGAGATATCATGACAGAAATGGAGGAGCCAAACTCAAAAAGGCTCTTAGTCAATAAGTTTTCTAGGATTGGTAGGTAGATAGATCTTTAGTAATGTGGGGGAACATGACTCTGAATTGCATGGGTTTATAATCTGATTTATTTATTTATTAATTCAAGCTAGTGAAATATGTTCAGACGAATAAGGCTATACACAGCTTACAGAGAATGTGATATGTAATCAAAACAAAAGCAACGGCAATTTTCAGGCCCAATCAAGGTAGGTGCTAAGTACCTTTAATTTCAGTTGAAATTCATGAGAGTTAATGGTTCATAGGTATCTTGTAGGATCAGACTCCTAAGTTACAAAGGCAACAGCATCATGCAAAATAATTCATTCAGTGGATATATTTCTGTGGTATCTTCAGCTGAGCACAGTAATAGCTTGTTGGTGTGGTTACTGTACCAAAAGTTCAATTACATCAAAAGTAGTTCTGGTCCTTAATATGTTGAAGGTTTAATTATATTAAATATATAACTTCTCATCTGAAGAAGCCAATGAAGAGTGGTTCACTGTTGTGATTCTAAAGAAGAATGAAATATTGCAAATCTTTTTCTCATGCAAATACCTCTTTCACACAGCAATAAGCCTACTGATCACTCCCTTTGACTTCAAAGACTTATTACTGGATTATGAGTTTGCAGGATTGAGTTGCCCATAAAAGGCAAATTTAAAAAAAGGGCCAATTTCAGCACCTGGCCCTGTTTATATTAGGAAAGTTTTTTGGGGGGAATCATAGAATCATAGACTTTAAAGTTAGAAGGGACCATTATGGTCATCTAGTCTGACCTTCTGCACAACGCAGGCCACAGAATCTCACCCACTCACTCCTGCATCAACCCCCTAACCTATGTCTGAGCTGAAGTCCTGAAGTCCTCAAATCATATTTCAAAGACTTCAAGGTGCAGAGAATCCTCCAGCAACTGACCCATGCCCCATGATGCAGAGGAAGGCGAACCCCCCCCCCAGGGCTTCTGCCAATCTGCCCGGGAGGAAAATTCCTTCCTGACCCCAAATACAGTGATCAGATAAATGCTGAGCATCTGGGCAAGACTCACCAGCCAGACATCCAGGAAAAAATTGGTATTGACCTTAAATAATTCCTCTCCCTCCGTGGTATTTATCCCTCTGATATATTTATAGAGAGCAATCATATCCCCTCAGTCTTCTTTTGGTTAGGCTAAACAAGCCAAGCTCTTGGAGTCTCCTTTCATAAAACAGATTTTCCATTCCTTGGATCATCCTAGTAGCCCTTCTCTGTACCTGTTCCAGTTTGAATTCATCCTTCTTAAACATGGGAGACAAGAACTTCACACAGTATTCCAGATGAGGTCTCACCAGTGCCTTGTATAATGGTACTAACACCTCTTTATCTCTACTGGAAATACCTCGCCTGATGCATCCCAAGACCGCAGTAGCTTTTTTCTTGGCCATATCACATTGGCAGCTCAGTCATCCCATGATCAACCAATACTCCAAGGTCCTTCTCCTCCTCTGTTACTTCCAACTGATGTGTCCCCAGCTCATAACAAAAAATCTTGTTATTAATCCCTAAATGCATGACCTTGCACTTTTCACTGTTAAATTTCATCTTATTACTATTACTTCAGTATACAAGGTCATCTAGATCATCCTGTCTGATATCCCAGTCCTTCTCTGTATTGGCAATATCTCCCAGCTTTGTGTCATCCTCAAACTTTATTAGCACATTCCCACTTTTTGTGCTAAGGTCAGTAATAAAAAGATTAAATAAGATTGGTCCTCAAACCGATCCCTGAGGAACTCCACTAATAATCTCCCTCCAGACTGACAGTTCACCTTTCAGTATGACCCATTGTAGTTTCCCTTTTAACCAGTTCCCTATCCACCTTTCAGTTTTCACATTGATCCTCATCTTTTACAATTTAGCTAATAATTCAGCATTTGGAACCATATCAAATGCCTTCCTGAAATTGAGGTAAATTAGATCCACTGCATTTCCTTTGTCTAAGAAATCTGTTACCTTCTCAAAGAAAGAGATCAGGTTGGTTTGGCATGATCTACCTTTTGTAAAACCATGTTGTATTTTCTCTCAATTACCATTGACCTCAATGTTGTTAACTACTTTCTCCTTCAAAACTTTTTCCAAGACCTCGCATACTACAGATGTCAAACTAAAAGGCCAGTAGTTACCCGGATCACTTTTTTCCCCTTTCTTAAAAATAAGAATGATGTCAGCAATTCTCCAGTCATACAGTATAAACCCTGAGTTTACAGATTCAATTAAAAATTCTTGCTAATGGACTTGCAATTTCATGTGCCAGTTCCTTTAATATTTTTGAATGAATATTATCTGGCCCCCCGATTTAGTCCCATTAAGCGATTTGAGTTTGACTTCTCTCTCAGATGTGGTAATATCTATCTCCATATCCTCATTCCCATTTGTCATCCCTCCATTATCCCTAAGATCCTCATTAGCTTCATTAAAGACTGAGGCAAAGTATTTGTTTAGATATTGGGCCATGTCTAGATTATGCTTAACCTCCACTCCAGCTTCAGTGTTTAGTGGTCCCACTTCTTCTTTCTTTGTTTTCTTCTTATTTATATGGCCATAGAACCTTTTACTATTGGTTTTAATTCCCTTTGCAAGGTCCAACTCTACATGGCTTCAGGCCTTTCTCACTTTTTCCCTACGTGTTCTGACCTCAATATGGTAGCTTTCTTTGCTGATCACTCCCATCTTCCACTCCTTCTAGGCTTTCTGCTTTTTCTTAATCATCTCTCTGAGATGCTTGTTCATCCAGCTTGGTCTACAATTCCTGCCTATGATTTTTTCCCCCTTTCTTGGGATGCAGGCTTCTGATAGTTTCTGCAGCTTTGACTTGAAGTAATTCCAGGCCTCCTCCGCCTTTAGATCCACAAGTTCTTCAGTCCAATCCACTTCCCTAACTAATGTCCTTAATTTTTTTTTAAAGTTAGCCCTTTTGAAATAAAAAACACTAGTCACAGATCTACTTTTGTTTATCCTTCCATTTAGTTTGAACTGAATTAGCTCACGATCGCTTGAACCAAGGTTGTCCTCTACAACCATTTCTTCTATGAGGTCCTCACTACTCACCAAAACCAAATCTAAAATAGAATATCCTCTTTTTGGTTTGCAAATACTTGGTGAAGGAATCGATCAGCTATTGCATCCAGGAAAATCTGAGCCCTATTACTACTAGCACTTGTCCTCCAGTCTATATCTGGGAAGTTGAAGTCTCCCATGATCACAAATTCTCATTAGTATTTACGTCATTAAAACATTAAAGAGGTCTCTATCCATATCCAAATCAGATCCCGGTGGTCTATAGCACACCCCAAGCACTTTCCCAGGGGAAGCTCTAGTAGCTTTCTTCCTCAGTGTGATTTTTGCACAGACAGACTCTGTCTTATCCATTCCATCCCTTCTTATTCCTTTACAGTCTCTCTCACCATTGATATACTCCACCACCTTTGCCTTTATTTCAGTCTTTCCTAAACAGCACATACCCATCAATACCTGTACTCCAGTCACGACTACTATTCCACCATGTTTCTGTTATCCCCATAAAAAACTGGTTTCACTTCCTGCACCGGTAACTGCAGTTCCTCCATTTTGTTACCTAGGCTCCTCGCATTGGTGTACAAACATCTGAATTTTTGCTGTTTGGCTTCGCTCACATTCTTTACCCGATTAGGCCCACACATTCTACTATTAGACTACTACCCTTCCTCCTTACTTCCATTCTCCTACCCATAGCTGTATCCTTTCTTATTTTGTTTTCTTCCCTCTCAATGTTAAACTCCAGCGTGCAGATTACCTGGACATCTCCCAACCATCTGCCCCCAATTCCTAGTTTAAAGCTCTCTTAATCAGTTGTGACAGCCTCTATCCTAGAAGTCTATTTCCCTCCCTACTCAGGTGAAGTCCATCCTAAGAGAACAGTCCTCTGTCCATGAATGCCTCCCAGTGACCATACAACGCAAAGCCCTCTTTAGAGCACCACTGCCTGAGCCATCTGTTGATCATCATAATTGTGTCACATCTTTGTTTCCCTTCTCTAGGAACAGGCAGAATCCCACTGAAGATCACTTGATCCTCAATTTCCTTAAGCATCTTCCTCAGCCTGGCATAGTTTCCCTTGATACTTTCCAGCAAGAATCTAGCTGTATAATTTCTTCCTACATGAAAGACAATAAATGGATTCTTTCCCGCTCCCCTTAGAATCCTCTTCAGCCTCAGGTCCACATCCCGTATCTTGGCACCCGGCAGACAGCCACTCTTCTGTTCTCTGGATCAGCTCTGTATACAGGTCTGTCTATTCTTCTCAGTAAGGTGTCCTCAATCATGTAGACCTGCCTTTTCCTGGTGGTTGTGCGATTCTCCCGTCTATCCCCAGTTCCCTCTGGCTGCAAGACCTCTTGATTCATATTCTCCCTTGCAATCCTCTACAACCCATTCTGTATTCTCTTGGGGCTCATATTTGGTGTTGTTATCTCCAGTGACTTTTCCCCTCTTCCTATAGGACTAGCTGCTCTTCCCTTCTTCATTGCCTTCTCACCTTCAGCAACCACCTGCTGTGCCCCTTCTTCATTTTCCAGCTCTTCAAACCTGTTCCTGAGCTCTATTTCTCCTTCATTGGCCCGTCTTTTCCTCTGCCTGGTTCTCTTAGTCATATGCTTCCACTGTCCACTTTCCTCACCGAGCAATCTCCCATCAGAGTTCTTTGCTTCCATCTGCAATTCTGAGCTTTTCCCTTCAGCCTCCTCATGTCTTTGCTCCATCACCTGCTCAAACCTTCTTCTATACTGAATCAGAGTTTCCATCTGTATCTCCAGTCCTGGGGATCTTTTCTTCCATCAGCTCTATCAGGTGGCACTTCATGCAGACTAAACTCTTTTAAGGTACCCCCTTCAGGATCATGTACAGGCCGCAGCTTCCACATTGTCATCCTCATTGTGTCTTCCACTGCTTGGATCACTATCACTGCTTCCTTTGTATCTCTCATAGCCTTCCCAGCTAAATCCTGTAAGTCCAGGAAACACAAACCAAACCATAAAACACTACCACCCCAGCAAAAAAAACCCCCAACAAGAATCAGAACACTGCCAGAACACCACAAACTCCCTTCACTAGCCTATCTGTTCCTCTGCCTGCCTCTCTTAGTCTTCCCCCAAACACTCCTTGCAAACTCCCACTCAAACTCCCTTGTTTACAACTTTGTTTGCTGGCTCCTGTGCCACTGCAGCTAGTAATAACAGTGGATTTCTAGGATCTTGGATGCACTAGTACTTTCAAAGTGGCTAACCGTGATGAAGCTGAACTGGTAGTAGCAATGGGGGGGATTTTTGGACAAGTCTTAGTGTAGACACAGACTTATGGCATGCATGGATTGAAAAAATGTGTTTTAAATATGAGAGTTAATACATTTTAACTAACATGATCTTAAGAAGGACTTTGAACATTATGCTAACAGGTCAATTTGTGTTCAACTTGGGAATTAGCTAGTCAACGTCCATCTGAAAGCAAGTAGACTCAATTTTCAGCAGATGTATATCAGCATAGCTTATGCAGCTATACCAGTGTACACCAGCTGAGAATCTGGACTAACATTATAAAACTAGTCAAGGCGGGCCCTTCATGTAAGAAGATGCAACCCCACTGAAATCAGTTGTGATGTGGCCACTTACATCCAGGCTGAATTTGACCCAAGATTTATCACTATCTAGCTAGAAGTATATTACAGTGAGTCAGTGTGTGTATGCATACACACAAATATGTAAAAATATCACTTGTTTGTCCTGTTATTCGGAAGTATATCAACTGCAAGATAATTAAATAGATCTGTATAAAATATCCGCTTCTGATTTGTTCTTAAAATAGAGCTTATGAATGGAAGAAGTTGTTCACTGCAGTTACATGGTCCTTTCTAAATGCAAATAATTATAGGCTAGGCTAAATGGAAACACAACAAGCCTTCATCTTTCTGCAAATGAGCTACCTGGAATAATTTGTTCTTTATATCTTACTTGACAATTGTCAACAAAGACAGCAATAGCGTTAATTGCCTTATCATGCTTGCTTACTCCTGCTGGAAGATTTTACATCCTATTAGAGAGTCCACAAGTCTTGGCATGGATTTCGGGGTTTATTTACATGAGATTATGAAAATTTGGAAACTGGTTGTCAGAAAAATGAATGTTCAAGTTACCACATTTTATCTTGTTAAACAGGCTTGCTGTTACTTCTGATTCACTGTGGGCTAGGCTGAAGATAAAAAGAAACATTTTAATTACTGTTTGAATTTACACCACATCCTTCTTGAAGTGCACCACAAAAAATTAGTAGCTTGCTTAAATGTCAATGTGGAATTCTTGAATTACATTATATATTTAGTAATATTTTTAAACACAACAACAGACAATACCAAATTATTAATGTCCTACTCCATCACTTTCTGGATGAAATCTCGCTCAAGCCCTGCAGATTCAGCTAGAAGTACCAGTAGCTTTCCTATAACGATATTTATCTTCATCTGTTAAGACTAGCGGTGGTTTTTGTGCCTGTTTCTGCTATCACTGCATTCAGTACAAACTTCTCAGTGATTTCTTTTGTGCAGCATGATGTCTTAATATCTAAGCATTATACTGGAATCTGGAAAAATCACTAACACTTTCACTTTAAATTATTTTATTGAGCCATAAAAGTCTCTTTCTTCTGTAACTTTAGCTATTTTGAAAAAAATACGTTTAAAACAATAATTAACCTGTAATTTTATTTTTCATATATGAAGCCTAGAGCAACATTGAGATAGGAATAATAGGGGACGCATCTTTTTATCTGCTCCCCATCTGGAGGTTCAGTTGTGTGTGGCATGCTGAAGTGAGAGGGGACCCTCCGCCGAATTGCCGCTGAATACCTGAAAGTGCTTCCCTGTTTCGGAGTTGCCGCCCCAAGCATCTGCTTGATAAGCTGGTGCCTGGAGCCGGCCCTGCTGATTTTATAGGGACAGTCCTGATATTTGGGGCTCTTTCTTATATAAGCTTCTATTACCTCCCACCCCCATCCCAATTTTTCACACTTGCTAGCTGGTCAGCCTAACTGCATACTCTACCATTAGTATCACTAACATTTAGGTCATGATTATAACAATTAAACTATGGGTCTGAAGCTCTTTCCTCAGATATTATTAATGTTGAAGTCAGTGACATTAAACCAGTGAAGAATTTGGTCTATTAAGCTTTATTATATAACTGCTGCAAAGTTATACACAACTCACAAAAAATAAAAGATGTGTGTTTGAGCGGCTTACAGATTTCTGAAATACAGAAGACAATTTAGTTTTATTGACTGTCCATCAATGGGAAGGGGAGGAGAAATAGTATGATGTCCCAGGACTTGTTTTAGCAGTAGGCCTGGGAGGCAGTGGTGAGTGGGCCTGACTGGAAAACAAAACTTTCATTTAATGAAAAAATTCAAGGGTTTGAAATTTGTTTTGTTCCACACTGGAACAAAACTAATATGTTTGAATGTTTTCACAAAAACAAGAGACAAATCAACCTTCCAGAATTGCCACTAGCCCCAGAGTTAGCTTCAAGTCCCTAGCCTGAACCAGGCAGAGCAGGGACTTCAAGTTGGTGAGTGCCCTGGACTATTGGCTAATCAAGGGGCTCTTTTCTTCCCCAGAAGATCTATCCTGGACCCGAGAAACCATATGGAGGAAAGTTTCGTCAAAACAGATACGTTTTCACAAAAAGTTTCAGTTTCAACAAATCAGCATTTTCTGAGGAGAAACATTTCAAGAGTTCAACAAGAAAAAGTAAGTGTTTAGATATGTCTGAGAGAAGATAACATTGATAATGTAAATGTATGCCTAAGCACATATATTGCAGTCATTACTGTAGTATCTAAAACCTATTAATTCACCAGGGGACTTAGTGTACACTCTAATTGTGAAACCCAAGAGAAAAGTCTCTGCTGGTGTAAATGCATGCAGCTGCACTGATGTCATTGGTATTGAGCCTATTTACAACAGCAGATAATTTGCTTCCCCACCCCGCACCTCCTCATAGTGATAAGATCTTATGAAGCAAATGAAGTAGCCCAGCAAGCAACTTCTCTCTGCGGCCTGCCGCTTCCTGCAGCTCCCATTGGCTGGGAACAGCAAACCGCGGCCTCTGGGAGCTGAGAAGGGCCATGCCTGTGGACCGTCAACATCAGCAAAATGTCTCATGGCCTCCAATCAGATTACTCTGATGGGCCACATGAGGCCCGCGGGATGCAGGCTGCCCACCACTGGCCTAAGGCCTTCAGAATTCCCTCAGGTAAGGATTTGTTGCTGGCATTTTCTCTGTAAACTTTTTTTTTTTTAAAAGGTATCCTTCTTTTACCGTCTTAAAATTCTGCTGATGTAAGTGTTATTCTGCTGATGTAAGTGATGTAAGTGCACATATTAAAGGCTGACAACACATATAACTTTATAGTATTTTTCAACTTCAAAACATTTTACTAGTATTAATGCTCACCACATCCTAACGGCTAGTTAAGCAACTATTATAATCCCAAACTGAAACAGGGTGGTTAAGTAATTTGTCCAAAAGCACAGAGTAATTTTCAGAATTAGAAGTGGTTGAAAAATTGAAATTTTATCCTGCAGGAAATTCTGATATTTCAAAATTTGTTTTTGTCTCAAATTGGAACCAAAAATAAAAATAAAAAATCAAAGTATCAAAACGTTTAGCATAATGCAGAAGTTCAGCAAAAATTATATTCTGAATTATAGATGTTTTGTTTTGATATCTTTAATCAAAATGAAATGTTTTGACATTCCAGAAATCAAATAGTTTCATTTCAGGTCAGTTCAGCATTGATCTGTATTTCCCCTGACTTGCACAGTTCCTCATGGGAGTTGTAACTCAGGTGTCTCATGACTCCATTCTCCTGTATGAGCTGAGCTTCCTAGTTGAACTCCATCTCCCATGATCATTGTGGTCACACAATTCCTGTGATGCACTATGGTGGTTTGACCAGAAAAGAGATTATTTTAGAGTTTTATACTGCTTTCCATCACCACAGCATCTGAATGTCTTCCATGTCAAATCAATAGCAATTTTTAAGTCTTTAGTGCAGTTCATGATGTCTCTGCCTCTTTTCCCTTTTTGGAGTCAATACTCTGCTTGAAGTAGGGTTGTGTTTTGCTTTGTTTATTTTAAGATTTTATTAATTTCATTTTTGGGGGGTTGGCATGGGTTGAATGGTATAAGGGGATGTCAGTGTTTTGAATATCATTCATATGATGGAAAGGCCTTTTCAGATAGAAAGATTCTGCAATGTTTCCTAAAGATGGTCAGAATGTGGATTCACCTGATCTCTTCTGGAACTTCGTTCCATAGCAAAGATCATCACCTTGATAAACAACACTTTGTCCCCAGTACTCACATGCTTTCTCCTGGGCTTTTGACCTACAATGACCCAGAGGACTATAACTAGCGTATTGGCTCATAGATTTAAATTTCATCTTTGGTGTGACCCGTTAATTGCTTTGAACATTAGAACCAAGGCCTTAAACCTGGTATTGGAAGCTGACTGGGGGCCAGTGGAAGGACTTGAGCATAGGCCTTATATTTGTGAATGTTTTTGAATGTTATAATTCTTGATGTCTGATTTGTGTCCATTTATTCTTTTGGGTAGAGACTGTCCGGTTTGGCCAATGTACATGGCAGAGGGGCATTGTTGGAACATCCTACTAATACATTCCAGAACAATGTTTACTTTTTTGGAAACAGCATTACACTATTGACTCATATTTAGCTTGTGGTCCACTATGACCCCCAGATCCCTTTACTCAATACTCTTTCCTAGGCAGTTATTTCCCATTTTGTGTGTGTGTAACTGATTGTTCCTTCCTAAATGGAGTACTTTGCATTTATCCTTATTGAATTTCATTCTATTTACTTCAGACCATTTCTCCAGTTTTTCCAGATAATTTTGAATTATAAATTATAATTATAAAAGCACTTGCAACCCGACTCAACTTGGTATCATCCACAGACTTTATAAGTGTACTCTCTATGCCATTATCCAAATAATTGAGAAAGATATTGAACAGAACCAGACTCAGAACTGATCCCTGGGGGACCCCACTCATTATGTCCTTCCAGCATGATTGTGATCCACTGATAATTACTCTCTGGAAATGTTTTTGCAACCAGTTTTCCCACCCACCTTATAGTAGCTCCATCTAAGCTGCATTTCCCTAGTTTGTTTATGAGACAGTCATGGGAGAGAGTATCAAAAGCTTTACTAAAATCAAGATATACCATGTCTACCACTTCCATCCTATCCACAAGGCTTGTTACTCTGTCAAATAAAGCTATCAGGTTGGTTTGACACGATTTGTTTTTGACAAATCCATGCTGACTGTTACTTATCACCTTATTATCTTCTAGATGTTTGAAAATTGATTGCTTAATTATTTTCTCCACTATCTTTCTGGGTATAGAAGTTAAGCTGATTGGTCTGTAATTCCCTGGGTTGTCCTTATTTCCCTTTTTATAGATGGGCACTATATTTGCCCTTTTCCAGTCTTCTAGAATCTCTCCCATCTTCCATAACTTTTCAAGAATAATCACTGATGGCTCAGATATCTCCTCAGTCAGCTCTTTGAGCATTCTAGGATGCATTTCATCAGCCCCTGGTGACTTGAAGACATCTAATTTGTCCAATGAATTTTTAACTTGTTCTTTCCCTTTTTTACCCTCTGCTGATCCTACCTCATTTTGACTAGCATTCATTATGTTAGATGTCCAATCATCACCAACCTTCTTGGTGAAAACTGAAACAAAGAAATCATTAAGCACCTCTGCCATTTCCACATTTTCTGTTATTATTCCCCCCACCCCTACTGAGTAATGGGCCTACCCTGTCCTTGGTCTTCCTCTCTGTCAGCAACAGCAGATGGTCCAATAAAATCAAGGTAAAGGTCAATACCTACAAGTACAATTTTTAGTAAGAAAAATACGGTCAGCTAAAAGCAGGGGCGGCTCTAGCTTTTTTTGCCACTCCAAGCATGGCAGTCAGACAGCCTTTGGTGGCTTGCCTGTGCAAGGTCTGCCGGTCCCACAGCTTCGGCATAGGCTGCCTGACTGCTGCCCTCGCAGGGACAGGCAGGGCGCCCCCCACGGCTTGCCACCCCAGGCATGCGCTGGTGTTAGCTAAAAGGTCTGCTGACTTGTCCCTCCACTGGTTTAACTGCTAGTGTAGAGGGGACAGTTTGACTAGTACCATTTCAAGACTATATTCCATTCAATCTACTTTCTATAAGTGTTTGAAAAATGGTCATGTCTCCTTTATTCTAGCAGTTAAACCAATGTTAACACCAACTGAGGGAAGACTGTGGATGATGCTACTACTGACAGCTATTATTTAGATTGAACTAGTGGAATAGTAACTTCTGAAGGGAGGTGGAGCAAAATGGTATCTGAACAGCACCACTACATTGCATTGGTGATGATTAAAAAGTAGTAATTTCTGTGAATGTTCTTAATGCTGGAACACACTTGTAATTTCATTGCATTCACTAATAGAAAATTGGTAATGTTGAAGTTACGTTAAGGGAAAAAATGAAAATGACACCACAGACTGCTGCTACACAGGTGATAATGAGAAATTCCTTAGACCTCAGATATTTAGTCAACTACAACACCAGACAAACTGAACAATTCCCTAATTATTCAAGCAATTCATTACTATTATCTTTCTCCAGCTAAAGCTACCAGCTTAGGAAAGAAACATATAATTAGCAACTCATGAACCCAAGGACATTCAGCAAGTCTAAATAAACAGATTATAAGGAGCGTTATTCTCACTATCCTAATAAATAACTTCTTTTGTAGGAGTAATGACCAATCATTTGTAAATGACAATCCCACAATTATCTTTTCCTATTCAGATGTAGGCACAAACAAATGACTTAATAAAAGCAAATATGTGGACTATAGTAATCTTAGGAGTGCTTTTGTTTTCAGGAAGAGATGTTAATGAGGGTAAACAAGGAAAATCAGCAGAAAACAAGTGCCATGTATCAGGTTTAAGGAAGTTAGTAGAGCAGGAAAAGGCATTTTTATCTGGATTACTTGCTTGTTTCTTTAAAGATGTTTCAGGGTTGTAGTTGTTTTGGGGAGGGGAAGGGAGAGGAGGGAGTTGGTTAATTTTTCTTCCAGTGGAAAATACAAAGTATTTGGTATATTCAGTGTGTTCTTTGATCTATAAGACCCTTGGCATGATCACACAAAACAGGTTATTTAACCTGCCTCAATATTTACTACAAACATCTAGCATCGGAGACTGTTGTGCAACAGGTATGTTTAGCTCTGCCTAGTCCTCACACAGCCCTGAATTCAGCCCTATTAGGGTATACTGGCTCAGGGGCAACTCTAGGCATTTTGCCGCCCCAAGCATGGCAAGCAGGCTGCCTTCGGCGGCTTGCGTGTGGGAGGTCCCCGGTCCCGCGAATTCGGCGGCAACCTGCAGGAGGTCCGCCGAAGTAGCGGGACCAGCAGACCCTCGGCAGGCATGC
Organism: Gopherus evgoodei; assembly: GCF_007399415.2. Lineage (NCBI taxonomy): Eukaryota > Metazoa > Chordata > Testudines > Testudinidae > Gopherus > Gopherus evgoodei. The sequence goes on along the minus strand of NC_044323.1, from coordinate 26,069,619 downwards.
TGCTGAAGGCAGTCTGCCTGCCGCCCTTGCGGCGACTGGCAGAGCGCCCCACACAGCTTGCTGCCCCAAGGATGTGCTTGGCATGCTGGGGCCTGGAGCCGCCCCTGCACCGGCTGCAAGGTAAGGCCAGAGTCCAGGGCCATCCCTAGCCATTTGGGTGCCCTATGCAGCCCCCCTGCAGGAGACTGTATGGGGCCCCAGGCCTCCCTGTCACCCTTGCTCCCAGGAGCTGGGAGGCAGAAGCTGTGGGGAGCCGCTTTTGGGGGCTCCACAGGCCCAGAGTGGCCCAGGGGATTAGCTGGGGGCTGGGAGCAGCCCTCTCCACTTCCCTCGCCCCAGCCCCAGCTGTGTCGCTCGGGATAAGGGGCTGGGGGGGGGGGGGGAGAGGAAGGGAGGGAAGGGAAGGGAAGGGATTCCCCTCTCCTCCTCCTCACTGGTAGCTGCGGGAAGTGGAGGAGCCTGCCCGCTCTCCGCTCTACTCTGCCAGCTCCCAGCCGTAGTGCTCTGCTTCCCACCGCCGGTGACAGCCGGGGGTGGTCCTTTCCCCGCACTCACTGGTGGCAGGAAGCGGAGCGCCGCGGCTGGCAGCTGGTGGAGTAGAGCGGGTTGGGGCCAGGTGGCTCCACTTCCCGCCACTGCCAGTGAGTGCAGGGTCACTGGGGGAAGAGGTGGAATGGGGGCGGGCCAGGGGCAGAGCGGGGGGAGAGGGTAAGAGGCAGGGCGGAGGGAGTTGTCCAGGATTCCACACATCCCCCTAGGGAGAGCCTCGGCCCTGACCCTTGCAATGGGCACAGCCCGTGGGGGGGCAGGGGCAGGCCAAGGGATAGGGCTGGTTCCCCAAATTTCATGGTGCCCTATGCAGCTGTGTATGCCTAGGGACGGCCCTGCCAGAGTCCCTACAATCAGCCATCCCTCTTCTTGGGCAGATATTGCAGCCAGTTGTCCCACTCTTGTGCTCCCTAAATTATGGCTGTGTCCTCTCCACCAGTGATATAGCTACCATAGCACAGCATAGCATATGAACACTGAAAGCCCAGTAATGGCCACTTCAGCACTGGTCCACTGGGAGAGAGGACATATACAGAGAGAGAGAGAGAGAGAGAGAGATGCCAACTCTGGAGACTCCAAGTTGGAATGTATACAGTGCTCCATCTTGTTTTCAATGGCGCTCACACCAAGAAAGAACACTGCATATGGAGTTCTGTAGTTTCTGTGGCCCACACTGGTGTGAGGTGGTTGCAATTTGTTTCATTGTACTACATGAACTGAGTGTGACCTTCAGGATCCTGATGACAAGGAACCAGTGATGTGCTGAGCTGGGCAAAGTTTTGGCAAACCCAGCTCTAAACAAATTTTATCATCTGATTCAGAAATTAAAACCTTCTTTACAATCCTTTATATTAATACCTACTTGTTATATAGCATTTTGCCTCAGTAGATCCCTTTACAGACTTTAATGCATTTAGCCGCACTACATCACAATGAAGTAGAGAAGTGCTATTATACCTATTTTACAGATACGAAATTAGGGCACAAAGAAGTCAGAGGTCACATATGAAGCCTGCAGCAAAGCAAAGAATTGAACTCCTATCACCAGAGTTCTAGGTTAGTGTCCTAATCACTGGATCATCCTTCCTTTAAATTGATATACAGTTAGCAAAAATTCTGCTGCAGTGAAAATGACTGTTTCATCTACTATATAACACTGAGGAATTAAGATAACAAGAAGCATGACTTCCTATATTATCGTTTCATAGTGAATGCGTTTGCACATTTTATCAAATTCAAGTGTAGTTTTGCAGTATCAGCCACGGATATAAATTTGTAAGCCCAGTATGGTGTGAGCTCATTGTTAAACCAGGAATGAACAGATCAGGGAGCCTGAATCTTCATTCAATTCATTATGTCAGTGCAACTTTATCGGGGTCAATGGTTTACAGTTGTACAAAACTAGTGTAATAAAATAGGGAAACAAATCCAAAGTTCTCATTCCATGTCTTCCAGTGAGTTCTTGTGTGACTTTTAACAAATCATTTAGGGCCATATTTTCACCCAGTTGCTCCTGCTGAGCTGAAGACTTTTAGTAATCTGTTCATGAAAGCCAAATTCTCCTATCATTTACCCTGGTGCAGTACCACACAAATCAGTAATAATTAATAACACATTGCTATATGGTACCTGTCACCCTGAAATCACCAAGGACTTTGGAAAGATGGGAAAGTGGTGAATGTAGGATCAGAGAACTTAAATTCTCATTTCTGTTACACCAACACAATCCCATTGCCTTGGTGCAAGGCACTGTATAAACACCAAGTGTTGTCTGACTTGGATCATGCAGAGAAGAACAAAAAGCTATTTAAGTAAGAACTGCTTTTTCACTTCATCTTGTTGTATCGAGATGGTGGTGAGTTTTGTAACTCACAAACATTTAAAGAGCAGATATTGGAATGGTGCACAAGCAATTTTTAAAAAGTGAAATGAATGAAAGCAGAGAAGTTTTGCTTTAGATGGCCAAAGGGGAATACCGGTTCATTTACAACACCAGTTCTTTTTAAAGTTAATTTAAACATAGCTAGTAAGTAACTAATTGCAATCTCCAAACTACTTTATTGGCAATTCATTTGAAACACAAGCTATGTAGTGAACGCATTTTTATTCAAGTAAGAGAACATTAATCTTATTTAATGTGTGCCTATGAGATGCATATGCCAAGGTTTTCAAGTGTAACAGATCATGGCATATAAATTAAGCTCAGCATCTGCAGAGTGCAACCCTGTTTGATTGCTATTTGATGTTTCTCTTGAGAGCTGATATACTGATGTTTTATGTTCTCTCTATACTTTGGTGATGCATAGAAAGTACTAGTATTTCTAACCAATGCATTTTATGACCTTGTACACTTTAAACATTGAATGATGGAGATGGCCAGTTGCTCAAATGGCTAAATATTGAAAAATTAAGGTGTCAGGTTCAATACAATTTTCCATTTAGTTCTTCATAACCGTAAACTGAACTGGGAGAGAAAAGTTTTCATACAGCCTGTGAATGGTTGTTTACAGTAATTTATTAATTTATTTGTTTCACATTAAGAACCTTTGTATTTTAAGAAAAAAAACTTTCCTTGCAAGCTTTATGAAAACAGCAGACAGTTTTAAGAATATAACAAATGTATCCCTTAAACATCCCATTCACTCATCAAGTAGGGGCTCTTGTGATAAGGGAAGTATAAATGTAAGAAGACTGATACACTGTAATTAGGGCCCTACCAAATTTACAGCCATAAAAAAATGCAACATGGACCGTGAAATCTGGTCTTTTGTGTGCTTTTACCTCATACAGTACAGATTTCATGTGTGGAGACCAGCATTTCTCAAATTGGGGGTCCAGACCCAAAAGGGAGTTGCAGGGGGTTCACAAGGTATTTTTAGGGCAGTTGCAGTATTGGGTGGTTGAAGAGTGGCGACTCAGGGCTGTCTCAGGGCTGTCTACACTATGGGGGAAAAATCGATCTTAGATACGCAACTTCAGCTACGTGAATAACGTAGCTGAAGTCGAAGTATCTAAGATCGAATTACTCACTGTCCTCACAGTGCGGGATCGATGTCCGTGGCTTCCCCTGTCGATTCTGCAACTCCGTTCGGGTTGGTGGAGTTATGGAATTGATATAAGTGCGTTCGGGGATCGATATATCACGTCTAGATGAGACGCGATATATCAATCCCCGAGCAATTGATTGCTACCCGCCGATATGGCGGATAGTGAAGGCGTACCCTAAGGGCCTAGCTTTGAAGGAAGCAATGCAGAAGTAAGAGTGGCAATACCATACCAGGCCATCCTTATTTCTGCGCTGCTGCTGATGGTGGCTCTGCCTTCAGAGCTGGGCTTCCAGCCAGCAGCTGCCACTTTCTGGCCACCCAGCTCTGAAGGCAACGCCGACGCCAGCAGCAACACAGAAGTAAGGATAGCAATACCACAATCCCTCCCCAAAACAACCACATGACCCCCCTCCCCACCACAACTCCCTTTTGGGTCAGGACTCGTATAATTATAACTCCATGAAATTTCAGATTTAAATAGTTGAAATAATGAAATTTATGATTTTTTAAATCCCATGACTGTGAAATTGACAAGAATGGACCATGAATTTGGTATGGCCCTAAGTCTATAATTTTATCTCTTCCAAAGTGCATTGTTTTATAACTGAGATGAATTTAGCCATGTTGTTTCCAATGGGTTCATACTACACTCCTTTCCTCCCTCCCCTACTCTCTCATCAAAAACTATATCTTGTTCACATTACTGAATTATATGTCCGCTAGACACTACGATGAGACTAGGATGATACCAAGATCCCAATAGGTTAAGAGTGTGCTACACTAATCCTCTGACCCAATGAGCTCTCTGATCTTTGCTTTTTGCCTCTCAGACCAAAAACTTAAAGAGCTTCTGGATACAACATTGCTGCAGAAATAGCTGAACCCCAAACCTTTTACATGCCTGTCAGTGTTTAGCTTTGAGTGCTAGCCTAATATAAATAATTAATAAAAATTATTTAAAAATCACACCCCTAGTCAATATAGCTGTGCTGACAAAAGTGTTTGTCAGTACAGCTTATTTAATTCAGGGATCTGATATAAACTAAATCAGCAAAAGTGCTTTTTTGCCAGCATAAGCTGTATCTGCTCTGGGGTAGGGAGTCATAGATATATAGTTCATTCACACCCCGAGTAACAAAAGTTATACCAACGTAAGTGGTAGGGTAGACGTAGTCTTAGTTTAGATATTAGGAAAAACTTCCTAACTATAAGGATAGTTAATTACTGGAACAGGTTACTGACGGACGTTGTGGCATCCCTGTCATTGGAGATTTTTAAGAACAAGCTTGACAACTATCTGTCAGGGAGGGTCTAGGAATACTTGGCCCTGACTCAGCACAGGGGACTGAATTAGATGATCTCTCAAGATCCCTTCCAGCCCCATATATGTCTATAACTATGATCAAGTAGCCACTTCCTAGGGCTATTGGCCTGGGAAGACCATTTAAGCCATGTGCCTCCCTCTAATACAGGCTCCACTGATGAGGGGAACAGGGATTTGACTGGGACTTTCCATTGTCAGGGCGCTGCTGCTGCTGGCAGCTACCCCTACTGCTGCTAAGGCACTGCTTAGTTTACATTTTGGGAGCAAAGTCTAGTTTAATTCTTATTCAACTCAAATATAATACACCAACAATAATGTCACCCACGGTAATATATGGTACATATGGAGGCTGCTTCCTGGAAGGAATCTGTATCAGGGGATTTTATTCCTTAAATTTTGAATGGGAAGAAGTGCTAGAAACAAATGCCTTTTAGCCCCCAGATATTGCCAATTGCAATAATTTCTAGGAACTCAGTACCAAACTATAAATATAATTAATTTTTCAAGGAATCACAGAACATAAATCAAAGGACTGATTAAACCATATTGTTTGTTACATGAAAAAAAAATCTATTTGGAGAAAAATCAGATGTTGAAAACAAAAGGTAGATTTGGGTCACAGTTCTCATTTGTAGTTACTTTACCTACTAAGATGTTTAAATCTGCTCATTCAGCCAGGTTATCTAATAAGCTATCATTATTGATTTTCAAGCAGAGCAATCATCTGAAGGAAAACTTTCTGAAAGTCACAAACAAGCACAGAGGGCCCAGAGTCAAAAAGTTTGTGAAATCTTTGAAAGGTAGCTTAGAGGCTAGAGTTAGAGCTCTGAAATCAGACAACAAAAAACTCTTGCCTGAAAAATAGATGTTCAATGCGCAGAAATGTATTTAACAAAAAACAAGGGCTTAGCAAAAAATTGAAGCTAATCCACACAAAGTACTAAAACAAGGTTCAGCAAGGACAAGTACAGAGTCCTGCACTTAGGACGGAAGAATCTCATTCATTGCTACAGACTAGGGACCGAGTAGCTAGGCAGCAGTTGTGCAGAAAAGGACCTATGGGTTACAGTGGACGAGAAACTGGATATGAGTCAACAGTGTGCTCTTGTTGCCAAGAAGACTAACAGCATTTTGGACTTTATAACTAGGAGCATTGCCAGTAGATTGAAGGATGTGATCATTCCCCTCTATCTGGCATTGGTGAGGCCTCATCAGGAGTACTATGTCCAGTTTTGGGCCCCACACTACAAGAAGGATGTGGAAAAATTGGAAAGAGTCCAGTGGAGGGCAACAAAAATGATTAGGGGACTAGAGCACATGACTGATGAGGATAGGCTGAGGGAACTGGGCTTGTTTAGTCTGCAGAAGAGAAGAATGAGGGGGGATTTGATAGCTGCTTTCAACTACTGAAAGATGGTTCCAGAGAGGATGGATCTAGACTGTTCTCAGTGGTAGCAGATGACAGAACAAAGAGTATGGTCTCAAGTTGCAGAGGGGGAGGTTTAGGTTAGATATTAGGAAAAACTTTTTCACTAGGAGGGTGGTGAAGCACTGGAATGGATTACCTAGAGAGGTGGTGGAATCTCCTTCCATAGAGGTTTTTAAGGTCAGGCTTGACAAAGCCCTGACTGGGATGATTTAGTTGGTGTTGGTCCTGCTTTGAGAAGGGAGTTGGATTAGATGACCTCCTGAGATTCCTTCCAAACTTGATATACTATGACTATAATTCTATGAATATTATTTCATTGTTATCATCATTGATTTATATTAAGATACTGGGGTGATAGAAGCTCCCTATAAGTGAGAGGGCCATCAATGCCCGAACCGTGCCCCCCCGCAGTCCTGAGATCCTGCCTTCATGCCACCCCTTCTCACCGAAGCCCCACCCTTGTGCTGCCCATCTCCACCCAAGGCCCTGCCCTCTGCTCACTCCTCTCTGCCTCTTCGCCCACCCTTATGGTCAGTAAAAAATGAGAAGGCTACACTTTAAAAGTGATGGCCCCCCCTATTCTGATGCCTCTATTAGGATAGTACCCAGAGCGATAGACACTGACAGATATATAAGATGCCATAGTCTTTGCACTGAAGAGCTTACTGTTTCATGTATTGGATAATATAAGAGGACTTCATGTTTCTAAAACTAAACTGACTGTTTATTATGAGAGCTATTTACAGAGCTGCTGCGACTGCAGTTAGCATTCCAGTCACATGCCCACAGATTGGCTCCCGGGTGCCTTCTCTAAACTTTTCCTTCCTGCAACCTGTGCTCCTCCCTCCAAGTACTATGCTTAAGCTATAAATAGATAGTCAGAAATACAGAAATAAAACTGCTATTTTATGCACTGATCCAACATTTTGTCAACACAGGCACTTAAAAACACCTTGCTCAGCTGCTGCCTAACCCTGTAGGTGCCTTGGCATCTAAGTTTCCACTGTTGAAGTCCCTAAGGTGCCTAAGTTTCACCTCATTCCTGGCACTGCTGAGAAGCTCAGTGCCTAACTCATGCTCAAGCCATAACAGGATTCGTAAAGTAGGTGTCCCCCCACCTATCTTGCCTTTAGGATTCAATCTGGTAGATGTACTTTGAACAGGTCCACACCCACACAAAATGGATGAAGGAAGAAGATGAGATGGTGATAGTATCCCCCAACTCTTATCCCAGTGGATAAAGCACTCAGGATGTGGAAAAAGGCCTTGAGCTTGGTTCACCTACCTCAGTTTCCTAACCCTTTTGCTATAGTGTATTCTAGGACAGGACTTTGCCTGTTAACATTGTTCTACTGTACATAAATAACTAAAGAGTTATTAGAACAGAAGGTTTGGACCATGAGTCTCTCCCAACCCACCGCTAGGCTGGAGAGAGATTCCTCTTGCTCTCTTCTTCCCATGAATATTTTTTTATACACCATGGAACAATTTCAAGAGGAAAGATTGAGAGTCCTCCCTGAGATTACCCCATAGCCCAGAGGTTAGGGCACTCTTCTGGGAAAACCAAATTCAAGCCTGTTCTGTATATCAGGCAGGTGGGGGGAGGGCTATGTCTACCACATCCTAGCTGAATGCTCCAGCCCCTGGGCTAAGAGTTATAGGGCCACCATCTCCTAATTTTTTTTCCTTGAGAAAAGACAGACCTGGCTTAGGTGTCTATTTCCAGGAGAGAGTTCATGGCTGTGCATCCCAAGTGGAAATAAGTTCAGGCTGGAGAGTGGCACCTAAGGGTCTAACTTAGGCCACATCCCTCTCCTCAGCATTTTCATATTGGATAGATTAGGCAGCTCCTTGTTTAACATGCTGGCTTTTGTGACTCCCCTTTTTAGGAGCCTTGTTGATTGAAATTGTGAATGCCATCAAGGCACCCTGCTGCCTAATGTTAGACACTGCAACACTGAGCGTTGCAGCACTTAAGTCCCACTTTAAGTAACTTCTCCTCATAAGATGTCTGTGGTGAAGCAGGGAATTGAACCTGGGTCTCCTATTAGCATACTAATTACCAGGCCACTACACCCACCTTCCAGCCTGCCAACTGCATAACCTGACATCCTAGTGTAGAGAGGGGAATCCATGAAGACATCCACGTTATTGAAAGTTTCTGAGTGTAAAAAGATTTCCCTTTACTTGACCCCTTCTGCCTGATATCTCGTTTATCCACCTCCCCCTGTGGAAGATACACAAGATATGGATGATCCGACTTTTGTTGAGCTTCCCCAAGCAGGGCCCCACATGACATTATTTCAGTAAAATAATGAGGGCCAAATCCTACAAACCTGGATTCATGTCCCACTGGAAACAGTATTTTATGATTTTATTCAGTTTGGACTTGGTTTTCAAGCATCTGATCCAAAGTCCTCAGAGGCCAGTGGGAATTTTGCCATCTGTTTTATTGGGCTTTTAATTAGGCCCAAGTGTAGCTCTATTCACAGGGCTCTGTGACTAATGTCTCAATGAGTCTGTATGAATAGGCTCAATTTACATATACAAATATATTTTTAATTACCATCCCTGAAACTCACGTTCACATCATCACTGATACTAGAGATTCATTCTGCAGTGAGCTTACAAGCTGCTAATGGTTCTTTGGATGAGATATAAATTTGACTGTACAGTGCTAAACAGGAGTATGGAGTAGTAGAATCTTATTTTTGTCACTAAAGTCAGCATATATGACTGAATATACACAGATGAGAAAGCAGGTGCCTTTTTACATAGGGTTACCATATTTCAGGCACCCAAAAAAAGGGCATTGCAGGGGGGAGGAGCTGGGGGTGAGGCGGAGGAGGAAGAGGGATGTGGAGGGGGTACGGTTGGGGATGCTGGAGGGGGTACTGCAGCAGGGGTACTCACTGGATGTAAGGGACAATGTTACTCCCTTTCATGGTGGCAGGGCAGCTGCTGCAAGTTCAGGATGCTGTGACAGCCATCAGTCAGCGCCTCCTGTGGGACCCCTTCCCCAGGGTTGAGAGCGAGGGCCTGTGTAGGTGGGATCTGGCAGCTGTGGCTTGCATGGGAATGGATCAATCAGCTGCAGATGCAGCGGACGGACCAATTGAGAAGTGAACCAATCAGGGCTCTTTCTGAGCTGCAGCTTGTCTGCTCTGCAAAAACCTAGGCCATTTCCCCCTATTTTTAAAATCCTCTCTGGACAGAGAAAGGAAATTAAAAAAAAAAAAAAAAAAAAAAAAAAAAGGCTTTATCCAGGAAAACCTGGACATATTGTAACCCTATTTTTGCACAGTCACATATTTAAACATTATGCACTTGAAGAATATTGCCAGTATCTTTGTATTGCTTGGATGTTCATTAAAAAAATACAAATAAATATTTGATTTTGTAGAACGGAAAAAGTGAGTGAATTGCATTGGTGAGTAGGGACACATTTCCATTTATGGGAACAACAGGTGCACACATCCACTTCAACTTACCATGTATCCATGACTTTGATCAAATAAGAGAGGGAGGAAAATTACAGTTGCAATAACAATTACAACAACATACAGAAAACAACAGAATTGCTAATGTCTCCAACTTGTAGATAGCAGATAAGCACCATGGAGACTCCCTGTTACTACATTCCACTCCAGGACCCCTCCAGGAATAGTGGAATGGCTGGCTCAGTTCTGCCATTGTCTCAGCAGAGGTCACAGCTCAGCTCTGTAACCACTACAATGGGGGGTCACAGAGTAAAGTGCAGTAATTACTGAAATCCTGTTTTTCTGGGCAGACATTTGTTCACATCGGAAGGTGAATGGGATGCTTAAAATTGCTGCTTCTTGATGTCTCCCCTGCTCCTTGTCCCCTTTTTCATTACAACTTATCAGAATACATGTCTCATCTAGGACAGTAATGGCTATATGGCAGGTTGTGGGGAAGAGAACATCTTTCACAATTGCCTCTCTTTTCCATTCAAAAACCATCCTTTCCAAAGTTCACTGGTATTTGGAGATGTTTTCTCCCCTTCTAGTACAACAAATGGGAACCTTGGAAATTTCTTTTGTTTTCTCTCAGCATCAGAATTTGTCATCTCAAAAAAAAAAAAGGGGATGAGGTGGGGTGGGGTGAAAAATGTTTGGAAATGCCTAGGATAACTTCTTGGCCAGATTAGTTCCTTCTCTCTCATGTCTCCCCTGTCAAAGTCCAATAAGCAGAAAATAGATGTTGAGAGACTAATGTCCATATCATTGCTAAAAGGGACTCTAATTTCACACAATATGGGATTATTTTTACAAGGTAAATACAAGGAGAGTGACATTTGGTGTCAACCCTATATAAACAATAGCTGCCCTGCAATTACAAATCTATTTCCTTCATTACTGCTGATGTCCTTAAACCCCAGGAACACCAGAGATGACAGAAAAACAACCCATTTCCTGCAAACTTTCCTGCTGAATAATTACTTCCTGTGTTTATCTGATGTGAGCTTCCTGTGGCTCATTTCCATATGTTTCTCCCTTGTAAGAGATTTTTTAAGGACATCATGAAGAGAAAAAAGCTTTGCAGTAGGCCTGTTTACTGCAGACCTTCTCCAAGTAACAAGGAAATTAAACAGATGAAAGGAATGCACAAGGAGCCTTCAACTTCTTTCTTACTTGTTATGTTACTAATAGACAGACTAAGGAAACTTAAACTGAATGTAGTTTTCAAATTGAATTTGCCTTTAATACAACTTTTCCAATTTATCTGTATTGTTATAAATGAAGCAATTCTTCTGTTTATATTTTCATTTTTCTTCCTTGTGTGCATAAGCCCTCTTTCCTCACCCATTTTTCCTTCTCCTTAAGGACCAGATTGTGGTAGTTGGCCACAACAAAGGCACACTACCCCAATCATTGAGGGACTGTGCAATTTCGTCCCCATCTTGCATATGCAAGCTGCACTGTCCTTTTAGAAGGCGCAGCCTGCTCTCCAACAAATGCAACCAACTCCTCAAGATGATATGGAAAGGGTGCAAGGCCATGGATTGTCTCCACCTTCTCCTGTATTCAGCTGGGCTATTTGAACACCCTGGTGCTCACAGAAGAAACAGCAACCCATGTGCTCCTCTTCATACTGGTACTGCAATTTTCTTTGGCTCCTTTGCACTGGGAGACCTACTTGCTCTTTATCCTTCTACAGCCACACAGAAGGCAAAGACAAACTAACCTTGTGTGAGCTCTTTTATACAGCATAATTAACCTTGATGAGCATTCATCAACAGTGCTTTTCCCTTAGGACTGTCACTACATCTTTGGGAAAAGACCACTAGAAAGGTTCACACAGAATACATCTCTGATTAGGGGGTCCTATAAAGGTAGCCAGACAGTCAGGCAGTGGCACAGACAGCTGCAGTAGCACAGGAGCCAGCAAACTGAGCTGTAAAGTGGGGTGGGGGTCGAGTGGGAGTTTGCAAGAGGAGTTTGGGGGAAAACTAAGAGGCAGACAGAGGAAGAGAGAGGGGAGTGAAGGGTGTATGTGGTATTCTGGCAGTTTTTTGGTGCTCGTTGGGAGTTTGTTTTGCTGTGGGTGGTTGTGTTGTGGTTTGGTTTGTGTTTCCCAGATGTACAGGATTTAGGTGGGAAGCCTATGACAGATACAGAGGCAGTAGTGGAAGACACAGTGAAGATGACTAGATGTGTAAGCTGTGGCATGTACATGTTCCTGGAGGGGATACCTGAAAAGAATTTAGTCTGCATGAAGTGCCACCTGATAGAGCTGATGTAAGAAAAGATCCGAGGATTGGAGACACAGGTGGAAACTCTGGTTGAGTTTAGAAGGGGGTTTGAGCAGATGATGGAGCAAAGACATGAGGAGGCTGAAGGGAAAAGCTCAGACTTGCAGATGGAATCAGGACCAAAAAATTCTGATAGGAGACTGCTGGGTGAGGAAAGTGGACAGTGGAAGCCTGTGACTAAGAGAACCAGGCAGAGGAAAAGAAGGGCCAGTGAAGGAGAAAGAGCGCTCAGAAAGAGGTTTGCAGAGTTGGAAAATGAAAAAGGGGCACAGCAGTGGTTGCTGAAGGTGAGAAGGCAAGGAAGAAGAGAAGAGCAGCTAGTCCTATAGGAAGAAGGCAAGAGTCAATGGAGATAACACCACAAAATATGAGCCCCAGGAGGATACTGGATGGGTTGTGGAGGATTGCAAAGGAGAATATGAATCAAGAGGACATGCAGCCAGAGGGAACAGGGGATAAACCAGAAAATCACACCATCACCAGGAAAAGGCAGGTCTAAGTGATTGGGGACTCTTTACTGAGAAGAATAGACAAGCCTGTAACCAGAGCTGATCTAGAGAACAGAAGGATGGCTGTCTGTCAGGTACCAAGATATGGGATGTGGACCTGAGGCTGAAGAGGATTCTAAGGGGAGCGGGAAAGAATCCATTTACTGTCCTTCATGTAGGAAGAAATTATACAGCTAGATTCTTGCTGGAACGTATTAAGGGAAACTATGCCAGGCTGGGGAAGACGCTTAAGGAAATTGAGGATCAGGTGATCTTCAGTGGGATTCTGCCTGTTCCTAGAGAAGGGCAACAAAGGTGTGACACAATTATGATGATCAATAGATGGCTCAGGCAGTGGTGCTCTAAAGAGGGCTTTGCGATGTATGGCCACTGGAGGCATTCATGGACGGAGGACTGTTCTCTTAGGATGGACTTCACCTGAGTAGGGAGGGAAATAGATTTCTAGGATAGAGGCTGTCATAACTGATTAAGAGAGCTTTAAACTAGGAATTGGGGGCAGATGGTTGGGAGATGTCCAGGTAATCTGCACGCTGGATTTTAACATTGAGAGGGAAGAAAACGAAGTAAGAAAGGATACAGCCGTGAGTAGGAGAATGGACATAAAGAGGAAGGGTAGAGTAGATACCAGTCTAATAGTGGAATGTCTGTGCCTAATCAGATAAAGAATGTGAGCAAAGCCAAAACAAATAAAGATGTTTGTACACCAATGCGAGGAGCCTACATAACAAAATGGAGGAACTGCAGTTACTGGTGCAGGAAGTGAAACCAGTTTTTATGGGGATAACAGAAACATGGTGGAATAGTAGTCTTGACTGGAGTACAGGTATTGATGGGTATGTGCTGTTTAGGAAAGACTGAAATAAAGGCAAAGGTGGTGGAGTATATCAATGATGAGATAGACTGTAAAGGAATAAGAAGGGATGGAATGGATAAGACATAGTCTGTCTGGGCAAAAATCATACTGAAGAAGAAAGCTACTAGAGCTTCCCCTGGGAAAGTGCTTGGGGTGTGCTGTAGACCACCAGGATCTGATCTGGATATGGATAGAGACCTCTTTAATGTTTTCAATGAAGTAAATACTGATGGGAATTTGTGATTATAGGAGACTTTAACTCCCCAGATATAGACTGGAGGACAAGTGCTAGTAATAATAATAGGGCTCAGATTTTCTTGGATGCAATAGCTGATTGATTCCTTCACCAAGTATTTGTGAACCAACAAGAGGTGATGCTAGTTTAGATTTGGTTTTGGTGAGTAGTGAGGACCTCATAGAAGAAATGGTTGTAGGGGACAACCTTGGTTCAAGCGATCGTGAGCTAATTCAGTTCAAACTAAATGGAAGGATAAACAAAAGTAGATCCGTGACTAGGGTTTTTTTTAATTTCAAAAGGGCTAACTTTAAAAAAAAATAAGGATATTAGTTAGGGAAGTGGATTGGACTGAAGAACTTGTTGACCTAAAGGCAGAGAAGGCCTGGAATTACTTCAAGTCAAAGTTGCAGAAACTATCAGAAACCTGCATTCCAAGAAAGGGGGAAAAAAATCATAGGCAGGAATTGTAGACCAAGCTGGATGAGCAAGCATCTCAGAGAGGTGATTAAGAAAAAGCAGAAAGCCTAGAAGGAGTGGAAGATGGGAGTGATCAGCACGGAAAGCTACCTTAGTGAGGTCAGAACATGTAGGGAAAAAGTGAGAAAGGCCTGAAGCCATGTAGAGTTGGACCTTGCAAAGGGAATTAAAACCAATAGTAAAAGGTTCTATAGCCATATAACTAAGAAGAAAACCAAGAAAGAAGTGGGATCGCTAAACACTGAAGCTGGAGTGGAGGTTAAGGATAATCTAGGCATGGCCCAATATCTAAACAAATACTTTGCCTCAGTCTTTAATGAAGCTAATGAGGAGCTTAGGGATAATGGTGGGATGACTAATGGGAATGAGTATATGGAGGTAGATATTACCTTATCCAAAGTAGAAGCCAAACTCGAATAGCTTAATGGGATGGGCCCAGATAATCTTCATCCAAGACTATTAAAGGAACTGCCACATGAAATTGTAAGCCCATTAGCAAGAATTTTTAATGACTCTGTAAACTCAGGGGTTGTACCATATGACCGGAGAATTGCTAACATAGTTCCTATTTTTAAGAAAGGAAAAAATGTGATCTGGGTAACTCCAGGCCTATTAGTTTGACATCTGCAGTATGCAAGGTCTTGGAGATATATTTGAAGGACAAAGTAGTTAAGAACATTGAGGTCAATGGTAGTTGGGGGAAAATACAACATGGTTTTACAAAAGGTTGGTTTGACACAATCTATCTGATCTCCTTTTTTGAGAAGGTAACAGATTTTTTACACAAAGGAAACACAGTGGATCTAATTTACCTCAAATTCTGTAAGGGATTTGATATGGTTCCACATGCTGAATTATTAGCTAAAATGGAAAAGATGGGGATCAATGTGAAAATTGAAAGGTGGATAAAGGACTGGTTAAAGGGAAGACTTCAGTGGGTAGTACTGAAAGGTGAACTGTCAGGTTGGAGGGAGGTTACTAGTGGAGTTCCTCAGGGATCGATTTTGGGACCAATCTTATTTAATCTTTTTATTACTGACCTTAGCACAAAAAGTGGGAATGTGCTAATAAAGTTTGATGATGACACAAAGCTGGGAGGTATTGCTAACGCAGAGAAGGACTGGGATATCATACTGGAAGATCTGGATGACCTTGTAAACTGCAGTAATAGTAATAGGATGAAATTTGATTGTGAAAAGTGCAAGGTTAAACATTTAGGGATTAACAACGAGAATATTTGTTATAAGCTGGGGACGCATCAGGTGGAAGTAACAGAGGAGGAGAAGGACCTTGGAGTATTGGTTGATCACAGGATGACTATGAGCCGTCAATGTAATACGGCTGTGAAAAAAGCTACTGCGGTCTTGGGATGCATCAAGTGAGGTATTTCCAGTGGAGATAAGGAGGTGTTAGTACCGTTATACAAGGCACTGGTGAGATCTCATCTAGAATACTGTGTGCAGTTCTGGTCTCCCATGTTTAAAAAGGATGAATTTAAACTGGAACAGGTACAGAGAAGGGCTACTAGGATGATCCGAAGAATGGAAAACCTGTCTTATGAAAGGAAACTCAAAGAGCTTGGCTTGTTTAGCCTAACCAAAAGAAGGCTGAGGGGATATGATTGCTCTCTATAAATACATCAGAGGGATAAATACCAAGGAAGGAGAGGAATTATATAAGCTCAGTACCAATGTGGACACAAGAACAAATGGATATAAACTCGCCATCAAGATGTGTGGTTCTGGAACAGCCTTTCAAGGGGAGCAGTGGGGGCTAAACATATCTGGCTTCAAGACTATGCTTGATAAGTTTATGGAAGGATAGCCTAATTTTGGCAATTAATTGATCTTTGACTATTAGCTGTAAATATGGCCAATGGCCTGTGATGGGATGTTAGATGGGATGGGATCTGAGTTACTACAGAGAATTCTGTCCTGGGTGTCTGGGTTGTGAGTCTTGTCTACATGCTCAGGGTTTAGCTGATCACCACATTTGGGATCGGGAAGGAATTTTCCTCCAGGGCAGATTGGCAGAGGCCCTGGGGGTTTTTCATCTTCCTCTGCAGCATGGGACACAGGTCACTTGCTGGAGGATTCTCTGCACGTTGAACTCTGTAAACCATGATTTAAGGATTTCAATATCTCAGACATAGGTTAGGGGTTTGATACAGGAGTGGGTGAGTGAGATTCTGTGTTGTGCAGAAGGTCAGACTAGATGATCACAATGGTCCCTTAAAGTCTATGATTCTATGATCTTCTGGAGCCCACCAGATATTCATGGATGGGCCCTCTGAGAGAGCTCCTATTGGGTCAAAGATCTTCACAAACCTTCCAGCAGGATTCTCTTCAATGGAAATCTGCCACCAGCAGAATCTGTGCAGCCTCCAAGGATTCTTCTTGGTGAAACCTGATATCAGAGCAGGGGCTAGTTAGAGCCAGCTAGGTGATTTACCCAAAGAATGGAATCTTCAGGTGGAGTAAGTTCTCATACATGACTGGAGAGAATGTGTGCATTGGCTACTTAGCCTTCTTCTCACTAAAGTTGTCAATGCACCCATTCTCACCCAATAGTACAGACTCATCCACATAGCCTATACTGCATGTGAGTCAGTCAAGATTCCAAAAAGTTCCCTATTTTACAACCTGTAATCAGCTGACCCCCCTCTTTTTGTCCTATGACTCCAGAGGTGTTAATGGGCCACTCTACCTTGGTCCCTTACAACATGTGCTAACTACTTATGAGAAACAATCTGTTCCACCTTGCATTTTGCTGTGATGCTGGGAATATCTTTCCGATACAAGGAAGTGCTCTTTGAGGCTTGCAAGCTTGTCTCTCTTACCAACTGAAGTTGGTCCAATAAACGGTATTACCTCACTCGCCTTGTCTTTCTATTTCAAGAATAGCATTCTGGGCTATTAAAATAAGTTACACAGGAGAATTTACAAGCACAGGTCAAAGCGAATTCAAAATGGATGCTAATGGACCAGAAATTTTGTAAAGGAATTTCTTTGCTGTAGAAAGGATCGAGAAAGGCCTTCAAGCTAACCTGATCCAACTTAGGATGCTGTGTGCACATTCTTTTAGTAAGTAGAAAAGGGTTATTGA
Source organism: Gopherus evgoodei (assembly GCF_007399415.2). Lineage (NCBI taxonomy): Eukaryota > Metazoa > Chordata > Testudines > Testudinidae > Gopherus > Gopherus evgoodei. The sequence goes on along the minus strand of NC_044323.1, from coordinate 26,052,312 downwards.
GACATTCTATACTGTTCCAGATTTTTGGGGAAACACAAGAGATACTGCCGTGTTATATCAAATGCCTTTTTTTCCCAGGGTGACAGACAAATACAATGATAATGGATTGGCTTATTGGTAATATGGACACATTTTTCAAGGGATACATTGATATATAACATGATGTGGGTTGAATTGTTCTGTAGCTTCAAGTAATGGAGGCCCCTCTGACTGCTGCATGTGACTCATATACATTAGAGGGTTTGTTCAGATTTGTCAAACTTTGTTAAAACACTGAACAGTAATAGATACTCAACTAATACACTATTTGAAAGAAACAACACTCATTCACTGTCAATTAGGAACCAATTCTGCCATGAATACTTGGCAACTTACACAGTAAGAGACTGTTGGTCTGCACAACAAACTTTTGCCAGCAAAGCAATGTTGGTCAGGGAAGTGAGGAGATGTAATTTGGGACTGGCATAGCTGTGTCAGCAAAAAACCTAGTGTAGATGCAGTTATACCAGCAAAAATGCAGTTTATACCTAGCCAATCACAGCTGCTCCAGGTGCCGATGGACAACTGCCCCATTTCCTGAAAAGCTTTTATCCACCTTTGTTCTCCATTCAGTCAGAGAGGCAGTGAAGATCCCCCAAGTGCTGTCATTTCACCCCAGGATGGGGGAAAGGAAGGAGAGGGATATCAGTTGTATGTGTGTGGAAGGGGTAGTTGAGTGGTGAGGAGGCACATCAGTATGTTGGGGGAGCTGCCTGTAGGGAGGAGACTCTGTGCTAATTGCAGGGAGGGGGTCTGTAATGTGTGTGGAGTCTATCAAATGAGGGGTTGTTTCTTTAACTTGTTCTGTTTCACAGAATCATAGAAGCATAGAATATGAGGATTGGAACCGACCTCAGGAGGTCATTTAGTCCAACCCCCTCCTCAAAGCAGGACCAATTCCCAACTAAATCATCCCAGTCAGGGCTTTATCAAGCCTGACCTTAAAAACCTCCACCACCTCCCTAGGTAACCCATTCCAGTGCTTCACCGCTCTCCAAGTGAAAAAGTTTTCCCTAATATCCAACCTAAACCTCCCCCACTGCAACTTGAGACCATTACTCCTTGTTCTGTCATCTGCTACCACTGAGAACAGTCTAGATCCATCCTCTTTGTAACCCCCTTTTAGGTAGTTGAAAGCAGCTATCAAATCCCCCCTCATTCTTCTCTTCTGCAGACTAAACAATCCCAGTTCCCTCAGCCTCTCCTCATAAGTCATATTGTTTCTGCAATGGTGATGACTGGAGGTGGGGAGGCAAGGAATTTTCTAATTCATTTCATTTTAGTAAAACAAGTATCAAAATAAAGCTTAGAAATAAATGATACCTAGCTCTCATACAGCATTTGTCAATCAGTAGATCTCAAAGAGCTTTAAAAAGGAGATCAGTACCATTATCCCCTTTTAACAGGTAGGGAAACTGAGCACGGAGCACTGGAGTGACTTGCCCAAAGTCACACAGCAGGTCAACAGCAAAGCATGAAATGGAATGGACCCTGTCCAGTGCTCCATTCATTGGTCCATATTGCCACCCCTTACAACGGCTTCACAGACAGTAGTATAGTAAGAAAATAGGGCAAAGTAAAGTATAACAGAACTATACCGAGTCTATCAGAACATGTCCATGCAAGTCATTAGTAGCCATTGCATAGGGAGGAGTTGATTGTAACTGTAAACCCAACCATATCATTTAATAAAGGTCAAATGACTGAAACATAGGTTTGTTGCCTGTAACTGGGGTTGTATTGTGAATGATTTCTTGGGTGAGCAGTGCTCTGAGCCAGGTGATATTCACTAGTGCAGATGTCATCCTGTGGGTTACACTCAGATATTTCTTGTTTTCATGCTGTTTCTACAGAGTGATAGGAAATAGTTGCTACTGGCTAACTGAAGTAATCATCTCTTGAACTCTGACACTGCAGTACTTTGATTCACTAGTTTTTCTATTGTGTGCTATTGAGAGAGGAATAATTCCATGCATTAGGATCCTTCCCTTTCTACAGAATAAAGGGTCTGATCCAGAAGTCATTAGAGTCAGTGGGAAGGCTCCCAATGACTTCAAAGGGCTTTGGGTCACCTTGGATAAATGATTTATATGTTTTTTGTTCCAGAGATCAGTAGAAGAGAAATTCATGAAGACCCTCAACAACAGAAATCTGGTGGGAGGGAGGACTCCCTACCATGTACTGTAAGTAGCAAGAGTTACCCAATGTGAAGGCTAAAGTCTGGTATTGTTTCACTCAGGCTGGTAACTTGTCCACTTTGCAGTGAGTACACAGGCTAGACCACTTGTGTGTCAATTGTCCTCTGATCTATTCCCACAGTTTTATTTCCACAATTCTCCCCATGGGTTCAGAAAGACAGACTAGTTCTCCCACATGTCATTTGGGAAAAAAAAATCATAGAGCTACTCACCTTATGGCAGTACAAAGAATCATGGGGTATGCCCCCTGAAGTCCTTGCAATGCACAGCATGAGTGCAGCACTAGTGGGGGTACAGTAACTCAGGTCTGGCTTTGCAACGTGGGTGCTCATGTCTCGTTTGGCTAACATGGATGCTCAGACTCAGGTGCTGATCACCCAAGTTAACTCTGTAGTGAAGACATATCCCAAAGGTAGTCATTACAATCACCATCTGTGACAAAGTTCCTCCTCTACTTTGGTAGGTCCTGCGCTTATTGGCAGATTTGCTTACTTCAGTGATCTTCCCCTCTTGCGGAACCCACAGTCTGGGTTAGCTCCTCCTGTGTCTGATCAGGAGTTGGGAGATTTAGGGGGGAACCCAGGCCCGTTCTCTACTCCAGGTTCCAGCCCAGGGCCCTGTGGATCACAGCTGTCTAAGTGCCTCCTGTAACAGCTGCATGACAGCTACAAATCCCTGGGCTACTTCCCCATGGCCTCCTCCAAACACCTTCTTTATCCTCACCACAGGACCTTCCTCCTGGTGTCTGATAATGCTTGTCCTCCTCAATCCTCCAGCAGTACACTCTCTCACTCTCAGCTCCTTGCCCTCTTGCTCCCAGCTCCTCTCACACACACTCCATCTCCTCTGGCTCCTCCCTGCCTGACTGGAGTGAGCTCCTTTTTAAACCCAGGTGCCCTGATTAGCCTGCCTTGATTGGCTGCAGGTGTTCTAATTCAAGTAGCTATATCCACTGCCTTCTAGAAAGATCTTAATTGGCCCCAGGTGCCTTGATTAACCTGGAGCAACTGCCATTTGGTTACCAGGGTCCTAGGGATTTGTTTAGCCTGGGGCTAACATACCTGTTTCTGAGTACTTTACTGTAGCCATCTGGCCTTGCCCCATCACACATCCCATCCTCATAGTGGTTGACCAGTACAGTTCAGTATATCTGGCTTACAGGATCCATTAAAAATAAGACAATAAGCTAAGAATTCTGTGCCTCTTCACTGCCTAAAAGTTATTGGAGCCTCATTATCTTTGCCCATGCATATCCATAGATGGCTCAATGCTGCTCTGCCAGGCTTTCCAGTATGGGGAACATTGAGTCCTACTAAGTTGGCCCTTTTCCATTTCTCTCTAGAGACACATTGCTATCCTTTCTCCCTCTCCTCCCCCATCCCTGCTTTCCAAAGATTTTTTTAGAGACTTTAAGAAGTTGATTCTCTTGAGAAGAAACTATGAGAGAATGTTTAGAATTGCCGCCATTAAAAAAAAAAATCAATATTCTGCAGCAGAGTCAGACAGCACGACAAACTTGGCATATGTATGAATTGGATATTCATACATATCACACTATTTTTACCCAATTGCCTTCATTATCTGTGGTAATAAGACCCAGGGAAATAAGCCACATATTGACTTAATCTTGAAGCTTTTGAAAGTGTCTTGTCTCCTGCGATCGCAAAAGACAAAAGATGCAAAGTTCAATTTGGTTCTGAGAATCACTGTCAGAGGTTCAGACATGCTTTCAGGAATAACACCCACTGAGACATGTTTTTTACTTATCCAAAATGTAATTTGTTCTGTGGATATGTTTCACGTCACTCCAAGGCTTGTTTTTATTAAGTTTGGTACAGCATTGTATACAGCAGATTTAGCATTATGTGGATTGCAAAACACATTTTAGCTGGTGTTTTAAACTGTGGCAGCACAATGACCATGAGCTGAGCACCAAAGAATGTGGCAGGTAACCACAAGCTATAATTCTGGCAATTACAGTGATGATATTTTGAGAGTCTGGATGACTGCAGTGGTATTTTTCTATTCCTTGCTAAAGTCTCTCTTCAAAGTTAACTGTAACATTTTGCTTAGCTTAGCTGGCGTGGATATAAAATTCATACTGGAAAAGTTACTTGAAGTTAGTGAGGCATTTAATTTGCATGTCTTCTCTTCTTATTGCTTAATAGCATGGTGATATGTGAGTGGGTGCAGAAAAGACATGCATCCCCACCAGGGTTGTGTAGGATGGTGGTGGTGGCAGTGGTGGGGGGCTAGTATTTAAATTATATATTTGTGTCTCAGGTATTGGTCTCCATATTTCTTTCTAAAGATTTTAATGGGCTGTTATATTGTATACTGAAAAAAAATGTAATAAAACAAACGTGACATTTTCCTCATGTCTGTGTACATTATTTGTTGCTTACATGGGGAAATACACGAAAAATAAACATTACAATTGGAATAACTACCAAATGTACAGTCTTCTGCAAAGAAATATATAAATGAACAAAATTTCCACTTATTGGAAGAATTGCTGCTGCCACTAAATTTATGTTGGTAAGTGCAAACATAGTTTAGAAATGTAGTTGAATAAATAGTAGGTTGGCCTTAATGAAAACTATCACCTCTATTAATGTGGGCTTCAAACTAGACCTATGCAAACTTATAGTATCACTTGCTATACTAAACACATTGAACTAAGGTGGGTGAATGGGACAAATATGAAAGCCACGTTTAATAGGGATGGTCATATAGAGGCATCACAAAATATATATGTCAGAGAATGGTTACTCGTAGCGGAATCATTTTGCTCATGAACACATGTACTGTCATATTTGCCCTAGTGTTAGGCTTACTCCAAGATTCATTTTCATCTTGCCTTATGTGACATCCTGCTTGGGTATCAGAACTGTGAGCCACCGTGTTACCCTAGTCAGCCACAGCAAGTGAGAGTTTTGCTGCTGCTAAACTACTCCGTATGTCAGCTCCCTGACACACTAGCTCATCTGCCTTGCCAACAAACTTTTCAGGACTCTCTGTGACACTCTGTACCTCAGGGGAACAACCTGCACCCCCATGTTCATCCTTATAATATGATTGTGTGATGTCCAATGCAAAGTTTGTCATGCAGGGTATCTTCAGAAGGCTCATGATAAACTGAGCATTGTTGTTATAGGTTGTAATTTCATGTATATAGTTATGAGGCTGAAAATGTGTCCTCGTGACTTAAAACGAGCCCAGGAAAAACTCTCCAGGAGCAGAGGAGCAGTTCACACCTCATCAGGGCATATACGGGACAAACCCAGCCCAGCCTCACAGGAACAAAGGACACTGGCCTAGGCAGCAACAAAGGATCTGTTTGACTCTCGAGTAAGTCACTCTCCATTCCCTTGGTCACTTTGGGACTATGATGAGGTAATGGTCACCTGACTCTGCTCACCTGAAGGGAGGGGGCCAAAGCCAAGAGAGAAGAAAGAACATGATAAAAGGGAGAAGCATTGCCATGCTCTCTCTCTTCCATCTCCATCTACCAATACCATCACCAAGTGACTGAAGTGCTTATCAAAGGGGAGAATTTGGCTGAAGGGCAGCCAGCCAGCCTGTGCTGAGAAGCATCTAAGTTTGTAAGGGCACTGAAAGTGTTAAGATCAGCTTAGAATGTGTTTTGCTTTTATTTCATTTGACCAAATCTGACGTCTTGTGCTTTGACTTATAATCACTTAAAATCTATCTTTTGTGGTTAATAAATTTGTTTCTTTATTCTACCTGAAGCTGCATATTTGGTTTGAAGCATGTCAGAGACTCCTCTTGGGATAACAAGTCTGGTACATATCAATGTCTTTGTTAAATTGACAAACTCATATAAGCTTGCAGACTCCAGCTGGCATAACTGGACACTGCAAGATGGAGGTTCCTAGGGTTGTGTCTGTGACTGGAGATATTGGCTAGTGCCATTCGGTTGCACAATCCAAGCAGCAGCTGGCCAAAAGTGCTCACTCACGCAGCTGAGAGCAACTTACATGCTAGAGGCTGTGTGTGAAAAGCCCAGGAGTGGGGGTTCTCACAGCGGAACAGGGTAAGACAGTCTCATAGACTCGAGGATTGGACTGACCTAGCAGATCACCGGTTCAGATAACACCAGGGGAACGTCACACGTTCCCAGTCCAAATCTTGCCTTGCAACAATCACTGAACAGCAACTCTTGAGTTCCAGTCTGTTAGTTTAGTTGAAGACTTATACTTAACTGTAATAGATCAGCACTGAGATGGTTTTGTAATAAAACAAAAATAAGTTGATTAACAAAGAACAGAGCTTTAAGTGATAATATGTAAGAAAGAAGAAACAAGTATGGTTACAACTAAAACTAAACAAAACATGCTTTCTAGTGACTAAAACTTAATTTCAGCAAGTTACTATCTATGTCTAAGTAGATTTCTCACCCATAGTTGGTTTCCAGCTACTCTTGGCTTTTAGGCCAAGAGGATTTAGCTTTAATAGGCTCAGAGGGTGCAGAATGATAAGTCCCCTTAGTGATGGATAACCAAAATGGCTTTTTGCTTGTCTATATATTCCATAAAGTTCATTTTCTCTGTCTAAAGAACCAGGAAGGCTTCCTGGGATGCTGATTCTGTCCATTCCTTCTTGTGACTGTTAAGCCGTTCTTCCCTGCTTATTAGCTTAATGGTTTTGTTTGCCTTATATGTAAATACACTTGCAGTGTCTTTTGCCTGTGATGAAACTGGTCAAACAATTAAATGCACATGCCATTTGTCATCCGTGTATCAGACCTTATATCATCTATATTCCTCTGGTCTATATCATAGGACACATACTTTTCTAATGCCTAGGTGCAAATTACTTTGCCTCTGTTGAACCAGGCTCATTCTCTGGGAGTGATATACTAGATATAGTATTGAAGATATATTATTGAAGGCTGACAGCTATGAATTTTTTTGCTTCAGCACAGCTGAAACTCAAATTGAAGAGTAGAACTCACCACTGTGACCCAATGTCTAGGACAGATATGTCTGATTCACCAGCAGCTGAAAATGAAGTTAACTTACAGGGGTATCCATCCAGAACTTCCTCTGTACAATCTTTTCTTCTGTGGGAACAGAATCTACTGGATGACTATCCAATGCTGCTACTAATGGCTATGCTTTCCATCCATTATGCATATCTCAAGTTACAGAGGTCTGGGGAAATTCCAGATGGACTAAACTAGTACCACACATGGAGAATGGTGCCGAAGACAGAGAAAAGAAGTGTAACTTTATTTTTTCTTCCTGTACTCACAGCTTCTTTCTTAACCTAACAGAGTTCTTCAGACCTTAAGAGTGTGTGTAGGGTGGGGTGGCGGGGGAGAGAGGGGGTGTTCCCTGTGAAAAAGTCAAGCTATTATTATTAATAATTGTAGGAATCTTCCATGGTTGTATGTATGTTATAATATTCAACATGTTTTGCTGGTGTGATATTTTCCCCAGTGTGATGTAATCAGCTGATAAATACACCTCTACCCTGACATAACGCTGTCCTTGGGAACCAAAAAATCTTACTGTGCTATAGGTGAAACTACATTATATCGAACTTGCTTTGATCTGCCAGAGAGCGCAGCCTGGTCCCCTGGAGCACTGCTTTACCGCGTTATATCCAAATTGGTGTTCTTTTGTGTTGCGTTATATCAGGTGTAATTAGTTTCCTTATCATAAAAGTCATATGTATCACATACATTTTGTAGTTGCCCATTCACATAAAAGCATATCTGATGTTTCAGATATTTATTAAGAACTCAGAGAATAGACACCATTTCAACCTCTGGAAGAGTGAAGTCTTCCAAGTCTTTAGTCAGAAGTTCTTTAAATTAAGAGCAGCACATGAACATAAACTGATGTCCCCACATAACCTCACTTATTGTCCCTGGAATTATGAAAAAGTCCTACACAATTTAACAGAGAATCACAATTCCTCTATAGACTATATGACCCAACCTATAATTTCTAAAGCATGGATATGATTCCTTATTCAATTCTATAGGTTTTTAAGATAAATTTTCTACAGAAGATGACTTAAGACTATAGTTTTCATCCCTATTAATTTCTTTAAGACTTCTCTATGAGAATGAGCTACCAAAAACAGCCTGTCCTTGGAGTATGGATTTGCAAGGAGTATTCAATACTACAAGTATCTTTTATGTCAGGCTAATATCCTCTTTTTAGGAAGATTGCACTGTGATTGTACTCCTTAAAGTAATTAACATTTGTCTTGAAACTACCTACTTTTCTATATTTGAACATTTTAATAAGGAATGTGTCCTTGATTTTGTTAGATGGAACAATTTAACACCAATCTGAGAAGTACGTTAAATCTTGGCTGCTTTTTATCTTTAAATATTTAAAAATAAGGAAATGTTCTAAGTAACTTTTAGAGAGAAACTAAAATACTGAGATTAAATGGTAGCTACTGTATCATGGGTGAGTACCTACTTTACAATCGTACACTTCTTTACTGCATACACACAGAAGACCAAATCCTCAACTGATGTAAATCAGCATATTCTGTCAAAATCAATAGAGCTATGCCAATTTACACCCAACTGATGACCTGGCCCATAATATAATGGATTATACAGCTTTATGTCCATCATGTGCAATTTCAAGTAATTACAAAAAGTTCTATTTAGTCAATGCAGTACAAGAGTCTGAAACTGTAATGGCGGCCTTGCAATGAAATGTCAGAGTTAATCCATTGCCATCTGTCTTTATTTTGCTCACCCACTGGATCTGATCCCACACACAGCATATTATTTTTTAAGTAAGCAAACTCCCATTGACAAGGCAGACCATAATGGCTCTGTAGGAGACAATGTGGTCTGTTGTGTCAATAGTCCACAGCTTTTAAATGTGGACTATTTATATTTTAAAGCTCCTGAATTGCGCACTGAAAGATTTTGTTATGTCAGTGATCTGCAGATTGTGGATGACAAGAACATCTGCTAGCCTTTACTGGAAATATTTTTCTTTTAATCCACATTTTTTTTTAAGAAAAGGCAAGGAATGAATAATAAACTACATTAAAGTAATATTAAGAATCTGACTTTAATATTAAGTTTCTATTTCAATCCTATGAATTAAAGATGATACAGACCTGTATCATCTATCCAGCTCTCATTCCATTCTATGTGAATCCAACCTTCACATGCAGGGCCTGACTCTGCCCTGCTTCCAGGTATGTATGACTACAAAAGGTGCAAGGCAGTAGAGAATCAAACTCCATAGGGTATGTAGTCAGAGAATCGTAGACTATCAGGGTTGGAAGGGACCTCAGGAGGTCATCTAGTCCAACCCCCTGCTCAAAGCAGTCCCAATCCTCAGACATGTTTTTGCTCCAGATCCCTAAATGGCCTCCTCAAGGGTTGAACTCACAACACTGGGTTTAGCAGACCAATGCTCAAACCCCTGAGATGTGGCAAAACAAAACAAAAAACAAAAAACAAAATAGTGGCAGCGAGGCTCAGAGCTCGAGTCTAGAAACTCAGACTCACAGGGCTCCCTCTGAGGCACTAAAATAGTTGTGGATGTTTGGACTTGGACTGGAGCTTGGGCTCTGAAGTCCTTGTGCATGGCTATATTTAGTAGCTTGACATGAGCCCTAATCTGTAAACCCAGGAACCAAGACTTGCTGCCGTGTTTATTTATTTATTTATTTTCTGAGGGCCAGGGGTTGCGCTACGTAGATGTATTCATAGTGGCTATTTTATATGCTAGCATGAGATACCTCATCATATTTCATGTGATGTTGTTTCACCATGAATCAATGTGAAACTTCCTTTGTGTGACTGGTTATAAACAATTAATAAAAAATACAGCCCATTAAAATCCTACCTGAACAATCCCTTTTCCCCAGAACTTATCTTCCTTCAATCCATCTTCCCCTTCCTCAACCACAACCCACTTCTGAGAATCTTTTAATCCATCTATGAAGCTCCCACTGGCCAATGTGTATATAAGAAAAATCATTTATTGTGTAACAGGAGGTCCAGGGCTAGTGGAGATACTTGCAGACTCAGTTCTGTGCCATCTAGGAGAAGTATAACAGACTCCTGCTATGTGAACCCTGATTTTCAGAGGTGCTGTGGGCTCCCATTTAAGTTTAAGTGGAAATATGGGTGTTCAGCACATGTGAAAACCAGTCTGGGAAGATGCTGCGTATCATAGAGTGCCAAAAGAATTCAAGGCTGCAAATGTCAGTCTTTTTCTCTCCCCTCTTCCCACTGCCTCTGATTCTGGGGCTCCTCCCCCACATGGTTGTTGAGGGGAATGAGTCTAGGTCTAGTGTTTACTACATATGCAGTGCGGTGCCACCCTCAGAGAAGCTCCATGGGAACAACTACCAGTAAATTCCAATTTCTGATCTAACAGAATTACAGAATTTAAAATACGCACAACTTTGAACAACCACTGTACTTGGAACTTCCAGTTACCTCAACTGCATCACTGAAGCAGAAGTCTGATAAGGAAACTACCAAATAAGCTCACTGTGAAAATGTGGCACCTCTTCAGGAATAAGAAAAAAAATGTAACAGGAGTTAGAAACATTCACCAGCCAGAGCAAAAGGAGATACACCAAGCTGTAGTTAGCTGCAAAATGTCCAGCTGAGGGCACCAGTTCAGCCTAATTTAAAGGGTCAGCCTCTAGAAAAGCATTCTGGGAAAGCATGCCTATAGAAACTTGGTGTCTATGTGCCCCAGGAGGCCAGCAGGAGTAAGGTAGTGATAGAAGAACTGCTATATAGCCTAGAGATGTGCACTAAATTGCAAGCTAGAAGACTTGGGTTCAATGCCTCCTTGATGACTGTAGTTAGGGCACAGAAGCAAAGTCACTTACTTTCCTCATCTGTAAAATAGACTGTAGTAATAGTGCCCTTCTTTTATTAAAAAACACTGAGATCTACTGGTGAAAAACTCTATAGAAGACCTAGGCATTATTATTATGCATATCACAATAAGTCAGTCTTCATGATAATTAGCACATTTAACAGAAGTTGGGTCTTCACCTATGAAGGTGCAGAATTCTAAAAAAATGTCTTAGATTTGCGCTTGAAAGACAGGAAATCACAATTTTTCTTTGCAAATGTCACTAAGCAGACTCAATATCTCTTTATGTCCTTCTAATGCTTGAGATATTCCAGCCTCTGAAGGCCCATCTATATTAAAGCAGTGCATCATTTTAGGGATGCTGGTTGTAAGAACTGTTGGTTGCACTGCTTGTCCTTGCAACATGTCCACAGAACAACTCAGGGAATTTATTTTGTTTTAGTTATTTTTGGGGGAGATTTTTTTTGGTCTGTCCATGCAGCTCACTTTATGAGCATTCTGTGCTGGGCATTATAAGACTTCTGAATTATCTACCTCAGAGCTCTCATCACAGCTATCCAGAGTAGAGTCTCAGGCTCTGATTTTACCCACCTTTGCATCCCTTAAGTCACACAGGAAACAACAAGCAAATACAATACACCACAATTAAATATAGTTCTGTACTTCTTGCTGACGTCCTATATCTCCCAGTGGCTCCAATCTATTACTGCCATGCCCCTCTACCATTTGGTTTGCAGCTCTTGAGACAGACCCTTCTTCAGCCTTGTTTTGCTCCTTCCCTATAAGTCCTTATCGGGGTCATGGCTATTATCCACATAAACGTTCTGATCCTAAAGTGCCTAGTTCACATAGATTGAGTGCAATTCCTCAAAGAATGGACAGCTGAGTCTGTTGGTTCTTGGACTTTGCTTACTTTGCCAGATGTTAGAGTGGCAATGCTAGTGTTGTTACTGCTATTGGTAGCTAATGCCTTTTTCACTTGGAGCCAGCTCTTCAAGTTCTCAGCCCCCAAAACTGGGGCCAGAGTTTCAGATGAGCTCATCTCTCATTTAAGACACCTAAATAAGGGACAGGTTTTCAAAAGAGCTTGGCATCCAACATGCTCTACTCTTTGGAAAATCTGGCCACATAGTTTAATGCCAGAATGGGATCTGCATTCTTCTGAAAATCTCTGCTTTCCTAGTGTAGTGAAAACAGTTTCAGAATTGGAAACTCCTGGAGGAGATCAGTTTCTCCTGTGAGCCAGCAAATTATTAACAGGTGGCTAATTTGGGGATGTGAGATCCTGTGCAGCTCCTGGATGCCCAGCTAGTGGTTGTAGCCAAGAATGTATTTTCCACCTGCACCTGGTAAGATGAGTGGAACTGTTTCTGTCAGCTGAGAACTTTGCCATGCCTTTGTCACTTTAAGATTAAGTTGCTGTAATGTGGGCTACATAAACCATTCCTGTACCTAGTACAATATGTTGCAGCCTTTTTACTAAATGTAGTTATATGTTGGGAGCATATTAGACCAGTGCTAAGGATCCACACTAGCTTTCCATAGCTTCTGGGTGGAATACAAGAATGTTGATTCACCTGCAAAGCCCTAAATGGTTTGGGACTTGGTTAGCTATGAGATGTTGCCTCTATTCTCATGATACACTGCCACAGAGGAGTTCATCGGAGTTGCTAGAGGTGGAGGTCCCTCAATATAACTGACAGGCAGCTCCTAGCAGGGTATTCTCTGTGAGGATTCCTCAATTCTGGAAGTCACTCCCCAACTTGGTTTGTAAAAGCTCTGATTTGATAACCCATCTTTTTCCAATCCTTGTTACAGCTGCTGAGGATGGTGTGAACTGAAGTGGATATATTTATGTGCAGTCTTTATTCATGTTTATCTTGTGATTTTAATTTGTGAAATAGGTGTCCACAAGACTGGGTGGCAGCCATAGATCCATTTTAAAAACTAAAGAAAAATACACAATTGCTAGATGAAGAGAGTTTTGTCTTCATGCCAGCAGCTGCATTTTCCCTGTGGATATCCTTATTTGACAGAAGAAACAACTCCTTTCTTAGATGGCTTAAGAATTCAGAAACCAGGACTGAGGCATTGCATATGGGTTAGCAGAACTGCTGCAGCTGCTTATGTAAACCTGGCCTCGCAAAGTAACAATGAAAAATATTCCTGTGAAATCCCCTTTGCTCTATCAGTCTTTTTGAAAAGCATCTATTGACCAGTTGAGTAATTTCTCTAGCTGTTAGTTCAGAGGGTGTGAACTGATCTATTGCAGAGGATTTCCATCCACTATCAATTTCAGAGCAGTTTGTAAGATCTTTTTTTCCTACACAAAAATTTAACACAAACCTAAAAACGAAAAAAAAAATTGGCTGAAAGATTGGAAGTTTCCCTTGCAAAAATTGAAATAAATTATTTCATTTCAGGTGAAATCTCAATTGCTTGAGCTGCTGCCATCTGTCAAGGGAGTTGTATGCCCCTCATCTATGCCTCATGTCCCCATTTTCCTCTGTGAGCCACCTCCCTGGCAGGACTTATTTGCCATGCTGCAAAGTGCATCCTGGGAGTTCTATGGCTGTGTTGCATCATGAGAGATGTAGTCAGCTTTGGAGCCTGGCACATAGAGGAAAATGGTGTATGAGGCCCCTGAACAACAACTCCCATAAGGCACCACAACAGTTCAAGAGGATGTGTTAAACATCAATCCCAATCTGAAATAAAGCTTTTTGATTAGGGAATGATGATGATGTTATGTTTACAAACTGAAGGTTTTAGTTTATAGCAGACTTTTTTTTTTCAGCCTCAAACTGAGAATTTGCAGGTGTTTAGATTTTCAACAAAAAATTCAAAAATGTCTGCAAGAAGCAGACACTCATTGGAAAAAAAAATTAGTCAGAAACGCCATTGACAGAAATTTTTTGAAGAGACCTGATAAGTTTAGCACTGAGTTTGCCTTGTGAATTCCTTCGTTATAAACCTGCAGTTAGAGGAACACTAAAAATAATGTTATTTTTGCGAGTTAGCTGATATTTACTTTCTAGGGAATATGGGCTTTGAATCACTAAAACATATTTCCTCTAAAAAAGTACTTAGCAAGTCCGATCCTAGCCCCCACAGCAACAACCCCCTCTACAGGTAAACACACAGTTTATGTGTATGGATGAAGGAGTGCTCCGCATATTCCATTCCTCTGACAGTTGGCTCATCCTGCAGCCTTTATATGAATACACTAGCCATGTAAGGGCTGCTGAATTGGGCCCTATTAGCCTCCCACAAGCACAAGAGCATTGAATTCCGGGGTGCAATCAGGAAAGAACCCAAGTGAATCTTGGCCAGACGGCATTAGCTAATATGTTTTTCTCTTTTTTTCTCCACAGGAAATGGAGATTCTTTAGTCAAAACAGGGGCCTGCCCTAATGCATGCACCTTAAGTCTCTGAAAATCTCTAATGAGAAAACAAGCAGGGCATATTTCTTAGATTGAGAGTAAGGCTGGGAGCTGAGTGTAGAGAGAAGGAGAGAGACAAAGAAGAGGTGAAGCCCTGAATACAAAGAAGGACAGATATGTATGGGGCACTACATACGGAAAGAGAAAAAAAATTAACCTAAAAACAAAACAAAAAGATACTTAGAAAACATGTTCTCTTCATTCTGATGAACTATCCTTGAAAACCTAATGTTTAAATCCTAGTTTCTTACATGCTTCATACAATAGGTCTATGCTGTCCCTAAGCATATAAAACGTTTCTTATAGCCACTAAATGCTTGTTTGTTCTTCCACTTCTCTGTATGGTCCATAGGGCTTGAATTATATAATTCTCCACAAAATGAGTAAAATGTTTCTCCACTGAATCCCAAGGACTGTCATTCAGCTCTCTCCCATTTTACACAATAGGTTTTGGCATATCTGCTTATCACACTTCCAACTCACTTGGAACTGAGGACCATGGAACTCCATTTATCTGACTCACATAGATCCTTTAAACACATCTGTAACAGCACTACTCTAGAAGGCAGGGGTGGCTCTAGGGATTTTGCCACCCCAAGCACAACAGGCAGGCTGCCTTCGGCGGCTTGCCTGAGGAGGGTCCGCTGGTCCCGTGGCTTCGGCGGGCCTCCCGCACGCCTGCAGGAGGTCCGCCGAAGCCACGGGACCAGCGGACCCTCCACAGGCAAGCCGCCGAAGGCAGCCTGCCTGCCACCCTCGCGGCGACCGGCAGAGCGCCCCCTGCGGCTTGCCGCCCTAAGCATGCGCTTGGCGTGCTGGGACCTGGAGCCACCCCTGCCAGAAGGCCACTGTCAGTAGACAGGATACTGACCCAGTATGATTATTCTTATGTTCTTATGTAAGGTTGTTTGGGCCTAGCCTTTGACTGGTATGGCTCATACACAACAAAATTGCTTAACATTATAAGGGAACATAACCTCCCCTCCCCGCCCCCTCGTCTCGTTGGATAGAGCTTTGCAACTGTTTATATGGGATCTTGTCTTGCCACCAAAGCCTTTTGGAGGTTGCTGTCACTGGTCGGATACTGTACCAGGGCCTTGATTGAAAAAGTAAACTGTCAGTCCCTGCTGCAGAGCCCTGCCATTGACATAAGCATCTGTGATTTTAACCTATAATATTGCAACAATTATATGCTTTTAGCTTTATTAGTTTACAGGCCCATGCAAGCTAAATAAATGCAAAATAAAAGCCCTGGTTTTAGTTCTCAAAGAAACTTGTATTACTGTGGCACTGGGTGTGCACTGGGTGTGGAGAAACTAGATATGAGGAAAGCGGGGTATGGAACACTAACAAAAGAGGAACGAGGAGGGGACAAGGGGTCCCTTGGAGGCCAATTCAGCTTTAGGCAAACATAGTAGCTTTGCTTGCATAAGGTAGATCACAAGGAGGGGTCACAAGATAACCAGCTCAACACTGCCCAAAACACAAGATATCTGTTAAAATAGCTTGCTAATTTGCAATATTCTATATGGTAATGCTTTTGCAATATGTAATTGCAACCAAAGGGTCATAGAACAGTCAGCATAATTAACAATAACTGGAAATACCCCAAGCTAAACTTACAGTAAATAACCTGCTGATTTGCAATATTAACTACCAAAAAAAGGCAAATAACTTGTGTAATCAATAAGACATTTTGCGGTTTTAACCTTTATAAGCTTGGTGAAAATTGTGAAGGGCAGAGCAGCCTACCTCTTGTGTGAGGTTACGCTGTCTCTCCCTGTATGCATACTTGTAATCTTGTTTTATCAATAAAGGTTGCCTCAGGCTGTCTGATTCAAATTAACTGGGTGGTAGTCTTTTCCACAACAACATTTTCCTCTATCAAATAGAATACTTACTTTGTGCCTGATATCTCATTCTAGAAGGCAGAAAGTGCAGAGTAGAGAACATGACTAAACTTTCTGAAACCACAATTAAGTTTGTATCTGACTTACTGTAGGCTTTACCTAAATAAGTGTCATATCATTTCAGATTTATTCCATGAATACTGTCCTGACCAACTCATTGACTTAAAATAGCTGGGATGCTGTAGTGGGGTGGTTACCCACTCCTGCCCTGAAAGGCTTAAAGCAGCCCTGGAGAGGGCTGCTGCTGTAAAAGCTGGGCTGATTGGGGAAACAGCCGCAGGTGGTCCACACCCCAGTCAGGCCACAGCTGGCCTGTATAAAAAGGCTGTGAGTCAGGAGCCCAAATAGTCTCTCTCCATTTGTAGAGGGAGAAAGGCCTGGCTGCTGGGAGTTAGACACAGGGACCTGAGTGGAGCAGGGCTGGGAAAAGGCAGAGGAGCTGTGGAGCTCTAGCCTGGAAAGCCCCAGGCTGCAGCCTAGCATTGGGCTAATAGGTACTGGGGGCTGCAGAGGGAACCCCAGGAGTAGGCAAAGGCAACAGGTCCAAACCCAACCTTGCCAGTGATGAGCAGGCTTACACTGCAGTCTGCCCCAGGGCGTGGAGGCTAGACAATGACTGGCAGTAGCCACATACTGAGGTGAGATGGGGATAGTGGGTGGGGGTCCCTCTGGGAGGGGGAGACCCTGAGAGAAAGGGCTTACTGCCAGGGGGCAACACCCCAGGTAAAAGGAGTACCGGGTCTGGGGAGGTACATGGGGGCTGTCATAAACAGATGGTTAAGGGTTAATGTCTCTTTTACCTGTAAAGGGTTAAGAAGCTCAGTAAACCTGGCTGACACCTGACCAGAGGACCAATAGAGGGACAAGATACTTTCAAATCTTGGTGGAGGGAAGTCTTTGTTTGTGCTTTTTGTTTTGTTCGTTGTTCACTCTCGGGACTGAGAGGGACGAGATGTACATCCAGGCTTTCCCAATCTTTCTGAATCAGTCTTTCATGTTTCAAACTAGTAAGTAATAGCCAGGCAAGGCATTGGGAAAGCCTGGGTGTACGTCTCGTCCCTCTCAATCCTGAGAGCGAACAACAAACAAAACAAAAAGCACAAACAAAGACTTCCCTCCACCAAGATTTGAAAGTATCTTGTCCCTCTGTAGGTAAAGCCTACAGTAAGTCAGATACAGTAAGTCAGATACTTCTGTTTGTTTTCTTAACTTGTAAATGTGTCTTTTTGCTGGAAGGATTTTTTACCTCTCTTTGCTGTAACTTTGAATCTCAGGCTCGGCGGGGGGGAGGGGGTCCCTCTAGTCTATATGAATCAGAGTACCCTGTAAAGCATTTTCCATCCTGATTTTAGAGAGAGAATTTTTACTTTTTCTTTCTTTAATTAAAAGCTTTCTTTTTAAGAACCTGATTGATTTTTCCTTGTTTTAGAATCCAAGGGATTGCGTCTAAACTCACCAGGGATTGGTGGGGGGAAAAGGAGGGGGATGGTTAAATTCTCCTTGTTTTAAGACCCAAGAAGTTTGGGTCTTGGGTTCCCTAGGGAAGGTTTTGGGGGAACAGAAGTGTGCCAGACACAGACTTCTGGCTGGTGGCAGCGTACCAGATCTAAGCTAGGAATTAAGTTTAGAAGGATCCATGCAGGTCCCCCACATTTTTACTCTAAAGTTCAAAGTGGGGTAAAAAACTTTGACAGGGGCGAACAGCAAGCGGTAAGGCAGATCACCAGCCTGCAGAGGGTATTCTGGACTGGAAATCGAGCTAATTCCCTGAGAGACCAGCAGGAGGCGCCGCAGGGGTGAGTCTGCACACTTACAGATGCATAAGGATACTGCATTTTTACCAGTGTAGTGTGGTGTTTCGGTTGGTGACACCGTCTTTCTAAAGAGGTTCTAAATGGCCCACAGTCCACTCCAAATTTTACTGGGTCTCCAGCACGAGTCATAGGATACATTTTCTTTCCCTTTTTTTAGCATAGAGGATTTGTGTTCCTTTTGTGTAGTGACAGAAGCTCTGCTAGTTACTAGGCTGCTACCTGGGAGGTGGGACACTCAACAGCCTGCTGCCTTTCCAAAGCTGCCCCCTATTGAGGGGCACGTTCTCCTTTTACGTTCCTTCACCATTCCTGGCGTGACTTGAGCCCAAAGCAGGTCCTTTACCCCTTCCATGCTGGTGATGGGTTTATACACTCTGTCAAAGACACATTACAAGGACATTTAAGTTTTCAGAGAGTAGTGCATGACAGATACCATTACAGCTTTCTAGGCACAGGCATTTAAAAATATTTCTTTATTGTGTAATATAAGTTTGCCACTTCAAAAACAGGGAACTACTGTCACAATTAGCTTCTAGAACATGTTATTTTCTTTTAGTATTAAAAGGACTATATTCACAAATGCTATGGAGTGGGTTTTTTTGTTTTTTTTTTAGTAATATAGAGGAAATAAAGGAAAGGTGTTGTGGGTTCTGAGCATCTGGTATAGCAACATTCCTATATTTCTAAAAGTTATTATGTACTGGTTTATGGGGCCAAAGAGGAACAAATGATACATCTGTGTAGCCAGAATGAATCGTTATGTGAAAGCAGAGTTCCCCCTTCTAGCTTCAATTGTTTTCCAAACTACTGTAGGCTCCAATTACCATTTTCCTTTGAACGCTTCTGGCTTATCTTCTTCTCAGTTCAGGAAGAGCAGCAAAGAGTATTGCAGCACCTTATAGACTAACAGATGTTTTGGAGCATGAGCTTTCGTGGGTGGTGCCACAAGACTTTTTGCTGCTTTTACAGATCCAGACTAACACGGCTGCCCCTCTGATACTCAGTTCAGGAAGCAGATGAATAGAGACAGTGGCTACGTCTTCACTACCCGCCGTATCGGCGGGTAGCAATTGATTGCTCGGGACCGATATATCGCATCTCATCTAGACGCGATATATCGATCCCCGAACGCGCTTATATCAATTCCGGAACTCCACCAACCAGAACGCAGTTGAGGAGTCGACATGGGGAGCCGAGGGCATTGATCCCGTGCCGTGAGGACGGTGAGTAATTCGATCTTAGATACTTCGACTTCAGCTATGTTATTCAAGTAGCTGAAGTTGCGTATCTGAGATCGATTTTCCCCCGTAGTGTAGACCTGCCCAGTGTTGTTCCTACTGTGGCAAGGAGGCAGCAGTTCATGCTGGAGAGAAGTGAGCTGACTTTGCAAACACACAACAAAGAAAAATCACCCTTAATAAATAATAATGGAAGTCACCTCAAGGTTCTGGGAGAACACAAGGATTTCAGCAGAGTGGGGAAATGGCATTTTCTAGATCCTTATTTTTTGTCTATAACAATGTCTTGTAATTAACAAATTTCTATTTTCTGCATAGAACTGAATTTTAATGCAGCCACCAGAAATACCAGCATACACTTCAGTTCCTACACTCAGAGGCTGGTAAATTGACTTTATGATTTTTTTTTAAAGCAGAAACTACCAATTTAACTTACATTGGTTTTAAACCAGTGTTGCCCCATTGACTTCCGTGGATTTACATAGGTTTGAATCAGGAGGATGTGAGAGAAGATTCAGGTTCACAGCATGTCCTTCTCAGTCCAGTTTCAGCACAAACACACATATTTTGTACCATTTAAAGTAAATATTAAGCCCTATTTTTTTTAAATAGACTGCAAAAAGTCTCTTGCCTTTAATCATATAACAGTCATGTGATTGCCTGGTTGCACTATTTTCTATCTGTCCATCTTGTTCCAAGAAGACTAAATCCCCGATCCTGAAAACATATTTAACTGTCCACACGTGAGTAGTACTGAGTTCAATGATTCTACCCATGTAAGTAAATTAAAGCATGTAAATAAAAGTTTGCAGGATCAGAGTATTAAAATGCTACATGATACCTGTCTGCAGAGGTCCCTGTGTATTAGTTAAGGATGAGAATCCACCAATCTGTGTTCTCTTATGGAGACTTTATATTTGTTCTTTCCTTCTTTGCTGTTTATTATAGTTTAAAGTAACCTACACTAAAAGGACACATTTTGCACTTTGTATATGAAAACATAACGATGGCAACTTAAATCAGCCTGATTTGAAGTGCTGATTGTCCTGTGTAATAATCTTAAAACTAGAGCAGTGAAGGGCAGCAGAGGGAGCAGTATCTTCTCTGTCAAAGGTCCGTGACCCTAGATGCTCTTCTTCCATCAACATATGCCAGAGCTAATCTGTGGTCTTTATATTATCAAAGCTCTAGACTTTTGTTTTTATTGTCGTCTACATGGTTTGTGGTGGGTTTATTTTTTTTATTGAATGCAGGGGATATTAAGGATTTACATTCCTCTTTTATTTATTTATATGGTTTGCCACTTACCAGTTAAGGAATCTATCAAGTCATGTATGTAAAGAGGATTTATTTTATTGTCATAGATGACGGGCCCAAATCTGAACACTGATCTGAACTCCAGATACGGATCTGAGTTTGGATCCAAATGTACAGTTAAAAAAAACCCTATAATATGCTAATTTCAATCACCCTAAACTGTGGGAAATTTGAATGCAGATCTGGAGTTCAAACAACTTCACTCAGATTTGAATTTTTTTACTTCCACCCATTGTAAATATACAGATTCTTGGATATGGCCAAAAAGCACGATTCAAAGTGAAGAGCAGATTGGTCTTTACAGTCTCCTACCTCTGAGACCATTCTGAGTTGGTCTTAATCTGGTATGTACCACCTAGCCTTTAGTTTATTTGGTATATCCTTGTCCTCTTCCTATGTCCTTACATTTTTCATCTACACTGTTCATCATAAAAGTCCAATGATACCCCTGGAGAGACCTGATCTTCATGAATGACTGTGAAGTATCGGTCAGGCTATTGCCACTAGATAATCTGAATCTGGAAAATGCTAGGAAATTAAAATTAAAATTGACATTTCATCTTTAATTAACAGTGCTGCATGCTTTTTATTGCTCATATTCTGACAGTAAATCATGGTGAAAAATATAAGCTAATATATTACGACCTTACATCAAAATTATTTTAAAAGTATGAAACAGCTTTAAAATAACATGTGACATTCACATGCAGTGCAATGGGGAGGGGATAGCATGCATGAGGATAGCACGATGGGGTTCATACTGTCAGTCACAGGTGTGTAAAGATCTAGCTTTTCTTTCTATTCACTCCAGCTTCTGGGGTTAAGTGTCAGGGCTGAAAGCTTTTAAGTGCATTGGAGGGCTTGAATTTACTTAGGGCTTGTCTACATCAGAAAGTTGCAGCGCTGGTGAGGGAGTTACAGCGCTGCAACTTTGAAGGTGTACACATCTGCAGGGCATCACCAGCGCTGCAACTCCCTGTTTGCAGCGCTGGCCGTACTCCCGTTTTGTCTCGGGTGTAGAGGATCCAGCGCTGGTGATCCAGCGCTGGTAATCCAATGTAGACACTTACCAGCGCTTTTCTTGACCTCCGTGGAAGGAGGAAGCCTCTGGTAATCAAGCTGGTCTCCTTTCCCGGTTTGCTCTCTCGTTCCCGGAACCCCGAGCAAGCAGGTCTCCTTCCCTGCGGTTTGCTGGGTGGCTCCGGGAACGCGAGAGCAAACCGCGGCGAAGCTGGTCTCCTTCCACGGTTTGCTCTCTCGTTCCCGGAACCCCGAGCAAGCAGGTCTCCTTCCCTGCGGTTTGCTGGGTGGCTCCGGGAACGCGAGAGCAAACCGCGGCGAAGCTGGTCTCCTTCCCCGGTTTGCTCTCTCGTTCCCGGAACCCCGAGCAAGCAGGTCTCCTTCCCTGCGGTTTGCTGGGTGGCTCCGGGAACGCGAGAGCAAACCGCGGCGAAGCTGGTCTCCTTCCCCGGTTTGCTCTCTCGTTCCCGGAACCCCGAGCAAGCAGGTCTCCTTCCCTGCGGTTTGCTGGGTGGCTCCGGGAACGCGAGAGCAAACCGCGGCGAAGCTGGTCGCCTTTCCCGGTTTGCTCTCGCGTTCCCGGAACCCCCCTTGAAGCCGCCCAACAGCGCTGCAGTGTGGCCACATCTAACACCACTTGCAGCGCTGGTTGCTGTAAGTGTGGCCACTCTGCAGCGCTGGCCCTATACAGCTGTACTAATACAGCTGTAACAACCAGCGCTGCAAAATTTTAGATGTAGACATGGCCTTAGTTCCCATACAGTGCTGTTTTTGCTGTCCTGTGTGGGGGCTGTGTGTGTGAGGAGGGGGAATGCCATTTGACAGCACTGTTGTGGGACTACAGCAGGGAATATCTGTTGGGTTTTCCACTGACCCATTATCCAGGGACTCCAGAATACGGTGTGTTCATAGAGGCTTCTGCATGGCCTTTTGTCCTAACAGCAGCATATGCTGCAGCAGAGCATTCTGCCTCTAGGAGCTCCCTCTGTATGTTCTAGTCTTTCTCCACGGCGTCTTTGGTCATGGCAATGCTCTTCTGGGTGATGTCTATTTTGTCTGTGGCTATCTGCCTGTCCTTCTCCCTCTCAGCCACTAAACACCCCACCCCCACAACTATCACCACTGCTCAATCATCTTTTGGGTTTTATGTGAGGAGAACTCCAAACATTTCTTCTTTGGTCCTCTGTTTCTTCCCCCTCAGGCTGGCAACCACTCAGCTATTGTTAGAAGCCCTGTCCTTGACTATCTCGCCAACACTGCTGCAGTAGCTGGGGGAGGGGAGAAAAACAAACGTAGTTACAGTTCATATTAGTGTTATTGCCAAGGAAGCAGTGATAAATAAATCCTGCCCTCCATTTCTGAATCCCATCTCCTGAGACTTGTCCCAGTCTTGGGAGACTTCAGGGGTGGTGACAGTCCTTGCTCCCCTTATTTGTGTGTGTCCCAGGCGCCAGAGGAGGAAGCATGTGCCTGGGGTAGCACATGATAAGGGGCAGCATTTTAGCCATTCTTGGGGCGGTCCAGTCTGGGCAACTTTTTTTTTTTTGCTTCGGCAGTTCGAGTAGCAGTCCGAGCGGTTTTTTTTTTCTTGGGGTGGCAAAAGTAGTAGAGCTGGCCCTGGTGCACAGAGGTGAGCTGAGATGTTGGGAGTTGGTCCCCTTGGTTTGAAGCTTGCAAATAGCATAGGATCAATAATGAGAACACCCCATAGGCTGAAATTTGTTAGCATAAATTATTCTACAAATAGTTAGGATTAATGGACACGTTTCAGGAAATCAGAATCAGCGTGCAAACAATTCACACACAATAAAATAACAAAACAAAATAAAAAACCCTCCATTTGTTCACTAATTTCAACAGCTAGGTCATTCATGGAGGTAACCTATGGCCAAAATTTTCAGTTGTGCATCTATAGTTTGTGCTAAGGACCTCTGAAAATAAACCCAATTTTACTTAGGTGCCTAAATATGGATTTTATGTGCTTAAGTTTAGGTAATCGAATTTGTGAATTGTGTTCTACTTCTCCCTTATTAATACAAAGACACTTTATACACTCTGGGGATCATTTATTGTTTCATTTTGAGAAGTTAGCTTTAACCTTTCTGATATAGACATTATGCCTAACTTGTTGCAATTAATTTTAAATTCAGATCAGGCTAAAATTTTAATTCAGCTTTAATAATGCAGGCATAGTGGCTTGTAGATCTAATATATACAATGGGCCATCACCTACATGCGTTGGCTGAACTCATTTTCACCTATGTTCTTACCTTGGATTTTCCCATTCTATCATGTGACTATAGCCAAAGTTTCTGGGCAGTTTCATACAAAACTGAAATTGGGGAAGGACCATGATGTTAAGGTGCTTGATATGACAGAACATTTTCGGTAAAGAAGAATTGTATCAATGTGTAAAAATTGTGACATAATATTATTCTAGTATCTTACATTTAAAGAGGGGAAATAATTACTATTTCCAAAGAGCCTATGATGAAGTCACTGAGAGTTTCACATGTAAAGGTCTTGCTGGATCAGGCCCTATGTTTAGAAGGGTCACGTCACTCAGCACCAAAATGTACTCACTTTTGGAGTTTCACATGATACTATATGACAGTTGAAAAGAGGGAGCTTAAATCATTACTGGCAATTCTATTGTTATTTGCATTATGACAATGATTAAATAAACAGCAATATAATAACAGTCTGAAAATGGGAGGAGGGATCTGAATATATTATATTTAGCAAAACTGGAATTTAGCTAGGACCCTGGGATGCCATCCCTACTCATGTAACAATATCATGGAGTCTTTAGTGACCACAGTTGTTCAGAACATCCCTTTTGCATCTCATACAAAAAACACAGCATGCTGTTATACCATACTGGGGCATTGGCTCAGTACTGTCTCAGAGAGAGGCTGTCACAACCTGCACTCCCTGGAACCCTCTGTCTTTTCCTTTTAGGTCTGCCATACAAATACCCCTCTGAGGTAGGAGGAAGAACAGATGTTTCTAACTCACAATACTGCAGGCTTTTTCTGCATCAACTCTATTATTGCAATCTGGTCATTTTCCTGGCAATAGAACTGATCGACTGTCTGATAAATCTCACAGGGCCTGATTTAAAGCCTGTTGAAAAAATGAAAAGAGTGCTCTTGACATCAGTAGGCTTTGGTTCAGTCCCTTAAGGATAGGAAGGATGGGCTAACACTTTAACCACAAGTCAGAGATTCAGGCAAGATAGGGTCTACTCCTGGTTGGGCCACAAACCTTTTATTGACCTTTGGACAAGTGACTTGCCTTCAATAAGCATCAGTCCTCTCAATAGGGATAATAGTTAGCTAACTCACAGCAATGTTTTGAGTCTTAATTAAATATTTGTAAGCAGCTTATGATCCTGGACTAAAAGGTGCTGCACAATGGCAAAATATTTTATGATTGTTAGACGGCCTATTTTTAATAAGCCTCATTTGATTATAATGTATTATCCTCGAGAGAATTCATCCATTTTTTTCAACACTTTCCCATGCAATCCATAGTAATTAGTGATATTGCTCTGTTATTTCTACAGTATTTACCTCCCCGGCCCAAGTTCCAGAACAGTGTAATTAAAGCATTCCTAACAGAACTTGTTAATGAATTGACCTGAAATGCCTTATTAGACATTCTATATTAAACTTACTTTTAAAATCCCCTGAAAAGTTTTGTGTGTTTAACTGGAAATCCATCAGAATCAAGTGCTGATTCTTTTCCCTGGGACACAGAAGTAGGCCAGTACAAGGGAATTTAATTTATATCTCAATCCACTGCCTGGGGTGAATCCAACCCAACAGGTGCAACATTAACAAGAGTGACTAAGGTAAAGTGGTGGTAGGTTTGTCCCTGATCCTACAATGAGATACCTGTAGATGGATCTCTGCACTCATATGAAGACTTCACTGAGGTTCTGAGCATATCTTATTGCAGAATCATGGTCCTAGTAATCATTTATTAACCTTAGCATTTGTGATTTGATCTCCCACACTCATGGTACTCTCTTTGTCAACAGTATTTAAATGTCACAAACTCACAGAGAAAGTTTAAACTTTACTAGTAACTTTTCATTTCTTTCTGTTTGAATCCTAGAACTCTGGATATCTTGGGAGAAAACAAAACAAAAGATCTTGCTAAAAATCTTCACAGGTCTAACATGCAATTTATAACACCGGCAGTTTGGTTTTGTGGCTATATTTCTTCTCACACTTCTCTAATTAGAATGAATGAAAACCATTCTTTTCAATATTTTTTTTTCATATTCTGGATTCTTGCTATGGGAAAAAGGGAGAAGCAAACAGATGTCTGTGGAATTGTAATGGTGAAAAAGAGAGAGGGCCATTCATGGATGGATTTGGAGAGGGGAAAGAAGGCTGGTAATATAATAAGTTGGAGTACATTTTCTTATGCCTTGGGGAAAAACATGGGAGTAAAGCAAATGAAATGTGTAAGCAAACAAAGTTTGGCTGCTTTTGTCATAAACTTAAACATTAAAACTAAAGTCACTTTCATATTAGTGCGTCAATGCCAATTGAACTCTAAATCATTGTACCTTTGTACCTTTGTACCTGGACTCAGTAGTGGATCACTTTTACTTTTTCAAAATTTAACTAATAAATACTATTGTTCTGAGGTAAAATTCAAATATACATAAATGATGCATTGTTCTGGTGTTAATAATCAAACCTTGATATTTAGCAAAAACGGGGATATGTTTGTAGGTGGCTGTACAGTGCAATAATCTTAAAGTGTCACATACACATATGGCACTTGGAAGAAGTATAATTTTCAGTAAGTAGATAATTTGACACTTATCACACTCCCCAGCTGTGGATGTTGTCCAGGACTGTCATTCTTCTCAAGTATTTATATGTGATGAGAAAACTTCAGCATGTTTGAAGCTTACAGTGACTCTGAATAAGCACCAAACTCTCTGGACTCTTATCTGAATTGTCCTAATTTACTGAATCTACAAAACTGGCCAGAAATCTGATGTGACTGAGATTTCTAGTGGGACATCCAGTGTCTTTCTGCTAAGATTAAAGTAAGAACAACATTGAATAGTCTCATTGGATGACACTCCCATGGCCTTTAATGAGGCCAGGATTTCATCCATTGTTTTGAATCGGATACACATGTGCATATAGTAGGGCACTTGAGGCCCCAATCTGTAACAGAATTATGAATGCAGCCAAGAGTCCTGTGGCGCCTTATAGACTAACAGATGTATTGGAGCATGAGCTTTCGTGGGTGAATACCCACTTCATCGGATTCATGCCAGAACTATGAATGATATAGATCTATAGATTTTCAGGGCAGAAAGGACCCTTAGATCAACTAGACTGACCTCCCGTATAACATAGGCCATAGAATTTCATCCAGATGCCCTTGCATTGAGCCTAGCAATATGTGTTTGGCAAAAGCATAACTTCCAGAAAGAGATCCAGTCTGGGAGGCTAATGGGTCTGGTAACATGCATAAAGTTAATCTCATGTGTAACTGTTCGTTTGTGGGATTGGGACCCAAAATCTTTACTGGAATAGACCTTTCTTCCAGGAAGGGTTTAAAGGTTGACATCAAGATTCACAGAGACACATTAAAATTATTTTAAAACAAGTGAAAAAGAAACAAGAAAAATGTGACCTGAACCTTTATTGAACCTCAGAAAAGGTGTGCCCATGTACTGAACTTTAAGCACATGCATAAGTCTTTGCAGGAGTGGGCCCTAAATCTGTATGCCAGATTCCAATTATCACGTGAGATGCATTGTCTACCCTGAAACGTTCCCAAACCTTTTTAATTTTCTGCTTCCCTACCCTTTCAACACAAACAACCATAGTTACATGCAGGGCTGGTGTAACCACTAGGTGAACTAGGTGGCCACCTAGGGCTCCAAGATTTGGAAGCGCCAAAAAACGGTGACCCAAATTTTTTTATTACACTATTGCTTCCGGTGGGGGGATGGGCTGCTCGCATCTGTGTTAGCACCTAACTCTGTGGGTGTCCTCTGCCACAGCGGGCCCCGCCGCCTCCCTCCGCCGCACTCCACATCACTGCCTGCCCGTGGCCACCTGTCAGCCTGGAGCAACCTCCTCCCCAAGTCCCCGGGCTGCCGCATTGCTCCCTAACCTGCTCCCTCCAGATCTGGCAGTCCTGGACCCCCTGCTGCAGCACTGGCTGCTGCCCAAGGGCTGCTGGCTGCAGGTCGGAGAGGGTGACATCAGCCAGCCTGAAGCTGGCCCTATTGACAGCAATGCTGCAGTGGGAGGGAGGGAGGGTGTAGGGGAAAGGAAGAGGAGACCATGGCCACCGATCTTCCTGCGGGGGTGGATCATGGCCTTGCCAGAAGATACAGGGTTAAAGACCTGCAAAAGTGTAACCATACCAGCAAGTGCCACCTTCCAAGGCTTCATCCCTGCAGCCCTGTGGAGCAGGTAAACAGACCCCCCTTTTGGGGGAAACTGAGGCAGAGAACAGGGCTGTGACTTGCCCAAGGTCACCCGCGAAATCATTGTCAGAGTCCTGCTTTGAACACAGGAGATCGAGGCTCCTATTTCTGCACTGGCTCAGACCATTAGACCAGAGGCTTTCAAGCCCTGAGCTCTGCACCTGCCCACACAAGGTATTAATCTGGGATTCAGGGGCAGCACACTGCAAGTTTTCAGTGAAGAAGCATGGCTGCCTTAAACCCTTATGGCTACAAGGAAAATCTTCCAAAACCGATGGGCATCTAGCCGACACAGTTCTGTCTGCCTGAGTCTGCAGCCAGCCTGGGACAACAGCTCTAGGAAATGCAGAAGTAACTGTTAAGTCTAATTACGACACCATCAGAGACAGATTTTCATGTAACATGGGTGACCAGTTGCGTGGTGCGCAATCACTGTAAGTGTGCGAGCAACTCAGGTTAAGTGCAGCTGAACCCTGGGCAGGCTGCAGCACCCAAGAGATTTTTGTTCCCCCACTGAATGACAGCAGATGCACCAGTAACTTAACTGGGTAGAAGTTTAGTGACCTCATTAGGGCTATATCTTCCCCACTCCCATCATTGGGCCAACTGCCTTTCATCATTCTCCTTATTGCTTGTGTAAGCAGAGTCAGGATAAGCTCTACCCTGACATCTGGTGGAAAGAATTTCAGAAAGTGTATTTGCATAGGCACGCCTACCCTATCCCAGACTGCCGAGCTGTGGGACTGCTTGGTGACAAATGACTCACCCTCAGTTGGGTGGTACTTGCTAGACAAGGGACATGGGTTCCAAAACCCAGTGAATTGAGAGAAGCTGGGGACAGGTATCTGTGCCTGGTGGTGCAGTCTCCTTGTAGAGCCAGAAGCACCAGTTCCATCGCCTCCTCTCCCCACTGTGGAATGTCAGAGTTGATTTTTTTTATTCCCTCAAGAATCGAAATACAGGTTACTGAGCTGAACTCACTTTGGGCTAATGATGCACTAGCACTGGGGCTCCCCCACTAAGAGTTGAAATCACTAAAGAGCTGAAATAACTGAGCTGAAAGCACTGAGTACTGTGCTAACTAGTGGGGGAGCCTGAAGTTATACTGTGGAACAGAGCAGCTGGTGGAGTGGAGCAGTTGTGGGGATGGCTGGAGCGGATCACGGGACAGCTGGTGGCAGCAGAGCGGCTGGCAGAGCGGAGTAGCTGTGGGACGGGTGGAGCGGCCCACAGAGCGAGCGGAGCCGAGCAGTTTGCAGAGCAGCTCATGGAGCTGAGCAGCTGGTGGAGCGGAGCAGTTTCTGAGGACGGCTGGAGGAGCAGAGTGGAGCAGCTGGTAAAGCGGAGCAGTTCGTGGAGAAGGCAGAAGTAGAACCCACGGAGAGGCAGGGCAGTTGGCCCCGGACCACGTAAGGTGCCCCTTTCTACCCAGGCTGGGGGGAGGGACCTCTACAGATAAACTCTCGAACTCTGGGGTGGCATTGACCAGAGACTTTTGGGTTGTTGGACTTTGGGGTGATTGGACTTAAAACTCTAAGGGGAAAAAGGACAGTGCCAAACGTACTTGGAGGTGGGTTTTTGTTTATGGTTTGTGTTATAACCCTGTTTGTGGTGTTTCTCCAATGGGATGCCGCATTGATTCCTTCCCTTATTAAAAAGATTTTGCTACACTCAGACTCCGTGCTTGCGAGAGGGGAAGTATTGCCTCCTAGAGGCGCCCACGAGGGTGTGGTATGTGAGTGTCCCAGGTCACTGGGTGGGGGCTCGAACCGGTTATGCATTGTGTTACTGAAATGGAACCCCTGGATACTGAACCCGGCCCTTGTTGCTGCCAACTCAGAGGGGCAGAAGAAGGGTTACACTTGTATTGTTATTGATGGGAGATTTGATGTGGACTGAGGGGTGTATCTGTGTCATAACATTTTTTCCCAGAACTGGACCTTAACGTCCAAAATATGGGTGTTAACATGAAAACCTCCAAGCTTAGTTACCAGCTTGGACCTGGTAAAGCTGCCACTAGCCAGGAATTATACAGTGCCTAGCTCACTGTGGTCTCCCAAAACCTTCCCTGGGCGACCCGCAGACTCAGATGCCTTGAGTCTTACAACAAAGGGAAATAACCCCCTCCCCTTGTTTCCTGGTTACTTCCTCCCAGGCTCCCCTCCCTGGACGACCCTAGGAGATTCCCTGCTTCCAGTCCTGGAAACACAAGTACCGAGAGAGCTAATCTCTCTCTCCCCCACCCACCCAGAGGGTATGCAAAGTCAGGCTTAGTAAATCTAACACAAAGAGATTTTCCCCCTGACTTCTTCCTCCCACCAATTCCCCGGTGAACTGCAGACTCAATTCCCTGGAGTCCCCGCTAAAGAAAAACTCCAACAGGTCTTAAAAAGAAAGCTTTATATAAAAAAGAATGAAAAAAGGACATAAAATGGTCTCTGTAATAAGATGGCAATATACAAGGTCAATTGCTTAAAGGGAAAAAATAAATAAACAGCCTTATCCAAAAAGAATACAATTCAAAACACTCCAGCAACTACACACATGTAAATACGAAAGAAAACAATATAAACCTATTGTCTTACTGTCTTTGTACTTACAACTTGGAAACAGAAGATTAGAAAGCCAGGAGATAGAAAAATCACTCTCAGAGCCGAGAGGGTCAGAAACAAGACAAAGAACAAAGAACTCACACACAAACTTCCCTCCGCCCAGATTTGAAAAAGTCTTGTTTCCTGATTAGTCCTCTGGTCAGGTGTTTCAGGTTACTGGTGTTACCCCTTTACAGGTAAAAGAACATTAAGCCTTAGCTATCTGTTTATGACAATCTGGACCTGCCTTTGCAGGCTCAGTCCTGGCCCAGCATTCGAAATAAATTGCCCTGAGTTTCAGAAGTACTGAGAACCCTGGAGTTCTCACAGACATTGGGGGAACCACAGGTGCTCAGCATCTCTAAAAATTGGGCCCAGAATGACACTGACACCTCTGCCCTGGGCCAGAGCTCTCTGAGTAAGGGACTTCAGCAGCGGTTGGCATAGGACAGAGTAAAGCTACCAGGATGGTCACGACGGAAGCTGGAACTCTGTCTTTGCCTCACACCTGTGGGCAGGGCCGGCACTACCATTTAGGCAGCCTAGGCAATCGCCTAGGGTGCCAGAATAATTGGTGGGTGCCATTTTGCCGGAGGGGGCTGCAGGTGGCTCCGGTGGAGCTGCCACAGTGGTGCCTGCGGAGGGTCCGGTGCTCCGCGGCTCCGGTGGAGCTGCCGCAGTGGTGCCTGCGGACAGTCAGCTGCTCACACGGTTCCGGTGGACCTCCTGCAGGCACCACTGCGGCAGCTCCACTGGAGCCGCGGAGCGCCGGACCCTCCGCAGACACCATTGTGGCAGCTCCACCAGAGCTGCGGAACAAGCGCGCGGGGCGGCGAAATTGCCGTCCGCCTAGAGCGCTCAAATCCCTAGCGCCGGTCCTGCCTGTGGGGATGACAGGCCTTCAGACACCCCCTCTGGCCTGCATTCCACCTTCCAGTCCAGGAGCAAAGAACCATTTCACACCTTAGCTCTGGGGAGCTGAATCCCAGAACAGGGAATTAACTTGCCTGAAGTTATCTAGTGAGTTGATGCCAGGATGGAGAATAGAAGCCAGATCCCGACTCCCAGCTCCGTGCTCTGATCCCCAAAACAGCCCTTTTCAAATCCATGGGGGAGAGGGGCAGGAGAGACTCTAGCCATGTGCAGGAGACCCAAAGCCATTTATTTTCATTACATATGTAGACTAAATAATGAAATTAAGAAATTTTCCAGCCAAACGTGTATTAATTCTAATGAACAATGTCACATTATGCAGTATTCATTTTTGAAATATTATAATAAACGGTGCTCAGGGGCGGGGAGGTGGAAGTTTCACCTAGGATGCAAAAAATATCCTTGCACTGGCCCTGGTTACATGGCCATTGGTGGTGGAGGGACTGCTGCTGCCATTCATCGAGCTAGCATCAGGGCTGACAGCTTCAGATATTTCTCAGGTTTCGACGCTTTCAGAGTGTTTACTTCTGCTAAATACCAGTAAAACCACAATAAGCTCCAGAAACCTGTTGAGCTAACATCTGCTGCTTACAGCCTTTCCTGAACTCCAAGTCTAATATAAACTCAACCATTTATTTTATGTTCAGCACAGCAGCTACAAAAATACCTTAAGAATTTTAGTATGACAATAGTTAAACATCAATGTAACATTTTTTGCTAATTTTTCTCTCTCTGTCTTCCCCTTCTCATTCCCCTGCCTCATGGACATACTTAAAAAAATAAATTATTGAAATACAGCAAGGGAAAAATTGAAATTCAGGATGCAGGAAGAACAATTTCATATGCATACAGCAATACTCACTGTATGGCATTGTAAAGTATTTCTCATTTATTAATTGGAATGACCCCAAGAAATAGAACCAGTGACTCCTGAATTTTCCAGAGAATGAATCTTTTCATTTGAACTAATGGTAAGTTACCCCCAGAAAATTGAGTTTGCGTTCATAATGAAGTTATGAAATCTACTGCTGAATTCATTAAATTGAAACAACTTTTATTTCATTATGGTAACAAACACTGCAAATTAATTTTCTCAACTAGGCATCGGTGTGGGGGTTTTTTAATAGAGAACACTATTATGTGTGAACAATTAAAATAATTTACGTTTGGAGAACATTGATTATGAATGATGTTATTATCCCATTAATGTGGCAAAACCAATCAAAACTGAACGTTAAGGAGTTGAAAATGTGCTTTTAAAAAATAAGCAAATGATGTGCAGCTGTAGAGAGGAGTCTGGAACTTTCATATGAAACATTGGCTTAGACTGGCACAAACTATTAGCAAAGGTGCACTGTCTCTTAAGGTCTAATTAGGTCCGGTGTACGGTAAGACAGAGAGCACCAAACACATAATTACCCACTATGTACTAGTCTTGTCTGTTTTAAATGTTACTTTTGATGTATCTAATTATGTGTGGGGAAAAAAACATATGTCACTTTACCTGTGATCTTATCCAGTGATCACTGTGCCTGCCAAGAAATGCCAGTGTTTTAATACTGAACAGAGAACAGATGCTTGGGGGTGTAAAATTATGGCTTGTGTGAAACCCTGATCTTTTAGATATTACACAATAATTTTCATTTTTTTCTTCATGTTCATTCCTACCAAGATCTTCTTGCATAGGTGAATTATTGTCTTCAGTTGGATCATTCATTTTTGTTAAACTGGAACATGCATATGAAGCAACTCTACAAACCATTATAGAGATCCAGTAATAAGGAACAGGGCAATTTAATGCAGATACTACCATGTGCTCCTCACCACTCCAAGGTTCCCCATAGGGATACTTTTCCATCGGCCCATATGACTAATATTGTTAAATATGCAGTTAGCCATTGACTGGCAGCAAATAAACCCAGCAAAAACCAATTGGCAACAACATGCACTACTCCAGTCTTTGTAAGTTTTCAAATGTTGTCCTTGAGGACGTATCTTGCCTGAAGCTATTTCAGCGTATGCTCACAACCTGATATAATGGACAGAAAAGTAAACATAGTCCATACCAATAATAATTTACCCTAATAACAAGTGCTCCACATGACAGGCTACATAAATAGTCTTCCCAGTACTGGTGGCAAACCTGACAAGAACACACGTGTCCTGACACTCGACCCAGGTATAGAACACTTGCTCTCATCATGATCCTGCCCAGTGAAATTGTCCCCCTGGAAGCTCTGTCTGTACCCATGTATGTTTAAAGCCCTCAAGTATATTCATGGAAATTTATACTAAACCAATGCCCCATCAGGGCACTGAGCAAACCATAGAGTAGGATTAGTCTATAATCCACCAAAATGATAGATTATTCTCCACTATCTCTGGTTCCATTCCTTGATTAGTAGCTAACCCAGAAAATTCCTGCCTTCCTGCAATGGGTCCTAGCACTTACTTTTTTCCTCTATCAATTCCTCCTCAACTTTTGTAGCCCCCTAGGAGTAAACAAGAGGACCACGCTCAAGGTCTGCACCTAATTACTTACACGAGTGTGTGATTTCTTATTTACTATCCTAAATTGAATCATCCATTTGCCTCCTTTTAGTGATGATGTTGTTCAAGCCTCCTCATTCTACTACACCAACCAATAATCAAAAGTTTATTTTAAGACAGATGCTTGCCCTTAGCAATTTTTTGCATGGCAGTTCTCTGCGGTGTATTTGCAGGGAGCGTAACAGGGATGGAAGATGAAAGTCTGACATACCCAAATGACACCTGAAGCAGAATCAATGAGGTTTTGTTAGTAATAAAACCAACATTCAGCCTCTCCTGAGAGGCTGTGAAAAGATCAGTGTACTGAGCTTCCAAGAGCACAAGCCTATTTTATGTGCCCCTATATTGTTTTAAAGAGTGTTATGTTCATTTGTCCTTGCCATTTCTAAAGAAGGGGTCAATTTTCATGGGATTGCTCAACCCATATGTGGCACTTCCCTTTTCCTTACCAAATTAGGTTTTTATTTTGGAAATAGGAAATGTATTTTGTTAAGTCCAAATATTACCAGCCTCTTCCTTTGTTCTGCTGTTTGGGGAAGGCCTTCATGAAAGAATGATCTTTGTGTTGGTGGAACATGACAAGATTTGGGCCTCTCCTGATGCCTGTTGGTAGCAAGTCAGAAAGTTTGTTGCCCTCTCC
This sequence comes from Gopherus evgoodei, assembly GCF_007399415.2. Classification (NCBI taxonomy): domain Eukaryota; kingdom Metazoa; phylum Chordata; order Testudines; family Testudinidae; genus Gopherus; species Gopherus evgoodei. The sequence goes on along the minus strand of NC_044323.1, from coordinate 26,017,285 downwards.
CCTGCTCCTGGTAATTTTACCTTTACATCTGCAAAGTGTAGTGCACTAGTTGCCAGTAGCTCTGATGACATGCCACAGAACACGCAGTAGTCCCGAAGCCCCTGCCTATTCTGTGACTTGTAAATCAACACCTTTCCCTGGAATGTGACTATGGACAGGAAGTCAGTATGAGCTGCAGAGTACTAACATTGTATGCTTTCTCCTGCCTCTTCTTTTTGGGGATTTCCTCACCATTACATGCGCTGGCAACAGCTTCCATGTGGCCCTTGCCTTCAGTCCCACATAAGGTCAGTTGCAGTAATCCATCCTGGAGGTGATGAACCCATGAATCACCATAGGTAGGTCTTTGAGAGGAAAGGAAGAAGTCTTCTTTTCAGTTAAAAATGGGAGATGTTGTTATTAACCACTGCAAAGTGGGTGTCAAGGATGAGACCAGAAGGTCCCAATGCTACACACAAAATAGACGATTGATGAGTATCTGCCCTTGACTGGCAGAGAGGTCATGGTAATTCCTAGCTCTGCAAACTACCTTGCCATTCCTATTAGCTTCAGCTTTTTCCTGGATGAAGTTAGAACCAGCTGTGTTATATCTAGGTTTTGGCCTCCTTCCTGTACCAAGAGAGAGAGTGAGCTGGTAAACATCACCATCTACATGGGAGGAGAAGGATTGGACTTTCAGTACAGAAATGAAATATTTTGTAGGCAGTGAAGCAGCTGAAATTAATCTTTATGATGAAAAAACAATTTACTCAATACTTGCGAACACCCAACAGGATTAGTGAGATAAGTAAAGATTTACACTAAGTAGAAGATCTCTTTCTACACTACGCAGTCAGGAACAAATAAATATTTTGCTGTTTATTGCAGTAGATGAATAATTAATTGCTGGCCTGGAGATTACATCTATGCCATGAATGGTACTGGGGCAGATCTTCAGCTGCTGTAAATCAGCCTAGCTTCAATAATGTCAAACATGATTCAGTTTGGAGCCTGGAACTTTTAGGTGGACACAGGAAAACACACACATGGATAGATAACTAAAGAATACAGCATTGTGTTCTATGTTTTCATCTTTAAGAATCTGCAAAACCATTTTTCTTTTTACATAAAATAAAAGTAATATTTATAATTGTGCCCTGGGCAACAATCAACATAATGACATCAGAGAAGTCCTCACGTGAAGGAAGGATTTCCCAGTGAGGCTGGCAGTAAGAGATTTTATCTTTGGACCAGAGACTCCATTGAGATTAATTTAATAAAAAATGGGTCAGGTAAGTAACTGAAGTGGATATCAGAGAATTTCAGAGAGTGGTTTAAAAAAAAAATTGAACTCAAACACTCAAAATCCCTGTGCTGGCTCAGAGCTGTATTGAATTCTTTGGGCATACTCTGAATGTCCTGAATGAAATTTAAATAGTTTCTTCTGATGTTCTATTATCCCCTAAATTTTATCATGTCTAAGCTCCCTATTCCTTCTCTATCTTTTAAAGATGTATTAATAATAAAAAAAATACTGTTCTGTGAATATTCATTTGAATTTTGAAATGACTTTACTTCCTATTGGTTTGTTTTAATGAACATTTTTGCAGCCACGTTTCACTGACAAAAATATTTGTGGCTAATGAATATCAAAGTCATGCCACATATTACATTTGCACAAACAAGTATTCACGCCAGGAATGCTTGCATTGCTCATCCACTAAGAAAACAGAAACTATACCAAGTGCTTTACCAAACCAGTCACAACAAATCAGCACATCTTAAATTTGAAATATTCGTCATTGGGAAAACTTCGGAAATGATGTTGACTGCATACATTTTAAAAATGAATGCATTTGACTATATTGTGATTTACTTGTAGATTATCCAGGAACAAAAAATGAAATGTTATGAATACATTATTTCTTGTATATTATCCTTTCTGCTTCAATATCTTTAATTGCGCATGAGAGAATCAAGTTGTCATCACAGCAGGGTTACTGTGAGAAGCCCTGGTCCCTCCCAATTTTCATATCAGATATGTCCAGTACTAATATGTTCATCCTGGCAGTCTCGTGCTGATGTTTCCCAGATTTGATTGTATTTTTCCATACTTGGTCCTTGGTCTCATCCCTTTCCAAATAAATTGACACCTGACAGCACAGCTGAGAGCACCTCCACAGGAGCAGACCAGGAACTGAGTTAATGGCTTCACAAAATATAAGGCCAGAAGTTACCATTGCAGTCATCTAGCCTGATTTGTATGACAGGCCATATGACTTCCCTGAATTCATTCCTGGTAAAACTACAACATATCTTTTAGAAAAACATCCAATCTTATTTTTAAAATTGTGGGCGATAGAGAATCCGCCACAATCCTTGGTAAATTGTTCTAATAGTTAATGACCCTTACTCTGAAAATTTGGACTTTACTTCTTGTCTAGTTTCCAGCCATTGGATCTTGTTACACCTTTGTCTGCTAGATTGATGAGCCCATTATTATCAATTTTTTGTTCCACATGGAGGTATTTAGAACCTCTTAAACTTTTCTTTTTTAAGCAAAATAGATTGAGTTCCTTGAATCTTTCAGTATAGGAATGCTTTCCAATCCTTATTCACTCTTCTCTGAACCCACTCCAATTTATCAACATGCTTCTTGCATTGTGGACACCAGAACTGTACACTGTATTCCAGTAGTGATTACATCAGTGCCAAATACAGAGGTATTGTAACTCTGAGAGTCACAATTTGATCTTTTTCTCCCCTTGCTTCATGTGGCTAGGAGGCTGCATCAGCCTTGGTGCAGCTTGCTTCCTCTTCTGCACCAGCTCAGCTGTGGATCCAGAGGTAAAAGTAAGCCGGTCCAGTATAGCATACTGGCAAGAGCCAGTACACCATGCCAGACCCGACCAGCTTCCCCAGGCTGAGGATTTAAAGGGCCCGGGGCTCCCTGGAGTGGCCAGAGCCCAGGGCCCTTTAAATCACCTCCCGAGCCCCGCTGAAGAGCCCTGGGGTAGCGGGAGCAGGGCTCTGGCAGTAATTTAAAGGGCTCAGGGCTCTGGCAGCGGGGCTCAGGCGGCACTTTAAAGGGCCCAGGGTTCCTGCCACTGTGGGGAGCCCTGGCCCTTTAAATCACCACCAGATCCCTGCCGCTGCCACCCCAGAGCTCCGTAAATGAGGAACGGGTGGCGCTTTAAAGGATCAGGGCTCCCCGCAGTGACCAGAGCCTCAGGCCCTTTAAATCCCCATGGGAGCCCTGTCACCACTACCACAGGGCTCCATGGGCGATTTAAAGGGCCTGGAGCTCTGCTGCAGTAGTGGCGGCCAGAGCCCCAGATCTTTTAAATTGCCTCTGAACCCTGGGGCTCCCAGCTGCCTCTGCAGCTGGTAGCACAGGTGGGGGGTGGGGGGAAATTTAAAGGCCCTGCCTCCTCTGGTTGAGGCCCCGCCTCCTCCAGTTGCCCGTGCTCAGGACTCCAGTATACTGGTAAGTCCTTAAATTTACTATCACCCCTGTGTGGATCTGAAATATTGACAGGGGTGGAGCCAAGGCCCTGCCCACTCTTTGTTTACCCGTATGGGAGGAGGAGTAGCAACATGGTCTAGCAGTGAAGGGGTTAGCAACGTGGCCAGGCCATGGAAGAAAAGAAACACTCCCTGTATTCCCCATGCATTGGTGCTTATAACTAGCCCACAGCTGAGTTATTAGAGAAAAAAAAATCCACTCTTTTAAAATAACTATTTGAAGTACCTGTTAGGAACCTACGGTAACCTTAGTGCCATTTTAACATCAACTACACCTGCAGTCACATTATATTTTTTAGCAAGTTTTCTAAGTCCTGATGAAATCTTCATACCCATAGAATTCAGTCCTTTTCTAATTCCTCTGGTAATATTCCATATCCTGCCTTTCCTTCACAGGATGGGACATTTGTGTGACAACAGGGCTATGTTCCTATGGGGAGAAGGTCTTTGAGTTTTAACCAATAGTTGCCTATCATCACCATGAGCTCCCTGGAGCTGCAACAGATAGCTTTGTAAACAAAACATAATTTTGTTACTTGTAATGTTAAAATCAGCCTGAGCAGCAAATAAAAAAGTCACAGTAAATGATTTAAAATGACTAATTGCATAAGATCAGACAGAAGAGCTCATTAGAAAAACTTTTCATATGATTGAAACTGTTTTTCCCCAAAATATTATTATAATTACAATAGATTCTGAAGGGGAGTCTATTTAATGAGCAAATACCTAATCAACATTACTGATTTATTTTCTAGCTTGACAATTTTGCAATTTGGAGTTTCTATGTAGAATGCTGAAAATGAGGCAAAAGGGACTTTTCTGTTTCTTATGTGATCCTATGCAATCTGAGATACATTCTTATGCTATTAATGTGCTTTACATACAAATTAGACTCACTCTTGGGAGCAATGCCATTCTGATTTGAAGCAGCAGCAAAATAAGATGTTGACTTCAGGACCTCAGAAACTGGCACCAGTTTTACCAATCTACAAAAGATTTTAGGAAATGACCAAGAGATCTTTAATAGGCCTTTCAGGGGCTGGTTGGTATTTTTAGCAGAGGTCTGGGAATCATTATCCTTAGTTTCTATTCCTGGCTCTATTGCGACCTGCTGTTCTTGAGCAAGTTGCTTAGAGCACAGCCATCCACAATGTGTTCATATCTCCCACCAGCTCCTGGCTCTCACAGAGACCTGGATCTTTCTGTCTGACCCTGCCTCTGCAACTGCCCTCACTTACAAGGTCCTCTCCCTCTGATGGTGCTGGAGGTGGTGGGCTTTTTCTCTCCCATTTCTGCTGATTCCAGTCCCTCCCTCCTTCCCCTTCACACCTTTTCTGCTTTTTTTAGCAGCACTGCATCTGACTTTTCTCTATTGTGCCCCTCCGTGATTTCCTCTCTGATTCCTACTCTTGCTTCTCATTCTTCCGCTAGTAACAATCTGCCACACTCATCGTTATTGACTTCAGCTTCCATTTGCACTACCCATGTGATCCCATAGCTGCATGTTTCCTCACCTTCACCTCTTCATTCGACCAGCAGCCCTGGTTCAGCTCTCTTGCTCACCGAAAGGGCTCTTCACTTGATTGGGTCTTCACCAGGCACTGCTCTCTCTCTCCTATCTCTTCCTCCTCTCTTGTAGTAGTAGGATTTTATGTTCGTATTAATATAATTTAAAATAAAAAAATAATGTAGCATGGATTAAATATATTGCTCTACGATTTAATCATATCTTGCCAGCCACCCTTTTTAAATAACAAAAAGAAATGGCCTAATGGACCATTGGTAAAAATACATCAGCCAGAATCTGTGTCTGGACTGATTTCAAGACAGTAACAGACCTTTGAGGGTCACCAATTTGTTGTTGGTTTAGCGTTTTAAAACAAGTAAAATAATGCAATAATTGTCTTTCTTTTGCATTGCAATTTAATGTTCCTATTCAGAATGTTCTGTGTAAATTAATTCTGTTTTGTGTGTGAATAAAAAATATATATGTCAAAAAAGAAATGTAAAAGCCATCGCTAAATCAAATGTACAAAAAAGGAAGCAGAGACAGATTCAAGGGCGCCAGGAGGTTGCAACATGCTCCTATTAAAATGTCAAAGAATGGCAAATTAACAAATCTAAAAATAAAACAAGCACCTGTCAATAAAAACAATATAAAAAAATAAAAAAAATTAAGAAAACAAGCACTTGTTAAACAACAATTAATTAAAGTAGGGATCGGCAACCTTTGGCCCGCAGCCCACCAGGGTAAGCACTGTGGCAGGCCGGGCCAGTTTGTTTACCTGCCGCATCCGCAGGTTCAGCCAATCACGGCTCCCACTGGCCGCGGTTCGCCGCTCCAGGCCAATGGGGGCTGCGGGAAGTGGCAGCCGGCACATCCCTTGACTCGCACCACTTCCTGCATCCCCCAATGGCTTGGAGCAGCGAACTGGCAGGCTGCGGCCAAAGGTTGCCAATCCCTGAATACAGCATGAGGGAGCAAAACTCATTGGTCCTGGATTAAAAAATCACTATATAAACAGTGTGCTTTGCTATAAAACTTTGGGTTCATCCTGCCAAGACTTCCCCGGAGCATTGTGTCATGACCGATGGAACCCGGCTCCTCCCTACCGGTGATCAACCTAGCTGGCCACTAGGTTGATCTGAACTAGTAACTATAACATCGACTGGCAAGACAATGTGCATAGTATGTGTATAGATAACTAAAAAAATATGCTAACTGCTGTATTCTCAATAAATGCGGCATATTGCCTTCTCCTCCTATAAAAAATCTCATGTGCTTTGTATAAGCATAACGTTTTTGGTGGAGAATTGCAAAAGGGGGAAGAATATGCACTGTAATTATTGACAATACTGCTAAGAAGGCATACACTTAAAGGTGATCGATCATTCAGATGTGCACACCCCTGGCCTCTTCCAGCATCACCCAGCAGTCAGTCTCCCACCTCCTATGCCCTATCATTCAGCTTTCTAGTCCATCAGCAATGATAGCTTTTCATTTGCCATCAGCCCCTTCTTTCCTGACCTCTCTCTTTCCTTTTTTCCATTGATATGGTTGTGGATTCTTTCCAGACTTCACTCTCCTCCGATAGGGATTCTTTTTTACCCCCGTCGCTCAAGCAAGGACCATCCTGACACCTCGCATCCCTGCTCACCCCAATATCCACTTTTTCCTCTCCTGCTCTTGGGCTGCAAAGTGTCCCTGCCAGAAATCCTGTGACAAGGTTGACTTCTACCACAAATCGGTTCTCTCCTCCTTCAGTTCTGCCATCTTCCTAGATAATTAATACTACCGCTACAATTTAACTGAATCTCCTGCAAGTGGACTTCAGATGATTTGCTCTGTTTAAAGTGCAGAAGTTTGTATGAAATGAAAATGAGCTTTCTTTCCACACAGTTTTCATGACTGATATGTTCAGTGCACAAATAGTAGAGGCGTATAAAAACATGTTGATTATAATTGCCTGCATTTATCTCCGGTAGCATTGTGTCAACATTTCCACAATTCAATTTCCATCCAGTATCCTAATGCCGCTTATAGAGCTTTATCTCTATGCTTGAATTCATTAATACGTTCCTAGGTAACTCATTAATAATTATCCAAGTTTGTATTAATAATGTGCAAGTTCATGAATAATGATTTACTGCTACTTGTCTCAGTAATGGTAACAGTCATCGAGTCATAAAGTCTGAGGCCAGAGGGACCACCAGATCATCTAGTCTGACTGCCTGCATCTCACAGGCCACAACATCACCCAGCACTTGCACACTAAACCCATGGTGTGACTGTGCCCTGGAGGGTTATGTATGATAATTTGACCTCACACTTATTACATGATAAGTATAGGCCACATTTACTACTTTTGATCAGCCACACTTTTTGTGAACCTGGTAACTTAAAGATTAAGTAAACAGAGTTATGCAGTAACAGGGATGAATTTGGAGTAAAGTCACTAAGATAATTTACATTCTGTGCTATTTCTTATACCATACCCATCTCCATCATATCTGAATGCTTTCCAGTGCTGCACTACATTTATTTTTTATTGTGCCTGTGTTGTCTTTTTTTTCTTACACATTTTGATTAATAATATTTTTTTTTAATTTGGGGAAAGTCTGATAGCATATTTTCTCAGTTTATTAACAACAAATTTACAAGTTAATCATTTATTTCAAGGCCCACAGATTAAGAAAGCATTGTTAATGATGTGTTAGCTTTCACATGCATAATCAGCAATGTCAATAATTAGCTAGTTTGGATCTAAGTGATGTGATAAATGAGATACTTTGTTTTAGGCAGAGAAGGTCCTTTCTGAAGGCTGTTCTATTGTACATTGTTTTCCTTTCAAGCTAATATTAACTATAAAAATAAACCTGAAAGCAGGTGAAAAATCACCTGGTTTGGGGGTTCTTTACTAATCTAAAAATGGGCTGAGTTTGCTGGACAATTTTTATGAAGTTTTCAAATCTAGACTTAGTTCTAAGTAAATTTGGGTTGAGCTGTGGATGCTGAGGAAGAATTTATGGGTTTGGAGAGAAATAATGTGAAACTTGATGATTTTTGCATAATTTCAGCTCTAAACCAGGCAAAGCTTAGCAGGTTAGGCTTAATTCCCCTTAATGCTTTTGAGTTCATTCAGACAGGAAATTCAGAGCAAAACTATAGATGATTAACTGATGTGAACTGAAATAAAGAAAAGTGAATGTGAAACTCCTGTGAACTGAAATCAACTGCACACTTTTCTCCCTGTAGTGGGGATAAAATGACAGAGAATATTGTTTGGAGTGATTTCAATGATCAGGTTTAATGTCTTTGTATTAGAACTATGTTTAAGTACTTAACAATAATCTATTCATTTAGTGAATCACAGTATGGGTAAGTTCACAGTTATTTCACTATATGTAGATAGTAGGCAAAGAAGGAAGAAAAAACAAGGAAGGCCATTGATTCTACAACGCCCTGCCTTGAAACATGTCTTCCAGCAGCGATAGAAACATCAGAGGAAACAGAACAGGGCAGTTATTTAATGATCCATCACTGTTGTCCAGTCCTAGCTTCTGACAGTCAGAGGCTTAGGGATACCTATAGCATGGGGTCCCTGACTATTTTGGCTAATAGTTGCTGTTTGTAATAGCTTTGGGGGGAGGCTTAGGGATACCTAGAGCTTTGGGGGGAGGCTTAGGGATACCTAGAGTATAGTAGTCCCTGACTATTTTGGCTAATGGTTGCTGTTTGTAATAGCTTTGGGGGGAGGGATAGTTCAGTAGTTTGAGTATTAGCTTGCTAAATCCAGGGTTGTGAGTTCAATCCTTGAAAGAGTGACTTTAGGGATCTGGGGCAAAAATCAGCACTTGGGCCTGCTAGTGAAGGCAGGGGGTAGACTCAATGACCTTTCAAGGTCCCTTCCAGTCCTATGAGATAGGTATATCTCTGTTTACTATTATAATAGCCATCAATGGACCTATCCTCCATTAACTCATCTATTTTTTTTTAACCTAGTTATACTTTTGGACTTCACAATATTCCTTGGCAACGAGATCCACAGGCTGAGTGTGAATTGTGTCATGAAGTACTTTCTTATGTTAGTTTTAGACCTGTTGCCTATTCATTTTATTGGGTGACCCCTGATTCTTGTGGTATGTGAAGAGGTCCTGGGAGTTGCATTAAACGTAAATGACACTGATTCCATCCATGACCACAATCAAAGAATCAGTGTCATTTATGCTTCACATGACAGTGGTTGACTTTGCAATTCTAGCAATGTTATTTTAATGTAGTTTTTTGTTTTTAATTTCATAGTTTTCTTAAAAAAGCAAAGGGAAATAACAGAAATTCCATCAGGTGGCATCATACTGACTCCCACATGGATCATCAGCAGTGTTGAAACCTTTAGATCCATTGCACCGACCTCTGCCAATTTCGCATTGGAGTAACTAACAGCAGTAGTAGGTTGACATCCTGTATGTGGACCAGAACTGGGGGGCATAGGACACTTTGGCAGTGAGTTTCACAGATATTTGTTCATAGAAAAGGAAGGATGTTAAGACTCAGGAATCTTGGTCTCATTCCTGGGCTTGGAAGTGAATGTGTTATATTGGGCACAGACTCTTCTGCCCATTCCCTCCAGCTTGACCCCTGTAGTCCCATCCTCTTCAACCTGTCCCTGTCCTAATTCTGTCTCTTCCCTACCTCGGCACCTCACCCTCATCCCACTTTCTTACCTATGTAGTCCCAGTCTCCAATCCTTAGACATCTCATCTCAGTCCCAATCACCGTGCCCAGCTAGACCTAGTTTTCCCCTTCCCAGGCACCCAGGATCCCACCCACTGCCAGTCTCCTCTCTCCCATTCTCAGTTCCAATCTCCTCATCTAGCTATTTTAATTCCTCCCCTCTTGGCTCCTGGCCTGACCTGTTTATCTCCCCCTCCTCAGATTCCTGTCACTCCCTCTTTCTCCATCCTCCATGGTCTCTGTTCCCACTGGTTCTCCGTTCCAGGCTTCCTCCCTGGCATCCTCATACAAATCAGTGTCCCCCTCCCCCACATACATGGCTCATAGTCCCAGTCTCTTTACATAGCTAGTCCTGGTATTCACCCTCCAGCTCTTCATCTGATCTCAGTCTTCCCCCATCCACTAGCTCCCAGTCCCAGTTTTCTTATTCAGCCAATCCCAGGCTCCCAACCTCTCAGTCCTAGTTTTGATTCCCCCTGCTCCAGCCTCTGGTCCCAGTCCCCACCTTAGGTTCCCTATCCCAATCGACTCCTGACAAGGACTTCACTCTCAAGCCCTCTGCATTCAAAATCAGGCATGTTTCCCCTCCATGCTGCCTGGGTGTTGGCAGGTGGAGCATTGAGTGCATAGGAGAGAGAGGCTCCCTGCTCTCAGTTCTATTGCCTGGCCCCAGCATGACCAAAGCTGCATTTACAAGGAAAGCCCCACTGATCTCCAACATTCCCTGTCTGGAGCAGCTTCAGTGTTAATGGTATCTTCACTCTCAAGACCTAGTCAGTCTCTAAGAAGGTGGAAATTGCATTTTTTTCAAAGGCTTATAGTTAATCAAATGTTCTTCAGGAGGGCAAAAGGCACATCCCTGAAATACTCACCAGCCCCTGCCAAATTTCAAGTCCCTACTCCAATGCATTGGATGGATAGGGGAGGGAAGCAGTAGAGCTACTCAAAGAAAAGGTCTCTGGAATTTTTTAACAGGGTCAAAACAACCCTTTTCTATTGAGTTGCTGGGAACTAGGTGGGCGGAAGCCCACCCATTGCTAACAGATCCCCTCACTAGCCTAAAGGGAGGACCTACAGGACCTCAGAACCCCACTGATTTCGGAGGACAACTAATAAAAGAACAGGGACAAGAGTGAGGTCAGAGGGTCATAAAAAGGGAGCCTGATGGGGACACCGAGCAGAGAACCCCGGACAGCACCCACTGCTCCTCAAAGGCGTCAAGGGAGCCAGTGGACACTGCCCAGAGGAACTCCGCCTGGATATGTGAATGGACTAAGGATCAGAAACAAGCCCCACAGTCACAGGAGTCTCTATTGGCCAACCTCCTCTCACTGGTTGTGTAGATGGCCATTTTTGCCAGGGCAGTTGGCAAAACAAATCAGCCTGAGGCTGATAGATGGTCAAGTCAAGAATGTTAGACTAAGTCTCTCAACCATTCAACCCTTTAATAGCTGAGGGAAGGGCACTGTGAAAGTTCACCAGGGAACCAGATATTCCTTGCTGATGGGTGCTGTCTGCAAGTGTGGCCTACATCTTTTAACTGGCCACAGTGGCAAAGAAGGGCATTACAAAGGCCCTGTTTGTGATCATTAATGGCACATCTGATCACTCCACATCTCAAGTGATTGAGCTTTATCCAAAGATGGCAAGGAAGGTCAGAACAAGGGGGCTGAACTGTTGGATCTCTCAGGAGATATACAACTTGTTCATGTCCCCTGATTATACCACCTGGATATCAAGATTCCTTAGGGGAACTATCTAAACAAGGTGCCTTGCGTTGAGACGATGGCTCAGTGGATGAAACACATCTTTAAATAGGGTAGCTGTGGCATGTCTTGAACCTTAAGGAGCAAATTCTGCAAGGCGGCATGCCAACAGATGTCAGGAGAGACAATGTTGGACAGGGCTGAGCTAAGGGTACACCATTTACATGTCCAGGAGAGATAGTGTGGTTTCATGATAAGAGCAGTGGACTGGGAGTTTTGCCATTGACTTCAGTGGAGCAATGATTTCTCCCCTGATTTCTGCTTCTGCCATTGGTTTGCTATGTGGCTATTCACCACCCTGTATTGTAGCTGCTTAAGTAGCTACAATACATCCATCAGCAAAACAGGGCAAATCATTTTCTTTATCTCTATTGTTCTTAATAATAATCTAAGTATTCTAGATCCATCTGACTTTGGCTACAGTAACAGTCAGAGACTAGCTAATCCCTCTTGTTTTCATGCCAGACTTTATTTTTGAAAACTGCATTGTCCTCTCACCGCTATTTTTAAAAAGAAAGAAAAAGAACTCTGTCCAGGTATGTTCAGTAAAGGATGTCTGCTGCCCCAGTCTTAGAGATTTTATGCATTGTCTGTTGTATGATCTTAAATTTACAGGGGATATTCAGTTCTTGAGTACAGTTATGGGAAAAAAATGGTGCTGATAGTATTGGCAGCCGTTCAGAAACTACCCATGGCAACCTAGCGTGGATCAGATTCATCTGAAATACCTCCCTGATGTTATTCTATAGTTTCAAGTCCAGGCTGCACTAAATTCCTTGAGAATGCTTAGTATAAAATGTAGAGAGAAACCAAATTTTCAAGTGTGTGTGTATATTTTACTGCTTGTGAAAGATGACAGACCCCAGCCACTGAAATCTTCTCTTTATTTACAGCGCTGGTAGCAGCAATGCAATCTTCCCCCTATTGTACCATAAATTTGTCTAAAATTTAAACATGTAAGGAGCAGCTATGGGGAAAAGAGTAATCTTTTCTCTACACATCTATTCAGTTCTTGGTCTCTGTGCAGATGCTAGAGCGGGACAGGAAATGGTTTTCCCATCCAAGGAAAAATTTTTGAGATTTTGAAATATTTCCCATCTGAAATAAGGAGGAAAAGTCAAAATCTCAGAAGTTTTCATGGAATAACAATCTGGAAAAAAAAATCAGTTTGGGTCAAAATGCTTCATTTCAACATTTTCTAATGGAAAAAATGGTTTGCCAAAAAGTTCCTGAGCAGCTCAACTACCAGCGGTATGGACCAACTGTGCTGTTTCCTATGATGTACCCATCTATTCACTGGGAACTGGTCTCAGGAAAAGAACCAGTTTCCCATAAGCCAATTTAACATCACAAAATCTTTGATCACTATTGACTTGGCACTGGATTTGAATCAGTTTCCTGAAGGAGAAAAATTCTGTAGTCCATTACCAATCTTCTGAGCCATTCAACTCCCACCTGCTTCTGACTAGATGGGTATGCGACTATCTATGCTATACCTAACTGTGGAATCTCTTTTCTCCATTTCCTCTAAGTTCAAAGAGCTCTTGAGGACATTAGCACAGGAGGGAACTACCTATATTTTCTATTTTGTCAAATTTTCACATAATAATTCAGCAAATTTAGCAAAATAATTGTAGCAAAACTGCAGTCTATATTATGCCCCTTCTCACTAACGCTAATTGCCAGAAAAACTATGGATTCTTCGCTGAGGTTGGGCATTACCCAGTGGTGCAGTCATTTCAGAAAGCCATGTCTTGATAAGTTATAATGTTTGATAAGTTATCAAGACTGATTAAATAATATACAGTTCAGCTAGCGTGTGCAAACACAAACTGCTTATTTACCTCACATGGCTGTTGTGGAGTTAAATTAATGTTTGTAATGTTCAGGATCCCAGAATAAAAATTACTGTACACATTTTTTTCCCCCAGAAAAATATCATACCTTGTTTTTTCCATTTTCCCCCTCCATCCCCTGAAACTTTTATTAAAAAAAAAAATCAAAATGGTTATGGAAATTTTTCATTTACCAAAACCCCAGATTTGCACTAATATTTGCAATAGAAATATTATTTGTGAAAAATTGCAGTAATAATATAAATTGATAAAAAGTATAAGAAAATCAGTCTGGGTCCAACTCTTCAAAATGTTGATTCCCTCTCCCCGCATAAAATAGGCTCTTCTTTTTTAAATCAGCTCTGATAAAGTCAAAATTTTTCCATTGAAATTTTTTCCAGTAGAAAATTAAGTTTTTAACAAAATGATTATTTTTGTTCAAAATATCTTTTTTTCTTAAAAAATGTTGTTTCAGATCAGAAAACTGAAAATCCCAAACCAAAACACTTTTGGACAAAATGTTGAAATTTTTGTGGGAAATGAAAACCCGTTTTCAGACAAGCTCTGCAAAATAGTATCACAAATTTACTAATACATTTGCTGTGTCTAGAGATGGATCTATACACCACGAATAAGGACTTAATTCAATGAAGGAAAACAGAATCACAGAAACAAGAGAAGGCCTCTAAATATAGCACTCCATTACAATAATCATTATCTGTAACTTCAACAGCAAAGGAAATAGCTCCTTTAGAAAACTCACAGGTATTTTCACTGAAAAAAAGAGTAAAAAATTAGCCAGCAATACAAATACATTTGACATATATCTTCTCTATATTTTAGTTTCAAGGAAATATATATTACTAAAAATACTAGACTGTGGAGCATCAGTCAGGACCAAACAAAAAATAAAAATTGCAAGAAAAATAGGGTAAATAAATGTTTACAAATTTAGGCAACTTTTCATTGCCACTTTAAGACAAATTTCATTCTAAATCACCACTATACCTTCCTGTTCACATATACTTACAGATATTACCAGTGCCCTCTAGTGCCTATAGAAGCAAGTCAATCAGCAGGGTTTTTAGAGTGGACAAAAAACAACAAAAAAACCACCACTCTAATATAAAATACTTGTGTTTTTATATTCTAAATATACTTTTGGATTACTTAGTTTTTCATCTTCTTCAGAAGCAATGCTACACCTTCCTTCTTTTTTCATGGACACTAATGTATTTATGAACTCCCTCCTTGTGTCATTTAATTATTTTTGCCACCAGTATTTCCCTTTCTCCTTCATTGTGTCTCTACAGTTTTTAACTTCAGCCACAAACAAGAGTTGTTTCACCTCTGTATGCATTATTACACTCAATCCTGCATTGACTGTAATGATTAGCGGGTATGATTGATTATAATGTCCTGAATACTCAGTTATACAATGTGCTTGTCTACACCTAGGCCTGCTTTACATACAAAATTGGTACAACTAAAGGTACAATTTTAAACTGATTTATTTAAACCGGTATCTAGAAACTCAGTTTAGGTGTTGTTATAAACCTGTCTCTGACTAAGATCAGAGTGTCCACATCCACACACAAAGGTGCCCTAATGTAACTAAATGTTTTAAATAATCACACTCTTAGTTAATCCAGTGCAATATTATGTGTGGACACTATTAACTAAGTCAGATTTTACACTAATTTAAGTTAAACTTATGCAACGTCCTGTATATGAGCCCTGCATTTACCAATGAATGCTCAAATAATGTAAGTTAGGTTTCAATCTATGTAAGTGTCTACACACAAAGCTCCACTGGTGTCCCTCCATTAGTGTATCCTAAGCGTTTCTTGAAACAAGGGTCCTTAGATAGTCCAGACTCAGGTATTCAATAAAAGTCAACTTAAACTAAATCAAAATAGGACATTTTTTATTTCAAAGCATCCCACAGAATCTGGCACTGAAGAAATGAAAACTATGAATTAAAAATGATTTAATTATTTTCGTGCATATTTCAGTTTACAGCCCTTAATTTACAAGAGTTAAAGGTGTTAGGACGGAGCCCTGATGGTGACTTTCCCGAAGAATATAAACTAGAGCAGGAGTGCAAGAGGCTTGGATGTCATCCCCCGCAAATGAATATACATTTTTAAACCACAGTGCCTTCTAGAAAGCACTCAACAACATTACTGAGCAATCATAATCATGATGATTGGGAACTACTTTCTCTGATACAGCGCAGATGTCAATCCTCAGAGCAGTAGTTATGCAGACAGCTCTGGCATTTACAAGTGCCCATCCTCATTTTTAATAGGCTGTGTTTGGTTGTCTAAATGCCATTGGGACAGAGAATGCAAAATAAATGTATCCAATATATAAAAACAGTTATTGCTCAACATTTAGTTTCCCCAGTGTTTATACTTCACTGGTCCCTCAGTCAAATTCCTATAACAGGCTGCTGGAAAGTTAGTTCCTCTGGCATGTCAGAAATGTGTAAAATATGCTGATTTTTTTGAGGGTGGTTTCAGATAAATCCCTTCACACTGGGGTGGCTCTAGGGATTTTGCCACCCCAAGCACGGCAGGCAGGCTGCCTTCGACAGCTTGCCTGTGGAAGGTCCGCTGATCCCGTGGCTTCGGTGGACCTCCCGTGGACCAGTGGACCCTCCACAGGCATGCCTGTGGGAGGTCCACTGAAGCCGTGGGACCAGCGGACCCTCCGCAGGCAAGCTGCCAAAACAGCCTGCCTGAAGCCCTCATGGTGACCGGCAGAGCGCCCCCTGTGGCTTGCCACCCCAAGCACGCACTTGGTGCGCTGGGGCGTGGAGCCACCCCTGCTTCACACTCAATCTAAACTGCCATGTTATAGGCTGTAGTATTTGGATTGGTTAAAACAAAAGAAAGAGGAGAGGAAGTGGCTGTAACAGGGCTGGCTGCCTCATGGCTGGGGCGCTGCTGCTGTGTCCTGCCCCCCTTTCCCCCTTTACTCTTAAAAAAAGACCAGTCTCTCTCTCTCTTTCAGTCACAGTCCTTCATAGGCTCTGGATTTTTTTTTTGGAATGAAGTTAATGAAGTGCTCAAACAAAGAAAATCTTCCACCCAAGCTTAAGCTGGGCACAGAGGCACTGTCTCTTCCTCAGGGATTACTGAAGGAGATCCTGTCTCCCTGCTGATTCTCTCTGCAGTTTTCTCACTGCAGGAGCCCTGCAGCTTCTTGCTGCCCTTTACCCTGGGAACAACACCTGATTTAACCCAGGTGTGGCTCACATTGTAATCAGGGCTGGCTTAGTCTCAAGATCTCCTGCCAAGTGCAAGCCATCCTGTTACTGTGGTAGCAGACACCTTTGGGGTTAAGGCAGATTACCAGGAGCTGAGCCACCTGGGTTCTATGCCTGGCTCTATCCTGAATAACCTTAGGCCAAGTCACTTAACTAGAGCAGGCCAATGGTTTTGAAATTTTGTATTTTTTTCTGAAAAGGAGAAAACGTTCATAAAATTTGTCTGAGATTTTCCTTCTTTTTTTGACCCTCCGTAACCTGCTCTGTGTCTCAGTTTCCATTCCAACGACGTGAGGCTGATTTAGTAAGTGTTTGTAAAGCATTTTGATGTGCAACGCCAAACAAACCATCAAACAAAAGCATTGCATTATTGTGCTGAATTTGGTACAAAGAAGTAGGAATTATTGTAACACAAATTTTAGCAACATGAATTCAAAGATCAGGGAACTCACTCTCAAAATTGAAATACTTGCTATTGATGTCTTTGGCCTTGCACCTCTTACACTCTGTTCAGGATTGGACAGAAAGAAGCACTTCCTGTGGTGATGTCGGGACCACAAGACATTCCTTCTAACACTCCCAAAGGGAGAGAGAGAGAGAGAATGAATGAGATGGTATGTGCAATCTCATGCCTTAATTCACCATATATGTAAACATCTCTAGAGCAAAACTAATGTCAAGGCTGGTTTATTTTTGTGACCTGAATCAGTAAATATAATCCAAGCCAAAACAAAAGAGGAAACCATGCCCCACAATGGGCGGTTGGAGAGAAAAGGATATTGGTAAACCAGCCTCTGAATCATCATCCACCAAGTCTGAGACCTTCTACTATTTAGAAGTCATTGTCACTTGCTATTGGTTCTCATTCAAAATCAAATCCCCTGCTAGCATCCATTGATCATGTTGAGGTGGAGGATGTGGAAGTGGAAAATATGCAACAAAAGCAGCCTAAACCATAAAGGAATGGGGACAAGGAGTAGGAGGCTAGGAAACCCCCACCCTCACCCCAAAGGAAGGGCTGTAGTCAACAGCAGGTAGAGTGGTAGGCTTCTTTCTGAACACATGCTGCTGAATCCTTCCATAGACCTTTCTGTTCTTCTATTGGAAACAAGCCCCTCCCTTCAACAAACGGACAGTGATATGGATGGAGACTGTCATGAGGAGGAGATGGTATCTGAAGATAGTATAAAAACCTCCAGCTCCTGAGGAGACACAGAACAGCAATGAAAGTGGAAGTGAAGAATGCTACTCTGATGACAGTGTGTTACCCTTTCTAAAGCTAGCAAAGCAAACACAACACAATCATATTGTATAAAGAAAGGCCAAAGAAACAAATCCAAGCTTTGATTTCCAGTCAAACTGGAAACCTCCTTTGTTTTGCACTGTTTCTGCCACTATTCTGTTCACATGAACAGGAACTTTATTGTCTTCAAAGTATCTTTGCGAACTAGTGAAACTCTCTCTGAAGAAGGAACTCATCTTCAGCCTTCTGGGGTCATTTTAAGAAGAATCATGTGGATCCAAGTCACAGAACTTGTGCTCATTCTGAAATGCACATAAATCACAATTGAAAAATGGCTTATCTGGGCCCAATAGCTAAAACAAAACCTTTACTACATCCATACCCTAGTCAAACTCAAATAATGCTTGTTCAGAAGATAACCACACTGCTAAATTAATTGCTGCATAATAGCATAGTGGAGTTCATATTGAAACAGAACAGCAGGGATTACTTCCTCCTGGTTTTGGTTGACAGGATTGTCAGCTTTTATTATTTATTGCATGTTTTATTTTGTTTTTCATAAAACCCCAGCTCTTGCTGTCAAGCGATTGCAAAATATCTTTCCTTTCCTTTCCTTTCCTTTCCTTTCCAAGTTTCTAGCACTCAAGGCTTGCAGAGAAAACCTTTCAAATGTGGACCTTAAAGGCTGAATAATCAGAAGGCAAATTAGAAGAATGCAACATTTATTATCTTTAAGTCAAGATTTTAGGAAGCCTGACTCATGATTAAAAATGCTTTGGGTTGGCAATATGCACTGGATTTATCCCAGTTCTACCACATGTGATGCTGATTTGTCATTAGCAACAAAGATCTACAATTAAGCACAGAGGCTGTGCTTACCTTCTCAAATTGAAAGATTGATATTTTTATGGGTAATATGTATCTCCATATCAGAGGGCAACACTAAGCCCTAAATCGTCAACTCTAGTTTATATATTTTCAGTTATCATTCATCCTACACAAAAAATATTTGTTTAAATAGAATTATACATGGCTATCAGGTACTAACAGGAAAAAATTATTAAGAGATTATTGAACTTTTTTCTCAAGGATTTTGCTACTCCATTAGCTTGGAAATTCAGAATTAAAACTTAGGAATCCACATCAGAAATGTTGACCAAGTTACAATGGCAGAATCTTTGTTTCTGAAGATGTCAAAGCCCGAAACAACCCATCCATGACTTTCAGATTCTACAGTGAATTTGTAATACTGACAACAAGGAAAATTATCTTTTTACATGAGATTAGATATGGGTGTCGCTGACCAAAAGTAAATCAGGAATGATAGAATGCCATTCTTTTGCAGTCACTTTCAAAAGTATAACTGCATTTCAGTTATTAACTTTCTTATTAAAGGTAAACAGAATTGTTGATGGTATATGTTGTTTTTCTTAAATAGGAATTAAGGACTTGATCAGATAAAGTGCTGAGTAGCAGGGATTTAATGCAGCAAAGTAGTTAAGCATACCAGTCTCCAGGATCCAAGGATGGGATGATGGTTCCCAGGGATACCATGCGGAACTTCAACTTTATCAAGAACTTGTTGAGTTCCCACAGGTCTAGAATTGGTCTGAGACCTCCCTTCGCCTTGGGGATTAGGAAATATCGGGAGTAGAACCCCTTGCCCCTCAAGTCCTCCGGTACCTCCTCTATAGCTCCCATGGCAAGGAGGGACCTTACCTCCTGCAAGAGGATTTGCTCGTGAGAGGGGTCCCTGAAGAGGGATGAGGATGGAGGGTAGGAGGGGGGGTAGCGAAATAAACTGAAGGCGGTATCCAAATTCTACCGTGCGTAAGACCCAACGATCTGAAGTTAGTTGGGTCCATGCAGGGAGGAAAGAGGAAAGGCAGTTGCAAAAGGGAGGGAAAAGATCTTGTTGAACAACTGGTACGTCGCCCTCGGACGTGCTTTCAAAAGTTTGGTTTAGGTCCCGAGGGTGGTTTGGTGGGGCCGCGATTCTGACCCCCTAGGGGTCCAGACTGCCATCTACGATTGCCTCAGCCACGCCTCCTGCCGAAGTCTTTCTGCTGTCTAGGCGGGGGGTAAGGTCGCTGAGGCTGGGGCCGGAAGGGTCTATGCTGAGTCTGCGGTGTGTGCATCCCGAGCGAGCGCATGATCACGCTATTGTCCTTCAGACTCTGCATCCTAGGGTCAGTCTTTTCCAAAAATAGGCCCTGAACTTCGAAGGGCAAGTCCTGTATCGTATGCTGCAATTCAGGTGGAAGGCCTGACACCCGAAGCCATGATATTTGCCTCATGGTAATTCCTGAAGCCAGAGTTCTGGCCACGGAGTCGGCTGCGTCTATGGAGGCCTGGAGAGAAGTTCTTGCCACCTTCTTTCGTTCCTCCAAAAGGGCTGCCAATTCTTGGCGCAAGTCTTGGGGGGCTAGCTCTGTGAATTTCTCAACTGCCGCCCAGGTGTTATAGTTATAGCGGCTAAGCAAGGCTTGTTGGTTTGCCAACCTGAGTTGGAGGCCCCCGGCAGAGTAGATTTTACGCCCCAATAAATCCCTGAGCCTTGCCTCCTTTGCTTTTGGGACAGGGGCTTGCTGGCCATGGCGCTTCCTTTCGTTAACCAATTGGACAATGAGGGAGCAGGGAGGAGGGTGTACATACAGGTACTCATACCCCTTAGAGGGAACCATGTACTTCCTCTCAACTCCCCGAGCCGTGGGCGGAATAGATGCTGGAGACTGCCAGATGGTATCAGCCTTTGCTTGGATCGTCTGAATAAATGGTAAGGCCACTCTTGTGGGAGTGTCAGCTGACAAAATATCTACCACCAGGTCCTCTATCTCCTGAACCTCCTCCATCTGGAGGTTCATATTCAGAGCCACCCATCTCAGGAGATCTTGATGTGACCTTAGATCAATTGGAGGCAGGCCCAAGGAGGATGTCCCCGCCACCGCTTAATCTAGAGAAGAGGAAGAGGAAAGGCCAGGGACAATCGGGTCCTCCGTTGTCTCATGGACTTGGGCAAAGTCCGGCTCCAGTGGGACCTGAGGGTCTGGTGCCTGAATGGGAGTGTCCTCCGTAGCTGCAGGAGGGGGGCAGCTAACAGTAGCCTCCGGCACCCGGTGCTCCGACAGTACAGAGAGTGATGGCACTGGAGGTCCACCTTGGGCTTGGTGATATGCTCAAGGTGTCCAGAAGGACCACTGATGAGGTCCTTGGTCTTGAGCCTGGGTCTCTTGAAAGACACGGCTGGGAACATCTAAGTCATGGTCCTGTGCATAGGAAGCACTGTCCGCATGGGATGACATAGATGCATGGCAAGACGGCCAAGGAGGAGCTGAAAACTCCTGAGAATGGGTAGTCTGTCTGTACACTGCAGCGGAGAGTGGCACCGGGCGCTATACCGGTACCGGGAATGAGACCAGGACCTGCAACCGGAATGGTGCCAGGAGGTTGACCGGGACCTCGAAGCTCAATGCTGGGAGCGGCTGCGAGAGGTGCTGTGCCGTGAGTGGTGCCGGGAGCTTATTCGGTACCGACAGTACTGGGCCAATGAACTGGGTTTTGAACGGTGCCGCGAGTGTGACCGGTACCGAGATAGAGAATGGTACTGGGACTGCGAGAGGCGTCGGGACCGGGATAGGCAATGGGACCGAGAATGCCGGTGGGACTGCGATCATGATCGGTGCCTCTCAGCAGTACCAACAGAGAATGGTCTCAGTAGGGCAGGCTTGCCTATGGACTGTATAACTTGCACCGGCGGTGCCGGGGGTTGAGGCAGCGCAGACTCTGTCCCTGAAGAGAAAGTCTTCGGCATGGAGGGAATAGTAAGCTCAACCATGGCGCATGCCGGGGAGCTGTCAGGCACCAGATTCGATGGCTCTTATGGGACCGAAATCAATGGTGCTGAAGTTGTCGGTGCCACGGCAGTTGTCTGTGCTGGGAGGTCCAACTTAGGTGGGTGCTCCGACTGTGGTGTGGACACAGAAGCTGCAGGAGTCTTATGTTTTTTTACCTGCGGGGAGAGGGAGCGGTGCCGAGCAGACATCTGGGCCGGCAACGGTTGGTGCCGAGGGGCCTAAGTGGTACTGGTGTGCTCTGGTGCTGAAGATGCACTTCTCCCCGGTGTGGACTGTCCGGCGCTTGGTGCCGATGGTGGAGGAGTAAGAGCTGCCTCCATCAGGAGCTGTCTAAGACAAAAGTCCCGCTCCTTTTTGGTCCGCGGCTTGAAGGCCTTGCAAATGAGGCACTTATCTTAGAGAGCTCACCAAGCCAGTCTGTGTATGAAGGAGGAATTGCAGATTTCCATTTTCTCAAAATAACTCTTTTGGCCCCTAAAAGACTTACTGCAATCCATTTCTAAATGTTAAATGGTAATAACAACTCATCCACCATCCATAATATACATAAGCTTGAAGAAGGAAAGATAGCAGCCCTTAAAGTTTTTGAGAGGAGCACTGAATATGGTGTTCAAGAACACATGCATTTGTTGACAGATACAGAGGATGTGTGAAAGGTTGGCATGTGGCTGTTTCCATCTCCATCATTCAATCTAGCTTTAAACAAACATTCTGGAGTCCAGTGATACTTGTTTAATATCTTGTTCTGAAAGAATTGCTAGGTAAAGAACTTAAAGTATCTTTCACATTAAGCCAGATATCCTTGCAGGTTTCTGTTGATAGTAAGGGCTAAATTCTTTTCACCATTTTTCTTTGAGCTTAAGCTTGAGAGAGTAAGCATAGCTCAGTGGTTTGAGCCTTGGCTTACTAAACCTAGGGTTGATGAGTTCAATCCTTGAAGGGCCACTTAGGGATCTAGAGCAAAAATTGGTCCTGCCTAATGAAGGCAGGGGGCTGGACTCAATGACCTTTCAAGCTCCCTTCCAGTTCTAGGAGATAAGTATACCTCTTATTATTAAGCCACCAGAAGTAATTCTGACAAAGTGACTTTTGTTTCCATATTTCTTAACATTTTCTTCTAGAAATTGAAATAGACCCATTGTCCCCTTTCCTTGCATGAATCACTGAGCACAGCTGCCGAAAAAAGTAACTGTGAGAGAGCAGTAGCTGATATTTGTTACACATGTAATCATCCTGTACTATATCTCTAATTTTTGGTTAAATCCTTTTCTAGACAAATTGTCTTAAGTGTGAAGTTGATCTTGAACCTGAGGCATGGGTTTCTGAAAGTTTTTTGGATCTAAGTGCAGAAAGCCATTAAAATTGCTTCCAGGTGACCATGTTATTCTTTCTGTAATTACGAATAATATGTCACACTTGGGCTAATAAGTTTCAGACTATTTTTTTCCTTTCCAAGACTTCCATGTCTGTTTGTTTTGAAGTTTAAATACTGTTTGTTTACTGGAGATATCCATCAAATGTATGACCTGTAACAGACAGCTTGTCTTCAGATGGCAAAATTTAATTGTGCTGAAATCTTCTGGGATCCTTTCCTCTTATTATTTTAACCTCTTACTTGGATTTGGACCAAAATACCCTGAATTTTGCTGTCCTCACAGTGGAAATGTACCACACAATCCTACTTATTTACATAAGGTCTGTATTTTGGAAAGAAAACTGCTGACAGAAACTGTACAAAATCAGTTTCAATAAGACAGTTTCGGACCTAGACTTTATTTTTACATTTAAATGACTTCTAGAATTCTACTGACTGTAGCTCTTCAATCCCTCAGTTATTCAGTTAGTAAAGAACTTGCACTATAAACAAGCATATGTCATTAGCATAGTTGCTCTATAACTGAGGCCACAAGCGGTGCATGAGGCATGTTCTCTGTTATAAAGAAATGTTGTTGCACCTGCACTGGGCAGCCCTTGTAACAAGGGTTAATTGTGAGGTTAATATGATGATGCACTCCCTTGTACCAAATAGCTGAGGATGAGGTTGCAGCAAAAATATTCACACATGCAACTAATTTGCAGTATACCCAAACAAAGGAAACCTTTAATAAAGAGAAGCAGAGAGCATGTAATTGCATGTGTGGTAGGAATCCTTTTAATTACGCCACACTAAAATACTTCCTCCTGCTGCACGATGCACTGTGCTCACAGCTAGCAGACATGT
The DNA here is from genome assembly GCF_007399415.2 of Gopherus evgoodei. Lineage (NCBI taxonomy): Eukaryota > Metazoa > Chordata > Testudines > Testudinidae > Gopherus > Gopherus evgoodei. The sequence goes on along the minus strand of NC_044323.1, from coordinate 25,993,353 downwards.
GATGTCCTATGAATTAAAACCAGATTAGGAAGGGAATGTTGCAGGCTACCGTAGCATGCTCCCCTTGTTCTCATAAGGTGTAATGAGGTTAATTGGATTTGCCTGTTTATCAAGTGCTTCTGATTTCTGTGTGTGAGAGAGAAAGAAATGAAATGGATTGAACAAATTACCACATACAGGCTGTTATTCAACCAGGTGGTTAAACACATGCCTAAAATTAAGCATATGAAGAGTTCCAACCAACATATTGGTTGACTGGAATAATACACTTCTGTGTGAATGAACTTCTGTGTGAAAAAATCATTCAAGCTAAAATCTGTGAAACTTTTCAGTTTTCAGAGGTCATCTCAAATAAACCGGGTTTCAGAGAGATAGCCATGTTAGTCTGTATCAGCCAAAACAACGAGGAGTCCTTGTGGCACCTTTGAGACAAACACATTTATTTGGGCATAAACTTTCGTGGTTGTCTTAATGCTCACGAACAACCAATGATCATACCTCCAGAATCGTAGCATTCTGAATGTGGCACTACTATCTGAGAATAGTCATCAGTCACATTTTTTTTACTACTCAAACAGCTTTAACTATCAGTGCAGTCTTTCACCTTTTTTGGAAGCAGTCTTGCTGCACACACCTTGCCTAGGTGTAGAAAGCACACAGAATATACAGCAGAAGTTTTGAGTTTCTGTTGCATAGGGAAGAGACCATGGAGAGGCAATGGAGGAGGACTTCACATCCCCCCTGTGTCCCAGCAGTGCTCTGTGTCATTTCTGTGTGTGATAACACAGATAGCTGGACGTGGAATAAGTTGGGCATAAAATACACAGGACCACTAGCTAAAAGCCCCAAGTGGGAGGAGCACTGTAAGACAGGGCGCCTGCTCCAGTCCATGGACTCATTAGCAATCAATAGGAGTTAGGTGCCTAAATACCTTGGAGGATCTGGTCCTAAGTATCTGTGTTGATGATGCTCAAGGGTTGGGGAGATAATTCTATCCCTATCTCCCCCAATGTCATGTAGGTCACCTGCACAAGATCTATTTACATGGGCTTTGATCAGATGACAAGGAATTTGATCTAAGACATAAAGGGCCAAATCCTGCCTTGTCTCATATGTCTGTGGAGAGCCATGGTAGAACCAAGAACATAGTAGGAGTATGCACTCTGCCCTCCTTGGCAATTGTAGAGCCCAGCACTGCCAGCGCTCATTCCACAGCAGTGGGACAGAGATGAGAGGAGGGAGGTTGGTGGATCTGCACCCAATGAAAACCTATTACTGGTCCCGCCACCCATGCATGAAGCTTGATACTGAAGCCCCAAGACTGAAGAAGAGGCTTTGGAGTGGCTTTGCTTTGTGGCTTGGCACAGTGTATCTGACTCCTCCCCCAAGCCTTAGTGTGTAAAGCAATGCACAGCTGCATGCTCCAGACAGGATTTGCCTCCAAAAGAGGCTATTTCGTAGAGGGTGAGATTAAATCATGTAGCTCAATGGTGTCCTAGGTTATTAATGGGGAATCTTCATGGCATGTGATTTCTTGGAATTTACTCCATCAAAGTAAATTCCCAAATGATGTGTTTTGTAGTAGAAAGCACATGCCTATCATCATACACTACAGCATAGTTTTGTTTTGGATTGTTATTAAAAACTTCAGACTTGTATTTCACATAATCCTCTTTTAAATATCAGCTTAGTAAATCTATCCCATTTATTGTCAATTATTGTTTTCTTGCGACCTTACTTATCTCTGGAAAATGCTGAGAAGGGAAGCAGTGGTGGACAAACAAAAAGAACAACATCCATTGCTTACTATAATTCCCCCCATTTCGTTTTAGTGTACAGAAGAAAGCTCTGCACAATTCAACATTGATATTGTCAAGATTACTTCCACCACCACAAATGGTCTATTAGGATGCTTGCCATAAGCAGAATCAGACTGCAGGTGCTGGAAGCAAATTTTGCTCAATATTGCAATAATCAGTGTTATCAATTCTGGAGATTTCATCATGAGCCTCACAATATTTGATGGATTTTGTACAGATCAAGCTTCTGGAGGCACTTATTATATGAGACTCCTAGCTTTCATTAAAAAAATGTCTAGCTAGCATGGTTGCAGTAAAAAGCTTAAAAAGTTCCAGCGGTGAGAATAATTAACCACTGCAACAATATACCGAGGATCGTGGTGGATTCTCCATCACTGACAATTTTTAATTCAAGATTGGATGTTTTTCTAAAAGATCTGCTCTAGGAATTATGTTCAATGGCCTGAGCTATACATGAGATCAGACTAGATGATCATAATGGTCCCTTCTGGCCCTGGAATCTGTGAGTATATGAATCTATGAAAATACATCCTGACTGCACCTAGAAGCCTCCTAAATGCACCAATAGGCAAATAAAAAGACACTAACTTTTTTTTTTAATAAAAAGGCATGATTTTAAAGCCAACCTCTTGATTTTTGGGACCTGACTCGTGATGCTTGAATGCTGGGGGTTAACGATACTGATAACTCATATTTATTGAGCACTTCATATCACAATAATACCCAGAGAAATTTCTAAATTAATTTATTTAGACCTTTATTTTTCAGATGACCTACCACATAAAAGCAGAGAGCTCTGGAGATGAACACAGGAACATATAAAGAACATATAGCAACAGTACATGACAGTTTCAGGGCCCGCTTCAAAGTCAATCAAAATCAACAGAAGCCTCCATAAGCTTCAGTGGCTTTAGATCTGGACAGGAAGTTTAACACAATGCAATAATAGTTTGAAACTAGGGTTTCCAACTTTCTAACCACACAAAACCGAACACCCCTGCTCAACCCCCTGCCCTTGCCGCTTCCTCGGGGCCTCACTCCTACTCACTCCATCCCCCCTCCCTCCATTGCTCATTCTCTCCCCCCCTCACTGGGCTAGCAAAGGAGGTTAGGGTGCGGGATGGGGGTGAGAGCTCTGGCTGGGGGTGCATACTCTGGGATGGGGCTGGGATAGGGTGACCAGACAGCAAATGTGAAAAATTGGGACGGGGTGGGGGGTAATAGGAGCCTATATAAGAAAAAGACCCAAAAATTGGGACTGTCCCTATAAAATCAGGACATCTGGTCACCCTAGGACAGGATGAGGGGTTTGGAGTGAAGGAAGGGTCTCTGGGCTGGGTCAGGTGGTTGGGACGTGTGTGTGTGGGGGGATGAGGGCTCCGGAGGGGGTTGTGGGCTCTGGAGTGAGGCTGGGGATGAGGGGGCTGGGGTGTAGGAGGGGGCAGGGGTTTGAAGGGGTGGGCTTCAGGGGGGAGACTCCGGGCTGGGGCAGGAGGTTAGAGTGTGGGAGGGAGTGCAAGGTTCTGGAGGCATTTACTGCGGATCCCAAAAGTGGCCACCAGGTCCCTGAAGCCCCTAGATGCATGGGTGGCCAGGGAGGCTCTGCATGCTGACCTCACACTGAGAGGCACTACCCCTGCAGCTCCCATTGGTCGTGGTTGCCAGCTAATGGGAGCTGTGGAGCTGGTCCTTGGGGCGGAGGCAGCATGTGGAGCCTCCCTGGCTGCCCATGAGTCTAGGGACTGCAGGGAGCTGGCAGCTGCTTCCAGGAGCTGCGCAGAGCTAAGGCAGTCAGGGAGCCTGACTTAGTCCTGGCTCCCTGCTACGCCACCAACCGGACTTCTACGGCATCCCTTTTTGACCGGGCGTTCTGGTCAAAAAATGGCACCCTATCTGAGACTGCAGATAGAAAATAGCGTAACTATAGTAAAATGAACAGATTTTCTCAAAACATTTATTTTCATATAAACCTGAGACAGGCACAATTCTGTGGTTTTGTTAGCAATAAGCTTTAATAATTTTTAAACTTTCTTTATTGCCAATGATATTGGGCAATTCTCTCTCACTTCAACATCTCACACTCTCAAGCATAGGGAAGGGATAATCCCCCTAATATGTCTGCAGAAGGTTGCAGGCAGTGCCACATGTGTTGTATAACACCTGCACTTGTGTGACCCATCCACATAGTTAGTGCATGCTTTTCCTGAAATTTAAATTAGAGTTCTGTGACTTAACAAGATTTATGGTAAGTCTGCATCTTGAGTAACAATAGACTTCAAGAGTCTGCAGGCTAGTGACACAAATCCTTCTATGCTCTCACATTTACCACATAGAAATTGCAGAATATTAATAATGGATTAGATTATAAATTTGCAATCAGCCCTGGCTAAGTGTTGGCTGCACTGCCCCAGGAGCAGACCAGAGAATAAACTGTAACACAGTCACAGTTCCTACCCTTGCTTTGGGGAGGGAGTAAGGCCAGACCAATGGGTATGAGATATCTAATCCTTTGAGGGGCTAAGTTATTTCACCCCATTTTATGAAGAAGTTTACTCCCTACCGAAGTATCTATGAGAGGGTGGCACTATACCTATGTAACAATATGAAATAATACAAAATATATGGTCCAGGTAAGTCCATGTTATTTATTCTGAAATCATTGATTGTTCTTTCCCATTTCCTTTCATAACAATTCCAGTTCTGTGTTGTTCCTGGTGAGGTTTGCTTCATTATGATCACTGATCAGATGGAGCCAAACAGTCTTTTCTGGTCCCACTAGATTCACCCATGCCATCAGGATTGCTTCCCCCCCGCCTCCAGTGTTACTCATAGGAAAAGAGTGCTTACATTTTATGGAGTTTTAACATTTCAGCAATGCCTAAGATACACAAACTGTGATGTTTTAGGAACAATAATCTCCAACATGCTTTTTATTGTGCAAGTCACTTCCTTGTGGGTTAGTTGACATGTCCATTTTTGGTAGATATTTCCCCCCTTGTTATTTCAAACCATTTGAGTTCAGTAGGGACAGGAAGCTGAAAGTACCATTAATAGACATGTATGAGTCAGTAACACTAGCATAGCGTATATAAATATATACACACACACGTTATTTTGCTCGATGATAACTGCACAATTAAAGAGGTTATAGGCACCGTATTACTTGTTTTTCCTCCTCACAGAAGAATTTCTGTATTTTGATGTGTTCTGCGGTGTGCAGTAGGAAAAATATATTTTACACTCTTCTAAAAAATTCTATTAAGACATACTCATGCCTGGGATTTCTACTGAACATCAAAGTAAGCTGCAGTTAAGTCACTTGCATCCAGCTGTATTTAATGGTAGGTTCATCATAGCATTGAGGCCCTTTACCATCTCCATCTGTTACTGCTGATGTCAAACAATTTACAGAGAGACAATATAAATTAAAAAATAGAGGACTAGGAATGCTATCAATGAGTTTGGACGTTTACATTTTGTTTGTCTGAGGTCACTGAATGCTGTCTCCAATGATCAATGGCCTAATGAATGGCTTTAAACCCAGAGGCTGCACTCAATTCCTGTAGTTACTCCATGTTAGGGTATGTTTTATTACACAAAATTCTTCTCTTGCATTTTTATGAAATAGATTTTGTGACTGTATAATAGTATTTTGACATCCACCCTCCCCCCCCCGTAGGAAGAATCCAAATGACTTATGAAATAGATGGTATTTAACCTAGCTGTGATAGATATAGCAGAGGTGAAAGGGTTATATCTATTAATAAACAGCGTTTGAAAACCTTTTAACACCATCTTTCACATCATACTGTTTTAACCTCTTGCACTATGAGTTCCAGCCTGGTCTGACATGAAGAAAAAAAAAATCATGATCTCAGGATTATTAAAGTATTTCATTTGTCCTGCTAAATGAATGAAATGCTGGTGGCATGGCAGTTAGCACTTCACTTGAATGCAGAAAGGTGGATTTATTTCAGTCCTAGTGGGCGTTGACATTTTAACCTACTTATCTCTGATTTATTCAGCCCTTAATGGTGCCAAAAGAATGATGCATTTCGCTTAGAGGGTCTGTAGGTGAGGAAACTAGACACAAACTTTTTCTTTCTGCTAAGAGGGTGATCTCCTAAGCTGTACTGCATAATGACACTAACATAATGTTTGCTACTGGGAGAAAATAAAGAAAAAGTAAAGTATTCATGATTTTGGAGGTTTTTTTGTGCCACTTTTCTTCAGGTTGTTTAAATAACCTTAGAATAAAAATGTGGGACATCAACCTCTAAAGGTCAATAGCTGCAGCATGATCTATGGTAAATAATGGAGTTGAAAAGCATTAGTACTTTACCATGACAACACTAAAAAATATTCAGGAGGATTCTAGGCTTTCTAGACTAGCAGGTTATTTCTGTGCCTATACCTTACCTTGAGTATGTCCAGATTATTTTAGGTATAGTTGTCATAGGTATGGGCACTTCCAAGCATGGATACATCCCTCACCTGTGGCTACATGGAGCAGAAGAATTTTTTTTGTATTTATAGAATGGCTTCCATTCTGAAAAATCTCGAGGCACTTTTTAAGTTATAGGCTGGATCCTGGGTTGGGTAGTCAGCTTTGATCTGTACCATTGGTGGATCCTGATCTTAAAGCCAGTGGAATGACTCTGCAAGAACCACCTCAGCATAACAAGGACCCTTTAGTGGTGCACAGCCAGAGCGGAGCTTCTAAACCGCTCCCCTATTGCTGGTGTGGAGTGAGTGGCCAGGGAAAAGGTCAAGTATCCTGGGTGCCCCTGTACTGTGCTAATCCCCAACTTCCATTTCAGCCCATAAGGCAACTCCAGTTTATGCCTGGGGACCAGTCCTGGATATAACAACTCCAGAATTGGAGAAGTGCAAAGGTGAACTTTGTGCTTCTCAGCTGTAGCTAAGGAAGTTTAATCCTACTCTAGTTTAGTTCAATGGGAGTTTTGCAGTTGACTTCAGTGGAAGCAAGAGCAGGAGCAGACCCCTATAAATGTAACACTTCTGAAACATAAGCATCTCTGGGTTGAGGGAACCAGATTGGGCCAGCCAAAGTACTTGGGAACTTGCTGGAGCCATAAAGAAAAGCAGGGATGTTGGCGGAGAAGCTCTCTACTCAAGTAATTCTGCTGGCAAGGATAGGATTCCACCAGGTAGGCCGGGGAATTCACAGTATAACTCAGTTGCTGCCTCTCTGAATAGGAGCAAAATGTCCCCTGCCCCACCTCCGAGCACATGTTGCTCACTACATACCTGCTAGATAGGGCTTGATTCAGGAGTACATGCATAAGTATATTCTTAAATATACCCCTATTCAGGAAAGGGATACTTTAATACACACTTATGTTAAGAACAGGGATGTTTTCCTGAATTTTGGCATAAATGGAAGGGAGCAGGAGAAAGCAGGCCTCTTCCCCATCCAGGTTGTGGGGCATAAGCTGGCCTGGTCATGAATCTCCCTTTAAGAACCTTTGCATGCTAGGAAGACATTCTGTCAGCAAGCCAAAGTGCAGCATCAGGAATTTGCAATCTGAAATCGAATTTCTTTAATGGACAGCTGTTGCACAGTACTGGGGATAGGTCTCCCACCTTTCCAATTGCTATCCTATTGCTCATATTCTGCTGCTAATCAAGGTGTTTTTTGGGGGATGGGGGGTTGGGGATTGAAATCAAATCCTCACTGTTCCCTCCCCTCTCACTTAAAACAGAACTATTGTATAAGGGGAACAGGGGCTTATGAAAACTTGAAGCATTATTTTTTATTTTTCTGTCTCACTCTTACTATTTATAGAATAGACATTTGCAGCATAGCAAAGATAATTTAAGAACAAGTTCATACAGAAGAAGGAAACAAAATCAATGTTCTTTCCTCACAGAAGCCTTCTTAGGGAATGACATGTTTCATAACCATGCAGAGCTAAATATTGGTTTAACTAGACAAACCTGTCCCTAATTGTCTGACTGATAAGAAAAGTCAATGGAGGTGGGGGTGGGGGCTAAGAATGCAGAGATTCTGATTAGATTTCCACTTGGTACATTGCATTTATGTAGCTCCATTTCTTCTGTGGATATCAAAATGCTTCACAGGCACTAAAGGCCTGATTTTCAGCCTGGCCATAACCCAGCTTCCAGTATTATGGGTACAAAATTGCTGGTTGATTAAGTGCACCCATGATCATGTCAAGGGTCTGATCCAGCACCCACAGAAGTCAAAAGAAAGACTCACACTAGCTTCAACTGAAGTTGTTTGAAGTCCTTGGATGCCTGACTTACATGGACAATCAGGAAGTTAGACATCTATATGTGACCAGTTTTTGCAATTTGAGAACAGATTCACAACTGTATGGCTTAGAAATTAATCCCTGTGAGATGTGTATTATTCCATTTTACAGATGGGCAAAGTGAGGCAGTGATGTGGCTAGGATCACACAGCAAACCAGTGTCTGAGTAGGGAGCACAACCCCTCAGTACTAACTACCAGCATTCCTATCTACCCACTAGATCACAATCCTGCCTCTATGATAAACAACACTAAAATCTGCAATGTAACAACTGTTTCCTGGCTTACAGTGAGCCTGCCACATGCAAGAGAAATGAAGGTTGAACTATGGAATCACCCCAGTTTGCTCCCTCAAATATATATTTCATAATGAACTACACAATGGAGTACATAAACCTTCTTCCAGCCCAGTGATTCCTATATAGCACACATCTCCAGACCTACTCAAGGGAAGGTTCCAAATGATTCTGAGATATCTTTGTGTTTATTTCCCCTGCAAAATCTTTTTTTTTTTTTTAAATGGAGATATACCTATCTCACAGATCTGGAAGAGAACCTGAAGGGTCATTCAGTCCAGCCCCCTACCTTCACTAGCAGGACCAAGTACTGATTTTACCCCAGATCCTTAACTGGCCCCCCTCAAGGATTGAATTCACAACCCTTAATCTAGCAGGCCAATACTCAAATCACTGAGCTATCCCTCCCCCCAATTCAGATGTTAAAGCCATGTTAAGACCATTTTTAAAGATGAGCAATGAAAAGTTTCTGGCCTGTTCTGAACACTGAGTCAAAATAGCAAGGGACATAAGACACTCACTCCCTTCAACCAGCATGCCCTACTGCTGCTGTCATTGATGGAGGAGATAAAAGGCTCCACAGAGCTGCTACTTCTCCCATACCGCAGCAAGTGGGTGATCAGAAAATGTTTATCTTACTATTAATGCTTTTGGTTTATCCATGGTTAGAAATTCTGTCTCAAAAGGGAAGATCCCCTCTTTCATGGCCTGTTCCATTTCCATTTCCAGTGGTAAACATCCCATGGCTTGAGTGTAGCAGAATCAGGTTCTTAGTGTGATCCTTGGGAAATCTCAAAACAATCCCCATCCAATGCTTGTATAAGAAACTGAAGTCATCCCTTTGGAGCTGAGATTCTTGTAGAAAGCCCATGATGCCCACATAGCAAAATTAAAAAACAAAATCTTACTGGTGGCAAATCGTTGTCTTTTCTTGCTTCTTTCAGAATTCTAAGCATATTATGAAAATAACAAAAGCATAGAAATATGGGCCTGGGACAGGGCCCTCTGGAACTGGATGCTGTTAGCACGGTGAGCACTCTCAGTTGTGATTTTTCCCTCCAAGGCCCACACGCTCAATGCTTGAAGCATTTACGCTTCCATCACAGTTGTGGAACTGATTACATCTCTGTCTCCTTTCTGGTCTGAGTTCATCCCCCCAAGTACCTTGTGCCCTTACCTCTCTTGGGGTAAATTTCTCCATTCTCCCACTCATAGAGCAGGATTTGGGTGTAATAACCCATCAGTATTAACTGCTTATTACTGCGCAGGTCCAGATGGAGTCCTGCATCTCTGTCTTTTGGAAGCCTGTGACCACTGCCATAATTTAAAAACAGCCTTCTTGGAATGTGTATGTTTATTAACAAAGAGAACAAAGCTACCTTTCTTAGGTACCTATCTGACACCCATTAATACAGCATCTGAGCATTTCACAGCCTTCAGTGTATTTAGCCTTAGAACATTCCTGTGAGGGAGGGAAGTACTACAATCCCCATTTTACAGATGGGAAACTGAGGCACAGAGAGACTAAGTGATTTACCCAAGGTAACACAGGAAGTCTGAAATAAGGCAAAGACTTGAATCCAGTTCTCCGAAGCCCTAGGCAAGTGTCCAAACCACTTGATCATCCATCCTCTCTTTTACTAGAGGAAATTTCAAAACAACAGCCTACACATATAGCTAAACTCAACTGATCATATGCTTCTCTACACGCTAAGTTAGAGACTTCCTTCTTGAGTTGCAAGAAAAGAACAGACACCATTTACATTCTTTTGCGAAGCTAAGGAGTTTTTGGGACTCAGCCTAGTCTCTGTCTTCTTTCCAGAATGTGTGTGTATTCCAGACTCTTCCCACCGCCCCCTCCCGCCCAGGAAGGTAAACTCCTTTTTCTCAAAGCCCCATGCTTCCTGTGTGCCTGAGCCTAATTGCTTCTTTGCTTAATGACCTTTGTTATAGAGCCTGGGTGTGAAGTTGTCAGTTTGCCTCAGTCTGGTTTTTTCCAGTTGGCCCACCCGGGCCATCTGAAAATACCCCTGTGACAGTTGTTTGGCACTTAGTCCCAATCAACCTCAGTGGCTTTCAATCACAGGTCATATGATACGGGCATGTGTAGAAACTGTTATCTCCCCCACCTCAGAAATTTTATACATGGAAAACATTTGGGGTACAGCTCCATATTTATTATCAAGTACATGCCCCTCAGCTCCCCCTCCCCGCCATGTTCATCATAGATTTAACAAAAAAATTATGTCAGAGCTGTTGATACCTCTGACAGTCCAACCAGACATAGGCTGTTTAGCCAGCTGCAGTTTTCTTAGGTTTCCAGTTATGTCCCCTAGATATCACGGAACAGATGAGTCACCAGTGTAACAATATCTATGACAATCTGGGTTCCGTAGGTTACTGGTGACTTTTGCACCTGGAATAGGATCCCACTGTTGACTACATGCAACAATTTTGGGATGAAGGGATGTGACAATCATGCCGGTTGTGCCCTTGTGGATGCGTCATGTAGGTTGTGTGGATAAGAATCTAGTCACCATTTCTTGAAGCATGGTGGCTTAACCTCGCTATTAGCGTTGTTCCCTTTAGAGCCAGCAAGTACCATAGCTTTAACTACAACACATGTGTAGGGATTCTATCTAGTTCAATACGTGACTACCAGCATGTTACAGCTTTTCAGTCAAAGGCTTTTGTTTTACACCCTGTATTAGCTCTACTTAATATAAATTGCCGAATATTCCAGAGAGACTCAGCTGTCTTCACTGTTTAGTTTTGTCTGTGCAGAACTAAAATAAAATAACACATCTAAATCCTTAAAGCAAAGTGGTAGTGTCTGTTCTATTCTCCATTTTCGCTAGTTCAGCAGTTTTTTTTAGGAGAAACCTCTTCATGCTTTCTTAGGAATTCATTGAAGATTAGTTTAGATTCACTAACAAGGGAGTCTGGTGGAAATTCCATAATTTCCAATTTTCCACTTCTCCCCCACAGATGTGTTTTCTACCTATGGCAATTATATGAATCAGTGTGGCTCATAAAATTGTGTTCACTGAATTCAATTTATATATATTTATACCCAAGTTAACTTTTGATTTTGATGGAAAAAGACATAGCTCTAAACTCATCGAGTTCTTTTAGAACACCCAGAATAACTTTTCTTTTAATCCAATTTATTTTCTAAGGTATAAATATGAATGGAACTTTTGTATAGTCAGAAATGTCAGATTTTCAGCAGTACAGTCAGATAATGCACTAGACCTAGGGCACATCTACACTGCAAAAAAACAAGTATGTTCTTAACTCAGGTTGGCGAACCTGTGCTAGCTACCTGACTGAGGTTAAAATAGCACTGAGGACATAGCAACTCAACTTTTAACTCAGGTTAGCAGCTTGAGTTAAAACCTATATGGGTATTTCTGTATTGCAAGTGGGAGCAAGCCTCCCAACAAGGGCAGACAGATTTGCTCTAGTTTGGCTCAAGCGAGCATGCTAGAAACAGCAGCTTGGCTTTCAAGCCAACCCAACCTCTTGTGTCTGAGCTTGGGTGGCTAACCCAAGTCTCTGCTGGATCTGCAATGTCTACACTTCCAGTTTCAGTGTGCTAGCTTGAGCCCTGTTAGTGTGAGTGTGTCTACCCAGGCTGGGTCACACCCTAAGGAAACCTGCAGTTGAACTCAAACTGCTAAACTGAGTTCCCATGTATTCACTGCTATTTTAACCTGAATTAGCTAGCTTGTGTATGATCATCTACATTAAGAACACTTTGTTTTTGTAGTGTAGATTTACCCTCACATCCCATGAAAATGGGTTGTAATTGATGATGTAATCAGACACTTTTAACAATATTGGCCAGGTCTGTTTCACAGACATCCACATGGAAAGGCTAGAAGTCAGAACTGATGTGCCTTCAAATTAAGGCAATTTATTGGGCTCCATGTGCTTGGAGGAACCCAGATTACTGATTGAGAATTTTTTCTGAAAGCCCTTTAATTTCGTAGTGCCAAAAGCATCATCTGAAAATCCCAGGCTAGCTCTGGTTCTGCTCTCAATAATTCATGCTTATTCTGCCTACACAATATGCAGAGTGCAGCACAGACATCATTCTCACTACCAGTATTATGAGACCCTGTAACAGGGTGCTGGCTTAAAAGGCACTGAACCAGCCCATTAGCTCAGAACCTGCTAGCACAGCTCCCATCAAGGGGAACTGACTGGGGCTAGAGCTGGCAGGGTGTGGCTCATTAAAGAAGCCTGAGAGCAATCACCTGTGAGCCTGCTGAGAGGAAGGCCAATAAAGCTAGCAGGAACAGAAAAGTGAAGGGTGAGGGTATGTTGCTCCCAGCTGCTGTCAGAGCAAGCCGTTCCCTAAGGGGCTACCTGACTGGTATTGAACTGTATAAAGGTGTATATACGTGGTGATGGGAAAATACTGGGAAATAAAAGGGCACTGGTGTGTGAAAGAGTGGTCGCCAGCGAATTTGTGCCGTGAGCAACGAAGGGCTTGTCTACAGACCCTTTCCAATCTGCCTCAAAGCAGAAATGCCTTTCTGTCTCCTTCCAATGAGGCCAGGTTGAACAGCCAGAGACAAACATCACAGGGAACCCAGATTAAACAAACCTAACCTAAACCAAATTAAAAATTACTAAACAGTCAGTGAGTTTTTTATCTGCAAGGGAAGCAGAAACTAGGTCATTGTGCCCACTTCTGATGATGTCAGCATAACCAGAATGAGAAGGCTTTGCTTTTTGAATCCATAATGGAGCTGAGGAGCTTAATTTTTCATATTCAGATGAGATGAAAACTCTGGGACACTCATACATTGGCCATATTCATTTACTGCTGAGTTTGGTGGGGAGCACTGTACTTCCAACCCGATGTAGTTTTGTGGGAAGGAAACAGTTATGAACAGATTCAGTGACTGCCCACACTATCCTTCTACATAGTGGAGAGTGGAGACCTGCATTGGTGATCTGCACAAAGTGCATAGCAATGTTGCTATTGCTCTTTTGAGCCACAGCCAGGTAGTTTTTAAGTTGGCCTTGGCCCTAACATAAAGTATCTTATGATTGTACTCAGCATTAGGAAATGATGAACATTCTTCCTAGAGATAATAAGCTAACAAAATCCCACAGTGGCTCTTTTCAGGAGGATCAGTGCTAATGAGACATTACAGACTGATAGAACTACAGTCTGAAGGTATAACTACAATGCATTTAGACAATGGCAGCTGGCCCATGCCAGCTGACTTGGGCTTGTGATGATCAGGCCACAGGGCTGTTTAACTGATGTGTGGACTTCCAAGCTCGGGTTAGAACCTGGACGCTAAGAACCTGGAGGTGGGAGGGTCCCAGGGCTCAGGCTACGGCCTGAGCCAGAACGTCTAGACCTCAATTAAATAGCCCTGCATCCCAAGCCCAAGTCAGCTGGCACAGGCCAGCCGTGGGTGTCTAACTGCAGTGTAGACAAACCCTCAAAGGCCCAGCCCTATTTATCTACAAGACTGTATACAGCATGGAAAATGGCAGCACAACTTCTCCCAAACCACCTAGTCAGTGTTATTGCTATAATTTATGATTAGGACTTTTAATTCACAGTACAATTGTGGGACTCAGATGGCTTCTTAAAAACCCTGCAATTCTTATTCTTCCCCTCAAAATATTAATTTTTTATTTCATGTTATTTCTTTTTATTTATTGGTAGAGAATTTTTGGTTAGTGAACTATTTTTCCAGTTTTTACACAGGAAGCTAATTAGTTGAACTCCCTACCATGAGTCCACACATGGAAATGTAGGCAGAGTTCCTAACAACAACAAAAAAATAGTTTATATTAATAAAGTAGGATTTTCATTAAACATATTAGAGTAGTTTTGAAGTGTATCATCATATCAGATCATTTGCACAGATGGAATCTTGTGAACCAAACAAATTCTTTTTTTGTGTCCCAAATAAAAAGATTAACGGAGTGATTTAAATTTTGCCTTTGGGGTTTTTTGTTTATTTTAAAGGGAAACTTTTGAACTTTGTCCCACCATTTTGCATTTAAATTTATTCTAAGTTCTTGTCTTAACTTTAAGGGTTTTAAAAATAATAATAATAATAATTAATAATATGATAGCTAAAATAATCCTAATAGAGCATAATACGTGGATTATATGTGACAATTGAAATATTTCTTTCTTGTGCTTTGTAACTGATTTTTTAATAGTACAGTCTGAAGAAAATATCTCACCATCTGATATCTATTATTTTAGCTTTGATTTTCCAGTGGAAATGTAATTTGAAGTTCTTGGAATGTAGTCACTTGTTCTGGAAAAATCAGTGCCCTAATTTTTTAATATTGGCCTGGTCTGCCCTTTAAATCTTAGATCGGGGTTGTCAAACTCTTTCACAGTGTGGGTTGCATGTTGGCAGAGAGATCCTACCACCACCTATCTTATTCCTTATTCACAGATTCCCAGGCTAGAAGGGACCATTGTGATAATCTAATCTGACCTTCTCTATAACACAGGCCACAGAACTGCTCCCAGAGCATATCATAATATAAGGGTCACCTTCCCTTGCATTTGCCATTGCAGAACATCTTTGGTGTAGCTAAAAAACACCCCAATTATTGACATGCAAAACTAATGTTAGGAAAGCATTTTTAACATCCTTTGATGTGATAAATATGGAGCCCTTATAGATTCCAGGCTGTTTTTGGCAATGAAGAGCTTGGAGGCTTATAGCAGCAGATGGGAACAAGAAAGAGAGTCAACATCGCAGGTCCAGTTAGTTCTCTGCAGACAACCAACAAACTCCTCATGGAACACAGCCTGGGAACCTTTGATGATCTATGCTAAGTGAGTGAATGGTCTAATTCCTGTTACTAATGGATTCATCTTCACATTACAAAAAGCACTATGATCTGCACCATTATTGGCAGTTTCCGCAGGGGCACCAAAGACCGAAGGGGGATGGAGTGTGGACCACCATCTCACACCTAGACATAGCTCAAAACAGGGATAAGTCATATCGGTAGGGCAGTGTACAGGGAAGTTTGTATTTCCATTACCCATGCAATGGCTATTTTATAAATCTGTGGATCAAATTTAAGTCTCCATGGCCAATAATCCAATATATTTCATGGGCAGCATAACCAACCCAAATTAAAGAAAAATAATAATATTCAGCACATTCAAATCCAGTCTATGACATTGTGGGCCATATTCATTCCTCGTCTAATTACACTGATTTTATCTGTTTTACAGTAGGGATGAATTAGGCTCATGGGGCCAGGCAGGTAAAGATGCACATAGGCACCCAGATGAGGAGCTGGACCTTGTAGTTCCACCTGACCATAGTAGGAGAAACCCTACATGCCTGCTCCTTTTTAAATTATTGACAAATAATCGAGAAGATTCAGATTGTGCAACAGCTAATTAGCCCCTCTGGTCATTTCTTAACAGTCCAGAGAAATTCATTGGTTTTAGATAGAAGCTTTTTGCTGAGCTGCAGGCTGAAATATTCCCAGAGGCTGAACAAGTTTGGGTTCTTTATTTTCTTTTTAAATAGTGCATTTTGAGGCCAAGCCTTGGCAAGGAGTTATGAGGTCAGGATATTTGCTTAGTAAGGAAAAATGTGACAGCTGGAACTGGCATTGGCTTTTTACATGGAATTTGTCTTGAAATGCTGTATTTTAAAAGCAAAAATAGAACATCAACCTCTTATAAAATTTGCAGCCATAGATCAAGGAATTAAGCTATTAATAGCAATCAGTGTACATCTTTTGAAGCATCTAGTTTATGTAACACTACAGATTCTAAAGCAGGGTCTTAAATCTTTCTCTCTGTTATTTGATTATGGTGTGTCTGTTGTTAAGGTTGCATTGTCAAGTTTTCTTTATAAGCCTGATGTTAGCTCTCCACCTAAAATGAACAATGAATTTGTATTACCATTAAAATTGGCAGATTAAATCTGTGCCTAAGGTAGAACTTTTCTACAAAATTTGAAGTACATTGACCAAAGGATTCCTGATATATTGCAATCTAAAACCAGACACGTTCAGAAGAATTAGAACAGTCTTTTAACTTTGCTTTGACAATTGGTGATAAAATTAAAAAATTAAAAATACCCAAACAAACATTAGGAACCATGCAAGACAACCAACCAAGCAAAGCTAAAGAAAATAAAAACCTATGAAAACTTTGCTTTCTGGTTTCTTCTAGTAGAGAGATTTAGTACAGAAAACCAACACATAGGTGATTTAATATATCATAAGCAAAAGTGACAGCAAACTCATTGCATTTTCTTGGACTCATGTTTTTAGTAAATGTAATTCTAGTTCAACCACATGTTGTTGGATTCAGTGGAAGAACTGGGTGCAAGTTCCATAGCTTGTGTTGAACAGGAGATCAGACTGGGTTTTTAGACTTATAACTGTACTTTCTGGTCTTAAAATGTATGACTTCAAAAATATTGGGCAAATCTGTGACTTGAATTACATAACCTCACTGTAAAGGGGACTAGGAATCCTCCAGTAAACATCTGTATGGGCTAACCAGAGCTTGGATTGGTTTGGAGGAATAATAACCATGCAGTGGGCAGGGAATGGACAGAGCCTAGGCCTTACTCCTTAAATATACTGGTCATAATCTGCCACTAACCTAATTTGTTGTTGGGGTCGATAGAGTTGCATAGTTAATGAACCTGCTTGACATGACTATTGACCTATTCCTTTTCACAGATCTGCCTGGAGTACTGTCATGGGTATTTGTTCCTCAGAATTCTTCCAGTGAAAGAAAGTTTCACATCTTCAGGAAACTGTGGTTTCCAGAGATCTTGGTGACCAATAAACCAGAAGAGCACTTGATACTCACCTGCACTGATACAGGGATCCAGTTGTCCTACAACACTAGACTGAATTTTGCAAATGGATTTTGCCACATAAAGCAAATAGGATCAGGAAACATGCAACATGATCACTGAAGAACTCAGAGAAACTACCTTACATTCAGTGCCGCAGTTTATCATGTGGCTTTCTCCCATGTTCCTTAGCACTGTATAATAGATCCCAAGATCACATATCTAATGAAGTAGTGCTAATACGTATATGCCATACTTTGCATGAGGCTATTCATTATTTCATCATCTCATATTACAACAGGAATAATAAAGCTGAACCTGTGATTATTGTAATCAGGCATGAACATTAATATAGCGGCACTTCCCAAACACATGTGGAGGAATATAAATCTATGACTTTTTAAAATAAAATTGGTTTACTTTTACTATAAAACAGTTCAATGATTTCATTCAAATTGAGTGTTTGTTAACCCTAGTGAAGGTAGTAAGCTGCTAGTTGCTTTCTATTTAAGGAAGCAGCAAACTTAATAACTTCTGTAAGTGTTTAGCAAGAGGGCTGGATGCTACAGGGCAGATGGTTTGGGGAAAGTCTGGATTGGAAGAGGTGTTGGGGTCACTCTGCAAAAAGTAACTGGATGGTGGAAGCCAGAGTGTGACCTGCAGGCTTGTAAGCTGGTTATTGGTATCAGGACTGTGAGCCACAGCAGCATAGCATTAAGGCATACAGAGTTGTAGGGCAGGTAGTGACACTGCCCCTTACTGCTCTGGGTTGAACTCAAGGTGTCACACAGGTGTAATCGTAATGGTCCATGCCAGTGGATGCTCTTACGCAATAGGAATAAAAAATGAAGATATAACAGAATGCTTGGAGTGGGGAGGAGGAGAAAGGAAACAATAATAAAAGCATGGTCCTACTGCTAAATAGAAGTCAAATTAATTATTACTAGAAAACATTTTATTTCTGTTTGACTGGCATTTTTGTGGTATATCCTCTTATGTTCTCAGGACTAGATTATGTCCTTGTGATACCTAGGAATTCCTCAACATCTTTGTGAGCTTGCCTGATTCTGGGGTCTAGGTCTCGTGTAGAGGGCAGCCCCTTTCTAGAGATATTGTCCTCATGAATAAGTGAGCGAGGAAGCGGTGGGGCATGGATGGAGCCAAACATCCACCACTATATCTTTTTTGGTAGAGTTGCTGGCTAGGCATGAGCCAGCAAAGAAATTGCCCTCTTTTAAGGGCAACAAGAGAAAGGAGCAGGAGAGGAATTGTGATTATCTGAATATGTGGTGGGAGGATGGGTGGAAATTAACTAAGGAGAATTAGTAATAGAAAGACTTTGTGAGGTAAGTTGTAGAAATCACATCGCTGGAGAAAATAAAGGTACTCAGGGACTGCAATGACAAGAACCATGGAAACATGTTAATAACATCAGAGTGTTAGTTCCCACAATCTAAGTAGAGTTTGTGGATCTGGGAGTTCTCCAAGAGTAACCTTGGTGGTGATGTTTTAGTAGCTGGCACTGCTTTCCCAAGTGAAGACAGAACCAGTGAACAAACATGATGCTAGGATTCATTGGCATTTCTTACTGCTGATATCCTCCACTTTTTACAAGCATTGTTAGCTACTGGTGTCCTACTCATCTTCCAATTTCAGTAAACCCATTCTGCCTACCTAAATTCCTTTGGTATTTTCATTTGCTTTTTTTATTCACTTCTACCGTATGGGGCCAAATTCCGTTCATGTTTCCATTGATTCAAATCCAAGGTCAGATTCTACTGCTGGAAACAATTGTGCACCATAGTGCTGCTAGCTCAACATGACTGATTTGTTCCATCCAAGGGGTAGCTACATTCTACCACAGCTGTGATCCCTCTCTATATACAGGGTATTGGGAACAGGGGTCTATAGTGGGAGAAATAGTTAAGAATTGAATTATGGAGCTTTTAAACTGCTTCTTTTCTTGAATAGTGGTCCTACTGATCTCTTTAAAATTAAGAAGCGTTGGTACTTTAAAAATGCTGACATTTGCAATCCTCAAAATGTGGACAACCCTAACCTGCAATTAGAGGGATTAGTGAGGATCGCTTTATGGAGACAAATTCTTTATGCCACACATATGCTTTTCAGGGACATATTCATGTGCAAAAATCCAAACATGCAATAGTGGAATTATCTTATTTTAATGGTTGCATGATTTCTTTTGAGGACTTTATGGTTTTTGACATTTCCTGTTTAAGAGCTGGCGAAGGTAAGAGGTTGCATAGGCGGTACCATTGAGAACACAGTTCTTAAAACACATTGCTCCTTATATCCCTCTAATTAAAGACTAAAGTTATAGAATATAGTAGAAAAGCAATCATCTCTTTCTAAAAGGCTGAAGAATCCCCAAAATTAGGTTTCCAAAAGCAGAGGCCTGATTCTTATCTCACTTACATCAGTCTAAATCAGGAGTAACACAAATGAAACCAATGCAGTTTCTTTGCTATGAAACCAGTGTAAGAGGGAAACCGGATATGTTTAATATTCAAGCAAAAGACAGGTGAGGATATAATTGGACTTTCTGAATAATGAAAGTGAATTAAGAAGGAAGTGATAGTGGGTGGGAGAAAAGTGAGTATATGCAATCAGTAACCTATCTGAGCTTCCTACCACTGCAATATTGGCTCTCTGTGTCTATTACAGGTTTAGTGGCATCTGCTCCTGCCTTAACTGCTTGTGTTGCAGAATATGCCGTTGACTTTATTGTGGGAGTGCAGGTTTAGCAGCAGAAGCCTCTTGCCGTAGTTTCTGTGTTCCTCTCCATACTACCATAGTCCCAGTCTATGCCTCACTGCTAAACTAAAAACAAATAACTCATGCTATTTGCAAATTTCCTCTACAGAGGAGACTAAATACAGAGCACACCGATAAGTCTAGCCTATTCTGTGATTTCGTTAACTACATCTGGGAAATAACTAACTTCACTTGTCTGAGACTAGATCTAGTGAATATTATTATAATTATGTGTTTTACTGTAGTGCCTTGGAAACCCAGTCATGAAGACCCCATTGTGATAGGTGTTGTACAAACGCAGAACAAAGAGATTCTGCCTGCCTCAAAGAGCTTACTCAGGTATTCATACTCACTTGTCTCCCCCAAACTACTTCTTTTTATTTCCTTAGCCACCATCTGTTGTTGTTTTTTTAATAGTATAAAAATCAGAAATGTTACTGGGACTGCTGACAGTGGACTTACAATATCAATATGACTGGACTGTGAATAGGACTGTCATACTTTTGTACAAAAAGAACAAGAGTACTTGTGGCACCTTAGAGACTAACACATTTATTTGAGCGTAAGCTTTTGTCTAATCAACTCTTTTTGTGGTGGTGAAGCTTCTCAGTACTTGTAATATTTCGGAATGATGCAACTGCATGTGAAAAGTAGATACACTCTGTGGAGATGTATATATTTCGCAGTCTCTTTTAAATTTCTGTTTATCCACCAGAATTCCCTAATTGTGGTATTTAGCTAGTGTCTTGGTTCCTGGTCCCAGAACAATTTCCCGTAAAATACATATTTTCTTAAATTTTGGAAATAACCTCCTATTTCCCAGCGTATTTAGACCTGGACCCAAAGCAAAGCCCTACAAAGGAGCTAAAAAAATGCTTCAGTGGCACAACATTATTATGGTAGTTGGGATAAGCTAATCTTTCCCACATTTATGGATCTTAAAATACCTGCTTGTTTCTGATTTGGCCTACCTATAAACACCATTGCCTTTCAGTGATATCTGCTGGAACAGATAGGATTGAAGCATTTTCAGGTTCCCTCCGCAGTTTCTACTAGCCAGCATTTGGCTCCTGAGCGAGAAAGCAACTCATTTCTTTTTTCACAGCAATCCTTGGCCAGGTCAGGTTTCAATTTTTCCACATCCCCTTGGTACAGCTTCTTTCCAGCCACCTCCTCATCACTGCAGGAGAATGACCAACTTGCCAACATGACAAAGATCCAGAAAGTTATAGAAACTTCATTTTGAGCCCAAAATCTAAGAAGGACTCAAAGTGCCAGCACCAAAGAAGAGAGAGGTTGTACATTAAAGCACAAAATCATTAACTAATAAATCACTTGGCAGGAGCTTGAGTTTTTCTAACAGTTTACACATTTTCCCAAGAATATTTACATTTTTGAGTTAGTCTCTATTTTTACATTGTATCCTCCTTGCACAGATTTCAGGGCAAATTACAGATAGCTCTCTTAGAGCTGTATTTTTAATTAATTAATTAATGTTAATGTTTGTTTCTAGCTAAGAAAACCCACTGGAGTGCTTTCATAATGAAAGCAAATTGGGAAAGAATCTTTTCTCTCTTGCCTGGACCTATGGCTGTCACTATTACTTGCTATTTAACTCTGATTGTAACTGTAACTCTATAATGCGTTTTGGGTTATGGTTTGCATGAAAGACACCATAGAAAGTAAACTTGTATTTTACAATATAAAACTAGTAATTGTATTATTTTCCTTAGATATATAGGCAGCTTATGACAATGATGGTATACTGAAAAATGGAAGAGGAATGCATTTTTGCCAAGATAGTATATTGTGATTGTTTTATATTAGTTTTTTGATTTATTTTATAAGTAACAAGAAAGCAGGAATGGACTGACACTGGCATCTTGTCTTTCTTTGTGCCAACCACTGAGCCAGCAGGACTCTTTTTTAGCACTGGTTGAGAAAAAATTTTCCCTTCAATTTTTTTTTGACTAAAATTGATAAAAATTCATGTGCATCCAAAATTGTCTGCAGTATGTTTTTTCAGGCTTTCATCAAAAACTGAAAATAGCCCAAAACTTTGAAGACTTTCTCATTTTCACATTTGTTTTATTATGTCCCCTTCTTTTCCCTGCTGCCCCAAATTAATCGAAAATAGACATTTTCTACTTTGGCAAAAAAGCCATTTTCCATCAAATAAAAGTTTGTTGGAAAATTTTCAAGCAGCTAATAATGTAAGATGAACATAGAAATCCTTCAGCAAAAATTGTGAGGGAGGGAGTTTTCTTTCATTGCCAAAAAAGGATTAAGTGACATAAACGTGTTCTGGCTGTCACTGAAAAAAAATGGAGGCCTGTCCTAATATGTAAGATAAAATATTTTAAAGTATTTTAATCTGCATAAAAATTACCACTCTTATTATGATGGCGTAGCGCTTCTAGGATACCTGCTGATTAAAGTGCTTGTAGTGTAAAGTCACGTTGCTCAAAGGAATCCATCCACGACTTTAAAGACTATTCTGTACCTTTTTGACATTTGTGACCATAAATGACATCTCTTTTCCCTCATGTTTTGCTGCTTTTGCACTTGAAAACATCCCTTTTACATAGTGAGAAGAAAAAGTGGCCTGCTGTATATACCAGTTTTAGCAACCTCCTTGTTAAAGTGCACTGCATGATCTACTAATGCAATGTCTACAAAACTGAGTTTTTGCAGACCACCACTAATTCATGAAAGGCTCTTTATTTGAGGTTTAGATCATGGATCAGACTCGCCCCTGGTGTAATTCCAGTAACTTTAATGAAGTTGCACCAAGTTGGTGTGTCTCATAAATTTTAAAAGAGAAGTTAGTAAGGAAAAAACATATCAACAGCTCCCTTAAATAACGGGCATTGGGATAGTGCAGTGGTTAATCTACAGCAGAGGAGACAATCAATGTGAAAAAGGAACAGGATATCAATAATATCAACATCATAACAACCAAAACAGATAACTAGCGTAAACACATAACACAAGAGACTCCAGTTTTAAAGCCTCAGACAGATTCCTAGTCCTTGGAAACATGAAAATTTTGGCAACCATCCCTGAGAATTATCTGCTCTCGGGTTGTCTTGTTATTATTGAACTCTCCTCTTTAATTTTATCTTTTTATATATACACACTTTTTTACAGCACTCTCCTGGTAGCTGGCCCTTTAAATCTGAGAGAGACATTCAACACAAAATGATCATTTTACCTTAAGTTGCATCCTTCAGTTTTCCAGATGAGCATTTAGCTATTTAATTATTTTTTCATCTCAGACAGCAGTGTGTGTCATCGAATGCTTCATGGAGGCACAAGAAGCAGGTCTGCTATGAACTATTTATCTATGTTTTCACTGAACAGCTTTTGCAGCTACTGTAAACTGACAAGCTGAGAAAACTCAGGAGCAAATGCCAATGGAAAACTATTTCAGATGACTGTACTAATTCTTATTCTTTATGATAAATATTTTCTTGGCAATCAGAATCTACTTTCCTCTCTTGAGACACAGTGCACTGTCGTTAGTGCATACAGAACAATGTCATTTATGATACAGAATGTTTCTATATAAAGAATGTTGTACATGTTGTGACTTTAAACCTATCATAAAGTGTATTTTTATTGAATCATTAAGCTGGTTGGGAAGGGTTTTTTAATGAAACTTCCCTAATTCTTATAAATAAGCTATCTTATCATTGGTTATTCTTTAGCTTTTAAAACATGTGTTAGGGAATTCTAGCCAATTTTCCTTGTGGGTTGCTTAATTTCATTTTGAATAATTAAAGAAGGCATATAGCATGTTGAAAAGTGCAACTTAGGAACTTCCAGAGTGTATCAGAGTAATTGTCCATCTAGACCAGTATCCTCTGTTTGACCAGCACCAGAAGACATAGAAGAAAGAGAAAGTAATAATAATAATACGTAGCTCTTACATAGTGCTTTTCATCAGCAGTTCCCAAAGTGTTTTACAGAGGAGGAAAGTATCATTATCCACTTTTTACACATAGGGAAACTAAGGGAAGTGGTTTGTCTGAGGCCAGCAGATCAGTGGCAGAGCTGAAATCCCACTAGGCAACACTACCATCTTCCCTAGAGTAGCCTGTTAAGAGAGAATTGAACTCTCAGTAGTTAAGGATTGGTTTATGCTTTGAAGCATGAGGGTTTATACCCCTTCCAAAAATGTTGCTGTGTTTCATTTAGCTTTATTAATATTTCCTGTCACCACTCTGGATCATCTTTATGTATAAAAGCATCTAATCCTATTTAAAATATTTTTGAGTGACAATACAAAATTCAGTCCTGACTCAGACCCTATAAATCACGTCATCCACCACAGAACCACCTAATACCTAGGTGAATTACAGCAATTGTTAACTCTTGATAGTACTGCAATACTACAAAAGGGTTTTAAGCCAGAAGATGAAAAATATCCCATTGAAATCAGAATTTAAATACCTGTGCTAGAATTTGGCCAGAATACAGGTAATCAGGATTAATTAACACCCCTATGCTTGCAGTGAGTGCTATGACATCTTTAATGAAGAGTCATGGTAAAGACGTGGACTATATGACTAATCCCAAAGATGGCACCTCCAACAGTTCCGTGCTTGCTAACAAAATGACAGGACATTGGTTCAGTGCCTTCTAAGAAGGAGGAATACCCCTCTTTTATCACATATGCAATTTCCTGCATGCAGGACATGGATGCTCATAATCTGGAGAGTAAACGAGTTGTTCTATAAAATTCTGTCATCCACATAGTGAACAGGCCCTACTTTGCTTAGCTTGTAAGAACAGTGTAAAGTGGTATGGCTGCAGGAGAAAATACTAGTGGAACGAAACAGTTAATTAGGTTATCACATTTTGCTCAGATTTGTCTGGAATAGTTTCAAACAAACATATTATTTATGAATTACTCATCATTTATTACATTCAGTGGCATTGTAGCCATTCTGGTCCCATAATTATCCTTTATCTCATGTACCCTCAGTACTACAACAAGGTGGCTGTGTGGTTCAGGCATCTAACAAAACTCTGAAGGTTATAAGTTTGAGTCTTGCTTGGTCTTACATTAACAGGACACTACTATTTCACCCAGTTACAAAATGGGTACCTGATTCATCAGGTAAAGGCATCCAGACATGATGCTGATCACATCACTCCCTCATGTATTGCTGGCTATGAAACTGAGGTAACTTAACTGTGCACCCTGAGTCGTCGTCACTGGCTTCGGGGAATGTTTTTACCTTAGGCCCAATCAGTATGGTAGCTGAGTATGCATTACATAATTTAATCATATATCCAATGCCTCCTCTCCCCCTCAATCAAAGCCACATTACTTGAATGGACAACAGATCCAGCTGTTGCCCACTGAGAAGGGCTATCAATGGAGCGCTCTGAAACTCAGCTAGGTGAAGCGGAGATTTGAAAAAGATGGCATTTCAGAATGCACTAATGCTTTGAATGGGGTCGTTGGGCTTTGGACATATCTCCAGATAGTTTAGGGGGGGAGTGTGATCTGTTTTTACTTAATCTGATTATTAGAAAAAATCTGATTCTCTCAAATTTAAATTCCACCAAATGGAATTACTTTAATAACTAGTCTCCTTAAGGTGTGATTTAAAATTGTTGTAATTAAGGGCCAGATCCTGCTCCCACTGAAGTCAATGAGAGTTCTCACTGATTTAACAGGAACACAATCAGGCCTTAAACCTTTTTTAATGTTGTTCCGTCAGAAGGAGATTGTACACTTATTTTTATCCTCTGCCCAAAAGCAATTTTCAAGTGCAATACCTGCATAAAGTGAACATAGTCCATATCTCAATAAAAAAGGTGTTTTGGGGGGGAGTTAAGTTTATCATTTGCCCACACTGCTAACGAATGCATTCTCTGACCTAGATGTGATTCACCACTTCTAAGTAGGAAAGAATACAAAATCGGTGCTATACCTCTGATAATGATGATTTTGGAAGAGAAGCAAAGCTCATGAATTAAAAAAGTTTCAGCTTGCCTGGCTGGCATTTAATTAAACATTTCCATCATCTCTTTCAAGCTCTATAACATAACGAGGTTTTATGGTTTTTTGTTCTTATTGACATCTTCTCTTAAAGGAGAAAATATCAAAGACAGGAAAGCTAATTTTCTGCAGGATTAAATCACCTCTTTTAGTCTTTATCATTTTCTTTTTAATATAAGCAAGCTTTGCTTAAGACTCCACCCACTTAGTCTAGTAAATCTGTTCTTCCACCTGTCTCTTCACTTTGTTTTGAAACAGGTGTGTGGTTTTCTCAAGGTGGCCAAGAACTGCCTTTGCTGCCTGTTACATCACATAATTATTTTCTAATCTAAACAAGTCACTTAAGACACCTTTATTCAACTGGAGCCAATAAAGCACACAAGGGAAGTTTCAGTAATTACATGGCATTTAGAAGCATTCAGTCAAAAGGTTCAGTGTTTATTCTGCTTTCAAGAAGATACCCCTATAAACCTTACACAGAAGGTTTGCCATAATTATGGATTAATCAGAAATTGATCATGTACAGACTGTACATTCACAGTAACATGGTGGATATTCAGACTGTGTAAGCACTTATTTATGCACATAGTCCCATTGTTACCCTGAAGGAATACTTGAGTAAGGGCCAAGTAATTCAAGTAATCAGTGTGAGTAAGGGCTCCCAGTCAGGACCATAGTGCATGGGTGGTGCAAGACTTTTTTAAGACATTGTCCATTTCTACCACACCTGTTTCCCCGGTTTTCTGTTTTCTGGATACAGTATCTCTGATTTCTGAACACACACCATTTCTCTATTATTTTTAAAATATCCTTCCTCCTTCAGATTTCCATTGACACTGACAAATCAGGAGGATATTCATTTGTTAATTCAAGTTAAGAGGCCCTCTCCTGTTAAAGAAACAATCTTTTACAAAGCCTTTAGCATGTATGCATATTGTTTGTATTGCTGACGACTAGTCAATACCAACAAACCATTTGACCCATTAAAGTAGACTGCAAAATTCTGCTGATATAGAATACAAAAGCCCAAGCCCATCTTTGCTTGAGAACGAAGGAAGAGAGAAATGTCATTGCTATAGTTTTTTACTCAAGAGGTGCTCAGAACTATAGCAATGGACAGATAGATTAAATTGATTTATTGATTGGTTTGGTAGAATGAGCTGTAAACTATCAAAGGCAAAAAGAAACCAGGATTCTGGAATCAATTATTGGTGTATAGTTGTATAGATTGCCTCCAGATTCTCAGCTCTAATAATACCAATAAGAAAGACACTAAACTGTTCAACACTTGGGATCGAAGAGACTTTTCATTTGGACATTAACAATGACTTAGCAGTGATTGTGGCTTGCAGGAGAATTATAATATTGAGTCCAGAAGAAACTGCTCATGTGTCAAGGATCAGTGTTACCAACGAAAAAGTTTCATGTTGGATTGCAGTTTTCTTGCCAGAAAGGCACAAAGAAAAGACCTGCCTTTCTGAGATTCTGGACCAAATTCATCTTAGGTGTAACTCTTTTCAAAACAATGGATTTATATCAAAGACTAATTTTACTCACTGTGTCTGCTCAGAGACAACATATCTCTTTGTAAAGGTTTTATTGCAAAGTTCATCAAAATAGCGCATTAAGAAGTCCCAGCATGTCAATTAGTGGCATAGCTTCTAAAATCTTAAGGGGTTGGAGCTAAATTAGTATATGACACCCTTATTTTGAAACTTGTAACTGTCTTCAAATGGCCCTTTCCTCATCTAGTTGTCAGTTACAGTATATCACACTGAATAAACTAGTTACACCAGTTCATGAACTCATTGTTTACAAAGATTCATAGACTCTAGGACTGGAAGGGACCTCGAGGGGTCATCGAGTCCAGTCCCCTGCCCTTATGGCAGGACCAAATACTGTCTAGACCATCCCTGATAGACATTTATCTAACCTACTCTTAAATATCTCCAGAGATGGAGATTCTACAACCTCCCTAGGCAATTTATTCCAGTGTTTAACTACCCTGACAGTTAGGAACTTTTTCCTAATGTCCAACCTAAATCTCCCTTGCTGCAGTTTAAGCCCATTGCTTCTTGTTCTATCATTGGAGGCTAAAGTGAACAAGTTTTCTCCCTCCTCCTGATGACACCATTTTAGATACCTGAAAACTGCTATCATGTCCCCTCTCAGTCTTCTCTTTTCAAAACTAAATAAACCCAATTCTTTCAGCCATCCTTCATAGGTCATGTTCTCAAGACCTTTAATCATTCACCAAACATAAGTGAATGTTTAGAAAGAAAATAATTGCACAGGTATTTTTAAGTGAAGTCATTACAAGGGAAGAAGAAAAACGTTAAGTGAACACAACTGACAATTTTTATCTGCTGATGGTATTATGTGGAATAAACTCATACCATCTTACAAATGAACTGGTTTTATCTTCTTGTGGCCTGGTCTACACTACGCATTTAAACCTATTTTAGCAGCGTTAAACCGATTTCACGTTGTACCCGTCCACACTACGAGGCCCTTTATATCAATATAAAGGGCTCTTTAAATGGGTTTCTGTACTCCTCCCCAACTAGAGGAGTAGCACTAAAATCAGTATTACCATATCGGATTAGAGTTAGTGTGGCCGCAAATTGACGGTATTGGCCTCAGGGCGGTATCCCACAGTGCTCCACAGTGACTGCTCTGGACAGCAATCTGAACTCGGATGCACTGGCCAGGTAGACAGAAAAAGCCCCGCAAACTTTTGAATTTCATTTCCTGTTTGGCCAGCGTGGAGCTCTGATCAGTACTGGTTACGATGCAGTCCCAAATCCAAAAAGAGCTCCAGCATGGACCGTATGGGAGATACTGGATCTGATCACTGTATGGGGAGACAAATATGTTCTATCAGAGCTCCGTTACAGAAGACGAAATGCCAAAGCATCTGAAAAAAATCTCTAGGCTATGATACAGAGTCCACAGCACAGTGCTGCGTGACATGCGTAACAGAAAGCCAAAGAATCAAATGGACGCTCATGGAGGGAGGGACGAGGTACCGAGGACTCCAGCTATCCCACAGTCCCCGCAGTTGTCATAACATTTTTTCCCAGATCTGGACCTGAGCGTCAAAATATGGGTGTTAGCATGAAAACCTCCAAGCTTAGTTACCAGCTTGGACCTGATAACGCTGCCACCAGCCAGGGATTTATACAGTGCCTAGCTCACTGTGGTCTCCCCAAAACCTTCCCTGGGGGACCCCAAGACTCAGATTCCTTGAGTCTCACAACAAAGGGGAATAAACCATTTCCCTTCCCCCTCCTCCCCTCCAGGTGTTCCCTCCCTGGGTTCCTGGAGAGATATACAGAAGCAAGCTTCGTGAATCTAAACAGAGGGACTCCACCCTCCCTGTTTCCAGTCCTGGAAACACAAGTACCGAGAGAGCTAATCTCTCTTCCCCCCTCACCCAGAGGATATGCAAAGTCAGGCTTAGTAAATCTAACGCAAAGAGATTTTCCCCCTGACTTCTTCCTCCCACCAATTCCCTGGTGAGCTGCAGACTCAATTCCCTGAAGTCCCCACTAAAGAAAAACTCCAACAGGTCTTAAAAAGAAAGCTTTATAAAAAGAAAGAAAAATACATTAAAAAATAGTCTCTGTATAAGGTGAAAATATACAGGGTCAATTGCTTAAGAAAAAAAATGAATAAACAGCCTTATCCAAAAAGAATACAATTCAAAACACTCCAGCAACTACAGACATGTAAATACAAAAAAAAAAATATAAACCTATTTTCTTACTATCTTTGTACTTACAACTTGAAAACAGAAGATTAGAAAGGCAGGAGATAGAAAAATCACTCTCAGAGCCGAGAGGGCACAGACACAAGACAAAGAACAAAGAACTCAGACCCCAAAACTTCCCTCCACCCAGATTTGAAAAAGCCTTGTTTCCTGATTGGTCCTCTGGTCAGGTGTTTCAGGTTACTCCTTTCCAGGTGAAAGAGACATTAACCCTTAGCTATCTGTTTATGACAGCAGTCTCCGAAAATCATTTGCATTCTTGGCTGAGCTCCCAATGCCTGAAGGGTCAAACACATTGTCCGGGCTGGTTCAGGGTCTATCTTGTCAATTTACCCCTCCTCCCCCTCCATGATAGAAAAGGGGAAAAATGGTTTCTTGACTTTTTTATATGTCACTCTATGTATATTGCATGCTGCTGGTAGACACGGTGCTGCAGCAGTAAACAGTAGCATCCTCTCTCCTCCCCTCCCCGGTGGCAGACGGTACAGTGCAGTAGGACTGATAGCCGTCCTTGTCATCAGCCCGTGAGTTCTCCTGGCTGGCCTCAGGTGAGGCCGGCCGGGGGCACCTGCGTAAAAATAGGAATGATTCCCAGTCATTCCCAGTAGATGATGCAGAACGGCTGGTAACCGTCCTCATCATAGCAACTGGGAGCTGAGCTCCATCAGCCCCCTCCCTTTCATATGTAAAGAAAAGATTCTGTACTGCCTGGACTATCATGGCAGCGGGATCCTGGGCTCCTCTCCCCAACAGCGCTTAATGTCCTGCCTGGACTATCATAGCAGCTGGAGGCTGCCTCCCCCTCATTTTATCTCACTAACAAGTCAGTGTTTCTTATTCCTGCATTCTTTATTACTTCATGACACAAATGAGGGGGACACTGCCACAGTAGCCCAGGAAGGTTGGGGGAGGAGGCAAGCAATGGGTGGGGTTGTTGCAGGGCCACCCCCCGTGAATGGCATGCAGCTCATCATTTCTGCGGGATCTGACACGGAGCGGCTGTGCTTTCTGGTTCTCTGATACACTGGTTCTCTAGTACACTTGCCCCATATTCTAAGCAGGACTGACTCTATTTTTAGATACCATAAAGGAGGGATTGACTTGGGGAGTCATTCCCATTTTTGTCTTTGCACACCTAGCCAACCTCAGCCAGGGGCACCCATGACAGCAGCAGACGGTACAGAACGACTGATAACCGTCTCTGCTATCATGCAAAGGCAAATTAATGCTGCTGTGTAGCGCTGCAGTATTGCCTTTGTCAGCGGCATCCAGTACACATATGGTGACAGTGACAAAAGGCAAAACAGGCTCCATGGTTGCCATGCTATGGTGTCTGTCAGGGCAATCCAGGGAAAAAGGGAGCGAAATGATTGTCTGCCGTTGCTTTCCCAGAGGAAGAATGACTGACGACATTTACCCAGAACCACCCGAGACAATGATTTTTGCCCCATCAGGCACTGGGATCTCAACCCAGAATTCCAAGGGGCGGGAGAGACTGTGGGAACTATGGGATAGGTACGGAATAGCTACCCACAGTGTAACTCTCCAGAAATCAACGCTAGCCTCGGACCATGGACGCACACCACTGAATTAATGTGCTTAGTGTGGCCACGTGCACTCAACTTTATACAATCTGTTTTACAAAACCGGTTTATGTAAAATCGGAATAATCCCGTAGTGTAGACATACTCTGTGTTTGGACAATAATGATGTATTTTCTTTCTGTTTTCAACAAAAATGGAATATAACAACATGGATCTACTTATGTCCTTATTTGTACACCTGCTTCATGGATTTCAGCTCCATGCAGAAGCTATGTGGCACATGTGCCTGGCTTCAGGAAGTCTAATATAGCTCCACTGCCAGGTAAGGCAAATGAAGAATAAAGTCTAAATAAATTCAAAGACACTTGTGTTTCTTTCTAGAGAAGGCTGATGGAAAAGAAATGTATGCTGAAGATTATTTAATGTAGATTCCATATGTGAATTTTGTAAGTGAAGGATTCTGGTCTGTAGATTCTCTACCTTTTCCTCATTTTTGAGGCCCATGTTAATAGGAACATATAACATCATATGCTTTATATTATGAAAGTCCATAATGCTTATCCTACACTAGGATCTTCCAGGATTTGTATCATTTATTTGCACCATTCCCGAGTACTGACCAGCTTATTTACATGGTAGCACTGCCTCATGAGAATATAAGCCCTATAGTGACAGCCTTCAAGGGCAGAAATACAAGAAGCAGTGGGGGGAAATATCAGACCTTAGAATGGAGAGGGGTAGGTTTTCCTACATGCAAATCTATGGTTCTGCTCATTAATTAAAAAAAAAAAGACAAATTATTTTGGACAATTCAGTATTGTACCGGCTTTGATAAATTCTTGGTACCCCATCATTGCCCCCGAAGGTGGAATTCCTCCATACAACTGAAATCTACAGATTGTCTAGTTTGCATCCACAAAATAAGATAATAAAAGAAACTGGACACAAATTAATAACATGTAGACTTATTCATAGGAACAAGCACATGACTTTCACCAGCATATAGTACATTCTTTGCTCACTAAAGTTAAAAAAGGAATAGTGTTGAAAGACCCTGTAATGGAAGTAAGGAATGCAAGAGCTATAACAAAAAGCCACAAACGTCCTGCATAGTTATCTGGCTTCAGTCAAAAGGAAATATCCCAAGTAAGAAAAAATTGCCTTAAGTTATCACAATTCACCACATAAAAGGGTTTAGATATATAGAGTGCAATCAGCTACCAGCTGTGTTTGTCTTTCATATCCATGTCATTCAACTATTATTCATCCAATTGGCCATCCGCCCAACTTGTGCATATATTGCTTATTCTGTAGTGAAATTCTAGCTTGTAGGTGATCATACCCAGTTAATTTGTTATAGTTGCTTATATTATATAGGTTCTACTATAGGTTCTACTTTTTTAGAACAATGTGTAGAAGCCTCTAGTTATGGCTATATCTAAGACTGTATCTTTAACTTCACACTGATCTTCATTTTACATTTTCACATGCACTATCAAAGCAAAATATATGACCATTCTTACTCCAAGCTTATTGATGCTCTAAGCTTTTGTTTGATTTTGGTTGACTTAATGATCACAGACAATTAAGCAATTTTTTATATTTTTTAGGTATTAAGATTTTTCAGAAAGTAGATTCATAGATATTAAGACTAGAAGGGATTACAACAATTATCTAGTCTGTCCTCCTGGATAAGATGAGCCATAGAATTTCTCTTGGTTCTGAGCCAGGAAGGTTTAATAAATAGCTCTAGATAAAAAAAGACTAATGAAACCTGTAATTTTTTGTGCTATCGTACATTATGATTACCAAACTATGAGTCACTACAGCCTATGATCAAGCCAGATCTGATAAAGGAACATAGAACCATGTGGAATTTCTATGGTTTGGTTTTAGAGTAGGCAGCCCCTGCATGGATTGCTGGTTATCTTAAAAAGAACATTTAGTTTCTGTCTTTGAAAAGTACTTAAGGAAAATCTTGAGACCAACTGGTCCTCTTGGAAATAGTTGCAGCCAACAGATTATCCTTAAACTAAAACTTTAGGTACAAGAAACCTGATGACAGTAATTTTTAAACGCCTTCTAATTGTTTTTCTATAAACTAAGTTGTAAAAATGACTGATCTTCCCCCAATAATCAATATTAGGAAATATATCTGTATTTTTCCATCTAGACTAAATTTAAGGGTACTGAAAAGATTAGGGAATATTTTTCCAAGCTCTATGTAATGACATTGATGCTGAGAACTTTTACATGCAGTGCACAATCCTTATGGTTTTGTACCCTACCAGGATGAAGATGGTCTAATGAAGGTCATGCCAAGACTTTAAAATGTCAGATGAGATCAGTGCTTTTATTCCTGGTAAGAAGCCTGATGTGGTGGAAAAAGGAGTATAGTTACGTTATTGAACTTGAGAGAGATTGAAAATTTAGTTCAAAGTGAACTGGGTATTGTTTTTGTCTTCCATTGTTGCCATTGTGATCAGCTGTTTTTAGCTTATTTTCTGCTTCCAAGAGACTGATAAAGTTACAGCCATATGCTGAATGTTCTTGGGTAGATTTGAATGTTTTGTTCTACTCTGTATCACCTGCTCAGGCTAGTCATTATATAAATGCATGGTAAGGGATACAGGGTAACTTAAATACTAGCAGAAGGTTCCTTTATTTTAAGAGTTATGATTTGGTTTAATCTGTACTAGATGAAGCAGAGTTTTGGTTTCATGTGGTTAGGCAGTTCACTTGTTGTGGCAACTCATTGAGTTCTGAGCCACTGGTGAGCCTGTGACTCAGGGCCTGCTCCATCGTTCTCTGAAGTCTATGGAAGTATTTTTATTGATTTTGACGTGTTTTGGATCAACCCCTCAGAGATGGGATATTTTTCTTGTGAGAATCAATGAGCTAGATCTTCTTAGGAGCATTGCTCTTTAATTTGATTCATAATGTAGCTTTTTTAATGGTTTTCCCCCCTGCTCTGGAATCATTGGTATCTGATAAAGGCTCTTGAATAATTTGATTTTATTTCTGCTCATGTAACCCACACATTTTCTGGGTGTGGTGGTCTATTGCATTTAGTGGCACCAAGACCACTTAATGAGAGAGATAAAATGAGTCTGGGCTACAGCCTTAGCTAATGGACAACTGGCTTTTATGTCATGAGGTAGAGGCTCATGTTTTAAGCTGCAGATGTCCCCGGTTCTATCCTGCTCACTGACAACCAGGGTCTGCCGGCGTTACACCCACACACATATTCCACACTAAATTCTCTCAGTGTCATAAGGGTAATGTTAGCACTGTTGAAATATGGTTGAGAGGGAAACAAAACAATGAAGATCCTGGACCAATTTCTCTGCTGGGTGAAAAACTCCACTGAAGTTGAGATCACACTGCAGTGGGTGCAATGCTTCTTGTTGCTAATGCAGGCCAGAACGCAGAGTGTTTCTCCTTCCAGATATCCAGAACATTCCAATGTTTAAAAAGGGTGTTCTCCAAATGCTGTTCTCCCCCACTAATCTATCTCTCCCTTGCAGAGAGGAGCACTGGAGGACTGGGCAATCTATTGATTTGTTTTTTCACTTGAAGAGAAAGGCCTTCTGATAACCATACCTGAGGAGGAAGGTAACAAAAGCAGGTAAACATGTTCATCTGCACTTTGCCATGACGATTTATACTTTTTTCTTGAGTGAGAAGTAGTATTCATAGCACAGTACAGTATTCAGCTAGTGTAATCTGAAATGGGGTTTGGGGATATGGGTACTTACTATTATAGAGAATCCAGAGATATCCTCTGCCATTTGGTACAGTCTTGTTCATTCCAGAATTGTAGTCCCCCTATAGAGCGCCTTTTGGGAGCCAATAGCCTGGTCACGTAGAACCTGCAGGTCACTGGATGTAATTAGAGTAAGAGGGAGATAGGTATCTGATTGGGTTTGGAAGGTTAGCGGGGATCACTTACACTTGTAGGGATTCTAGTGAGCTAGTGAGGTAATTAGCTAACCAGCTGGATAGCTCAGAGAAGAAAGCAAGCATTATAAAAGGCTGCGCCAGGGAACTGGAAGGGTGCCCTTTCTACTTGTTACTAGATTGTGTTGTACCTGGAATGTAAATCAAGAAGTAATAATGAAGACACTTTGTGGAGGTAGCCTGGTGAAGTGTGTGCAGTTTAATGCCAGCAAAGGCTTCCAGGGCTGGAAGTGGAAACCCACTTGCAGTCCCTAAAACAGGGGTTTATGCGCCTAACTCCTTTTGTGCATCCAGCCCCCTGTTTGCAATGACTCTGTCTTTGTCAGTGTTCCTATAGTACAGCAGAGGGCCTTAGTTATGGAACATTATACCCTACTTATGCTTGATTTTCAGGTTATTTATGGAGAAAGTTGTGTAATGTCCCTTCTAGGTAAATAACATGCAATCAGTACTTATCACGACGGGTTACTTGTTGTGTAATGGAAGACTCTTCCAATATGTGGTCAGAGGCTCCACAAGGGAACAGAGTAAATGAAAAAGGAGGCAGCAAAAGTATGATTATGGAAACAATGCCAATTTGTAAATGAAAAGCTTGGAATTATTTTTTTTTCCAAGTCTGGTGCCCATGGGCATTTCTAAGTAGATTTGGGCAAGCCAGCCGATAAAGCAACAACACAGCCAAGCCAAGGGACTGGCTATTCTCCATGAGCCAAAAATAGAAGCCAAGCCATTGGAGCTGACTGCACAAATATGAAAAAAGGAAAATGTATACAGAGAGATATAAAACTGATGTGAACACAAGGAAGCTATGCCAAAGGATCATCTTCATTCACAGACACAAAGCCAAGCCAAAGGCTGGTAATCAACTAGAGGAAGAATGTAGGGTTTTTTTCAGGACGAGTTTGGACTTAACTTTTGTAAAGCTGTGTGATAAAATAAGGTAACAGGAACTGCAGAATCAA
Source organism: Gopherus evgoodei (assembly GCF_007399415.2). NCBI lineage: Eukaryota > Metazoa > Chordata > Testudines > Testudinidae > Gopherus > Gopherus evgoodei. The sequence continues at coordinate 25,957,070 of NC_044323.1, read as the reverse complement.
CTTAAAATCAAGTCCCTTGACTAGATGCATGGCAAATCAGCTCTTTATGGGAGTAAACAGAAAGCTCTTACAGAGAATTGTATTAACCCACACACTATCTGGAAAGATGAGGATGGGAGAGAGACTGCAAGGTTGAAAGATGAGCCTTTTAAACACCTGATAAGTAAAAGAGACTATCTCAAACACAAACAGAAGATTATGAGACTGGAAGAAACAACACTTCTACATGGATTCAATTACTAACCAATGTTCTTCTGTTTAAGTCATAAAATACATAGGAAGAAGAAAAGGATAAGTTATAAGCAGAATGGTTTTTTAAGCAGACTATTGTTCATAGATTTCCATAATGCAATAGTGGCTGGTTAGCCATGTCCTTTGAAAATGATCATTCTAGATCATAAAACTAAAATGCAACCACTCTCTGAGTGAGACACACTTTGCTCTGTTTGGAAGTGGGCTGCTGTTTTAAAGAGTTCTGTTTACATTTACTCTGCAAAACATACAGTGCAGTTTAATTAGCATGTGATTGAAAAGTGTTGATCTCTTATGTTCTGTACGGCCAAATGAATTTCCTCATGCTGGGGAATATGTACATTCCTTGAAGAATTGTTTATTCTACCAGTGAGACTTTTAAGTAATTTTGATTACAAGAATTAAAGTAGACAGCTAAGACAGTTATTTTGAGGATTTAACATAGTTGTGAGACCAAGAGTGTAAATAACTTTTTCAAGGACCTGAAGCAGCCTGTGAAAACAGCTGTACAGATTTTTTCTTTCACTTTATAGAACAGTTGACTTTAATTGCAGCTTTTGTCCCTTCTCATCCCTGGCAGCAGAAAATAAGATCAATAAGTATAAAAACCTTCCATTTCCTAGCACTGAATATCAACTTTAAAAAAATAATACAAGACTTTGGGCCTGATCATCCTGTGCTTTACAAAAGTATAAAACCATTTATAGATTACAAGACTTGGAAGGATTATTCTGTTCAACTAATCTGACCTCCTATATACACAGGTCATTGGGCTTCCTTTGCAGTGTTGTTGTAGCCAGGTTGGTCCCAGGATATGAGAGATACAAGGTAGGTAAGGTTATATATATATTGTTAGAACAACTTCTGTTGGTGGAAAGCACAAGCTGTTGAGCTACACAGAGCTGAGGAAGAGATCTGGGTGGCTTGAAAGCTTGTATCTTCCACCAACAGAATTTGCTCCAGTAAAAGATATTATCTCACCTACTTTGTCTCTCTCATGGAAAATGTTGCTTCTTTGATTTGGTTTGTCTTGAAAAAAAAGTCAGCTAACTGTACTTTTAAACCACTTATCTATTGGGACTGTTTCATATTTTGAGTGAAGGCTCATTCACTTTTTTATCTGAACAGTATTGCCCCTTCCAAATCAACTTATATTTTATTTTAACTGGAGATGGGGTCCAGGTGAAAAATTCTGATTTGGATCCAGATTTTGAATTCAACAAAGTTTAAGGTTTTGGTTCAGACCATGAAGAAAAAGTCTGGGTTGGGATTAAGACCAGTACCCCAAAATTAGCTGCATTTGGATCCAGGATTTGGGGTCAAATGTACCTCAGTCAAATATGATTACTTTAAAAATCACATTTATTAGGAAAGATGTTTTATACTAATTAAGAAGGGTCTTGGAGATGTTTTTCATAATATTCCAAAGTGGTTTCATTCTACCATCATTGCTACTGGTGGACTGAAGTTTTGATTTAAGAAAAATGAGCCAGGCTAATATCCTGTGCAACTTCAACTACATCAGGGATGAAATTGGCCCAATGATGTCTGAATAGACCCAAATGAAACCTTCCAGTCAGTTACCAAAGGGGATGGCAGGAGAGAGGGAGAGAGAGAGAGAGAGAACAGATGTTGCCTCATTATTCACTGGGAACTTGTTTATTTTTCCTAACATCAAACAATTATGGAGACTTCAGCTTTTAAGGTGGCTTTAATTTAATTGACTATATAATTACATAGAAATGTTACTTTGGAGTAGGATTACTCTTTGAAAAATTCAGAAAATCTACACAGTGGCGGATGCATGTTTCACTTTCTATTACAGTAGCACAGCTATATAAACGAGTAACATTGCTTTGGAAACACTTGTAATAAGCCTGCATGTGTTTTCATGGATGTGATTGTGAGAGCAACTCTGAGTACTTCTGCTGTCTGGGAACCCCACATGTGCTATTGGATATAGTCATAAGCAACCTGGAAGATCCTACCACAATCACCTCATGCTCCTATACTCCCTGTATGTCTATACTGCAGCTGGAGCTAGTGTGCTAAGAATAGCTGTGTGGACATTGTGTGCCCACCTGAGCCCCCTAGGTTTGACAGCCTGAGTCATAACATCCACAAGACTAATTATACCATGCTAGCTTGAGCATTGCTAGTATCAATCTGTCTATCTGGGCCAGGAGGCTGACTCCCAGCTGCAGTGTAGACATATCCGATAACTGATGCCCCATACACTGCCTCTGCACTTGTCTGTACTGGGGTCCTGATTCTCATTTACATTAAGGCCACTTTACACCACACTAGCAGTGTAACCATGCCTTAATGTGGGTCCACGTTACACCCATTTTAACACCTTCCTGTAAAGTGGTCTTAGTGTAAATAAGAATCAGGTGCTAAGTGTTAGAATGACAGAGGGACACTCCACCCACACCTATGCCCCCTAACCTTAGATGTCCTACCCCATGCCAACACAGAGCAGTATTGCAGTAGGTTTTCTCCTAAGTATGGATATCAGTAGAGAGATCCCCAATGGACAAATTGGGGGAACCTAATGTTCCCTAGCTAGGGGGTGGGTTGTCCTCATGCTCCCTAAACACAGTTTTGCATGGGGTGACCCCTCTCAAAAGAGAGGAGAAAACAAAGGGAGAAAATAATTATTTCAAGTGAGATTTAAACCTACTGGCCACCACTTTAGTATCTTGGGTGCCTAACGCATCTGATTTTCACCCATAGGACATGCATGAAATACCAGGCGAGGAGCAATGAAGGCTGCTGTCATGCTACCATTCATGAAGACACTTTAGTAACATCCCTGTTATTTCCAGGCTCCAAGACACTTATGCAGACGAAAAAGCTACTGTATATATATGTGAGATCAAACTCTTCTTTTGGATGTACTGGTTGACTTCAACTTTGCACAAGAGGGAACAAAATTTAAGCACGTGCTTGGGCAACATTTCACCACTACTGAAATGCAGTCAGTTTTTTTACCACGAGTGGGAGAGATCAATACAATAGTGCCCAACTTACATCTGAGGATATCCTAAGAGAAGTGCTGTAACTATAAACATATTGCACTGGCATGTCTAAATTACTTTAAAATGCAAGATGAAATTACCAAATGCGTCTGGGGGAATGATCTTGGTCCTTGATGAAGCCAGTGGGATTCTTGCCATTAACTTCAAATAGAGCAGAAAAGTATCCAATTGTTATAACACATCTGAAGACAATTTGCTGTTGGGGAGCCACTGTTGCTAAACAATATATTTAATGAAGTATCTATAACTGTTACTTTGATTTAAAAATTTTACCTTATCAACCTGTGAAAGAGAAACAGATTATGGCATTGCCATGGTTTTGTTGTATATCTTATAATATACCATGCTGAAAATCTGTTTGTTTTTCTCTCTGTTGTTTGAGTTCATTGATATAGAAAGTGTGATGAAGGGAGGATGATTCTTTACAAATGGCTGAAGACTGAATGTTGAGCTTCATTCTCATCTGAGGCTTGCAACATTTCTTTTCACTGTATGAAATACATGGAACAGTCCTTGTTTTGGAATGAATTAATCGTGTAGGCCTATAGCTGATTGCAACTATATATAAACATGCAGAGAATTGAGTGTTTAACTCAGTGAATAACTTTTCTATCCATACTTGCCCAATTGTAATGAGTACTTTTTAGCAGCATGTTCTCAATTAGTCTATTTGTCAGTTTAGCTATAGGTAATCATAATAGAATAAAAGATGAAAAATCATTGAAAAAATAACTTAAATGAGCACATAGTAAAAAAAAATGTAAGTAAAACAAATGTTTAAGCTGAAAACTACTGAAAAAATACTGTGTAAGTATTCAAATCACTACACAGGAATTTCTTACACAGGAAAAATTCTTTAAAACAGGCCTGCACAATTCATAAAGCAGTGAGGGCCATATTACTCCAAAGAAAACAGCTGAGGGCCAAAACCCCTTGGCCCTGCCGAAAGACTCCCCCCTAGTGCTGCCCAGCCCCACCGAAACACTCCTCAGTGCCCCCCCCCACTGAAACACACACCCAGCCCCAGCGCTGCTCGGGCCCATGGAAATACCCCCCCCGGCGCTGCCCACCCCACATAAAGAAACCCTCCTTCCCCAGCACCGCCCCACTGAAACAGCTGTGGGCTGAAAAGGAAGGTTGGAGCGTGGGGAGAGAAACGACGCGCATAAGGTGACCAGATCACAGCAGTAAAATAGGACTCGTCCCCATTCCTGTTCTGCCCCACCATCACACCCCAGTGTGAAGGGATTGGATGTGACTGTCCAACACACAAACACAGGGGCCGCAGGGAGCTTGGGGTGGGGGTGGGTTGCAGTGTGATAGGGGCTAGAGAGGAGGAAGGTCCCTGGTCCAGGGGCAGCAGTTGGGGCAGGGCAGGTGCAATACACACACAGAGACGCACAGATGTCTCCCCTGGGGATTTTCTGGCTGCCCACAGACAGTTCAACTCCCCCTGCCCCCCAATCACTAAGGAGGCTGCCCTGGGACCAACCAGCGCAGTAGCCGCCCCATCCCCAACCGAAGGTGGGGGGTTGAGGGGGGTGTCTAGGCCCAGTTGCCCCCCCCCGCACTCCCACTCCCCTGAGCTGTGGCGTGAGCCCAGGCTGGGCTCCCCTCCCCTCACTCGGCACTTACCGCCTCTGCCTCATACCCAGCGTTTCCCGCCTCAGCAGGCCCCGGAAGTGACGCACTCACTGTACTCCAAGCTGGGGGAGCGGGAGATGGAGACACGTGTGGTTCTGGCCATTAGGGCAGATGGGACATGGTGTGCACACGAGGGACTGTGAGGTGGGACCCCCCTGGGCAGGGGGAGAACCCAGCAGCCCCACCCCGCTCCTTGCCCATGGGCCGCACAGTGAGCCCACATGGGCCATATGTGGCCTAAGGGCCGCATGTTGTGCAGGCCTGCTTTAAAACATGATTTCTGGGATGAACATCTCACAGTAAATCCTGATCTTTAACTACTTGTTGAAATCCAGACCACACAAGTTTTACATTCATTTTTATGATCTGGGCATTTGGCTTATTGCTGCCACATGCTGCACAATAAACACACTCTATGCCATTTCTCTTATACATACAAAAAGAAGAGATAGGGCGGAGGGGAGAGAAATCAGGGGTGGGCTGAGTATCCTGGGGTTTAAATATATGCACAAATTTGGGTGGGAAAAGCCAACCATTTTTAATTATTATTTTGGCCCAACAATGCAATAGCCAAACATGACAGATGTATGCGTGAGGATGGAGGAGATACATTCACTGGCTGGGCACATCAATCATACAATAGTTGGCAAAACAAATGTTAAAACAGGCATATCAATCTCAGATTCCAGATATCCTACCTCTGTCTGTGTTCCTGTCAGACCTCACAAGCAAATCAGGCCTGGGACTAGGTAAGGAGATCCAAGGCAAAACGAAAACACAGGAAGTGGTGCTGATGAATCAGTTTGTGCCTCTCTTTCTGCAGAATTAGTGCAAAACCATATGGCCCTCATATGATGTCAGGGTGGCACTCTAATGACAGTTGTGCTGGTTCTGGGAGGAGACATAAAACCAGACTCTTGACCCTTAGACTTTATTAAAGATCCCATAGCACTTTTCACAACTTTTGGAAGCATCTGCCCTTATGTCCTAGGTGAATTCTGACTGAGGATTATGACTTTTTGACCATCCTGCTATGAAAGCAGGGTGAATCATTCATGTTGAATAATTTACTAGATCATTTTCATCATTTTTCTTGTATTCAGAAATTGTCCATGAACAGATCATGATATTATCAGATCTCTTCAATATTCCAAACTTTTGGTTGAATAATATCAGGGAAAAAAAAACCAAAAAAACCTTTTGCTCTGTTGTTTATTAGTGCACTTTTTTACTATTACAGGAAGCCCCAACTGAGGCCAGGATTTTATGTGCACAAGCACATAATAAGAAACAGTGCCTGCTCTGAGAAGCTTACAATTGATCGGCAGATAACAGACAAAGGATGAGAGAAAGAAGGAATTATTATCCCCATTTTACAGATAGGGAACTGAGGAACAGAGAAATTAAGGGACTTAAATTCAAAATCAATGAGATTTTGACTGTTGAAAATATTTAGTCTCTATGTGCCTCAGTTCCCCATGTGTGCAATGGGGTAATAGCACCTCCCTACCTCATGGGGGAGTTGTAAGGCTAAATACATCAAAGACTGTGAAGCACTGAGATACTGCAGTAAGAGACCATGTAAGAAACTAAGAAAGGTAGATAGTGTTGTCTCCAAGTATCTTATTTGAAGGAATTCACATTGTTCATCCCAAGAGACATTCATAACCTTAAAGGATTGCTCCTTTCTTAGGCACTAATGAGAGTGCTGTATGGAGTGCCATTCTCACAGAAGACAAAAATAATTCTCCAAGGAAGCACACTGAGGGGCACCCTTGCTCTTCCCTCAGCAAGGAGCAGATAATGGTTGATAACAGAGACCATATAATGGGCAAGTGAAGACTATTATTGTTAATTATTTATGCCTCACCCAAAGTGTACTTGGGGTGAAACCCTGGCCCTAATGAAACAATGGGACTTTTTCCACTGAATTCAATAAGGGCAAACTTTCACCCTTGATGTGCTATAGTTACTGATCCAGTGAGAGGAATCAATCCTGCTTTCAAATACCTGACTCTTTCATAGAACTTGTTAGCTGTTGTTTATTGTTTATTCAAAGTAATAAGAGATTTTACTATTAATCTTGCACTTACATGTTGTCCAATTGGTTGAAATGGCACAATGCTGACCTTCTGTCTTCAAAATGGGCTCCCCACAAAACTGAGCAACTGAAAAGCCTCTTGCAACCTGATATATTACTAACCTAGGCTTTTCACTATGGATGGACAATTAAATTTGGATAGCATAACTCAGCCCAAGACTCTTTTCAGAGGTCAAGCTAAACTCAAGCCAAATCTTTTCGGAGGGTTGGAAAATTTCTGTTGACTTTTGTATTTAACAAAATTAACAATAATAATATCCTCATACTGTACCGCTGCTTCTGGTTTCCAGCTGGAACTGAAAGTTGAAATGCCTAAATATCATAAGACTGTCTGTCTGCAAGCAAAAATGTTTAGAAATCTCATAAGAAAATAAGGGAATTTTCCAGCCCAATATTGCAGATTCAAGACTTTGGAATAAACTCCCAAATGCCAGGATACCTATCCAAATTTCTAAGGACTGTTTTCTCATAGTTAGTCCCGCATGATTCCTTGCATAAATTTGCATGTGCTTAATTTAGGCACATAGATACACTGATATGTTCACTCAGATCAGAGTTTTGCATGGAAGCTTGTTGAGGGATTTCCTATGTAGCTATACGTGTGCAACTACTTGACTTTTATGAATGTGCCATGTATTTGAGGTATGTGCATGCCTAGGTTTGGAATTCTGGCCCTAAAGAATTTCACCCATTGCTACTTTTTACCATTAATTATTTCCTTACTGGAGAACAAACAGTTTAATTGATTAAGGTTCAACCAAATTTACAACGAATTTATCACATTTCCCCTTTGCACATGTTTTTTCCCCTCACCGTTTGGCTTTACAAGCTCTTTAGCTGGGGTGACTTTAATGAAGATGCTTCAGCTGCCACTTCAGTCTTAACTATGTTAAACCCCAGGAAAACTAAATAACGAAGAAGAGTATTGGATTCCAGGAGCATTAACACGAATGCTAAGGACTAAGTAAAGTAAGAAACAAGCTGAGCCCAATGAAAACAGCAATTACTTTAACCAATAATAAAAGTAAAACAGTTTGTGGGAGTGAATGGAAGCATTGTTGAAATCATAATTACCGTCCAGGGAAATGGAAAAAAACAACAACAGTTTAGGATGGTTTACCTCTAAGTAAATAGAATGCTTTTCCTTGGATACTTGGGTTTCTGCTGACATCTATGGTATAATCTAAAATAACCAAATAAGCAAGATCAACAACAAAAAAAAACCATTTACTTGAGTCAAACATATTTCAGGAACTGGTATTTGACAGTGGGATTAATAGAAGATTCTATGAACAGATGGGATCTTGTAAAACAGCAGAGGGTTACTCTAGTAGGAATAAGTAGTTTGGAAAAAATGGTTTCCCTGGTTTTGAAGGCTATGATGTAAAAAATCTGCATAGCATCAGCAGTGCTTTCTGGTATATTCAAAATTCTACCTTCAGTTGCATACATGCAGCCCTGATTTAAGTTAATGGATCAGATTCTGACCTCAGTTACACTTGTGTAAAACAAAGTAATGCCAGGGGACCCACAGTCTTATTTTTGATTCATAGTCTTGCCAAAGGCAAGTCTGAGAGCAGTTGATGTTATGACTCTTTCCCTCTTCTCTTCCATCCTCAACAACATGTTAAAGCGGAGTCAGCACACCCTTCATTTGTTGGTACTGCACATTTGCCCCAGACTTGCCCTCCATGCCATTCTTTTTTATAACCACCTTTTTTGTGGGAATGCATCCTCAGAGAGCTGATGCATTTCAAATAAGGATGGGAAGCAATCAGGATTAAAATCCTTTACTGAAGTAAGCTCACAGAACTGCCTTCCATCTTGTTTTTCTCCTCCCTTATTCTGACCCCCCTTCCTTAAGCTCCCTGTACTGCTTTCAAGATGTAGTACAGCTATTCTAGTGATTTTATGTTCAAGAGGCTGGTGCTAGTGCTTCTCCATGGATTAGCTAGTTGGACTTCAACATCCTGACAACAAATAGGGGGCATAAGAAACCACTAAACAATGTAAGACACGCCTTTTAGTAGGAAATACTTTCCCTGTAATCTGTTTCAAGAGTCAGCATTTCTGAGTAAAATCCAGAGGTATGTTAGAATCTGAAGATGAGGGATGTTTCTTGCAAAGAGGAATGTGTAAGAGGTATAATATGGGACTGTACAATAAAGCAAATGAAGATCTTCCCTTGCAACTACTCAGAGATTAGATGCCCAACTTCCATGGCAACCTCACCCTTATAAAATATCTTACATTATTATTATTAGTTATATTTCACTAGCTCTTAGATGTGCCAATCAGGATGAGGTCTCCAATGTACCAGGTGCTGGCAGACCATAGGAGACAGTCTCCGCTCTGATAATGGTTCGAAAATTGCAGCATACAATTTTGTTACTACAGTGTTTTTGGCAACTACTGTAGAATTCTGCATTTCCTTTCCTACAGATTGTAATGTCACATATCTGGTGGAACTATGGCAAGGAATGTAGCTGGTTCCTTTTCTCCCATTGGTCTTGCTTGCACTTACAGTATGTATCACTTAATCACAATAAACTTGATTCTCATCTCACATACACGTACATAAATTAGGAGTAACCCTCCTGCAGTCAATGGAATTCCTGAATTCATGCGAATTAGGCCCAATATTTGAACCTTCTGGAATATTTGACAAAAAATCTCAGTATAGAATGTTACATCTGATATAATGTGTACGATGTCCAACCATTTCTTTTATTTAGAAATAACTATTTTTAAAGGGAAAAGCATGTTTTAAAGTTTTGACTTGCCCTCCTTATTATGTGTATTAATAGCATCATAAGAGTAAATCAGCTACCTACCATTACAGCTAAACGTCTGCATGAAATTCTGCAGAGTCTGCCATTAACAGTAGCCCATGAGACTTTCTTCTTAGTGATTTGAGTTTAAACTCAGGCTGAAAAATCTGAAGAGAGCCCCCTTTTGGTTTAAATTCTCAAGCCTATATTGTGTTTCTGTCATCAGAATGATTCTAAGAGGGACTAATTAAAAGTCCAATGAATGTGTGAGGGTTAAACTCAGGCTCTGCTCATTAACAGTCATTCATCTAAGAATATTTTGAGATAATTCTTTTCTGTGATGGGAAGGAAAGGAATAAGACAAGACATCAGTTTAAAAACATATTTTATTAGATGAATACAAATATCTGTTCTATTACTGGCTCTACATTGATGACAATATCTAATTTAATGAGAAGATTCTGCCCCCTTTCGCCGTGTTTCTTCTTGCAAAATAACAAAACAAAACAAAACAAAAAAATCACTAATGAACACCCTCTTCCCCCAAGAAATAAGGAAAATCAGAACCATTTTGTTAATTGTCTTTTTCCTGCTGTTTCCATGGTAATACTGGCTACTAGACTTCTCTGCAGAGTGACAGTCCAACAATTCACACACTACACCCTTTCAGGCACAATGAATGGTTGTGAAAGAGGCAGAACAGGCACTATTCAGGAAACATGTGATATCTACTCAATGCACTACCTTTCATCCACATTTTCCAAATTGCAGTTAATTTAATTCTAAACAAATGGCTAAGGGGTACAAATGAGGATTAGAAGGAAAAGAACATCTTGAGTTCTAATGGGGATGGTTTGTGTGAAGAACAATATAGCACTTTCTTCTGATGCCAAGACTGCTGGATTGAAAGATGCACTTTCCCTCTTCTTCTGAGGCCTTCATTTAGAGTCTATACCAACAGTGAAAAAAAGTAGCAGAAAATTCTTTGAGTGTGCATAGTTTATATAGATTTTTTTCTTTCCATTTGGAAACATATTTGATACATTAAGGACTAACCTTAATTTTCTTCAAACTAAGAATAAACCTTCTGCATTTTTCAGTCAGCAATTGCTTACAAGATAACTTGCCTGGACAGATCTCTTTTTTGGTCAGTTAGTAGTTTGTTCTCTTTCTCACAAGTTATTGTTTGCTCCTATAGAAATAGCAATGGGAAATGCTATCTGGTCACCTTGAGAAATAACAACAGACCTCTTGAGAACAGCAAAGCCCAGAAGCAAATTATTATTCTCATTAGATTCAATGACAGCAAGCCTTTTGCTCATGTGACTGTTTTTATTTTGATAGATAAAGAACAGTGACTTTACCCAAAACTGATCAAGCAAACATCTTGAATGTTGTCATATTCCGTCAAAAATCAGCTGACACATTTTAATAGATTTGGTACTTTTGTGGATGAAATCACAAGGGAAAGTAGTGCATAAAATCTACTATGATTACTTCATTTTCTATACACAGTACAGTGAATACTAGGAAACCTGAACAAGTTTTAGAACAGAAAAAAAAAAAAGAAATGAAAAAATGAATAGCAATTTAGCTTTTAGACTGTTTATGCACTTTTACTTTCTTTTTTTTCTTTGACACCAAATGCAACTATGATTCTTTAGGAAATATAATTCTTAGTTGTAACAACTTCATTGCATCTCTAGAATTTCCTGATCAATATAGTCAAACTAGCACTCCAGATATGAACAGAAGGCAGACTAACTATTAGTGTTCTGCTTTTAAAGTTCTTCTTAATTCTGTCTATATGAATACTTGAGCTGTAACCACTGCTGGTCACTTGTCAGCCATTTCTCCAGAAAAAACAACATGCATTCCTTCAGTGTAAATAAAGAATAATCCAGAGAGAGATGAACAAAGAGAGGTTAAAATTATCATAGGAGTGGTCATATTTTAGGAGGCCAAAAATGTCACACTCAGCTAACTAAAATAAAAATGATTTGATTTTCAGATGTGCTGATGACCTGTCATTCCCCAACACCCTGACTGCTTCACCCAGTCAGAGCTCCCTTGACTTCACATGTGATTTATATGGTTATAGCAGCTTATCTGTTTGCTATACTCTGAAGGACTGAGGCTGATAGCCAACCATTTTTAAGTGACTAACTACAGATATAGAGTAGGTGCCTAATGTTTTTGTCATAGTCCTTTGTGTTTCTAAACTGATATTGGTGTGCATTCCCACCAGGATGCTATGCATAAATAGAATTGATTCAGAAATCAATTACAAAAATAAATTAATAAATGACATGTGGACCTACCAGTATATCGCATCATTGCTGATACCGAATGTCAACATAGTGTTTAAGTGTACTCTGAGTATTGACTTACCACAGTGATCCAAACCCTTGTCACCTTTGAGAACTACTCAGAAACTTCACATGGGGCATAATGGGTCAGCCTACTTGCTTAGAGGTCCATTGTCTACTCCTCCGTTTTGTTATCTGTTCTCGCTTCAGTTGATTTATGGGTGGAATTCAAGAGTTTTGCCCAAGTTCAGAAAAACATCTTTATTCAGAGCAGCACTTAAACATGTGCTTAAATGAAAGAACACCCGGAAGGGCTTTGCTGAATATGGATGGGCCTAAGCATGTGCTTAACGGCTTTCCTGAATCAGGATCTTAGGTATTAACTTATTTAGCTCAGTGTGGACGGGGATCTCTATAGGGATGGGTGAAAAGGCTAGCACTATTACTGCCATCAGAAGTCAATATTTGCAAGGGATTACACACTTTTATCACAGTTATTTCCTATTCCCAGTACAGAAGAAAACAGAGGAGCTATTGGCAAATGCTTACTTTTTAATGCTAATAGCCCCTCAGACTTAAAAAAATGTCTCTAGAGTGCACTTCTATATCTTTTATACTATAGGTTTACTTAGGCTATGTCTATTCTGCAAGTGCTACAGCTACACAGCTATAGCACTGCAGCTACAGAAGTGTAGTGGGGACACTTGCTATAGCAACAAAAGGATTTTTTTCCCAAAGCAGTAGTAAATCCACTCCGCAAGAGGCAGTCACTAGGTTTGCAGCAGAATTCTTCCATCAGTCTAGCAGTGTCTGTACCGAGGTTTAGGTCAGGCTTAACTATGACTCCCAGGGATGTGTATTTTTCACATCCCTATGCAATGCAGCTAGATTGACCTAAGGTTAGGTGTAGACCATTCCTTGGATAGCATGTCTGGGCAAATCCTTGAAAAGTGTGTTTGGGTGTGGTGGAGGGAGGAGAATGCTACAATTATTTCCCTCAGTCTGGATCTCCATCTATTTCCTCTTCTTGTATTTAGAGCCAAACAAATGCACAATCTAAAGATAAAATTCAGACAAACTTGCTGAATTTCATCCATTAAAGCCAAAGAGAAGACACAAATGTGACACGGTTTCAAAGAAAAGTGCTAAACTGGCCTCTGTTCTCTTGAAACTGGGTTCAGGTTTGTTCAAAAGTTAACCTGTCAGATGAGTTTAGGCTATCTAACTTTTCAACAAATTTTGAGTTTGTAACAAATCTGAAAGCAGGCAAATATCATGAGTCTTTTGAGTATCATAAAAACATCAGACATTATAAGAGGTTTGTGAACCTCTTATGCCTTCTTTACCTTCACGTTGAAATCACCCATATAAATTCACACATCAAATCAGCAATAAAACAAATAAGTGACAGAATTCTCCACAGCTCCGATGAGGCATTGAGTTCTTTTTAGCTGTAATTTTTTTGGGATCATGCCCCAATAAGATTCACCAAACATCTTAGTTGTTTAACATGCAGCCTTGATATTTGCTTCCCATTTGCACTATGACTCCTTTATGCTTAACAAAATGACAGACAAACTTCACCTTCTTCAAGTCATATCCATATTAATGTACAGATCAGTAGATAGGGATATCATTATTGCAGCCACCATGTCCACTAGAGACTGAACATGCCATTCACGTGAGAGATATTGAGCCATTTTCACAGCTGATGTAAATTGGCACAGCTCCATTTGGCTTCAGTGGAACTATGCTGATTTACACCAGCTGAGGCTCTGACCCCCAGTAGCCACTAGCTAAGGAGAGTTTAATCCTGTGACTCTTTCCAAATTCATATTCTACATTTCATATATATGGGCCACTAGTCCATCCTGATGCAAAATTACTTATACATTTCTATCCCCATTATTAAACTGTCTAATCTCTTTACAAACCACTATTTTGAATCTTGCCATTGGTAAATAGCTCTGATTTATTTCTAAATACAGAAGCATTTTGTGGAGTGACAATGATTCACATTGCTTGTGTGTGATTTTATTATTGGCATTGAGATCATGAAGATCGAGCAGTATTAATAAAGAAATTATGCTAATTTCTCTACTCCTTTTAGTCACAGATCTACAGATTTGGGGTTTGCTTAATGCCAGGCCTTCCATCATTCTCAGTTGTGTTTTTTTTTCCCCTAATTGACCTAAGCCTCATCCTGATTCTAATATAAAACAGCTGAAAAACTTCAACTCTGAAGAAAAAAAAAATATAGAATGAGGCAAAAGACACTGTTGCTAGGCACATATTTTCTGCATGTAAAATGGATATATGGTTCCCCCGGCCCTCTTGAAAACCAGGCCAAGCACTGACCTCAGTGCTTTCCTGTAGGAACAGATGCATAGCTATGCATTCACTTGTCGTTTAAGAGACAGACCTTGATTTTTTCCCCTTCCTTCTCCCTGATGTGTCCCTTAAAAACAAAATGTGTCCATATGTTCTAGACAATGATGTTTCCTCTTATTTTATTTTATAATACTGCTGCGTGTGTGGAGCTGAATCCACTACAGGAATTAGTGCATTGTAAGGTTTTGGAGTAATTGAAGAGGATTGCAGTTCACAGCTGGGGTATTACTTATTTCTAAATTTCTAAAATAATTTGTCATATAGAAACTCCCTGCCTGGGATGGTCAGTTCAAGGCCCTCCACATCACATCACATCAAATCAAGTCTGCGGAAGAGCTAAAGGCTATTTTTTTTTTGTAGGGGGAAGGTGAGGAGATGTCAGCTGACTGAACATTTGTGCAGGGGTATCTGTATATTCCCTTTGCGATACAGGACTGTCCCCTGTGCCCTCCTACATAGAAGGTCACTTTGGGGGTGGCCTAGGAATTGATCAAGATGGGGATGCTTTTAAGTAGATCCATTGTGCCCCACTCGACTTCATGCAGGTGGAATGAATTTCACTAGTAGTGTCCAAAGTGTCCTAGGTTCTTTATGTGCAAAACTTCAAAGGACTTTGTTCCCCCCTTTTCTCATGAACCTTCTGTGGCTCTGAATCAAACAAGCAGTGCTGCACCAGTGACAGGGCCTGATCCATGAATTTAGCACCCACGAGAGCTGTGTGAAATATGTGCAGTGAAATCAGAAACCAAACACACAATGTCCTCTGGTTTCAGTTTCCTTATACATTCAAAACTCCGGTGATGGTTATGAAGCATTGCTAATGTTCATGAACCTTTAGAGCCAAGTGGGCTGAGCCTGAAGAAAACCTAGACTGATGTATGTAAAATGTACAGTTTTGAGAAGGAAACAAGTGATATGTATTAGACCTGACTAATTTCCATGTTACAAATTTGGGTTAGTTAGAACCTGGATTTCAAATTGACACTTGAAGTAGAGAGTGTGACACAAAGAGACTAAAAATAGGAAAATGTTTGCATAAATCGAGAAAGTGAACCTGCTGATTCTAGCATAGCTGTTGCATGAATTAAGAAAGGGAAATTGGAGCAGTAATAGTAAATGCAGCTTCTGGTGCGGATTTTTAAATGGTTAAAACCAAAAACAAAACAAAGCAACCCTTCCAACCTTGAAGGCAATGAGTAGATGTGGTGGAGTAGAAGGGAGGGTGTATTGGAAGGAAAAAGGCCACTGTCTTGAAGAGAAGCAAGGAAGTCTGGAGAAAAATTATTATATCAACACAATTTATTAAACCCATGCAACTAGTGGGAAAGCAGTAAAGTGGACGCAAAGCTGAGCCAAAAATGATAGGTTGGTAATTTTGTTTTTATATCACAGACTTCTTAATAAAATTTTCCATTAAAGTATTAACCGCACGTATGCCAGGGACCAAATTTACCCCCAGTTTAACTTAGGAGAAATCAAAGAAGCTACATCAAGCATGAAACTGGTCCCGTATATCACTGCAGAAAGAATGAAACTCTTGTGGTTAAAGTACAGTACTATTACTTAGACCTAGGGTAAATTTATCCTGGCATAGATGTGTGAATGGCTATATGACCACATAAAATAATTGAATAGTAGAGTCTGAGTTAGCACAGAAGTGATTCAATCTTGACTATAGAAAAGATCAGTTGTAACATCTAACTCATTCCCCTGCCAGTACAGCATATGCAGTAATCTTCAGAATGAGAAGGACGTTATTATGTATGTGAATGTCTTATTTTGTCTAATTTTGAACTCATTCAGAGATCATGGGTTGACTTTAATTTATGGATAGACTTAAAAAAATCTAGATCTTGTAACAATGGTTGGATTGAAGAACTACGGCTAGCAGTATCTATTGACAAATTCACCTAGAATCTCTTTGTGGCCCATTTGGCAGCCTTTTAATTGAAGGAGGACTTGCACAACAAAGTTTGCAGCAGGATTCAACCTCTCCCGTCATCCAAGGGTGTTACAGACTTACAGACCAGCATACAGAATTTTGGTATTTGGAGAGAAGTCAAGGAGAATACTGAGGACTGCAGACAAATGATTACCTGGGTCTGTTAAACTGCTTTTATCTCTCTAACAAACTGCTTAGTAGAAGACTTCTGTTAAGCTATACTAGTGATGTACCTTAGCTATCAAGGTAGGGTTTCTAGGGTTACAGACCTTGGGGTTATCTTCAGCATTCAGATTTCAACCCTTAATATTAAGGCACTTACAGCTAGGATTTTGGCTCAGGCTAAAGTCTAATTTTCTGTGTGATATATACTACCTTCTTCACTGATCCACTTCAATCATAATATTTTTTCCTTTTATCTTTTGCGTTAATTTAATAGTCATCCAAAGGATTATTAGCACTAACCTCTGGATACATACCATATGGGCTTTCTTACAGTGCTCTGCCAGGTCTGTACCACCATTCCTATTCTTGACTGTCTGATTTTGTGAGGAGTAGAAGTAGGGGCTAAAATGAAACTCCTTCCTTTTCTGTCTGTATAGCTTAAAGCTATCTCACCCAAGGCAAAAACTTCTGTCGCACTGATCTACCATGCTACCAAGCTTCCCCTTCCTGGGAAGTAGCTATTGTACAACATTCAGTGAATGATTATTTATTCCAAGAATAATATATTTTTATGGTATCAGACACTGGGCAAATAGTACCCTGTTACCCCATGCAGCTTCACTGAACTCCATAGAATGGTGTGGCTATAACCAAGAACAGAATCTGGCCTGGTGTGGTTTATCACATGTTTAGTTATTTTCTCTTTGGAGAATATTCAAATTTTAAGTTACCCAGTAATTTTGTTTCCAGAATCAGATGTAAGAGATTTCAGGCAGAATGATATTACGCTTGGACTTGGAGAAATTCTCAAGTGGGCAGTGACAGAGTGACACCATGTGGATCTAATGAGAGCTACTTCAGTTTAACAGAAAGCAAGAAATAACAAAAATGCTATCACATAATTACATGCCTGAGCAAAGCTTCGAGTGTGTTCTCAAGTTGTTCCATCTCTAGCCTAATGTACCTTTACTGCTATTTACCAGGATTTTCCTTTACCAGTTCATTTGTTCAGGTAACACTATTAGGCCACTATTCACTAAATATCAACGCACATCAGATTTAAATTCCTCAAACAAGTCGTTTTGGAACTTGGTTTGGTTAGCAAACCTTGCACATGGCTCATATGAAAAATGATCAAGTATGCAAGGAAATTTGGTGTAAGAAAGTGCTATTTAATAGGCATATGGGAAATAGTCCTGTGTGTTTAAACCAGGATTAAATAAAGCATCAGCAGTTTTTCCTAGATCCTTTCATTTTTCCTTTGTTTGTTTTTGTTATTTGTTTTATGTATTGTTGTAACATTTTGCTGCTGCATTGTTAGCAAAAACTTGAACCTAGAAAGAGAATATATAATCTCTATTTTTTCTTTAATTTTTAAAGGAGTCATTTCCTTCCATGATTCAAAAGAAGCAAGTAAAGAAGTGTGAATAGTGAGCTTAGTCTTCAGCTGTATATTCAGTGCAGCTAAGGCAGAAGGTTGCAGGGGGAAAGGGGAGAGGTGGCGCTAGATCACTTTTCCAGTTCTCTGATTCAGGACAGCTGGTGGGTTGCTCTCAGCTATGACACATGCAGACAACAGTTTCAGCAACTGAGGATGGGGTGGTACAATGTATATTCTGCTCGGCTCCCTCCCACCTCTGACACACTGCCTGCATTGAGTCATGGGGTGGGTGGTGTAGAGTTGGCTTTGTGCTCCCCTGAGGAGTTTAGTATGAGAGCAGTGCAAAGCACCTGAGACCCAAGCTGGAGTCCAATTTGTTTAAAATTCTCCTGAAGCTACTTAGATTAAAATAGTGGCTTAACATTTCCAGAAGCTACTGTTGTATATTGGTGTTGGTTTATTTTCCTGGAGGCTATGGCTGCCCCCCCTTATTACTGCATAATGCAAGGATACTAACTGAAAAATCTAACACTTAGCTCTTACATAGCATGTCATTGTTTTTCTGCAGTCAGCCTAGTCTTTGTTAGAAGGAATAATTGCTGCTTGCATTATTCTTTACAGATTAACACAGTATCCCAAGCACAGCTTGGTTCCTCAGTAGGATACCGTTGCTGTAAATTTATTTTTGCAGATTTAAAGGGAAAAAGTCAGTGAAAATAAATGTACAACATTTCATCAGCTTTATTATATTTCATTCACAAATGACTTTAAACACTCCTCACCAGCTGATATATATCTCCACAACAAACATGCTAGTTTTATGGATGCTGTCACAGTAATTCAGATGCCTTTAGAAATAGTCTGCATTGTGGACTGGAGAACTTCTTTGATCACATAGATCTGAATGCAGGATCAAAGCCATATTTTGTACTTTCTTTGCTTGCTTACTAACACTCTCCCCAAAAGTAAGACTAGAGGAGAAAAAAGGTCCATCAAATCTATTTCAGTGAAAAATTGGGATTTTGGTGAAACATTTTAGTATTCCTGCACTCTTTAGAAAATTTTGACTTTTCACTGAAAATAAAAAAAAGTTTAAAAAAAATCAATTTCCACATGAAACTTTTTCTGACAAAAAACAAAAATGTTTTTTTTAATTTTTTTGGCAAAAAGTCAATTTTTCTATAGTACCTCTTCTCCCTCCATCTCCATTTCTCACCATCTCTAGCCAGAAGCTTCAGTCCGGGGTGACTGCATTCAAGTGATGAACAAGGTGATTCATATAGAATAGGTACTTTTGATAGTCTAAGCTTTCTTCTGGAATGCATGGAAGGAAGGAATAGAAAACATTGTCATCTTTTAACATCTTTTAAGTCATGGGAGGCCCTCAGATACTATAGCCATGAGGGCCCATACAGAGTGTTGTTAACTGTCAAGATTTCATCTTGAATCCTATGATATTTAGTATTTCTCTATAAGCTGTGGCTCTCAGAGTCATGTTATTCTGTGAGAATCTCAGCTGGGGTGGTCAATAGGTGGACCCCGCAGGGCGAATTTGGCCTGCCAGGCGCCTTTGAACAGACTCCAAAATATGTTCATTTAAATATTATTATTATTAGTTATTCTCTCTTGTCTGGACCTTGACTATATCTTGACCAAGAAATTTGGACCCTGACAAAAAATAATTGGCTACCCCTTCATTAAAAAAAATAAGTTTCTAGCCTTCATTGTTATGAAAAAAGCTTGAAAATATGACTGAATTGCACTCTAGTGGCTCAAAAACCAAAAAACCAATAAAAATTTCCCCAAATTTTTAAGCTCATGTCCCGATTTTATTGGGCCTGACTCTTGTTTGATGCTTGGGATTGGCAATACTACACATAAGTAGTTGGATAGTGATAGATTTGTTAAACTAATAAAAGGCCATGGGATTATTCTGGATTCAAGACACTGTATAAGCGTAAATTATCAATATTACTTGAAAGATAGTGACAATAATACTCAAGGTGGCATGTGGAAATAAGGTTTCATTCATGCTGATATTGCTAGCTTTTTATTATTGTAGAAATAAAATAAAATTATAAAAAATGCAATGTTTTCCTTCCTAAAGTAACTAAACTGTATATTTAGTTCTCTTAACTTGTACAAGATAACAAAATTAAGGTAAGTCCAGCAGAAATATTTTATATATGATTTTTTTCCCTAGCTTGAAGGCAAAGATGAATTTCAAGACTCTAACCAATGTTTTTGAGAGAGCTATTTCTAGTCAGCTAGACTGGATAACTTATTCTGGATTTTCTGCCTCCCCCTAGACATTCAGTGGGACTCAAGCCCATCACCATTCCACTGTTTTGGGGCACATTGTTGTCCAGCTCCATAGTAACATGCCAAGTACGTTAAACAATTTGACAAATCATTTCCGGCATGAGCAGCACAGAAAAAAATGCCATTGTTTATTATTTTCTGCTCTGTATTCATAGCATTAAAACAAGAGAATCTTCAGACTGTGCAAAGGTAAAATGTAGTCACCCAGCTCTCAGAGAAACCTGTGCTGCTCACAGAAATATATGGAGAGCTCTAGGGTAGAACATACTTGTTATTTGTGGCATCTGTTACTTGTGACAATATTTGCTATGGCCAGTCTGTCATGCTTGTATTGAGATTGAAGCTCACTAAGTGATCCCAAAGACATAAATATACATTCTGCTTTTGTCACTCAGCCCAAATATTTAGGCAAAAACCCTATACTACATGCTATGGCACGATAGGAAGCCACACATGCTGCCATATCAAAATACTTGGTACAGCAGCTGATACAAGTTCTACTACATTGCACTATACAGCTTCATCCTGGGGTGACCATAGATTTAGGACATCCAACTAACCCCCCTTCATAAACAGATAGCTAAGGGTTAATGTCTCTTTCACCTGGAAAGGAGTAACCTGAAACACCTGACCAGAGGACCAATCAGGAAACAAGACTTTTTCAAATCTGGGTGGAGGGAAGTTTTTGGGTGTGAGTTCTTTGTTCTTTGTCTTGTGTCTGTGCCCTTTCGGCTCTGAGAGTGATTTTTCTATCTCCTGCCTTTCTAATCTTCTGTTTTCAAGTTGTAAGTACAAAGATAGTAAGACAATAGGTTTATATTGTTTTCTTTTGTATTTACATGTGTGTAGTTGCTGGAGTGTTTTGAATTGTATTCTTTTTGGATAAGGCTGTTTATTCACTTTTTTTTTTCTTAAGCAATTGACCCTGTATATTTTCACCTTATACAGAGACTATTTTTAATGTATTTTTCTTTCTTTTTATAAAGCTTTCTTTTTAAGACCTGTTGGAGTTTTTCTTTAGTGGGGACTCCAGGGAATTGAGTCTGCAGCTCACCAGGGAATTGGTGGGAGGAAGAAGTCAGGGGGAAAATCTCTTTGTGTTAGATTTACTAAGCCTGACTTTGCATACCCTCTGGGTAAGGGGGAAGAGAAATTAGCTCTCTCGGTACTTGTGTTTCCAGGACTGGAAGCAGGGAATCTCCTAGGGTCATCCAGGGAGGGGAGCCTGGGAGGAAGTAACAAGGAAACAAGGGGAGGCGGTTATTTCCCTTTGTTGTAAGACTCAAGGTATCTGAGTCTGGGGGCCCCCCAGGGAAGGTTTTGGGGAGACCACAGTGAGCTAGGCACTGTATAAATCCCTGGCTGGTGGCAGAGTTATCAGGTCCAAGCTGGTAACTAAGCTTGGAGGTTTTCAGGCTAACACCCATATTTTGGACGCGAAGGTCCAGATCTGGGAAAAAATGTTATGACACCCCCAAACAGTGAACATTGTTTAAAAAGGAGTATCCAGGGAGGGTGACAGAATTCCTGTCAAAGGGGCACAAGTTGGTCAAAGAAAATATTTTCAAAGAAAAATCTTTTGTTCCCTGATCCCTGGACCTAGATATTTGACATCCATTACCCTGATCACTTTGCTTGTAAGTTGCACCTCCCCCTTTCTCCCACTCTTTGCCATGTCTATTTTGACCATGAAGCCCTTTGAGGCAGGGATCGGATTTTATTGTGTGTTTGTACAAATCTTAGCCCAATGGAGCCTCCTAGGCATTACTATAAGACAGATAATAAATAATGATAGTCACAGTAATTGACCTCTCAGGACTATGAGATACAAAACTTGAAGAGTTTTATTTTTCCCCTTTGGGTGCAGAGGAATCTTTTACTATTCCTGAGTTTGCAAGTGAAATGTTGTATACTTTGCAATCAAAACTGAAGCCCATGAAATACACAATTATGGTGGGTTCTTCAATAGAAAATAAATTGAACTGTATTCACTACTCTGTCCAGAGCAATGAAAGCTAAGTCTTTAAAGGAAGGTCCACAAACAGCATATAGCCCATCACTAACAAGGGCTAAAATTGTGTCAGCAAAAGGCCTTTTTACCACTGAAGTCTTAGCATATTCTTTACTGGCCCTGTGTGCAAGGGTTAGCTTCACTCTGTAGCTGATCCCCTGGACAGTTTTCCTCTTGCCAGGAAAACTATTCTTGTATTGACTCTAACTGAGTGAAATGTCCCTGTTTTGAGCTGTAAGCACAATTAATTATCAGGAAAGTAGTATGTGTAAGGATAGCTTTAGAGATTTATAATGTTTGGAACACACATTTCCTCTAATAGCATGAGTCCTGGTTTACCGTTCATGGCCATATGAGGCAGAGAATCATAAAAATCATATGGAAATATTTACTGGAAAAGCTGGGTGCCTAGTGAAAAAACACTGAGGTTAACAATCTTGCAACTTTAGTAACTCCTTAATCATATGAAGCATGTGCAAAGTGTGCTACTTCCAGCCAGAAAACATAAAAACGTTCACTTAAATTGCTCTGTGCAATTTTAACTAATAGGACCTGTATTCCAGATGGGCAAACCTCAAAAGGTTCAGAGTTTGGATTCAGTTCCAGTAAGGACACGTGAACATTTGAGTGATTATCTCCTTTCGGGTCTGCAAAATTGTGCTGGAATTATGACAAAAACAAGCTCTCTTCTCCGGTGATGCTTCAGCATTTCTAGACGTGGCTGAAACTTGCACATTTAAAGGCAGATTTTAGAAACAAAGCCAAAACAAACAAAAACAGATGGTAAAAGGGGAGAATTACATTTTTAATTTTCAAATTAAAAATTGTTGGTATAGGTTTAGTATGCCTTCATGTTCAGGAAAATTAAATTATAAGCTAAACTTTAAAAAAAAGGCAGAACCCCCCCCCATGTAACATGCACAATTTTAATTTTTGAGGGAAATCCCCCTAATTTGATAACAAAAATATTTCAGATTGTTCACATTTTTTCCATCACGTTGTCAATTTTTGTATTAACTAAGGGAATAAGTTAAATGAGCTGTCGAGCGTGGCAGCCCCTTCAGAACTAATTTCCCCGACTGTTCTTTAACAGTGAAAGACTGTGCTTCAACACTACAGGTGGCTATTGGAGTCTTACTTCTTTTCTCCCCTCTACCCATCCCTGCTAGTATTGTCTGCAATAATAAAATTGTAATGGAAGTGAGCTGATAGCTGCATACTTAGAATTGCAATGTGAATTTTAATTTTTCTAGGTAATTACTGTTTTGAGGAAAAAATTACCATTCTTTATAAACAATATGGCATCATCAGGGAAACATTCAAATACAGTACTTACACTCCTGAGTGAAACTCTTTCTATATGAGACAAGCAGCCTAATATTTGGCCAAATAACCTTGAAAGTATCTCTTTAAATTTTCATGAGAACTACATTTCATTTGGTTCTTGGAATTTAAAAGGCAGAGTCTACTAGTGATCCCACTGAAGCCAGTAGGTTTGGGTGCAGTATTACTGAATGTCAGGCTTTTACTGATCACAAATCACTATGCAGAAAACATAGCTGCATTGTGATGTGTTTAATGTGCAGAAACAGCCAAACATATTTTAATTTGTCAGGAGATATTGAATTTTATGTAACCCGTAAAATAATATTTACAAGTGATTCCTCACCAAATCTCTATTGTTAAGGATTGAGATTTGATGGCACAAAGCTGTTCTGAACTGACACTTGACATGTAAACTTCCAAGCTAAGAGCAGAATTATTTTTTCTACAGTTTTCCCCTCCTTTTGAAAAATAGAATAGGATTTGTAAGGTAGACATATGATAGACACAAACAAGCAGACTTACTGCGCTGGTTAGGGATTACTATATTTATTTTATGTGTGACTTAATGACTCCAGGGAGAATGATTACCAAGAAGACACCACCACTGAGGATAAATGTCTGTGTGCCAGATTCTGCTGTTGGCTATGCCTATCCAACTTCTACTTAAATCAATAGGAGTTTCATGCTGTTAGCCAAGGGAAGAATTTGGCCTTATCAAATCTGATGGGAGTTCAGATCCAAAAAGCTGTAAAATCAGAATAACTATAATCAAAGAGGCTAATTTTACGACAGTAATTTTCAGATTCCTGTTGGGAGAGAAGAGAGTTATTTTACTCTGTCACATTCAAGGCTCCAAGAGTTTTGTTTCCCTGAAATCGACCCTGACTAGAAATGAAGTTGTTTGTCACCTTATTACAGTTTCCTTTGGGAATAGTTTAGTCTATATAAAGAGAAATGGAAGATAAAGGAAAATGGGCTGGTGGCAATCAGAAACGCTTGAGAAATATTAACCATGGACCTACTGATAATCAGGATTATAGTTGTGATGCATGACTGAGAAAATTCCTCAACCAGAATTACAAATATCAGAAGGGAGCCTTTTATAGCTTCCTGTTTAAGGAACAGGGGAGAGCTACCAGTGACAGACAAAGACAGCAATAGAAAGTAAAATCAAGAGAAACAGTTTCTGGAAAAAAAATACTTATGAAAACATCAACACTCTTATTGCTATCACCACAATTTGCTACTAGAATGCTTTATTATTTGTATTACCTGCAGTCCACCAGCACAGGGGGCCTCCTTGCCCTAGCACAGGTGAGTGCCAGCCAGTCATCTCCATCGTCCCTCACCCATCACCGGTGTCCCCCAAGTGCCTCACACCTCCCCCTTCCACTGCCCTTTCTCTCATCTCCCGGCACTGAGTGGTGTCCTCCAATGAGACGTCCAGGCCAGACCAGCCCCATCACACCCCTGCCTCAGGATCCTCCTTGCCTTTCAGCTCTCCAGTCTTGGGGTCCCCCTCCCCATAGTTCCATGACCTTGGATTCCACAGCTCTGCTCTCTCCACTGTGACTGGGATCCTCCATCCATCTGGTTTCCTTCCCACCCAGCCCCCAGAGAAAACAGATCTTAGAGCCCCTCCTCCTCCTGGAGGGTCCTGGGATTCCCCAGCACCAGGATACATATAGGCTCCAAGAGTCTCCCAGTTCTGTTGTGAATGTGTAATTACATATTTTTTTTTTAAAATCCACTGAGGGTAGCAAGACCATATGCACCTGGGAAGTGAGTTTGCTGCAAAGAAGTCCAGGAAGGTGGATTTCAGAATGTAAGCGGTGCGAGACGGATTGTGATTGGTGAGGTTATTTTTAAAAATTATATGAACTTCATTATAATTATAAAAAAGAACTACAATATAATATAATAACTTTATAATTATACAGCTGGGTGCTATCAATATGTAACCAGCAGCCAGCAGTTGCCCTTGAAGTTCACTGTAAGCAGATTTCACCTATATAAAAAATGTTAAGGGGGCTGCCAAGGTAGTATCCCCACTCTGAACCTTAGAGTCCAAAAGATGGGTTACCTGTATGAACCCCTCTAAGCTTAATTACTAGCTTAGAAATGATAGAGCTGCCACCATAAATATAGTGTTTTGGGTCACTTTCTGACTCCCCAAACTCTTCCCTGGGGACCTCAAGACCCAAACCCCCTTGGATCGTAACACAAGGAAAGTAAACTCTTTCCCCCACCGTTGCCTCTCCCAGGCGTCCCCTCCCTGGGTTATCCTGGAGAGACTATACAGATTCAAGCTCCGTGAATCTAAAACAAAGAGGAAATTCGCCTTCTCCCCTCCTCTTTTCCCCCTCACCACTCCTTGAGAGACAGACAGATTCCTAACACAGAGAGAAACCAGGCTTTTCCTCCCCTCTTCTCTCCTTTCTCCCACCAATTCCCTGGTGAGTGCAGACCCCCACCCCTTGAGTCTTAGACAAGGGAAAAATCAATCAGGTTCTTAAAAAGAAAAGCTTTTAATAAAGGAAAGAAAAAGTAAAAATATTATCTCTGTAATATCAAGATGAAAAAATGTTACAGGGTCTTTCAGCTTAGAGACTAGAGAGAATCCTCTCCCCAGCACAATACAAGTTGCAGCAAACAGAAATACAATCCTTCCAGCAAAATACACATTTGCAATAAAGAAAATAATCAAAAGACTAAACCGCCTTTCTAACTAGTACTTACTAAATTTAGCAGAAGAGACTTTTTCAGAAAGATTGGAGGAACCTGGATGCATGTCTGTCCTCTCCTAGCCCCCAGAGAGAACAAAGCAAATACCAAAAAAATAAACAAAGGCTTCCCTCTACCAAGATTTGAAAGTATCTTGTCTCCTGATTGGTCCTCTGGTCAGGTGTTTCAGGTTTACTGAGCTAATTAACCCTTTACAGGTAAAAGAGACATTAACCCTTAACCCTCTGTTTATGACAGGAGCCATGTCCCTACAATAGAGCTGGTCAAAGGGGCAGACTTTCTGTATTCCCAGGGGGTGCTTGACCCCCTCTCTGCCCCAGGCCTCACCCTCACTCCACTCCTTCCTCCAAGCCCCCACCCCTGCCCACCTCTTCCTGTCCCCACTCCTCCCCTCCCTCCCAACGCCTCCTGCACACTGCTGAACAGCTGGTCATGGTGGGTGGAAGGTGCTGGGAGGGAGGGGGAGAGCAGATCGGCTGGGTCACCGATGTGTGGGAGGGCTGGGGAGAAGAGAGGAAGGAGCTGATCTATGGGGCTGCCAGAGGATTCTGAGCACTCACTATTTTTTTTCCATGGGTACTTCTGCCCCAGAGCACCCATGGAGTCAGCGCATATGTTGCTGGTATAACTGTGGTTCTATAGATCAACAGCTTTGTGGCAAGCTTGATGTCATTATGTCCCCCTTAAAGGATCTGAAACATGGTGCAGCTGCTGCTATACCCGTTTCCTCCTCTTTCGAGCATCTTCCAGCACTGTGTATGATGCTGCCTAAATATTTAACTGTTATCACATGCACATGGTGCCATCTGGATAGGTTAATACTGAGCTGCTCATAATATAAAGTGAGATGCTTCTTGATGGTAATGGCCAGAGACTTAGTTTTATCAGGATTAATAACCAGACCAAAATGTGCTGCTTCTTGCCAGACCAGATCAGTCATCAGCTGCAGCAAATCACCAAACTAAGCAAACAAGACAGTGTCATAGATGTATTTGAGATCTCAAAGCAGAATGGTGTTCAGCTGATCCTTCAAGTCAAGGCTGATGCTGAACTGTAGTGATTGCATGCAGCCTTGTTGAACTCCCATGGAGATAGGAAACCATGCAGTGTATCTGCCATTGACAGAACACAGATTTCTGTTCCAATAAGACATTATTTTCCCAGACTTGCTGGCTGCACTGAATCAAGGGCCTGACAAAAGTGTATTAAAATGGTTGTGCACAATTTATTAAATTTAGCCATCCTTTCCAAAAACTGTCTCAAGGTTAGGATCTGATGGACCATGGAATGACCAGGTCTAAAGCCGCACTGTTCATACCACTGGACTATGGCATATCCTGATGTGAGTCTCCCCCAATCTTTTCCACTGAAGATGTCCCACTTTAATTAAATAATTAATTAGGCCAGAGAAGAGTGAGAATCACTTTATATTCCAGTGGTTACAGAACTCATATGAAAGGTGGTAGATTATTTGTTGAGAATACTTCTCCTTATTGGATAGAGGGGGGTCTTGAACCAGGTCTCCCATATCCAAGGTGAGTACTATAACCACTGAGCTAAAGGGAAGGTGGTCTTCGCTTCCTCCTCCCTACCAGCTGTTTTGTGTTGCATGAGGCGTTCTCAAAGGCTACATATGGGATTGGTCCCCACACAGGAATTAGATGGAGGAATATCTATCTTTCACCTGTTTATGGATCACAGTCAACATAGCCATCTCACTGTGACCTGGACTTAGGGTCTCTTCGTGAGGCAGGTGAGGTTTAGGACACATCCTTTTTGATGGCATGGATTTTATGGATAACAAGGCACCTATATTTCCCTCTCCACTGTAGTGAGATGGGAGCCTAAGCACCTAACTATGGTTTTGTGGGTTGAAGTGTTGTTCCTGTGATGTTCTAGGCACCTAATTTCCTTTGTGGATCCAGGTCTTCATCCTTAACTATGGATCCACTGATCATAGAACATCAGGGTTGGAAGGGACCTCAGGAGGTCATCTAGTCCAACCCCTTATTCAAAGTAGGACCAATTCCCAACTAAATCATCCCAGCCAGGGTTTCATCAAGCCTGACCTTAAAAATTTCTAAGGAAGGAGATTATACCACCTCCCATTCCAGTGCTTCATCACCCTCCTAGTGAAAAAGTTTTTCCTAATATCCAACCTAAACCTCCTCCACTGCAACTTGAGACCATTGCTCCTTGTTCTGTCATCTGCTATCACTGAGAGGAGTCTAGATCCATCCTCTTTGGAACCCCCTTTCAGGTAGTTGAAAGCAGCTATGAAATCCCCCCTCATTCTTCTCTTCTCCAGACTAAACAATCCCAGTTCTTTCATAAGTCATAAGTCTCATAAATCCCTCTCCTCATAAGTCATGTTCTCCAGCCCTCTGATCATTTTTGTTGCCCTCTGTTGAACTCTTTCCAATTTTTCCACATCCTTCTTGTAGTGTGGGGACCAAAACTGGACACAGTACTCCAGATGAAGCCTCACCAATGCCGAAGAGAGGGGAATGATCATGTCTCTCAATCTGCTGGCAATGCCCCTACTTATACAGCCCAAAATGCAGTTAGCCTTTTTGGCAACAAGGGCACAGTGTTGACCCATATCCTGCTTCTTGTCCACTGCAACTCCTAGGTCCTTTTCTGCAGAACTGCTGCCTAGCCATTCAGTCCCTAGTCTGTGAGAATACACGAGATTCTTCCATCTTAAGTGCAGGACTCTGCACTTGTCCTTGTTGAACCTCATCAGATTACTTTTGGCTCAATCCTCTAATTTGTCTAGGTCCCTCTGTATCCTATCCCTGCCCTCCAGCATATCTACCATTCCTCTCAGTTTAGTGTCATCTGCAAACTTGCTGAGGGTGCAGTCCATGCCATCCTCCAAATAATTAATGAAGATATTGAACAAAACTGGCCCCTCGACCAACTCTTGGGGCATTCCGCTTGATGCTGGCTGCCAACTAGACATGGATCCTTTGATCACTACCTGCTGAGCCCGACAATCTAGTCAGTTTTCTATCTATCTACCATATAGTCCATTCATCCAGTCCATACTTTAACTTGCTGGCAAGAATACTGTGGGAGACCGTATCAAAAGCTTTGCTGAAGTCAAGGAATAACACGTCCACTGCATTCCCCTCATCCACAGAGCCAGTTATCTCATCATAGAAGGAAATTAGGTTAGTCAGACATGACTTGCCCTTGGTGAATCCATGCTGACTGTTCCTGATCACTTTCCTCTCCTCTAAGTGCTTCAGAATTGATTCTTTGAAGACTTGCTTCATGATTTTTACAGGGACTGAGGGGAGGCTGACTGGCCTGTAGTTCCCTGGATCCTCCTTCTTCCCTTTTTAAAGATGGGAACTACATTAGCCTTTTTCCAGTCATCTGGGACCTCCCCCGATCGCCATGAATTTTCAAAGATAATGGCCAATGGCTCTGCAATCACATCCACTAATTCCTTTAGCACCCTTGAATGCAGCGCATCCGGCCCCACGGATTTGTGCTCATTCAGCTTTTCTAAATAGTCCTGAACCACTTCTTTCTCCACAGAGGGCTGGTCACCTCCTCCCCATACTGTGCTGCCCAATGCAGCAGTCTGGGAGCTAACCTTGTTCGTGAAGACAGAGGCAAAAAAAGCTTTGAGTATATTAGCTTTTTCCACATCCTCTGTCACTAGGTTGCCTCCCCCATTCAGTAAGGGGCCCACACTTTCCTTGACCTTCTTCTTGTTGCTCACATATCTGTAGAAACATTCCTGTTACTCTTAACTTCCCTTGCTAGCTGCAACTCCAACTGATTTGGCCTTCCTGATTTCACTTCTGCATGTCTGAGCTATAAGCTTCTTTTTTTGTGTTTAAGATCAGCAAGGATTTCACTGTTAAGCCAAGCTGGTCGCCTGCCATATTTACTATTCTTTCTACAGATCAGGATGTTTTTTTTCCTGCAACCTCAATGAGGATTCTTTAAAATACAGCCAGCTCTTCTGGACTCCTTTTCCCCTGATGTTATTCTCCCAGGGGATCCTGCCCATTAGTTCCCTGAGGGAGTTAAAGTCTGCTTTTCTGAAGTCCAGGGTCCATATCTTGCTGCTCTCCTTTCTTCCTTGTGTCAGGACCCTGAACTCGACAATCTCATGATCACTGCCTCCCAGGTTCCTATCCACTTTTGCCATCCCTACTAATTCTTCCCTGTTTGTGAGCAGCAGGTTAAGAAGAGCTCTGTCTCTAGATGGTTTGTCCAGCACTTGCACCAGGAAATTGTCCCCTACACTCTCCAAAAACTTCCTGGATTGTCTGTGCACTCCTGTATTGATCTCCCAGCAGATATCGGGGTGATTGAAGTCTCCCATGATAACCAGGACCTGTGGTCCAGTAACTTCTGTTAGTTGCCAGAAGAAAGCCTCATCCACCTCATCCCCCTGGTCTGGTGGTCTACAGCAGACTCAGAGTCTCATAGACTCATAGACTCTAGGACTGGAAGGGACCTCGAGAGGTCATCGAGTCCAATCCCCTGCCCTCATGGCAGGACCAAATACTGTCTAGACCATCCCTGATAGACATTTATCTAACCTACTCTTAAATATCTCCAGAGATGGAGATTCCACAACTTCCCTAGGCAATCTATTCCAGTGTTTAACTACCCTGACAGTTAGGAACTTTTTCCTAATGTCGAACCTAAATCTCCCTTGCTGCAGTTTAAGCCCATTGCTTCTTGTTCTATCATTGGAGGCTAAGGTGAACAAGTTTTCTCCCTCCTCCTGATGACACCC
Source organism: Gopherus evgoodei (assembly GCF_007399415.2). Classification (NCBI taxonomy): domain Eukaryota; kingdom Metazoa; phylum Chordata; order Testudines; family Testudinidae; genus Gopherus; species Gopherus evgoodei. The sequence continues at coordinate 25,925,901 of NC_044323.1, read as the reverse complement.
TTTTAGATACCTGAAAACTGCTATCATGTCCCCTCTCAGTCTTCTCTTTTCCAAACTAAACAAACCCATTTGTTTCAGCCTTCCTTCATAGGTCATGTTCTCAAGACCTTTAATCATTCTTGTTGCTCTTCTCTGGACCCTCTCCAATTTCTCCACATCTTTCTTGAAATGCGGTGCCCAGAACTGGACACAATACTCCAGTTGAGGCCTAACCAGTGCAGAGTAAAGTGGAAGAATGACTTCTCGTGTCTTGTTTACAACACACCTGTTAATGCATCCCAGAATCATGTTTGCTTTTTTTGCAACAGTATCACACTGTTGACTCATATTAAGCTTGTGGTCTACTATGACCCCTAGATGTCTTTCTGCCATACTCCTTCCTAGACAGTCTTTTCCCATTCTGTATGTGTGAAACTGATTGTTCCTTCCTAGGTGGAGCACTTTGCATTTATCTTTATTGAACTTCATCCTGTTTACCTCAGACCATTTCTCCAATTTGTCCAGATCATTTTGAATTTTGACCCTGTCCTCCAAAGCAGTTGCAATCCCTCCCAGTTTGGTATCGTCCGCAAACTTAATAAGCGTACTTTCTATGCCAACATCTAAATCGTTGATGAAGATATTGAACAGAGCCGGTCCCAAAACAGACCCCTGCGGAACCCCACTTGTTATACCTTTCCAGCAGACTCCCACCATGACATCACCCTTGTTGCTCACACTTCTAAACTTAATCCACAGACTATCAGGTTTTTCTGCAGTTTCATACTGGAGCTCTGAGTAGTCATACTGCTCTCTTACATACAATGCAACTCCTCCACCTTTTTTGCAATGCCTGTCCTTCCTGAACAGTTTATATCCATCCATGACAGTACTCCAGTCATGTGATTTATCCCCCCAGGTCTCTGATATTCCAATCACATCATAATTCCTTGACTATGCCAGGACTTCCAGTTCTCCTTGCTTGTTTCCCAGGCTCTTGCATTTGTGTATAGTCACTTAAGATAACTCACTGATCGCCCTGCTTTCTCAGTATGAGGCAGGAGTCCTCCCCTCTTGCGCTCTCCTGCTTGTGCTTCCTCCCGACATCCCACTTCCCCCAGGGCTTTGGTCTCTTTTCCTGGTGAACCTAGTTTAAAGCCCTCCTCACTAGGACTTTAAACCACAAAATTCCTCCTAGTTGAAATTTAACCTAAAAGGGACATTGCAATTCCCCCATATTTCATCAGGTAAATAAATTGTCTTGAATGTGAGAAAAAATGGTGAGATGCTCACATTCATTTTCACAGAAAAATCCCCAACAATGTTATTTAGTTCTGCTATAAATTTCTCATTTCTAATTCAATATTAGATATGACAAATCTAAAGAATGATTTAAAAATCAAGACCCCAGTGCAGCCAGAGCTCATAAGAATCATCTGACCTTTCTCCTTCTCAAGACCTCTTTGTACCCTCTGAATTTCCCAAAGAATGGAACCAATTATATCAATTAACAGGTAATTTGACAAGGTAAACACCTGCACTTAATGTATGAAACCTATCAATTAGGGAAAGAATGTACAATTCAATCATGTTCCAAATGCAAATACACAAATTGGATTCAGTTTTTACTTAATAAACTACCTTATTTTTCCTCTCCTTTTCCTATCACTCACCAGAATTTTTCAAAAAAAATTCTTTGTTATTCACAAATTAGGTGACAGCAGTAAAGTGGTCAAAGTAATCTGAACTTTTATTAAAAAAGAACAGAAAGAGAATCCTGTTTTTCCTCACACATCTACACAGTGTGATATGGAGAAATCAGATATCTAAACAAACCAGCAGCTATGCAAACCAGGTCCAGCACTCCCCCATATTTTGGTTGATTCCTTTTTTTTAATCAAAGTTAAAAAAAGACAATGAAGTCAACCCAAAATCAAATTTATTTTGATGGTCTTACTGTATGCAATTTATTGCATAGGCAAGGAAATGAGGTTGGGTATCAATTTCCTCTGTGAACTTGGGCAAATCACTTGGTTACTTTTTGTCTTGGTTGACAATTGCAATGTTGGGGATAATAATTCTTGTTTATATTATGTGTTAGGAAAAATATACCTTTATTTTTAATTTTTAATTATTATTATTTTGAGATGTGCTTGTAGAGACCTGTCTAATCTAGATACTTTCTGATTTAAAATTAGTAGTGTTTAATGCATGATGAAGATGAGACAGCCCTTCACGCACCCTCAGCCAGTCATTTGTTAGAAAGTTGAACTCACAGTTCTCTTCCACCATTTTCTCTTTGAAAAAATAAAACCATAGGACCAGAGGCACAGCTGGAGTTAATCTATGTAGCTCCACTGACTGCAGTTTACACCCGTTTACACCAGTTGAAGATATGGCACATAAATGTTTAGTTTATGAAAAATCCCTTTATTTTGTTTCAGGCTGTTTCATAACACTTTCAAGTTTTGAGTTAGATCAGCAATCCAAAGTCACTCAATACTCATCACCTCAAGTTTCACCTTTCAATTCTACAAGGGTGGACTTTGAAGTTTGAAATTGTTGGCAGAGTCCAAAGCTATAAAGTGTTTTGGTTTTATTTGTAAAGAAATGGTACCTCCCAACAAACGAACCATTTCTTGACATTAACATTTTTAGTTTTTTCAGTTGCTCCAACATATTTGCCAGCTTCAAATCTCCATGACACAAACACTGTCAAGCTTTAAAATATACTCAAATTGCTGTATAATTCTTGAAATCTTTATGCAGTACAAGTTGAAAAAAAATCATATTTATTGCAAGAATACATCAGGTAGCAACTTGCTTCCAATGCCTTAGCCATATGAAATTTCATCTCAGGTAATATTAAACTACCTGCTGCTAACTAAATGCAACAAACCGATATCTGCAATAGTTATAAGCATTAGAAAATATAGCAATTGAATATCCCCCTGTCTAGTGAATATATTGCAAGAGGCTTCAGGCTACCCAGATGCAGTCAGGATTAGTAAGTGTAACTAAAGGAAAGAATGTGATCTATTGGTGAGAGGAATGAGTCTGGGAATCAAGGTTCCTCCACCAACTCTTAGGACTAGATTCAGCTCTGGGTTATAAGACTGTCTATTAGAATTACCTTAGAGCATAAGACCCTTGAGGATGGGAAGTTGACCTAGCAAGTGACTGTAGTGACATGAGGTATTCTCTTTCACTAGAGGATCTCCACTCACCAGAACTTCTGAAGAATGAGTGGCACTGGCCAGAGAGCGTGGCTATGGCAGTTGGGGAATGTGCTGATTCAGTCTAGCCGCCTTCTCCCATCTGACATGTATTATAGCCCACAGCACAACATTGCGGTCCCTTAGCAGGACCTTAGAGAAAAAATACTGGTTCAAACACAATCTGTTCCTCATCGGGATCACTGCTTCATGGAATCTGGTGGCCCTTGCTGGCTCAGGCAGTTCAATAATAGCCAACAGTGACACAAGGTTTAATTAGCTAATGTTTATAAAGCACCTTGTGATCCTCAATGAAAAAGGTGCAACTCTCAGTAAGTGCAACATGTTGTTATTGCTTTTTAAAGCTCAGGTTGAGTCTCCCTTCCTCTTTCTGGTTCAGAGCATGTGCTATCGAGAGATACCAGTACCAAATCACATGCTAAGACAGAAAACTGTGATCTGACCAAGGCAACTTGGCCCTTCCCTCAGCTGGCCATGATGCTACAATGGACTATGAGAACCCAGTCAGACTGCATAATCGAGATATAGGTTCTCTAGGCAAGTAATTGTTTCTGCCCATCTTCTCTTTTGTCATGGCCATGCTGCAATCTGAGACAAATAGTTGCACTGTGTCTGCTCACTGCATGAGATGAGGTGAGCTGGGGAATGGTGGCTGCCAGGATCCAGATTAATGGCGTGTTGAAACCCCAGAGCAAGATATGCTGGCAGCAAAGTGCTCCTCTATGGGGAATCCTACATAATATGCTTTCCAGATTTCTGGGCCATCATCCAGCTTTTCACTCCTATGTAAGCAACAACACTCCCTCATGAGGAGGGAGAAAGGGCCCTTGCACTTGCTGCTGATGGCTGCTCTCATAAATGTGTTTAACATATGTATGTTTAGGAAGCAGTCATAGGGAAGCAATCTGACTACCATCTTTTCGCATACATCTTCCTCCTGTCTTGCTCAAGGGCTGGACTGAAGCCAGCATGAAGACAACACGATATATCACTTTCAGGCATGACAGTCACTGCACCTATGCAGGCAAATAGTCATACAGCATACAGTACCGTAGAAAGTGCTCCTCCCATGTTAACCATGCTGTAGGGGGAAATCATCATGTTTCCATTTCCATGCTAGAGTCATTGTTGCAGAGCTACAGACAGCTTGAACATACTTATCCTGGGTATCTCTGGAGATTGGAATTTCCTGGGCCTTGTGAGTTGCTCAGCTATTGGAACTGTGCTGGCCACTGGAACGCTGACTTGGTCCTCAGGATATCAATGACGAAACACCCATTGACATCAGTGGACCTCCACAGTCTCAGAAAGCCCAGATTATACTCATGCTTCTCTGAAGGACTGTGTATAAGAGAATATACTGCACTGACCTCTGCAATGCCATGATGAAAGTATCATGACTTTGGAGGAAGGAGATGACTGTTACCTTGAGAAAGCTATTCAAATGCCTTGGGAATTTGAAATAATTGGAGCCAGGATTTCAATCTGAGTTCTTGAATACCTTTCCTAGGATAATAACCATTTCCTTCCTCCAAAGTCATGGTAGTTTCAGGAATTTCATCATGCCATTGCAGTGGTCAGTGTTGTACATTCCCTTTTGCACAGTCTTCCTGAGACCCAAGAATATAATGAGGTTTTTAAGCATCTGAAAGGATGTTTGGGCTTGATCTTTAGATTGCAGGACTAAGGCTATGTCATTGAAAAGATCATTTTCCTCTAGACTTTGAATACAATCTTAGACTTGATCAATCAACATACAGCTAACATAATTTTTTGGACAGGCAATTTCCTAGAATTGTATTGCATTAACAAGGATATACTAAAGTGACAACCATCATTCATTCCTAATGTGTAACTTTATTAACACTGAATATTTCAGTCCCTCAGACAAGCATGACCACAACAGACAACTTGTCTCAGCCTGTTGGCTGCAGCTAGGCTCGTTTATCCTACTCCATTCCAATACTGATTGCATTTTATTGGAAAACTGCCCCTAAGAAAAAGGTCACTGGAATATGTGAGTGGAAAGTAAAGACTCAAAACAAACTATGAAGTTGGAAACCTGACCTCCAGTCATCTCACATGTCCATCAAAACTCTTTTGAAATAGTTTAGATGGGAAATGGTGACAAGACTAAAACAGCTTTTTTTTCATAGCAGTGATGGAGATATATTAACCATTTGGGGAAAATAGAGAATTAAATAGGGGAATAAAATGTTGTGCTAACATTGTGTAAGAGGCTCATAAAGCTTGCTACATGATGTAGTAATAATACCATTATGTGCACAATAGCAGTGTTATTAAGAGCTGTAAAATGCATTGGGCCAGTTTACAGATCTGGGTGGTCACATTTTTCTTTTGGTTACAATGGTATAAGTCTTGAGAAAATTCAGTTGGTCCAGATTTACACCAGTGTAGCAGAGCAGAATCCAGGCCAACATTATATATTAGTGTTGTGGGACTACTACAGCAGAAATTGTAGGGACAAGTGAACTAAAGAATTATTTTTCTGTATGGCCCAAATTTTATTTATATTGAGCCAGCCAAATACAGACAAATGTTTCTTGCTAACATTTGAGTACTCGGATCCTAGTGTCCCTAGCCTCTGTTTGCCAGAAGCTGGGAATGGGTGACATGGGATGGATCACTTGATGATTACCTGTTCTATTCATTCCTTCTGGGGCACCTGGCATTGGACCCTGTTGGAACACAGGATACTGGGCAAGATGGACCTTTGGTCTGACTCAATATGGCTGTTCTTATATTCTTATGTACTTGCTTCTGTTATCAGCTCTAGGTCAGGCAGATCTAGAAGAAAGCTGATAATATGCTCTTAGCTTTGCCTGGCAAGCCATGCTTTCTCCCTCCTCCTAACCACATGTGATAAGGGCTAAGAAGATCCCTTCTCCTCCTAGTATATTCTTGCTCAGTAGCATAGGTGAGAAAAGAAACCTCTAGATAAACTCCTCTTCCTGCCTTCAATTTGCCATCTTTTGGCCTCAGTGGCTTTTCCCCATCTTTCTGAAGGCCTGTGAGTAAAATGCTGCCTAGCTTGTCCTCATCACTCAGGTTTGGGACAGGAAATATAGACTTTTTTTGTCTCCTTTCTATAGATATCCAGTGAGAGATGACTAGCAATCCCTTTTCTCTCAAGTCTGCATGGGACAGGAGTGAAGAAAATCTTACTCAGTGGGCTGACTGACCCCGAAAAGACCAGGGAAGGAAGATCTAGTTGGCAGTGAAAACAGGAAAACCCACGAAAGGTGTCAAGTATCAGAGGGGTAGCCATGTTAGTCTGTATCCACAAAAACAACGAGAAGTCCGGTGGCACCTTAAAGACTTTGTGGGTGAAAAAAAAAGCTTATGCACAAAAGCTTATGCCTAAATAAATCGGTTATTCTTTAAGGTTAGTCTTTAAGGTGCCACCGGACTCCTTGTTCTATGAAAAGTGGAAATTCACAGAATATTTTGATGCAACAGTCAAATTATGTGAAGAGTAGGAACCCCTGGATGAGATTATGTATAGCATCTGCATAAATGGATACTCTTCCTTTGGTCTGTAAAAACTAACACCTGAAAGAAGTCCCATCATCCCTAAAGTGCTTTTTTATATGTTACTCTGGAGTGGAGAAGTGAGTGTGTGAGATGAGTAGGAAAAGGAAGAAGAATATTCAAGGGGAAAAGTCTTTAGATATTTTTGCTGTTCATTCTTTCTAAAAAAATACTCAAAATAATGAAAGGATTTTTACTATATATATTTTTCTAGCTATTTTTTTAAATGGTCCTTAAAGTTAGGCTTCTACATCAACATTTAGTCACTCAAATAAATTGAAGTTAATCTTAAATTGCTAAGCTCTTAGAAAATCAGGTACCAGAACCTATTTTTTAAAATATCACACCTAAGAAGTGTATCTAATCTATTTTTTTATTTAAATGTGATTAAATGGCCATGTTTAATAGGAGTTTGAATATAATTATTGAATTGCACCATCAATGAGAGCATGCTGATCTCCCATTGACTTAAACATTATACTGCAGTATAATAAATATGCATGTGTGTGCTGGTAGAATCAACAAAACAAGTTGCAGGAGTATGGGCATTTCACTTCTGTTTTCTAGATCAAATATGTTTATGGCAATACTGAAAATATTCACCAGGCACTCAGATGTTGATATGAAATTTGAATGAAATATCAGGATATTTTATTTTGTGAAAATTCTACTCGGCTGGCCAAAGTTCATCTGCAGTCCTGGACAATCTGTTTGCATTTGCTGTTTGACGACTTGGCTACACTGCATAAACTTGATATCACTGTGCTGACTTACAGAGTAGGTGATTTAGATGGAGTATGGAAGCCTACAACATCAAACCACTTTTGGTTGCCATAGAGAAATCCATCTTGCTGTTGTCAACTTAATATTAGTGTGCAGTATGCTTATTAAATCGTTTTTGTGCTGCTCTGAAAATACTTTTCTGAAGGAAGATATGATTTAATATATCCCTATCAAAACCCAACCAGAGGAGAATGAAGAGAAATAATCACTCTTAAAAATCAATATGCAGTCATGGGAACAGAAATCTGACTTTTTCTACTACTAAGCTGGTGAAGTCATTCATAACACATTTTAGCCTGAACGTCAGGCCACTTCCTCTAGGAAACATTCTGTCTTCATCTATAAAGTAGTCACAAGGTTTCCAACAGAATTTTAGTCCATTTTGCTTATGTGGTATTTTCAAAACTGTGTTCAGACTGTAAGATGTCACTTTAAATTTCAGATTTATGTCTTGGTCCTGCTTGCACAGATCAGGGGTCTCTATAGGGAACTGTGTGATCTGGACCTAGCAACATTCACCCAGTCAGCAACACAGAGTAAGGTGGGGTGAGTTGTGTGTCTCTGTTTTAGAGAGCAGCCTGCTGTGTCAGTCTCTGTCTTTGGGTTCTGGTTTGGTGGTATTCTGGATTCCAAAAAATAAAGTAATGTTATGTTGCAACCTTTCAGCAAGAGTTTAGTATGTTTTTAATCTAACTTCACTTAGTGTACACCATGAAAAAGAACAGTTTGCACCTCCCCAGTGCTTGAATTGTTGCAGACAGGCCCTCCCCACCCTGGCAGTCTCAGTAGCAGCACTCAGACCTGAAGAGCAGTTAAGAGTCTGGGTGTCCCAACGCCTAACTGCCTAAACAGCAGTGGTGACCACTTAAATCCCATCTACCCAAATGACAACAACCAACAGCCTCTCCCTACCCTTGAGCATCATGAAGTGGTGAAGCTGCCCCAGCTACTCATGGACACGGTTCCTTTTGGATGTAACAGGCCTGTCTTACAGCCTCCTTGTCATGGGGCAGATCATTTTGTTGCAGATTCTCTACTACATGTGGGTTCCAGGCTGCGTATGATGACATCACAGTTATATTATTACATGACTCCAGATCCATGGGTCTTGGGCAAGAGTCTGTTGTGCCCAGTGATTAATGTGGTCCTGCATAGCAGTAATGCCCTTTTAAGGTATTTTCTACCATACTCATGGAAATTAATTCCCAGTGAAATAGTTAGCCATGACTATGAATACTTTGTGTTCCCTTTGACTCCTCTCGGAGACAAGGGATTCAATACTTTTCAGAAGATGTTAAGCACCTTTCTGAATTAGACACAATGTTAGTTGCCTATAATCCTTTAATGAATGGAAGTCACAGAGCTAAATTGATGCTCAGACATTTCTATCCTTATCTAATGGCTATTCTTCTGATAGTTAAAAACACTATTTGAAGCCCCAAAGTAACAATTAAGAATCAGAATGAAATAAAATCAAGAAAAGATTCCTAGCTAGCATTAAGAGTAATGTCTGGTTATCTTAACCAGAGTAAATTTCACACTGTATGCAAAATACAATACAGTTATTTCATATTCAGAATTAATCCCCATTAGGGAAAACATTCAGCAATGGGCAGTTCTTTAAGAATATAAGAGATTTTTCATATTCATGAAACTGTCTATTTTCACTCTGCTTGTTAGCCTAGAATTCTGACCTTGGAATAACACTCCAAGGTCCAGTATAGTAATACCCTCTGACTGATTTGCAAAGTACCAGTGGAAAAATTATACAACCTGAAAGTACTTGTTCATATGTGGTGTAATGAAACAAAACTCTTAAGTATTTTTTTTGTAAATGCAAAGACTCTATTTAGGAGATTTGTTTTCTTTACTGAAATTTTTCAGTTCCACTTAATTCAAAAGATCTTTAATAACTAGAAAATCCTACTACTACCATCCTTTTATACTCTCCACCTATAATATTCTTATACTGCTATATAGCCTATTCAGAGTTTGGTGGTAACCACGACGATTACACCAAAGATAAATGCCACCGAGTGGTAAATTATGATTTTTGATCACAAAAGCATAGGCATTAAAGATGCTATTACATCAAGTTCACTTTTCAGCATATGTATGTTCCTTAGCTGTGGTGTGAGGCACCTATGAGTTTCTAAGGTTATCGGGAAAAATCATCAAGCGTCTCCTCATGAAAAGATGGATCAGTAACCTCTCAAGTACCAGCCACAATATGTAGACATACTATACATGGAATAAAGGAAGATGCACTGAATTCCTTATTCCTCTCCCTGAAGTTGTTGGAAACACCTTGGTGGGTTTACAATTCTGCTGGATGTGATGCATTGGGTCTGGAAGGATGGCTGATTTCTATGATACTGTTCCTAGGCCACTACCAAATTAACAGTCCATTTTGATCAATTTCATGGTCATAAGATTTTAAAAATAGTAAATTACATTATTTCATTTATTTAAATCTGAAATTTCACAGTGCTGTAAGGGTGGCAATACTGCAACCCCCACAAAATAACCCTGTGACCCCCCCTGCAACTCCCTTTTGGGTCAGAACCCCCAATTTCAGAAATGCTGGTCTCCCCTGGGAAATCTGTATAGTGTAGAGTAAGAGCATACAAAAGACCAGATTTCACAGTCCGTGCTGCATTTTTCATGGCCATTAATTTAGTAGGGCCCTGACTATTCCCCGAAGAAGCCACAGATATTTACTGTGTACCATAATACTGAAGAGATTATAAAGAGCAATTGAATCTCTGTGGGTGTTGGAGGCCTTCCTCTCAGAGGTCTGAAAAACCCAGTTTAGCGTACAGGACTGCAACATGGCACTTTTCACTGACACCAACTTCACTTCAGAAATGTTTTTAAAAGGTGTTGAATAACCAAGAAAATTGAGACCACAACTCAGCTGAGTATTCAGCTCCTACTTTACTAAAAATCAAACTCCAGTACACTGCTGTTGTGGTTGCAGCCTTAGTTCTCCTTACAAAAATGTGTATGGAAAACGCAAGGGAACTTTGATGATTCCTTTAAGATTTACTGATGTATTTACTTAGCTAGTTACTAAGGGCTGCTCTGATTTTCCCAAAAGATACATTGACCTGAGCAGAAGCAGTGAGTTCAACTGGCCTAACATGTGGCTTAATGGAAAGTCCAGTTCTATTTATAAATAGCAATAGCCATGATTTTTCTGTGATGTCAACTTATTTCCCCCAAATAATAACTTATCTGCCAACAGCTGAAGGAAATTTATATACAAGTATGCTCATTTAGTCTGTGCTACTTTCAGGACTTGGAAAAGTTAATGCTGGTTAACAGTCAGAAAGTTCATGCACTGAATGAACAAAACTAGCTGTGGGAGTTATAGTGATAGAGCCTTGTTTAAATATGCACCTTTAAAAAAAATCTGACATAAAACTGGAATGAAACAGAGATCCTGGTGGGAATACTGGATGAGGTTAGGCCCTATGTGCTAAAGGAAACTGCACACTCAGCGGAGGAAGTGAACACAAACTGTTACCGCCAGGCCTGCTGACGGGGGGAGGCTAAAGGGGCAATCGCCCAGGCAGGCCGCAGAGTTCCTAGGCAATCGCGATCGCTCTGGACCGCATGCTTTAGGGGCTCTGGGGGCAGGTGGAACCCGACACGATTGGCCAGCATGGGAGTTCCTGGGAGTGATGGATTTGTCACTTCCATCCCTGACCTTGCCTCCCCCTGGGATGGCACTGAGGCCCGGAATTTCTGTCAGTGGGCCTGGTTACCTCACTCTCAGTAGGATCACTTATTTAAGAAACAGAACAGCCAGCTGCAGCCCCCTCTGCTGGGAGTGGGACACAATTTAATGAGCCATTCACTGCACATCCTCATTTTTATCAGCTTAGAAAGAGAGCCACAGATGTTTAGGGAAGAGAGCAAAACCAATGAATTGTTTTAAGAAGTGGAAAAAAATTCTCTGCTCTAGGATCTTGCACTTTGAGTGCACCCAGAAGACTCACTACAGTAACTAAACCAAGTCTGAAAGTGAATCATGAGTACTACTTTTAACTGCGGCCTGACATTCAATAACTGGAGGCACCAAATTATTTCCAGTGGGATAAAATAATATACAAAAAGCAGCTGCAGGAAAGGAATTCCCAACCCCAAACTAAATCCAGAGCACAAAAATGGGAGAGTCTAATCTCAACTTGCTGGAATTTTAAATAACAGTCAGAAATTGGTTCACAAACTATAGTTTAACCACTAAGTAAAAGTGACCACAATATAATTGAGTTTGACATGCTTGGGCAGAGGAATTGTACCAAAAACTAGCATGATACTAAGCTATGGAGAAGAGAATGGGGAGCTAGTGAAAAAACCCTAGAATCAAAAATGAGGAATTAATATCCTTAGACTTGGTACAAAGACAATTTAGGCATATTTTAGGCATAGAGCCACAGGAAGCATGGATGCCCCTGAGCAAATGAGGGAACATGCTACACCCTAAATACTGTTTGGAGTTCACAGCTGCTGCCACTAGTAGTACTGGGAAACATCACTGAGTGTAGTGCTTGTGTAACCCACACACCTTCTGGGTGTGGTGTTCTGCCCCATCTAGTGGTACTGGGACCACGTAGAGAGAGAGACAAAATGAGTCTGTTCTACAGCCTTAGCTAACAGCTAGTTGGCTTTTAGCTCACGCTGTAGAGGCTCATGTACTAAGCTCCTTAAGTCCCCAGTTTGATCTGCTTACTGACAACTGTGGTCTGTCGGCATTACACTTGCCAACTTGATCAGGTTTCCTTCTTCCATGTTCATTTACCTCATTGTGCTCGTTAATACAATATTTACTTTAGACTTCAGAACATCTATTCTCCGCAAGACTGTAGGGAACATTAGGCCTTCCTGCCTGACTGCTCACTTGAGTGCCGTTTAAGGTCCCCTTTTGCCCTGAGTGAAATGTCCTTAGAGTTTGCAGTGCTTGTGTCAGACACTTCTCCAGTCCTCTTCCCTATCAAGGGCAATCCAGCTCCCAGCTTCTGAAACCCTCCCAGTGGCTTCAATCTTACCAACTGCCTGCTTGTCTCCACAGCACCCAGGGCAATGGAGTTTCCACCATTGATCTGGAGATTGAGAAATTCATTCCTCCAAGCTGAGAAGCAAAATAAGTAACAGTGGGCCAGCTCTTCATCAGGTGCACATTGGCATAAACCCATTGATGCTGATGGAGCTATGCAGATCCATGCTAGTTGGAGGAGCTTCCCCATTTCTCCCTTTGTTTTATTTGCACTAATTATTTGCATTGCAGTAAGAGCTAGAGTCCTCGGCTCAGACCAAGATCCTACTAGGAACTGTGCAAATGCATAGTAAGGGACAGTCCCTGCTCCTACAGTCTAAATTAAAAAAGACAGACACAAGGTGGAAGGACAAATGATGGGAGAGGGCATGGGGGGTGTGAAGCGGGGATGTACAAGCTCACACAACTGGTCAATGGCAGAACTGTGAACAGAATCCAAGTTTCCTGCCTCCTGTTCATAGACTTCAAGGCAGGAAGAGACCTTTTGATCATCTAGTCTGACCTCCTGTACAACACAGGCCTCTATCCACTAGACTACACTGTCTCAAGATCGCACCACTTGTAAAATCATTTTGGTCCAAGGATGATAGTATTGCCCCTGTCAGAAAGCTTGTGCTTTGCTTTTAGCACTGTCCTGGATGGAAGTCATGATGTCTCAATATCACTTGCAGACTTGCTTCCCCTCCACTGCTGATTTTTTAAAAAAAAGCAGAACCTCCATCTAATGCTGAGCACGCTCCACACACTCAAGTGTACACTGTGGTCTTCCGGCAAGTATTCTTGCAATCCTGACAGTTTCTTGCAATCTTTAGAGACAGCCAAAGAAAGAGAATGAGAGAAGAGCTCAGAAAGATTTTTACTTATTGTGTCAAAACAACAGTCCCAAAACTGCCAACCTCCCTCCCCTGAAAAGCTTCAAGTAGGTTTCCTCTTTTCCCCATGTAACCTTCTGATATTTGGTTTGAATGGTAGTTACCTTTTCAAATTGCTTTTTGTGAGATTTTATTTCCATATTTTAATGTGCAATAATGAGGGAAAGGAGATGCTATGCAAAGCAATTGCCTCTCCTTCCCCTCTTCTGAGTGCAACAGTCAAACACATTTCCTGCCATCTGTTTAATTCCTATCTCCTGATGCTTGTAACGAACCTGGCAGCATCAGGCAGATGGAGAAAACTGGCAGGCATAGTTGTTGACTTGTAATAGCGGCCCTAATTTGTTAGACTTGCCAGGTTAGTCCCAAGTGGTCATATATTTCACAGTGACAGAGGGTTATTAAAAGAGCTCAGGTGAAGAAAGTTCTTTCCAGCATATGGGTCTGAGTTGAAGGCTTGGTTATGCTACACTGCTAATACTCTCACAAAGCTTGACAGCGCTGTTAGCAGAATGCAGGGCCATGTTTGCTGATCTTGGTTAGGTGCTAATTCTATATCTGCCTGATAGTGAGCTGAGGTTCATTAGCCATGAATGCCGTCTGCCCTAGATCATATGTATCACCACTTAAGACATAACTAAAGGAGAAGAAAAACTTTTGCCCATTGTGGCAGAGCTCTGACCTTGTTGTCATAACCTATTCCCAGATTTGGACCTTAGCGTCCAAAATATGGGGGTTAGCATGAAAACCTCCAAGCTTAGTTACCAGCTTGGACCTGGTAAAGCTGCCACCACCCAAAAAATTAGAGTGTTTTGGGGCACTCTGGTCCCCTCAAAAACCTTCCCTGGGGACCCCAAGACCCAAATCCCTTGAGTCTCACAACAAAGGGAAATAAACCTTTTCCCTTCCCCCCTCCAGGTGTTCCTGCAGAGATACACAGAAGCAAGCTCCGTGAATCTAAACAGAGGGATTTCACCCTCTCTATTTCCAGTCCTGGAAACAGAAGTGCTTCCCTCTTCACCCAGAGGGTATGCAAAGTCAGGCTAGTAAATCTAACACACACAGATTTCCCCCTGACTTCTTCCTCCCACCAATTCCTTGGTGAGCACAGACTCAATTCCCTGGAGTTCCCCACTAAAGAAAAACTCCAACAGGTCTTAAAAAGAAAGCTTTATATAAAAAGAAAGAAAAAGTACATAAAAATGGTCTCTCTGTATTAAGGTGACTAATACAGGGTCAATTGCTTAAAAGAAATATGAATAAACAGTCTTATTCAAAAAGAATACAATTCAAAACACTCCAGCAACTACACACATGTAAATACAAAAAAACCATATAAATCACTATCTGATCTTTTGTACTTACAACTGGGAAACAGAAGATTAGAAAGGCAGGAGATAGAAATCCTCTCATAGCCGAGAGAGCGTACAGGCAGAAGACAAAGAACAAAGGACTCACACACAAACTTCCCTCCACCCAGATTTGAAAAAGTCTTGTTTTCTGATTGGTCCTCTGGTCAGGTGTTTCAGGTTACTTCTTTCCAGGTGAAAGAGACATTAACCCTTAGCTATCTGTTTATGACACTTGTCCCTGTGGGTCCCACGCTTCCAGAGCCTCATTGCGACTCTCCATATAGCCCTTCTCTCTCTAGGGCCAGGGTACAGTCTACTGAGCCCTTTTCATCATAGGCCAGCAAGGAGGTTGGTGAGAGAACTCCCACAGTGTCTGTTATCCCTGGGGCTTATTTCAGAACAGTTTAGCTTCCTGTCCTGACAGGGGCCTGTCTTCCCTTCCCAGGAGGTGTTTCTGCAGTGGCGGCTTGGGGGAAACCCAGGCCCACCCTCTACTCTGGATTCTGGCCCAGGGACCCTAATGGTAGCAGCTGTTGACAGCCAACCTTTCACTGCCAGAGTTGCTACACTTCCCTGGGCCACTTCCCCACAGCTCTCCTGCTTCTCCCTTCTTCACTCTTACCTTAGGGCTCTCTTACCGAAGGCTTGATGGTGTCTTCATTAACCAGCCCTTCAGCCGCATTTCCTCTCCTCTGGCTCTCCCCAGCCTGACTGGAGTGAGCCCTTTTATAGTATCAAAAGGGCCTTAGAGTCAAGTCTTCACATTACCTTAATGGACTCACCTGACTCTTTGCAGGTTAATTGGAGTCAGGTGTTCTCAGTAGCCTGGAGCAGGCCCTGCTCTGGTCAGTCAGGGAACAGAAAACTGCTAAGCCAGTGGCCAGTATATCTGCCTTCTACTACTTTGTTGTACCCCTGTCCCCAACACCTGCCCTTTTTGCAGCATGAAAGAGATCCTGGCGCACATTTATTTAGAGTGCACCAGATTGCAGCCCCTGTTCCGGCTCCTCTTGAACCTTATGTTGCGTTTTTGGTTGCATTTTTCCCCTCACCTGTTTATCTACGCACTCCCCGTCCGTGGCCCCACCAAGTCGCGGAATCTCCTTGTCAACCTCCTCTTGGCCCTGGCCAAACTAGCCATCTACAAAACCAGGGAGAGGAGGTTGGCCGATGGGATTTCCTGCGACTGTGGGGCCTATTTCTGCTCCTCTGTCTATTCATGCATCCGGGCAGAGTTCCTCTGGGTGGTGTCTGCTGGCTCCCTTGATGCCTTCGAGGAGCAGTGGGCGCTGTCTGGAGTTCTCTGCTCGGTATCCCCATCAGGTTCCCTTCATTTAGCCCTATGACCTCACCCCCGATCCTATTTTTTTCATTGGTTGTCCCACGCAATTATTTGATATCACAGACCTGTGGATCCTCCCCTTAGACTGGGGGGAGGTCCTTTAGCATTGGGTGGGCTTTGCCCGCCCACTTCCTGGATACCAACAGGACTACTTTGTTGTACCCAACTGGCCTGGGTCCATCGCACCATTGACTAAAAGGCCACTTGACTGGTAAGAGAGGGCTAAGCAGATCTCTCACTGAAAGGAGAGTTATCAAAATAGAAACTTGCTAAGCAGAGTTTGGATTATAAGTGAGAATATCAGGCTTGTTTTACTGAATTCATGTATTTTTCCTGATATGGCCTCACCTAGGCAAGATGAGATAAGAGAAACAATTTTATTTGTTATGTCCACACAAAAAAAGAAAAAGAAGAAGGAAACTTTAGCCTTAGTGTCATCTAAGCAATTGGCCCAAAAGGTAGTGATTTTTATTTTTCTGTTACAGGTTATTTTTCCCCATTTAAAATATATTAGCATATTATGGATTGACAGCCAATCCTATATAATCTACATAAAACAGAATTAGAAAATAGTCCTACTACAAGAGAGGGCAGAAAAATTCTGCAAAATTAATTCTGGCTTTCTAGAAACGTGAGTCTTATCTCAGATTTATCAGCAAACTGACCATAGTAAAATCTTATTCTTAAAGTACTTTGTACATATCACACAGATTGTCAAGAAGTATAGGCCAAATTTCCAAATTTCTAAAATTGTGCCTGCAGATTTTGGTGGCTAAAAACATGTTTTACCATGCAAAATAGGTAAACACACAGTCTGCCAGCGCATATGCCTGTTGTGCCCATATTTCTGGTTTCTGCACCCTCAAATGCTACGAATACAAAATCTGCAGGTTCAGTTATAAAAGCCTGCTTGAAGCAGTCAGTTTAAAGCAAAATGTGCAGTAAACACAGCTACCGAACAGAAATCTTTCAGGAAAAGCAGATTTTGCATTTGTAAATATGAATAGTTATTCCAGAAATTTGATTTTAGCAATTATGCTCCTCCAGTCAGCGAACAAAGATGTCATGTAACCTATGTGTGCCATCAAACAGCACCAATTTTACCTGTCCAGTACTTTCAGTGAACTACATGCAAATAAGCTGCATATCAAGACTTATTTTAATAAATCATTTAGCAAACGACTCTGAATCCCCCTGAAAAAATTGTGATCTCTATGGAGATAATTCATCAGTGGAAGAAGAGGCAAATTTCTTCACACATGAGTTATTTACTGTGAATTTTTGTCCAAACTTTCTTTCCCTTGTCCTCCCTTTTGTTTGCCATTTCCTGTCATGTCATATCATGTATTACTCAGACTGCATGCGCCTCTGGGCAGGTACTTGTCATTTATTTTTTTTTGCCTATAAAGCCTCAGGGCATAAACTGATCTTCTGCAGACCTTATCCACATACATTTACTTATTAACTTGGCACTACACTGAATACTGCTACAGATATATGCATGCAATTCCTTTATTTTCATCCGAAAGCTCATGCTCCAATACATCTGTTAGTCTATAAGGTGCCACAGGACTCTTTGCTGCTTCTACACAGACATGACTTCTCCATTCACAGGCCTTCCAAGTCTATTACTAATAAGGAAATCTTTACTAGGGAACACAGTCATAACCCTGGAAAAACACAGCAACAGAACAGATATGCAAATAAAGATTTAATTATCAGACATCCAGGAACTTTTTAGTAGTCTAACTCCCTTCCCACCTGCCAGTGAGACTATCTCCCAGGTGATAGTCGCTGAACTTCATTACCTCACCCATCCATCAAACTCAATCCATGGTTTGGACCAGCAAGCAGAAGTAGCTCAAATGTCTCTTTGCAGGCCTGCTTCTGCCTCAAGGAAGTTGCTTGCCTAATCCTGCCTGGAAGCACTAACCCAGTTTATTAATTCACATTTATTAAAGAACTGGGTAGGCATGGCCCTACTGGAGTGCATTCAGCTTTTCTGCTGATCTCTGCATTGTCTCACTCTGTGAAGTTCTCTGGACCATCTCTCACAGTAGAGACCTCATTCACTCACCATAAAGTCCCCAGGGAAGGGAAACCAAGAAAGCTAAGGATCAGGAAGGGGCAGTGCTGGGGGAGGGGGGAGGATCTGTTACAAATCACCAAATAAAACCAGAGAACAGGATGCGTTACTCTTTAAGCACCTGCCAGTAATGTGTAGGGAAAAACTGTTTTGTTGTGGGGAACTTTAATTAGGGAGACACATGCTGGAGGTGTTATGCTGCCAATAGTAAAACATCATTAGAGTTTCTAAAAATGATTGATGACAATTTTCTAATCCAAAAGATATTGCACCCAACACATGGTAACACTATTTTGGACCTCATTATAATTGATAAAAATGAATTAATAATTGACTTGGAAGTTGGTGGTTGCCTAGGCATCAATGATCATGACCTGATTACATTCAATATGAGCAAACAGAAGACAGTCAGAACCAATAGCATGCCCAATTGGTGCTTCAGAAGAAATACATTCCTAAAAATGGAGAATTAGGAACGAAACTGAAGAAACAGACAGAAAAATCTGAATTAAAATAAGTGTTTATTAGACGGCCAAAAAGGCCATGATTCCACAGTCAAGAAAGGGCAACTTTGACTAAAAGTGATACCTGATTCAATGATGAAGTGAAGGCAGCAATTAGAAATTAAAAAAAAAGCAACGTATAACAAATGGAAGGTCTAACTCCACTTGTCTGTCGGTATTATACTTACTCCTGAGGGGAACTGTGCACCATGAAAAATCTTGCCTGGCCATATTATGTGTCCAACCCTAGGGAAAAAAACTATGATTGTGAGGGAAGGACTGGAGAAGTAGCAGCTAATAGCGAACATACCTTAAGCAGAAAAGCACATTGGTTGCTCATTTAGGGACAAATTCTTCCATTAGTTATGTACATACAGTGCCCACAGAATCCAATGGGAGTTGCAGTGATGCATCTAAGTGCTGTAATTTGATATTGAGGGGAACACTTTAAGCACAGTCTCTCTTAGTTCTAGTATGGACACAGCTTGTTTTGTAGGGCAGCTCATCATGTGTTTTAACCACTCCCATAATAGTGGTTACATGTTGGAATCTCCACAATGATTCCATGCCTTCCTAGTTTATCATGGCTTTTAAGAGCATGTTCAGACATTGCGTTGGGGTGGGAGAAGGGGAGGAAGATGGATTTTTAAAGGGTTTACCCAAGGAACTTGTGTCTTGCAGAAAATAAATTTTGAAATAGCTTTAGGAAAATGAGTGTATTGTTTCTGTGAATCAACTCAGGCTATCAAAGGGTTCTCTGACAATTTCTACAAATTTGAGGACCCTTTTCCTGTCTAGCACCATCCCTGATGCTTCCTCCATTACTATAGGAATTATATGTAACCTGGAGACAAGAGCAAGAACAACTTCACATGGCCCCTCTCAAAAGAATCATTACTTAGACATAAGATATATTATATACAATCCAGCATAAGAACACACACACATTAAAACAAAATTCACAATAATGTTTAAATTGAATGAAGACCCTATTTATTAGTTTAAGTTTCTTAATGAAAGACTAATCAGGATCCAGGTACATTTACTCTTAGCCTTACCATACAGATTCATCTGTGATCTTTTCACTGAGTGTTGTGGTCTGAAACTCTCCTCAGCATGCTATACATTATCCCTCTTGACTTGTCATTAGCAGATCGAAACAAATTCTATTTACTGATGTGATTAACTATTCCATAGGGAGAGCAAGCATTTTGCCATCTCTCTCTGTCTACCGACACAGCTATAATGGCTATGTGCACCTATAGCACAATAACCACCAGCAGCTAGCTCGTATTGTTCCCTGCTAATGAGCCATATAATTCTGCATTTAATCCAGCTTCTGTGGTCTAGGTAGAAGGAAGAGGGCTACAGTGAAACTGGATAGGGTAACACAGCAAGCTGAGTGTCTCAAACAAGCATTTAATTTAGATTTAACAAGGCAGTTACTGTTAAATCCCAATTGATTGCTAAAGAGCACCTACTGATGTTAATAAGCATAACAAACAGCTATAACTGGCATAAATTAATTCAAGCATTACAATACAGAAGCAATAAAATAGGTAATCATTATGCTCTTTAGTTTATATTAATGGGCACACACAACCTTGTCAAATGGTTTAACTGTTCACGGATATAGCAATAGTAAATTAATTTGAAAGAATTACAATACAGCAAACACATCCTAATTGCCATTTAATATGTATGGTAATTTATATTTAATTTGACTACAATGCCCCATTGCAAGAGAGGATAACTAGAGTATATCAAGAGTGCTAGCAGAAAAATTATGGTGCAATATGGCTGTAATTGAAGGAAAGCTCTACAGGTCTGCAGACTAGTTTCCTCTATGGTTTTAAGTAGATTTCCTCCCCCTCCCATCCCATCCCATCCACCAATGAACTTTGCCACAAAACACCAGTGAATGAGCTAACATGGCAGGAGTCTAATCAAGTGTTGCATAAACTAATATTTTAAAGGGGGTGGAGAGAAGGACTGTTCTTTACAAACTAGGATGAAAGAATCCACAACATGTCAATATCCTCTGTAAAATCACTCAACATCTTGAAAAAAAAGTCATATTAATAGGTAAAACAGGAACTGATCAAAGACTTCACTTTATACTCCAACTGATTAGTGTCTGAAGAGTTTGTTTATGAGGGAAACCCTAGCCCCATTGAAGTCAATGGGAATTTTACCATTGTATGGTCTCCAGTGACTAGTATATTTGCCCTCTACCAGACTCCTGTATCCCACTGGCCTGGGTCCGTCACATACTGAAATGTGTATCCTCCTCTGGATACAGGCAAATGCTTTGGCCCAATTTTCAAATGTGGGTGCCTCACAATTAGGTCTCTATTTCCTTATTTATTTAGGGTTCTTTGATATAAGTGTGTAACTTTGGGTACCCAAGTTTGAAAACTGAGAGCATGAAGAGCAAACATTTTTACCTTCAGAACACAAAAGATGGCTCCAAAAGGATTTCGTTTTCAAAGCATTTTCCTGAGAATTTTATCACTAAATTCCCATATAAAGACTGCTCCACCCCTCTGTAAGTTACAGGATTTGAACATTATTAAGGAGACTGCTAAGTATTATACAGAGAAAAAAAGAGACTACGACAGTATAATGATTAAGCAGGTGAGAAGGACTGAGTATTTACTAGAAGAAGCACATTGGGGGGAAATTCATAACCTCATCTCTATAGTCCACTTCCACCAATCTTGGAAATGCTTGGAGATCTCAATGAGTCACAGACTGGCTGCAGCAGTAAATTACAGCTCTCTGATCTATTTTGCACCAGCCAATTAAAAAGGATGAATAGAACAATAGGATCGCTGAGAATAAATGTTCAAAAGATGCAGGTTAAAACATTTCTTATTTCCATCTAATACTTTGAAGCAAACTGGTAAGTATGTTTTGAAAAATTCTTTGCTGCCTAGACCACCTTACATTTCCATCTGATTGCTATTCCATTGCTGGCTGCTGGTAATTTGCAAGGTGCTCAAGAGACTGGAACTTGCTGAGTGAAGCTGTTTTAGGGACAGTGAAAAAAAGAAAGTCATTTGATAACATGTTTTAACAATCAGAAAGTTGTAAGTCCTCTGAGCTTTGTCCCAGCATTCATTTTTCCCTCAAATAAAACTCATTGGGGCCTCTCTCTTAGGCAGCCAGGCAAGATAGAAAATTGAATTTTATTATTATAAAATTCACTCCATTTTGGAGTCAACTAATCTGCTTGTTTTGTACTGGGGGAATGGGGAAGCTGGAACTGTCATTATGTTGTCAATTTTTATCTTAAGTAAAATATATCTTGAGTCCCAGTGCAGGAACCAGCACATTAACTCTCATAGGGCTATTTCTACAGCAAAGCCCATCCTCTTTGAGCTGAGTTGGGACTGAGAGTTAAACACACCAAAAATTATAGCTTCTAATATGAGCATTAAAGATAAGTGATTTTAGAATAAGGATGGGTTGCATCATTTCCAGTAGTGTCTAGTTTATAAAAGAATTATTCACACACACTATGAATAGTGACAAAATGGCCAGTGTTGGTATGGTGGGTCCCACACTTTTCTTGGTAGGGGGGCTAGAACACCACCAATTGCCCCTGCTCTTCGGGCTCCAAGGACACCACTAGTGGCCCAGGAAGGTAGTAGAGGAGCAAAGGGCATGTACTCTGGAGGTGGTTGAAGCATGAAGAGACACATGAATATTTAGTGCATCTGGAATGTAAATATCTTGCTACGCCAGCTACAACAGTGCCATGAGAATGCCTGTTCTCACTCTCAGCTGACATTGTAAACAAGAAGTGGGCAGCATTATCTCCTACAAATGTAAACAAACTTGTTTGTCTGAGTGATTGGCTGAACAAGAAGTAGGACTGAGTGGACTTGCAGGCTCTAAAATTTTACAGTGTTTTATTTTTGAATGCAGTATTTTTGGTACATAATTCTACATTTGTAAGTTCAACTTTCATGGTAAAGAGATTGCACTTTAGCATAGGCAATGGGTTATATTATTTTGTGGTGCCCAAGCTCCAGCAATATTCAGGGCTGGGGGCTCTGCTCCACCAATATTTGGACCTGGGTCTCTCCCCTAGCCCTGCCTGGAATGGGTCCTGGCCCCTGCGGGTCTCCCCCCCGCCCCGCCGAGTCCCCTCCTGGAAGAAAGTGGTGCTTGCCTCTCCCATGCCTGCTTGTGCTGCCCATGTAGCACATTCCTATGCGGAGGCCCACTCCTGGCAGCAACTGCTGTCTGCTGCCCCAGGGTCCTAGTGGCCCCCATCCCATAATGGCAGGGCAGGCTGCCCTTACCCTGCCCTTTGACCCTAGCCCTGAGCCTCTCCAATGCCCCAAACTCCTCATCCCCCACCCTCATCCTCCCACATCCTGATCCTCTTCCCCAGCCCTGAGCCCCCTCCCGCATCACGAACCCCTCATCCTTATCCCCAGCCCTCATCCCCCTGAACCCTAATCCTCTGCCCCAGATCTGAGCCCTCTCCTGCATCATAAATCCCTCATCCTCAGCCCCAGCCAGAGCCCTGATCTCCACATACCCTAATCCTCTGCTCCAGCTCTGAGCCCTCTCCTGTATCATGAACCCCTCGTCAGCCCCAACCCTCATTCTCCCTCACCCTAATCTTCTGCCCCATCTCTGATCCCCCTCCCACACCCCAGACCCCTCATCATCAGCCCCACGGCCCTTATTCCTGACCCCCTCCTATCTCCAAACTCCCTCCCAGAGCGTGCACCTTCTCCCCCTTCCCACACACCACCTCCTGCCCTCAAACTCCCTCCCAAAGCATGCACCCCCTCCCTTTGCACCCCTCCCACCCCCAAACTCCATCCCAGAGCCTGCACCCCTCACTTCCTCCTGCACATCCACCCCCTGCCCCAGCCCGGAGTCTGCACTCAGCAACCAAACTCCATCCCAGAGCCTGCACCCTGCGCCCCTCCAGCACCCTAATCCCCAGCCCAGGACCTGCATCCTAGACCTCCTCCCCCCACTCAACCCCCCTCCCAAAGCCTTAGGCAGGTGGGGGGCGTGGTTTGGGGGGGTGGAGTTGAGGGGGCAGGTTCTGGGCACCACCAAACCTACCACCCATGCAGTGCTGTATTAGGTGAATTGAAAAAATACTATTTCTTGTGGGTTTTTGACTGTGCAAATATTTGTAATAAAAATAAATATAAAGTGAGCACTGTACACTTTGTATTCTGTGTTGTAATTTAAATCAGTATATCTTAAAATGTAGAAAACATAAAAATATTTAAATAAATTGTATTCTATTATTATTTAACAGTGCAATTAATCACAATTAATGTTTTTAATCACTGGACAGCCCTAGTTAAAACATTAAAACTCATTTCTAGTGTATAATGAATCCACACATGGATTTGTGTAAGGCTATTGTTTTTTTAATGTTTTATCTATTACTGTATAAGAGACTCCCATATAATAGATTTGCTGTGGAAAAACATCATGCTATTTAATGATTTTCTTGTACTTTATTCATTTGAAGTTCTAGACCTGAAGTTCATAGATTTGACCCATCTCTAATTATTAACTGAAAGCAGAGTATGTGGTTTAACCAACAGCAGCATCAGCTGTTCTTTATATAGTAACACAAAAGTGTATTTATTTTTTTTTGTACTAAAATTATATATTTATATTTTCTTGTTTCTTTCTCTGTAGTGGAAATACACCACTCCATGGTGATGGACTACTTGGATCTATCATTAGGCTTTTACTGCCATCTAGAGGTTATATCAATACTTGCAATGTTAGTTGCTCGTACGTCTATAAAAACACCACTGATTGAGTCTAGATTAGAAAAAATATGAGACATCTGAAATAATAAATATCTTGAATTATTTTATTTTTAAGTTTATTTCATTCTCTTTTTATTTTGAAATAAGTGTATTACTGTGTTCTGCTCTATAAATATATTTAAAATGATATTACAAGAGCGATATCTCGTGCATGGAATGTAATTTGAACAATCCATGTGACACAGATCATTTCATAAAATTTAGAGTGTGTCATTACTTTACCTGCTTGTCTGTTTCAAATAAAAAGTTAAATACAAGTTTCTGAAGTAAATGAAGAGAACACAAGAGAGGTCTGGGCAGATTTTGAAATCAGAGTGCTGTGTGGTCACTGTACCGTTTCTCTTTTTGCTATTGGAGTGATTTTATTAGTAGTAGTAGTGGTTTATTGCAGTGTAAGAGGCTATAGTTAGGAAGAGGGACTTATTGTGCTAGTTACTGTAGGGGGAAAATGGCTTAGGTTCTGATTCAACAGTACACTTAAGCACCTGAATATGTCCTATTAAAGTTTAGCATGTGCTTAAGCATTTTGCTCAGTTAGAGCTTTACAGTCTTAGGCCTGGTCTACATTGGGGGAGGGGGGTTGGGAATCGATCTAAGATATGCAACTTCAGCTACGAGAATAGCGTAGCTGAAGTCAGCGTATCTTAGATCTATTTAGAATCACTTACTTCGTGTCCTCTCGGCACGGAATTGATGGCCGTCACTCACCCGTCGACTTTGCTTCCTCCTCGCGCTGAGCTGGAGTTCAGCAATTGACAGGAGAGTGATCGGGAATCAATTTATTGCGTCTACACTACACTCGATAAATCGATCCCCGATAGATTGATCGCTACTTGCCGATCTGGTGGGTAGTGTAGACGTACCCTAAGTGTATGTATGTCTGCACTGTAGTTGGAAGATGTAATTGCCATATGTGTAGGCATTAAGTTTTAATGGATTTAGTTCTCTAGCCTGTGGCTGCATAGGTGGCATACCAGCTAGCCACCTGAGTATCTATTCAGAGTTCCAGGTGGGTTTGTTCTTGGGCAGCTGGCCCATACTTCTGACCATAATGCTGTGTGTTCATGGATATTTTTGGTGAGCTACCTTGACCAAATAATATTTGGAATTAATATAATGGATGTATGTTACATTCCTGCACCTGTATTGGCTCTTAGGCCAACAATTACCACAGTGCTGTATTGTAATGTGATCTGTAACTATGACTTTAATATAATTTTAAAAATATATCAGAATGTTCAGAATCAGAATATTGTAGATTAGAGGAAAGCCAATTTCCTGGCTTTCACAATATCCAATGTCACAGGAAAGATTTTTACAACCTCCTCATTTTTCAAAGACAAGGCAACCCACATTGTTTAATGAAATGCTAAAAGTCAATCCCTTCCAATTAGCACTAGTGCTTGTGGTCAAATGCTGGGATAAAAACAGTGATAATCCATTACAGTGAAGAAAAAAACCATTTTAGAATATGCCTACATGGAGTTGGGAGGTGTGATTGCATCAGCTGTAGGGATATCCAAGCTAGCTTTGACTTTCCTATAATCTACAATATTCTGATTCTGAACATTTTGATATACTTTTAAAATTATAATAAGGTCATTGTTACAGATCACATTATAATACAGCACTGTGGTGATTGTTGGCCTAAGAACCAATATAGGTGCAGGAATGTACCATACATCCATTATATTATTTCCATATATTATTAGAACAGAGGCTAACGACTGGTGTACTTCAAATTTTTCTGTGTGGCTGAATTTTTTTATGCCTTCTTTACAATTATAAAAAAGAAAATAATGTAAGTAAATTATCTGTGGAAAATAGCATGATATGTTACTGTTTCTTTTACTTTACTGATCCCAAGTTCCTAGATTCATAAATCTCAATGTCCAAAGGAACCGTTGTGATCTTCTAGTCTGATCTCCTGCATAACATCGGACTTGGAACTGTACTAGCGATTTCTGCATCTAATCCAATATTTTAAATTGGACAAGGTCGTATCTGGGTTAGAAAGAAATCCAGTCTTGCTTTGAAGATGCCAAGTGATGGAGAATTTACCACATCCCTTGGTAATCTGTTCCAATAGTTCATTAACCTGCACTGTTAAAAAGTTACATCTTATTTCCTTCTTGAACTTTGCCAACTTACTTCCAGTCAGTTGGTCTTTTTATGCCTTTGTCTGCTAGATTAAAAAAACCTCTATTATCATATATCATCTTCCAATATAGATACTTACAAACTACAACCAACTTTCCTCTTAACTTTCTCTTTGATAGGTGAAATGGACTGAGCTCCTTTCATCTCTCAATGTGAGGCATGTTTTCAGACTACAAGTCACAAATCATGTGTTGCTCTTCTATGAACTTTTTCCAGTTTTCAACATCTTTTTAAAAGTGTGTACAGCAGAACAGGATACAGTATTCCCTCAGTGACCTCATCGTATATTGTAGTACTGCTGCTTGGTAGTCCCATTTACACATTCAGAAATCATATTAGTCTTTTTTTTTTTTTTTGCCACAGCATTGCACTAGGAATTCATGTTGGCTTAGTAATCTACAAACTTTTTTCAGAGTCACTACGTTGCACAATATGGTCCCACATCCTGTAGAGACTTTAAACAAAATCCTGTTCTAAGTATTAATCTATGAATTTTTAAATTGGATTAATCCTTCTTTGAGTTATTATTGCAATAATAACTTTTTATATATTTTATATAAATATAATATTTATATATATATTTATAACTTATGGGATGCTAAGTTGCATTTGGTTTGTTTTAAGCCAGGTATTGAAGAAGAGCAGTTTTAAATATTAGGAAGTAAGGAAGACTAACTAAAAATGACTATTTATGTAGAACAGGTAAAGGAATACTTTGAAATTGTTGAGCATATTCAAATCTGCCACTTTTGATAAAATAAAGGAATAAATGATAGAAAATACTGAAATACTGATAGTTATTTTTAAGAAATGGGAATAGAAAAGGTGCCATAAGACTAGAGGAAAGCAAATAAAGTAATATAGATTTGCACAAAAGGAAAAAAGTGAACCTAGTAATTATTTTGTTATATGTCATTAGAGCTATTTTAAGGTGGAAAACCTGAAAATTTTCAACAAAACCAGATGTAACACCCATTTCAACCACATGCAATATCTTTGGGAACCATTGTGTTACTTTTATGTATGGCTGTTTTCTACACCATAGGGAGATTTACCACAGTTTCTACAGGATTTAAAAACAGTAAAGGATGCTTATCCTTGGGATTGTAAACAACTCCAGAGATATAAACCTCCTTGCTGTGGTTTATATATACTGGTTCAAGCTAAGAATTCCAGAGATTAGGAGACAAAGAAAGGGGCTTTGGATGTAAACATCTGAGTTTAAACACACTCGTGGGCTTCATTTTGAAAGAGCAAATGACTCTTTGTCAAAGGTAGGGTTGGAGCATTGGAAAGGACTTTATGGAAGATGGGAGATTCGTGGTGTGTGTTTAAATCTATTTATTGTTTTAATATGTTCTCTCTGTAAGAAGGCTCTTGCCCTTAGAATAAATATGCTTTTTTTTGGAGGAGCTGTGTGGTAACTGACACAGGTAATAACACCAACATTGTCTGTGGAGAGGAACTAAAGAGCAGGGGGCTGGAAGTTTGTCAAATCTGCTCAGGATAATCACGTAAAAGGGCCTGGGGATTCAGTTTAAAACCTCCAGTCAGAAGGGAGTGGAACATAAGTCCCTGCTTAGAGAAAGGTGAAGGTTAAAGGCCTGAGACCTCCGGGGCATTTCTGGAGTGGACCATGCACTTTATACAGGGATGGTGTGTTAAAGGTGCAGTTACCCTGTAACATGAGACATTTCGTGAAAACTTGGTATAAAAAAATCCCTCAAAAACATATTTAATACTGTGAGAGTCAGGGTGTCAAATCTCCCTGACTCACCCTAAGCTCCAAAGGCCTATCGGAATCCTCCTTTGCTGACCTCTTAATAGCCTTGATTGAGACCACTCCTCCAACACTGTAACTAAAACTCACTACCAGGTTTTGGTAACCTCGTATCTATATCCTCCTGCAAAGTGTGCTGCTCCTCAACAAATGACCCAAAATAGCATGGGATTCCAGCTCATGTTGTAACCATGACCTCACTTATTGTAGTATCCCATGTGGAAATAGTTCAAATTCTGGGTCTCTGCCCTTAGTTGGAGTTGAGTAAATTCCTCAGTACTTCAACATATACCTGAATGTTCAAGATGTTAGCTGCTTTGCACTAAGTCATAAATGATCAAGAAGGAAGGTACCAGCAGCCTATCCGTTTCTGCATGATCTCCTCACTGGCTTCCAGCACCAAACTCTCAAATTCAATCCACTTTGTATTTTGACTTGTAGAACTAGCAGTTACAAACATGAACCAGTGCCTGGTGTTTACTTCACCTCTTTTGCTCCTAGCATCATCTGTGCTGATAGTCAATGCCATTAGGATGGGAAATAGTTCCCAGGGAGTTACATCTTTTACTATCCTCCTCAGAGCCAATCAATAATGCTTGTCCTGGTGGAAACCACAGAGCCAATGCCCCTCAGTGCATCCAAACTAGCTTTCAGGTCCAACTTTGGCATCCAGTTCTGCCTTGAAAAGAAAACTCTACTGCATAGATTCAGAAACTGTCCAACACACAATGAACTCTCTATTTCTTGATTTGTCCTTACTAATACATTTGGTTTGGCCATAACTGAGAAAGCAGCGACTACCAAGCATAAAATGCCCATCTCCAAGGCACTACACAGGGATGTGAAATTGAAGATGCTAGTTTGCAGATCATGCAAAGTAATCTTCTTGGCCGTGCCAGCCCTGCTTTCCAGCTCCTACAAGCCTGACAATTTATTATTATTATTAGAAAGTAGAAATACCTGCCTCTGTTTTAACTCAGCCTTCAGATAAGCCAGCCTGGGAGGGGAGCTCTCTGTTTTTATTTTGCCGTCAGTATTCCTAACCTGCCAGCCAACTGTAATGAGATCAATGGGCTTGTAATATTTGTCCAACATCATAGCTGAATATATATATCTGGTGGGTGGCACATTGCTTTCTATATCCATGCTCTTCTTATATCTCTCTGCCCTGCCTTCCATTGTGGCTTCCTTATATAATAATGAAATTCCATGCCCACATGCAACGGTGTTAGGCTCCTCTGCTGTTTTCCTCCTTACAGCAGCTTTTTTTGTTCTTCTCAGCTCAGAATGGCACCACCAGGCAATAGGAAGGGCTTATAGGTAGGGGTGCTGGAACAATTTTTATAGTGGGGGTGCTGCTGATGGAAACCATATATTTGGTGTTTGTTATTACCACTTCAACCCAGGGGGTGTAGGAGCACCCTCAATACTCCTAGTTCTAGTATCACTGCTTATAGGCCATCTCCTCCAGTGAGGGGGTGCCAATAAGGTTGTTTTGCACCATTAAATCCAAACAATCATCACAGAGCCTCCTCAAGACCACAAAACATGGAGTGGGGGAGAGTG
Organism: Gopherus evgoodei; assembly: GCF_007399415.2. Taxonomy (NCBI): domain Eukaryota; kingdom Metazoa; phylum Chordata; order Testudines; family Testudinidae; genus Gopherus; species Gopherus evgoodei. Next base: position 25,895,800 of record NC_044323.1, on the reverse strand, counting down.
CAGTCCTAAAAGGGGCCAAGGATTTTCTTTCCTCTACTGGTCCATCACCTCAGGGGCCATTCACAATATTTGCCAGGCTTTCAGGAAGATATATTGAACAAATATTTTGGGGTCAGAAAATTCCCAGGTAAATGATGAGAGCTGAGATGTTAAATATGGAGTGTTTAGCCTATATTAAGTCAGCAGCAAAATGTCTCTGTGTTTGCTTAGCCTAGTGATGTTCCCAACATACTAGCATCTACAGAAGAGTCTCTCTGGGAAGCCATCTGGTATGTTATAACACAGTGCTGTCCTCCCCTGTTGCCAAATACATGCATTCAATTAATGATAAACATCTGCTACTTCTATGCACCCATGTATTGTTTTCTTTTTCTGTACAGTCTTAGTCTTTGCCTAATCACCTTAGGAAACCTTGATGTTGAAAATTTGATTTCCTTCCCAGACAGCAGAATACCAGTGGGGTCTGACACAACCCTTGCTTGTTGATGAAGAGGAAGAGGAAATATAATAGCATTGCTTTCTCTCACATACACAGCTGGACTCCCAGACACAGTCAGCAAAAAATGCATATAGCCAGAAGAAATGTCAGCAGAACTTGAGCGGTGCTGGTCTTTTAGTAACAATAGCTCTAAGAACAGCTGTTGTCGTCCATGGAGACTTCACAGTTCCATTGCAGAAATACTGTAGTCCATTTCCCGCACAAGCATTGATAACAGGGAAAATCAAATTTTAGATGCTGTTGCAAGAGAAGACAGAAATGGAGACTTTCAATGCTGAGCCATTTTGCAGAAATGTCCCCAAAGGTAAGATTTACATTAGACACTATTTGTTCAGCATTTGTATCAAAACATGTCCTCAATCACAATTACACTGCATGTAGAATACATGTACATTAAAACAAGCATGGGAAAAGAAAAGATCACAATGAAATGTTGGTAATACCAGGTGTGTAAGAATAATATCTAACTGCTGACAACTAATGCCTTCTCTTTCATAACACATCTCTGCTGAGTAATAGAAGAATCTATGTTATGCAGAGAAATTGGAGGAAATAGCATAGTACCCATTGTGCTTAAAAAGAACAATTTTGTTCAGAGATGAACTTGAACGGGCAAGTTAGATCTGAACCTCCCAAACTATGTGAAAGCTCATCATAATATTACCTTTATAAGTGACAGTGATATCCAGACAACTACTCTATGCAGTTTGAGTATCCAGTAGTTGTGTCTAGTTTCCATATAGTTTTTAAAAGCGGATGAGAAGTTAGGGACAGTTCAGAGAAGAGCCACAAAAATTATTTGATATTTGGAAAGTATGTCTTACAGTAAGAAATTTAAGGAATTCAACCTATTTAGCATGTGAAAGAGAAGGTTGATTTGAGCTGATCACACTCTATAGTACCCACCAGAGAGAAGACATCAGATACCATGGAACAATTTAAGCTAACAGCTAAACACATAACAAAATCCAAAAGGTGGAAATAGAAATGAGAAGAATCAAATTGCAAATATAACACAGCTTCTTAACAGTGCTGGTAATTAACCACTGGAAAATTGCCAAGTGAAGAATTTCCAGATTCATCATTACGTGGGGTCTTTAAATTGGGACTGTATGTCTCTGAAATATCTGATCTTGTTCAACCACATGTTCACTAACATAGCAGGGAAGAATAATTCCATCCATGACTGCATGAAATTATGCATACAGTACGTCACTCTGGATGATCAAGGTGGTCCCTTTAGGTCTTGAAATTCTATGTATCATCTCCCTACTTATTGTCATTTCCCATTGCTGCTTCATGTCTTAATTTCAAACCATGAACTCTTTGAGATGAGAACTGTGTTTTTCTTTCTCTTCTATCACTGCTATAAAATAAATAATAAGCTATAGCCAAATCCACTTCCAACTGTCATAGCATGGGCATAGCCATATAATGGTGTCTGAAACACAATACCAAGGGCCTGACTATTTCATCACTTGCATCATTGTAAATTTGAAGTAACTCCAAGGAAGTTCGTGGATATCATGAATCAGGGTCTGCAGTGGGCCTGCAGTACACTGCCGGATTGGCTGTGCTGCCTGATTGGCCTGAAGCTCAGAGTAGGAGTTTGGCAGCTACTCAAAGCTTTCACCTACAGATGTGATAGCTCTTGCCCATGCCTTGTTCTCAGCCTTACCCCTGTACTTCCTCTCTCCAGGTAATGTGGTCCTGATCCTCAGCTCTGATTCCTGACCTTAGCTCTGATCCTTGGCACTTGCATCTGGTCTCTGACTCCAGCTCTGACCCTGCGCTCTGAATCCTGGCTACCAACTCCTGCTCTAACCACTGGACATGACTCCTTCTCTAAGCACTAGGTTTGACTGCCTATGTCCTGGTCACTGGCAGTGGAACCACACAAGTGCAAAACTGATGTAAAGTGCCCATGAATCTAAATAGCTCTGAACTATGGGCAAGTCTGGACTACAAAGCTAAGGATCATATACTATAGACTTTGTGATAACACAGTTATGAGAAGACAAGCCAACAAACTAAAGCAAAGGTCACTTTAAACATTGTGAAGAGCTGGAAATGGCATAAGGGTAACAATGCTGTTGAGTGCTTTGGAACATATCCTTCACTTATTTCAGAATGGAGCCTCTATAGTTAATTATAATTAAGGTCTATTACAACAAAAATGTACAAAGAAACCTGTAACCTTTGTAGGTCTGACTGTTCACGGTCACTTTGCTATAAATGTGGATGTTTACGGCAAGGCTCTTCTTATGTGGCAGAAGACAGATAATACAACACTGAGCTGAGAATACAAGGAGCTGTAAGGAATGTAAAAGGGGAGTTGCCTGTATAAGGTTTACTGGGTGAGAATCAACATGTTTGATTAACATTTTGCATTCTGCTTTCCCCCCTCCTTATTTTTTCCTCTTATTCTTTCATTAACCTTTTGTGAGTTTCATAAAATGAAGGTGTTAAAATTTAACATAGTACACTGCATCCTTATTTTTTTAATTCCATTTATGAATAGTTATATACTAAATAACTAGTTTTTAATCTCTAAACAATACCTTGTTTTTTAATGCCCATTAGCTCCATGCTAGAGGTATTGAAACCAGAAGCTTTGAAACAAGTTTTCAGTTCATACTCTGAGACCAAGACCTATGGTAAATTCTTGGCTGCCACTTCATTAATGTGAGCACCCAAAGAAAGACTAGAACAAGTGTACTTTCAAGTTGTGGCTAGCGGATACTAAATGCTTTAGAAAAAAAAATTTGTCTGTGCAGAGCTGAGCTGAGGCTCTCAGTTTAAGAAACAGAATAGATGGGGAAAGACTGAATAGTTAATATAGCCATATCTCTCGTCCCATGAGTCTTATTGGCAAAGAATCTTTTCTTTTGTCATTATTTACAGTCTTTGGAATTAATTCTGCAAACTCTTATATGTCAATAAAGAGTAAGTGCTGGGATTAGTTACATAAAATTTATCCCTTATAAACTAATACAGAATTCCTAGATTAACTCTTAACTCCCTCTTGTGGCCTTTTGACAAAATATGTTCTTCCTTCATGGATTCTGGTAGGGTTTTATTTTTCATGGCACATATTAGATAATGGCATAGTAGCTCTGGCAAAAGCCTTGGAAATATATTAAAAATAGCAGATGGTCATTTATATAGGGTCATGAATCTGTCCTTCCTTAAGTACACCAGTATATCTGTTATAAACTGTAATAAAGTTTATTGATAGCTTTACAAATAATTAAATGAGAACATTTACATCAAAAGTTACTGAGAGGCTCTCTATGCATGACCGAAGAGGTGATGACATTACAATCAATACCCTTCAAACAACATAAAATTGAATTGTGGGAAGTGTGTGAAAATAAACCTCTGCTGTCGTACTTTGAATTTTTTTGTATAACTGACAATCAGTTTTTGCAGGAAGCAAGCTCACTCCACTCAAGACCTGTTCTAACAATTGTATGCTGTATTAGGTAACAGAAACTTGATAATTTTTCGATAGATCAGGTTGATGTATGCTTCCTAGAAGTAAATGCTTTGAGAATGATAAGAAGAAATAAGAATATGCTGTGGCACTTACACCATCAGGGAAGTGATAGAATTAATTATTTTTGTAACTGTCAGTCAATAGATCTTTGATTATTAGCAGGTAAATATGCCCAATGGTCTGTGATGGCATGTTAGATGGAGTGGGATCTGAGTTACTACAGAGAATTCTTTCCTGGGTGCTGGCCAGTGAGTCTTGCCCATATGCTCAGGGTTTAACTGATCACCATATTTGGTATGGGGAAGGACTTTTCCTCCAGGGCAGACTGGCAGAGGCCCTGGAAGTTTTTTGTCTTCCTCTGCAGCATGAGGCACGGGTCACTTGCTGGAGGAATCTCAAACTGCGATTTGAGGACTTCAATAACTCAGACATAGGTGAGATTCTGTGGCCTGTATTGTGCAGGAGGTCAGAATAGATGATCATAATGGTCCCTTATGACCTTAAAGTCTATGAGTTTATGAGACTCCCTCACTATCGGCTTTCCTAGAGTATTTGTATAATCCAGTCCAGGCCAATTTAGTTTCCCCTTCATATTTCAAAACATTTAAAGAACATTCGTGTTTTTCTTTCTTTAGGTTTCAAGTGAATTCTCTGATCCCAAGTCTTGCTAGAAGATCTGTGGACACTCTGACTTTGTAATGGAAACCTTATACCAGCATGGGCTCAGATCTGGTGGAAATATAAGGGATTCTGCAGCTCCTAATTATTGGTTTGCAGTGGTTTTGATTTTAGATTTAGGGTTTGTTTGAAGAAAATCTAGGACAAATTATTGTGCACCTTGCTTTTGTTCATTCAGTTCCAAATGACACATTTCCCCGATATGTGAAATAAGAGGCTGAGAGAAAAGGAAAGTATTTCTAGTATAAGCAATGCAGCCAACCACTCTGGAAGTCTAAAATATTTCATCTGCTGCTGTGGGCATGCAGATGTTTCCTTGAACCCAACACTGAAAATCAGGCCATATTACATAGTCTTCATGTAACACCATTGCAATGTATAAAGCCTGGCTGCTGTTGAAATAAGCAGCTTGTGAAGCTTCCAAGACCCGGCAGTGTTCATTTTGAGATAAAATAAGCCTGATGCTGATTTCCAGCTCTGAATAAGGCACTAAAGAGCAAGAATTGAAGGTCCATGGTCCTTTTGGTGACACCAGACACGCATTACAGAAAGTGAAGGGATGAGATAAACTTATAGCAAGAATTCACTTGGAACCTAAAAAAAGGGAAAAACTCTAACTTGTCTTAAAATGTTCCAAACTTTGAAGAGGAAACTAAATTGACACAGACTGGATTATACAAATGTGAGGATGAGGATAGTATTTTTTCATCTTTGTAAACAAGACTTGACTTTTAATTTCCAATCTGCAGTATAGTGGAGTTTTATAGTCAGTTTATTTTAGAAGTTCACAGCAGCTAACTGACATGAATATAGTAAAACACTTAGCATGGAGCTAACCCTTCAAATCTTTCATTGACACCTCTGAAAAAAATGTCTCAGTCCAGCATAGAGAACTTCAGAGTAGTCATACTAGTAACATGGAAAACTGCAGTATCCCCAGGGTTTCTCAAGTGAGGAAGAGCTGTAATGATGGACAGATTGAAGTACTTGTATATGAAGACTGAAATATTCAGCAAAGATTTTTGTACAGGGATTTCCTAGACATACTTTAGCTGACAGGACAGGTACATATTCACTAAGTTATTTATTAGCCTGTACAAGTGTAGGAAACTAGAGTCAAGATTTATCTTTAATTTGGAAAGTTATTTAGTAGTAGCAATTCTTCAGAGGGAGAGCTGCTTCAGCAAAAGAAAATTAGCATGTAACACATATAGATAACTTCATACCAGTTTTTAAAACAACAAAATGTAGTCAGGGGGCACTGAAGACAATGTCCTGAAGTTCAGTTGGGATTAATGCAAAAAGAGATGAAGTGGGACCGATTCCTTTAATAATTTGCATATTTTGCACAAGGCTTGTGGTGCTGCCAGAGTGATGCTGCAGGGAGGTAAGACAATATATACCACTGACATATGCATCCTGAGTTTTGCATGCATATGTATGACTTTTAAGAGACCAGTTTATACATTCTGTTTATAATGAAAAATTTAAAAATATTAATATTTATGCATCTAGCTAACCTTAGCTAAAAAAATGAGGCAATTTTAAAGAGACCATGTAAGCAAAGATAGCATGTCCTGTGCTGACCACAGATAAAATTGTTGAACGGTGGCCTTTTTATTTTAATACTCCTGTCTATGACATTCAGACAAGATTCCAAGTATTATGGTATATGAGCACAACTTGTTGCCATCCTATTTTATTTGACAGCTGGTTTCTGGGAATATAAACATTGAACGAATAGGAAAAGAAAGAGGAAAAAGCAGCATAACGTATGGAGAGAGGGATGGGAGCTGCAGACCATCAAGTGAAGGAGATATGTGTATATTCTTTTTTTTGTCCTTTATAGAATGCAAGGAATTCCAGAGGTTTCCAGGCAAACAGCCTGCAGACTTCTGAGAAGAACTAAGGACCTGCTACCAAGCATAGTGTTGGAGTACTACAGATTCAGTGTTCTGGGTAGCTGCAATCTCCACCACTGTAGACAAAACCAGATACACTAAGAACATAAGAACATAAGAACGGCTGTACCGGGTCAGACCAAAGGTCCATCTAGCCCAGTATCTGTCTACCGACAGTGGCCAATGCCAGGTGCCCCAGAGGGAGTGAAGCTAACAGATAATGATCAAATGATCTCTCCTGCCATCCATCTCCATCCTCTGATGAACAGAGGCTAGGGACACCATTCTTTACCCTTCCTGCTAATAGCCATTTATGGACTTGGCCACCATGAATTTATCCAGTTCCCTTTTAAACATCGTTATAGTCCCAGCCTTCACAATCTCATCCTGTAGCATCTGAACTCACCACCTAGATAGAAACCAGAGGGCACATACATACTATCTCTGGATCTCACACTCCTCAGGATACACAATGGATCTGTTATTCATCCTGAAGTGAATACTACAGAATTAAATATTCCACTCTTCTGATCTGATCACAACCTCAGCCAGGCAACGTAACTCACGGTTGCCAGAAGGGGAGTGAGTTGACAAAGCTGGCTGGCCCACAAAGGCTTTGGAATCTATCCAAAAAAGCTATCTAATTGCAAAGCCAAAGCATTAATGAGGTACTGGATGAAATAATTGCCTACTATCCACCATATTGGCACTACACCATCCTCTTTCCTCATATCACCTATGAAGTTTTCCGTGGTTCAATAGTGAGACATGGAAGAAGAAAATAACAGAATGTCAGTGGTGTAACACTCACTCCACAGCATCAGAATCTCAGAAATCCTTCCTGCAAGACTATGTCATCACAGTAATGGAAGGAAAGAGAAACTTCTCCTCTACCACTGTACCTACAAAATCGTGTACAGCAGGAATATTCCACATGGAGAACAAGCCAATCAACCCAGACTGCATAACTTTTCATTCAGTAACTTTCCCTGATCCTGGCCCTATTTTCATATAATCATGGAAATGTAGAGCTGAAAGAGACCTCAAGAGCTCACCCAGTCCATCCCTCTGCACTGTGACTGCATTTAGTATGCCCAGACCATACTTTCAGTCCCATGTTTCCTGGTCACTGATTGCCCTCTGTTTTTATATGTGTCCTTAATAAGACTGAAATCACATCATGTAATTAGGGGGTAATCTGAGTTTACGTCAGTCACGTAACATAATATTACCTCAGGCTATTTGCTCAGAAACAAAAGTAGAAAAAGCAACTTTGACAATAGCAGGTTTTATACATAAACCACAGATATTTATTTCCAATGAATATGAAATATACATGACATACTAACAACATGTACAAACTTAGATGCTTTTACTTTGGAAACTTTCGGCTCATTCCCAAGACAAGTTGATGAGGTGTTGAATTCCCTCCACATAAATCAAATGGAATGGCGGATATTCGGCATACCCCAGAAAGTGATTGGTACACCATAGGATCAGGTTCAAAATGTGGAGCTGGATAAGGGAAACAAAAAAATTATTACTTGAGAACTTAACCATTTGAACGTAGGTGCCTAGAACTGAATGCTTAATATCAGCATAAACTATGACACTACGTAACCCCTAGTTGTATCCATTTTCAACTTTTTCCTTGAGCTGCCACAGTAGAGCAGTCTGTGGTAGATGAACACTGTGACGTTGCACTCTATATGATTTTATTAAAATATGCTAATGAGTTTAAATATAATGTGACTGGAATATGCCTCACTCAAAATGTCTCTTGTAAAGTATCATTACAAAGCTTATACTCTACTGAGTGTGGTCATCCTATTTGTATAAATGTAACACTTGTATCTGAAACTAGAAATATGAAGGACAGGGAAGCTAGGAGCTGAAGGACTCTCCCTCTAGCTCTTGAGGGAGAAGGATCTGGCTGCCTGGAAGCTGACAAAGGTACCTAGAGTGGAGCAGAGCTGTGGGGAGCTCCAGCCTGGAGAACCTTCAGGCTGCAGGCCTTGATAAAGGCCAGAACAGGTACTGGGCTACAGAGAGGCAGCCTGGGGTAGGCAAAGGCAGCAGGTCCAAATCCTCCTTTGCCATTTATGAATGGCATGTACACTGCAGTCCGCTCCAGTGAGCAGGGGGTAGATGGTGACTGGCGGTAGCCATATACTCAGGTGAGGTCGGGGTAGGGGGTCGGGGGTTCACCTGGAGGGGAAATCCAGAGATTGTGGGGGTACTGCCAGGGAGCAGCCCCCAAGGGGAATGGGAACCAGGGTCCAGGAGAGACACAGGGGCCAGCAACAGGAGAGACACTGGCTGCCAGAGGGTGCTTCGGAGGCTGGTGAGCTAATTCCCTGGACATCCAGTGGGAGGCGCTGCCGATGAATCACTGCCTTGCTGCTCTGAGGGCCTATTGTAATCATGGAAAGTATGGACCATTAATTGTGGTTTGGAATCTTGATTACTCCCATTAATCAAGACAATTGTCTGCAGATGGCTCTGTTTTACTTGTAAGTTTCCCTGTATATGTGTGTGCTGGCAATGAAGTCCCACATGTGATCATGTCACCTGAACTGGAATCCATCTTTAACCTGGTGTTTTTCCATTGATAAGGAGTGGGTGGGAACCCAGAGAGGGACAAAGGATTCCCGCCTTATGCAAAAGATATATAAATGGTTGGAACAGAACAAAGGAGAGTGCCATCATGAGGAATCTCCTATCTACCACCTGAGCTGGAACACGAGCTGTACCAGGTGAAAGAACTGTGCCCAAACTAGGAAGGCGTCCAGTCTGTGAAAGAAACTTTTTGAAACATCTCTGAGGGTGAGATTTTATCTGTACTCAGTTGTATTACTGTATTAGGCTTAGATTTGCGGGTTTTATTTTATTTCACTTGGTAATTCACTTTGTTCTGTCTGTTACTACTTGGAACCACTTGAATCCTACTTTCTGTATTTAATAAAATCACTTTTTACTTGTTAATTAGCTCAGAGTATGTATTAATACCGGGGGGGGGGGGTAATGGCTGTGCATATCTCTCTATCAATGTTATAGAGGGAGAACAATTTAGGAGTTTACCCTGTATAAGCTTTATACAGGGTAAAACAGATTTATGTGGGGCTTAGACCCCATTGGGAGTTGGGCAGCTGAATGTTAAAGACAGGAACACTTCTGTAAGCTGCTTTCAGTTAAATCTGCAGCTTTGGAACACGCAATTTAGACTCTGGGTTGGTGTTGGAGCAGACTGGCATGTCTGGCTCAGCAAGACAGGGTGCTGGAGTCCTGAGCTGTCAGGGAAAGCAGGGGCAGAAGTAGTCTTGGCACATCAGTTGGCAGTTCCCAGGGGGGGTTCTGTGATCCAACCTGTCACAAACACTTACTACAGTTATGTTTTAAAATGTAATTGTTTAATCCTGTGGCTCTTCTCAATAAGAGAAAATATGCTGTGAAAACTTCCTCTTCAAGTTCCTCTGATTCTGATGAACAAGATATACATATCGAGCTTTATCAGTTGTGTCAAGCCCTGTGAAGACTTAAATTTACTATCTTCATTCCACTTATGGTTGAAACTTACTCATGTGTCCCATGCTCATTGGTATTATACGTGTTGCATGTCTATTGGTATTTATGTAACTAAAGTTATTTGTATGCGGTTTTTGAACTATTGAATACAGTAAAGACCAGCATGTGCAGTTATTGCTCTCTCACTGGTTGTTTGCAGATCTGACCCTGCACTATTGGGTATCTGGTCACTGAGTTCAATGGAATGAGGAATGGGCTTGTCTTTGCAAAGTAGCTGTAGTGTTGGACTTGAATGAAAGAGATTCAGCAGTAACAGGAATGCTGGGATCAGGCATTTGTCTTTACACTCCATACAATGTATATACACTATATAACCAAATTCATTCCATTTTAAAATTCAAGAATACTATTTTTGACTTTTGTTTGGTGTAACAAAGTAGTTGCTTAACTACACAGAGAAGGCTGTATTGATGTCATTCTTAAATCCTTGGCTGCTCCTACACTCGGCTGAAAACCATCTTCTATTCAGACTGCAAAAATATGTTTTTCTCCAAAAAGTGCAGTCTATTCAGGTCAAATACATTTCCTCTTTACGTAAACTTAACTCTCTGCCCACTAATATAAGTCAGTCATCTGAGTTCTTTATCTCCCTTCTATTGTGTCTTTCATAAGTCCATTTTATGTAAGTGGGTTTTTTTGTGTCCATCTTTTTTCTTTTGTGAATGCAGACCAAGACACTTTCCATGGAAATACATGAGTGAAGGAATTAAAGCTCTTTTACTCAGAATGCATTTTTCAAAGGGAAGTAAATTTGACATGTTTTGAATAATTCCCTCTCAGACTGATCTAAACCTGTAAACCTTACTTGTGGTGAAGTAGCAATTCCAGTAGAGAGGTATATTTTAGTACTCTATGCTCAAGTGCAACTGTCAAAACATTGAACCAGACTAACTCTAAACAGAATAGTCCTACCCATGAGTTTGACTTACTTGCCTTGACAAGCACATTCCGGCAACCTGATAACTGCACTCATATTTCATATTAGTAATTTATACTTAAAGACTACTTTAAAAACTTATTCCCATGCAGTTTCATTTCCTTTAATATGACAATCACGTATATCTAATCTTCATGTCTAATTGGCACCAAACTTGTGCAACAGAGTATCTGAGAGAAACTAATGCCCCCAATTTGTCAATCGTCTTTTTAAACTAATATTAAACTGCAGAGTATGTGACTGAATGTTTGGCTCTCTTCACTAGACCAGAGAGATTATTAAATTCACCACACATAAAAAAATTGCCTTCCTGGATAACAAGTGAGGGTGGAGGATGTTTTCTTTGAGTGGGTGTTGATTCCAATACTACTTCAAAGTTCCATAAAAATTTAAGTGACAGGGTGACCAATTGGTGTAAGTAGAATTTTGACATTATGGCCAAGTTCTTTTGCGTACCTTTTTCAAATACAGCTGTTTGCTGCAAGCCTGTGATTATCTTCCCTGCTGAGAAGCTTGAGTTGTTTGTTCTCAAATACCATTGGATTCACAAACCAGTTTCCTGCCATTTCCAGACACAGTTTGAGATTTTTCCACCCTCTTTCCCCCTGGTTATAAACTCCCACTATCACAGCCATATATCTCTGGTATATAATCTTCTTATGGCTAGTATCACAGAATGCCTACTGGGTATGGCCGAAGATAACTTCTATGTCAGCATGTTTCTAAGTCTCCAACTACAACACGAAAATGGCCTGGTTCTTAAGCATGGACTGTGCAATCCTGCCCTTAGGTGCCTACTCATGACCTGAGCCTGCATTGAAGACCATGGCTTCATTGCTGTTTTTATCCATGTTAGGTTGAATAAAGCTAGCACCGGTAGTGTAATACTCATAGACTCACAGAGCTTTACTGAGGGGGAGGGATAGCTCAGTGCTTTGAGCATCAGCCTGCTAAACCCTGGGGTGTAAGTTCAATCCTTGAGGGGCGACCTAGGGCAAAAATCAGTACTTGGTCCTGCTAGTGAAGGTATGGGGCTGGACTCAATGACCTTTCAAGGTCTCTTCCAATTCTAGGAGATAAGTATATCTCCAATTACTTTAAAAAAATTATGAAATTGGAACAATGCAAATACCAACTCTAGCACAGGCAGGACTGAACATCTCCCAGGTCAGATCAACAACATAACATAGAAGAAAACAACTTAACACTAAGCTAAAGATAAAGCTCCATAGTGGAAATGCTGTCTACTCTAATTACAACTTCCCCTCTCTAGTTAAATAAGAATGTAAACAGTAACTCCTAGGATTCCAGATATTCTGCCATCCACACAAGCTTCCATGTTCATCAGCCTCTTATGTCTTATAATCAGTCTGGACTGATTGGTTGTAGTTGATCTAGATTATCAGCAAGTGCAAAATTCATATTCTCTGGGTCAGGCCTATCCTGTTGGAGACAGCAGTGTGTTGAGGTCCTGAGAACACTCCAGTAATTTCTCCTCCACAGCTGGTCTCCCATTACGAATAACACGTATCTGCTGAGATACCTTCAAAGCCTCTTCTATATCTCTCTGGGATAGCTGTGGTGCATTGTCCTCCCCTTTCTTTCAGTGAATCTGTGCACCAGTTCTCAAAGCATTACAAAAGGGGTGAGCTCTTGCTTTTTGTATCTATAAGAATAAGTTGTTTAATTTCTTAATCACTATGTAAGGTCCCCTGCAGAAAGGAGTAAATTTGGGACTTTTTCCAGTTGTGTAGCCACAACTTCTCTCCTTCCTGGATGGGCACATAATTTTCCTTTTTCCAGGCCTCATGCCTGACAAGCTAACTTCTGGGTCATCTGTTCCTCCATCTTATGGAATGCTATCCTCAGGTCACTGATATAAGACTCCACCTACCTGTGTAGGTGCAAGGCCCCTTGCCAATTCTTGCTGCCTGAACATCAAGTCACAGGGAAGCATGGGTTTGTGAAGTCAAGAAATAATGTGAGAAGGAGAGTAATGAGCCACTGGCTGGTGTTATATATAAAGATGACAAAAGATGACTTTGTATCGCAGTCTTGTTCATCTTCACCGATTAATTCAGTAAGCATAGAACCAATGGTGGGGTTTACTCTCTCCATGTCCCCATTATTCTCAGGGTTATCTGGAGTTTTCAGCAAACCTTGTGTAATAATTGTGATTCCAATTCCTTCCGCTGATTACTGCAGATGCAGCTTGGTGTGCTGAACTGTAATGCTACATTTCAACAATGTATCCTGTCTCTGTTCTTCTATCCTTCAGTGCTTTCCTTTCTTGACAGGTAAGTCAGGAAAGTATCCAGTCCTTAACATCTGCATCCATGTTCCTGGTGCATTCTTGAGTTGGAAAGGTATTCTGTGGAATTGAAACAGTCCATAGGATGCCACAAAAACAAGTTTTTTCTTGATCCTTAGGTGCCACTTTAATCTGATGCTAATGAGATACCAAATCAAAGCTACTAAAATATTTCGCTCCTGGCTTTTTATCCCATGTATCTGCTATGTGTGGAACCAGGTAGCTATCTTGCACTGTCTCTGAATTAAGTCTCCTGTAGTTAATGCATATCCTCCAGTCTCCATGGGGATTTTTCACACAATAGGGGATACTCTAGGTGATGTAGATTGCTCAGTCAGATGATCCTCCAGCATGCAATTTAGCTTCTCGTTCCATTGTGATCGGATACCTTGGGGGAATCTGGCTGGGGGAGAGAGGGACAAGGGGTAGAACACTTCCTGGTTTAAACACAATCTGATGTTGCACCTGACCTGATCATATCCCCCAGGCTCTTCATTATTCCAGGAGAACACGCTAGCACATTGTAAGAGCAGCTGTTCTAATTGCTTCCTTTCATTGCCTTTTATGGCTGCTTCTGTCAAATCAATCCCTATTTCCTATGGTAGAGGCACCTGTAAGGCCCTAAGAGTTGCTCCCCTGTCTATACTTTTTCCTGTCTAAATATTGTCAGTGACAAATGTGCTCTGTGAACACCTCAGGAGTTCTTGTGATGTTCTCAGATTAAATCCACTCCTTATACAATAGCACTAAATATTGGTCATCATAACAAAAATCCACTTAGTATGCAGAGACCCCAAGTTCAGTGGGAGCTGGATCTCTCCTCTTGTCTGCAGTGGCTGATGAATAATTGTTACCAATTTAACCCTGAAATACAAGATTTCTTCCTTTTCAACATCATGTTCACCATGGATCAGACTTATTTCAGATCCTGATTCCAACAACATTGTTGTTTTCCAGCCGTCAATGTCTCTAGACATAGTAGCAGGTATCTAGGCAGTTCTTCACATAAGCAATTCTGATAGTTGTCGCTGATGGCCCTAATGCATCAACAACTTATTGTGGCTTCTCTCTGCTTGAGCAATTCCATCTCCAATGGTCTTTGTCTCTGTATTGCCTGCAAATGACTTCTGTCCTGGACCCACTCAGGAAACAGCCTCTTTCTTCTGACCCCCAGTGTACTTGTGAATAGGTTGAACTTGGACTTCCTCCAATTTTTTAGCCACTTCACTTGTAATCACTTCTTGAAGTGCAGCATCTGGTATAAAGATGTCAACTTGAGTCTGGGAATTAAATAACTGATACCTTTAAGGAAAACCAATTTCTTCTTCCACATTTTGAACTGAGTATAATATGGTTCACAGGTTTGTCCAGTACGTTTTCTTTCATCACTAGCAGGCTATAAAGTCCCCGTGTTAAACCATTTATAAACTGACTTTTCACATAGGATTCTCTCATGGTTTGCCACTGGATAAATGCCCATCTCTGCATTGCTATTTGCAGATATGTTGCAGCAAGTTCTACTTCATTCAAACTATCACCAGGATAGGGTAGTAAAGGGAAAGCTCTATTGAACATTCTCCTTGATGCACACATTTAACTATACAATGGTTGCAGTTGTAAAAGGCCTTGGGGAAAGGCCTTATTTGCGCACAGACTGGCTAACCTAGTAAGGAGGGCTTTAAACTAGGTTCGACGGGGACAGGTGAGCAAAGCCCACAGGTAAGTGGGGAACAAGACCTGGGAGATGGGTTGGAAACAGGAGGGAGCACGGGCTATAATGGCAGAGAGGAAGGAGGGTCAGGGCAAAGCTGGGAGGCGAGATCAAACCAGTATCTTAGATGCCTTTATACAAATGCAAGAAGTATGGGTAATAAGCAGGAAGAACTGGAAGTGCTAATAAATAAATACAACTATGACATTATTGGCATTACTGAAACTTGGTGGGATAATACACATGACTGGAATGTTGGTGTGGATGGGTATAGTTTGCTCAGGAAGGATAGACAGGGGAAAAAGGGAGGAGGTGTTGCCTTATATATTAAAAATGTACACACTTGGTCTGAGGTGGAGATGGACATAGGAGACAGAAGGGTGGAGAGTCTCTGGGTTAGGCTAAAAGGGGTAAAAAACACAGGTGATGTCGTGCTGGGAGTCTACTACAGGCCACCTAATCAGGCGGAAGAGGTGGATGAGGCTTTTTTCAAACAATTAACAAAATCATCCAAAGCCCAAGATTTGGTGGTGATGGGGGACTTCAACTACCCAGATATATGTTGGGAAAATAACACCGCGGGGCACAGACTATCCAATAAGTTCCTGGACTGCATTGCAGACAACTTTTTATTTCAGAAAGTTGAAAAAGCTACTAGGGGGGAAGCTGTTCTAGACTTGATCTTAACTAATAGGGAGGAACTTGTTGAGAATTTGAAAGTAGAAGGAAGCTTGGGTGAAAGTGATCATGAACTCATAGAATTTGCAATTCTAAGGAAAGGTAGAAGGGAGTACAGCAGAATAGAGACCATGGATTTCAGGAAGGCGGATTTTGGTAAGCTCAGAGAGCTGATAGGCAAGGTCCCATGGGAATTAAGACTGAGGGGAAAAACAACTGAGGAAAGTTGGCAGTTTTTCAAAGGGACGCTATTAAGGGCCCAAAAGCAAGTTATTCCGATGGTTAGGAAAGATAGAAAATGTGGCAAAAGACCACCTTGGCTTACCCTTGAGATCTTGCGGGACCTACAAAATAAAAAGGCGTCATATAAAAAATGGAAACTAGGTCAGATCACGAAGGATGAATATAGGCAAATAACCCAGGAATGCAGAGGCAAGATTAGACAAGCAAAGGCACAAAATGAGCTCAAACTAGCTATGGGAATAAAGGGAAACAAGAAGACTTTTTATCAATACATTAGAAGCAAGAGGAAGACTAAGGACAGGGTAGGCCCACTGCTCAATGAGGAGGGGGGAACAGTAACGGGAGACTTGGAAATGGCAGAGATGCTTAATGACTTCTTTGTTTCGGTCTTCACTGAGAAGTCTGAAGGAATGTCTAGTATAGTGAATGCTTACGAGAAGAGGGTAGGTTTAGAAGAGAAAATAACGAAAGAGCAAGTAAAAAATCACTTAGAAAAGTTAAATGCCTGCAAGTCACCAGGGCCTGATGAAATGCATCCTAGAATACTCAAGGAGTTAATAGAAGAGGTATCTGAGCCTCTAGCTATTATCTTTGGGAAATCATGGGAGACGGGGGAGATTCCAGAAGACTGGAAGGGGGCAAATATAGTGCCCATCTATAAAAAGGGAAATAAAAACAACCCAGGAAATTACAGACCTGTTAGTTTAACTTCTGTGCCAGGGAAGATAATGGAGCAGGTAATCAAAGGCATCATCTGCAAACACTTGGAAGGTGGTAAGGTAATAGGGAATAGCCAGCATGGATTTGTAAAGAACAAATCGTGTCAAACCAATCTGATAGCGTTCTTTGATAGGATAACGAGCCTTGTGGATAAGGGAGAAGCGGTGGATGTGATATACCTAGACTTTAGTAAGGCATTTGATACGGTCTCGCATGATATTCTTATAGATAAGCTAGGAAAGTACAACTTAGATGGGGCTACTATAAGGTGGGTGCATAACTGGCTGGATAACCGTACTCAGAGAGTAGTTGTTAATGGCTCCCAATCCTGCTGGAAAGGTATAACAAGTGGGGTTCCGCAGGGGTCTGTTTTGGGGCCGGTTCTGTTCAATATCTTCATCAACGATTTAGATGTTGGCATAGAAAGTACGCTTATTAAGTTTGCGGATGATACCAAACTGGGAGGGATTGCAACTGCTTTGGAGGACAGGGTCAAAATTCAAAATGATCTGGACAAGTTGGAGAAATGGTCTGAGGTAAACAGGATGAAGTTCAATAAAGATAAATGCAAAGTGCTCCACTTAGGAAGGAACAATCAGTTTCACACATACAGAATGGGAAGAGACTGTCTAGGAAGAAGTATGGCAGAAAGAGATCTAGGGGTCATAGTGGACCACAAGCTTAATATGAGTCAACAGTGTGATACTGTTGCAAAAAAAGCAAACGTGATTCTGGGATGCATAAACAGGTGTGTTGTAAACAAGACACGAGAAGTCATTCTTCCGCTTTACTCTGCGCTGGTTAGGCCTCAACTGGAGTATTGTGTCCAGTTCTGGGCACCGCATTTCAAGAAAGATGTGGAGAAATTGGAGAGGGTCCAGAGAAGAGCAACAAGAATGATTAAAGGTCTTGAGAACATGACCTATGAAGGAAGGCTGAAGGAATTGGGTTTGTTTAGTTTGGAACAGGGAAGACTGAGAGGGGACCTGATAGCAGTTTTCAGGTATCTAAAAGGGTGTCATCAGGAGGAGGGAGAAAACTTGTTCACGTTAGCCTCTAATGATAGAACAAGAAACAATGGGCTTAAACTGCAGCAAGGGAGATTTAGGTTGGACATTAGGAAAAAGTTCCTAACTGTCAGGGTAGTTAAACACTGGAATAGATTGCCTAGGGAAGTTGTGGAATCTCCATCGCTGGAGATATTTAAGAGTAGGTTAGATAAATGTCTATCAGGGATGGTCTAGACAGTATTTGGTCCTGCCATGAGGGCAGGGGACTGACTCGATGACCTCTCGAGGTCCCTTCCAGTCCTAGAGTCTATGAGTCTATGAGTCTATGAGTAATACGCACTTATAGAATCATAGAAATGCATTGGACACTCCAAGTACCAAGTCCAGTACACAAAGACAGGATGGAATATCTTGCTAAACTTTCAGATCAGATCAAGAACATAAGACATTCAGACAAAAAACAAATCAAAACAAAAATTCAAATCTTAAAGTGATTGTGGATTTTCTAGATTTTTGTATAAATTAGTGGAAAGTTTAGTCAGATATTCAAAAATTTTGAGCAAAGCAAATTATCTATCAACTGCCCCCCAACCCCATTTCTGCTTTTTACAAAACATTATTGCTTATCTATTTTCTTTTGCCAACATTAAGAAGAGGGCATTAAGTTTATAAAACTTACATCTGTGTTTTCCATGTGCTGCCCTCTTTTCCATGATGTTCAGATAGGATAATGCCAAAATAATCAAAAAAGTATGGTACAGTTAGAACATACCATGCAAACCATAGACAGGATGTCTGAAGCTTGTAGCTGTTGATGGGACAATATGTGAATTATTGGAGGATTTTATGGATTGATAGCTAGTGCAGACAAATAATAGTCATGTCACTTAATGCACTGCTGGAACATGTTCAGATACTGTAGTAAAGAGGGTGGGATAAGAACCTGCATAGAACATAAAAGAATGGTTGTGGAATTCCTCATTTGAGGACTTTCTTTTCTGATTGTTGAAACAACTCAGATCTTTAGTTCAAGCATCAAACATTGAGAAGGTTTAAAATATGACAAAACCCATCATTATTCAGAGGGAAAGATTCATTCATATTTTATGATGTCTTTGTTTCAAATATTCTTTTAGGGAAAAAATGGAGAGTTATTGTTCCTCTCCTTTATCGTAAAGTGAATCTGTCTCTATCTCCAGGTATTTCAAAAATCCATTATTCAGGAATATTTCTCGCAAATTTTAACCCATGGAATAATTAAGCCAATAATATTTCACAGCAGTTAGTAATAAATATCATCACTTTCTATAAGTATATTTTCTGGGTGCAATCCTCCTGAATATTTGGAAGGGACTAACAGTGGTTGAAACCAAACTTTATGAAAACATGTGCTGTGCAAAATCTCCACATATCTGCTAGTGACCCTCATTCTCAAACAATCTTGCTATTTTATTCTATGGTCTTCTACAGTATTAGGCCCTGCACCTGCTACTACTGACGTTAGAAAGAATGGTGCCATTGATTTCAATGAAGTGGAATAGCTTCATTTGAATGGTTTAATTGGTAGCACACAAATGTCTGAAGCAAATTTATATCACCAGTGTTCCTTGGGGGAAAACAATTGTATTCACTGCTGATAAGGGAAAAGGTGAACCTCTCATTTAACCATGATCCTTTACAGGAATCTAAACTGCCTTGGTGCATATTTCTTTCATGCCCCTGGTAACTACAAATTCTGCTACAGAGAACTGCTAGAAATTGGTTACTTGTCAGCTAGACTGTTGCTGAGAAAAGGCTATTATTAACAAATAAAGCCTGCTATAAGACTTAAGCTCAGCATTTTGTTAGTTTAACAACAGGATATTTAAAAATACATAATTGTCATTTGGCAAACCTAGGATTTTGTAAGTTCGTAGATGCTACAGTTACCAAAGCGCTGGTTCATTCATTCTTATGGTTCTTGGGTTTCTCCTTCAAATTACATGAGGTTGGTATTTTTCCTCTCAGAATATAGAACATGGTTTAAATCTCAAGCGACTTCAAAAGATACAGTCTTGGAGTGATGACCGGGGAAGGGGTGGATGAAGGTGATGGTGGGGCAATGGATAGTCAAGAAGGGAATTACAGCAAGGGGGTTAGTTCTTCTTTCCTTATTTCACAAAGGGAAATCAATGATAGTTAAATGTGCTGGATTGATGCTGGAAACTTTCTGTTTAATCCCGAAACAGGTACACTGTGAGCAGCTGCATTTCAAGTTTCCCTACTAATGTTACTCAACCCTGGGCTGGATGAATGAGCTGTATATTGATAAGGTAGCTAATTCTTTATGCTGATTTCAACCCAGGCTCTTTCTGTTGAGACTTCCAATAAGGGTGTCAATTATCACTTTTTCTGATGTTAATGTCAGTCCACCAGGGATGGACTGAGACTGACTCTTCATTTCTCATAGGCTACTGAACAGCCATCAAATGGCAACAGTAAGGTTTGATCACAACTTGCTTGGATTTATACCAGTACCTAGGAGGTTCCATGTCTCATTCCAATGCCTTTGAGCTCACTTGTTTTGAAGTATTACCTCAGTGTAAGCGTTAATGCCTCAGTTTGGCAAAGCATTTAAGAAAATGTTTAAGTCTCTTCGACTGCCCCCTTTCTAGAAGTCTCAACAGCAAGGCTGGTAGCCAGTTAACTTCAACTGGAGTTGAGCACCTGGTTAAAGTAAAGCATGTGCTTCAGTATTTTGCTGAATAGGGATGTTGTCCTGAGTGGAGGCTTAAATGTTTTGATGAAGATGAATGAACTCACGTGCACTTTGTCCAGGGCTTAATTACCTTTACCCTTGGAAAATTTTTCTAATGTCTAACCTAAATCTCTCTTGTTGAAATTCAAACCCACTACTTCTTGTCCTGTCCTCAGTCATTAAGGAGAACAATTTATCACCCACTTTATAACAGCCTTTTATGTTCTTGAAGACGGTTATCATGTCCTCATTCAATTTTCTCTTCTTCAGATTAAAGAAACCCAATTTTTTCATTCTTTCCTCATAGGTCATGTTTTCCAGACCTTTAATCATTTTTGTTGCTGTCCTTTTGACTTTCTCCAGTTTTTCCACATCTTTCCCAAAATGTGGTACCCAGAACTGGAGACAATATTCCAGCTGAGGGCTTATCAGTGCTGAGCAGAGTGGAAGAATTACTACTGTGTCTTGCTTACATCACTCCTGCTTGTATATCCAAGAATGATGTTTGTTTGATTTTTTTTATTTTTTATTTTTTTATTTGCATAGTACATTACTGACATGTTTAGTTTGTGATACTATATAACCTCCACTAGTATTCCTTCCTAGGCAGGCATTTTCCATTTTGTATTTGTAAAATTGATTATTCCTTCCTAAGTGTAGTATTTTGCATGTGTCCTTACTGAATTTCACCCTGTTTATTTCAGACCATTTCTCCAGTGTATCAAGATCACTTTGAATTCTAATCCTGTCCTCCAAGCACTTGAAACACCTCTCAGCTTGGTATCATCCACTAACTTTATAAGTGGACTCTCTATGCCATTATCCAAATCATTTATGATAATATTGAACAGAACTAGACCCAGGACAAATCCCTGTGGGTTCCTGATTGATGTTCCCTTCCAGCTCAATTGTGATAACATCGATAACTACTCTTTGAGTACAGTTTTCTAATCAGTTGTGCACCCACATTATAGTAGGTTCATTTGACTATATTTGTCTAGTTTGTTTTTGAGAAGGTCATGAATATCAAAAGCCTTACTATGCAATGCATTAAGGAACAAATCCTGAAGTCCTTTCCCAGGAAAAACTTCCATTGACATGAGTAAAAACTAGGTGAAGCTTAACATTTGTAAGACTGCTTGCCTTGTTCTTTCTGCATAAATAAGAGCTCTATGTCTATAAATATTTACTACAGTATAAACTACCCTTTCTATAAACTGGGCAGCTTTGGAAGAGTATTTATATAACTTAGTCAATTTCCTAATATAGCCAACTCAGTTATCCAGCTATCTCACATTGCTTATTATACTCATATACTTGCAATGCTCTGTCATATGCTCCTTGCACTTTGTATGGAAAAAGCTGACATTTCTCTCCAGTTTTGTTTCCACCTATCTTTTCACCCTTTTTATTTGCTAACTGTACTTTTATCTCCATTCTAATTTTTCATTACTGAGTGTTTTGTATCCCTGCCCACCTCAATCATTGGATTAAAATAACATTTCTATGAGATTTATGGTTAGCTACCAGATTGCCTGCTCTTTTCCTGCTCAACACAGTTCATCTCTGACAGTATGTTACTGCCTTCTCCCAACGTCCTATATAAGCACCATGTGGATATCAATTCTGCTGCTGCTGTAACTTCTTCCCACTCTGAGTATCTTGCCAAAATAAGAGATGTCAGCTATAAAAAAACTGATTATGTAAAATAATAATAGCATCTTTGTATTGAACTACAGTATTCCATACACATTCTTTTCACCTGTCACAAATGTTCTCACACTGAATTCAATGTCAATATCACTAACTTCGGTGAGAACTCCAGATAAATGTTTGATCCAAAAATTTATTGTAAACCATGTGAGCCTTTCCATTGATTTCAGTGTGCCTTGGATACAGATAGAAGACACATTGATATGAATGACTAAAATCCCCTTTACTTCAATCTGGTCAGGATGTCACCCAACTGTGCAACATCTCAAAATGTCCACTAAGACCATTGCTCTGTCATGCTTTATTGCCTAATCATGGAAGATTTGCTCTGATTGAAGCAAGAAGAAACAGTGAGTTGAAGTCTTTTACTGGGCTCTGTTACTACCAGTGCATGACAAAATACAAAGGGTTTCATACCTTCTGTACATTTGTAGAAATAGTATTACAGGTGTTGCAATTACCGAAGAATCCAGCAGGAAAATCTTCAGTACCCTGGAGTGTTTCATATGACAATTTAGTGTGTCTACATGAACTATAAACTAAAATATATTAAATAATGTATAGTAGAGATTGTCAGAATATGGGGTTTTTCTTGGCCAAAAATTTCAATTGTGGGCTGAAAAATGTTAGACTGAAAAACGTTAGCTGAAAATGGGAAAAAAATAATTGATTGGAAAATGTTGCTGTGGTACCTCAAGGAAGCTATAGTCCCATTCTCCCTTAGGAGTAGGGCTCCCTGGCTAGAATACATAAATAATAGAGCTGGTGGGAAATTTTTCAATGGAACTGTTTTCCATCAGAAAATGTGGTTTTGTCTAAACCAAAATGTATCCCTGAAACAAAACAATTTTGATTTTTTTTTTTGGAAAAAATATTTTGGAATGATTTCAAATCAAAATGGAGTCTTTTTTATTTCATTACAACACTATCATTTCATTTTGACTTGATGGGAAAAAATTCCACTTCAGTATAGTGTGTCATTCTTGTCCCATGTTACAGGGAGTATGTTCTTTTACTGGATGAGTGCACATTGTTTCAGTTTGGTTCAGGGTACCCATATGAAGTCACAGCACAAGCGGAAGCTCTCTGTTCCTAGGCAGGTTCTGTTTATTAGGATTGTGTGACTAGTTTGAAGCTGCATTTTTGGTGACAGTGAGCAGGGATTCCAAGTATCAGATACTGTGCCTATCTCTGACCTCCCACAGCTGCTGGGTGCTGCAAAGCAAAGTATATTAATTGACTTCACCTAACAAAGCCTGACCTCCCGTTCTGAAAGAGGAAATGGGAAGAGTTCAGGTCACACTCGGCAATTGTCTGACTCCCAGATAAACAAAAGGCCTTTTTCTGATGCTATTCCCATTGTAAACAACATGGCACAGTCCCTCACACATTCCCTGTCTTAGAGCTGTATTAGTGGAACTGGTAATTCCAGTACGAGGCTACTCAGAAGCAGCTCTTCTACAGGAAAGTTTAGGATGGGAAAAAGACTAGTTCTTGCACCTTGGACTTATTCAGTGGAAAAACTGTTGTGCACCATGAACTCAGGAAATGAAACCAGATTCCCATGCAGTGCTGGAGGAGTCAGCAGAATCCACTTTGGCTGGGGCAAGCAAATCTTCTGGAAAGGAATATTTCCGGGGCCAAAGGGTGAAGGAGGTGGTGATAGTGGTGATGATGTGAAGGAGGAGTTTAGTTCAGAACCACAGGCAGTTCCTTCTCTTCAAGAGGCTGCTCCGTAGGGGGCTAATGGTCAGAGACCATTAGCTCCCTCCAAGACTGGGCTACACTACTTCAATTCTGAAAGGATGTGATGGTTAGTCACACCTAGAGCTGTGCAGAGAAGTCCTGTTTCATACAGGTTTCTGAGATTTCAAAATTTGGCTTCATTCCAAATGAGAGCAAAGTCTGAAACTTTCAAATTCTCTACACCAGAAAATTCTGAATTTTTGTTCCTTTTGGGTTAAGAATGTTTGTTTGTGACTTTGTATTGTGTTAAAATATACAAAATGGCACAAATTTTAAAAGTTAAAATGAAAAGTTGTTTCAAAACAAAAAAATCAAATTGTTTTGTTCCAAAAGGGTCAGTATAGGACATTTTGACAGTGTGATAACTTTTTTGCCCCATTTTTCTTCTGAAAGAAATTTCTGGCAAAATTGACCTGATTTCACAAAGTATTTCAATTGCAGTGGAACTGTATATTCCAATGGAATATTGTATAGTCCAAGTTTCTCTTACCAGTTCTAGTCACAGGTCCCTTGTCGGGGGGGGGGGGGGGAGGTCATTCTCTCTCTCTCTCTCTCTCTGTTGGATGCTGTTTTGATAGGAACACTGAGGGGAAGGGAGGGAGACAGTGCTCCCACACTGCATTTTTCTCAGTTGCCACCAGCTTGTATCTCTCAGTACCTTCTTGAACAAAACAATTGAACAGCCAGACTCAAACCAATTTTGAGGATTTCAATAACTCGGTCCTGGGATAGGGGTTGTTATAAAATTGGATGGGTGGGGTTCTGTGGCCTGCCTTGTGCAGCAGGTCAGACTAGATGATCAGATTGGTCCCTTCTGACCTATGAGTCTATGAGTCTATGAGACTCCTGGGTTTGGCAACATTTCACAATTGATCTTAGGGATAGTAACAGCACCATTTGCCAGCTATGCAGATGTTGGGCTAGACCGGGCACTGACCCCAGAGAACTGGGGACACTAGGCATGCTGAAAGACATAGAACACAGTCACAGAAGGCATATGCTACAACAAAGTGGCTCAGGAGAAAAACAGACAGGCACCAGGTCTACTTTCCGTGACATCAGCAAAGTCCATCAGCATCACCCAACAGACGTAGAAAAGTGTGTTCAAAGGGGAAAAAAGTATGATAACAAGCATCCTAGGGCCATGCTGCCGACCACAGCATTTGCAAGGATGCTGGACATGGACATGCTTCCTTTCTCCCTGTTGGAGATGTGAGTGCTTCAGATGCCTTAGGGGCTCCTGTTTTGCTAAAAAGGCAGTGCCATCAGAATTGCAGTACAGCATGTCCTAAATAACTGCAAAGGTGGAAGGATGCACCTGACAACTGACATTTGGACCAATGGTCAGACAAGATGTCTGTTATGGTCTGCTGAGTGAGCAGCAGCACAAAGACTAGCAGCAGCAGTGGCAAGGGGTATGCCCTCAGCTGACAGTATATAACACTGTCCGTGTGTGGATTTGAAAAACAGCATACCTCCAGAAACATCTTAAAGAGATAGTATGTGCTGTCACAGTGAAGTGGCTAAGGCCCCTTGCCCTCTCTACTAGGTTTGTGGCAATGGATTCCAGGACGCAATGTTTTCTTTCATTGTGTCTCTTGCCTCACTCACAGGTTCAGTCTGGTTGTGAGGGGATTTCTGGAAGGGAATGCCCAGGTGCAGGCACTGCCTTCGACAGCCAGGGTGATCTCTGCCCACTTCAGCCAATCCTGTGCAGCACACAGAACATTAAGATAGCTGCAGGATATACTCTCTTTGCCATACCACCAGATTCAAGATCCCTAATTCAAAAGTACCATGGTTTCCTTCCTCTTAGGGGACAGGGAGGCTGAGTCAGGCATATCGTGTTTGAAATAAAGAGTGAGTGTCATGGTGGCTGAAGTCATTGCCTGTGGCCCTCCAAGACATAGGCAGCAGCCTCCTCACCATCAGAAGGCAACACTACAGCAGATGCTGCAGCAGTAGGGGCATACCACCATGGATGCAGAGAGAGACAGAGAGAGAGCAATATCTCTTTTCGGGATAGCCTTGAGGACTTTGGACCAGTCCATTTTGCCTCTTCCACCTTGAGAAGGAGTGTGCTGCTGTAGTACTGGAAAGGAAGGTGGACGGATATGTATAAGATGTAGTGATGGTGCTGTGATGGGTTAAACCCTCCTTCTGGGGTGCCACCTGATGTGCTGGGGTCTCACTGAGCCCACCAGTCCAACCAGCCTGGGTTTCCCTTGCACTGGGTTGCTGTGCCAGGCTCTCAATCCCCTTTCCAGCATACATCCAGGAAAGACCACACCCAGCTGCAGACACAGACTGAAATCAGCTAGGGGACTGAACAGCACTCTGATGCACACACCATCTGGAGTGTAAGCCCCCAAATAAGATTGTCTTGTGCTGTATAGAAAGATCTGCACAGCGCAAGCTCATAAAAATTGCCCTGTTCCTCAATGTGGGGAGAGATATGCCAGCTTCCCCCCCTCCCCACCCCCATTATGAATTGCACAAACTGGGTTTTGGTATAAACAAGAAATGAGTTTATTAACTAAAAAAGGTAAATTTTAAGTGATTATAAGAGGTAGCAAACAGAAAAAAGCAGATTATGGAGCTAATAAAACAAAACATGCAAACTAAGCTTAATACACTTAATACAAAATGTAATTCCTCACCCTAAATGTTGTTTTAGGCAGATTGCATAGTTTTTGTAGCTTAGAGTTCCAGTTATTTCTCTTCACAGACTGGAACCCTGTCTCAGCCTGGGCTCAGCCCCTGCCTTTCCCTTCAGGTGTTTTTTGAAATCTTCCTTCTTGGACGGGGAGGCAACAGAGAAAAGTCCTGATTGCCTTACTTCCCAAACTTAAATACAATTGACATAAGGTAGGAATCTTTTTTTCCCCAGTGCTTTACTCTCACTTAATGGAAAAACACTGACAGCCCAAGATGGGGGTCTACTACCAGGTGACATAATCACCTGACCCTGTAGTGTCAAAGCAGCAACCCAAGAAGCTCCTCAGGAAGGTAGGAGATTACTGTCTTCAAAGATCTATTGTTCTTCTTCAATGACTTATTCAGGCTGATTGCCTACTGTCTAATGGGCGTTCCCCCAAGGACACAGACAGTTGTAATTGTTACATAGTCAATATTCCTAACTTCAGATACAGAAATGATACATGCACACAAATTGGATAAACTCATTTAGTGGATCATAACCTTTTCAGTGATACCTCACATGACCCATCTTGCATAAAACATATCTTAATTATGCCATATTCATATCATAACAATATTTCTATTATAAATATGGGGTGTAACATCACAAGTGCCCACTAACTCAGACCCCCTTCATTATTGGCAGCTCAATAGGAATGTGTGGCCATTATTGCATCAGCTGGCTATCACCCACCACCCTGCCCGCTATTAAATATGTACTCAGAACACATCTTTTGCCAAAGCCTTCCAGCAGGCACTCATATCACTAGGCAGGTAATGGTGAGGAGCATTTATTCATCCAAATGAGTACACACTGGCTTCCCCAGTTCAGCAACCTGCCTTGAACATGGAGGGAGGAGCACAACCAATAATTACTATAAACATGGAATCCTCTCATGCTATTATGGAACACATGGTACATGGAACATCCAGGAATGTACCCTGTTAGAGAATACCATCAACAGTTTGTTGGAAGACCTAAGTCCTTTGCTGGAGAGGGAGAGAAGGAGGACATTGTTCAGGGGATTTTCATGCATTAGATCCCTGTAGGGGGTCAAAAGAGAGTTGAGAGAACTTGTGTGGTGTGTCTGAGTGAAAGGATTTGGGGAAGTAGAAAATAATGAAGAGGACAGATCACTGATACAGAGTGATATGGATGGCTTGGGAAGCTGGGCATAAGCAAACAGTCTGTGTTTCAATATGACCACATGTAAAGTTGTACATGTAGGAACAAAGCATGCAGGCCATACTTACAGCATGGGGGATTTTATCCTGGGAAGCAGTGACTCTGCAAAGACTAGAGCGTCATGGTGGATAATCATCTGAAAGTGAGCTTCCAGCAGGATGTTGTGGCCAAACTCACTTTTTTGGATATACAAACGAGAGAATACTGAATAGGAGTAGGTTTTGGTGCTGGTCTGACCATTACTGGAATACTGAGTGCAGTTATATTTTTCACAATTCAGGAAGGATCTTGATAAATTGGAGTGGGTTCAGAGAAGAACCACGAGAATTATTAAAGAATTGGAAAACATGCATTACAATGGGAGACTCAAAGAGCTCAATCTATTTAACTTAACAAAGAAGGTTTAATGCATGACTTGAACACAGTCTATTAATACCCACATAGGAAATAGAAATTTAATAAGAGGGCACTTCAGTGTAACAGACAGTTATAACAAGATCCACTGGCTGGAAGTTGAAACTCGACAAAGTCAAGAAGGCACTATTTTTTAACAGTAAGGGGAATTAAAATTGGAACAATTTACAAAAGCTGTGGTTGAGTCTCCATTGCTGGCAATTTTTTAATTCACAATTGGATGTGTTTTCTAAAAGCTATGCTCTAGTTCAAACATGAATAAATTCAGGGAAATCTTACAGCCGATGAGGAGGTGAGAGTAAATGATCACAATGGTCCCTTCTGGCTTTATAACCATGAATCTATCATTCAAACTGGAGCAACACCATAGTACACCAGGTCCATATACTTTAAAGACAGTTTTTCCCTATGTCTTGAATTCTCTTGTTTCTTTTTCACTTAAGTGAAAGCACCATTCATGAATTTATTATATTAGGGGTGGGGGTGGAAAAAAAGGACCCTACCCACCTAGTATAAATCCAACAAATTACAAAGGAAGGATCTTCTATAGCATCATAGGATTAACAACTGGAATTTAGATAAAGCTAGTCACACTAAGTTTAACTGTGAAATATTGTTTTTATGGGATTTATTTGCTTATTCACTACTATATAACTTTCATTTTATTATATTACTTGAAGTGTAAATAGAACAATTATATTGTTTGTTACTTCCATACCCACTGACATTTAATTTAATTTATTTTAAATGAGTGTGTTTATTTTACTTTTCAGCCTTGAATCTCCTTCACTGTCTCCTTCACTATCTTTTGGCTCCATGCTATCATTATTGTCATAGGTAGATGTCTGTGAATGTTATAGGATGGTATTTTACTTAATCAGGTGACTTTACATAGCCTCAGTATGTGTCCTATTCACAAGCTGTGTTTCCAAAGCAATCTACTATTCCGTATGCCAGAGCTCTAAAATATAAATGCAGCTACTGAGCGTAGTCTAGATTCAAATGCAAAATTGGTATTAGGGTGGAAAAATAACCTTAGATGAAATAAGAAGTGATGGGGATGTTGTACCTCTGAATATATTTCCTGTCCATATCTGTAGGTTCCACCTTTGTATTATTTCTCCTTCTGTAACGTAGTTTGTAACATGTCCCAATCGGTTGTTATCTCAAAGTGTAGTTAACATGCTACTCTTTATGTGAGGTCATAAGAAAGAATAATTCACCACCAATCTTGGGGGAATCCTCCATGTTAGACATTCCGTCTGACATGGTGCCTTGCCATTTAACATTTCCTACTTTGCCTTCTTTCATGAAGTTTGAAATCCACATATTTAGATCCAAACCACCCTCATATAATTTTTCAAGTCAGATTTTAGGAGACACTCTCAACTGCTTGATCAAAGTCAGATATATTCTATTTACTACACCCCCCTCAATCCAGGAAGTAATTCTAACAAAATATTTCAAATAGCAGGAGATTAAGACTTCCCACTTTAGTTTTCTTCCCAATAACAAGAGTTGTGTTTGTCTGGTTTCATGCCTCATTTAGCGTATATGTTATTTCTTCTCCCTGCACATTCAGTAGGACGGTGCATTTTATTGATGCTGCATATTCCAAACTTGCTTCTCCCTCTATTGTTTTACCGTCTCTAGGAGTTCAATACAAAGTGCACTGAAGGCAATGGAGAGATTCCCATTGGCTTCAAGAGCTTTGAATCAGGCCCCAAGTCACTGTGGACTTCAGTTTTCCCTTGTGTTTGCACCCTGCCAAGGAATTGTACTCAATTTTGATCACAGTTTAATTTACACCAGAGTCATGCATGGAACACCTATGAAGGGCGCAAATAAGTGCTTGTGGATTAGAGTTTAGTTCGTCAAAAGGGCATCTGGAAAATGTAAAATAGTCCTTGACTGACCTTCAGCTAGCTGGAAGACTGACAGATACCATTCCATTACCAATCTGAGAGAAGTTGCTTTGCTGACCCAATGATACTAGGTTATTTGAGAAGCTGAGATTGGAGCATCATTTTTTAGCAGAATGGATCAACGTTTTCTGAAGTTTGAGTGTTCAATTATATTATTTGTCAAAAATCAGATTTTTGGGCTAAAAAATAATTTAAAAAAATGTTTGAGAATGATTCTCATGCTCCAAATGTGTGGGTTTTGACTAGGTACATAGCTGTCAAAATATTCTGATGATTGAGAAATTCCATTATAATTTTGTCATTTTTTCTATATTTTGAGAAACCAGTAATTTTTTTTTTAATCACATACATTTTACTGTTTTTTTTTCAACCAGCTCTACTGTAGAAAATAGGACTGATTCCTCTCTCACTTACCCTGGTACAAATCAGAAGTCAACAGAGTCATACCAGTATAAAACTTGTGTAAATATAGGAATATTTGTCTCTATATGATTTGATTCAGTATATTCAATTAATTCTAACACATTCTACTCAAGTTTTACTTCTATTGTGCAATGATGCTGACTTGCTCTCAAAGCATCTACTGTTCCGATTACATATGCCACAAAGCACATAACCCAACAACTGACTCTTTTAAAATGTTACAATTACAATATGCTGTGAAAAATAAAATCATGCTGATCCTGGACTACACTCAATAAATGAAACCTCAAAAAATGCCAATTAACTATTTCCCACCCTGTATTATATCTACAATACATGCAGTCAATATGTGGAGAAAGCCAACATTTTGGGGACAAATTACAAATGCCAGTGGCTGTTTGTGGCAAACACAAATGTTGAAGTGTAAATGTTATGCATGTATTTATTTCTGACAATATATTACTCAAGTCTATCTCTAAAGAACAGCAGCAATCTTTGAAAGTGTTATTATTTCTGTTCAGTATTTTTGTTTTAACATAAAGACTACAAACTCAGTGATCTTCAGAACACAGAAGAAGACGTGAAAATATTTCTTTCAGAAACAAGAAAGACCGAGTGCTTCTATTTGTGCTTCCAATTCCTTATGAATACTAATGTCCACAACCACAGATTAAATTAATCTCAGCTGCCTCAGTCAGACTTGGTGAATTAATCATAAAATAGTTTTATCTTGATATGTTAAATTGTCCTTGACAGCAAATTAAAATCTTAATAAGCGTTCAATTCTGAAAACACACACATACACATAGTCTTCATTCTTGGAAATCATGGTTGGAATACAGATCCCTTGGGGTTGTTTTTCATTTGTTTGTTTGTTTCCAAAACCCCCGAAGAACTGTTAGTTCTTCAAGGCCATGCTATACTGGAGTCAAATATTTCTGGCTCTGTTTTAATGTTTTAGTCCAGTTTATAGAATAAGTCTCAAAGACATGGTCTCAGTTTAAAAAAAATTAGTAAAACTTTAGCTCTTACTTAATATAATGAAGATCAACCTACTTACAAATAAATTGTCCCTGTAAAATCTTTTCAAACTATCTCAGTTTTTTTTAAGTAGGGAAGTTGCTATCCTCTCTTGAGCTAAAAATACTCTTCAAAAGCCTTTGAACACAAAAGGGACACATGTTCCATCATTAGCAAAGAGGTAGGCTACTTATCATCACTCCAAACTAATTAGTTTATGTCAATGCTACACATTGTGGAAAGGGAGAGAGAGAAATAGCAAAATAGTTCACTTGTTATGGAGATACGACATAACTAAACATAATGGGTCAGAACTTCAACTGGTAAAAGTTGGTGTAGCTCCATTGAGTTCAATGACCTGTATTGACTTATATCTGCTGAAGATCTGGCCCCGAATAACTAAATATAGCACATAACATTAGAAAAAGACATTATATGAAAAAAAATTGCATTAAGATGACACTGAGGTTGTAAAATTAAAGCCATGAAATTTAAAGTTAAGGATGAAAGTTCAGCCTTAATCCCTTCTTGTATATTAAAATATGATCTATTTTCATATTAATATAGATTGTTTCCCCACTAAGGCTCTAATTCCAGACAACATTTAATCACATGTTTGAGTCTATTTTTCTTCAGTAAAGCATGTGCTTAAGTGCCCCTCCTCATGGTTCAGGGGCTAATAAAATATGTAATATAATAGAAGCTGGAATTTCTTACACAATTAGTTCTAATGAAGCTAGTAAAGTATTCAGATGTTGTTTGATTTTTAAGTCTCACTAAGAGCTACAAAACAAACCACATTTGAAGAAATTCTATTCAAAAGTTTTAAAGTTAGGGATATCTGTTCATATATGCTTCCCTCCAGGGCTAGCTCTGGTCAGAGACTCTCCAAAATGCATTGCCTCTCATCTACTCCATGGGAAACTACATACAATGTGAAGATAGTAGATTAACAATCTGCTGAGACAGTGGATTGAAAAAAAAAGAAATTTTGTTGGCTACCAATGATAGAGATGGGGTAAGGAAGTTATCTGAACTTTTCAAACTTGATAAGAGGCTCTATAGGAGACAACAGCAGAGGTCCGAGCCTCTTCCTATTTTCTTCAGAACAACTTCATCTGTTCCTAGATACAATATGTTGCAACAGCTCACTTAGAGCTTTACTGTATAATATCAATGCATATAGAATGACATATATGGAGTCTTTAATTAGACAGTGCATACAAAATAATTCATATGAATTTCTAATTAAAATCTGTGAAGATTAAATAAGCAGATTCTATTTATTTTTCTAATTCAAATAACTTGGACATTTGAATTGATTTTTTTTCAAACAAGTGGCGCACATTATGGGCAAATGACCTGCAAAAACTGACTTTTGTATAAAATAACTACCTGGATGAAACCTTTTAAAACCTTTGCAGAAAAGTTATAGACTTCTAATATGGCATGCAAGCTTTCTAATGGAGGCTGTGGTAGTCCCTTTCAATGACAGCAGCAGGAGCAGATCAGCTGAGCCAACAAGGGCAACCAAAGGAAAATGAAATGTCAGGGAATATGCTAGCTATGTTCATACACAGCACTGAGTTCTCTCCTACTGCAATAGTCCTTAAAATGATCTATAACACAGAAGTAATAATCTTTTGCTAAAATAAATGAGAATTACAACAATATGGCATTGTGGTAGTTAGATAGCTCTTTGCAGCACAGAATTTTTCTAGCCAACCTCAATAACATGGTTAATATGTAAGTTTTGTGAACTCTTATCATGTTAGAAATGCCACCTATTTATGATATATTTATCACACTAAAAATCTGTGATGCTTATGTGGATGGCATAAGTCATCTGGCAACAGTACAATAATCAGGTCTGAGGAAACAGCTGTATGTTCACACAAACCTACCTATATTTTTATCTACATGGTGTGTGTGCGTGTGCGTGTGTGTGTGTGTGTAGCTCTAAAGGGCAAGGGGCTCTCTGCTCCTATCTCTTGGTGAGCAGGGGGAAGAATGGCCACAGAGCTACTTTATTTGCATAATAAGCTGTTTATCCAGAATGCTACTGAGGCCTTGTCTACACTACAGAGTTGCAGCGCTGGTGAGGGGGTTACAGCGCTGCAACTTAGGATGTGTACACACTTGCACAGCACGGCCAGCGCTGCAACTCCCTGTTTGCAGCGCTGGCTGTACACCCGGTTGAGCCTCGGATGTAGAGGATCCAGCGCTGGTGATCCAGCGCTGGTCAGCAAGTGTAGACACCCACCAGTGTTTTTGTTGACCTCCGTGGCATAAGCAGGTATCCCAGCATACCTTAGAAGCCTCTCTGGTAATCATGCAAACTCCACTGCCCTGGGCTCACCTGACCCCTCCTTTAAATGCCCCAGGAATTTTAAAAATCCCCTTCCTGTTTGCTCAGCCAGGTGTGGAGTGCAATTAATCAATCAATCACTCAGCGACCATGCCTCCACACACCAAACGAGCCCCAGCATGGACCAATGCAGAGCTGCAGGACCTTATAAGTGTCTGGGGAGAGGAGGCTGTGCAAGCACAGCTGCGCTCCAGAAGGAGAAATTATGATGCCTATGGGCAGATATAGCAGTCCTTGATGAGAAGGGGCCATGAACGGGACGCGTTGCAGTGCAGGGTCAAAATTAAAGAGCTGAGGAGTGCTTACTGCAAAGCTCGTGAGGGAAATCGCCGTTCAGGATCTGCCCCCACGACCTGCCGTTTTTACCAGGAGCTGGATGCCACACTTGGGTGTGACCCCACTGCCAATCCTAGGAGCACGATGGAGAGTTCAGAGCAGGGAGAAGTGGGGGAGGTTGTAGAGGACGGCGACAGTGAGGCTACTGGCGTGGAGGGAGACACCCCAGAGTCCCAGTACACATGCAGCCAGGAGCTCTTCTCAAGCCAGGAGGAGGCTAGCCAGTCGCAGCAGCTGGAAGTTGATGGTGAGGAAGAAGCTGAGGATCGTGCTCGGGGTAAGTAGATTTTTATGTTTTGGGAGAGGAGGGTTTTGGTTATGGCTGCCTGCATGCATGCCTAAACGTGGAATAGCCCATTGATTTGCTCTATCACGTCTCTGTAATCTGCCTCGGTAATCTCTTGAAAAGTTTCAGCAAGAGCGTTTGCAATTTGCTTTCTCAAGTTGATCAGGAGAGCCACCGTAGTCCCTGTCCCGGTCAGGCTAACTCGTCCGATCCACTGTGCAGCGAGGGGTGGGGGGACCATGGCTGCACACAGGCAAGCTGCATAGGGGCCAGGGCGGTATCCACATTCCTGTAGAAGACCCTCCCTCTCTTCCCAGGTAACACGCAGCAGTGATATGTCTGGCAGTAGGAAACCCTGTTGAGAGTTTAGGGATACTTGAGTGCAGGGAGCCGGGTTTGCGTTTCCCCAGCCTATGGCACTCTGTTGTTAACCCCCCCCCCTCCCAGCACGTAGCCAGCCACGCGGTGTGCTCCGGTGTTCCCTACCCCCCCCTCCAAGCAGGCATCCAGCACTGTGGTGTGCTCCGGTGTTCCCCACCCCCCCTCCAAGCAGGCATCCAGCTCCGCGGTGTGCTCCTGTGTTCCCCACCCCCCCTCCAAGCAGGCATCCAGCACCACAGTGTGCTCCTGTGTTCCTCACCCCCCCTCCCAGCACATAAGCATCCACGTGGTGTGCTCTGGTGTTATGCACCCCCCTCCAAGCAGGCATCCAGCACCGCGGTGTGCTCCGGTGTTCCCCACCCCCCCTCCAAGCAGGCATCCAGCTCCGCGGTGTGCTCCTGTGTTCCCCACCCCCCCTCCAAGCAGGCATCCAGCACCATGGTGTGCTCCTGTGTTCCTCACCCCCCCTCCCAGCACATAAGCATCCACGCGGTGTGCTCTGGTGTTATGCACCCCCCTCCAAGCAGGCATCCAGCACCGCGGTGTGCTCCGGTGTTCCCCACCCCCCCCTCCAAGCAGGCATCCAGCTCCGCAGTGTGCTCCGGTGTTCCCCACCCCCCCTCCAAGCAGGCATCCAGCTCCGCAGTGTGCTCTGGTGTTCCCCACCCCCCCTCCAAGCAGGCATCCAGCTCCGCGGTGTGCTCCTGTGTTCCCCACCCCCCCCTCCAAGCAGGCATCCAGCTCCGCAGTGTGCTCTGGTGTTCCCCACCCCCCCTCCAAGCAGGCATCCAGCTCCGCGGTGTGCTCCTGTGTTCCCCACCCCCCCTCCAAGCAGGCATCCAGCTCCGCAGTGTGCTCTGGTGTTCCCCACCCCCCCTCCAAGCAGGCATCCAGCTCCGCGGTGTGCTCCTGTGTTCCCCACCCCCACTCCAAGCAGGCATCCAGCACCGCGGTGTGCTCTGGTGTTATGCACCCCCCTCCAAGCAGTCATCCAGCACCACGGTGCTTCACCCCCCCCTCCACCAGCAGGACGGCATGAACACGGACCAAAGAACACCCTCCCAAGCAGCTCAACACCTTCCTGTTCACTACTGTCCCCTCTTCAGGACACCAACTACCTCCTGTACCCATTGCTGATGAACCCTAGTGACCCATTGGTCAATTCCCACTCCCAAGGGGAAATAGGGGCAAAACCACTCACCCCATTGCTCGCCATGACTTAGCTTGCCTGCCCTGTCTGTGTTATGTGAGGTATGTGAGAAGGATGCTACCAAAAATCTAAAAAGTCCTTCAACGTGTGATAATAAACAATGTAGCCTCTGTGTATTACATGGTTCTATCTCTCTTTTTTCTAGTGACCTTGACTACTGCAGCCGGATCACCGGCCTCACGTAGGTTGCAGAACTTGAGACGGAATCCTAGAAAATCAAAAGAGGAATTGATTAAATCTGTTATGAGCCACTACAACAGAGAAAGTAGGAAGACACAGAAATGGAGAGAGAAGACGTATGAATGGAGAGAGAGTGTACATGAATGGAGAAAGAGTGTACATGAATGGAGGCAAACAGAAAGCAGGAGAAAGGAATTGTCTGCCAAAAAAACCACAAAGCAGATGATAAGCCTCCTGGCTCGCCAAACTGAGTCTTTCGAGTCTCTTGTAGCCATGCAGACAAATATGTACCGTTGTAACCCACAGCCCTCCCAAAGCCCTCTTCCTTGTTCCCCAGTATTTCCACAAAACAACTTTCTCCAGAAGCCAGTTCCTTATTATCCCCAGCTGCCCCCAACACCTGTACGATCACCTGCCAGCCCTGATAACTATAATTTTTACCTTGTTCATTCCACTCCCATTATTCTGCAGCATAGTAATCCTGAAGTGCAGCAGACATTGAATAGTGATCAAAATAGGGCATATTCAAACCTGTGAATGTACAGTCCACCACCCCAACCCCCTTGCCTGTTATGTACTGTATGCTGAATAAAGGTTTTTTTTCTTTTTCACTACGTTATATTATTGCTGGAAGTGGTAAATATTATACACCAAGGTAAAGCAAAGCACATCAAATGCATCAAACATTACTGTTGGCTCTCAGCATCAAATTGCTCCCTTAAAGCATCCCTAATCCTTGAAGCCCTTTCCTGGGCCTCCCTATTAGCCCTGCTCTCTGGCTGAGCAAACTCATCCTCTAGGCGTCGAACCTCGGAGGTCCATTCCTCACTGAATCTTTCACCCTTCCCTTCACAAATATTATGGAGGGTACAGCACGCGGATATAACAGCGGTGATGCTGCTTTCCACCAAATCTAGCTTCCCATAAAGACAGCGTCAGCGTGCTTTCAAACGGCCAAAAGCACACTCCACAGTCATTCTGCACCGGCTCAGCCTGTAGTTGAACCGGTCCTTGCTCCTGTCAAGCTTCCCTGTATATGGATTCATGAGCCAGGGCATTAAGGGGTAAGCGGGGTCTCCAAGGATCACAGTGGGCATTTCAACATTCCCTACTGTGATCTTGCGGTCTGGGAAAAAAGTCCTGGCCCTCAGCGTCCTGAACAGGGAACTGTTCCTAAAGATGCATGCATCATGCACCTTTCCAGGCCATCCTGAGTAAATGTCAGTGAAATGCCCACGGTGATCCACAAGCGCTTGCAGAACCACGGAGAAATACCCCTTGTGATTAACGTACTCTGATGCCAGGTGGGGTGGTGACAGAATAGGAATATGCGTCCCATCTATTGCCCCTCCACAGTTAGGGAACCCCATTTCTGCAGAGCCATCCACAATGTCCTGCACGTTCCCAAGAGTCACGGTTCTTCTTAGCAGGGTGCGATTAATGGCTGTGCAAACTTGCATTAGCACCATTCCAACGGTAGATTTTCCCACTCCAAACTGGTTCGCCACCGATCTGAAGCAGTCTGGAGTTGCCAGCTTCCAGATTGCAATAGCCACCCGCTTCTCCACAGGCAGGGCAGCTCTCAATCTCGTGTCCCTGCACCGCAGGGTAGGGGCGAGCTCAGCACACAGTCCCATGAAAGTGGCTTTTCTCATCCGAAAGTTCTGCAGCCACTGCTCGTCATCCCAGGATTGCAGGACGATTTGATCCCACTACTGAGTGCTGGTTTCCCGAGCCCAAACACGCCGGTCCACGGAGCTGAGCACGTCTGTTACTGCCACAAGCAATTTACTGTCTTCACAGTGAGGCGATTCAATATCATCGTCTGACTCCTCACTGTCACTGTCACTGTCACTCTCACTCTCACTTTGCAGCTGAAGGAATAGCTCCACTGCCATGCGCGATGTGCTGGCAACATTCATCAATAAGGTCGTCAGGTGCTCAGGATCCATTTATAACAAAAATCGCAGAAAAAGCGCTGTAGAATCACAATGCCGCCAAACTGCTCGGAACGTGTAGCAAAGCACCACGGGGCGTTGGAACAGGAAGTGGAAAGACAATCACACTTCCTTCCCCTTCCCACAAGCCACAGCGCTGAAATGGAACTAGGTGCTCTGTGGGATAGCTGCCCACAATGCACCACTCCCAACAGAGCTGCAAGTGCTGTAAGTGTGGCCACTCTGCAGCGCTGGCCCTATACAGCTGTACTAACACAGCTGTAACTACCAGCGCTGCAAAACTGTAAGTGTAGACATACCCTGACAGAGCTTCATTTGCGTAAGCTTTCTGCCCAGAATTCCTTGGCTACACTCACACTTTACAGCGCTGCAACTGGGGTGTGAAAAAACACCCCCCTGAGCGCTGCAAGAAACAGCGCTGTAAAGCGTCAGTGTAATCAGGGCAGTAGCGCTGGGAGCTCAGCTCCCAGCGCTGCATGCTACACCCGTAAGGGATGTGGTTTACATGCAGCGCTGAGAGAGCTCTCTCCCAGTGCTGCCGCTCTGACTACACTCACACTTCAAAGCGCTGCTGCGGCAGTGCTCCCGCAGCGCTGCCGGGGCAGCGAGGGACGTCTAGGTTTATTGGGCTAGACTCCATTGTCTCTCCTGCCATATCCATATGAAGCTCTGTAACCCTGAAAAGGGCTGCCTGGAAAGAAAAAAACCTGTCTTAAAATCTTTCTTCTGGGCTTTGTTATCATTAACAGAGAGGAGAGGTTTTTTGGTTTTGAGCTGTGCTTAGGAGGCAGCTTTTTTCTTTTGATTCCTCTCCCGTCCCCCAAATGATCTCCAAGTACAGGTTTGGTAACAAACAAACTGTGGAAATATCTGCCTTCCATGCCTGTAGCCATAGATGCCTTCTTGCCACTGCATTGGATACCATCAATCTGGTGGAGAATCTAAAGCCATCAAGGGAGGCATCTGAAACTTCAGGAGATGTTAGGGAAATTCTCTTTAAGGAGGATCTCAGCCCCTTGACTCTTTTCACCTTTTGAGGAATGTGTGAGAGCAGGAACTCAGTGTAAACATGTTCTGCTCTGGCCAAAAAGAATAGCCTCTGCTGAGGCTCTAAGAGCTACTAAGTCCATTTTATATTCTTTGAGGAGAGCTGAATCCACTCTTCTGTCAGTGAAAACTTAGGTAGGAAATCTCTTTCTGCAGAGATGACAGGGTACTAGATGAGGATTGAAAAGACTGTGTCCATTTCGGGTAAAGCAACAAAGAATGCTTTGACAAGTGGACATTATGGATTTTTTTCCATTCCATGTTTGTGGTCTTAAGCAATGCTGGTGGATGAGTATGAAAGAGTCAAGTTTAGAGCCTGTTAGAAAATATTCGGGGGCATTTTCTCTCCCTTTGAACTTTTCCTCATCTTCATCACCTTGGGGAGATACCCGAGAACTTACTCAGACATGCTCAGAAATAGACGTTTTTTATGATTGTGTTTGGTACCCCTACTCTGTTTAGAGGGAGAACAAACAGGAGAGAGGGTAAAGGATTCAAGAGGGGTGGAACTCTTCGGTGGGAGAAGTTATCTGGAGAGTCAGCCCAGACAATCAAGTACATATGACTCTGAATCCTATAGTGTGGGGGACTGAAGAATCCATCACTTGTGAATTTATGGACCCATCCCCTGAATGTGGAATACACTGTAGCCATCTGTGAAGTTTGGTTTATGTAATTTACCCAGCATTACATAGGCACTCAGTGTCAGAAAATCCCATTCACCATGGTGTCATTTAAATGCTGTGACTACAAGACCATTTTTTTGTCTTCCTGAATTTCCCTGACTCATTCACCACATACCTTCTCTGGTCTGCAGCAAATGAGGTAGAAGTCCTACAGACAACTGCTTCATTCGCTGGTTAATAGAGCACTATTGATCCTGTGAGCTAAATCAGGCAAAGGTCTTGCAGGAACAAAAGTATCTGATCACATAAAGGTTGTATCATCATAATGCATAGGCTTGGTGTGTGGAGGGGAACACAAACAAAGGTTGCATGAACAATAATCATTAATCAGTATCTTGGCAATCGTGATCTAAAGTAGGACGGTTGGAAAAAATCAGATTCTGATGTGTATTGTTGCAAGTTTTAATGTTGCTTCAAGAAAAATGTCAGCTGTGCCAAACTACCAATTTGTGAAATTTGCAGTGCAGAGCCAGTATAGTAGAACCTCAGAGTTATGAACACAGAGTTATAATCTGACCAGTCAACCACACACTTCATTTGGAACCAGAAGTACACAATCTGGCAGCAGCAGAAACAAAAAGAAAAACAAAAAGCAAACGCAGTACAATGCTGTGTTAAATGTAAACTGCTAAAAAAGGGCAAGTTTTTTTAAAAAAGATTTGACAAGGTAAGGAAACTGTTTCTTTGCTTGTTTCATTTAAATTAAGATGGTTCAGAGCAGCATTTTTCTTCTGCATAGTAAAGTTTCAAAGCTGTTTTGTCAGTTGAAAGAACAACCATAACGTTTTGTTTAGAGTTACAAACATTTTAGAGTTACGAAGAACCTCTATTCGCAAGGTGTTCACAACTCAGAAGTTCTACTGTAGTCACAAATATTTGCAAGTCACCATTCAAGTTCAAGCAGTGTGATATAATTCACTTTAATTTCCATAAACAGTAGGGTTTTCAAAATTCAGGGTAATTCTCAATGTTACACGAGATTCTTTATAATTTAATACAAAAATGCTACAATCAAATGTTGCTAGTGTAACTTGTATGTGAGTCTACTCTGTAGTTTGTCCTTTAATTTTTTCTTTCTTCAGAAACATTAATTGGATCACGTTTTGCCCTACTTCCTTCTTAAAGCTTGTCTCTATCCACTAGATAGACAAATCTGTTTGATGCCTGGTTCATTCTCAGACTTTATTTATGCAGAAAAGAAATCCCTGTTTGTTTTGTATCAAGAAGATGAAAGCTATTGAGACATCTAATGTTTAAATTGTGAAATGTTTCAAGGCATGTGCACCTTGCATTTCCTGCAATAAACAGGTCTCTTCCTTCATGGTTTAATCTGACCCTGTATAGAAAATGTTAACATTTTTATCTTGACTGACATGTAATGAAGCAAAGCAAAGGGGAAACAGGCAGATATTTCTAAAGGACTTTTATTATTATTATTTCCTTCTTCCTTTAGATGGAGCTAAACCCTTAACGTACTGTATATATTTATGTGTCTCAAAAATGGTGAGAAAGATAATTAAGAAAACACATTGCCTGGCCCTGTGATTTTTATCCCTTTTACATGAGCCACTGTATAATACACAGTAGCTTGTGTTTAAGAAAAAAAAAATCTCATTCTTTGAATTAAGGCTGCAGTCATCACATTATCTACATGCATTTCTACAGCTGGAAATCTAATTGTAATGGAAACTGCCAGTGGATTTACTCTCCTTTACTGCTAACTTGCTGTCTCCCTTCTCTTGGGAAAAAAAATCCTGAGATCTGTATTTACAGTTCCATTGCCCAGGCTGACTAATATATTCTGTGCTCTGGCTCAACAGCTCTTGCTCTTTATGGTTAAGTGACCACATATAACCATATTTGTTAATGAGTTCATAGTATTTCCTTAGTCAGTTAACTAAACAAATACTCCATATCTCTGGAAGCAGGAATACACTTTATTACTTCCACATATGGCTCTAAAAGGATGTGATACAGAAGAACACAATGTGCTTAAGCTAACAGGAAACTTAAAAAAAGAAACAGAAAAGGCTCTAACAAATTTGTTTGTCTTCCCACGAGTCTTTTGTACTATTCACTTCAAAATCAAGACAGTGATTAAATACTGGATAAAGGAAGAAAAAAAATATGGAGCAGTGTCAAAGGGAAAATGATGTCTTTCCATGTTGTCTTTGGATAATTAGGTGGTGTAGACAAAACTCTGCCCTGGTCTAAGCTCCCATCTAGGTCAAAGGGAGCTGCTCCCATCTCCCCTAGAGGCGAATTTAGCCTATTAAAAAGACAGGGAATTATTATATCTTTTAGATTAGCAAGGCAAGCAAGCTGGACATTTTAAAGCGCTGTCACTCTCCTGATGAAATGCAGGGCCAGTCCTGGGGCTTAGCTAGATTTACTCAGTCCTTTCTCAGCTAAAACTCCCATTAGATCCGGGGATGCTGGAACAATTTATATAGAGTGGGTGCTGAGAGTCACTGAACCAAACTATAAACGCTACATATGATGAAAACCATTTTAAGTCGGGGGTGCACCTCCAGCACCTCTAGTTCCAGCCCCTATGATTAGGTTCAAATCCTTTACTTAGAGATCCTTACTTTGGGCCAGCTTGTCTCCTTGGGATTTGCATGTGAAAGGAGCCATCTATACACAGATTTCACCTCTGGAAACCAAAGTGGAGAGGAATCAGGACCTTCTATGGTATTTTACCTCCTTCCTACCCCCCACCCTGCCCTGCCTGCAGAAAGTTCCCCCTGGAGCTGAGGCACCCCTAGGGAAGATGTATATTGTAAAAGATGTATATTGTACACTGCTTCTGCACTCAGCTAGGGAATGCATATGAATCCCTGTGAGATCAGGAATTCAGTTACACACAATCTGCCTGTGATCTTATGTGTGTCTTATAAGAAGGTTGGGCAGAGGGTAAGTGGCTTGTAGCCATATAAAGAGATTCCCTTAGTGCCATGCATCCATGGAGGGGATGGCAAAGGGCCACCTCTCCTGCCATTCTACTGAAGCAATGGTCACAGAATAGCCCCATTTCTTTTTTCCAGCTTAGGAGGGTCTATTTCATCTTTGTTCTTTTGCCACTTCCCTGGATTTTCCTAGCTGCCAGCTGAGTCACTTGTCCTGAGTGTTGTGCTGAGGATATGGGCTATGGTTAGTTATCACCTTAAGCTCTGAATTGCAGTACCCTGCTTGTTCTGACTCATTTGATTTGATCTTTCCTGGATACACTGATGCATTTGCTGTTTTATTTAATAATTGAATTTCCTTTATAAATATGTCTTTTCATATAAATATGAAAAGACAAAGCATTAATAAGCTCTGCTGCTGCTG
Source organism: Gopherus evgoodei (assembly GCF_007399415.2). Taxonomy (NCBI): domain Eukaryota; kingdom Metazoa; phylum Chordata; order Testudines; family Testudinidae; genus Gopherus; species Gopherus evgoodei. The sequence continues at coordinate 25,852,379 of NC_044323.1, read as the reverse complement.
GACAATGGTTCTGAAAAAAAACATTTTCATCTGCCTTCTGAACCACTGCAGACTGATTCATATAAGAAGCCGTACCACACTATATTATACTTAATAAAATATACAGAGAATTAATGTCTTTATAAAATGTACCAGATTGGACCTCAAACATTTATTTTACTCATTTAACTTAATTGCAATATTAATAGTACACAACGGACAATGTATTTTACATTTATGTGATCAGCTGTGTGGCTTAGCAACCTGTGATATATAAGACACAGGTTTGATTCTGTAACATGGCTTAACAATGCTCACTTGACTTTGCAGAGCACTTAGACTAGCCTCAATCTAAAGTGGCCTTTCTTACCAAATTGGGAATGGCAGTGAGGATTTCTACAGGAAATTCCATCCAGCCTCACTCACACAAGGAAAGTGAGAAGGATGTAAAGGAGAAAGGACTTGCACTGATGACTAGAAAGTTACTTTTTCTCAGTTCACTAGTATAAATCTGGAGTAATGTCCTTGAAATTAAAGGAATTAATATCAATGTAACTGGATGCTGCAAATGATCCTTCTTATTTAGATATGAATAATATTCCATTTAGGGAACTGAATGAAAAGTTGACATTAGAAAGCTTCTTAAGAATGTTCTGAGGCCTCAATAACAAACAAAGGAAAAAACCAAGTCAATGGAATTATACCCCTGTAAAATCATTGAACATGAAATCAGAATCAGGCTAGTTTTTACAGTATGGAAGCATTTTTATTTCAAATGTAAACACTGTCTAGTATTTGTATCTATTTATTTTCTATCTATAGAGCAAGACAGGGAATGGAAATTCTGTTTTATGTCAGATTTTGTAATTTCCAAATTTGTTTTTGTTCTGATTCAGAATAAAACCCTACCATTTCAAAATTCTTTTGTTTTGGCAATCAAAATGTTTCATTTCCATGCTGACTTTTTAGAAGAGAAGAGAAGAGAAGAGAAGAGAAGAGAAGAGAAGAGAAGAGAAGACGCATTTCTAAATTAAAAGTCATTTCAAAAGAAAAAAATAAAAATGTTTCAATTCAAAATCACAAGATGAGATGTTTCGATGTAAGAATATTTTTCCTTTTTTTCTTCTGAAACAAAATTTTTATGAAATCAACACAATTTCATAAAGTGTCATTCTATTTTGAAAAATAGTTCCCTCGAAGTTTACTGACCAGCTCTAGGTAGGTCATAAATCTTTCAAAAAATCTTCTGCGATACTGAATAAAAATATAGAGTGAATTTCAGCACTGTGCCAAGAGGCCAGTTCAATACCCACATACCATTTAAATAATCAAATAGTGCTCAAGTGGTATACAGGCTTTGAACTGACCCTCTACCTAGGCTTGAATTTCACTCTACAATGGCTCTGTATATATCAAAACACTTGTGATGTGGAATATTACACACTCTGGTTTGCTGGCATCAGATCCACCAGCAGATGGCATAAAAGTGCTTTAGTTAAGACAAAACACTAAGGAGATATTACAGTAGTAACTTTTTTTAGAAACACATTGAAACCAAGCCCCAAAATACAGTTACTAATTTCTGCTCATTAACATCCAAGGGCTTATGAATCAAATGGAAAGCATTTTGTTATTTATTAAGATAAATGAAAGCAAGCTTTGGAGGCTCATGGATCTATGAGCAATAAACAGTACTGGTTTATAAAGAACTAGTCATGCCAGACAAACCTGACCACTTTATATGACACAGTGACAGAATGTAATGGATGCAGAGAAATGCAGCAGATGTGAATGGACTTTAGTAAATTTTTCCCATCTGTAAATTGGGGATAATAATACTGACCTCCTTTGTAAAGCACTGTTGAAAAGCGCTACATGAGAGCTATGTGTTATTATTAAAGCATTTCATACAGTGCCTCATGAAATCTTGCTTGAAAATGTAATTCAAATAGACTGGTTATGAACAGGGTCACATGGATGGAAACTTCTTGTATTGTAGGGATGTTTTCAAATAGGGGTAATGATAAATGGAAATGAATCAGTTGCCGACAAATGTCTGCGTGTAGGCGAGGTCCAGAGAGGTGCTACTGAGAAAGAGCATGGGCCAAGTATTTTTGTATATCTTTTTTAAGAATCACTGGGGCTCTATGTAGATTCAAAGAGTTGTCTGCATAGATCTGATTACAGGATAGGAGTCTTTAAATGTGTTGTTGATTTGAGACACACACAATTGTTCCTTGGAAGCTTGCATCCTGCAAACTGCTGATTAAGATAATACATTTGAGAGCATCATATTTTTTGCCCAACTTTGTTAACTGCATTTAGACAAATTACATGGTACAGCTGTTGGTCATTTTTAAAATTTTGGAAGAAATTTTGAAATTCAAAACTAATCAGAAAAAATGTCAATGCTATTTTTGTGAAAATGTTCCCCAGTTTTACTACAAACTCTATTGGAGACCAAATACTGCTCCCTCAGCTGCTCTGGGGTAAATGCAGAATAACTGCTTTTATGGGTTATGAAGAACTGAGGTTTCCTAAAACTCAGAGAATGGCTTTGGAACCAAATGTGTGTCAGGAAGACAATTTGCTATTGCCATCTTCTACACCGGAGAATTATACTAGGCCTTTTAAAATGTAGAAGGATTACACAAATCTGAAAATGCAAATGATTCCTCTTTCTTCTATTTTGCAAATATTAAAGTTCATGTTGTTACAATTCTTGTGCTGACATTTGTTTTTAATTAACAATGGATTTGTGTGCATTAGCAGAATTACTGAACACAGTTGAAATGTATTACAAATATATTTCATTTTGTAGCATGCTGCAAAACAAATACTGTCTAGAGTTTGGAGGTAGTAGCATTTCAGTTGTGGGCCAAAAGATCTCTATACCATACACAACTGAAAAGAACGTTGTGAAGTTTAATTAGGAATTACACAATGCCTTGAAATTCCAGAGAAATAGTGTTATCATAAATGGAGCACACACTTTAAACATTTATTTTTGTTCTTATCAACATAGGATGTTTGGAAGCAAACTGCCCTAAGCCATCCAGATTGTGCAACAGATTCTAAAGAGCCTTGGCAAATGCCAGTAACATCCATATTTTTATGATAAACCTGTAACAGGGATGCTTTATAATAAATGATCATGCTTTGTGACAGAGAAGTGCTACTTGATTTTAATATACTACACCTCTTTTTTTGTCAGTAGCTGAAAAAACGGCTCAATCCAGACATCATTTTGATGCAGTAGCTTTTAGACCCTATGCTAACAGGACAAAATATGGGTAGCTTTAAAGATAAGTATGTTATTTATGAGCTAGAACCAACAGTTCAATAATTCAAGTCCATTAGTCATCTACTCATACCAACTAAAAGCCAGTCTAAGGGAGACTTATGCATGCAGTTCATAACAAACAATAGTGATTTCCCACTTGCTAACTCTGCTCAGTGTTTGTAGAAGAATTTTAAAAACAATGCAAATGTACATACTCTTGGTTTCCGTGGGGTTTGAAATCTTTGTGTCCTTTAGGTAAATGTCAGAATTGTTGACATGCATTGTAAGAGAAAAGACTAGTAACAAACAACAGATGCTTTATTTGGACAAAGTTCAGAAGGTTTATAATTACCTAAATATTCTATTGGAAAATTAACTTTTCTGACCTTGAATTTGGAAGATGTTCTAAAACCAAATAATTTTGTGGTCTGTTCTAGAAATATTATGGGAAACACTTCTCCATCTACCTGTATTCTATGGGTTTGAATCTCCTTTTATACCATGGATCAGGACATGAAAGTGAAAGAGGACAGAAACAGGGATGGCTTTTAAATGGAAAGGCACAACTTTATTAAAAAAGTGTACATTGGAGAAGGGCAATATCTCCTCATACCAGGCATTTTAGGTGGCCCATTGGAGGTGGACACACACACACACACACACACACACACACACACACACACACACACACACACACACACACACACACACACACACACACACACTGCATGATATTGCATGCCTACCTCAAGGCAAGGTTTAAATAAGTGATTGTAGGAAGTCACAGCCATTCTAGCTCACATCTCCCTAGCTGGCCAATGGGGAGCAGAGCACTCAGGGAGTGGAGGGGCCTAACCCTGTATACACTCCCCCTTTTTTCCGAAAGTCATCTGGCAACTTGCAGATCCAATCAATCCTCCCATCTATTTAATCAATGTGTGGCATTGTCAGAGTGGTGTGACTATGTTAGCTTTGGTGGAGTTCCTCATGATTTACACAGGTGAAAGAATCAGTCAGACTTAAAATAGATTTGTACTGTATCTTTTACTTTTATACTATTCATAATTTCTTGGCAGGTTGAACAGCACTAGCACATAATTAGTATGACAATTAGGGTGATGATGGTGGCAGTGAGGATTTCTGGCCAGCCAAGTAATATAAATGATCATTGTCCTTATAGATGGGAGATTTGGTAGAATATACAGAAACTCTTAAAGTCTTTGGAAGCAAAGTGTAACAAGAAGATAATGTGGGTGGAAGGTATTGCTAATGCTGACATAATTTCTTTTACAGACATGGGTCTAGAGCAGCATATATTTCAGATTCAACAGAAGCCTCTACATAGAATGTAGAAAAGTGCTAAAATGTACTTGAGGGGGCCAAAAAAATCTAATGATTGTGGAAATGTCTTGCATGGGAAGTAGTAGATGCCCCACCACTGGGGATATTTAATATTAGATTTCTCTAGTTCATGACAATGCTGGTATAGGCTCGTCCATAGAGTCAAGAAGCCGCAATCAGTTCCCTGAAAATTCCCTTCGGACTCTCCTGTATTCAGCACATCTCAGTTGCTGAAGAGAATCTAACCCACAAATTTTATCAGAATACAGAATGTAGCCAACAAATCGTATAAGCAAATGTGAAGAGAGAATCTCCAACTCATCAGAATGGCTACCATCATAAAAAGGCCCTCATCTTCAATACATTCCTCTCCGTTGGATCGGAAAGGATTCGTTCCCTAATTCAGCTCTTAAGCATATGTTTTAACTTTAAGCATCTGAGTAGTTTTACTGACGTCAGTAGAACTACTCATGTACTTAAAGTCAAGCATGTGCTTAAGTGCTTTTCTGGATCAGAGCTCAGGGGAACGGCTAGTCCTGAAGATCACAAAATCTGGACTCTGGTATCAGGGCAACGGCCAGATTAGTGTAATGACTAACAAAAACGAAAGAAGACTATATCCTCAGCTGAGGTAAATCCAAGTAACTCCACAATGGAGCTAGGATGATTCACATGAGCAGAGGATCTGCCTCAGAAAGAAAGTCCATAGTCTTTATTTACAATTTAAAGAATTACTCTTTGGTTATGCCAGTGTAAAATCAGGCCCAGAAGATACAGTTAGTTGGAATAATCATCAAAACCTTCTGAAATTCACTAATCACTATCTCTTCCTGGTATTTTAATGTGAAAGACTAATATGTAGGTGTTTAAATGGGTTAATTATTGTGCCAACTTTGACAGATAAAAAATTATCCTGAAATTTCTGGGTAAAAACATAGAAAATCAAAGACTGCATTCAAAGAATATGTATGAAACAAGAATCAAAACAGCAATTCTTGTCTGTCTTTTGACATAAATCTCATACATTAAACAAATAGCTTATGAATAAACTTTGACCACTGGCATCTACAGAACCACATTAGATTAACTACTACCCTTCTGTGTAAGTCAGAATATCTATCTTCTGCCAGCAAAAGACTGCAGACTAAACCTCTGAGGGCCTTAAGATTTCATAACTGTCTTGGCACAGGGACAGCTTTTGCAGAAGAAAAATTTGATGATAGATAAATGTCAGTTGTCCTATGCATTTTTGACTGAAAGTCAATTGTAAATAAAACTACCACCACCAGAGGAGCTCATGTTGCTAATGAGAAATCTGGTAATAAAAGAGCAAATAAATGCATACTGACCTGGGCGAAAAAACAAATAAAAATCTAAGAATAATAATAATGACAAAAGTAATAATTAATAAAATATTATTTGTAATGTGATAGTATTTCCAAGGTTCAGTCAGGTTTCATGCCCCATTGTGCTAGGTGCTGTCCAAACATGAGGGAAGATGTCATAAACAGTTACAATTCCTAATTTGAAAACTTACAGAAATGAGTGTAATACAGAATACGATGGAAGTAGGGGGGAAGGGCAAAGGTAATGACAATAAGATCATGAGGTTACATGGCTTATATATTTGTCACAGTGTCACTGGTCCCTTTAAGAGCCAGCCCTAACTGTGACCTAGCCATCTTTCCTCTTCAGGTGGGGAGAATGAAGGTCATGTGACCAGTAGGGTGATCCAGTCAGGCCTTTGGTATATAAGATAGGACCTGGAGTGAGAAAGTGTAGAGGTGGATTTTGACAGTTGCCTGCAAGACATTGCAGAAAGTAAGAAGACTCCTGCAGGACCCTTAGTCTGCAGGGAAAGACACCAGTGGGAAAGGAGGCCTTTGAAGAAAGCAGAGAAGGCCAAACTCCAGGCAAGAAGAGCATAGGCTGTGCCATTTGGGACTAGTGTAAAAGAAAGAAACATTAAAGAGAGGATAGACCCTCAGGGAGGAGGAGCTGGGCAGAGCTGAAACTGGGGTGAAGACTTTGTAGGTTTGAATTAAATTTTGAAAGACTTTGTGCAGCATTACATAAATTGGATCACAGAAGGGGAATGTTCTGAATATCTGAACTGGGTGGACTTTTTAAAGGACCCTGAACAGAAGGGGAAAGTGAAACAGGGCATAACTGAACCTAGGGTTGCCATCTTGCTGATTGTTAAGCAGACCAACTGTTTTTTTTCTACGGTCTTGCCTGTTTGATGGTGAAAAGTTTTAATGTACCAGGATTATTTTTCATGGGGGGACTGATATTCCCTGTAACTGCATGTGTGCATGGCATGCACTGATTGTGTAACTAGTGAACATAATACATCTGGGGACAAACATGGCACCTGGGTCCTGTTCTGTGAGCTGAAAACTTCAACCTGCCCCATAACCTGATGAAATGATGGTGGCTGAACCAGGGACTGGGAAGTGGAATAGACCCAAGGCTTGTCCACAGGGAGGGGCAAGGAAAGGGTTGGATGAGACAGGGCTCCTGGGAGGCAGTCGTAGGAAGGGTTCCCTTGAGGGCTTGGGTGTGGGAGGGGATTGGTTAGTTTTTCTATGTCTTATACATGGCAACCTAGGAGACCCACTTTTCGCCCTGATGGGGAACTTAGAAGGTGAACGGACAGTATATAATCAACTTAATGGTTCCTTGTGTGTTTTAGAGCAGTCGTTCTCAGCCAGAGGTCCAGGGCCCACTGGGGGGCTGTGAGCACATTTCATGGGGTCCACCAAGCAGGGCTGGCATTAGACCTCCTGGGGCCCAGGGCAGAAAGCTGAAGCCCCACCACCTGGGACTGATGTCCAGGGCTCCAAATCCTACCACCTGAGGCTTAAAGCCAAAGCCTCAGCAACTAAGCTTCGCGAGCCCCCTGTCACATGGGGCGCTGGGCAATTGTCCTGCTTGCTACCCCCTAATGCTGGCCTGGGTAGAAAAACAGTTGTTGTGGCACAGGTGGGCTATGGAGTTTTTAAAGCATGTTGGGGGAAGGGGGATCCAGAAAGAAAAAGGTTGAGAACCCCTTTGAGGTTGAGAACCCCCTTATTCTAGAGAAATAATCTGGTTCTCTTTTTAGTTTTATTGGCTTGGATCTGCAGGTGAAAGAAAGTCTTAGTAGAAGGGGCCTTCGCCAGCCACTGATTATTCCTACATATATCTTCTCTGCTATGAGCTTATCCCCCTATAAATCTGCAACTGATAGTATTATGCTCCATTTTGCAAGGGAGGGATTATTTCTCTAAAGCTTTAGAACTGGATTTAAGTCTAAAATTAGCTTTTAGGTTTGTTTTAATTAAGGATTTAGGGAAGGATTTTCAAAAGCATTCAGCACTGACCTAACTACAGTAGTCCCATTGAAGTCAATGAGAATTTTAACATTTACTTCAGTGGGAGCATAGTTAGGTCAAAGCTCAGTGCTTTTGAAAATCATACCCTTCCGCTTAAGTTGTAGAGTCAGTTTTCAAGTTTTCACCACAATTGCCTGGAAGCCATGGAAAGCTTTTCCCTGAACAAATGAATTAATACATATACAACTAGCTTAGTTGGTTCCACAACAAAAAGAAGTCTGCAATCCAGGGGCAGCTCTAGGCAACAGCAAAGCAAGCAGGTGCTTGGGGCAGCCCATTTGCAGGTGCAGCAGCTGGAAGGGATCCAGCCTGGGAGCTGAGAACCAACAAGGGGCCCTGGGTAGTTCCTTGGTTAGCTCACTGCCTACAGAGACAGCCCTGGATCAGGGAAAGGACTACATTTCCCAGCATTCCCTTGGCCGCTATCAACAAGAAAGGGAAGGGGAGGGAGCATGGTAGCTGAAACCTCATGCATCCACTTGCTGTTAATGGAGAGCTCACTGGTAGAGCGGGGTGGCACTGTGAATTGGCAACAAGTGTGCCCAAGGAATAGAAGGTTTTGGCCCAGATATCCCCTTTAGAAGACATCCCCAGACTGGATTAGGGATACTAGTGTGACCTCACCTTGCAGTCCCCAAAGAAGAAATTGGATGGACTAAATGGACAATGCCCTTCTCTATCTGAAGCCTAGCAAGGAAGGTATGTGGATCCCACTAGAATTTAAAATGAAAAGTAAGGGAGGGGAGGCTCTACTGGACCTGGGCAGCTTTAGATACAGTACCAGGCACATAGGAGGATTTCCACTTCTGAGCCATGGAAGCAGAAATTGACTTTTTCTTTCCAGATTTAGCTAATATTCAGAAAGGGAATCTAGCACCTGCCTTCCAGATCTGAACACCTCAAAATTCAGGAGTGATCAAGCTCAATTTGAGCAGCTGTTACTTCATTTCTCCCAAATCAAATATACTGATCCACTGTAATTTGCTGTAGAAAAAGTAGGATAAAATTGAGCAAGAAATGCTTTCCAGTGGTTTTTAGGACTGGAATTGGTATTTTCAACAGCCATTGCCTTTTGTTGTTGTTGTTGTTGTTGTATTTGTTTAAAAGGAAGACAGTGATATTGCATTGGCAAATTCCCCATAGAAAGAAAGAGTGGAACAAAAAAATGATAAAGGCACCTCAACTTTTCCTCATTTATGGAGGACAGTCTTATAATATGCATCCAGATATCCTCCAATCACACCACTTTATTGCAGTTCTGTAACCATATGGGAACCAACCCTGTCTGTGTTCTGTGCACATCCAAAATTCCTGCTGAATGACCTGTGCTGGGGGTGAGTTACCAGTGACCCAGGGCTGGGGTGGAAGGAGGGTGCGGGGGAGAGAGTCCAGGGCTGGGGCGGCATGGGGTGCAGGTGGAGGGGGACACTGGTGGGGGGGAAGGAAGGAGCCCAGAGCTGGGGCAGCACGGGCTGTGTGTGGGGGGAGAGCCCAGGGCTAGGGTGGCAAGGGGAGTGGGTCAGACGGGAGAGCCCAGGGCTGGGATGACAGAGGGGGTGCCGCTCAGGGTGGGGAGAGACCAGGGCTGGGGCAGCAGGGGGGTGCGGATGGGGAGAGGCCCAGAGCTGGGTCAGCAGGGGGTGCAGGTGGATGGGGGAGCCAAGGACTGGGGTGGGGGCAGTCAAAATTTTTATTTGCTTGGGGTGGCAAAAACCTAGAGCTGGCCCTGCTGCAATCTAATCCATTCATTGGATTTGGCTGTTCAGCACACATTTTTTGATCAGCATCAGGAAAGTTAATCATAGAATCATAGGACTGGAAAGGACCTTGAGAGGTCATCTAGTCCAGTCCCCTCATAGGCCATGTTTTCTAGACCTTTAATCATTTTTGTTGCTCTTCTCTGCTGGACTTTCTCCAGTTTGCCCACATCTTTCCTAAAATGTTGTGAACAGAAATGGACACAACATTCCAGTTGAGGCCTAATCAGCACAGAGTGGAAGAATTACCTCTTGTGTCTTCCTTACAACATTCCTGATAATATATCCCAGAATGATGTTTGCTATTTTTTTTTGCAACAGCGTTACACTGTTGACTCATATTAGCTTGTGATCCACTGTGACCCCCAGATCCCTTTCTGCAGTACTCCTTAGGCAGTCATTTCCCATTTTGTATGTGTGCCACTGATTGTTCCTTCCTAAGTGTAGTATTTTGCATTTGTCCTTATTGAATTTCATCCTGTTTACATCAGACCATTTCTCCAGTTTATCCAGATCGTTTTGAATTTTAATCCTATCTTCCAAAGCACTTGAACCCCTCCTAGCTTGGTATGCTCCACAAACTTTATGAGTGTACTCTCTATGCCATAATCTAAATACTTGATGATGATATTGAACAGAACTGGATCCAGAACTGATTCATGCAGGAACCCTCTTGATATGTCCTTCCAGCTTGACTATGAACCACTGAAAACTATTCTCTGGGGATGGGAGTCCAACCAGTTATGCACTCACCTTATCGTAGCTCCATCTAGGCTGCATTTTCCTAGTTTCTTTATGAGAAGCTATAATATACTGAAAAGTCACATGATGCTAAATCAGCAGTAAGCTGATAATATTGAAGAAAAGGACAAGCAAAGGGATGTTTTTTCAAGAAGCCTTTTTTTTAGGTATGCCACTGTATGTTTTGCAAAATCACTTCACTGTAAAAGCATTTTGAAGATCAGTTTTTCCTCCCTCATAATTGCCAGCTGGTTCACAGCTGTGGAAGTGCTTCTGTGTAAAAGGTTTTAAGTGACGTTGTTTAAAAATGCATGTATTCCAACCTCATTTTAAAAGCCATTTTTAAAGACCGTCTTTCTGCTCTTCTCAACAGCAGTGTGCATTCTGTGCCACCTGTCTGAATGCTGACAAGTAGCTCATGATTGCCAGGCATCTGTCACTGGTATGAATGGACAGTGAAAATGTACTATCCAGCGTTGGGGTTTAAAAAAGGCTGGCTCTGTATTTATGGAGAACCGCTCTAACTTGGTAAGAAATGTCTCTGAAGGATTTATGACCCCAAATCTCTCCATGTGGTGACAGACTCACTGCTTTTAAAAGGGAAATGTCTCAAAGAATGATATGAACATCACAGTGGCTGTAAAGGCTAAAAGGCAAGATTTATCTTTAAATAATTTGGGCCACAATTTGAGGCCAGGCTGACAGAACAGAAAATGTATGGTAGGAATATCTTTTTCGTCTGACAAATCAGCCAGGAAGAAATGCTGGAACTCGAATCACAGGTAGTGGAAAAGAAAGGCAGAGCAGGTACATACTCACCTAGACATATGAGTCCAGGATGTGCCACCCTCACTACTTTCCCATATATAAGAAAGGTACTAGTTGGTATGAATATGGGTGGCAGAATCTGGAACTTGGTGCCTGATTTTCATGAGGATGAGATCTCAGTCTCCAAAGACACATGCACAACTTTATGTACGCACACAGCTGTCTGTGTGCCAAGTTGCGTCCAAATGCAGAATGGCTGTGTGATGGAAGGAAACAACACAGAGTCACACCTCCACTATTCTTCTTGCACGCACCACCACAAAGGGCAGATAACCGGACTCCTTGCACTCAGGGACTGCAAGGACTATACTAGCCTCTACAGTAATACAGCTCTCTCCCTTCCCCCAAATACACCAAGGTTCTGATCTAGCACCAGGGCCGGCTTTAGGTGATTTCCCCGATTTCCTGCAATTTGGCCCCATGCCCACGCCTAAGAGGGCCCTGCGTCTTAGGTGCCTTTTTAATTTTCTTTTTACTCACCTGGTCTCCCTGGGTCTTTGGCGGCATTTCGACAGCAGGTGTGTGCGTCTGTGTGTGTGTCTCCTCTCTGGGTCTTTGGTGGCATTTTGGCGGCGGGGGGTCCTTCGGTGCCGTGGAAAACTCGGAGTGGACCCCCCACTGCCGATGTGCCACCAAAGCCCCAAACCGCCACTGGGTATTTGAATCGGGTCGCGCAGTTCATAAAGCCGGCTCTGTCCAGGACCTATTGAAATGAATGGAAAGTCTCCCATTGATGTGCCTGGGTGTTGGATCAGGCGCTGTGTTAGCAAGCTGGCAGTTCTAGAGGGGAGCACATGATTTTGAAAGTTTGAATGTACAGTTAGGCACTCCAGTGCCTTCTGCAGCTCTCTCTGGGGGTGCAAGAGCTGCAGCCAGGATGGGCAGGGATGGTGTCCCTAGCCTCTGTTTGCCAGAAGCTGGGAATGGGCGACTGGGAATGGATCACTTGATGATTACCTGTTCTGTTCATTCCCTCTGGGGCACCAGGCATTGGCCACTGTTGGAAGACAGGATACTGGGCTAGATGGACCTTTGGTCTGATCCCATATGGCTGTTTTTATGTTCTTATGTACTGTAGCTCTCTCCCACAATTTAGTCCACATTGTTACATCATCTGATAGATTCCATTACTTGTGTGCACAGGTGTTAGAATTCACATAGACAAAGTCTGATCAGTAATTACTTATCCTACACATATGCCCTCAACTAAAGAGGTCATTGGTATTATATATTTTAAGTCCTTTTAAGTCAAAATGCATGTTAATTTCTTGAATCAGGAAATAATTTTTTTTTCAATTGATTTCTAAGTAAATTTCCAAGCAACTATTTTGGAAAACTGCTAGTGTGATTTCCATAGCACCTACAAGTCTTTAGTAAGTTCTATAATTTCTCTTTTTACTAAAAGCAAAGGCATGATCATCACCATGCCAGTAAAGCTGTAATATGCGGGCACCAGCAGTGCTGGCAGTTAGAGCTGGAGAGACTGGTAAAGGTCATGCAATGGGTACTACTAGCCTACCAGGAACTGTCAGGAAAATCAAGCCTTACCAAAGAGGGATGGATTGAGTGCAAATGATTTTGTTTCTAAATGTTTCATTGTTATTGTTGATTTTTATTTATTTAAATGAGTCTGATCCCAGAAAGGCAAGTGCTCTAGCGGCAGCCCTGCTGGGAATTGGGTTGTTTCTGCTAAAACATGAAAAACAGTTATTTGTTCGAAAAAGTTAGCATGGAAACATCTTGTTAAAGACAGAGGGCTAGATCCTCAGCTGGTTTAAGCCAAAATAGCACTATTGGCTTCAATGGACCCATGCCAATTTACACAAGTTGAGAATCTGGCCTGAATATTACCTCTTTCTCTCAAAGTGACAAATAGGCAATATCCAGCTTGATTTAATTTTGTAAGACTTAAGACACGCCTTTGCTTTCCATATCTACTGCTGAAGCACAACCAGCATTCTGGAATGGAAGAACAATTTGAGGCCCCTGCTATAGGTTCTCATTTCATATATATATAGCACTCATAATACCAGCCAAAAATCAGTCTCACGAATGTGCGTTGCAAAAGTGGAATTAGTACAGTATTTCAGAAGTCCTGGCGTGGAGTAGAATTATTGATCAAAACAAATTTTGAATGATAAAACATACGCTTACATTAGCAAACAAAAACTGATTGCTATGTAGCTTTCTAACAACAAACAAATAAATAAATACAAATCAACACACTAGCAAGCCAAATGGGCGTACCAGAAGATGGCAGTGATGCCTTGTTATAGCTGTATTTACTGTACCATTTACAAGAATAACCTAATTGCTCTATAATTATATATAGTAAAAGGAGGACAGAGATGTAGTCTAACTAATTACCATCTCTGCATCTTAAGTATCCTACCTAACCTGGTACAACTTTTCAGGAAACCTCAACTCAGCCATTTTTATTGTACTCTTAGACTATTTGCCTGGAAACATGCCAGGCATATGAATAATATTCTTGTTGTTACACTAAATTATAGCTTGATTCTCAGTAGATTTGAATCGTGCCAAATTAGAAAAAATTATTTGGGAACCATTTTTCTCTTGCACTCTGGGTCTGAATTCTAAGGCCTGGATCCACAAAGAGACTTAAGCATTGCAAGGCTGAGCATTGCAAAGACTATCTTTTAGATGCGAAGGAAGTCACCAGAACAACTTTATGATCTACGAGGCTAGTTAGGTGCCTAGGTTCCCAATACAGTGAATGGGGCGAGAGAGGTACCTAAGAATACAATACACTAAAGACAGCACTCTAGGCAGGCAGTGGCCTAAGCTAGCTGATGGGAGATGCTGATGACGGGGTGTGTCCTAAGCCCCTCTCATCGCTTGGAGATAGGTGCCTAAGTATGGGCTGCAGGGAGGTGCCTATCTCTGTTAGTGATCCACAACCGGGAACCTCTCTCTGGGAGTCAGGGGTCTTAGGCTCCAAAGTAATTTCTTATGAGAATGAGTTAAGTCCCTGCATCACACCACACAAAACGATTGGAGAAGGAGCTGCTTGCCTTATACATTTTAGCTTAGTGCTTAGAGCGCTCACCTGGGACATGGGAGAAGCAGTTCAATTTCCTCCTTTGAAGGGGAATTTGACTGGTTGGATCACAGAAACTCCCTTGGGAACTGCCACCCGATGTGCATAGACTACCTCTGAGCCTGTTTTCCCTGCCAGCTTGGGACTTTAGTGCCCTGCCTGGATTGAGCCAGACATGCTAGCCAGCTACAAAACCAGACCCAGGTCTGAACTACATCCCCCAAAAGCTTCAGATTTAACTGAAAACAGCTTAAGAAGTGCTCCTGTCTCCAGCACTCAGATACCCAACTGCCAATGGGGTCCAAACCCCAAATAAAGCCATTGTATAAAGCTTATATAGGGTAAACTCATAAATTGTTCACCCTTTATAACACTGATAGAGAGAGATGCACAGCTGTTTGGCCCCTCCCCCAGGTATTAATACATACTCTGGGTTAATTACTAAGTAAAATGTGATTTTATTTACTACAAAAAGTAGGATTTAAGTGGTTCCAAGTAAAAACAAAGTGAATTACCAAGCAAAATAAAATAAAACATGCATGTCTAAGCCTAATACAGTAAAAAAAAAAAAACTAAATGCAGGAAAATCTCACCTCAGAGATGTTCCAGTAAGTCTCTTTTATAGACTAGCCTCCTTCTAGTCTGTGCCCAATCCTTTCCCCTGGTGCAGTCCTTTTTCCAGCTCAGGTGGTAGCTAGGGGATTTCTCATAACTGCAGCCCCCTCTGTTCTGTTCCACCCCCTTATATATCTTTTACTCAAGGTGGGAACCCTTTGTCCCTTTGGGTTCCCACCCCTCCTTCTGAATGGAAAAGCACCAGCTTAAAGATGGATTCCAGTTCTGATCACATGATCACATGTCACTGTAATACTTTATTGCCCACTTGCCAGCACACATGCCCGCACACATGTATATAGGAAAACAGAGCCATCTACAACTAATTCTCCTGGTTAATGGTTCCAAGCCACCATTAATGGCCCACACTTTGCATAGTTACAATAGGACCTCAGAGTTATATTTTATATTTCTAGTTTCAGATACAAGAGTGACATATTTATATAAATAGGATGAACACACTCAGTAGATTATAAGTGTTGTAATGATACCTTACAAGAGACCTTTTACATGAAGCATATTCCAGTTATATTATATTCACACTCGTTAGCATATTTTTATAACATTATATGGAGTGCATCGTCGCAAGGAGAAAAGTTTTGAATGGGCATGTGGAGGCAGGAGTGTCCTCCCAGTTCTCAGAAGAATGCTCTAATCGATCAGCTATTGGATATTCTAATGAGAGGCTCCCTGATTTGGAGCTGTTTCACTGTGGCTAAATAATGAAAGAGTCATTAGAGCAGGAGGGCTGGACCACTGGTCTCCCAACTCTTAGGTGCCCTAAGGACTGGACAACAGCGTCATCCTAACTCTCACTCTCTCTATTGCCCAATCATTATAAGTATGGAACAACTTCAACAGGAGAGATTGAAGGAAGCCTAGTGAAATTGTGGAACTTAAAATTGGGTCTTAGTGACCTAAATACCTTTGTGAGTCTGAGCCTAACATCTTGTATATAGAGAGAGAGGTAGGATTTCGTACAGTAGTCCACAAAGGGGAAGGGAATTCCCAAACTTCAGTAGAATGATGATACACATCCCTCATCCCACGCCGCTTGGGCTGAGAACGGCGAACCATGGCCAGTGGGAGGTGCAATCGGATGAACCTGCGGATGCAGCAGGTAAACAAACCGTCTCAGCCCACCAGCAGATTTCCCTGATGGGCCGAATGCCAAAGATTACCGATCCTTGATCTACACCCTCCAATAAGAGTCAAATGAATCATTTGTTCAAAACATCATCTCATGATGCCATTTGCCATATACTCTGTCACCTTTAAACACTGTCTCATTAGGAGTGAGTGTGTATCCTATTGCTAGTGCTGGCTTGAACAGAAAATCTTCTAGTTCAAAGGTGAAACTGTCCTCAGCTGTGTAGTAATAATAATATAGTCTCACTGGCAATTTTTTTCTTAGAGATTTTAATCTGAACTATATAAATCGAATTGACTTTGACATTGATAATAATAATGACTTCAGCTCTTTTCTTTTCCAGTTGTTTCATAAGTGTTCTATTGCTATGTAAATGTGAAAACTGCAACATTAATAATGGATTGCCAGCACTGATTCTCATAAAGTCCCCTAAGCAAGTAGAACACTGAGCAACCATGTCTAGCCTGTTAAGTCATTTGAAGGAATTTGAGAAGTCAGCACAATTGGGATAATTTTGTAGCAATTCGTCCATAATATCTACTGCCTGGTCCAATTTCTGACACACAGATATATTATACCCAACTGAGGTCAGCATGTATAAACACTAAACTGTCCTAAAAATGCAGAATGTGGAGAAATAGGCCTCATTAGTACTTTTAGAAAAGGAGATAAATCATACTAAGCTTGAAAGAACAGATGATCAAGATATAGACTGTTGATTAGCTGTTCTTTCTTTCCCCACCCGCCATTTATTTAAAAGAATTGACTGTAAAACATGTCAATGATGCACCAGTATTATTTTTTTACATTCTTTTACAGTGCTTGCCAACTACTTAAATATCTCAAGCTATTCTACTGAGCATGATTATTTTTCATGTTTGTTTATCACAGGCTTCTTCAATGTATTTACAGAAAATGACTTAAATTCTTTCCTGTGTAGCTTTGAATTTCTTTGAACTTACCAGACTCTTGGGGCATATTTTAAGTCATGTAGGCTTGAAAGGAACATGGTGACCTGTTATCTAAAGGGGTAAAAAGGGTGTTTGAAAGATTTAAAAGGATCAAGGACAGGGTGAAATAATGCAAATGTGTAGGTTAGTTGAAATACAAAGTTTATGGAGCACTTTGAAGATCTTTGAATACACCTCAGCCGAAAATCTATGTGTGAAGAAGGATTGAAGTTCGCTGCCATTTGAAAACGTTTTCCTTATTAACTGATTGTTCTGAACTCAGCACCAAATCTTTTTCCACTTTCTAAGAGTCTGAAGATGCAAGCTCTGTTAGGCTGCCTGTCAACAGAACTTCATAAATGACACCTGACTGAGGACTTGATATAATGATTTTGCATACTTCACCCACATAATTAAAAAAAATCACATTTCATAGCCTCTTTCCCCATACTTTTTTTAAAAAAGGAATGTTGCCATTTAAGAAGACTGGAGACATATTCCTTATTCTTATTCACAAATCAGACATAATGTACCAGCATTCCTCACTTCAAAAACGCTTGAAACCATGCCATCATCATAATCTTTCATCTTAACTACTGTATCCTTCTCCTCGCTCTACTTCTTAATTCTTTTTTCTTGTGCTCCAGTCTCAGAAACTGTGATGATCATACTCTATGGTGATGGAGGCCATATAAGTACCTGGATAGACACACAGTCTGGCTTAAGTACTCCTGGTAAAGTCACCTTCCTTTCATGTTGCTTCATCTACCTCTTTAAAGCCCTCCATTAGCCTTCTGTCTTTTACTACATCAACTTCTAGTTCCTTGTTCTCAGCTTTAAGGCACTACATAATCTCACCCCCAACACTTCCTCTCTATTTTCAGTTTTCCTACTCCAATTGCTGCTATTAGAACTGGAGAAAAATCCAATATTATTTTGTGGAAAAATTCAAATTTAATTCAGTTTTTCAGGGAGAATTATGATTTTTTTTGGCAGAACATTTTGAAACAACAAGTGAGGAAAAACAGTTTGTTGTCCTCTTCCTTCTTTCTCTCTTTTTTCTTCTTCAGAATTTCAAATTCTTTCCATTTTGCAGGGTTCAAAACTGACACAAATTTTAGTTTTTTCCTGTTTTGGTGTAAACATTTTAATCAAACTCTTTACAAATTATGTTATTGAAACCAATCATGAAAGTTTATCAGAATGTTTTGTTCACCAAAACCACATTTCAGATAAACATTTTTACAATGTATTCAATAAAACGCTACAGTGAAAAAGTCCAAAAAATGAAAAAAAAAAAATCAACAATTTTTGTGACTTTTTCATTTTTGAAAGAAGGCCATTTTTCAACAAATACATTTAAAAAATAAAAAATAAAAAACCTATAAAAGCTTCCAAGTACATCTATTTCCATGCACTGGTACTGCCATTTTGAAGGGAAAGGGCTTAAAAGAAGCATTTTGGTGGCTCGTCACAAAATATAAGAGCAGAAAATCTTATGGTATGTTCACCTCTTTGACTTTCTCCAATAAAACAATCAAATGCAAAGTTCAGTCTCTGATGACTGAGAAATTGGATTGTGCAGAAAAAAAATTGGCAGAGCAAAAAATCTCAGCTGTAGGCTGCAAAGGAAAAAGGAACATAAAAAAGGTCTCTGTTAAAAAGAAAAACAGTTACTGGAGAATCATTTTTCCATTCTGTAGAACTCCTTTGAAAAAGGATGACCCTGGTAACTAGGCAGACAAAGAACACACTATTAGTGAGCATTAACTGCAGGACTGCAGCCAAGGGACAGATATTAGAAAATGAATGCGGACTAAAATCTCTCTCTCTCTCTCGCTAAAGATCTTGGAACGCAATGGCAAAGCCATTAAGAATAACCATACAACCATGTGTTGCAAGCCTGTCAATTCACAAGCTAACCAAGGTTATTCCAGGTCAGCAGTGGGATATAAACTCTCTAACCAGCATCTATATCAGTGGTTTCCAACTTTTCAGCCAGAGGGCCAAATACATTAATTCAAAAATGTCAAGGGGAAACAATATTTTGAGGCAGATTCTCTGCCCTGTTCTTTTCCTTTACTCAGCTCCAGCAACGAAAAGGGAGCAAAAGCTGTATGTAAAGTCCCCTGCTGGGAATTCCTGTGGTGTAAGGGAAAACAATTTCTTATCATCGTAAAAGGGGTTCTAAACTAAGAATAATGGAATAAAATGATGAAATTGGCTGAATAGCAGGAAACATTTCCTGACAATGACAGCTGCTGGATAATAGAACAGTCTCTCAAGGGAATGGATAGGATCCCTCAATTTAAACTCAAACTGTGCAAATCACCATTAGATAAACTAGAAAATGTACAAAAGGGACAGAAAGGAAGGATGGTCCAGTGGACTGGGTACTAAATTGAATTGTTGGAGGTTCAGATGCAATTCCCTGCTTTGTCACAGACATCTCATATAACACCAGGTAAGTCTTTCTGGGCCTCAGTTCTCCATCTGTATAATGGGGATACTATGGTGATTCTATGGTGGGGGGGGCATATACATTCCATAGAGAAAACAATCTTAAACATGCAGGGAGATGCAAATTGGGCCTGATCCAAACCTCATTGGAATCAATAGAAATCTATCCATAGACTTTAGTGGAGTTTGGATCAGTTCCCAGATAACTTAATAGATCTCTTCATCTCTGGATTCTATCATATGTGCCAAAGGCCAACCCAGGAGGCCAGGAGAACATGTATATGAGGTTGCTATTTCAAGCATGGCTCTGCTATTTGGTATGTGTACCATTCTATGGCAGCCTCAGCGGAACACGTGACATGAAAAACACTGACCAGTGATGTAAACAATAAAGAAGATGGATTCTAAAAACAGCTGGATTTAACTGAATTCACAGTTGGATTTAACAGAGGGAATGCTGGCATTGTCTGAATTGTAGCAAATGAAAATGTTTGAAAAAATGAGGACTCATTCACTTGGTGTCTCTTCACTTTAGACTCTGATGTTTTCTGGCATAGTGATAACAGTATGCAGTTTCCCTGACCTATATAAGGAATATAGGCTCCATGTTACTTTTTGGTTTGAAAAAGTCAGGGATTCCAGCTGCTAACAGCAGCTTTTCTGCCCTTTGAAGCAGAGATAACAGATAATACTGGATTCACAAAAGTCCAGCGACATATATTAAATTTTAGAAGCCTTCCTTCTAAATACACAATATCCTTTAAAAACTTGATCTAAGGGGGATTATGAAAGATAGGGCACAGAAAGAGAAGAGATGCTGCTGCTTGGTGGAGTTCAGAAGCAGTAGAAAATACTATAAGAACACAGCTATCTTTTTTTCTTCAGCAGATGATTCATTTGCTGCTTTGTGTCATTATTCATTTTTAGATATAAAGTTGGAAAGTGAGCAAGCTGCTAATCTGACAAGATTGAAGCATAGTATAGAATTGTTCTGTCATCTTGTGGTATTTGCCAAACTAACCCACCACCCTCCATCTTATACAATGAACTGTTTCTTTAATATATGAGATGATAAAGAACATTCAAAGAGTGATATGGAGGGAAAAAGAGAACCATCTGTTCAGAACAGACAAACACTGATCCTACAAGAGGAAATGCAGAGAGGACTATTGTGTTCTCATTTATACTGGTGTAACTGAGAATGAAATTGGACTCGCACATTTTGGATGTATGTGCAGAAATTATCTCGTTTTAATTTTCATGACAGTCACTTACACGATATGCTTCCAATGAGATGATTGTCTGACAATACATATTAACACCGCCCTCTGTTATTATTTCTATCACAACAGTTACATACCCAGAGCTAGAATGTCCCTTTCCATGTAACCCTGAATATGGGGCATACATAGCAATGCTACCTCAAAAGGAGCACATGGAAACAATTTTGCCTCAGAGAGCCATAATTCCTTTCCTGTTCTCTTACTCCTGAAAACAAGTAGCCAGCTACCATCCCTGACTGTTCTGACTGCTGCATTGAGGGGCTGGAGCCAAAGCTCTGCCCATTTCCTGTCTCCCTGTGGAGGGGAAATGTCCTGGGCATATGGACCCTGCTCTCTCCATGGCAACTGAACTAGAGATGGGGTAGGCCACACAGAGGAATATTTGTGTGGGGAGGCTTTTACTCTTTTAAAGATGCTACGCTGCTGGGTCCTGTCATAATATATCCTTAAGAGACAACAGTGTTCTTGGTGCTGATATGAGTCCAGAACTTGCACTACTCATGGCTCCTTTGCAAATTAGCCTTATAGCCAGAGCATTCCTCCTGCCTACTAGTGGTTCCTTCACCCTGTTCATCCCAGCAATCCCTGTCTGCAAGAAGGCTGCTCCAGTTTACATTCAGAAGTGGTCTGGTCGCTCACTTCCCCCAGAATCAGGAGAGCTATCTCTGTCCTCCCCTAGCTCTGGCCTTGTACTGAGGGTCTGGGCCATATTCTCAGCCTTACAGATTGTTATTGTTTGAATGGAGCAGAGAGCTGAGTGAATCAATCAGGATCTTTGTAATCCCAAATGATCAAATTCAGGAGAACACAAAAGTGAGTAATTCAAGTCTAGTCACGGTATGTTAAGGTTTGATGTAAGAGAGGGCTATTACTTCACTCCTAATTCAAACAACATTCTTTCATTTTGCTATATCATTATAGACACAAGCACCTACATGAACATTCATATATTTTTTGCAGTTATATTAGTCCTTATCCTATGGCTAAGAATCATATCATATTCACAGGAAGTTACCTGGACATAAGACTGCAAACTTACCCAATCCTAACGAATAAGCACTGTTCATAAAGCCCTTTTTTATTGCTCTGTTTATATCAGTTATGCCTCGCCTACTGATCACAAATCAACATGGGCAATTGTGCATGAAACTATGTGACCTCTTGATTTATTATCCTACATCTGCCAATTCTACTATACAGACCTTGACTCTGGCTTGAAATTAAATATCTTTAATCTAGTTTACAAGCGTCTTGACATCATTGCCATGCATTCCTCAACTTTCTGTTAGATGCAAAGGACTCTATCATTACTGAATGTTTACAGCAGCTAGTATAACAGCGCTAAATGGCAGCTTTAATTAGAACTAAAGTTATGTGGTCTTTAAAATACCTGCACTTGAATTTCAGAAAATGAATCAAGTGTGAAGTAGGGAGTTATGTGCAATTTTCTTGTATGTCCTATTTTTTTTCCACACAGTCAACACAGCTGTTCCATTCCTCCTCTCGAGAATTACACAAGGCCTTTTCCTAAACAGGTGTCCGCTTTGCTTTCAAACTAAACTAGATCTAAAAATAAGATACAAAGCAGAAAACATAGTTTAGCATTTTTTTCTTTAAATCATGGTTTCTGTAGAAGGCTCTGCTTCAGATTTAACAGTCATGTTGCACAGCACACCTGGTTGTAACAGTCACGTCATATTGAACTGAAGTAATGGCATGCAGTATGAAAGCTAATCTACATGGGAGATATTATATGAATGTGAATTCCATTATATAGTATATTCCTGAGATTTGTCCATTTACCACTAACCATGTGACACTTTGGAAATGTACACTAATATATCTAGGAGCAGAACTGAACAAATTATTCGTGGGAAACAATGTATTCAATGAATGTCACCCCTTTGTCCATTCATGAACTACTAATTTTCCTGAATTCATTAGTATTTTTTGTAAGCTCATTTGTGCAATCAAATTGCACCCATGGACCCAAAGTGTTATAAGTGCGCTTTGTGTTTGACTGGTCATCTAAGTCGCATGATATTTTATCCCCTGATCTCTGATAAAAATCATATAAGCTTTGTGAACAGGGGGCAGGCCATTGTGACTATCACTCAGGAACTTGGAGGGCAGGGAGCCAGAGATATAGAAAACTTAAAACCTTTTTAATTTTGAAATTTTCAAACCAGAAAAGAGGACAACATTTTTACTTTCCATGAGAAATTTTCCCATTTTTTGACCAGCACTAATTTATTTAATTTCTTTTTCCTGGCCACTGTGCAGAAGAAAGAGAAATATTTTTGCCTACACACATGGATCATCCTCCCACTAGCTCACCCTCCTCTCCTATTTTCCTACCCTTTTCTGCATGCCACTATCTCGACAGTGACTGATAATCATTTTTGCTAGAGTTTAGATCACTGATTTGCAAGCTCTCTTAGTTGCTCCCTGCATTCTATCTGCTTACAATTTTGCTGCCAAGCACACATCATCATCCAAATGTTAATGGAAACCCAGACACAAAGGAACACAGATATGGTCAAACCTAGTCAGAAATCAGAGTTTGCAAACACGCTCATGAAGACATTTTTCCATAATTCAACCAATTTTATCCAGAAGTGATTGGAAAAAATTAAGAAAGGAACATGTGGAACTTACTTACCAAATGTACCTTCTATGTGTCATTGTGCTTAATATAAATATAGGCTGAACATCAGGGGAAATTTCCTAAGGAGTTTGACAGTGAAATAGTTTCCCACGGAAAATTGAGGAGGAAGTTTTAAGAGATTTAAAGTTAGACTGGATAGAATAGAAGAAAATATACTATAGAAAATAATCTTGCACTGACAGAAAGAAGGAATATGTTTTAATAGGACTTTCCAATTCTCACCTCTGTGTTTTTATAATTAATTTTTCTGCCTCAGAAATTTTAAACAGATTATATATATATACACTATATATAGTGTATATATGTACAGTTATATAATCATTCTGTTTTCCTACACTATATGATTTTAAATTACATGTAACCCAAGAGCACTCAATTAGTGCTTGGGTTTTCATTAACTACAGGTACCACTTGAATGATGAACACAGTGGAACAGCAATTACAGAAATTCTAAAGATAGTAATTAAAATAAAAAAACAAGAGCAATGATTTTAATTTGAAACACATTAACACCACTCTGCTAAGGCTGTATTAATTTTGAAGAGCATTATAAATGTCCTCCCAAACTCATCTTTAGAAACAACACGAAAACAAGCAAAAGACATTCAATACCGTCCAGTGATCAAGAGCCATGCATAGGAGAGACAAGAAATAAAAAAGGGGCAAGAGATTCAGAATGCTGGTGGCATAGTGAGAGATATGGCTCAAAAGATGTGGGTCTCAGAAAAAGAAAACAGATGAGGTTGCCTTCCAGGTACAGGGAGAACATATGTGACAATAAATGTGACAGGCTATATAAGAATGAGGCAGATTTTCCACTAATTGTGGAAATTCCACATGTGAATGTTAATTTGATAAAATAATGGATAATTTCAGAGAACTTGGAAGTTCTTGGAGATTCTTCTGGTATCAAGTAAAAGCAAAGAAGGGAGAAAATTAATTACTGAAAATCAACAAATTATATCAATTATGCAAAGAGGAGGTCTTGTTAATCATAGAGTGCTGTAATGCCCTGTGTGGCCTTGACTAAACTAGAGAAGTTGCACTGGTTTAATTAAGTTGATTTTAAGTTGATCTAGTTGAATCCCTACAAACCGTTAATGTAAACATAAACCCTAACTAAAGCCGTTTTACTTGTTTAAATTAGCTTATCTTCTATTGCTGATTTACCAGATTAAGCTAAACTGATTTAAGCAAAACTTAAACTGTTTTATGTGGATCTACATTAGGGGTTTGCACCAGTTTAACTAGATTGATTTAGTTGAACTACTGCAACTCTTCTGGTATAGACAAGCCTTGAGATGAAAACTAGCATTTAGATTAGAGGGTCTCCATTTAGGTAGATGTAGAAACAACTCCCTGAGTTCAAAAGATGCACAACTTGTTAGACTTTTGTTTAAGTAAGAAAAGGGAGAGGGAATGTTTTCACTTAACTCGGATAATCTGGGATGTACTTCCAACATACAGAAGATGGAGTTATTCTACAACAGAAGATAAAGAACCAAGAAAAGGAAGAGGGGAGGAAACCAAGGAAAAAGATAAGGCTTGAAGGGAAAAGATAAGAACAGGAAAGAAGCATAATATGTCAATGCTAGCCAAAGGTGCTAACGAGAATGAGAAAGACTTTTGAAACATATCAAGGGAAAAGAAGTACTAGAGAGAAAACAAGTCCAGCAATTCACAAGGAGAATAAAATTAAGAAGAACTCTAAAATGACAGGAGATACTGAAATCTCCCCCTCCCCCACCTCCCTGCCATCTGACTTTAACAGGAAAAAAATGAAGAAATGTGATTTGGAGAGTTAGGAAGAAGACTATTAAAACACTACTGGAAATAAACATAACTGGGCTAAATTCTGATCTGGTGTGAACTAGCATAATTTCATTGACTTCTTTCTGTTCTTTTCCGGTCTGGCTCTGGGACCAGCTCACTTGTCTTCCATCAATTCCAGTACAACGGCCAGTTGCTCTACTGTCTCTTGCCAGTTCCTATATCAAGATAGGGGAAAGTTAACTGAGCTCAGATGAAATGATTGCAGTCAGGTCCTCTTGATATTTTGTAACCTGCCTCAGCTTGGTTTTTACCTTGCGAATAAAGAGGTGGGAGCAGTTAGCATTCTGAAAGTTCCATTTGGAGAAAAATCATAAAACTGCCTTTTTTTTTGGTTCTTAAAAGGTGCTGGAAATGTCAGGAGAACTGTTCCTATTGTGAAATTTCAAATTTTGAATACGACTTTCACCCTTAAAAGAGTATCAATTGCCTGACCCAACAAAATAATTTTTCCTCAGTGGGGCATGATATTCCATTGTCTTTTAAGCAGAACTATCCATTGAAATCAGAGTGGACTTCTGCATTAAAAATGAAGCCACAGCAAATAAATAAGTATGACCCATTATTTGCAGTATTCAAGGTAATTGTTATAGTAAGTATAGGGAATTACAAGAGAATACTGCAGATAGTGGCAAATCCAGAGCTCAGTGCCTGGCCCAAGTA
This sequence comes from Gopherus evgoodei, assembly GCF_007399415.2. Classification (NCBI taxonomy): domain Eukaryota; kingdom Metazoa; phylum Chordata; order Testudines; family Testudinidae; genus Gopherus; species Gopherus evgoodei. Next base: position 25,826,393 of record NC_044323.1, on the reverse strand, counting down.
GCCAAGTCAAAAACTGGGCAAATGCATTTGGGAGTGAGGAGAAGAGGGGCAGGATCTCCTAGGCCACCTGAAGATTTGTGCAATGGTAGATGGACCAATCCAGCCCTCATCCCTTTCCCAGCAAACCCTTAAACCTCCTCTTAAATACAAGCGGAATGCACACCTGATCAGATTCCCCAACTTTCAACCCTTTCTGTAGTGAAACTGCATAAGGCTTGCTTTCCAGAGTTTGTTTTGTGTTCTTTACAACCATCCAGGCAGGCTGAACTTGCCTGCCTAGAGAAGAAATGTTATGTATTTAACTAAAGGTAACTGAGTACATTTTCAAGGGTTACCACTGTACGTCCACGTATCTGCTGGGAGGGGGACATTGGTCATGGCTATAGTAAGAACTGTAGGCCACAGAGTTGCCCTCCACTGATGTTGAAGGGCATGAACTCCATTGACTGCAGTCCATCAGATGAGGAACTGGCCCAGCACATTTTTCAAGTCTCAGGACAGTTACATTCAGCAAAATGAGAAATATTTCAGCCCTACAACCCAATAAGGGCACTGCTATAATACAGTGTGACTGGTCTGCATTTGATAAAGTATACCACCGTCTAACCCCCACTCTCCCTGTTGTTGTAAATCTATATACATTGAACTGATTGAACTGTAACACTACTAGAACGATATGTTACTGTATTAAGAGCATTCTGAATAAGGATGATTATTTTTTAAAATCTTTAAAATAGCATATTTTTCTGATAATCTCCAATAATAGTTTTGCTTCACCATCTGTCTATCTAACTCCTGATTCTTTGTTTAAGGCAAGAAATGTAAGCAGTTGCAGATGGCATCAGAACTCAGGATGTCTGCAAAGATTTGCATGAGCAGGAAAGGCAGAGCATGGATAAGGTTACCACAAAATGGTTTTGCATACCAAATAGCAAAAACAAAACAGAAAAGCACATCGAACAGTGCATTTGGTATTAAACAAGATCACACTAGGCTACATTGTGTTGTGTGCTATTAGGGAATGTATTTCATATAATATATTCAATATCCGTAAAAGCAACAGAAAGTATTAAAGGACTTATGCTTCCTGGCGTTCTGCAGATCCCCACAGGATCTGGAAGAACAACAAAAATCTGGTATATTGATAACACCATTAGAACAAAGTTAGTATTTGTTTGGCACACGCCGGAATGTGCAACAGGGGGTGCATCACTTGATTACCGGTTCTGTTCATTCCCTCTGAAACACCTGGCATTGGTCACTGTTGGAAGACAGAATATTGGGCTAGACAGACCTTTGGTCTGACCAAATGTGGCAGTGGTGCGCAACCTGTGGCCCACGGGCTGCATGCAGACCATCTGGGTAATCTGATTATGGGCGGCGAGACATTTTGCTGACATTGACCGTCAACAGGCATGCCCCCTACCCCCCCCCCCAGCTCCCAGTGGCTGGGAACGGTGAACCACAGCCACTGGGAGCTGCGAGGAGCCATGCCTGCGGACAGTCAACATCAGTAAAATGTCTTTTGGCCCATAATTAGATTATCCTGATGGGCTGCATGCAGCCCGTGGGCCGCAAGTTGCCAGCCACTGCAGTATAGCCTTTCTTATGTTCTTAATATATACATAATACAGAATTTATTATGTTCTTAGGATTTAATCTTGTAGGACTTCAGGGCTTCCCTGTTTTACGAAAAATAATTTGGTTGGGTGCATAGAAAATGTTGTCATCTAATAAATAATAATAAATTAATTAAAATAATGTCAACTATTTGATAGAACAGTTTCAATACATAGTTGCATTAAGCCGACACCTCTATTACATTATGATAGAGCAAACAATCTGATTTAAAGTTACAGGTCATTTTCTCACCATCCGAAGCTGGAAGTTAAAAAGGAACAATTGATCATGACTGGGAACCACAACTAACAACCCTTCAGTTTCTTTCAATTTTGGAGCCCATATTCTAGCTTGGAAGAGAATGGAACTATTATTGCCACTATTTGTCCCACAGTCTCAGACAGAAGATAATTAACTTACATAAACTGGTGCTTCCAAAGATGTGCTTTGAAATTGTAGTGGAAATGCCTTGATACATAAACAAATATATAATGTAGTCTTCTCTCCAGGCTGGTCACTTGAGTCATGATATATAATATCAGTCTTTCTTAAACAAGAAACATCTATTGTTCCCACCGGCTATACACTATAGAAAAATAAAGTGTTTTCCACCAGCTCAAAGTTCAGATTGATCTTGCTTGTTTACCTGAGATTTCACTCTCTCTGGTACACTCGATAACACATAGTGAGATCTAGTGAATGAACAGAATACTGCAAGGAAACATTTCAGACCTCCAACATCCTCTGGGAGGCTCAAGAATTATATTCACCTGCTTAATTCTCCTTTCTTGATTCTCATAGTATCTATTCTCTTGACCAGGAAGGGTTGGCTGTAGCTTTTTCTAGAGGATACCAAGGGACTAAATTGAAACAATTTATTTGACAAATTTGGCCTCTTTTTCTGTTCACTTTTAAATGGATCCTTGGAACTTTCCATTGGGAGGAATGGATGCTAAGGCCTACAACTATTCAGCATACTTGTCCTAGTGGAATAATCCAAAGCCCAGCCAGTTACTTGGGCTGGATGCTGCGAAAAGGATTTGCCCATTCTTCTGCTGGGTTTTTACATCTTAATAGCTGATTACTGGGGGCCAAATCCTGGTCCCAATGAAAGCTCCTTGATTTTAGGCCTTTTCACTTTTTTTCTGCAAATTTCATGGCAGTTATATAAAGTCTGTTCTTTCTTTTCTTCTGTAGGATTCTTCTCTTCTATTCCACAGCCATGAAACAGTTACATTGTCTGGTTGGTAACTGAATTATTGTGGCATTACCATTTCAGCATTGTGTGTAAGTCAAATGTGCCAAATGTATTAAGGCAATTCAATCACATTGATGTGAACTTTGAATGTTTACCAGTTCATGAGCACTTGACCTATCTGTGACACTCCTGTTCTGTTTTTTGTCCCTATTTGGCTCTAGCCTGATATATACCAGCATTTGAATCAATAGCAGCTTTTCAGCTGAATAGAAATGTACAGTTCTGTTTGCTGCATTTCCATCACAGAACTACAGTGTCTTCATCAAGCTGTTGTGGAACAGCATGCAAAGCTGCTATTTTCATCACAGTTCATAAGATACGTGCAAATCAAACATCCACTGTCCAGCCCCATTTTTTCCAGCTTTGAAAGATCCAAAGCTATATCTACAAACTCCTATTACCTGCATTTGTCAAAGTCAATATTTTAAACAGATTTCCTGGAGTTTATGCACCCTAAATGATACTTTCCTGCACATTGTATTATTCCCTTGCCAGTAATGTCAATCAAATAGCAGTACTTACACAATCCTGTACATATTGTACTAAATACTACTTTCATTTATAAGCATGCCCCAATAAAATCAAATCATAAAATATTTAAGTTAAAGGCTAAATCCATATCTAGGACATAAAGAGCAGATGCAATTTATCCCTGGACAATTGTAGTAGCATAGTTACATTTCTGCTGGTTTTTGTGGATTTTAGTTCAGTTATGTGGCTCCCTTTAGCTATATTCAAAGAAGTCTAAAATGTGATCCGGTTATTTCACTGGGGTTACAAACTGGGGGAGGGGAGAGAGGAGAGAAATTGCCTGTGTGTCTTCCAAAAACAATCAAATAAATTTTGCAAAACTATGCAAACAAACTATGCAAAACCTCACCATAGCACAAGTACATTTAGCTAAGCACAAGAAATTGAAAATGTCCACATCCATGCACTGCAGTCTCATTCATTGTTACAGATGTTTTTGGTGAAAGAATACTGAATGACTTAACTGGGGATTCAGCTAACCCCTTGACTCCTCTCCAAACTCTGTAGTAGATGACTTGCTAGTCCTACTGTGGCTTAGATTTCCTTCCACTTAATCTATTTCTCTAGTAGACTGCAGCTGTAGATATGTGACAGAAGAGTTATATTTGAGTGTGATATCAGCCCGTATCAGCCCAGATGTTTTGGGTAATAGCAATAAGCAGCTTGCCAGGAGACTCAAGCCTGTGCTAGTTTGTTGCTCTCCATTCACTGATTCCTTATCATAATGCTGCATAGATAAATACAAGTTTAAAAAATAAGCATTACAATGACTCTCCTTGCAAGCCTCTGTGGTGAGGTCTACTATAATCATATTTTAGTTGAAGGTTTAAGCATTAACAATTTCAAAGACAGGAATTGTTTCTGATTTATATCTTCCAAACCTCAATGTGCTTTCACATTTAGTAATAAAGCAGATCAGGAGCTCCCCAAATATTGAACTCTAACTAGCTGCTAATAAATAAGTATTCCAAAGACAGGTATCCTTGCAATTAAATTTTCCTGCCTGCTTTGGAGGAGTTAATGGATAGGAAAGTCCAGGAAATGTATGGTAGGGAGAGAGGACAAAGAAGTGGGACCATGGGATTTTTCTAGGTATTACTGTTCAGATTGAAATGTGGACATTGTACAGAGGGCAATGCATTTATGATGGGAATTGTTATAGTCAACCACAGAGAGTGGCCACGTGACCAATGGTTAGATTCTGTGCTGCAGCTCTGAGAGGCACAACCCGGCTGCAGGCCTTACAACCTGGGGGAGGTGGGGCTAAAGCGACTTTAAGGCACCTTTATGTCCTCCTGATTCTGTACTTCCCTGGAGGCTGGCTAAATTAAAGCTGCCTTCCTGGGCTGGCAGCAGAGCTGCCCAGGGGATTCAGGGGGCCAAGGGCAAAGTGGGGCAGCTGCGGCACTTGTACTCACCTGGCAGCAGTCAGGGTCTTCGGCGGCATTTCGGCAGTGGGGGGGCCTTCAGTTGCTCTGTGTCTTCAGCAGCACTGAAGGGCCCCCCGCTGCTGAAATGCGGCCGAAGACCCGGACCGCTGGCAGGCTAGGGCTCACAGGTCCCCTGTGGGGCCCAGGGCCTGGGGCAAATTGCCCCACTTGCACATATACACTCCCCAGGTAGCCCTGGCTGCTGGCACAGGTGCTGGGACTAGGGGTGCTGGGGCACGGGCACTGGAAGAGGGGGGAGCCAGGAGGCCATGGCCCCATCACTTCTAAAAGTTGGAGGGCTATGCCCTCTCACTTTTTACTGGCCCTAAGGGCGAATCATAAGGGAAGGGTAGAGCGGAGCGAGCAGGGGGCGGGTTTTTTTGGGGAGAAGAGGCAGCATGGGAGCAGGGTCTTGGGGGAAGAGGCATTGCAGGAGCAAGGTCTTGGGGGAAGGAGTGGTGAAAGGGTAGATGCTCAGGGGAAGGGGTGGGGGATCGGGAAGAAGGAGTGGCACAAGGGCGGGGCCTCAAGAAGGGGTGGAGTGAGGGCAGGGCCTCGAGGGAAGGAGCGATGTGAGGTTGGATGCTCAGGAGAAGGGGTGGGGTCTTGGGAAGAAGGGATGATGCAAGGGTGGAGCCTAGGGGGAAGGGGAGGTGCAAGTTTGGATGCTGGGGGGAAGGGGTGGGGCAGGAGGTGCGGCCATGGTTCAGGCACTGGTGGCCCCCCACTTTTAAAGAGCTTCCACCATTCCTAGATGGGGGTGCTGCTGCACTGCCTGGCTTGAAGTGGTTTCCATCATATATAGGGTTTACAGTTTGGTTCAATGGTTCTCAGCACCCCCACTATACAAACTTCCAGAACCCCTGGAAGCATAACAGTGTTGCCCAGAATCTCCACAGAGCTACATACTGTAGCTGTGTCCCTGACACTTTCCTCCTGACCCCTCCCCACCCTCAGGCTGCTGCTAGAATATAGTAGGCCTGTGTGAGGATCCTCAGAGGACAACCTGCAGCTGACTGGCAGAATTTCTGCATGGGGAGAATTCCCACCCAGAATAATTCCCAGCTGATCCAGGGCTTTTAGAGTCCCTTTTCACTGCCTTGTCTCATTCATTTGTTTTAGAGAGAATTGAATGGGGGTGAGAATGTCACTCATGGAATGGCCACATTTTAAGTAATTATATAGGCAGCATTTTGACATATTTAGTTCATTCTTTTCTACCTTTATTCCTAGGAATAGTGAGAAGAACAGTGAGATTGAAACAACAGATTAGTTCTCCATTCTACTGGCCAAGCTCTGATCTGTGATTCTAAGGATAAGGAATTAAAGCAATAGTTTCCTGCAACTTGTGCCTAATTACAACCGTCTGCTTAAGTGGGAGGAAATAAATTGTATACTGGCTTTGTCTACACTTGCCCAGCATGAGGCAATGTAAAAGAGTGGGAGCTCAGACATTTGTGAGAATCTCTGACGTACAGAATACCTCAGCAACACAAGTACATTACAGTAGTTTTCCAATGGCCTCATTGTGAATGTAAGAATTTAAACCAAGTTACCAAAACAGAAGTTCAGCTAACTGGACTCAAATGGCTGGACACAGCGGCTCATTGCCTGATTGTGATTTATGCCACTTTCTCTAGGTAGCACAAAAGAAGTGGCAAATTCTAAAGCTGGAGTTTAAGTAGGATCAGTTGGGTGTATTTATGTAGTGCAGTGTGAAAGGGACAGTAAACGTGTTATAAGCTGTCTTTGGAAAGGCACTGAGAAGGATATTAAATTCAAAAAAGCCTCAAAGGCAAGCAGCAATGAGGGTTAAAACTGATGTAACAATTGCCTTTCAAAATCTGTGGTATCAGCCTTAGACCTGGTCTACACTGTAAGTTTAAACCGATTTTAGCAGCGTTAAACCGATTTAACGCTGCACCCGTCCACACAATGAGGCACTTTATATCGATAAAAAGGGCCCTTTAAACCGATTTCTGTACTCCTCCCCGACAAGAGGAGTAGCGCTAAAATCAATATTACCATATCAGATTAGGGTTAGTGTGGCCGCAAATCGACGGTATTGGCCTCCGGGCAGTATCCCACAGTGCACTATTGTGACTGCTCTGGACAGCAATCTGAACTCGGATGCAGTGGCCAGGTAGACAGGAAAAGCCCCATAAACTTTTGAATTTCATTTCCTGTTTGCCCAGCATGGAGCTCTGATCAGCACAGGTGATGATGCAGTCCCAAATCCAAAAAGAGCTCCAGCATGGACCGTACGGGAGATACTGGATCTGACCGCTGTATGGGGAGACAAATCTGTTATATCGGAGCTCCGTTACAGAAGATGAAATGCCAAAGCATTTGAAAAAAATCTCCAGGCTATGATACAGAGTCCACAGCACAGTGCTGCGTGACAAGCATAACGGAAAGCCAAAGAATCAAATGGACACTCATGGAGGGAGGGAGGAGGTACTGAGGACTCCAGCTATCCCACAGTCCCCAGCAGTCTCCGAAAACTATTTGCATTCTTGGCTGAGTTCCCAATGCCTGTAGGGTCAAACACATTGTCCGGGGTGGTTCAGGGTATAGCGTGTTAATTTACCCCCCTCCGCCCCATGAAAGAAAAGGGAAAAAAATCGTTTCTTGACTTTTTTCAATGTCATCCTATGTCTACTGCATGCTGCTGGTAGACGCGATGCTGCGGCAGTGAACAGTAGTATCTTCTCCCCTCCCCTCCCCGGTGGCAGACGGTACAATATGACTGCAATCCGTCGTCGTCATCAGCCCATGAGTGCTCCTGGCTGGCCTCAGGTGAGGTCGGCCGGGGGCGCCTCGGTAAAAATAGGAATGACTCACGGTCATTCCTAGTAGATGGTACAGAACGGCTGGTAACCGTCTTCATCATAGCAACTGGAGGCTGAGCTCCATCAGCCCCCTCCCTTTCATGTGTAAAGAAAAGATTCTGTCCTGCCTGGACTATCATGGCAGCAGGATGCTGGGCTCCTCTCCCCTGCACCGTTTAATGTCCTGCCTGGACTATCATAGCAGCTAGAGGCTGACTCCCCCTCATTTTATCTCACTAAAAAGTCAGTGTTTCTTATTCCTGCATTCTTTATTACTTCATCACACAAATGGGACACTGCAACAGTAGCCCAGGAGGGTTGGGGGAGCAGGGAAGCAATGGGTGGGATTGTGGCAGGGGCACCCCCTAGAATGGCATGTAGCTCATCATTTCTGCGGGATCTGACATGGAGCGGCTGTGCTCTCTGGTACACTGGTTCTCTAGTATACTTGCACAATATTCTAGGCAGGACTGACTCTATTTTTAGATACCATAAAGGAGGGATTGACTCAGGGACTCATTCTCATTTTTGTCTTTGCGCACCCAGCCAACTCAGCCCGGGGCACCCATGACAGCAGCAGATGATACAAAACGACTGATAACTGTCATCTCATTGCCAATTTACAATGGCATGGCAGATGGTACAGAACAACTGATAACCATCTCTGCTATCTTGCAAAGGCAAATGAATGCTGCTGTGTAGCGCTGCAGTACCGCCTCTGTTAGCAACATCCAGTAGACGTACGGTGACAGTAAAAAAGGCTGAATGGGTTCCATTGTTGCCGTGCTATGGCACCTGCCAGGGCAATCCAGGGAAAAAGGACGTGAAATGATTGTCTGCCGTTGCTTTCATGGAGGAAGGAATGAGTGACAACATTTACCCAGAATCACTCGCGACACTGTTTTTGCACCATCATGCATTGGGGTCTCAACCAGAATTCCAATGGGCGAGGGAGACTGCGGGAACTATGGGATAGCTACGGGATAGCTACCCACAATACAATGCTCCAGAAATCGACGCTAACCTCGGACCATGGACGCATACCACCGAATTAATGTGCTTAGTGTGGCCACATGCACTCGACTTTATACAATCTGTTTTACAAAACTGGTTTATGTAAAATCGGAATAATCCTGTAGTGTAGACATATCCTTAAAGGAAGATGTCTGAAGAGTCAGTGCCTTGAAATGTGAAAAATCTCATTGACAAAACTCTTATTGATTTCAGAGGTGCAGGATTATGCCCCAAACTGGAATTCCTTACAAAATGTTTTTTAAAATCTGGTATTTGCATCGCTAACCTATATAGGCAAAATCCAACAGGGGCAAACCAATGGTCTGTTTACATATGATTTGTCATTGTATACTTGAATAAGATTGTGTCTGTGCTACTTCTGTGGAGGGGGGCAATGAAGTGCCAATTTTCAAAAGAGCCAATGACAAATTTCACAGGACAACTTTATGTTTCATAAAGAGACTCTTTAATGGCCAGTATCAAACTAACACCATTTACACTGATGCCTTTCTCTCCTAGCAGAGCCCTGACAATGCCGTAACTTTTTTCTGTGCCCTCATTCTTACCCTAGAAAGACCAAGGACTTGAACATATTCACACCTCCCAGGTTTTCCTCTGCACATGAGAAATATGTGATATTGGTGACTGAGGTTGGGGCAAATGATCACTTCCTTATTTACTAAGGCATTTGTGTCAACTCTGAAAAGAACCCATTTACTGGCAAAAAATTCATTTAAAAACAATTTTAATTGAAGCTTTGGAAAGGAAAAGGAAAGAAACAGCACAGCAGTAGAAAATTAGAATAGCACAGGAAGAAAAATGTACCTGATGGTAATATTTTGATAAGTGTTTGGATTGCTCAGATATACCCTGATTTCACTAAGCATGTGCTAAACTTTGAGCACATTCTCCTTGCTGTCGTTAATAACTGTTCCTAGGAAACCATCTATTTGGGATACTTTCCAAGAAGTCACCATTTTATTTCATTGTGAAAGATTGTTATAATTGAAGGAAGGAATGAGAAAGGATTCTTATGAGATTGTGTACATGTTGGCATGTGCTGTGGATGGAGTTCTAGACCTCAAGTGGAAAGTTACTGACAACGAATTGGGCATTTGTAATGATGGTGTGTCATAGAACATCTGCTGGCATGAAGGAGGTTGAGCCATTGTTTCTGTGGCGACTTCCACACTTCTACATTTCCTTGTGTACTTATCAATGTACTGCTAACACATGTACCCCATACCTTCACTGAACATCCACACATGCTGTGCTGGTCATGGGTATACTCTGTGCACAGGCATGTACCTGCGTCCACACTGCCCCTCTTTGGTATGTAGTGGTAGAGCTACCATTTCAGGGAAGGTATCCAAGAGTCCTTTGTATCACAGGAGACACTCTGGGAGCCTCCTTGTTGAGTGTTGTTGGTTCTGTATTCTACCTTCACATATTTGGTGACAGCAGCTTCTGGTCATCTCTTCCTTCTGCCCCACTGTGTGGAAAACATGGAGCAAATCTATAATTATGTAATTCTGCTCCTCCTCCTGCTTGGAGGACAAATATTCATGTGCTGCAGTACCAGATACTGGATGGAATGGGTCCAGAAAAATTTGAGACCCCTGAAGACAGCTGGCTGAGAGGGTGAATGAGAATCCATTTTGATCCCATAGAATAGATGTCTTCAATGCTGGGATTGTAATGGTATACCCATAAGTAGACCACTGCTTCTGGTCCTGGACAACAAATGTTGTGTGGTGGAACAGACCATATTGTCTTGGAAAGCTAGGATGACAACCAGTGGCTGCAGAACATCTCAGTGAGGTAGCAGACCTTCATTGAATTGTGTGAGCAGCTTGCAGCAACCATTCAGCACCAGACCACCGATTCTCGGAAACCCATAGCAATACAGAATCGGGTTGCTATTGCCCTTTGAAAACTGGCAACAGTTGACAGCTATCCATCCATTGCAAACTGGTTCAGGATTGGGAGGTCAACTATAGGAATTGTGGTTGTCCAGTTTTGCCATGCTATCAATATATGCATGGATGGTGGCCATAACCAAAGTCCGTGAAATTATAGCAGGATTTCAGAGGATGAGATTTTCTACAGGGGCCATTGATGGAACACACATCCCTATACACCGACAGGGCCCAGGGAATACATGAAGCAGAGGTTACTATTCACTCATCCTCCAAGGTTTAATGGATCATATGGGTCAGTTCAGGAACACGAACATTGGACAAACATGAAAAGTCCACGACTCCTGGGGGCTCTGGACAGGGCCGGTGCAAGGATATTTTGTGCCCTAAGTGAAACTTCCACCTTGCGCCCCCCCCTCTCCCCCCATAACATCGGTTCATTGAGGGGCAAATCCCAATGAGCCTTTATAGACCCCAGGGGCCAGCCGTGCCCAGGGCTGCTCTCCAGACCAGGTTCCTTCCTTCCTTCCTGCCCCCTGAACTCCCCTGGAGGGTGCACAGCTCCCCCGTGAGCCCTCCCCACCCCATCCCTGCAGCCCCCATCCCGAGTCCACTCACTGGTTTTGCCAGGGGCTTGGGCCACTGCAGCAGCTCGGCAGGGAGGAGCTGCCTTCTGGGGGCTCCTGGGGGCTCCTGCAGCAGATGCATGCATGCATAGGCCCCCATGCACCCCCTGGCTCCCCCCTCACCGCGGCTTTGCAGCTCCCAGGAGTGTGCTACCAACGCACTGCCCCTCTGGGAGCAGGCTCAGGACCCTGTGCCCCAGTGGCGGCTCACATGCCCGGGACCCACAGAACCCAAGCGTGGCGAGGGGTAGGGCAACCAGACAGCAAATGTGAAAAATCAGGACAGGTAGGGGGTAATTGGACCCTATATAAGAAAAAGCCCCAAAAATCAGGACTGTCACTATAAAATTGGGCATCTGATCACTCTACGGAGGGGGGAGGTGTGGATGCATGGGGGCCTCTTCCCGCAGGCATCTGCTGCAGCCTGCAAGTGCCCCCCGTGGGGGGAGGGGGTGCCAGGCCACAGCCCAGGCAGCAGGGGTGGGGGAGGCGGCTGCTCCCCATTAGTGGTGCTTCCACCTTTGCAGGGCTGCTACCTCTCTGTGCCGCACCAGCTCCTCCATGGCTGGGGCTCGCCGCCCCTGCAAGCCGACGCTCTTGTTCTCCAGTGCCTCCAGAAGGCGAATCTACCCTGTAGAGCCAGGGCACTGCTTTTTCACGCCCCCAGGGCCATCCTTAGGATTTATGGGGCCCTATGCAGTATTATTAAACTGGTGCCCCTATGCCCCACAGCAGCATGAGCTTGCAGCCCGGCGGGGACAGCAGAGGGATAAGGCAGAGAAAGAATAACAAGACGCCTGGTGTGCCTCATAGTGGCGGAGAGTCACAGTTCCCCGCAGAGACCCCTGTACCCTCTCCTTCACGCAGAATGGACATGCAGAAGGTACCTAATTAAAAGCACTAAACTTGGGAATAAAAAATGTCAGTGACAGGTTTTTTGATATGCCATGAAATTTGTCAGACGTTTATTTGCAAAAACTTTGTAGTAAGGGTGAATCAACTGTCTTGCTGAATACAACATTAAATGTTAGGGAATACATGATGCAGCTCTTCTCTGTTTTACATTTTCTTAATCAGTATTTCTAAGCTGATTTTATATTTTAAATGTACTCTTGAGCCTTCATAAAGTAATCATTCCATATTACTACATATTTAACTCACTGAAACAGACATTATTTTAAATTAATCAGTCACAGAGATTTAGTGTGTTCATAACAATGTTCACTGCTTTTAGAGAAAGGGAACACTAATTTACTGTGTGTGATCTCCATAACAATACACATGTTTATGAAATTTCACCAACTTTAAAAAATATGTTTCCAAAGATTTTAGGCATAACAAAGGATTTTATATCTTACTAAGGTACTGATTTTGCTTAAAACTAGTTCATCAGATAGTCAAAAGTAAAGAAAGGGAAACTCTTTGTCCAGCTATCTGGAAGCAAAGGGCTGTTGCTTCCTTCAGTTGGCATGGGGTGGGGGGATGGGAGAGTGGGGGTGAAGGGAGAAATGTATGGACAGAAAGGACAGGACTTTGGAAGTAAGTTTTTTTACTATAGTAATTAAAATGTGTATTTTAGATAAGGGTGGTCTTTTGAATAATTTATTTAAAAAAACATATGTCTGAAGACCTCAGCATTTAAGGCTAAAGATGATTGTGCATCTAAAAATCTGTGCAAGGATTTTTTAGAGATGTGATTTTGTAATCTTCACCAACTCGCTAATGAAATATTTTTAAGCAAATTTTAAACTAAGGTCCTGTAGACTGACATGTTCTGAGTTAATATTACAGTCATGCACAACTGTTTTTGTCAGTACATTCAGAAACTGTCAGTAGATACCTGGGGGTTGGCAAATGCCTGTTAAATGTCTTCATTACCCCTTGAATGGCTCTTTAACAGTTTCAGTGTTGTGCTAATAGGTCTGGTAGGCTGGAGACTTTTTCTCGTTTAACTATTAGATCCCCTTCCCAGGAAGACTCAGAGCCTGCAGGAAGGGTCAGAACAGGGATAGGAAAACCAGGAGGGTGGACACTAAGACCGAGGGGTGCCCCAAATTTTCAGCTGCCTATGCCTAAGGACATCCCTGGGTACCCCCAACCACTTGCCACCCTAGGCGACTGCCTCGTTCGCCTAGTGGTTGCACTGGCCCTGGCTCAGGACATTGAGATCATAACACAGGGGAAAAGAAGGGACTTTATTTCCCAGAAATGATGTGGTTATGTATGGCATTTCTGTGCCAACATTTATACTGGGAAACCCCACTTACCTGAGAGGGCACAGGACAGATCTGATTTTCAAAGCCAGATCCCACCCATGTGCACACTTTTCTGGTTCCCAGGGAGCAAGGGAAATTCATGACCCTATTTGCATACACACTGTGGATCAGTGTGGAGCCGAAGATGGCCCGGGACTGTACCGAGGGGCATTACTGTGGTGCTATGGTGCTGCTGGAAGAGCTCAATAGAGCATTGCCGCACACGTATGTGTTGCAAAATATTTTGGTGGATTTCAATTCTCTGCAGCCAATGTCAATGTACTATCTGAGAGCAAACAGTTGGGTGAGGGCCTTCAAGGTTTACACCTTTGGCCATGGTTTTGTGCTTCGATTGGTTTATACATACATACTACCATTGATCAATGTTTTTGTTATATGTTAACTCTATTCTTATATGTTAACTCTGTTTCAGGGTGCTTTATGGGGAGCATTTGGGCATCCTTAAAGTAATTTTAAAAAAGTTCTATAAGAGTTTGGATGGGACTTCACACATCCCTTCTGACACCATTGCTCACAGCATTTAACAGGTGCTATGCCTGGATACTCCCATGCTTGCTTCTGGTGACTATTAAATGGAGGTAGAGGAGGAGGGATTGTAAAAGCACCATTCAGTTTCAGATATGTTTACTGTTAATTTACTCTCATTTCCTTTGTCTGTACTGCCAATTTAAGTTGTTAACACAGCCATAAAGATGTTTCAGTTAACTTATCTTCTGGTGTTTTGGACAGCAACAGTTATATCACAGCCTACTTTATTGGCATGAACCCTCTTTTATTTCATTTTATTACAGCAGGAAATTCATGGCTAGGGGTGGGGAAAGAATTCATTGCATTCAACTCATTTACAGAAGTCGCCGTCATGAGCTGTGAATCTTGCTGGCCCATCCCAAACGTGGGAAATTTCATGTTGATCGTATTTGGAAAGCAAGGTGCACAAAGAAACGTGACCAGTAACTTTTAGTTACAGGCATACATTGAACATAGAGGTAAAACAGTTTGTAATGGGAGCAACTGAACAAAACAATCCAATCATATTTACTGAGACGGGGGCAAACATTACTGTTTGTGGACACATCTTGCCATTCCCCTCACCATGACAAAGGGGGTATGGCTGCAGGATAGTGTGCAGGGGGACAAGCGGGGATATCTGATGTGTGGGGTCTTGGTGTCAAACACAGGCTGGGCTACAGGGTTTGGATCAGGCTCATCATTCCCCTCCTGTATGCTCTGGACAGGGGTTCCCCTGTGAGAGGTTATGGGTGCCGGTAGAGGCTGTTGTTAGGTTCCCAACTTTCTAATTTCTGAAAACTGGACACTACAGCAGAAGTGCCAGAACCTTCCCTCGACCCTCTCTTCCACCTGAGGCCACACCCTGCCTCTTTCTACCAAGCCTCTGCCCATGCTCCACCTCTGTCCCTCTGAGGCCCCCTTCCCTGCCTCTTCCCCAGGCACCACTCCCCTGCTCACAGTTCCGCGCTCCTCCTTTCTTCCTCCATTGCTCGCTGCTCTCTTCCCTCCACTTCCTTATCACTTGATCCTCTCCACTTCTTCTCTCCTCCCCATCTGGGCTCCTTCTACTCCAGGGCTGGGACAGAACTGCTAGGGTGACCCCAGATGACAAGAAAAACAATATCAGGACACATGTGGGGGCAACCCAGGCTTACAGCCCCCGCCCCAATGGGCTAATGGTAAGGGGATACCCAGCTTGAGGAAACCGCAGATTGTGGGGCGCATGGCCCAACTCCTGGCGCAGCCCCGCCGTTGGTCAGGGGCTCACAGCCCCTGCTCCAGGTCCTGCTGCAGCCGCTGGTTGGGGACACATTGCCGCGGCCCCCACCACAAGCACAGGGCCCTCATTTCACCCGCACTCTGCCACAGCCATAGGCATGGGCCCCAGCCCCGCCACTTACCTGGGGGGACAGTTCCCACCCACTGGGAAGCACTTAGCAGGTTCCTCTGGCTCTTAGGGTCAGCAGCAGCCAGCAGGGTTTCCATTCCATGTGCTGCGCCTGCCACAAGCACTGGCTCCAGCTGCCATTGTCTAGAAGATGTGGGGGCGGGACTTACTTGTGGGTGTGAGTAGCATGCAGTGCCCCAGGGTAAGGGGCATCTAGGAGGGGTCTGCACTGTGTCCTTGCCCGCAGCTCCCATTGGCCATGATGGAGCCAGCGCTTATGGTAGGCACAGTACACAGAGACACTCGCCCCCCACAGCCATCCCTGTGCCTAAGGGCCACAGGGTCCTGCTGTCCACCATTTCATGAGAGCTGTCCCAAATAAGCACTGCCGGGACCCCAGGGGAGCGTTCATCAGTGTACTCCTCCAGCCCTGAGTCAAAATATTGGGACAAATGGCATCCCGACCGTACATCGGTCAGGACATGGGACAAACAACTAAATATCAGGGCAGTCTCAATTTTATCGGGACATCTGGTCACCCTAGGAGCTGCATCCCCTGACGTGAAGCCTGTCTGTCCACAAGATGCAGGTAGGAGACAGCCCTGACTTAGCAGGGGCTGGTGCGGGTTGATGACCCAGTGTTCTTCCCCTCCCCCCCACCCATGGTAAGTGGACTTTTAGTGTCCGGTCAGTACATCTGACTGGCCACTATACAGGTCCCATTTTTTACCAGACTTCCTAGTAAAAAACCAGATACCTGGCAACCCTAGATGTTGTGCCAGGTGTCCAGCATGCTCCTCCCCTGTAGGAATGGAAGTGGGGTGAGAGTCATCATCTTAGCATCCACCTGTGTGACTGCTGGAGGAGGAGTAGTGAGAGGAGGAAGAGGAGGAGATGCTGCATGTTCCCAAAGAGGAGCAATGGCCACAGCAGCAGATAGGCACCAGTTGCATCAGTGTGGTTCTGTTCTCTCTGGGCATACTCCTACTCCATGAAACAGTTCATCAGTGCCTCCTCCTATGCAAGAGCTCGATCTTCCCTTGCCCTAAGGAACTTGAATTGTTCCTGGCTCCTTCTGTCAATGCCAATGAGCAGGTCCTCCAGGATCTTTCTCCTCTGCCTCTGCTATCTCTGCAGTGCTGCTCCAGCCCTACCAGTGGAATGGTTTCTCCACCAGAATCCTGGCAAGTCAAAGGCTAGGCTAGTATTATATTTCATTTCAACTTTGAGGAAACCTAAGAAATCCCCCCACATAATGTAACTGTGCTGCTGAAGAGCAAGTATTGATACTTTATAGCATCCCAGGAATGCTGCTGTTACTGCCTTCAAACAACTTTTTGAGGAAGGAGCTGAGATACTTGCAGTGTTGTTATCAAACGGTTGCACTGTTTATAGTGCAACAAGGGCCAATTGAGATAGGGTGAAGTTCCTGTCAGGGATTATGTTACTAGTTACCTATTTCTGCTTTAAAAGCTGGCTATGGTTTGAAGAAAATAGCAGAATTCAAAGTACCAGAACAGAAAAGGGAAGTGGCTTTCCAGTCCTGTGGAGGACACCTGACCATCTGTGCCAGAGAGATATTTCTGCTGATGATGACCCCTCTACATATTGTTGATTGGGGGGCATGATGAACTATGAAGGTGGACCGAGACCAAGCACATCTGCCCTGCTGTTAAACCTGAAGAACCAGCCTGAATTTCTGCAACACCAACAATTTGCTGAATTATGCTTACAGGACTGGGAGGTGATTCAAGATGAATATGCCCGTATTCTAAGCTAGCACGTGGAATTCCAATGGAAGAGGAAAAGAGAACCATAGAAACCCATCCCTCCACAATCCTCCCCCGGCCTTGCCAGAAAATCCAAGCCCTGTGTTCAGCGAACAGCATTGAAAGGGACAGAGAAACATAAGTGTATTTTCTTCCCTGAACTTTTGGATGAACATCACTCCTTTGTTAAGGGACACAGCATTGTGTTTGTGCAACCACCGGAGTGAATGCTTCAACCACCCCCTACTCTTTCAGGTTTCTGCAGAATGGCTCAGCTCAGAGCAGGGAAAGGACAGAGACCTGGGACTGGGAAGGGTGATAAACATCTGAAATGGTCACAGGGAGAATTGACTGCTATCACATTCCTCAGACAATCAAATGGCTCCCTTTCCCTTCTCAGACCCAAGCAGGCCCACACATAAGCAACCACCCCTCTTCTTCATGGCTCCTGTTCACGAGGGGAAGGAAAGACGTGAGATGGAAGGAAAGGGGTGGTATTGGGACTTTGCACAACCGTAAGTGTCATAAAACTTGCTCTTTCCCCACTTGGGCCCTTTAGAACCTGCCACCTCTCGTCCCCCAGTGTGCACTGCCCAGGAACTATAGCTGCCAGAGCTCTGCATGAGAATACACAGACATTAGTAATCTGTTATAGCACCAATATATTGATTTACAATGGTTCAGGGGATTTAAATAAAATCATTGTTTTATAGCCATATCTTGCTCATGGACCATGTTGGAGCTTCATGTATGTATTACTGCAGCAGGAGAGGATATTTCCAAGGAGCTTGGGGGTGTATTGTAACTTACCAACCTTGAGTTCTGGTTCCTGCAGTGGCTCGAGGTTCTCCTTAGGCTCCTTAACGGATGTGCCCTTAACCAGGTCTGCTGGGCAGAGGTGCAGAATCACAGGCTTCTCTTCCTGCAGACCTTCTGCAGCTTCCTCCAAGCTCCCTGCTGCCTTCTTACCCTGCCCCTCATCAGCATCCTGTCATATGATGAGGCTGGCAGGGTTGAGGAGGGGGTCATTAGTCAGTTCAGGCACCATACTTGCAGCCCTGGAGAGCACTTATTACAGCTCATAGTACCATGGGCATGTGCTAGGTCCTCTTCTGGAGCAATTCTTGAAGTCCTTCATCCTCAGGTACAGAAGAGTACTGGGACAGAGTCCAGTGAATGACCGCCTCCTCCAGCCCCAGTAAAATCTCCCAGTACAGGTGTATGCTCCGAGTGAAGTTATGGAGGAGGCTATATGCCAACCATTGATCATCACCCAGCTGTGCTCCAGAGACCAGGGATAGCTCCTGGCACATGATCCATGACTGCCTGTGCTGATCAACAGAGGAATGGGGGAGAAATGATCTGAAGTGCTCAGTGCAGATCACTACTGCCATTGGCAGTTAGGGGTCAAGGACCTTTATACCTTTGAGTAAGGGTCAGGCAGCAAAGGGATCAGTGCACGGTGGGAATGACCCTGGGGGATTATTAATTCCCTGATTCTTATCCCTGTTCACACTGCACTGTAGAAAGAGTCCAGGGCAGTACCACTGTAGAGGCATGTACATACCCACACCTCTCATGTGTGCTAGCTTTCACGCAGTGCAGTCTCCTTCAAGAACATGCCTCATGGCTTCAGGTGTGGATAATAGAAGGGTTATGGCACAAAAATGTGCATATAACCATGTACAGTCACAAGTGTAGACATAGCCTAGGTATATTATTGTAAAACCTACAGACCCCAACCAAAATCCAGACCCCACAGTATACAAACACGTAATCAAAGTCAGTCCCTACCCCCAAAAGCTTGCAATCTACACAGACAAGGTTAATGTAGGGGGAGCAGAGGCACAGGGAGGTGATTTGCCAAAAGTTGCACAGCAGGTGAGTAGCAAAGCTGAGACTAGACCCTATGTCTTGTGACTCCTGCATCTCCGCCTTATCCACTAGGCCTTGCTAACAAGCAAGCCAAAAAGCAGCATGCCCTTGACAATTAGCCAGATAGCAGCATCCAGACCTACTACCAGCACAAACAAACACTCAATATTTGCCCTTTGTTTTACCACTGTTATGCTACTGATTTCCAGGAAACAGGGTCAGTGACAGAATGAAGGATCTGGAAACAAACTGGAATGGAAGGAAGGAGTAGAAGAGGAGGGAGAAGGAACGAATAGAGAGGAGAGGGATTAAAAACTGCATTGAATAGAGCTGTGGGATCTCCTCAGGGTAGATTTTGTCTGCTTTGCTTTGAATCAAACACAATAAGATTTTTTACCTGTTTCTTTAATACTAATGTTGGGTCTAAACTTTTGGTGAACTTTGGAGCCAAAAAACACCCAGACTGGCCGTCTCTGCATAATCCTTTCTGAACCTTTTTTGAACAAAGCACTGACCTGCAAACTACTCATGACACCCCCTTCCTCAAGTAGCCATTAGCCTTTATCTCTATGCATTTACTTGTTAAACTTGCTCTTCCTGTAAAATCTTGATTGATTATGCATGACCATTATCTTTTGTTAATCACTTTGTTTACTTCTGTGTATAAATATTGATGCCCACCCCTAATAAAGGGGCCACACTTATTCTAAAGCTTTTGGGGGTAGTGTGTGCCCGTTGATCAACGCATTTGTGTCTGGTCTCTGACAGAATTGTGGGCCCATATTCCAACTCCGCAGCAACCTCGGGTGTTGGAGAGGTGAGTGAGGACTTGCTTTATTACCTAACAATTTGGGGGCTCGTCCGGGATTCCTTCTGGTGCGGTACCTCTGTCCAGTGGTCAGACCACTCATATATGAATTGGCAAGGCGCCACAGGAGATTTCTCCTAGCCAATTCAATATTGAGAGGTCGTGTATTGGACAGCAGGGTAAACGCCAGTTGGAGGGCTCCTGTCAGACACCATGGGTCAAGGGACTAGCGTGCCTCTTGAGAGTCCGTTGGGGATTGTAAATAAGTTATGGAATGAAGGGAAACTCCCAGTACAGACAGGAATGTCTAGGAAGAAGTTGTACACACTATGTGTAAGGAATTGGACTGGGTATACCGCGGTATTGGCCGACTCGGAGATGAGGTGGCCTTCGTATGGCTCTTTCGAGCAGGCTGCCTTAAGAGGAGTAAAGAGCCAGATCGAAAAAGACCATCCGGGACAGTTATGTTACTGGTTTTGTTGGGACACAGCAGCAGAGCTGTGGAAATCTTTAAAAATTATGGCAGTCAGGTACTCTCCCGAGAGTGAACCCCCTCCAGGTTATTTCGATGAAGGGTGTAGACCACGGCGTGTTTTGACTCGTCAGCTGGTCCCCTCTGCACCTGCCCCTATTCCTCCTCCGCAGGGGAACTCTCTCCTTGTAGCAGAGGGGAATCTGCAGGATCCCAGATTGGAATTTGTGCAGAAGGATGAGGAGGAATTGGAGGGGCCAACCTCGGGAGGAGTAGTTACTAGGCTTAGGTCCAAGCAGGTACAGCAGGGTGCATGCCCCCCCCCTGAGGATAGCCTAGAGGATGTCTCTGTCAAATCTCTTGCGAATAATAAAAGTATGGTTATAGAGATGCCTTTACAGGTGCACGATCAACCTTATATGAGCAATGATGGACAATTGCAACATGCTAGTATTGTGGAATATAAAGGATGGCTAGAATGGGATTTGAAAGAGTGGGGACAGTTGTCAGGGTCTTTTGGGGAAAATCCCCGAAAGATCATAGAACTTCTAGAAAGATTGTTTTTAAGTTATAATCCTACTTATACGGATGTGGATCAGTTGTTAAGTAGAGTTTTGACTGGAGAAGAACGTAGTAGATTGTGGATGGCAGAAAGGACATGGGGAGATAGCAATGCAGCTAATGTTACTTGGATGGATAGGCGGGATCTGGCCGCTGGCTGGAATCCCCTAGACTGGACTCAGCTAAGGCTGACTCAGCTGCGAACAGATAGAGAGCGATTGTTAGAGAGACTCAAGGAAATGGCTCGCCGCTCGCCTAATCAGGCTAAGTTCATGCAGATTCGGCAGGAATCTGATGAGCCGCCCAGAAAGTTCTGGTCGAGGCTATTGGAGGGGGCCCGAATGTTCACTCAGATGGATCCTGAGAGAGAAGCAGACCACCCTACTCTTATTTCATTTTTTGTAAATCAGTCGGTGCCCCCTGTAAGGGATTACTTCTTAAAGTTTCGCCCTGGTTGGGGAGGTGAGTCAGTCACTTCAGTGTTGGAAGTAGCTGATTTTGCCTGGGAGAAAGAAAGGGAAAGTAGTAAAAAGAAAGAGAAAAAGGAAGAATATAAGCTGATGGCTTTAGCTTTTCACGGTGGTGTTCGAGGCAAAGGCCGTGGCCGTGGCAGGGGATTCCAGGGTGCCCGGGGAAGAGGGTCCTGGCGACCCCAGCCATCAGGAAATTGTTTTCAGTGCGGACAGCCTGGTCACTTTAAACGTGAATGCCCCTGGGGACGCCCAGAAGGTCTGGCTGCATCCGCAGATGCTTACACAAGTGAGGAATACACCCCTGCACCACCAGCTCAGCCCATCCCCCAGGCCTGGATCAACTATGGAAAACAGCAGCAGCCGCAGCAAACTCAGCCTCCTCAATGACGGTACCCCGGGGGCGAAGGCAAACAATGTGATGGTCTTATTTCCTTAATGTCTTTAGCCGGCTCCTTTCTCACTTTCTCTCCTCCCAGCGAAGAGCCTCGTTTAACCCTTTCAGTCCAGGGACTGCCTGTCTCTTTCCTCATTGATACTGGGGCTACTTTCTCTCTTTTAAATCATGCCCCCTCTCCCTGGCTATCCTCTGAGGTTAAAACTGCGACTGGGGTGGAGGGCAACCCACAGTCTCTGGGACTCACTTTGCCTTTGAATGTTATTTATGCTGATAAATGTTTTTCTCACCGTTTTCTTTTTTCCCCAGCTTGTCCGATCCCTTTGATGGGCCGGGATTTACTCTGTAAGCTTGAGGCTACTTTAACCTGCACTCCTGAAGGGGTAGGATTATTGATGACAGTGTTAGGAGATTCGGCCCCTACTCAGGGTAATTGGGAAACACCCCCCTCTCTCTCCCCTGACCTCACTGACTTGCCTTCAACCCTCTGGGGAATTTCTGACACTGATGTTGGCCTGCTCCTTTCGGCAGAGCCCGTAAGGATTCAGGTAAAGCCTTCCTTAACCCCCCCGTCAGTCCCTCAATACCCCCTGTCGCTGGAAGCCCGGGAGGGCATCCGCCCCATTATTGAGGGATTCATTGCACAAAAGCTAGTCCGCCCTCAGCGCACTCCCTGTAACACCCCTATACTGCCTGTCAAAAAGCCTCCTAAAAAGGACGGAGACCCTGTTCGTTGGCGCTTTGTACAGGATCTACGAGTTGTTAATCAGTATGTGGTCCCTCTTCATGCAGTAGTTCCTGACCCAGCTACTATCATCAGCCAAATCCCCTGGGATGCTGAGTGGTTCACTGTTATTGACTTAAAATCAGCTTTTTTCAGCATTCCTGTGCACCCAGACTCTCAGTATCTCTTTGGTTTCACCTGGGAGGGACAAAGTTATGTCTGGCAACGACTTCCTCAAGGCTACAGAGACAGCCCCACGATTTTCAGCCAGTGCCTCCGCCACGACTTGGAAGGTTTCACCAGTCCGCAGGGATCCACATTGGTCCTATACGTAGATGACATCCTATTAGGTAATCGCGAAGAAGCTGCCCTCCGCATCGATGGTAAGGCACTTTTATTATACCTACACACCAGAGGCCACAAGGTAGACCCTAAAAAGATTCAGTGGGTCTCACAGAAGGTCCGATATCTGGGCTTCCTGTTAACCCCAGAAGGAAGACAGATGGACCCAGCCCGCATAAAGACTATTCAAAACTGCCCTCTACCGAACACCAAGAAACAACTTCGAGGTTTCTTAGGATTAATTGGCTTCTGTCGCCCCTGGTTGCCGTCCTGCGGGGAGTTAAGCAAACCGCTCCACCGACTCACTGCTAACCTTGCTCCTGACCCTTTGCAGTGGTCCCCGGACACTATTCAAGCCTTTCAGTTACTCAAGGACAGTGTGGCCTCCTCCATGTCTCTCCGCCCCCCCAATTACAGCAAACCCTTTCACCTTTTTGTCCACGAGAGAGGCGGAATTGCTAGTGGTGTCCTTACCCAGCTGAGCGGGCCCCACCATTTCCCGCTTGCTTTTTACTCTCAGCAAATCGACCCTGTCGCTCAGGGAACCCCATCCTGCACCCGGACTCTGGCAGCAGCTGCCCTGCTGATCACAAAGGCAAAGAGCCTAACCCTGGGTCATTTTACCACGGTTTGGACCTCTCATGCCTTGTCAGCCCTTCTGCGTAGGGGCACAACCCAAGTCTTTTCGGCCCATCGTCAGCAACAGCTAGAGGCCGAACTCTTAGAAGACACTAACCTAATTTTTGAAAGGTGTGGACCCCTTAATCCAGCTACCTTGCTTCCTGACCTGCCAGTCCCCCAGGACCAGCACGACTGTGTGGAAGTAGTTTCCAGCATCTTACAGATAAGAGACAACCTGTTTGACGTGCCACTGGACAACCCCGATTGCATCCTCTTCTCGGACGGAAGCTCCTTCTATGTTGATGGCAAGCGTTTCACTGGTTATGCTGTCACCTCTGAACGGGACATTCAAGAGGCCGCCTCACTGCCAGGCAACTGGGGAGCCCAAGCCGCTGAACTCTATGCCCTGGCCCGAGCTTGCCAGTTGGCCGCTGGTAAGACCGTTACCATTTTTACTGATAGCAAATATGCTTTTGGAGTTGTGCATTGTCATATCCACCTCTGGAAGTTTCGAGGTTTCCAGACAGCTGCCGGTAAACCCATTCAGCACCTCCCCCTCATCCACAAGCTTTTGGACGCCCTCCAAAAACCCTCCGTCCTGGCTGTAGTTCACTGCCGGGCCCATACTAAAGATAGCAGCCCCGTTACCCGTGGGAATGCCCTGGCTGACGCCTCCGCCAAGAAGGCTGCCACCTTACCTTTAGCCATGCCCACATTGGCTATTGCAACCTCCTCCTTTACTCCACCGCACCCCGTACCAGTACCCGCTGCTGAACTAAAATCATGGGAAAGCCTCGGGGCCACTCTGGTCAAAGGGACCTGGCTTATGCCAGATGGCCGAGCCTGCCTCCCTCGCTCCACATACCCTGTGGCAGTTCGCTGGCACCATGATAAAGGGGGTCACTACGGCACGCACGCCCTCGTGGACACTATCGCTCGCTTTTGGTATGCTCCAGGCATTCAACCCTATTGCCTATCAATAGTGAAAGCATGCAGCACATGTCAGCGTAATGGACCTGCTCCACCTCTTAACAAAATTAAGGGTGGAAGACCTCCGCCTGCTGCTCCATTTCAACATCTTCAAATTGATTTTGCAGATATGCCAAAGGCTTTTGGAAAAAAGCACCTCCTTGTTTTGGTTTGCCCTCTGACTTCCTGGGTCGAAGCTTTTCCTACTGCTAATTGTACTGCTGCCACAGTGGCGAAGATTCTCCTTAGAGATATTGTACCCCGTTTTGGCATCCCTCTTGTGCTCGACTCAGATCGCGGACCTCACTTTACTGGTCATGTCCTTGGCCATTTAGAACAAGGACTGGGCATTTCACACTCCTTTCATACACCCTACCACCCCCAGTCTAGCGGGAAAGTTGAGCGTATGAATAGGGAACTTAAGTTTACATTGGCTAAATATTGTCAGGAAACAGGATTAAAGTGGCCTCAGGTACTTCCCTTGGTCCTGTTTCACCTTCGTACTCGCCCAACCCGCGCATTGGGATTATCCCCCTTTGAACTGCTCTATGGACACCCCCCTTTCAAAGGCGGGGCGCTACCACGTGCTGATGTTTCACTATTGGGAGGGGATCATATGACTGCGTGTCAGTTTCTCTCCCTACAGGCTCGCCTCCGTACCCTTTGGAAAGCCTCGCAGTTTTCCCAGACCGTGCCGCTGGAGGAACAAATCCACCCGTTCCAACCAGGGGACTTCGTCTGGGCCAAAAAGTTCGTTCGTGACGACACCCTCCAGCCAAGGTTTACTGGACCCCACCAGGTTCTTTTGACAACCCAGACTGCAGTGTTCCTGGAAGGACGCAAATCTTGGATCCACCACTCCCACGTCAAGCCAGCCGTAGTGGACCACAGTGACGGACCAGCAGCTCTTGTCACCACTGAGGACACTGCCTTCGACCAGTGGACCAGCTTACCTCTCTCAGACATTAGACTTAAATTAACTCGAAAAAAATGAGAGGACCCTTTATTTTGACAACTGTATGTTTTTTATGCTTTTTCAGTTTATTTTCTGCTTATGAAGATAATGCTTTTATTAGATATTCCCATGAGGTTAAAACTCGTATTTTAGGAAATAGAAGTGATTGCTGGGTATGTACTCAATTTCCAGTAAATGCAGCACAGGGACTCCCCTTCACACCCATTCCCCTAACCACTGCTAATATGACTTGGATGCCACCGACTAGAATAAAAGATCCAGTCCAACCCAATCTTACATGGGACAAAACAGAAGTGCCAATTAACAAATATCTCAGGGTAACCAATCAAACAGGATCACTGTGTTTTGTTAAAGAAAAAGGGTCAACTTTTGTGGGAACAAGTAAATGCAACATATATTTTAATGGCACCGCCTTTAGTAAAAATCTTGGCTTCAAGCCTTGCGCATCCCACTTATCCCATATGTGGATCCCTCACCCCGATCCAACCTTTTCAACTTTTTCATGGAGGGGCAGGTTTTCAGAGTCAGTTTTTAAAAAGCCCTGCTCAGAGCTCGAGGGTGTCCAACTAATTGTTAAAGGATACACAATTGCCTTCTACAACTGCTCAAGCAGTACTACACTGCCCTTTGAGGACAACACTACCAAATTGTGCCTCTGCAGTTCACACAACGACCCCTCTGCGTTACCAGGGGAACAGTGGTACAACGGGCGGTGGGTTACCTCCTACTTTGAGAAATGGAATACCCAAAACGCATTATATGGAACATACTGGGTGTGCGGGCCCAAGGCTTATTATTTCCTCTCCCCTGATTGGGCAGGGTCATGTTATTTGGCATGGCTAGCACCGCCTTCTCGGATCTCCCTCACCCCCCCTCATTTTCCCCACGTTCGTAACATCCGTGAAACTGACAGAGATATTAATCTCCGTGATGGTTTGTCCTGGCAGCGGTGGGCTGGTCACACTAGCTTGAAGGGTGCTATCATCCGTCTACAGGGACTATTAGAATCTTTGACCAATGAAACTGCAACCCTATTTGAAAACCAGGCCGGGGAAATGTCCCAGCTGCGCCAGTTGGCTTTGCAAAACAGAATGGCTTTAGATATGATGTTAGCAGCCCAGGGAGGAACTTGCGCCCTCATAAATGAAGAATGCTGTGTTTTTGTAAATGACACCTACTCTGACACTTTTCAACGTACCAAACACCTAAGGGAAATGGCTAAAAACTACTCCTCTGGCCAGCCACCTTATGATTGGTGGGGAGCCTTATGGAATTGGCTGCCCGGATTTGGGTGGGTTAAAAACCTCTTGGTGGGTGTTGTTGGGGCCATGGTAGTCCTTATAATA
Organism: Gopherus evgoodei; assembly: GCF_007399415.2. Taxonomy (NCBI): domain Eukaryota; kingdom Metazoa; phylum Chordata; order Testudines; family Testudinidae; genus Gopherus; species Gopherus evgoodei. Next base: position 25,799,661 of record NC_044323.1, on the reverse strand, counting down.
CTGTGTTGCTGTATTCAGTGTGTCCCCTCCCTCATAAACTCATGTAAGTCAGTTTATTCTTTTCCCACTTCAGCTAAAAGCCTTACTCTCTTCGAATTGGCCCAGGCTGAAATTGCCAAGCGGCCCTTGAGATCTTGAAATAGGGTGTAGCTTTTTGATTAATAGTTATCTCAAAGCTACAAATGGAGGAATGTTGGGTCTAAACTTTTGGTGAACTTTGGAGCCAAAAAACACCCAGACTGGCCGTCTCTGCATAATCCTTTCTGAACCTTTTTTGAACAAAGCACTGACCTGCAAACTACTCATGACACCCCCTTCCTCAAGTAGCCATTAGCCTTTATCTCTATGCATTTACTTGTTAAACTTGCTCTTCCTGTAAAATCTTGATTGATTATGCATGACCATTATCTTTTGTTAATCACTTTGTTTACTTCTGTGTATAAATATTGATGCCCACCCCTAATAAAGGGGCCACACTTATTCTAAAGCTTTTGGGGTAGTGTGTGCCCGTTGATCAACGCATTTGTGTCTGGTCTCTGACAGAATTGTGGGCCCATATTCCAACTCCGCAGCAACCTCGGGTGTTGGAGAGGTGAGTGAGGACTTGCTTTATTACCTAACACTAACAGTACTTTGCAATTCTATAGCTCCTTCCATCTCAGGATTTCAAATCACTTTGCAAACATTATTGAATTAAACCTCAGAATTCTCCTCTGAGGTAGATGTACTGTCTTTGAGTGCTTCCCTTTGTAAGTCAATTTTAGCTACCCACTTTCAAATGTCACCAGCCTCTACTGGAATGAGGGAACAGGAGTAACAGGGAAAACTATATTTTGAACTGATTCAGTGAAAGCATAGAGTTTTCAGTAGGTAGTTTTTCCATTCTGACATTTAATGGAAACACAGTGACCCACATACATTCAAGATGGGGCTGCTGTACTAAAAAATACATGAAGGTCTTTATTTAAAATCAACAGCTAACTTCAAAAGAAAAAAAAACTGACAAGTATTTTTGTAACCTGAGTATTGCCACAGTGTCTTATTAATATGGTAAATAATCATATTGCGTAGACATTTTAACACATGGTTTCTTTGAAGTCATGCTTCAAAGTAAACAAGGGGGGCTGAAGGGTTTGTTGTAAACTACATAGTGGGAAGCATTCAGTATTTCAGCCTATTCATCTGCCATTCTCCTTACTTATTTATAAGGTATAAGAAATCAAATATCCCACCTCATCATGTTACTTTATAAAGCACTGACATATTTATTTTTATAGAAAATGTGCTAAGAGAGGAATGCACTGTGGTGAATAAATATAGTTAGATGGATTAAATGCCAGTAATAAATCTCTTTATCGTGGACCGTTTTAAGTCAAGATCTCTTGCTGAGACTATAACATCTGGTGTCACCTATATCACTGATAGTGGAAATACTGCCTTGCAGAAATTCATGTCAGCCTAGCTTTCTTTTCAAAGCTGACTGCCACTAGTTTTCATTATCTTTTTTCTCTCCATTTATGGCATGTATCTAACTGGTACCCCTTTCAGAGTGGTAGCCGTGTCAGTCTGCTTATGCCCAAATAAATTTGTTAGTCTGTAAGGTGCCACAAGTACTCCTCGTTCTTTTTGCTGGTACCCCTTTGGTATCTTTGGCTGAAACCGAGTGAACTCAGCATTTTTTTTTTTTAATACTGCTGATCCATGGATTGTAATTAGACAGATTGACAATGCTAATGTTGGTGTGCTGAGCTGTAGCACGTAGCTTCACCAGAAAGCTCCACCCTATGAATCACTAATATGTCTTGCTATAATTTACCCCTGGGGACTGACAGCCATCTGTATGTGCTGTGTGAATCATCCCCCTGCTATCCAGTGTCAGTTGCTGGCTCATAAAGCAGTATTGAGTTACTTATCAGGCTGACTACGCTCCCTTTTTTGTTGTTTATTTTTCAATAAGAGGCATTCAGACTGACAATCCAGAACAAGGCAGTAGCATTAGCCATGTTCCAAGATTACAGCCGGTTCCCATTAATTAGCAGATTTTCAGCTATGGAAGTACATCATTATGTGTCTACCATTGGGCAACAAAAGGAGCGCTAGCTAAAATCCTGCTCACTTTACTAAAGTAGTCTTTGTCACACCAATAATTCCACTGGATTCAATGACATATGACAGTAAGAATTACTCATGTAAGCAAGGTGAGCTGGACTTGTCTCTCTTTCTTTTCACAAAGATGCAATTAGCATTTCATTATTAATATGCTTCAGTTAACCTTGGAAAGATTCAATTTTTATTGGTAAATGTTGGGAAAACATTGATTTCATCATATGCATGCAAACCGATAAAAAAAAGTGTTTCCATCAATAATAATCAAAACTTTCAGACAGGCAAAGTAAGAAAAATGCGGTTTGAGAAGTTAATAGATTTAAGGATATTTCCTTTGTATATTTTGACATGGGCTGTTGACAATAAAGCTATAATTTTATAAAGCTTAAACTGTATGAATCTCAGTGTCTACTGTCATTAAATAATTATTGTCTCACCCTCTGTTGTCTGACCCCTGCATAATATTCCGTAACTATGAGCATTTAAATCCCCCAAAATAAAAAGTGCTTAAAATAAACATTGTTATTATCCATTGAAATTATAAAAACAAAATTAAAATTAAAATTAAATTCTGCGAAGCCTAGCTATAGTTCATGGACACGATCATAAAAACTTCAGCCCTACAGATAAGCTGCTTGAAAAGTTGGCATTGTGTAGGAGAGCTAAGAGGTAGCTGATGAGATCTGTATTTTAAACCTCTCATCTCATTTACTTTCTTTCTGAATTCTATTTAATGCAACATTTGTCTGTGAAAAAAAAATGGCACCTAAAGGATTGCACTCGTTTGTGCTTTGAGGGACTGATTTGCTTAAGATTTATGCATCAGGATGCTGGAATTAAAAAGGTCTGTGATGTTTTATAGAACAAGTAAGTGCCATTGTATGAATATATAAACTGCTCTTTTCTGCTTACATTACACAATGGCAGTGCATACAGTGCTATATGCTGTCTTACTTTGCTTTGAAGCCATCTTTGGTGCAATAGCAAAAGCCAGAAAATTGAGTGGCTAGCCACACCCTCTACCTCCAGATTAAACTATGCTCTAACATTAAATTTGTTAAAATATGGTATATGCTGAAAGTGCAAACACAGTTGCATCGTTGTGGAAGTATTGTAGCTGAATTTCTCTGTCTAAGCTGAAATGCTTTAATGTGCATTGGCAAACAAAGTGGACAAGGCAGATAAAATATGTGACAGCAAGAAACAGATAAGAAAAATGGGAATAGTCTAGCTGAAAATGGGACAGTTGGCATATATGAGGGTAGAGATGGAGAGCATTGTTATAAAAGTGCATTGCAGTAATGAAAACATCGGTAAGAGTAGAAAAAATTCAATGGTTTTGATCATGCAGAGTCTGTGAACCACACAATTTCAGTCAAAAGGTTATAGGCTATTTCTTTGGGGGTTGACCCAGTCACTTTAATTTGCTCCTGCTGCTTCTGCAAGAATAGTGCTGAGGAAGTGGTATATCTAAAGAAAAGAAGGAAATCAACATGTCCTATAGAAATACCTCAAGAGTGGTGTGTTCTGTTAAGTAAGCAACTAATTTTTTCTCTGTTTTCAAACTTGCTTATTCATAGAGACTTTGAGTAGAGAATGTTCTATTGTCATCAGTTCTTTCTTCAAAATTTGGAATGCAGAAAAGAACTGGAACACATCAGTAGCATAAGTAATCATGCCTTAGTTACAACAGCTGTTTCCACAAAGGAATTAGGCAAATCTTTGTAACAGATAAGCTGCTGATTAGCAAAGTGTGTTGAAAACATATTCTCTGTAAGCATAAATGCCAAGAACACATAAGTTTTTAAGGGCCAAATTCAGAGGTGACATGTAACTTTAAATCAGCCTCCGTCATAGGTGCATGTAGAACAAAGTAGTCATAAAGCTGCCCTAAAAGACCAGTTGCATATTTCCTTGTTGTAGGGGAATCCTTAGGTGGCAGACAGATGATATAGGTGGCCCTATTCCACTGTCTCACAGCTCCCCTTATGGGATGTGTGGTGTGTGCAGAGTGCTACTGTACCACAGCAAGGCCTAGATGGCATAATGTCACCTTGGAGGCCATTAGTAGCTGGTGAAAGTAAGGCTGCTCTAAGTTCTACTGGGGCTGAACCTAGCCCCTGATTGGCTTCGGAGTCACAGGAGTACAAATCTGGAATGAAGCCACATTTGCCCCCACAGTCCAAGTCCTACAATGAACACAACTGGGCTGGACCAGGGTAGCAGCTTGAAAAGTTTATATACGCTGCAAGAACAAACAACAGTGCTAACAAGTGCCACTGACCCTGCCACTGTCCATAAGTTAGGCCGTAAGTCTGTCACAGACTTCATGGAAATGGAAAATTTGAATCAAGTTGGTAAAATGCCTCCAAACTGAGTGGTGTTGTGACTTAGTGTGTGGACCACACTACCATTCAGCTTTGGTACATCCACCTTTCCATAGACAGAGATGGAGCGTGGAAGGGTAAATTGATTGGCCTTGCAACTTAGTACATTGGATCACATTCCCACCTAAGTTTGCTGTGTCTGCCTCTCTGTAAATGGAGAAAAGGGGCAGCCATGCTAAATTTGATATCCCTGGAATTCTGTGCAATTAAAACAAAAACAAATAGTAAAATAAAATATTTATAAAATAGTAAAGGTAGGACTTTGCATTTAAATTCTTAAATGTCAAGAGATGAGATAGTTAAGGTTTTCATAGTAACTCAGCCATATTGCATATCATTTATATTTCCTTGCTATTTTCTCATGTACCTTGTATGTTAATGTGGAGTTTTTAATAGAGCTGGTTTGAAAATATTGGTTTGAATATTTTCAAACAAAAAGCAGGAATTTTATTCGACTAAAACTATTTCTAGGGGGAAAAACAGGCTTTCTGACATGCTTTAACTGTTAAATGTATGGCTCTGAAATAGATAACTATCATAAAACATACAGAATGAGCAACATTGTCAAGTTAAATATTACTATGAGAATCTTAACATTTTTGTTTCCTTACTTTTTAGCTTTTAAATCCCCAATTGGATGCACATTTTATGCATTTTAACATGTGTACCTTGCAACTAAAATGTGACACAAAAAACTGATACTACAGCATTTGAATGAGTGTAGCATGAAAAAAAGACAAACACATGGAAAGAAAGAATAAGAGAAATCAAGGAATGAGTAATACCAAGGAATACCGATCATTGATATTACTATATCATTTCAGGCCACCTGACCAATATATAAAGCTGTAAGGGCCCTTATTTCCTGAATAATTCACTACAGTTGTGAATAAAAAATATCTTTAATAAAGAATATGGAGTTTTGGCATTGTCCGGATGTTGAGTTCAAAAAAAGATAACAAAGCCCAGAAAGGCCTCATGTTTCATTGTGCATTAGCTAAGAAAACCTTCATGCTCTTGCAATAATAGTATTCAGCTAAATTGCTTATTTAAATGACATGGACTAATGATTCAAGGCCATAATTTTAAAGGGGACTAGGTCAAGCTATTCCCAGGTGGTGTATGCTCCCATGGGCTCACGAGCAACTGCAGTAAGTTAGATCCAGTTTCCCCAGTGCTAGAGAGGGGAAAAAAGAACTGAGTGACATAACTCTCAATCTGAGGGACCGTTGGTTTTACAAAGTGTGATGATCTCTGCATTTTAGGGTATGTCTAGGCTGAAATGTAAGCCCGAGGTTAGTAGAACTCAAGTTAGCAGACTCTGGTCTTATTAACCTAGGATTTGAATGTTTGCATTGATTTGTAACCCCAGGTTAGGAAATGTTGAACCCTGGGTCCCAACCTGTGGCTCCAGCATCTATACTGCATTATCCAGGCCTGAGTCCAGCCACCTTCATCTCAGACATCCTCGCATCCTCCACAAACATGACCACTCTTACATTTTGTTCATGGTGCAGTGTGAGTGCAGTGACAGTCCACCAAAGAAAGTCAGTCTATGGGATTGTGAGATACTCTTGGCAGATTCCCAGACCATGAGACTAATGGGGCTGTGTCTGCACTGCAGTGCAGTAGGACTTGAACCCTGGGTGCTGTCTTGCCTCAGGCTAGAACCCCCCACACCTTCCAAGGGGTCCAAGCCCTGGGTCCAAGTCATGGATTAACATGAATTATGTGTAGATGGAAGAGAGTTTAGGACTGAGCTTGAGTCTGGACTAACACTGCAGTGTAGACCTACCCTTAACATCTTTTGCCTCTGTGCTAGTAATATATGGAAATTAATCGAACTCACCCATTTCAAAGATACTGTAGCCTTGAACAAACACTGGACTTAATTGGTAAAAATGAAGGCATAGTCTTCACTCCTGATTCTATAGCTCAATTTCTAGGGAAATTTACTTGTAATCTATAGCCTGGGAGTCTGATCCACTACCTGTAGAAGTCTTGTTATTGACATTAAATGGGCATTGGATCAGGCCCTGAGGAAAATGTCTCCCCCTCATGAGAACAAAGGGCCTTCTCCTACAGTTGTGATGATACATATATTCTATTCTTGCTGTGAAGAACACTGAACAAAAGTCAGCCTTGTACTAAAGGCCTATAGTTTCTGTAGTCATGATCTAATCCTGTGAGAAATCTGAGCTTTCTTAATCTTTACTTTGTGTAAAGGAAGATAGGGGGTGCTGCTACCTTAACTGGAATGGGATCCTAAGGATTTTGGATTGTCATTTTATAATATTATTTGATCTTTTTCATTCTTCTCCAAGTTTCAGTAGCAGGACACATGTGGATCATTAATCTTGGAACAGGCTCCTGGAAAGCCAGCTTGCTGGATAAAATGAAAGAGTTGGTTATTTGAGAATAATTCATCATGGAGCAAGAAGAGAGAATTCCCTCCACTTTATTCAGCACAATTTTAGGTCACAGCAGCTCTGGCTTCATTTTATTACAAACTCACATTTTTCCATAACACATCACCTTAAGGATTCCACATGAAGCAGGACCTACACACATTGTAAATGTCATTGCACAAACTTTATACCCTGAAATGCAAAATCTTACTCAACACGCAAACAGTTCCAGGCTGGTACAGTTAATCTGTCTCTCTCTCTCCCTCTGCCCCCCACGTCCCAGGTTAAAAGATAGATTTAAAGAAGCTCTAACCTGGATCTCTTTAAAGTAGTCTCACATCTGTGCAAGCGGCAACCTCCTTTCAGTGTGATGGAAGCAGGAACGGATCAAAAAGGAAAAGAGAGTGACAACTGCTAGCTGATCCAAAGCATACTTTCTTAACAGAGAACATCCATGGAGTCAGAGGGTATTAGTAGATGATCATGATGGAAATTAAGAAAATGATGTTGATGAGCAAAGTGGTTCAAAAATTAAAGAGAGCTTTTGAGCACGGATTGTTCTTTGAGTCTATTTAATATAAATTTGGCTTCTTGCTCATAGATTGGGCAAAGTGTCCTCAGGACAAATGCACATGTATCAATGTTCCACTGGAAAATTAAGAGCAAATACTAAGGGAGATAAGGAGTGCAGAGCTTTTTTATTTTGTCCTGTACTTATTTTCTTTTCCACATGCTGACCTGTGGCACATTTTTCAGCCAGCAAAGTTATGCTTGAGATGGAAACAGATGCCATGTCATGAAGCTATATTATTTGCATGTCAAAGCCCTTACACACGTCAAGAGCTTTTCATATATCTTGCTTCTCTTTTACTGTCTAGCAGAAAATCAGCACAGTTCTATCTTCTAACATCAGTTCAGACTCTCACAGTCAAATATTTCAGTTACTTTTTAAAGCTGCACTTTCTCATTTTCTGTTAGTTTAACAAGAGGATCAGTTCATTTGAAATTGCATAGCTATAGACATCATTATTGATAAGAATCAGTAGAACAGACTGTTTAGCTCTATATTATTTGATTTATTATGTAGTCAAAGCTGTTTTTTTTCCATAATGACTAATATACTAAAGATTTTATCTTCCTGCAGATTATTTTTACAGTATGTCTTGATTCAAGTATTCCAGGCATTTTGATGAATATGAATAATGTAGAGCTGCATCATTTATAATAAAAAGAGAGGACTGTATAGTTGTTTGGAGTCGTACCATGTGTGAAATGAATTTGGTGATCTTAGTTCATTTCCCAACAGACAGATGTCCTCACTGTAAATTTACTACCATGGACTGCACCCTTACTGGCATTCCCATGATAGAAACCACAATACCATCTAACTTCAAGGGGTAGTCTCCCTTATTTTTCATCGTAGCTCAACATTTAGCAGGCCATAGGACATTCTTTCCATTTTAGAGTTTGTTATACTGATTCCAGAGACTTTTATCTGTAACATTCATTCCATGGTATAAATTATCTGTTATCATTTTTGTCACCATCCTGACAGATGAGAAATCTGGAAATAAAATAAAGTAAAAAATCTACACTTAGTGTAACTTTGTAGAGGTGCTTTATAGATTTCCTGTTGGCATATCAACCTTCCTTATACACGCTGTCAGATGATTCCTCTAATGTGAGTTATAGTACAAGAGGAAATGCAAATAAAAGAATATTGTGGAGTCTATTTTGGTAATTTGAGGTAGTTAAACAAATTCTTCTGTCCCTGTGAGTATTACAATAAATGAGAACAAGTTATTAATATGATCTTTTAAAATTCATACATTTGACAATAAGAGCTGTTCCACAGAATGGGTTATTCTGGAATAGGCCGTTGTGAATAGCTATTCCTGATAAGCATCCACACATGGAGTTATTCTTCCAGAATAACAGTGTTTTATGACAAATTAGCTTAATCAATTTTGGAAATAGATTAAACTAATTCAGAATAAAGCACTTTTATTTCAGAAGACGAGTGTCGACACATGGAGTTTATCAGGAATAGCTAATCCACTTTAAATTCATGCCATATTTCATTCTGGATTAGCCTGCTTTAACAATCCCTAAAGCTTTGTACCAATGTTAACTAGTACAACTTTGAGTCAAAGCAGAAGCAGAAAAATTCAAAAGCTACAAGTCAGAACTAGTAAATAATTGAATTTTTTTCGATACAAATAAGAGTCAAGTATTTTGGAAATTTTCATGGAAAATGCATCTCATTTTTTAGATCAGCTCCACTAGATATAAAATGAGTAGCCTTACATAATATGGCTGCCAATATCAGTCTTAGCTGAATCAAGCACATATGAAACAGGATTCATGCTCGTAGGTCACTACTACCTCTCAGAAAAATCACAGCAAAACTCTTAAATTCAAATAGTTGCATTGACTTTAATTATATTTGGAGAATACTGTAAGAAAGTAATTATGAATATTGAACAAAAATATGGATGTGATTTGAAGGGGGGTGAATTTTCTTTTATTGATTTGCCACAAACATTTGAACATTTTTGTTTGCAAAGAGGCCCATGAAGAGAAAATACTGTGAATACTCAAACCAGTATTGGTACTGGTGCTGTTTGTGGGTTCAGTTTGAAAGTTCTTCCTAGGTTTGGAAGTCAAACAATGATAAAACAAAATCTTTACACACTATGTGACTTACACGACCATTCACGAACAATGAATAGTGAATTACCAAGTGTGCACACTCAAATTACCAAGTGTGAACGCTTATGAACTGACCAGTCAACCACACTCCTCATTTGGAACTGGAAGTATACAATCAGGCAACAGCAGAGACTAATTTAAAAAATAATAATAATTAAAAAAAGCAAATACAGCACAGTACTGTGTTAAATGTAAAATATTAAATAAATAAAAGGAAAGCAGAATTTTCCTTTTGCATAGTCAAGTTTCAAAGTTGTAATAAGTCAACGTTCAGTTGAAAACTTTTGAAAGAACAACCGTAACATTTTGTTCAGCATTACAAACATTTCAGAATTACAAACAGCTTCCATTCCCAAGGTTCATATGCTGAAATATGTTTGCATAAACCACTCATTGCGCAAATTACCACAAATCAAAACCCACCTGCTGATCATTTAGAAACATATAAAGGGATCATGTTTGTTTAATGAAATAGTCATTCTGAAGTAGTTGCCCAGGTCTATCTTCAATGGGACTATTTGTATGTGTAAAAATTACTAACTTGAATAAAGTTTGCGAGATCAGATCTGTTGAGGCTCAGGTGGGGTTTTCTAAGATTGTCTAAGGTTCCTAGAAACCTTTCAAGTACTCCTAGTCTGAGTTTTAATTGAACATGTCACGGACATTTGAATTGTCACGGAGTAGTAACCCACAAAACCCAAAAACCAATGACATTTGAATTATCTAGTGTGAAATGAGGTTCTGATTCAGTAGGGTAGCTATGCACATGTGTAACTTTAAGTGTGTGAGTAGTCCTCTTGACTTGAGTGGGGCTATTCATGTGCTTAAAGGTATGCACATGCTTAAGCACCTTATTCCATTAGGGCCTGAAACCAGAACAAGAGCTTCAGTCTCTCTTAAATTTGAAGCAGCTACTGGAATTGTCCAAGTTCCACATTTTAACTATGCAGAGGCAGAGTTCCATCACCTTCTAGCCGTGTATGTTACTCTGTGTCTATGTTTGTGTGTGTACATACGCACGTGCACATGCATGAATGCTTCCAAACGAGAGTAGGAGTGTTCTATTAATCTTTGAAGTGAAATCCAAATGCTTTCATTGTGTCTGTGAAGATCCTGTCTAATTCTCTCCCTATCTCTGATCTCTTATAGAAGTGATGGGCAACCTGCAGCCCATCAGAGTAATCTGCTGGCAGGCCACCAGTCAGTTTGTTTACATTTGCATGGCCACCAGCAGCTCCCAGTGGCCACAGTTCACTATTGCCAGCCAATGGGAGCTGTGGGAAGCGGCACGGGCCCACTACTGCCTTATAGGGTAATGAAATCCAGGGTTATGCTTGCATGAAATACCTGTGCTTTGGAAGTGACTTACTGTGGCTCACTGCTTGATGGACAGAGCTCTGTAAACTAGCCTGGGAAATTAGGTCAGTATACCTGCATCATTCAGGGGCATGAAAAATCCACATCCCTGAGTGCCGCAGTTAAACTGACCTAACCCCCAGTGTAACCAGCACTAGGTTGACAGGAGAATCCTCCTGTCAACCTAGCTACTGCCTGTCGGGAAGGTGAATTACCTTTGCCACAGGAGAACTTCTGTCAGCATAGGTAGTGTCTGCACTGAAGCACTACAGCTTCTGATATAAGTGCAGCTGCAGCATTTAAACTATAAACAAGCTCGGAGACTTAAACTTAGAAGTTTCTCATTTCAGAGTTTCTGTAACAATGCTAGGAATAGAATATGTTAACATTTAATATGCATTAAAGTATTGATCGTCTGCCTAAAGATATTGCTCAAAGTCCATTGTGTTTCAAATCCTTTTTGTGTTGCTCCTCATATCCAAAGGAAGAAGAAGGAGATTCAAACTATTTCTGGGAAAGAATGCAACATTCAGTGCATCTCATACTGTCCGATGCACCAATATGCTAATAATTCACCTGCAAAAGCTTTCAGAATATCATTTTTAGAAGAAATAATAAAACTCTATTCTAAGATTATATCCACCTGTTGGAGGAAACAAAATATGTTTTAGAAACCAGCTTTGATTTTCATTGCAAATCCTTAGAACCACTGGAAGTGATAACAAAGGGGTATTTGTACTAGCTTTTTATTGGAACTGATTATTTTCAGCATTCCTGCTGCTATAAGAGAAAAAGTGTCAAAATAGCCACTTTGTCAAATTGGACTACATGTGCTGGGCACTAGGGATTTATATTTTTGTCTGCACATCTTACATCAAAGGAGGCAAAAATATGTGTAACAGTATCCCAGGGTTGGAAATGAGGACTATTGAAAGGATCTTTTATCATTTTTTCACCTTTATGAGATCCAGAAGGAAAGTTAATTCAGGTATTCTTTATGGGAAGCAAGTTGAAAATATACCTTTTATTTAACAAACCATGCACGCTTTTTTTCCAGTTACAATTCTACCAGATATTTATTTTCAAAACTCGTAGGCTGAAGGCATTGATTAATATCATTGTAGTCAAGGGTTTCCCAACCTTCTCAATGAATCAAAACATTATCAGCAATAATCAATTAACAAAAAGCTCAGCACATCCAAGTAAAGATAAACCCAACAATGACAATGTGTGGGTTCAGAATTTTTCAGTAAAGTTTAGTGATCCTTTAAGGTGACATGACAACATTTGTGATGGCTCACTGATAAGGGGAAGAGAATATTGATTACCAGCGATTAAATCAAATCATGGCATGCAATCAACACAAATTCAGAGGGAGCCATCTTTCTTGGCTATGAATAATAAAGGGATGCTAGCTTTGGAGGTGGAGGAACAAATAAATACCTTACTCAGTCTTTTTTCTAGGTGCTCCCAGAGGGCCTGTAACTGGCTCAGAGGGAGCATAAATGCATCTGAACGGAAACTCCATTCCCAGATAGAGTTCAATAGGGAAGTCATGACTGTAGTGTAATGGTAGAATGTCTACCTTCTGAGTGTTGAACTCCTTGGTGAACACCATTTTTTTTGGCTGGGATCTTGTGGCTGGGTCCACTGTTTGTTTTTCTGGAACTCTTGGGGGTTGGAGCACATCACATAATGTGGTGAACTCTGGATGGTGGCTCAGACGGCATTCTTGTTGGCACCTCAATGACTTGAATATCACTGTCCTTGATTGCGAGTGGATTAGGAGGTTGTGGACATTCCAGAAGGGACCTCCATGTTATTTAACTCCCTCCCTCCCTATATCTGGCTTTGTGGGCTAGTCAAACTGCAAACTGCCAGGGCGTGGGCAACCTATCTAGTGGTGAAGCCAGATCTTGTCTTCTGGTTGCAGTGGCAGTTTGGAGTAGTGACGAGTGTAGATCCCGGAGTCAGCCAGTGGGATGAAGCTGAAGATGGAATAAGGTTTAAGGAGCCAAGCCAAAGGTTTGAACTAGAGTCAAGATTGGGGGCAGAGCAGGAACGCAAAGATTATACTGGAGTGGACAGCAGGCAAGCCTGGAGTGAGGACTGGAGGAGGGACTGGAACTAGGACTGGAGGTATGGTGGAGCAGGACTGGAAACAAAAGCAGGGCAGGCACACTGAAGGCATAGTACAAGTTGAGCAGCCAGCGTGCTGCTGCCACTGCAAGGCTCAAGTAGCAGGTCACAGGGCTCTCCGGCCCGATAAGGAAGCACTCCTGCTTGGAGAAGTCTCATTGGGCCCAGGTGCACTTGGTGGGTTGACTAGCAGACAGCTGTGTTTCTGACAGAATTATGCTACGCAAAATAAGGGCACGACTCCTATTCAGTAGTTCCATGCCAAGATTTACTTTTATTTCAACTACAAACAAAATAAATCAAATATAAAGTATATAAATCAAAATACAAAGCATTTATCATTATTGATAAGTTTTCATTCATCAATCTTAGTGTTCTTTAGTAAGCTTTATTTCACATCACTGCAGAGACAAAGTGGTTATATTTGTTAGATATGTCATTTACTGAGGACTATTCACCTAACTTCAATTGATACACTAGGCCCTGTTCCAAAACTCACTGAAGTCAATGGGAATGTTTCCAACTAATTCAATGGCCTTTTGGTCAGGCACATACACCCAGATGGAGTTAGATAGTTAAATACCTTTGAGAATCTGGGCTGTACTGCTCAGGGTTTTGAAGCTGACCACATTAAATTCTAAATCTTGAAGATTTTAATGGTCTTGATCCTTCAAAGAGGTTCACATGGTCGGATACTTACATCAATATGACATCCCAATGACTTCACTGGATCTTCACTTTTGTGGATCTGATCTATAGCTTCTCCTGTGCCCCAACAACCTGCCCCAGCCTTGATCCCCATCCCACCCTCTGAAGCCTGCAGTCCCAGCCCAGAGCACTTTCCTACATCCCAAACCCCTCATCCCCAGCTGGAGCCCTCACACACACATCTGCATCCCAACCCCTCAGCCCCAGCCCGGATCCCTCTCCAGAAACCCAAATTCTTCATCTCTGGCCCCAGACCAGAGCCTGCACCCCCAGCTGGAGCCCTCATCCCTTGCCCCAGACTGAAGCTCCCTCCTGCATGCTAACCCCCTCATTTCTGGTCCCATCCTGGAAACCACACCCCCATCCACACCCAAACTGCCTGCTTCATTCCAGAACCCCCTCCCATATGCCAAACCCCTCGGCTCGACCTCCCAGCCTGGAGCCCCCTCCTGCACCCCAAACCCTTCATCTCTGGCCCCACTGCAGAGCCCACATCCCCAGACTCAGTCCTCACACCCCCACACCCAACACTCTGCCCCAGCCTGGAGCCCCCTCCTACACCCTAACTCCCTCATTTCTGGCCCCACCCCAGAACCTGCACCTCCCTACACATCCCGACCCCCTGCCCCAGCCTGGAGCCCCTCCCCCCTCACTCCAAACCACTCAGCCCCGGTCAGGAGCCCCCTCCCTCACCCTGAACCTCTGATTTCTGGCCCCACCTCAGAACCCACACCCCCAGCCCAAAGCCTGTACCCCCTCCAACATCCCAACCCCTTGACTCAGCCCAGAGCCCCCTCCCATACTCCAAACTCCTCAGTCCCACCACACATCCCAGAGACCTCTCCTCCACCCCAAACTCCCCATCCCTGGCCCCATTCTGGTGCCCTCACCGCCAACTGCAGCCCTCACCCCCTACCGCACCCCAAGCCCATAATCTAGCCCAGTGGAAACAAGCAAGTGAGTGCGTGTGAGGAGAGTGAGCGACGGGGGGGGGAGGAATGGAGTGAGCAGAGGTGGGCAGGGGTGGGACCCAGTGGCGGATTAATGATTTTGCCGCCCGTAGGCCCTGAAATAATTGTCACCCCACCCACCGCTGGCCCCGCCCTGACTCCATCCTTCCCCCCCCATTCCAACCCCTTCCCCAAAGTCCTGCCCCAACTCCACCCCCTTCCTGCCCCTATTGGATCCCTTCCCCAAATCCCTGCCTCGTCCTCACCTCTTTCCCCCAGCGTGCCATGTTCCCCCTCCTCCCCCCTCCCTCCCTCCCCCATGAAACAGCTGTTTCGCGGCATAAGTGCTGGGAGGGAGGAGAGAGAAACAGGACGCAACGGCACGCTCACAGAGGAGATGAGCTAGAGCAGGGGAGCTTCTCCGTGGGTGCTCAAATTTGCCGCCCCTTCAAATTTGCCGCCCTTATTGGCCTAGGCAATAATACCACTGGTGGGGCCTCAGAGAAGGGGTGGGGTAGGGGGCAGGGCAAGGGTGTTCTGTTTTGTGTGAGTAGAAAGTTGGCAACCCTAAGCACAAATATGATTAGTGTATTGTGTCTAAGGAATCTTATTTTACAGTTTAGATATGAAACAATGAAATGACAGAATTTAAGGAGAAGATGATTTTAGTTTTTCAAATTCCACTTCTGGTACAAGTAATAAATGAGAACACAGTGGGTAAAAATTTTAATTTATCACTTGAAAGACTTGTTTCTGCCAGCTCTGACAGTCTTTCTTTTACCAATTAGCATTCCTCCATTGTACTCTGTCACACCTAGCAGACCTCTGACCAGCTGTAAAGATGTTATTGCAGACAAGTTTGATCTCTGTATCTACAATATCTCACTCCTTGTCTACAGGAACTGACCCTTGACTTCGTTAGCTCTTGCACAAAGAGAAACTAAAATTAAACTAAGCATATGACTCACTAAAAATATACCCTGAACAGCTGATTTCTAGTACAAGGACAGAAATACTGGAAAACATGAGGAAATCCCCACTTGAAGAACTTAGCAGCAAGTTTGTTTTCTTTCTACATTGCCTGGCTTTCTCACTGGAAAACTTTCAAAATACATTTCCTTTCCTTTTAGTATCATTTGAGTATTTGGTAACTATATCAACAGATGCTTTGAAGAAAAAAAAAACTTTGCACAGTACATTTAAAAATTAACATAATGAAATACCGTTAGGTTTTAAGGTGATCTTTGATGAAAACTATCCTCATTAGCTGATCAAATACCATAAAATTCTATTTGCACTGGTTTATATTTTGAAAGGCAGTTCATTGTGTCCATGTCTATGTTTCTTTTTAGTTACAATACACACAAAGAAAGTATTTTGTTTGCATAACAAATAGGGGAATTGCTATTCTTCATTCAAATGCCTAAAGTCACATGCAGACAAGGGTGTTTGTATACAAACAAGAGTGACTCTTCATTATTCCTCTTTGTTTTTGGTCTTTATTGTGCTTGACAAAGGTTATGTCTAGAGGTTGCCCCATTGGGGTGAGAGTAGGTGCCTGATTTACCTCAGACGTCATTCTCTGGGCAGAACAACCCTGTGGTCTGATTCTAGTGTATGGAGTATAGCTGTACATCTTGGCAAAACTGCCCCTTTCTGGGAGATATAAAGCAGGTCAAAGAAGAGAAAAATACTTCCATGAGGGCCTTTTCCTCATGGAAAGGAGATGGCCCAGTCTTTCAGGCCCTACAGGCAGTTTTAGCTCCTATTCTTCTGCATGGCTGAGAGTCCAAGTCTTAGTCTGAGGGACTTCAGCAGCAAAAAAAAAAAGAAAACAGGCCACCTTCTTCAGAGGTCTTGGGCAGGTGGTGTTCTCAGGACATATTCCAGCTAGTATCACAAGGCCTCAGTCTGGGAGCCTTGGTCCCTAGCTCTGCTTGCTTATGAGTGCTACCCTACCTGCATTGAGTTCTTCCCTTTCAAGAGTGCACCCTCAGGCTTGCCAAGGCTTACAGGTGTGGCAAGTTACAGCTGACTGTGACCACATTTAGTGCCAGTGTAATACAAGTAATAAAAATAATAATCCACGGATAATGAGTGTATTTTCCGGAATGCATTAGCCCAGCCACCATATAATAGTCCATGATTTGGAGGAAGTGAGACTGTTAGAGGCAGTAAAAAAAATGGAATCAGAAAGCTTGAAAAAGTCTAAACGGATAGTTAAATATGTTATCATCCATCAACAGGGAAGTGCGATCTAGATGGAATTATCATGAGGTGGGTGCACAATGTGTTGAAAGACCATACTCAAAGAGTAGTTATCAATGGTTTGCTGTCAATCTGAGAGGGCATATCTAGCGTGATCCCTCAGGGGTCTGTCCTGGATTGGTACTATTTAATGTTTTTATTAATTATTTGGATACTGAAGTGGAGAACAGGCTTATAAAATTTGAAGAGAACATCAAGCAGGGAAAGATTGCAAGCATCTTGGAGGACAGGAATAGAATTCAAAACAGTCTTGACAAATTGAAGAACTGGTCTGACATCAACAAGATGAAATTAAAGATAAGGAAAAAATGAAAAGCACAATTACAAACTGGGGGTTATAGTGGATCACAGACTGAATATAAGTCAACAGAGTGATCCAGCTGTGAGAAAGGCTAATATCATTGTGGCGTGTATTAATAGGACAGTTTGTATGGAAGACATGGGAGGTAGTTGTCCCACTCTACCTGGCACTGGGGAGGCCTCAGTTGAAGTACTGTGTCCAATTCTGGGCACCACATTTTAGGAAGGATGTGAACAAATTAGAGAAAGTCCAGAGGAGAGCATATTATGGAAATTTGACCTATGAGGAAAACTTTAAAAAACCTGGCCATGTTTAATCTTCACAAAAAAAAGAGGGGGGACTTGATAACTCTCCAAATATGTTATGGGCTGTTATAAAGATGATAGGGGTAATTTTTTCTTCATATCCATTAAAGGACAAGTAATGGGCTTAATTTGCAGCAACACAGATTTAGGTTAGATATTAGAGAACGCTTTCTAACGATAACGGTAGTCAAACTGTGACCGGTTTCCAAGAGAAGTTGTGGAATCCCCATCATTGGAGGCATTTAAAAAGAGGTAGGGAGGGTCTAGGTTTACTTGGTCCAGTCACAGCACAGTCTGGACCTCATGACTTCTAGGCCCCTTCCAGGCCAAAATTTCTATGATTCTAAGCAGCATAGGAGCAGCACAAAACCAGAGGAAAGTCAATGGTTGAATTAAATGTCACTCTGATATAGTACGTATTTGAGCTCTAAACTCAAAACCAAAGTTTAGAATCAAGATATATTTTCAGACTCACATGGGTCTGAAACTAAAAATAATGTTCCCATACTTCTGAGAGCTGAATCTGTTGTGTTTTGCACAGGTCCAGTCCCATCTTCACAGGGCTGAGTTCTCTGCCTCTAAAATACTCCCAGCCTCGGCTCAGAACTGAGCCTGTGGCATAAGCACATATCCTCTCCTCCCCCACAGAAATACATTGTGATGACCCCGCAGCACTAGGGTTAGGCTGATATGTTAATAATGGCAATAGAGCCTCTTTAAAAAAGAAATTAGGAATATGGACAGGAATCAGTTTGCATCTGATAAATCTTGAAAGAACTATTTCAAAGTCTTACAGCACTCTTTCAGACATGACTTATAGATGATTTCATTGTGTCTTAGGAAACCATTGGGGAAGGACAAGAGAAAGGTATCATCCATTCAAGCCAAACTGGATGGATTCAATAGGCCAATTTAGAGTACTTGATGCTTTTCATGAGCCTGCCTAGATCTATAGGGGAGGAGGGGCAAAGGTCTTGGTCAAAGACTGAGCAAAAAATGATGACAGTTTTGAATTGCCCATTGCTGAATTGAGCTATATAATCTGAACATTCCCAGTTAATGTCTTCAGGATCCTCAGGCTTCCAAGACTTGTGCTTTAATAGTACCGAGCCGTGGAAGGCCAGTTGAAACTGACTTGTATCCAAGAAAACTATTAAGAATTTTGGGTCATTGTACAGTCTGAAACATTGGCAAACCTGCATGCTGTGCTACTGTTTATCACTATCTAATCACAGGGATAAAGAATTAGATATATTTTGAAAGGGAGGAAAGTGGGATTCTTTGTAGAACAAAGACACATATGCAATCACTATTTCGGAGTTTCTTGGGGCACTGTGCAACTCGTCATAAATATGCTACAAACCTGTTTTTTAAATGAGCCATCAAAATACAAATCTAATAAAAATGATTTGCTGAAGAGACAAACTCCTGCTCTACATAAGAAGGAAGAAAATGGGGAAATTTCTAAATGTGTGGCCTAAAAAAATCTTGGCATGGGGTGATGTGAGGTGGCAGTGTGAGAAGAGCCTTTTTGGGTAATGTTTAAAAGTGGAGAAGGCTAGAAAGATGGTAATGCTTACCGAGTCAATCCTCAAGAATTACTTGGGGGATATGACCTTCATTACGAACAATGACATGATCTTGAAATTGGATGATGCAAATGGATCCTTGCCTTTGTGCAGAGCTCTCGGGCTGAACATAGGGCTCCACATGGATTAGAGCCACTACATTCTATACTACTTAGATGTACCTTATTATCCTGGCATTTTGCCTTATTTCACTATCTGGCAGGGATTCACAACTGATTCAATTCTATTATTCATGAGTAGGGCTCTGTGTTTGTCATGGAGGAAGTTTAGACTGGAAATTAGACGAAGGTTTCTAACCATTAGAGGAGTGAAGTTCTGGAACAGTCTTCCAAGGGGAGTAGTGGGGGCAAAAGACATATCTGGCTTTAAGACTAAGCTTGATAAGTTTATGGAAGGGATGGTATGATGGGATAGCCTAATTTTGGCAATTGATCTTTGATTATCAGCAGATAAGTATGCCCAGTGGTAGGTGATGGGATGTTGGATGGGATGGGATCTGAGTTACTGCAGAGAATTCTTTTCTGAGTGCTGGCTGGTGAGTCTTGCCACATGCTCAGGGTTTAACTGATAGCCATATTTGGGGTCGGGAAGGAATTTTCCTCTGGGGCAGATTGGCAGAGGCCCTGGAGGATTTTTGCCTTCTTCTGCAGCGTGGGGCATGGGTCACTTGCTGGTGGATTCTCTGCAGCTTGAGGTCTTCAAATCACAATTTTAAGACTTCAATAACTTGGACATAGGTTAGGGGTTTGTTATAGAACTGGATGGGTAGGGTTCTGTGGCCTGCTTTGTGCAGGGGGTCGGACTAGATGATCACATTGGTCCCTTCTGACCATAGAATCTATGAGTCTATGAGTCTATGAGGTCATGGATTCTGTGACTTCTTGCTCCCTCAGCGACTTCTGCAGCAGCCAGTGTGGCTGACCCCAGGGCTGCTCAGACAGCCCTGAGGACAACCAGACCATCTGCTGCTGGAGTGGCTTTGCAGCCAGTCACTCGGGCGCCACACATCCAGTTGCACCAGCCACTGCTGGAGCAGCTCGGGACCAGATGCATTGGCCACTGCTTTGGCTGCCCCGGGCAGCTGGCTCTGGGGACTACCCAAGCATCAGCTAGTGTGGTTGGCCCTGGAGACCGCTTGAGCAGCAGTCCTGGGGGCAGCTGGAGAATCTGCCTCTCAGTGGCTGCCAGTGGCAATCCTGGGTGGCCGGAGTAGCAGCTGGCTGGAGTAACAACAGGGCCCCCGGGTCTCCCCCCCGTGGCGGCTGGAGCAGCAGTGGGCCCACTGGGGCTCCCACCCCACAGCTGGTGCTGTAGGCCCCCCAGGCTCCCACCCCCCAAGATTCAGTCAGAGGTACTTATGGTATAGGTCATGAACAGGTCACAGGCTGTGACTTTTTGTTTCTTGCCCGTGACCTGTCTGTGACTTTTACTAAAAATATCTGTGATTAAATCATCACCTTATTCATGAGGAGTTAGTTTTGCACTCATTTTTACGCTGCTGATTGATGTCTACGGTGCAGTGTGTTCAGGAATCAAGTTCTGCCTGCTCAGTAAAGAAATGCTCAGTAAGCCCTGCTTGTTTTTTGTTGGGAAATAAATAGTTCCATTTCCAAACTGCTTCAGAGGCAAACTGGTGGACTCACAGCAGTGAAAGTGTTAACAAAAGGAAGGGAGGCTTGTGATTTTACTCCTCTGCACTTTAGTATCAGCCTAATGTTCCCAATGGATGCAGCTGCATTGAAGGCCAGAAATGGCTTCAGTAATGAGGAGGGGGAACAGCACATAAAGCAGAGTCTGTAAACTTCAATGAAGAATAAAAGCAAATAAAAAAGATGCTGAGTTTTATGAGTGTGCCAAAAGATATTTTTGCAATGGGGTTTTCATTTCCTGTTATTCTACTGGCCACACCATGGACAGAAGTTTGTTTTGGGCTGGGCGGGGGAGGGGGGAAAGATTCACCGTACAAATGCCAAGTTACACAATAAATTCAAGCACTTTACTAACCATACTATTCAGCTGTTGGCAGAGAATTCAACTGTGGTTGGTTGTATGTGAGATAAATTAGGGCTAGATGTTTTTGGAAAAATGAAACTTACAAACTAGGTTGTGACTTGGACTACATGCCCATCCGGAGTAGTAAAAGAGAGTAACAAACCCATTTATTCTTTAACCGATCTGCATGGTTCTAGGAGTAAATGGGCATTGCCTACCTTATTATATCCCTGAAGCAAGTAGATGGGGAGCGGGTGGAGCATTGGATCTACATCCTTTTCACTACCAGCCAATGCAACTGAGGCAGAACCCCAGTGGGGGCAAGCAGGGTCAGAGAAAAAGAGGAACTTTAGCAATATGCTGCTTCTATAGTCCAAAAGTAAATTACTACCCTTGAGTAGAACTGGTCAAAATTTTTTTTTGACTGGAACTTGTTTCAGCTAAAAATGCAGATTTGGGTTGACTGAAACATTTTGTGAATTCATGTCAATTTTGCCAAATTGTTTCAATCAAATTCCTCCCCCCTACACACACACTTTAAATAAATCCAGAAAGGTGCAAAATATTTTGACTTTTCTATGTGAAAAGGCTTTTGTTTCAAAATTTCCTTTACTTGTTAAAAGGAAAATGATGCTTAAAATCAAAATGTTTCATTCTTAGTTGGTTGTTTTCAGGTCAACCTGGAACAGAAACAAGTTTTCAGAATTGCTGGTAATCTAAAAATAAATAATAATAAAGTAATAATAATTATTTAAAAAAAAAAAACATTCGCACAGCTCTCCCCTTGAGTCATGTAGAACAGGGTGACTCTGGGATATGTTTGACACACAACGCCTCCAGTGCTATTTCTGGGGCTGGGGCTGCTCAGGCTCATGCCAAAACTCACAGTCTAGCTCTAAAGCTGGAAAAGGCATTCAGAACTGCTGCCGACATGAGCCTTGGGTTCCACGGATGACACTGCAGCACACAGCGTTGCACCAGAGCATCATCCTTGGCCAGCATGAAATGACTTAATATATGACAGGTGCGATAACCAACACATTTGTAACACTTTTTGAATGTGAAACATTTACAGAGTCTGTCACTTTGCCCTTTCACCTAAGTCTCTTTTAAGCTGCAAAGAGTTCTGTAAATAGCAATTACTTCACACAGTTCTAATAATCCAAATGGTTTTGTTTTGTTGCCGAGAATTCCAATCTGCTTATTATTAGAGGTCAAATGAAATATTTTATTTTCCAAATTGCACATGAGTTATTTAAAATTCTAGTAAAAACAACAACAAAAAAATCTTAACTAGAGTTAAATTAGAAAAGAAAAAACCTGTATAAAAGAAGCTGTTCCTCCTGGGACTGAATTCTTTCTTTCTTTTTTTTTTTAATAGACATTATAGGGGGAAAAGACTTGCAGTGTTCTTCCAGAACTATTGAAATGGAATGATACCAGTGCAATGATACCAAGAAAAACTAAACATTGACTCATATCAATTAAAGAACAAATCGGTGAGCAGGGATCAAAGTATTCCATGCTTCTAACAACAGCATGAAGATAAAAAATTAGGTCTTAGATTTTGACTTTAGACTCAGTCTACCCATGTTAGGCTACATCTATTCTGAGCTCGAGAGCTTGTGCACAGATACTTGTAATAGTGTCAGGGCCAGGCCATGGGCAGCCTGACCTAGGGGCTAGCATCAGGCACATACCAAAGGTCCAGGAACCAATGACAAGGAATCAGGTTGGATTGCAAGGCCACGAAATCTAGACTAGACAGATACTGGGGAACAGGGATCAAGAGTCAGGCCAAGTCAGGAATTGGTAAACACAGACTAGCAGACCATGGCAGAGTGAAGCCCAGTTGTAAAAACTCCCTCCCCCCCCCAGTTTAAACATGGGCTACAGCCCAATCGGAAGTTTTGGAGCTCTCCCAATCAGAGTGCAGTCCGGGCTTTTGCCCTAGTTGGGCTTCATGGACTCCGGTCCCATCTGCTGTCTGTGAACTGCTAGGTGGAAGATTGGAGTATGATGACTCCCATGAGCCCAGGTCTGAGACTTTCAGGGCCTGACATCTAACACTAGTATAAGTAGCTGTGTAGCCATGGTAGCATGGCTTAGTTCTCCCAGGTATGTATCCACCAGTTTAATCTGGGTTTGTACTTGGTATAACTAAGCTGTGCCTCTATTGCCATGGCAAAACTACTACTTATACTTACACTAATTTGATTAGAGCTAGTTTGAGTAGGTGTACACAAGGTCATAGTGAAGACATAGCCTTAGAAACTTATCTGTCCCCCATTACCATAGTGTTTGAGTACCTCAAAATCTTTAATGTATTTATCCTCATGATACTTGTGAGGTACCTGAGTGATATTATTATTCCCATTTTACAGACAGAGAACCCATGAACAGACGCTAAGTGACTTGCTAAATGCCATACAGGGAATCAGAGTCAGAGCAGGGGCTCAAACCCCAGTTTCAAGCTAGTGTGCTAATCACCAGTCATCCACCACATCAAGGGATACATATTAAGAATTGTGAGTTACTATTCCTCATTTGCTCCCTTCTTGCTCATAGGGATGGGTCATTCTCTATCCACAGTAAACTATTACCAACCCCTGCCCTCTGCACCTTTGGCTCCACCTATTCCATACTCCTTTGCCACCGACCTTCTTGCTGGAAGGGAATAAGTGGAAAAATAGTCTACAGGCTTGGGCTCAAGGGTCAAGTAGCCCCAGATGTAAAGTGGAGGTGAAGGATTCTTATTCACTTCTGCAAGAACATAGTCCAACCAACAATCTAGACCCTGTTGGATGGCTGCTTAGTGATTGTGACATGTGTCAATGTCAAAAGGTCAGGCAATGCATAAGGTTTAGGGCACAGCTCTGCCAGGCTACATGCTGGTTTAAGGGAAAAGAAATTGCAAGATGCTGCCTTAGCCCACTACATGGGCTACCTGGATTGCTACCTAGAAGGCAGAGATGAAGGATGATCTAGTTGTTAGGCTAGTAACCTAGGACTTGAGGGACACAGGTAAAATTGCATCACTCCACTACAAACTTCCTGTGTGACAAGTTACTTAGGGACAGATTTTTAAATGCATCTAAGCCCTTAAAGATGCATATAGTCACCTAGTGGAATTTTCTAAAATACCGAGGTGCCTAACATCTATTGAGCACTATAACAAAATGAAAGCTGCATTACAGTCAATGGCAGATACACAGCAGGGTTTCCTCTCACCACCTTTGTTCAATATTGGCATTGATTGGTTGATGGATAAGCTTGAGGTGGCAGCTGTTGGTGATGTCAAGCTGCCACCCTTCTTTTTCAAGAGCCTGAATACATCAGTGACATTGTCCTGTTGTCTCGGTTTGGTGAATTGCTGTAGTTGGCGGCTGATCTGGTTGGGCAAGAAGAAGCACATATTGGTCTGGTTATTAATCTGAATAAACCCAAGTCCCTGGCCATTGCCATCAAAGAGCCTGCAGCTCCAGATTATAACCAGCTCCATATTAACCTGTATGGATGGGCTGTCAAGCAGGTAGCAGCTGTCAAATATTTGGGCAGCATCATAGACAGTGCTGGAGGATGCTTGAGAGATATTGATGCTCATATATCAGCAGCTGTTGCCATGTTTCCTGTCCTTTAGTGGCCTCTGTCATCATTGTAACATCAAGCTTTTCTACAAAGCTGTGAATCTATAGAACCACAGGTAAAGCAACTCTGTGGTATGGAAATGTAATGTGGTCCCTGAGGAAGGCTGAAGAACAACAAATTGACATTCTCAGTTCTCATTGTCTCCCTCAGCTGCTCCATATCAAGTGACAGGGCAAGATTAGAAACAAGGATATTGGGAAGCCAAACTCAGCAACTGCCACCATCAGCACTGGTTCAGTTTCAGTGGCTTTCTTGGGTAGACATTAAAAGACTGGAAGAGCAACAAATTCCAAAGCGTGTGTACCAAGGAATGCCAGTACACATTGGTGCCAACAGGTCTGGCAGTGGAACAAGATTGCCAGTGATGGACAAAATGTATATTCAATCAAACCACCTTAAATCTCTTATCTGAGATTGATCCAGGTAGTGCTTAGTTTGCTAGGGGGTGCATCCCTTTGGAATTTTCCATTATGATGACAATGATGACACCCTGCTGTGTAAGTACAGGAGTTCCGAGGGCTCTGCCCCATTTCATCTTCTTCCAATTAGGGTGACTAGATGTCCCAGTTTTATAGGGACAGTCCTGATTTTTGGGTCTTTTTCTTATATAGGCTCCAATTACCCCCCATCCCCTGTCCCAATTTTTCACACTTGCTATCTGGTCACCCTACTTCCAATACACTGGCCAACACAGCTAAACTGGTGTAGAAGAGAGGAGTTATCTGTTGCAGGTGTAAGGCTTGCTCTAGTGATTCCTTTTCCTCTGGAGAAAGGGAGAACTCAGGAACCAGACTGTGACTGTTAGAATCATTCTTGTTCCAGGCCTGCTACTGTGGCAGTTCAACTACACACTGGTCCTTAACTCAGGTCTTGTGGCAAAGGTAATTGAGTCCTTAATGTCTAGGGTACAATGAAGTATTGGGATGAAGCATTCATCTTCAGGCACGATTTCTGCAATCTTTCTGGAAGAAGGCCCCTTCTATCCCCTTCTAATTTAATGCTAAAAAACAGAACAAATGACAAACCTGTGTGCAGTGTCACTTAATCTGCTTTCATTTAAAGAGGATTCCAGTTTTCAGCACTTGCGCCAAATCATTAGATATTTGCCAGGCATTTTACATAGCAAAAGCAAACTTGAGGAAGAAAAAAAGATTTTCTGCATTGGCTTTTTCTGTTCACTTGAAAAATGTGGTTGGTTTTGTTAAACTGCAAGTGTCAGCAAACCTTCCCATTTCAAAATCCTGGATCTGCTGCGTTTCATCATTGTTATGTACCAATTCAAAGGATATACCAGAGCCCAGAATGCAGTTAGAAGGGATTTTTTCTATTGTAATAATATTAATTGCAAAGTCTTATTATAAGCAGAAAACACATGTTAAAACACAGATTCCACAGTTTGTTACATACAATCAACTATAGAACAGATTCTGGAATCCTTATCATGCTGGGTAGTCCGTTAGCACTACATAGTAAGTGAAATCCATATGTATACAGAAGGTCCATAAAAGGTTATGCATCACTTAAAATTTCACAATATAAGCAAGTGGTAGATACCACCAATTTGGTCAATTTAATGTACCCATTCTACACAGATATGCACATCATACATCATTTGAAAGCTTATAATATCTACTCTAAGATGATGTATGATGTGATGCTGTCAAGTAGTGCTGTTACCATAGAAGTGAGGATAAACAATGACACTATCGATAATTTAACATGACCATTTTGAAATATTTTCATTCATTTCAGTTAGTATAATGACTATTTCAAGACATTAAACTGAATTTCTTTGTGACCTTGAAGCATCACAACAACAATCTAAAGGGTAAAACAAAATCTAATATGTGTTTACAGGTATCACTGAAATGTAAGAAGTCTCGTTACATTTCTAGTCATCATCATGATCTTATTCATCAGTATGACCTCTGTTGAGAGTCCACATGTTTTCACATACTTCATTGTCTTGGTGTGTACACAGTTCTGTGTAGGGAAGATTGTTCTGATTGCAGGCAGTTGATTGTGCAGGTGCAAATAAAATCTTTTAAATGGCTCAGATGCCATTGGGTCCTTGAAGAATAGAGGAAGTAGTTCATCATTCATATTTTTTCCATCTATGTTGCAATGATGAACCAATATCTGGTTTTTCTATGTGCAAAGACATCCACATCTTTATTTGCCAGCTCAGGTCTCTGTGAGTTTCCTTTTCTTTTTTACTCTGCTCATACAACACTGTTACCAACTTCCTTTCTGCAGAAATTGCAGCTTCTCCATCCACTCTCTCCTAATTTGGCAAGCTCGATGAAGTGGTAATTTACCTTCATTCTGACAATATTAAACAGATTTCTCCCTCACCCCAGCACCAAAGAGGGATGACAGAGTCACATCCTGTTAATGGATGTTCAACAGGAATTATTTTGCAGAAGTCAGGAATGAGTGCATCACAAATTGCATGCACAGATATGAAGCGATGCTTGTCGGTTGTACTGGTAATGGTGCCTGTTTCAATCCACATGTTATCTGTATGTTCCATTTTTGGAAAGCAGTGAACAGGACCAAAATATCTGTCTCAGATTATCTAATTACTGTGGCTCCTTTGACATCAAGAAACCCAGAAGCTATATTAGCACAAAAAGCATGCAGAAACTTCCTGCTGTCCACTTCCTGTTGAGTACAACTGTACAACTGTTGGGCTTCTTTTACATCTCTACTTCGTTACTTCACCATTGGGAAAGCCTAAACCAAGCAAGGGTGTGTTAGGTGGTCTCCTACACTCTCAGGTGTGATTTAAACCATATATTGAGAGGAATTTTACAGGTGACTTCTTGTTGGATGCCATAGTTAGAAACTTTTTTCCATGGGGACACAGGTTGTCCATCACTCACCTGGTAATTCTTGCATCCAACATGGATCCTATCCAGCATTATCTTTTGAAATTTTCATAGAATTGCTATTGTAATAGCTGTCAAAGATTTTGATTATTGAATTAGCTTTGCTAAAGCCCTGCCTCAAGTACTCAGAAACCAATTCATCAAATTTGTGGAATTTGTCTCCAGCCATCATTAGTATTACAGCTATGGCTTCTCTGATGTATACTGTGGTTTCTTTGTTGCATGCTCTTAGCTCATGGATTCTCTCAACTTGAACTTCCAGCTGATGTCCTAATTCAGCTTTGTCTGTTCTTCTCATTGTTCCATCAGCATAGAAGAGGGACATAGGCACAGGTCCTATTGGATGACGAAGAACAGTTTCCACTGACACATCACTTTTGCACCTCTCTGAGGGAAACAATTTCTGGACTGATAATTGCTGTAATTATCTCTCCTTTGCCAGACTTACATTTTATCTTCTTGGCCCTGTGAGCAAGTGTTTTGATGCCAGATTTCTTGACTGGGCTGAAGAAGCTATATGTAACACCAGAATCAAATACACCTCTTACAAATCTCTCCATTTGTTCTTCACTAACATTTGCTATTTTCAGTAGAGACTCTTGTACATCTGGTGTTACATCAAGTCCAGTAAATATGTTGATAAGCACCTCTGGCTGCATTTCAGCATTAAATAGTTTTGTCATATTGTTGATGACCTGGTTGGTAAGAACTGTAACATGGTCTTCATTCCTCTTCAATGCAGTGGCAAGGACTTGTTTGTAGACTTTATCTTCACTACTTGTTAGGTCACTTCCTTCTCTCACAGCTTTTGCATATTCATAAGATGGAGCCATGTATTGTCATCTCTGACACTATTACTGACCTGTGCATAAGTATCACTGAATTAAAGAGATACAGTCTAGAATATTTCAAAGATTAATACTGTGTGCATAGGCAATTACAATGAAAACCTACCAGGCAGACTAGATGCCACACTGAATGGAGAAAAGCTTACAAATGGAGAAGCATTATATTGGGAATTCATGTACATTTATATATATCCACTATGCAGTACAAACTATGGGCATGCAATCTACTGCTACTGGTACATCACCTTCAGTATAAAGCTGATTTGGTTAGCAAATTTCAGTTGAAAAGATAAAAAGCTATTATAATCACTTGTGAGATAGTTTGACAGTTTAGGAATATGCAATGTGTAAACATTTCATGTTAGTTTATTGCAAAATGCTGATATTCAGCATTTTTATCACATGCTAAACAGCTTCATCATTTTGGAGGAAAAAACGTGCCCATGCAAAACTAATACAAATCATTTAATATATTGTCATTTGGTAGCTTTGACCAATAAACTCCACATTAGGGTTTTGAAATTAACTTAAATACTAAAAACTCAAGTCACAGCCCCATTGCTGTGCAAAAAAAAAAAAGACATTAATTTTGGATGCCATCGTTTCACCCGCTTACAGCTTACAGGTGCACATTGTACTTCATCTAAACACACATAAAATAAGCTTTCAAGTGATATATGATGTGGCAGAGTGAAAAATGGGTACATTAAACTCCAAAAATATGGCCCTTTAGGGAGAGTACCTGTACGTCTACCATGGTTTAAATTGGAAGCAATGCACCTGCCTTGCCAGATGCTAACCCAGATTGCGGTTTTACAATGAGACCCTATGTGTAGCTATGTTGTTGCATTTCCAACTGATGTATACATCACGATAGTCACACACGATACTCCCTAGTTTATACATGAAAAAGCTTAAAAAGGCACCAGCGATAGAACGCTTTCTACATGCAAACACTACAGGACAAAGAGAATTAGATCAACAAGAAACAAACAAGACCACACCAAAAAAGCATATTATTTATAGGGGAAATTTACTACTAAGAGCTACGAAAGAAAATTACTACTGTAGATGGAGAAGAGAGAAATGGTAAGATTAGTGGAACATGATCTTTACTAGCATTACTTAGAAGTTATGCTTTTTAGTTAAAAAAAAGTTTTAAAAGTGACACTGTGAGAGTAGAGATAAGATAAGAACAATTTTATTGAACCTACTAACTTATGAACAATGTTTTGTATTCCTATCAATCAGTATCTACCATCATCTTTCTACCAACACTCTTTATATTACCTATTTATGTCATAGACAATATGAACAGAGATCTATTTTATATAGCATCCTTTCAACCTTAAGAGTGGCTCCCAGCAAAATTCCAGTCTAGGCAATTTCATGTTGATTGCTAACTTCTCCCTGCCTGTAATGTTTTCTCATACAGAAAGAGCAAATTTTATTTTATCCAGTGTAGACGGCTTATTTCCTTATAAGGAAAACACTAAAGGAAAAAAGAAAGTGACTCATTCTTCTTGTCAGAGACCATGCCTAGTGGTTAAAGCAGGAGTACAAGCTCTGTTGCCAGATTCAAGGGTCACAGTCAGAGTGAGGAGTCAGGAATTGGAGTCAATGGTCAGAACTAGAGTCAGAAGCGAGATATCAGAGCTAGGAATCAGAGCTGATGGTGAGAACAAGGGTATCTGGATGAAGCATAGCAAGAGTAGGGTTTTGAACAAGCAGCAGCTATCACAGCCATGGGCAAATGCTTTACTTTGCTGCTGGTGCTAGTCTTAAGGAGAGGTCTGTTGATCCTAGGGTGACCAGACATGCCAATTTTATAGGGAAGTCCCAATTTTGGGGTCTTTTTCTTGTGTAGGCTCCTATTACTTCCCACCCCCATCCCGATTTTTTACATTTGCTGTCTGGTCACCCTAGTTGATCCCCTCAACCAGTCGTGTGGTTTGGCCATCAGGCAGCTCCATTGCAGACCAGCTCTGCTTGTTGGACTACCTGAGGATTAAGCTAGCAGGTAAGAAGGCTCATTGTGAATTCTTACTCTTGACACAGCTCCTGAACTGAAACACAAAATGGTGTCTGCTATAGCACGGGAGACTGATCTACATTTAAAAAATGCAGTACCGAACGGGAGAGGTGGGAGAATATTCTCTCCATTCCCCACACTGAAATTTTATGTGGCTGTGGTGTTCTAATTTATTTCCTGTCCTAGGACCAAATCTTGCCCTCGTTTAGGCACATATCTCCCAGTGAAGTTAATGAGAGTTGTGTGTCTGTAACTGATGGCGGAATCTGACTCCTGGATAGTGTTGCCCTGCACTCTCACTTCAGGGCAGAACAAGAGGACTAACCAGTGAAACAGACACTCTTAAACATGGCAGTTCTGGAAAGAACATTCCAAGACTGAGTAATATTCATATGCAAAGGATAAGCTTCTTAGCGGGGCTGTAAGAAATGATTGTTTCTCTTGGCTGCTCAGATGACCTAATTAGGCTGAGTCACTAAGAGCATTTCAAAGCCATGCTGACGATTCCAGTCTAGAATCAGACTAATATGAATGATGGCTTCCTTCCAGGAGGGGCAGGTACATGTGTAAGAGAATACCTTTGCTCTCTCAGATGTTTCCTGGAAATATCTATTGTAACAATGTATGAGATGTCTGATGAATCAGTTTCAGATCATGAAAAGTCACTGTTTTCCATTTGGTCTCACTGACGTTATTGACTATTCCTTCATGTTCTACGTGCCACTTGCTGCATATGTCCTGGTTACACTTGCACTATCTTCCATTGTACTTTACCCATATTTAGTGACTGTCAATAAAAGATTTCAAAATGCTCTATAAACATTAAATAACTGCACCTCACAATATTGTCTGCCAGGCAGGGAAGTGCTGTTCATACTATTTTCATAATGCAAAGAGGCCAACCTTTTCAAAAGTGACTACTGATTTTGGATGCTACCATTCTCCGCAGCTTGAGACACCTTGATTTTCACAACTTAAGTCTGTGGGAGCTGTGGATGCTCAACACCTCTGAAAATAAAGCCCAACGTGTCTGAAACTAAGCCTGCCAAAAAAAGAAGCATCCCTAATCTGTGTCTACTTCTGAACATTTTTACCTAAGTGACTTGCCCAGCAAGTCAGTAACAGCTAAATACAGTATACAACCCAGTGATCTGACCCAGTTCCCTTCTCTAGCCACTAAATCTTAAGGCCCCACAAATGCAATCCCACTACAAGCTGATACATCTAACATTCTTTCCAAAATATCCATTTGTAGTCTATTATGCTTTGCCAGTACTTCCTGTCTTCTGAATTCAATATGCATCTCCTGGAATACATATCTCCTCGAACTATGCCAAAGTATATTTATGGCATCATTCCAGGTGAGACTCGGGACTGTACTTTGAGTGAGTGTCTTGTGAGATTCAAATTGGTTGCTAGCTGTTGTTTGCAGACTGTTTTTTAGGTTGTTTTCATTTGTTAGCTTTGGAATATCTTCTGGTTTTAGGATGATTTTTTTTCCCTGTTTTCAGATGGCCACTGAGGAATTTAGAGAGATTTAAAAATAAAATTAACTACTTCCACAAGGCAAGAGCTTAGTTTTGATTAGAGATGTGCTGATCAACTCAAACCTTAAGAATAAAATGTGTTGAGCTCCCAGCAAAGTGCTCATTCAGCCATGTATTTATCTAGAGTAAAGTTAACAGATAGTGGTCAGTTAGAATACTCCTCTGTCATCAAACAATGTAATTATTTGGGAATGTGATCTTTGGTCTTGTTTCAGTTCAAGTATGACAGGAAGCTTGTGTGTGTGTGTTTGGCATAGCTCTAAACCCATATAATCACTTATAGAGTACCTGATATCAGATTAGATTAGATTTAAAGATTTAAAGATTAGAAATGGTAGTATAAAGTTAACTATGCAGATTCAGGCACAGCTTGTATATTGGTTTTACTGGAAATATTGTTCATTGTAATAAATCAAGTGCGTACTCCAAGGTTAGGCACAATACAATCCATGCTCAGGTACGATTATAGTTCTTGGAATAACTGGGGCAAGTTTTCAGAGCTAAAACATTTAGGGATCTTGGGTAAAATTTTAGAAAGAGCTTAAATGACTTAGGAGCCTAAGTCCCACTTTCAAAAATGAACAGACAGATGTTTAAAAGTACAGATAAGCACTGAGTGGGATTTTCAAAAGTGCCTAAGCAGGTTAGGAACCTAAATCCCTATGGGAGTTAGGCACTTAACCAGTGTAGGCATTTTGAACTCTCTCCCCACCCTCTTAAGCACCTGTCTGCATCTTTATGCACCTAAATACCTTTAAATATCTATGAAAATATGGTCCTTAATCACTTTGGAAAATTCCCCCCCACCACCCATAACATATATAATTGCACATAATTTGTAGGCATTTGTTGGGTGACAGGGCTGTGATCGTCAGACACCCTTCACTATACTTTAAGCAGCAAAACCAAACTCAGTGCTACAGGGTGGGGGCTTCCAAAGTAACCACATTTGTTGCATTAGAGGCAGAAGATTGTGTAAAAATCACAGGTTCAATTTAGTTATTAAGTTTCTGGTGAAAAATTAATTAACAAACATATAAACAAGATACATAAATGAATGTGTTCCATCTTTATAATTAAGAAGGAATTATAGTCTTTATCCTGGTTAAAGGAAAGGTATTTTCTTCCCCAGACTTTTCTTTAAGCCTTTCTGTGGATAAGCAGGGTGGAGCTCTTAGCGCATACCCCTTTTGGCTGTTTGCTGAACTTGCAGTGGACCTATTAAAATCCCATTTACACATTTCCAGAAGAGAATCAAGTCCTAAGAATTTGGGAAAAGATCTTATCATCTTACTTTGAGCATCTCCCCAAAACATCCTTCTCACTAAGTAACTGCATCAAAGTAGCTTAAGGGTCATCTTACAGTTACAAACTATGTTCTTCCTCTTATCTCAAAACCTGCAGTTTTTCCATACATAGGTCTGAAATCTGACGGCACTGTGAGCCTTAATAATCCTTTAGCATAAGTCATCTCAAAACATACTGTGTATTGGTGTACGCTATAACTATTATCCTGCTATATTGCACACACACTTTATTTCATAGCTAGATATAATCCTTCCATAGTTCAAGACATCAAGCATTTATTTTGTTTTTTAAGTAACTCTGCAGTTTAGATAAGAAAACTAGGCTGGAGCATGTTTCATCACATACATCATCCTCAGCACTGCACAGAGAGATACAAGTCAAAAAGTTTGCTGATCATCAGCGCTCTCAGAGGACACTATGTTCTCACTCGCTTCCCCTGACTGTGACTCAGTATTGGATTTTTTGCTCTTGTCAGCAAGTGAGTGGGAGAAGATTCTTTTGACTGGGTGAAGCTGAACATGAATTATAGGCAGGAGTTAAGCATAAACCTCAAGTACAGTTCCTCCTGCAGTCTCTCTTCATGGGGTTGTTGCTTAGACATGGATTGCAGGAGCAGACCCATTGTATGCAGAGCTTTATTCCTTCCCATGTCTACAATAGATCTTTGTTTGAGACCCAATCATGTGAATGGTCCTTGCAAATACCAGTGGCCACTCATGTGAGATAGGGCTATTCATTGGGTAAAGGCTTACTGGAACAGGACCTTGGTTTCTCAATAGGTGGTTTATTAAAAGGAGAAAGAGAGAAAAAACTCTGTGTTCTCTAAAAATCAAAAATCTCTTAAATACAGCCAGACTCTTGGCCATTATTCTAGCACTAAGAAGCTAGAGAATGGCCCTAAAGAATCCAGGAATTTCCTTAGGGTAGAGGGAATCCTTCATAACTCACTCAATGCAACCCACTCCGTAGTGCTTCTCATATGGGGTTTGCTGGGGGCAAGTAGAGACATGCTAGAGATGGGCCCAAAACCACACAAGAGTAGCTGAGCCCTGACTGAGGACAGCTATAAATTATGTCAGGAGGCTGATTTGTTCCCTGGTGTCTCCAGGATTGAGGCAATAGGGAGCTGACATAGTGTCATGTTTCCCATGTGCCTCTGAGCTTATGCTCAGAGAAACTGACGATCCAGCACAAACTGTTTTAAAAGTTTACTTG
This sequence comes from Gopherus evgoodei, assembly GCF_007399415.2. NCBI lineage: Eukaryota > Metazoa > Chordata > Testudines > Testudinidae > Gopherus > Gopherus evgoodei. The sequence continues at coordinate 25,764,951 of NC_044323.1, read as the reverse complement.
TCTTTGTTGTTTTTTTATTTTCTGCAAGTCAAGGACGTTCACACTTGGAAATATTCATGTAAAATAATCTTTCATTTAGGTTTAAAGACCACCAATGCTATTCTGTGTGCGATACTTATTTAAACAACCACAGAAGATGTTCAAACTTTTGTTTACAATACTTGACTACTAACTGTTTAATGTGTTATTATGAAGCAGTTTGAATTATGCTGCCAGATGTCAGCATTTCACTGTAAAGTCATTCCTCCATGTATAAAACATTGCTAATCTTATTAAAGGTCTTTTGTAAACTGGATTAGTAAATGTCTGGATTAGCAGCAAGAGCTGTACCACAGTAAGGGATTTATAAAAACATAACAGTATCCAGCAGAACAGTTGTGGTGTGTTTGGTGAAACTGACCAAGCATGCAAATAGAACTGGGAAGAAGGTGAATTTTTTTTTTAAATGTTTATCTGATTATTTCTAAAGTTGGATTGGCCATTTTGGCTAAATTAAGAAACTATCTTGAGCATTCCATCAAAACCTGATCCAAACCAAAACCATATTATTTTGAGGTTCAGAATTTTTTTAAATTAACTTTCTGTTTTGATTTTGCAACCTTATGCAATTCCTGGGTTTGTGTGGGACTGGATGTGAAAATATTGAAATACCACAAGAAAGACTTTTTTCATATTTCAAAACCACACAAAATTTAAAGAGTAGTGGAACTTTCATGAGAAATCCTTTTCAAGTGAGATTTCTAACACATATTCCACTGGAAAGATGTTCATGTAAACCTGCCTGATCCAAATATCTGAATGCTTAAAATTTCACCTAGGAGCACTGTTCCTTATATTTCTCCCTTTCCCAATAGCATATCAGTTATAAACTTATCAGAAACAAGGATTTGCTCAGCTCATCAATTTTAGGTCACACAAATGTTGGTGAAATTTATCAATTCAGTCAATTTAATGAACTCTAAATTACAGATTAATTCTAGGAGGCTACTCCCTGTAGCCAGCTATTAAGGTGTTTCAAGGAAATATTAGGCAACTGTATGAAAAAATAAAGGGCAATATTTATTTGATAAAACAGTAGATTACAACAGAATCTCACAATGTATATGGTACAAAATCATACACAAGAAAGAATGTGAAGGACAATGTGTATCATTCTTTTTCTTAGACTACAAGCAAATATTCAGTCTCAGGGGAAAGTGTGTGTTATGGGGTTGTGATAGAGAAGCCATGTGAACAGCAGCAGAGTTTGCTTTCTGGCCTGGTCTTTGATTGGAGTCAACCCTTGAGCTGACTTACTGCCTAAGAGCTGAGCATTGGTGCTAGGCTGAGATTACTAAAAGAATGGACTGTCTGCAGACTGTTTGCCCATCTCTGTCTCAACCATACATTTGCATCATGGTATAGGAGCTGCTGCATTACTGTTCAAATTCAGCGGTGTCCTCTTATTGCCCTGATGTGCGGTCAGGGACATTACACATCAAATAGAGAATGTCTAGTAAAATAAGAGATGCCCTTTAAAATAAAGGACAAGTGTTCATCCTGCCTTCGACAACCCCAACTGCCATTGTTTTTAGGGGTGGCATGCTGGCTCTTTCCTGCCCCTGGATCTTTACTGGTGAAGGAGAGCTGTTAAACACCACCACCTACTGTTTCTGTGAGGCATTATTGAAAATCTCTGGGTAAGGATAAAAGGGGTAAAAAACATGAGTGATGTCATGGTAGGGGTCTAATACAGACCATCTAACCAGAAAGACAAGGTAGACGAATTTTCTTTAAAACAACTTACAAAATCATCTAAACTACTGGAGTTGGTGGTGATGGGGAACTTCAACAACCGAGACACATCTTGGGAAAATAATACAGCGGGGTCCAAATAATTCAAGAAGTTATTTCAATGTATTGAAGATTATTTTTTTTAGTTCAGAAGATGAAGACAGCTACTAGTGGAAAGGCTGTTCTAGATTTGATTTTGACAGATAAAGAGGAACTGGTTGAGAATTTGAAAGTGGAAGGCAGCTTAGGTGAAAGTGATCCTGAAATGGTAGAGTTCATGATTCTGAAGAATGATAGGAGAGAATACAGCGCAATAGAAATAATGGATTTAAAGAAGGCAGACTTTAGGAAACTCAGGGACTTAGTAGGTAAGATCCAATGGGAAGCAAGTCTAAGGAGACAAACAGTTCAAGAGAATTGGCAGTTTTTCAAAGCGACATTATTAAGGGCACAAGAGCAACTATCCCACTGAGTTGGAAAGATAGGAAGTATAGTAAGAGACCACCCTGGCTTAACCATGAGATCTTCAATTATCTGAAACTTAAAAGAGTCCTACAGAAAGTGGAAACTAGGTCAAATTACAAAGGGTGAATATAAACAAATAACACAAATATATAGGGATAAAATTAGAAAGGCCAAGGCAGAAACGAGACTAAACTAGCTATAGACATAAAGGGTAACAAGAAAACATTCTATAAATACATAAGAAGCAAGAGGAAGACCAAGGACAGGGTAGGCTCATTACTTAATGGGTGGAGAGGGGAACAATAACTGAAAAAGTTGAAATGGCAGAAGTGTTAAATGACTTATTTGTTTCAGTTTTAACCAAAAAAGTTAGTAGTGATTGGACATCTAACAGAGTGAATGCCAGTGATAATGAGGTAGGATCAGAGGTTAAAATAGGGAAAGAACAACTAAAAAATTACAGACAAGTTACATGTCTTCAGGTCTCCAAGACCTGATGAAAAACATCCTAAAATACTTAAGGAGCTGACTGAGCAGATATCTGAGCCATTAGCAATTATCTCTGAAAAGTCATGTAAGACAGGAGGTTCCAGAGGACTGGAAAAGGACACATATATAAAAAGAGAAATAAGGACAATGTGGGGAATTACAGACCAGTCATCTTAACTTCAGTACCCAGAAAACTAATGGAGCAAATAATTAATTAATCAATTTGCAGATACCTAGAAGAGAATCAGGTGATAAGTAACAGTCAGCATGGATTTGTCAAGAACAAACCATGTCAAAACAACCTAATAGCTTTCTTTGACAGGATAACAAGCATTGTTGATAGGATGGAAGTGATAGGTGTGGTATATCTTGACTTTAGTAGGGTTTTTGATACTGTCTCGCTTGATCTTCTCGTAGAAAAAACTAGGGAAATACAACTTAAATGGAGTTACTATAAGGTGGGTGAATAACTGGCTGAAAAACCATCCCAGAGAGTAGTTTTCAGTGGTTTATAGATAAGATGGAAGGACATATCAAGTGGGGTCCTGCAGGGATTAGTTCTGGGTCCAGTTCTGTTCAATATCCTCATCAGTGATTTAGATAATGACATAGAGAGTATACTTATAAAGCTTGCAGACCATACCAAGTTGGTAAGGATTGAAAGTGTTTTGGAGGATAGGATTAAAACTAAAAAATAGTCGGAAAAACTGGAGAAATGGTCTGAAGAACATAAGGATAAATACAAAGTACTTCATTAAGAAAGGAACAATCAGTTGCATACATACAAAATGGGAAATGACTGCCTGGGAAGGAGTACTGCAGAAAGGGATCTCAAGGTCATAGTGGACCACAAGTTAAATGCGAGTTGCCAATGTAACACTACTGCAAAAAAAAAACACCCTTCATCATTGCGCGATGTATTAGCAGGAGTGTTGTAAGCAAGACACAAGAAGTATTTTTTTTCCACTGTACTCCATGCTAATTAGGTCTGCAGTGGAGTATTGTGTCAAGGTCTTGGTGCCACATTTCAGGAAAGATGTGGACAAACTGGAGAGAGTGCTGAGAAGAGCAACAAAAATGATTAAAGGTCTAGAAAACATGACTTATGAGGGAAGATTGAAAAAATTGGGTTTGTTTACTTTGGAGAAGAGAAGACTGAGGGGGAATGTCATAACAGTTTTCCAGTACATAAAAGGTTGTTACAAGGGAGAGGGAAGAAGATTATTCTCCTTAACCTCTGATGATAGGACAAGAAACAATGGGCTTAAATTGCAGAAAGGGAGGTTTAGGTTGGACATTAAGAAAATCTTTCTACCTGTCAGGGTGGTTAAGCATTGGGATAAATTGCCTAGGGAGGTTGTGGAATCTCCATCATTGGAGATTTTTAAGAGCAAGTTCGACAAACACCTGTCAGGAATGGTCTAGATTATACTTAATCCTGCCATGAGTGCAGGGACTCAACTAGACGACCTCTTGACATCCCTTCCAGACCTACAGTTCTATGATTTTATGATTATGGGTGGCAATCAGATTCTCCTCCAATTCCACAGTTGAAGAAGCAAGAATAATTTCTTTATTTCCACTAACATCACTTGACTGCCCTTTGACCGACCCCTGGAGGTGGGATGCCCCAGAATGCATTGCACAGAAGAAAATTCCAGAATACTGTGTAGGCTAATTGAACCTTGGTGAGTTTCAAGCAGTCCTGTTGAGATCAAACTCTGAATGTGATGTATTTTATGTAGTCTGCTTTTTATTCATGACTCCCAGTAAACTTCTTTGTAGTTTCTACTCAGCCAAACTAATTTATTTTTAAATGAGCCCTTAAAATAACTCAGAATTGTTAAACAAGTTGTTTATTATGCAGACAGAGCCAGGTAGCCCTTTACTTCAGGAAAGCAAGGAAGTATTACCATCTCATAAACTCTTCCTGCTGCTTTTCTCTATCTGAATCTTCTGGATTCCAGGTCTCCTCTGTGAGATAATTATTACAAATAGTTGTAATTTTCAAAGTGTTCCATTATATTCCTCCTCTTCCTTCATTATATATCCTTTATGACACTCATATTTAACACATACTGTGTTTACAACTTTATTGGTGCTATCCAATTAATTGAAAAGCTGAACAAAAAACTTAGAAATAATATGTAAGTCCAGTTACTAGAGACATCTACATCTAGGCTGGGTTAGATAATAAACCACAGGAAACAATCTATAGTAGGTAACCTAAGGAGTTCCCCCGCCCCCATCTCTAACTTCTTTGGAGCACATACAATTTCCTCAGAAGAAGTAAAGGTGGTATGCTTTCATTCAACCACAAGATGTTGAGCTAAATGCAGAAATTGCTGAATGGAAATGTGTTATGCTGAAGGTCACACTAGATAATCATGGCTTTAAAAGCTATTCAATCTCTGAGTCTTGGGAGTAAGAGAATTCTTACAAGGTGGAGTGTTGCCTTGGTGGTTTGACTGTGAACTAAAGACCAGGTTCTAGTTCATTAATGCTATCATGAACTAAACCCTGAAGGCATTTATACTCAATTCATTAGCTAGTCGTATCATTGTACCTTAGTAGAGTAGTCCATTTTATAAAACATAGACATGCCACAGAGAGTACATTCCATCCTATAAAATGGCTGTGGTCCTCTCATTATAGGTGCCAGATCTACTTACCTTATCTGTGTGGCTATCAGATGAAGAATAGCTATACATGTTGTGTAAATATTTCATCAGTGATCCTATCATTGGATCTATCTGGGTGCACCTTTAAGTCATGCAGACACCCATGGAAGTCAGTGGCAGTCTGTTTGGGTATAAAAGTCCGCCTGCATGGATTTGTTTACGAGTGGGCCTTATAGCACCCTCAATATATAAATGCCTAATGCATCAAGCCAGATGCCCCTCATAGACTGTATTTGTTTATTTTATGAAGAACACAAGGATGTTCTTCCAATTGTCTTAAACAACTGGCAAAATAATTCTGGCATTTATTCTAAGCGTCGAAGCATCTAAGAATGTCAACGATATTTTCTAAAGGCTTAGGGCCTGGTCCAAAGCCCACTGAAGTCAATGGAAAGGTTCTCATTGACTTCAGTGGCATTTGGATCAGGCCGTTGGTGCTCACATTAACTTCAATGCCTTTAAGAATCAGGTTTTAGTCCATGTATATAATTGCTCCTGATGACATCTCTTTTTTCACGTGTGAGGTTAATCATTCATTCTCAATTTAGATAAAACAAAACCCACTTGGTTTCCCCAGTGTAATCCATTTGATCCCTCCAAACTCTTTGAAAATGACAAGATTAATATGAAATAAACTCTTTGGGGAGGAGTAATATTGTCAAAAGCAGTTGGTGATTCATTGAGTGAAGTATGAATTCCATAATGTCATGGCAAGGAGCATGGGGACAAGAAATGAGAGGGTTCCATTTTAGTGTGTTTCATTAGACATAATGGACAAGAGGCTAGATACCACAGAAATGTCACTCATTCTAAACTGAGTTGGAGAATAAATAAAAAGAGATTGGACAGTTCAATAATACCTAGCAGTTGATTGCCCCTCAAAATTAACATAATAGGCAGCTGGTGTGTCTCATTTGTCAACGTGGTTGTTGGCAAAATGGATTTTTGTGAGCTGCAACGAAATTCAGTTCTTAGCCCCTGAACATGATCAATGATTGTCTGAAAAATACAGGCCAAAGATAATTACAAACTGAAAGCCGTTAGAGTATTATTTTTAAACTGCTTATAGAAATAGAAAGGACTTCATAATAATTTATCCTGATATTTCATTAGTTTTGTGTCATTTGTTTCATTAATTATATACTATTTCACATTGATGTCAATAACCCAAAACTAATTTCTTGCTAAATTGCACTTGTGAATTGAACCTATTGTAGGAATAGTTTCATTTTTGATCATTTGTATTGGGAATGAATGATTGGATCAAAATGGTTAGCTCTGCCTGTGCTGGTAATAGGCCACTACCACGAAAAGGATGCATTTACCTTTAGAGAGGAGGTAGCAGAATATTGCTTAGCCCATCACTACCAAAATATTTGCTGTCATGCTGACCCAGGTTGTTCTGGAGGTTAGGTGTTTAGTAAGTTCTAAAGTGTCATCCAAACCATATATTGTATTTTGTATACAGAAAGAAAACAATAGCATCACCCAGGATCTGGACACCCTTTTTTATTTCTACAGTATTCCAACAACAACAAAATCTTAATCCAAACATATAGTAGACATTAAGGGACAACACCTGCCAAGTGCGGAGTTCATCCTGAAGGGTGCTGAGAATCTGGTTCTCCCAAAGAATTTGGTGGGCATTAAGGACACTAAGTATTTTCTAGAATTGTTTCCTAATATAAATGTATACTTCAGTAAACTTCTAAGGTAGCTGACCTGATCATACCCTCTATTTGGGTGAAATATTAGTAGCCTACATCTGAAAAACTCTACAGGAGAGTGAGTTTGTTGATATAGCAGTCAGGAAATGAATTCTCATGTCTAAATTTGGATCCTCTGCTCATGCCTGATCTAGTGGGTTAATAACAATTGGGAATGCTATGGATACTTCACACATACTCCTTTGTGGTGATGAAGCACCTCACATCACTTTGCATGAGTTCACTCTGATGAACTCACATAGCCCAATTCTGTTCCTACAGGACAGGGTAAGTTCCATTCAAGAGAATGAGGCTTTCTTCTGTTCCTCAAGAGCACATCCATGATAAGTTATTGGTAACCTCTGGAATGATCCTTTGTTCCTTTATGCTGGATGGAATTTTTTTCTTAACATGGGGTCTTTGAACATGGTTATTAAAAGAGGGAGGAAATAGCATTCTTTCAGGTTCGCCCCAAGAGATGGTGGGCAAAGAAATACAATTCTAAAATATTTGAGTAATGTAGTAAACTTCACACTCTAAAAACTAGAGTTAGGGGAAGTGGTTAGACAAAATACAAACTGATGCAAATTTGCCCTCAAAACTCAAACTGAGCCTGAATAAACACTTTCATCTTGTCAACTCTCCCTTGCACTTAGAAACTGTGCAGTCTGTTAACATGTAATAGGAGAAGGGAAGTATTTCATTATGTGCTTACTTAATTAAACAGAATTTAAGAAAAAAACAAAAGGGAAGAAATGTCTCCAGTCTCTCTGACATTCTGTTCTTTAGTCTTCAGAGAGACAACAAATAGAACTGTGAATCTTATTCAGTAGTTCCATGGAAGAATTGTCATGCTCAGGGTTGCTACAGGGTAGCAGCAGCTGTCTACTATCAAACAGAATACAGTACTTTTTCAGTTTAAAGCGAACTGGCTAAACAAATGACAATGCTATAGAAGAAAAAGCTTCACTGTAAAATGCATGGCAGAAAGTTACACATTTTGACATGTTGAAAGATGTCTAGCAGGCACATGTTTTAATCACCTCGTTAGTGACCTTTGACCACTGATATGAGCTCATATGTGAGCAAATTATGAAGCATATGGTAGTCCTTTACGGTGTGTTGCAACATTCTGTTCATCTGAAAATACTCATCAGTGATCTATTCAATATTCAAAAATGATATATAACACTTTATTATGTAAGGGGGTAGATTGGGAAGGGGAAATTTGTGTTTTGTTGGGGGATAATGGATGTAAGTGATTATTTAATTTAATTTTGCTCATATAATTTGGATCAAGGTGCCTGGAGCCTTAGATAGACCCCCTTTTTTTTATTGTCTAAATCCAAAGAGAAAAAAAATAGATAAGAAACTAAACGTTACATGTATTATAATAGGCTTTTAATTATGGCTTTGAGAATGTGTGTACTTTACTGGCAATAACTAATTTGCACTTCAGCCCAGCAAGAAAGAAGTTGTGCATGAGGTAGCAACTCATTAACATGACCTCAGATGATATTGAAATGGTGATAGGTGCTTGTAACTACTTTCATGCACACTTTTTTTGTCATATATCCAAGGAGAACAGGAGGGTGATCAACAAATCAAAGCACAACACTGAAAAGTTAAATCTGAGTGTAGTTTGTATAGTGGCAGAATTCTGATTATGTTACCACACACTTGTGTCAAATACGAGAAAGGCCGTTGTTGTTAACTCATTCTGGCTACAGTCTTAAAGTTCTGACATCACTGAGATAAATGCATTTGCAGTATCTCTACACTTACTTTAGTGAAGTTACACAAGGGGATGAATTTGGCCCACGGTCTTGAGCTACTGCTGTACTTGATATAGTTTGCATTGTGTATGACAGAGGGAAACCTGATGGTGTGTGGTTGATTAAACATAATGAGGTTATCAGAAGATCTTTTAATGACTATAGTAATTCCCAAATCTCAAGCTTGTCAAGCTAACTGCTTAGCTTTCCTTTAATTATAACTGATGATTGTTCTAGAGACAAAAGGGAGAACTAAGATATAGAGACAAGGATGAATAAATTAGTAGATTGGACTTCATATGACCTTACAGTGCTGCAAACAATTAAAAAAAATAATTTTGTTTAATTAGATGGTTTACATTCATTCTTTTCAACTGGGAACTAGTTTCTAATCATGCCATTAATCATATTACTTAGGTGAACATTAATCTAATACCTCTTCCTCATGAAAAATGTTAAGAGAGAATAATTCTTTGTCTTGGTGATTAGACCAATGACCTTGCTTATTTCTGTGTGCTGTATAGTTGTAGCTGTGTCACTCCCAGGATATTAGACAGACAATGAGGGTGAGGTAATATATTTTAATGGACCAACTTGTGTTAGTGAGAGAGACAAGCTTTCGAACCACATGGCGCTCTTCTTAAGGTCTGGGAAAGGTACTCTGAGCGTCACAGCTAAATGCAAGGTAGATGTCCAATAAAAGATATTACCTTACCCACTTTGTCTCTCAAGCTTATTTCTGGAAGAGTAAACATTGAAAAGAGACCTTTAAAACATTTCAAGCTGAAGTTCCAGATTAAAACAATCAAGAAGACTGAGTGTCAGGGCCTCTGATATAAGACAATGAAGAGGCCTGCTGTCATTATGAAATGACAGAGCAATAGGTGTGCTTCTGGGAGTTTCTCTGACTCATGCTAGATAGTTGTTGTAATTAATTTGCAGTCATTTTATAGGAAGTATAAAGACATGCTGCAAATAATGAAGTCACTATGAAAACAACTGTTTTGTATGTCTGTGTTTGTGCATGTGATAATAAAATAATAGAACTCTACTTCAAATCTTTTTTTTTAAACTGAGTATAAAACATTACCTATAGTCTGAGTCTGTGCTACTGCTCAATAAACACTTACCAAATATTTACATTCAACCAGTATTTAATAGCTGGAAAGGATTAATGCTTTCATAATTGTTGATTTCAGAGTTGTCGCCATGTTAGTCTGTATCAATGACGTTGTAAAACAACGAAGAGTACTTGTGGCACCTTAGAGACTAACAAATATATTTGGGCATAAGCTTTTGTGAGCTAAAACCCATTTCATCAGACGCATGGAGTGAAAAAATACAGCAAGCAGTGTATATATTACAGCACATGAAAAGATGAGAATTGTCTTTCCTAGTTGGGGGGGTCAGTGCTAATGGAGACCAATTCAATTAAGGTGGAAGTGGCCTATTCTCAACAGTTGATTACTTTTGTAGCGCTAACGAGGCCAATGTAATCAAGGAATGCAATCCATTCCCAACAGTTGACAAGAAGGTGTGAGTATCAGCAGAGGGAAAATTCCTTTTTGTAGTGACCCATGCACTCCCAGTCTTTATTCAGGTCTAATGTGATGGTGTCCAATTAACTGGAATTAATTTGTAAACTGGAGAGCACAAAGATAATAGAAATGGCTGATTTCTAATGTTCCCCTTTCTAATGGGACTAAAAGAAAAAGCTAAAAGACAATTCAGGGAAAGCTAAGTGTGCATATTTTTTTTCCTTTGAAAAAAAATAGACTCTGGCTGCTACCTCAGTCATTAAAAGGGATTCTGTGGAGTTCACAATAGTGATAGAAACTCCAATCAAATTAGTTATTAATGATGTATGATCACCCAATTTACAGTTACATTCAGGCTTTGTCATAAAACCTGTGGAGGAGGAGGTGTCTATCTGCATCATCTCAGGAACAGGACAAGGAGGCCTATGCCAGCAGGAAATTAGGACATCTCCTGTACTGGCTAAATCATTAGCGGGAAGGAGAAGAAAGGAAAGAAGAGTCAAAGCTCCCCCTTCTCCTTGCCCCCTACCTGCTCTGGATGGGGAGTAATGGATGCACAGTTCCCACTTTTTACTCTTATGCATCAGGATCTAAGGACTGGGTAGCCTGCCTGGGGGCATTCTTACTCCCCTTACATCCCCTTATGCCTCTGTGTGCCTGTGTGGTAGTTCGAATCCAGCCTGCAGTGAACAATTTAAAGAATTTATCCTTTTTCTGTACTTAGATTAGGTAAGAGACCAATTCCATTATATTGATATTCTCCCAATATATATTCTTTCAATTTTATCTATAAAAGGTTTTGATAAATCCTTTCTAATTCAAGAACCCAGAATCAATTTGGGGAAATAGAAATATACTTATTATGCTCTAACTATCTATATAATTAAGATAATTAAATAATCAGAAGGATTATTATTTGGAAACTGTTGGTTTTGGAGTTGGTTGTAGACTGAATATGAACTCAAAACAGAATTATCCGTACTCTGTACTACTGCTTTTTTCAATAAGCACACATCAAACACTTTGATTCAACAAATATTTTATAGAGGGAAAGGAATAATGCTTTCAGAATTTTGGTGGGGAGCCAAACTGGTCCTTAGAGAAGACAGACTAGATAAGTGGATGTTGTTGGTGAGGGGTCAATAGGTACTGTTCTTGTTCGCAATGGCTCCATATATATGGAATTCATTCCCTCCATACTTCAGTATTAAGAAATCTTTCCCTCCAGTTCTCTGGTCCTCTGGCAAAATCAAGGAAGACAAATTTGATAATTTCTAAGGTAAAAACAAACAGGGAACCATTTAAAACAATATCATGCAAGACTTCTTTATAAATCAGAAAAGGCCATACCCTTAATTTTTCCCTTTGGAGGCCACCGTTAAAATAATAATAAATATGGGGAATCTGCCTATTTGCTGATTGGGCATGTACTTCATGTTCACTACTGATACACAATATATTGAAATATAGTAGTTCAAAATGTGATGATAGAAGGGTGACATATGTCACAGGTTCCTATATCAGCAGGGCCCAGGAATTCAGCTTGCAGAAGAACAGTCTTGAGTGTGGAACTTGTACTTCCCAATCCCTACTTCTGAAGATAAAATTCTGTAATGATTAGACACTACAATCATGAGGACTGCGTAAAACTGGAGATAAGGAGGAAAGAAGAGAGAGAGAGAGATGACATGACATGAAAAACACTTTTATTCCCATAAAATCACATTAAACACTATTAAATGTTATACACTGTCAGCATATACACAGAAAATATGAATAAAGAAAAATATGTTTTAAGTGAACATGGATCACTAAAGCATCATTATGCCAAAGTTCACCCAAAATACTGTTAACATACTAAGTCAACTGAAAAGTGTGCAGGTTACAAGTCTGTTTATAAAAGGTGCACTCAGTCTGCAGTCTGGCCACAACCAGTGTGCGGAAAAGCCTGAGCACATCACTCGGCTCTACCTGGCCATTCTTTTTCTGGTGAGATTTCAAAATGGCTAGTTTTGCCTGACTCAGCAAAAAGTGAACCAGGCAAGAAACCAGCCCAACAAGTACATCGTATCTCACTCCAAAACCAAGCAGGGGCTTGGAGAAAAACAGTCTGAAATTGTTGAAAAGCTGCTGCCAAAAAAACATAAAGAGGAATAAAACAAGGGTGATGTAGGGAAAAATGAAACACTGTTTCTGAAACGTAATGAAAAGGGCACTGCACAGACACCTCATGGGTAATATGATGCACAACACAATTGATTGCTATTATGCAATGCAGGGCCCTCTGCTGCATGTTACCAGTGTGCTTAGAAAGAGGAGGTTTGTACAATGTCCTCCAAACTGGGGTTATAGTCTTACCCAGGGATGGAAGTATCCTCTAGGCTGTATCAGGGAGATTAGAGAGAGTGGCATAATACTTCACCTTGGCAAAGATATCACAGAGCTGCTTCTTGAACTTGGTTGCAAAAGGAACATTCACCAAGCCCTTCCAGGACGACAATCTGCCAGGTTGCACAATGATCTCATCCTCAGAAGGAGAGATAGCTAGTGAGAGGAACATAAAATTCCCCTCTGGAAGAACAATCCCTACAGCCCATTGAAGGAGCACCAGCTGGAATTCAGAGAAAGTATTATCCAAAACACGCACAGACCAGATTCTGGTCTGAACACCAAGAGCTGTCACTGACCTCTAGCTTCCAACTAGAAACAATCAGGTAAGACAGCTTGGTTAACCCATCCAGAGTAAAGGCAGAAAACAGGTTCCTGGAGGAGCGCTTCAGCAGGAAAAAGTAGGTTATAAAATAGCTGCTCTCCCAAGAGCCATGCACTGGAAAATGCCTGGTCTGGTTCTGCACTTTGCAGAAGTCACCAGGAGTTAAAAAGACCATTATAAAATAGAGGCAAATCTAAACTCTGTAATGGATCAGGTGCCAACAAAAATAGGAGAGAATGGAAGCCTCTCCCCCCAGCATGACGGAGGAGAGAAAAGGCAAGGGAGTCCCAGGCCAGTGGGGAGTCAAGTACAGCAATTGCTGACCATGCCAGAGCCAAAAGGCTGTCATCCTGCTAACTAAACCAGTGAGCCTCTGGCCTCCTTCATCTAATAGCAGGAACAGCAAAGCAGTGTGAAATCAGTGGTAACTATTACAAAAAATAAATAATATGCCTCTAAATTGAGTTGAAAAGGCCCAGTGAGCATCCAGACACGCTAGCCGATGCCACAACATTGAGGCTACAAGTTTGCTGACGAACAGGTAGCCTTGCACCTTCTCCTCAATTCCTTCCCGAGTGCTTAACAAATATTGTTCAGATCCAAAAAAGACCCTCAAAACCTTAATTGTTGGGACAAAAAAGAGGGACCACTCTACTGCCAAGAGCCCAGAAAGATCGATTTTTTCTTAGCTCAGTTAATGTGGACAGAAGATGGCTGCTCCTATACTTGTAAACAAATGCAAAGTGCCAGCATGTCACTGTCAGATATGATGAAAACCGAGACAAATCAGGAAAGCATCTGGCACCCCTGTCATGAAAAATAGATAGTTTCTGTAGGGGTGCAGGAATGGCTCCAACCTAAAAGCATACAGCATTCCAGACAGAGTACATCTCTGATGAATGCCTCTGCCAGCTGGGAATCAGTGGCTAAGACCCCCATTAATCTGTAGGATACTAAAAACATTGTGGTATAATAAAGAAATATATGAAGAGAACACTGACCTTCTGGATTCTGAAAGCCTGTGAAGTTTTTAAAAGATAACTATGGTTAACTCTATCAAAGGTCATATCCTGATCAATGAAACAAGCACTACATCCAGATTTCAACATTTGCTAACAAGTGAAAACATCATGAATGAAAAACAAATTATCAAAAATACAGCAGTATTCATGGGCTGAAGCTAGGATTGCATGCCAGCCTGGGTATACTGCTGGCAGCACAGCTGGATCTGGACCATTCTGACGTACTGCCACTGTCTCAGGAGCTCATACTGGGACTTGTGCTGCCACCAATGCTCCCAAAACACAGCAAACATCAGGGTGAAATTCAAGTCCTACAATAATTTGGTATTAAAGCACCAGTGGGATGCACAGACAGGAAGAGGGAGAGACACACCGAGAGAGACATAATGATGATTAGATAAGTGAATGGGAGACACACAAGATTGAACAAACATATTCACACTGGCCTTTATGGTATAAAAGTGAACCAGTGTAGCCCCGGATACTTGATCGGGAGTAGCTTTCAGCCAAGAGGATTGAATAATGGTGGAGTGAGAGAACCCCCAATCATCTTCTACTCCAACGTCTGCATGAGACAATACAGTTCTCTGGCTAACTGAGGGTGTGGCTCCTTGTGGTTTCTGTCTAAATTATAATATACAGTGCAATTAAAATCCCCTCCCAGGACAATAATAGTATCAGGGTCATAGCCAAGCATAGGATGGGCAAGCATCTGCAGAAAGAAGACACTATCTCACCCCAGAGTAGGGGTATATGTAGTGCAAAGATTAAAACAAATGCATGTTTCCACCTGGAGGAGCCAGCCGTGAAAACTCTTCACAGAGAGGATCTATGCCCCTTCACCCTGCAAAGAGAGAAGACCTGCTCCAGCAGTGACATTGGAGCCATGGCTAGAGAAAGCTTCCCCTTCCCATTCCTTCAGCCACTTCCCCTGATTGTTAGGGTCTGAGTGATTGTCTTGCAAAAGGATAACATCAGCCCATTTTTTTCTGAGAAATTCAGAGTTGTGTCCATCCTGGCATCCATTAATATTTACAGATACAAAATTGAGCAGCACCATAGAGACCAGGAGATGGGAGCCAAGCAGCAGAAACAATGGAAACTCGAAGTACTTCGAAGACGCTGAGCCGTGGGGAGGCCTGTGTATCTTGAACAACCCCTGCATGCTTCCTCACCTTGCTCAACAACTGGTTGAAATGGAAGTATTTCCTACAATCAACTGTGGTCTCTCTCAAGACGAGGGCAGCCGGGAGAACAAAATGCCATAAATCACTATCATGAGATCCCACCTTCTTACCAGGGACCTGTTAGCCAGCAGTGCATGGGCAGGAACCCCTCAAGTGGATGTGTTATTCCTTGACTTTAGCAAAACTTTTGATATGGTCTCCCACAGTATTCTTACCGGCAAGTTAAAGAAATATGGGCTGGATGAATGAACTATAAGGTGGATAGAAAGCTGGCTAGATCATTGAGCTCAACGGGTATTGATCAATGGATCCATGTCTAGTTGGCAGCCAGTATCAAGTGGAGTATTCCAAGGGTCAGTCCTGGGGCCAGTCTTGTTCAGTATTTTCATTAATGATCTGGAGGATGGCATGGACTGCACGCTTAGCAAATTTGCAGATGACACTAAACTGGGAGGAGTGGTAGATACATTGGAGGGTAGGGATAGCATATAGAGGGACCTAGACAAATTAGAGGATTGAGTCAAAAGAAATCTGATGAGGTTCAACAAGGACAAGTGCAGAGTCCTGCACTTAGGATGGAAGAATCCCATGCACTGCTACAGACCAGGGACCTAATGGCTAGGCAGCAGTTCTGCAGAAAAGAACCTAGGGGTTACAGTGGATAAGAAGCTGGATATGAGTTAACAGTGTGCCCTTGTTGCCAAAGAGGCTAACGGCGTTTTGGGCTGTATAAGTAAGGGCATTGCCAACAGATCGAGGAATGTGATCATTCCCCTCTATTCGACATTTGTGAGGCCTCACCTGGAGTACTGTATCCAGTTTTGGTCCCTATACTACAACAAGGATGTGGAAAAATTGGAAGGAGTCCAGCGAAGGGCAACAAAAATGATTAGGCGGCTGGATCACATGACTTATGAGGAGAACCTGAGTGAACTGGGATTGTTTACTCTGCAGAAGAGAAGAACGAGAGGGGATTTGATAGCTGCTTTCAACTGAAAGAGGGTTCCAAAGAGGATGGATCTAGACTGTTCTCAGTGGTAGCAGATGACAAAACAAGGAATAATGGTCTCAAGTTGCAGTGGGGAAGGTTTAGGTTGGATATTAGGAAAAACTTTTTCACTAGGAGGGTGGTGAAGCACTGGAATGGGTTATCTAGGGAGGTGGTGGAATCTTCTTCCTTAGAGGTTTTTTAGGTCAGGCTTGATGAAGCCCTGGCCGGGATGATTTAGCTGGGGATCGGTCCTGCTTTGAACAGGGATTTGGACTAGATGACTTTCTGAGGTCCCTTCCAACCCTGATATTCTATGATTCTATGATTCTAAGTGATCAGGGTCACCACACAAGAAACATTTAATATTTTAAGAGATAGCAAACACTGTATAACCTGCCCCATCTATGTGGTGCTTTAACATCGGGTTCAAGGGCTGTTCATGATTATGTAGAGCCACATAGACCTGGCATTGGAACGACATAACTACCTTCTCCGTTTATGAGAGAGATCAGACACTAGTGTCTCATGCTGAAGTCTTGGGGCCGGGGGGCAGGTGTCAGATTGGAAAAAAACTACTTTAATTGAACAGCCACAGGAGTAAACAAGGGGAAAAATTGAACAAAAGACTCCTTGACCCAGAGTCCCTCCTGTACCAAACAATTCACAAACTGCTCCTGAGCCATGAAAATCACTTTAGAATTATGTTTTTGGGAGGCAGATTTTATATTAGCACAGCCAACAGTATTATCTACACTCATCAACACACTCTCCATAGTGCAGGAGACAGAACGCACACACTGAAACCCAGGCTTATGGACTGAACCTCTAAATCTATCAGAAGTGGACCCCATGGAGAAATTCCCCCTAACCCTTCCAAGTAAAAGGAGAGGGATCAAAAATACCCCAAATACAATGAGATATAACAGAAGTCTTTGGGGAATCTAGTTAAACCATAGAGGCATCCATGGAACTGGTCTAAGGATCAAGAAGGCCACGAGGAACCCACAACCCAGATAGCACAGTAAGCGTTGATTGGATTCCAGCCTATAGGAGAAAGACTGAAACACTGGGAAGCCCAGTCCAGAGACTTAGATGGATGAAGAGTAAAATAAGAGACATCTGTTCAGTACAAATAAGGCCTAAATATTTTAGAATCTCTACATGAGAATGATGTCTCCTATCAGAGTGTGGATCCCCTCGGGAGACGTAGGTGGGCCTGAGAGACAAGAACCAGTCTACACCCAAATGATAACTGTGATCAGCTATTAATTATTAACATTGTTAATTGTGTTAAATCCTAATGTTATTTACTGTTACGCTTTTCATCAAATTACTCTATATCCTTGCTAATCCATGTACTATATTATGTTTTTCAAGCAGAGAGCAAAAGTTCTTTTCACTTTCTGATCCCTGTCTGTGGGTGTCATTTTGGAGCAACCCACCAAGCATCCAGTGCTCAGATACTCTAATAGCTGGAGCGCTCATAGCACTTGCCTTCAGAATTTGTGGTGTGTTTACCTTAGCTACCAACACTACCAAATTTCCATATAACGCTGCTCTCCTGGGCTTAGGTTCAAGCCAACATGAGACAAGAGGGGGATTGGTTACAATAGCATGTGGCTGTATTGCTTTTCTCAATACATTACATTAGACCTATCATTAGTTAACTTTTTTTGTTGTTGTACGGGAAGTAGGACTTTTCCACTGCTCATCTCCAAATTGTGACTCTGTAGTTCCTGCACTTTTGAACTGACAAAGCAATTCCATGAAAAACACTGCTGGTTCATCAATCAAAGTTAGGCTGAAGTCATTACAACTGACCATATTCCATGCACAAAAAATTCCAAGGAAATACTGATTTTACAAAATGTGAAAAGGGAAACTTCACTAATGGATGTATTGTTTCCTTGCAATCAATTCTTCAACTACATTTGGCTACGGTAAATTGATATTCCAGCCTTTAGTTTAAAATAGTTGATTCTTGTTTTCTAAAACAAAATTCAGGGAACACATAAACTGTTTCAGTCTTAGATATAGCTCTGGGAATAAGCCAATATCTCAACACTGCTCTGTAACAGCTTTGAGCTAGAAAAGCTTTCAGGTATTAATATGCAAAATAAACATGCAGGACGTGTAAGGTTTGGGGCAATACCACATAGATCTTTATGTTCCAGATTTTATATGGATAATGTTTGAGTAATGTAAATTCACTGGAATTTCTTATGCCTTCTCATTTTCAAGTGCTCCTGTTTGCAACATTTCCAGTGCTTATTCCAATATTATTGATTGGGTAACAGTTTGACATTTGCAAGAATTGAATGGATTTGTAGGTTGTAGTTTGAAGGTAATGAGTGAACTGCATTTACTGGGTTTATTGGTACTGCGTCAGTGAGGCAATACCACAAAATCAAATACTACACAGGATTAAGATGCCTAGTTGCAAGTTAAAATATTCTTTTTTTTTTCTTCCTGTATTTCCTGTGCCTAATAGCTATCAAGGAGCTGGCAAGTAGATTATACTATTTTAGAACTCGATTGTTAATTGAGACCAGGGCTGATCAAACTTTTTTTCCAGAAAAAAAAAGCTCAGTTTTCAGCAACTTTCCTCTCCCCTCCACCTCCTTCCCTTGCCCCCCCCCCAAAAAGATGGAAATCAAAAAAATGTTTAGTATTCAAGTTTTCAGAGGTTTTTTTTAAAGGAAAGTAGGCACTTTATATACACACACAACATAATTTTGCTAATTTTCCATCAATTCTTTTTAACTGAAAGTTTTCCACAGCACTAATCGGGGCCTCTTCACATTTTTTTTAAAGTAACAGTGTAATGGGTAATATATCTGCACCTTAACAATGGAGCATTTTCTCAACAGCTGAGATTTTAGGCTTTAGTTTGTGTAATGAAATTTAAGTACTCAATGCTATTGCCATTGAAGTGCATAGAAGTTTATCCATTAACTTCAACAGGCACAGAATTGGACCCTAGAGATGACAGACTAGATAAACCAAAGTTTTGTAAAGGGCTTAATAAATACTGCATGTGCTCACAATGGATGCAGCATAGTGTTTATGTTTTGGTTCAGTTGACAGGAAATGGATATTTTTACCAGCTCTATTTTCTTTAACAGATATTCACTTGAGTAACTGTGTATCTAACCCAGTTTTGAACATACTGTTGAATGTTGGCCATTGTCTATGTTTTGCTGTTTTTGTTTTGTTTTGTTTTTTACTGTGAGTAATTGCTATTTCTACAAATGTCAGAAAGTGTCATGTTTTTCCAAAGACACAAGCAACATTGTCAGCTCAAGGGCAGGCATATTGAGAAGGACATTTTAATGCTTTATTGATTTAGAAGCAAGCAAAAGAGGAATATGCATATAATTCTTTGCCCTAGTCTCATGAACTGTATTTTCATGGGAAACCTTTCTAGAAAATGACCAGTAAAGCAACTCACCTAGTAAATTATTTAGAAAATCAAATTCTTTGTTTACTGACTTCAGATATCATGACTGTTGAAATATGCTTCAATATATTATTGTGGTTGTTTATTTGTGCTATGGTAGCACCTAGAGACCCTAGCTGAGATCAGAGCCGCCTTGCGCTAGGCACCAAACACATTGTGAGAAACATCTGTATAGGTGGGGTTTTCCAAATCCTCTAGGTCAGCTGAGTGAGGCTCATGGTGCTCAGACTGAAAAATTGCTGTGTAGATATTTAGGCTTGGCCTGGACCCCCAGACCGTGGGCTCCAGCCCAAGGCCAAACCACAATTTTTCAGCCCAGTGGCTGAGGCCCATGAGCGAGTTGGCTGACCTGGGCCCGCCTATGCCTGTGTAGGCATACCTGCACTGTATGTCTACATTGCATTTAAACACCCGTGGCTGCCCAGTACCAGTTGACTTGGGCTTGCAGGACTCAGACTGGTGGTAGGGGGCATTTAACTGTGGCGTAGACATTTGGGCTTGGTCTGCAGCCCAGTCTCAGGGTCCCGTCCACCTTACAGGGTCCTAGAGCCCAGACTCCAGCACAAGCCTGAAGGTCTACACTGAAATTAAACAGCCCCTTAGCCTGAGCCTGCAAGCCCAAATCAGCTGGCATGGGGAAGCCATGGGTTTTTAATTGCAGTGTAGACTCCTCAGTGACTTCAGAGCACAAGTCTCATTGAAAGTGAATGAGGAAACAGTGGGGTGAGGTGACTTACCCAAGGTCACAGAGGAGGTCAGTGGCAGAGAGGTCAGTGGGAGAGCTAGGAACAGAAATTCAGGTCTCCTAAGACCAGTGTCCTATTCATAGGACGACCCAGAATACTTGTCAGTATTCTAACCTGATAGGATTCTGACATTCAGATTGTATCAACTGCTTATCCACATTAGCATACAGAGCAATAATCATAATACCTAGTTTTATATATAGAACTTTCATCAGTAGATCTCAAAGGACTTTACAAAGGAGGTCAGTATCATTATCTTTATTTTACAGACTGGGAAACTGAGGCAAAGAGTGTTGAAGTGACTTGAGCACAGTCATCCAGCAGTGGCAGATCCAGGAATACAACGTGAGTCTCCTGAATCCTAGTCCAGTGTTTTATATACTGGGCCACACTGCCTTTCAATCATCTAAAATAATACACTGCGATATATATAGTTTTCATATTGTCTTTTTTTTTTAATACAAACCCCTTCCTGAGATCCTGGAACTGTCTCTTACTCTCACTCGTATTCTGCTCCAATGTGTCGAGAAGGTCTTGACAGTGTGTTTTTTTCCTCATTCATGTGTTATCATTACCACTGTCAAGAGATTTTGGATAATAAATGTAGTGCTTTACCAACTAAAAATATTTTTTTTCACCAACACAGACTTGTCAATAAAACCCCATGGCATGTTAACTTTCCATCACTCACATGTGGCACACTGACATTTACAATGCAGAGGGAGGTAACAGAGTGTGAAACACATCATAAATCATTTAAAGAGAGTTACAAAGAGACTTAAATCAAAACCCTCCAGGAAAAGTGAAAAAAAAAACTTAGATAAGCGAAACGGGCACCAAAAATTATTTTATACAAGAATGAAATTGTGACCTTTTCACCTATCATCATTCACATCAGTTTTCTTTCTCAACCTCTGGAGTCTAGAACAATTCAGTCACTGTGTAGTATACTGCATGCTTGAGGAATGAACCTTTATTGTTATTATTATCCAGTGCATGTTACCCTTGAGAGGAATGACAAAAACAAGTTAGAACAGTGTGAAAAGGAAAGCAATAATCGCTGTTGATATTGTACAATAAAAGCAAGCTGCAAAATGCAATATTCTTAGAGACAGTCTTCAATTCAAAGTTCATAAGGCAGCCAAACGTTCTTCACTGGAAACTTTTACATTTTGAAACATGTTTTACAATCTTGTCACTCATCCAATTAAAAAGAGGCTTTGTGGAAGCACGGAAAAGTAGCAGGGGAAAGGGGCACACTTCATCAAATCATGAAACTAGGAATGTACAAACAGTCCTCTTCACACAGGTATAGTACAGAAGGTTAGACATTTATGTGATCGACTCTAAACCATGACATTTGAGATCTATTTCTACTTTTAATTAAATGAAGCAATGGACAGCGATATAAGCAACACGTAGGAATCTGAAGTTGGACGTCTGAATCTGGAAAATAAAATGGGTTAAATAAAAGAAGACAAAACTGGAACATTTTAATTTCAATTACATACTACTATTCATGATTATTAATTGTAGCACAGTAGAGCATGGAGCCTGGGTACCAACTCCGTGGATGCTCTAGGGCTGGAGCACAAACGGGAAAAAAAAGGTGGATGCTGAGCACCACTGGCAGCCCCTCTCCCCAGTGCCTCTTGCTCGCTGGCGGCCCAGTTGATCAGCACCTCCTCCTCCCTCCTAGTCCCTCCTATCTGCTGCTATCAGCTGTTCAGCCGTGTGCAGAAGGCGCTGGGAGGACGGGGCAGAGCTAGGGCGGGGTGCCCTTGGGGGAAGGGGCCAAGTGGGGTGGGAAGAGGCAAGGTGGGGAGGGGCAGTGGTTGGGCCTTGGAGGAAGGAGTGGAGTGGGGACGGGCCTGGGGCAGAGCTGGGGGTCACGCACACCTTGGCCCATTAGAAAGTCAGCACCTCTGGCATAGAGGCCCCAACCCAGATTGAAGCCCCATTCTGCTAGGCACTTTAGAAACAACCCAACTGTTCTGGTCTCAAAAAACATACGGTCTAAATAGATAAGATAAAGTATGGGAGAGAAAACAGAGGAATATAGAGTAAAACAACTTTCCCAAGGACACTGCTGTTTAGTGACAGAGCAAGGATTAGAACACAGGGCTCCTGGACTCTGGTTGAGAATGGTAACCTGTTTTTATATAATAGCCTTGATCACACTGCAGATTGGCAGAGGCCCTGGAGGTTTTTCGCCTTCCCCTGCAGCGTGGGGCATGGGTTACTTGCTGGTGGATTCTCTGCAGCTTGAGGTCTTCAAACCACAATTTGAAGACTTCAGTAACTCAGACATAGGTTAGGGATTTGTTAAAGAAGTGATGGGTAGGATTCTATGGCCTACTTTGTGCGGGGGGGTCAGACTAGATGATCACATTGGTCCCTTCTGACCCTAGAATCTATGAATCCCAAATAGATGAACAAACTGGATTTCACCCACCACTGAAATGTTATTAATGGTTGAAATGTAACAGCTACTTACACATAGTAGGAACATACTACAGTTTCTGGCAGGAAATAAAGACCTGCTTAACAGGGTATTTTAGGTAGACAGAATGGCATTAGTAAGTTGGAATTTGGAAGGGAATTCATGGGTAGCTATTGACATTTGTGAAAATGTAAACAAAGAAAATAGGATCATGAGATGGGATAGCCAAAACCTTGGTTTGTGGCTCTTCTATTTGAGAATTAAATGAAGCCATAGTCGTAAGTAACAAACACAGTGCCTCAAATTTCCACTTCCCCAATCACTTTTGTTGCTTTTCTCTGAAATCTTTCAAATTCATCAATAACTTTCTAGCAATGAGGTTCCCAACCTGACTGCCACATTCCAAGTGCAGTCCTTCCAGAGCCTTCAAGAGAAGGACATTGCTATTGATCAATGTTTTTAAAAGTCGGAATGTTTGACAACATTTTTCATGAAAAAATTCAAATTAGTTGAAGAAAATATTTGAGGAGATGGGTTTAACAGCTCTAGAAATTCTTCCAGTTCTTGCTCCATGATATTCTGTCTTGTTATACCTCGCTGTAGATTTCATTGCCCTCTATTGCTGGCATAATACTTTGCTGTCCTCCATCACCCCTTGATGATTTCTGAATGACTATTGTTCAGGTTTCTCCCTTCCACTGATTGTATTTTGGATTCCAACTGCCATTCTCTAGAACTATCAGCTTACATTTGTGCAGCTTGAATCTGATTAATTATTCTGTTATAATGTCACCCTCAGAAGCAGGATGCTCTATAATTCTAAGCAAGGACGGTGGTTCAAAAACTGACTCATATGGAAAAGTGCCACCCACTGGATTACTGATCTGAATATTTTTCTCTTTTCATAAGCTTTATTTTTTCCATATTTCTCCATCCAATTATTGACTCTCAATGTAGGGCTTAATTTCAATTTTCCTTCATTAGGTTCCTTGTAAAATGAAGCCTCTGATCTCAGTAAGACCTTTGGGAAAGTGTTGAAAATAATATCTTGTCATAAATATAGAGGGAAGGGAAACAACCTTTGATTATGCAGTAGTATAAAATCCCTCCTTGGCAGCTATACTGAATTGCCTTACCTGTAAGCGGTTGAACAGTTCAAATAACCTAGTTAGCCCCTGACCAGAAGGACCAATTAGGAAATAAGATACTTTCAAACTGGTGGGTGGGGGGGAAAGGATTTGTTTGTTGTTCTCTTTGTTTTGTTCCATCTCTGGACAGAGAGAGAAGCCAAACAGATACAACATGTCCTGAAAATATACCTGGAATAGTCCATATAAAATCACAAAAAAATGTAAGTAGGGCAAGGAAATGCAATAAGTTATCTTTTGTTTTAGCTTATGAATTTTCCTATGCTATGGAGGTAGTTTTATTATTGTTTTTGTAACTGTGAAGGTGAACCTAGAGAGGAATCCTCTGTGTTTTAAATCTTTTTATTACCCTGTAAAGTTACCTTCCATTCTGGTTTTGCAGGTGTGATTCTTGTACTTTTTCCTTCATAATAAAGTTACTCTTTTAAGAACCTGATTGATTTTCAGTGTCCTGAAAAGCAAGGGTCTGATCTGTGCCCTCACTGCTAAGGCAATTGGTTGGTATATTATTCTCAAGCCTCTCCAGGAAAGGGGGTGAATGGGCTTGGGGGGGGATATTTTGGGGGGATAGGGATTCCAAGTGACCCTTCCCTGAATTTTTGTATAAATCACTTGGTGGTGGCAGCAATACCGTCCAAGGACAAGGAAAGGAATTTGTGCCTTGGGGAAGTTTTAACCTAAGTTGGTAGAATATAAGCTTGGGGGGGTCTTTCATGTGGGTCCCCACATCAGTACCCCAGAGTTCGGGGGGGGGGAACCCAGACATCTCTATATTAATAATTTTAGGTTCATACATGTTTTGGAAACAGATTACAAATTCTGGAAGAAACCACAGTACAAACATGTGTATGGGGAAAAAAACGACAATTTTTTTAAAAAGTTCAGGTTCACTGCTTTTATTGCCTTTCTATATTTCTGAGTATAAAATGCAGTTCTTGATCCCATACTTTTTATTTACTCAGGCAAAACTCTAATTAAAATCAGTAATGTCTTCTACTGATGTTGCACCTGAATGAACTTGGATCAGGCTAATAATTATCCATTAGATCATACACACATCGGACAAGAGTTGAATAAAAGAATTTAAATTGTTGGGGAAACGGGTAGTAAAAATATCAACAAAGACAGACAGCGGCTGGGAACTGTCAATGTGAAAATTTACAGCAGCCTTTGCAGAAACCTTTTAGTTTCCAAGTTAAGATTCATTCTTCAGCCTTAACCAAACAGGACTGTAAGGACTGAAATATTTACAGATATAGTCAACCATAAGTATTGCTATGAATCCTATTAAAAGGCTATTCTGTTGTGACATTTTGCCAAATGTTTGGTGCCCGCTTCATTCTCAGCCATGACAGTATATCCATGAAGACAGTGAATCAAATACAAATGCTAAATCTGGCAATAATGATACTGAGAGAGAGACAAGGTTTGTGGGGTAATATCTTTTACTGGATTAACTTCTGTTGATGAAAGAGACAAGCTTCCAAGCTACACGAAGCTCTCTGAAGAAGAGCAAAGAAGAGCTTGAAACCCTGTCTCTTTCACCAATAGAAGGTTGTCCACTAAAAGATATTACCTCCCCCACTCTGTCTCTCATATCCTGGGACCAGCACAGCTTATAACACTGAAAACAATAATAATGATGATCATTCTTGAAGTTCATATGGCCTCTTACTCAGCACTTTAATTTCAGGATTCAAAGCAGTTTAGCACAACTGGAAATATATAGAAATTCTTTTCACTCTTCCTTTGCCTCATAAATTAAAGAACACTACACAATTACAGCAGTAATAAAAATACTAATAATGCACTGTGAATCTCTTTAACCAATTATCCCATTTCCTGACTTCCTATTAAGCTGCACTTTGAGTTCTGAGAGAAAATGTATTTTCATTGTACAGTAAGAGGCAAGTTTAAATGCATTACATGACAGCTAGTGTATTAATGTCGCTTGTGCTCAGTAACAAGAATTTCCTATCTCACAATTTCATGGACAGCCAAGACAATGAGCTGAATAATTCAATGGGAAAAGGCTACTGTATACTGTGGTACTTAATTAAAGCACATTTGATCTATGTTTCTGTGGTGACCCTGACCCATATTACATCCATGCTAGGCAAATATTGTCTGTACTTATTATTAGAGAAAAGCACAAGCCCCAGCCAAGGATCCCAACATCTCTGACCTTTGAGAAGGTCAGATCTGATTGCAGAAATAGGTCTAAGTTGTTGTTTTTTTGTTTTTTTTTTTCTGGATTCAAAAATGGAAATAATCTTACAAATAAAGATGTACAAATTGATTCAGAAAAAATAAAGCCCTCCCTACCATCAAATCCTCACCAGCTTCTCAAAATAACTCAGGCAGAAATTCTTTTAAGGATATTTTTTTCACTTCCAGTTTTTAGCCAAAATACTATCTCCCAAGTATAGCTGGTTATATTACTCATAGCAAATAAAGATTCATTACAAGCATAATCTCTTATTTTTATTTCTGAATCATTTATGGATTGATTCTAATTTCTGGAATGTATTTGTTATTTGTTGCTGTTTGCTGCATAATTTAGATCGATTTTTTGCAGTCATTTGATTGTTTGTAAACTCTTCCAATTAACTAGTTACAGTTTGTTGTTGTGCTTAGTCACCGAAGTAACATAGGTATGTTTCTTTTCCCTGATTGGTTTACTGCAATTCTGTTCCTGAACCAAATTACTTTAATACACTTGCAGTTACGTAACTTTTTGAGTAGCGACTATGGAAGAACAAATACTTTTGTTCACTTATAAGAACTTATTCATATAATGATTAAAATAGCAAATAACAAGTGAACACAAACATGTTTGAATCTAAACACTGATCCGAATTTGAGTGAATGTTTGTGAACACTATTTTGCAATATTCAGCCAGCTCAACTCAGAAAAAAGTCTGTGTCCCTTCAAGGTTTTTATGCAGTTTTCCAAACCTGTGAGGTGAAATCCTGGCCCCACTGAAGTCATTGACAGTGTTAACACTCACTTCAGTGGAACCAGGATTTCACATCAAGAGTTCTGGTTAATTTGGATCACTTATCTAAACAAAACCTATAATTGGATTCCCCATTACTTATCTCAGGAACATGATTATCTTTAGTTCCAATAATTTTGCTAAGATTTTTCCAGGTAAGATGTGAAAGTACTTTTGCTCTAAAGACACACATTGTAATTTCAGTTGATAGTAGCTATACATGTGAACTGACAACATAACATACTTGTTATCATGTCAGAATGACTAAGAAAATTCCCTGCCATCATTACATATTTTTAGCATGTTATTAGCAAAGGACTCAGTTCATCAAGGTGCTGAACACTCTGTCACCGATCCAGTAATGAGTTTAGCCCACATGGAAGTACATGAGGTCCCACTGAAGTCAAATGAGACTATTCCCAGGCTGAAATGAAGCATATGCTTGAGCACTTTGTTGGATAGAGATCAGAGTGCTTAAAGCCTTGCAGTATTGAGTTCTTTTTCACTCTAAATCTCAGGGCCAGATTCTGTTCAGATTTACACCAGTACAACTGGGAACAAAATTTGACCAGAGATTTGAGAAACCTCTTTACTAACATACTAGTTTAGCTTTCTTTGGACCCAATCTTACAGTTTTCAGTATTACAAAATTTCCTTTGATATGAATGTGAATTTTGCCTGAATGAAGCCTGCAGTATTAGGCTTTAAATAAACAAATAAGATTTTTCTGTGTGGACTGTGTTGTGTGACTTTGCTATGGTGTCCTCTGGTTGCTCTGGAGACTTTAATTTCCATAGCCAATCAGCTATGGGGAACAGTGCTTTTAGATGCATAATAAGAATGCATGTATGTGCCTGAGAGAGAGAGAGAGAGAAAGAGAGAGAGAGAGACACTCAGAGTACATGGAAGTAAGAAGTACAGTACTTAGAGTTTCTGTAGTAGAGAACAGAGAGTCCTGGAGAAAGAAAGATTTGAAATCTCAGTGTAAACAAAACCAACATTTTACAAGAATACTTGTGACAGGCATACCTGTGGGGCTGAGATCAGTTTACTCTGGTAATATTGCAGGTTGAAATAAAGAAGTTTTATTTTGGGACCTGAGCCTGAATTCAAAGTCCAAAGAACTTGTTTTCCCTAAATACTTGTCTATTTCTTAATTAACTTGGTGAAAAACATCTTAATTTTGTGGATTCCAAGAATTATTTTTCATTGTGCAGTTGTTAGTGTTTTGTTTTTGTTTATTATTTTGGACCAAATCTCAATGAGTAATTTGAGAATGTCTATTTTTGAGAAGGAGTGTGTGGTTTTTTTTATGAAATAAAAAATTCCCCTAAACTTTTTCAGGATTTAAGTGATAGATGCTTGACTGCGTACTGTTTCTGTCAACAGAACAGGCACGGAGGAAGCAGCAACCTTGTAAGCCTCTCCACTTTCAGGCCTAGTCTATACCTAAATATTAGATCGACATAGCTACATAATTCAGAGCTGTGAAAAAATTCATGCCTTGTGAGACGTAGTTAGCTCACTGTAATTCACACTTTAGGTGCAGCTAGTTTGACGGAAGAATTATTCCTTCAACTTAGCTACTGCTTCTTGAAAGGTGGATTACCTATACTGATAGAAACTTAAAAACCTTCTGTCGAGGTAGGAAGAATCCACACTGCATCAGTAAAGCTAAGATTTTGTCATGGATATTTTAGTAAAAGTCATGGACAGGTCACGGGCAATAATGAAACATTCACAGTCTTGCAGCTTTCTGTGATACGTTTGGAGGCAAGTTGCAACAATGCTTCAAGGAGTCTCAAATAAATAAATAAAATATCCATGATAAAATGAGGAGCCTGGGCAGCTGCGGATGGGCTGGGAGCTCCAGGATCCCCCTCCACTGGTGGCTCCAAACTCTGGGAGTTTCCCCTGCCACCACGGAGGCTCGGAGCTCTAGGGGTCCCTCCTGCTGCCAGCAGAGGCAGACAGCTGTGGGGGTTCCCCCTGCCACCTGTGGTGGCAGAGACCTGCAAGAGTACCCCCTTATGCACACAGTGGCCAGGAGCTGCAGGGGATCCATCTGCCAGTGGCAGCAGGGAACCCTGCAGCTCTCAGCCTGGGCTGGCTGAAGTCACAGATGTCTTTGAAAGTCATGGATTCCATGACTTTTGTAATCACCACGACTAAATTGCAGCCTTATACATCACTACAGCGTCACAGCTGCGGAGTTGCAGCTGTACCACTATAACTACAGTACACCACATGGTAGTGTAGACGTACCCTCACCCTGACTATTAGCAGTGAGATGATCATGCACTCCTCATGTATTACCCAATAGTTCTTATGTAGACATAATTCCCTCTGAAGTCAATGGGAATTGCATGATTGTAAAGGTTGTAATCAATGAGAGATTCATCTGTATTAGTTACTACAGATATGGGCTCATACTGTACAGTTAATTATTACTGGAGCTACTGTATAAAATTTCATAGACTCAGTTGAATTATGTGTAGTTATTAATGTGAATAGTTTTATTAAAGATTCATTGGATTTGTCTTCTTTAGTGTCCTAATATATTACCAACAGAAAAGCATAATTTGAATATAACAAGGGACTGCTAAATTTTATGAGAAATGATAAAACTATTCCCCAGTGGAAGATTATTTCCATCTCAGTTGTGCTGTGACACTCTGAAAATGTGCGCTCTACCATTATTGTATGAAAATCCTCCACAACTAAATCTTCTGTTTGAAGATCTTTCATGTTGTGCACTATTTCATCTGTGCTTCTGATTCTGATGACTCACCAGAATGCCGCATGCTGATCTTATTAATGATCTAATCCAGCCAAAACCACTTCCTTATGCTCTCTTAAAACACTCCCCTCCACCTCATTATATATTGCTTCTAAGCAAAGAGAAGCAGCATATATTGTACTTTGCTCAGTAATATAATACCTAAAGAATTTTGCAATAGAAAAGTCTTCCTTGATAAAAAAAATCTCTGTGATTTTTGTATAGTATGAATGTTGAAAGTCTTTTAACTGATTTCTAAAACCTGGTTTTAGTATTGCCAAAGATGGCAGGAGGGAGCTAAACACTGCAAGTTCACACCCAGACATTTGGTATTAATTTAACATAAATGTGAATCAAAATCCTAAGGGCTAAAGTCTTGTGTTCCCTTGCTGACTTAGAAACAGAAATGTGGCAGCTCAGAGGAGTGTCTCGGAACCATTCTGCTTGTTCATTAAAAGAATGCTCAGGGTGGACCCAGAGTCACTGTGTGCTTGGCATCTGCCTTCCTTGCTGCAGCAAATCATTTTAATATGTGCTCCCTTCCACTACCTTCTTTTGAATGGCAGTAGGCATAAAGGGGCAACAGAGGTATAGTCTTGACCTCAGTGTGTCTACTCAAGGGGCACAGTATTACTGAATGGGAGCAAAGGTGGCAGAATCTGACTCTTTTAGCTGGGAAACACCCCAGAAGTATGATCACAGGAAAATATTGTACTCATTATGATTTAGGATGGAATTTTCAAAAAGCACCTCAGTGACTCAGAGCACAAGCCCAACTGAAGTCAATGGGATTTGTGTTCCTAAGTTAGGTGCTTTTGAAATATTGCCCATACCCTTTAATTACATGATCACATACTATTTTTTTCTACAGAAGCTCATACAGCGCATAGGGTGGACGGTGCTCAGGAAACTAGCTAGCTGTTCAGTATTTCTTTTTATCTTTATCTTGCAATGTATGCTGCTACCCCTAATTTACTGTACACCATCCAAGCCCACTTGAAAAAAAAAACAGATGTGATCTTGTGCTTAAAGAAGACATCATACTTTTAGCATTTCCTGGTTTTTGAGTGCTTGATTTTGCTGCCTTCAACATCTTGTAACATAGACATTTATATATGAAATATGTATGTATATGGATGTCCAAACATATTGTAAGTGCAGTACCTATTGCCAATTTTTATAGGAGCTGGTCTGAGCATCTGTACATTGGTGATTTGTACACTCTGTAATTATAATTAATTACAAATAAACATCAGACTTTTTTTTCTGAAGATCTTTTAGGTCCAATTGTCGAAAAGCCTGCACTTTAGAGCAAATTGTGTTATACAAGTACTGACGGATTTTAAAGTGCTCTTTGTTGCAGAGACAGTATTTCCAGTATTGATGCTGAAGTATTCTAATGTAATCAGGAGACTCATTGTGGTTAAATTCTCAGTTTTTCAGAACAGTATGCAAATCTTGTCATTTTCACGGCATGTTCCATTTCATGTTTGATTTCATACAGCTCCCTATTATGAATGAGTGGTTTATTTCACACAGGTTTTGTTTACACGAGTGATCCTTTTTCATCTTTTCAATGAGACAGTCAATATGAGATATCCAAAATGTATGAGAGAGAGAGAGAAAAAAAACAACAACTATGGTATGTCCTTTCAATACCCTAGGACACTCTATTATTTGCAAAGCATAAGCTTTCATTTTAGAATTCTCTGTTCAAGGATTTGGACATCTTTAATATCCCCATGAATATTAGGTTATGATAACATTCAGAATGGATCATTTTCACAGTGTCTAAAATTCTAGGGAGTGAGTTTATCGGGCATACAATGATTTAGAGACTGAGAAATCATAAGATGAGTTTTGAAAGTGATGTTGAAGTTGCAAGTAACCAGAAACCATTGTTTCGGAGATAGGGACAATTAGAAGAGACGTGAATCGATGTTTACACTACACGTGCATAGAGCACATCCTCTTAATGTAGTGACACAAGAACATGTTAGTAGGCTAAGCATCCAGTTTCCTTTTACTGTTCAAGTGTGTTGTGATGGATTGCAGTGAATATCTGAGACTTTCTTTATATGAACAGCTGAGCCTCATCCAACTTCAGCCAATTCAGACTTTCAGTTAAATGTGGTTACATTGTATAATATATTTAACTAAAAAAACAATATAGATATTTGTTATAATGGAGCCCAATACTGCTCATTTTAAAGATACCAATTAAGGTACTTAAAGCATGTGCGTAATCTTAATTAAGTAATCAAAGTTAGACATTTGACAAGTACTATATTAGAAATATAAAACTGAGATCCTGCCAGCAAGTGGATCTCTGAATCCCTGCAGAGTCCCACTGCTGCAGGATCAAGGTCTTAAAGTGAAACTTAAGTAGTAGGAGAATTAAGGCTGAAAAAAAAGTGGGATTTTCAAAAGTACCTAAGATCCCTGGTCACTTTAGAAAATCCCACCA
This sequence comes from Gopherus evgoodei, assembly GCF_007399415.2. Lineage (NCBI taxonomy): Eukaryota > Metazoa > Chordata > Testudines > Testudinidae > Gopherus > Gopherus evgoodei. The sequence continues at coordinate 25,732,569 of NC_044323.1, read as the reverse complement.
CAAATGCCCTGTGTTTGGTAATTAAAGGAAAAATGTGTTTGTTTGTTTGTTTTAAATTCATCTGGTAGTCTAGTGAATGACTCAAGGATTTCATCTAATGAAAGTTGCCCTAAATAATTTATTCTGGAAAGCTCCCAAATGCTATTTCTAGTATGCCAGATCAGGTCCATTAGGAAGTGAAATGTGACCATCTCACAATGTATGCTGCTTTACTGATGCGAGAACACTTTATGAAGAGCATGTTGAATATAAAACAGGCTTTTCTATTCTTTGTTAAGAACTCAAGAACAAGCCATATACCCTCTATATACAAAATCAACGGGCTGCGTGGGCTTTTTTCGTAAGCCGTTTTTCTCAGATGTTTCACTTCTGCAGAGGGGAGGTTTGGTAAATCACATACTCTGGCTGTCCAATAGTACTTCTTGTTCTTTCTTTCTTTCTGATTAACAGTAACAGTGCTGAGCATAACTATACACAAGATAAATATATTCAAGACGAAATTCAACCCAGTGCTGAAGCCAGTTCAAGACCCATGCACCACTTATGTCCCTCTTGAACTCTCAAAATAGGACTTAAGTGTGGCTTACACTGTCACTTCTTGTAGGAGTCTTGGGGGTTCCAAACTGACCCTGTCCCCAAATTCTACACCCCTCTGTCCCATTCTTTGTGTTTGGGGTTGGGACTCCAGCCATCTGTGATTCATAACCGCAGAAAAATAGTCCTGCTTATAGTGACCATTCTAGGAAGAGTCTTGTCAGGAGGGGCTTCCACAGGCCCACATAAATTTTCTCTGTAAACCCATATAAGCCTCCATTCACCTATTGTATTCGCTACATACAAATAGGTTCTCTCAATTTTTATTATCTAGTTGCTCTTATTATCCTACTTGAGCTTATTTTCTTGTGCCAAATGTCCACACTGTGTTGCTTGCTTTTAAAATTCTAAGTACCTCCTTTTTTAGATCTTGTCATGGGCTATAATTCATTTACCCAGAGAGCTCCATTTTTTATTTGTTCCTGATCCAACACAAATTACTCTCCTTTTTACCATATTCTTTTTTTTATACTAACATCGATTGACTTGGCCAACATCCTCAGAGCATCATTTATTCTCTTCACTTAGGAAAGGTTAGTGGGGAAAAAAACATGTCAAACACATATTCATGGTCATTCATTTGCTACTTTATCATTGCATTCATCTTCAAATTTACCACTTGACAAGTTCAGTGTTTAGAGCCCAGAGGAGAGTGGGTACTGTAGAACACAGGTAAAATTATGTCTTCAACTTTGAAGCTCTCAGTGGGCTAGATCATAGCTACCGTAGAGACTCCTCACTTTGCACACCACCAAAATAATATAGTCAACCATGATGAAGATGATGATGATGAAGCCCAGGACAAAGGTGTTGGGAAATGGGGTAAGGAGTTCTTAAAGCAGCTATAGATAACTCTATGGCAGGAGATCAGGATGAGTTTGTATTTTGCCTCTGTAAGAGGATGGTTCAGAACTCACATCATTGCAAAGATTTTTTCCTCATCAGAAACAGCAACAAAATGGATGTCAAGTTTTCTTCTTCTAGATATTTCCCTCTGAAGAATACTTATGGATCATTATGTTACTGAGAGAGAAGCAGAGGAGTTGGGTCTACTATGATGACAGTGAAATGCTTTAATTCATCAAATTGGTATCTAAACAAAAAAACTTGATTATGACTGCATGAGAGACAGATTAGGTTGATGAACTGGGTAGGAAGATTAATGATCCAGTATGACATCTGTAGTTTCAGAGACAAAAATTAACTCTAAACAATTCTGTCATTTTGTTTTGAACAGGTGTCATGGGATAAAGATTGGGTGAGCATTTGATATAATGTCCAATACAGATTCATTGCAGGGGCCACCTGCTGCTCAAGCTCCATCCCAAACAGAAGTCTGTAAGGCTAGATTATCAGATGGTGTGTATGGGTATAGCTCCATGACTTGAGTAGATCAATGCCAGTTTACACTAGCTGAGGATCAGACCTTATACCTGCCCTCCTGACTTGTAGTTGAAGCTACATAGAGATTTTCTTTGTAACAATATGTAAACCCTTTGGGGTTTAGAGAGCATGGCCCCTTCTTTTTCGGGGCGGGGGGAGAGTGAGAAAAAAAGGAGGGAAACTCCGGGGGATGGGTCTGGAGCTCAGAGAGTGAGAATGGCAGTAGCCTGCAGGCCCTCGCAAAGGAAGCAGCCTGAAGGAGAACCTGCCTGAAGCCTGGGAAGGCCAAGGCAGCAGATCAGGGGCAGCCCAGGACAGGAGCCAGGAGGAGCACTGTGCTAGGGAGGAATCGCCCGAGAAGGACAGGCCGGAGCTGGACCCAGTATCACGGCTGCCCAGAGCTGCATAGGGCTGTGAGTACTGGGGCTTGTGACTCTGCATTAGGAACAAGGAGAGAGGTTGCTAGATAGTTAAATGGGGAGGTTTTGCCAGGGCCACCCGTGGGGGTGGGGGATGACAAGTGGGGCAATTTGCCCCAGGCCCTGGGTCCCGCAGGGGCCCCCACGAGACTATAGTATTATATAGTATTGCAACTTTTTCTTATGGAAGAGCCCCCCTGAAATTGCTTTGCCCCAGGCCCCCTGAATCCTCTGGGCAGCCCTGGGTTTTGCAGAGAGCGGCAGAAGAGGGCATCGGAGGGGTTTGTTGGGGACAGTTCACTGGTGCCTAAGATGACCAGGAGCCCCCAAGACTCACCACTGGACTGGAACTTTGCTCAGGACTCCTGAACTCTGTGTGTAGATACATTGCTTGGTATCTGCCTCTCCAGGCTGTGCTCCCACTGGGCCTGTGGGGCCTTGCCTTGGATGCAGCCCTGTTTTACTGCCGCCCCTATATTTCCGCTTGCTGTTTTTCTCCTCTCATCCCTCTGTAAATAAATATTTCCCTTTGTTATATCCATTGTACTTTTCCTGTGGGTGGGTATGTTCACTCTAGGGGGGTTGGAACAGGTGCTCCTGGGGTGGAAGGGATTTTTCCTGCTGCATTCCTGCGCATGCTTTCTCTTGACCAGAGCTGCCTGCAGAGCAGACTCCATCTTGGCCATGAGGGCACTAAAGTTACAAATAAATTGTCAAAAGCTTTTCTGATCTAAGTTTGGTAATAGATAGACATGTCAGTACAGTCTATTTTTATAGAAGAATAAAGAGTATATTCAAATGACATGTCATTTTAATTCTTCAGTGATCGCAGTCACATTATGCAGAATATTACCATGTCCTGCTACAGATGTGACAATCACACCCTCCTGTGCCTTGCCTCTTACAATTTCAGTAGCAAGCTGTGTCACTGCTAAGCAGCCCTTGCTTATGTAATGAGCAAAACATAAGTAAAAGAAGAAAATAAACTTTGAATAATTAATATATATTGTCTTGGCTGAGGTCTAGGTGAAGCAAGGGGTTAATACACTGACTTTTCTATTCTAAAGTGAGAAGTGGGTTCAGTGTCTGAACTGGGTCACAAATGCAACATTTTAAATGGTATCAAACTAGTTCATACTGGACATTTAACTATAATCCAATTACCAGGGCCGAATTTACACCTTACGCATCCCTAGGCACAGCATCTTTAGCACACACTCCTCTTCCTGCCCCCTCCTCCCCCGCCTACAGCTGACCTTTGTTTTCCATATGAAAATGTTAACCCACTTTTAACTTTAAGGCACTCCTAGAATGCTGGGGCCCCTAGGCATGAGCCTATGGAGCCTAATTGGAAATCTCACCCTTACAATTACAGTTTGTCACTAGCTCCTCTATGTCACTTAGGGCTTTGCCAGAAGGGTAAGTAGGTTTATTTTTCTATTCTGGTTACCAGGTTATGAAGCATTACCTGGTGGGTTTTTTTCCTCCAGCATTACATTTTACATTGTTGTATTAAATTAAAAGGCACATTTAATTTAAGAGGCACAGTTTTCAAATTATTGAAATTAATAAAAAAGAAAAATAATAAAATGAAATATCCCTGCTTATGGCAGTGAGAATAGAAACATCATTCTGTTATTTATATAACTATTTGCTGAAATCATCATGTGAAGCTAAACAAAATAACCCCATAAATCCTTCCTCTAAAGTAGTTTGAAAGTTTGTTTTATAGTTTGTTTTATGGGCTATATTATAGAGGAGGTCAGACTAGATGATTACAATGATCCCTTCTGGCCCTATAATCTATGAATTTACTCAGTGCTCTAATAGATACCATGTATCTAAGGTGCTAGGTAGGTAATTATATTTCACTTCTCATATGGTTGCTTTCATCGTCCCATCAATATCACGACCACTGTATCTGGACTGAACTTTAGCTAGTTTAAAATAGCTCTCATTCATGCTCCAAACTTGGCCAGACACTAGTAAAGTTCATTGACCACATGATCTGAGTCTGATAAAATGGAGATAGTAGCCCAATCTACTCCATAGTTTTCCAGGAAGCCTGCCATCAACAGCTGGTCAAAACATTTTTGACAAAATTTCAGAAATATGGCATTTCACTGAAGTCAAACATTTTGCACAGACATAGTGGTTTTGATTAAATTTTCTTCAGGAGATGGCTTAGTTTGGTCCAGGGCTCTCGTCACTTCTGGAGATAGAAAGAAAACAAACTGAAAATTCCGTGCTTTTCATCTGAAAACCCATGTTTTGATACAACTTCATTTCACAAGAACCTTTCAAATGCTTTGGGTTTTTTGGTGGAATGAAAAGGAATTTCAACCCTGCTGCAAAATCTTTTATTCAGCTCTATTCCCACCACTGTAGCTCCATCAGTGTTGCAGTAGGAGTGCGAACACAGGGAGGGCATCAGCACTGTTTTCAGAGCTAGGGACCTGGCCAGCAGCTGCTGCTCTCCAGCCACTCAGTTCTGAAGACAGTGCAGAAGCAAGGGTGGCAATACTGTGACTCGCCCCTACAATAGCCTTGCAACCCTCTTTTGGGTTAGAACTCCCAGCATGAGAAACACTGTGAACTTTTACTCTATAGCATAGGGTATTTTTATAGTATAGGGTAAAAGTACACAAAAGACCAGATTTCACAGTGGAGACCAATTTCCACTGTCCATGAGGCATTTTTCAGGGCCATGAATTTGGTAGGTTCCTAGTCATACTCCATGCCATGTTAGAAGCCATGATGTTCCGTTTACCCTAGTGCTACTGCCAGTGGAAATGTACCAATGGTAAACAAAGCCACAGAGATGGACAGTTTTCCAGAAAGATTTTTTGGAAGTAGTGTGAGTTTCTGAGAGCAGAGTTGGAACCCAGTTAAGTAAAAAACAAACAAACACTTTTTATAGTTTGTTATACTGAAACAAAAAAACTTATCTGATTTGCTCACAGCCACATATCAAGAGAGCGGCTGAGACATAACTAAAACACAAGAGGTTTTCTTTTGAGGTCCCTACCTTAACTACTCCCTTTTGAAAATAATTTTTATCCTGATGAACAGGAAGGAAAGGCTTTCACTATGTGTCTCTCAACAAGAATGATTAGATAAATCATTGACTAGCACATAGACAGTTAATGACTGAAAAATGTTACTGGGCTGACAAGAATAAATACATAAAATCACTTTGGATGGTAATAAATAGGAAATGAGCAAAAACGTCTGTGTCTAATGTGACAAAGTTCCTCCTCTACCTTGGTGGGTCCTCCGCTTATTGGCAGATTTGCTCACCTCAGTGATCTTCCCCACAGTCTGGATCAACTCATAGACTCATAGACTCTAGGACTGGAAGGGACCTCAAGAGGTCATCGAGTCCAGTCCCCTGCCCTCATGGCAGGACCAAATACTGTCTAGACCATCCCTAACAGACATTTATCTAACCTACTCTTAAATATCTCCAGAGATGGAGATTCCACAACCTCCCTAGGCAATTTATTCCAGTGTTTAACTACCCTGACAGTTAGGAACTTTTTCCTAATGTCCAACCTAAATCTCCCTTGCTGCAGTTTAAGCCCATTGCTTCTTGTTCTATCATGGGAGGCTAAGGTGAACAAGTTTTCTCCCTCCTCCTGATGACACCCTTTTAGATACCTGAAAACTGCTATCAGGTCCCCTCTCAGTCTTCTCTTTTCCAAACTAAACAAACCCAATTCCTTCAGCCTTCCTTCATAGGTCATGTTCTCAAGACCTTTAATCATTCTTGTTGTCCTGTGTCTGATCAGGAGTTGGGAAGTTTGGGGGGAACCCGGGCCTGCCCTCTACTCCGGGTTCCAGCCCAGGCCCCTGTGGATTGCAGCTGTCTATAGTACCTCCTGTAACAGCTGCATGACAGCTACAACTCCCTGGGCTACTTCCCCATGGCCTCCTCCAAACACCTTTTTTATCCTCACCACAGGATCTTCCTCCTGATGTCTGATAACACTTGTACTCCTTAGTCCTCCAGCAGCACACCCTCTTACTCTCAGCTCCTTGCAACTCTTGCTCCCAGCTCCTCACACACACTTCCTCTCCTCTGGCTCCTCCCTGCCTGACTGGAGTGAGCTCCTTTTTAAACCCAGGTGCCCTGATTAGCCTGCCTTGATTGGCTGCAGGTGTTCTAATTAGCCTGTCTGCCTTAATTGGTTCTAGCAGCTTCCTGATTACTCTAGTGCAGCCCCTGCTCTGGTTGCTCAGAGAACAGAAAACTACTCGTCCAGTGACCAGTATATTTGCCCTCTACCAGACTCCTGTACCCCGCTGGTTTGGGTCTGTCACACTAATTACCCCATGAAAGTAAGAGGAATACTGGGCAATCTCTTTTATTCAGCTGAAAACTAATAACTAGTAGCTATTAAAGTTGTGAGGATTCACTCTTTCCCAATAACCTGTCACATTCTGGCACATATCTTGCAGTCTGGCTGTAAGACATTTATAGCAAATGAGGAAATGACAGAGTTAATGCCCTTAACATGGAATTCATTGTAACTGATGCAGAGTGTGAAATATCCATTAAAGCTGTATTGAGACCATTGGTCTCTTGGACAGAATACAATTCTGATAGACTTTTATGTCAATGGCAATATGAAATTTTGAGACAACTTTCCTATCTCCGAACATGTCACCATTTAAAATGTTAATGGAAGATTATTTAACTGGTGTTATTCTACCATAAAAATAAACCCAAAGGAACTTAAACAAAAGATAAACTAAAACATAAGAAAGTAAATCCAAGGATGTTTTTAGTTAAGAATTCCAATAAGTTAATTCAGGCAATTTGTCTAAGAGTAGTGGGTTTTATGATAGCCTCTCCATAATTAATATTAAGGCAATGTTCACTTTGTGTGCCAGATTTTACATCTCACCCTATAACTTCACCAGAACTAATCTGAAACATCTGACATTTCACATCCTTTATCTTTCAACAGAGTAACTTTTTTCTGATAAGTTTGAGACAGATTGAACATGATATTTAAAAGATACCAGTCACAGCATGGCCCGATTGCATTTCTTGAACTTTTTCCTGTTTGTTTCTTTGTTGGCTTATCATTAGCCTAATCCAAGATCCACTGAATTCAGTGAAAAGACTCCAATTGCCTTCACTGGGCTTTGAATCAGACCCTGAAACTCCAAAACTTCTTGTCTCAGAAACTTGTCTTCCAGTATGTGTCTGTTGGTGACGACTTATCCCTATGGCTATTTTAGTAGTGCTGGTCAAACATCTTCAAAATTCTAAATTTAATAATTTTCATGAACATTTTTGAATTTTTCACAAAAATATTTCATCTTTTTTTTTTTGACCAGTTCCCAAGTTTTGCAGATGAGGAGGGGAGAATTTAGTGGAGTTATTAAAAGCAATTTAAGTGTATATTATAAGTTCTATGGAGTTCTCAGTTTGGCACAGGGCTGCTCAGAGGATTCAGGGGGCCTGGGGTCTTCGGTGGCAGGGGACTCCCACTTCAGCAGTAATTCGGCAGCGGGGGGGTGGGGGTCCTTCCGCTCTGGGACCCATTGCAAAGTGCCCTGAAGACCTGCAGCGGGTGCCCCCCACCACTGAATTACCGCCAAAGACCCGGCACTTCGACAGAGGGTCTCGCTTCAGCAGTAATTCAGCGGCGGGGGGGGGTTTCCACCTCAGGGCAGAAGGACCCCCAGCCGCCGAAGACTCGGAGCAGAAGAAGCTCTGGGGGCCCTGGCCCTGAAAGAGTTTTCCAGGGCCCCGGAGTGAGTGAAGGACCCCGCTCCAGGGGCCCTGAAAAACTCTTGTGGGGGCCCTTGTGGGGCCCTGGGCCTGGGGCAAATTGCCCCACTTGCTCCACACTCTGGGTGGCCCTGGTTTGGCATGCCTAATTTGAAGAAGTTCAGGAAGTTACACCATCTAGATGCAAACTTTTGAAGAATCCATTCTGCTCTGATTGAAAGCAATGGCAAAACTCTTGTGCTGCATTATGCATGTAGATACCCTTTATTAGTGGGGCCTCTAAACTTAATTGGGAGTGTTCCAGTTGGGAAGATCCTCTCGGCTGCAACCCAGACTTAGAGACCACAACTCCTATGATGCCTTGGGGAAAGAGTGAGAGACTTTCTCATCCAGGGAGTACAGGGAGAGCAGGCAGTGGGCTCATTTTGGGAAAAGAAGTGAGACTGATGGTCTGGAGCTCTGTCCATAACAGGAACTGCCGCTAGGAAGCCAGAAGCTGATGCTGAAAGCCTGCTGTGGCTTTGATCGAGCAGGGAGCCTCAGAGGTGGTTGGTGGCTTCACTGGAGCCAGACAAAGATTGTTGCTGTGCCCAGAGCTGACTGAGGTGGACCTGCAGTGAAGGAATTATGAGTAACTCCCACCTTGTTTGGGTAAGTACTTGCAAGGAAAGGGGCACAGCAGAGAGACTGAGCCTGAGGAGAGGTAGAGTGATCTTCCCATCGAACCAAGACTCAGAGCTGCTGACATTTGGTGGAGCCAGCTCCAATCATCAGAGGGGTTGTGCAGCCTGTTGCCTTGGTTGGACTGATAGAACCAACAGAGTGCTGTCTCCAGCTGCCAATCTTCCAGCATGCCCACGAAAGTGTCTAGGACTCTGAAATACACAGGACTGTACACTCTGGGGTCGGGTAAACAGTCACGTTGTAAATGCCAGTTAGATAAGTTTCATTTATTACTGTATATTGTATTTGTTAATTGATTTTATTCAACCGCCCCCTATGGATTTAAGTTAGTAGTGACATTTAATCTTAGTCTGTTATACTCTGTTTCTTTAAGGTTGTTAAATAAAGGTGTGTTAACTCTAATTTAAGGATGTATATTATTTATAAGTGATACTTTTGAATTAGACCGATGTCACAGATTATTATTATTATTATAGGTTTATTCCTGGAGGTTCCAAAGGCACACCATTGAGTGTGTACAGGGGGCCAGCCAGGTGGAAGTACCACCAATTTTAATTCCTTTAGGAATAAAGAGTCTGCAGTGGAGGGGTGGATACAGGATATCAGGATCAACTTTATTGTTAACATCAGGTGCTCAGGCACACAGGTGAGTGTTGTCTGCTCCTGAGTTACCCAGGGAGGAAAGAAGGCATTGCATGCACAATACTTAAGGGCACTTATGAAAGTGCCTCTCAGTGCTCTAGGATATTTTATAAAGTCTGCTGCTTTGGAATGAGTGCCTGCACCTTCAGAATTCAGCAAACCAGAACAGCTGGCTCACATGGAACTTTCTTCTGGAGGAACCATTCCATTATACTAACAGTTCTTCATGGTACACAGAATTAAGATGAAGTACTCTGATGCACAAATACAGAATGGGGGGAAACCGGCTGGCAGCAGCTCTACTGAGAAGGATCTGGGAGTTGTGGTGAATTACAGCCTCAACATGAGTCAGCAATGTAATGCTGTAGCAAAAAAAATGCAAATGCAATATTAGGTTGCATTAACAGAGGCATAGCATGCTAGTCATGGGAGATGATAGTATCACTCTACTCGGCAGTGGTTAGGCCTGAGCTGGAGTATTGTGTCCAGTTTTGGTCACCAATGCATAGGAAGGAAGTAGAGGAACTGGAGAGGATCCAGAGGCAAGCAACAAAAATGATTAGAGGGATGGAATGCAAGCCATACAATCAAGGCTGAAGGAACTGGGTATGTTTACTTGGAAAAGAGGAGATTAAAAGGGGATATGATAGCAGTCTTCAGATACTTGAAAGGCTGCCCACTGAACAGATGGAGAAAAGTTGTTGTCTTTTGCAACAGAGGGCAGGGATAAGAGGCAATGGGTTTCAAACTACAGCATAGAAGATTTAGATTAAATCTCAGGACAAACTTCCTAACTGTAGGAACACTGGGACAATGGAACAGACTGCCTCAGGAGGTTGTGGGAGCTTCTTCTCTGGGGGGTTTCAAAGGAAGCTGGATAGATCTGTCTTGAATTGTTTAGACACAACAAATCCTGCATCTGGCAGAGGGTTATACTAGATGACCTTTGTGGTCCCTTCTAACCCTGTGATTCTATATTTTCATTGTCCTCCTGCTCTGAATGGCAAAATGCCCCAGTGGTAGTGTGAACACACTGCCTTTCTTCCTGCCTTATGAAAATATGCCCGATGAACCACTTTCGCAATCACCATTATTGTGGAGACTTGGTGAGCACCCTGCAGAGCAGCATGGGATCCAAATCCCACCCATGGATCATGGAACAGGCCTCCATGGAAAGGGGCTATATGTGCCACAGAGGAGGGGAATTCTGTCTGGGGTACCTCTCCAGCTTTCTTGTTGGGGGCATCTTGGTCTGGTCCAACCTTAAGACACAGGCCAGGCCTCCACAACATGCGGCCCAGGGGCCACATGCGGCCCATGTGAGCTCACTGTGCGGCCCATGGGGGGTGAGTAGTCAAGCGGCGGGTGAGGGAGGAGGGTTGAAGAGGCTGGTGGGCAGTGGTGCGGAGTGAGGAGGCGAGCGGGGTGAGTGGGAGGCTGAGAAGGCGAGCAGGCGGGCAGTGGCCAGGGGAGCAGGTGAGCTGGCGGCAGGGGAGGTGGGGCTGAGGAGGTAAACGGGCGGGTGGACAATGGCATGGGCTGAGTAGGCGAGCTGGGGTGGTGGGGGCGAGCGAGGAATCAGTGGCTGAATTGTTCTACTGATCTGGTCTGGCTCCCAGCCCCTCTCCAAGAGTTGCAGCTGTCTGGAGGTGCTGCCTTCCATGCCTTCCTCATTCACACCTCATTCATTCAACAGGGCAATTGATTACAAAGAGGGGGAAGATTTTATTCTACTTCTAAGCAAAAAGGCATTTTCTTTTACCTTAATTATACTACCTTAGGGGCCCGCTATAACATATTACCAAGGTTCAATACCTCTGTTTTTGGTGGGCAGCGCTGGGGAAGGAGGGTTTGTTCCAAGGAGCGGGCCGGCACTGCGGGGGGAGTATTTTAGGGGGGCTGGGCGTGCTAGGGGCGGTGTTGTGTTTCGGGGAGGATTGGTGGCTGGGGGGGGGGGGATTGGTGGGTGCCGGGGGGGGGGGGTTGGCCCTCAGCTGATTTCTTTGAATAATATGGCCCTCGCCACTTTATGAGTTGTGCAGTTCTGACATAGGCCATAGTGCTGAGGTTTTCAGTGAGGTCATGGCCCAAGCACTTTTCTGCCCATCACAGCCCAGCTTGGAGCAGAGTGTTGCGGGAGGAGAGCCCCACCAGCACATTGTGGCAAAAGCCAACAGGCTAGAATGGGGACTGAGGCCAACCCTGAGGGACAAGAGCAGCTGCAGGGTGAGTGTGCGGTGGGCTTATTTTCACCCACCCTAGGACCTCCCAACCCCACACGGGGAGTACCCGACCCTTCACCCATTGTATGCCCCACCACTTTAAACTGGGCTTCACAGCTCCTGTCAGACATGCCCCTTTTCCAACGGCTTTGCATGTGTTCAGGTCTACAGTGTTCCTGGTGCTGTTCATGGTCTCTGTAGGTCCCTGCCTGACCCCTCTCTTTGTGGATGGCATCTACACTTGCACATGGTGGATGTGGGGGAATTTGGTGAGGAGGGCCTAGATCTTCATGAGTATTTAGGTATTGAACTTCCTTTGATTTCTATGGGCATCAGGCAACTAAATAGCTTTGAGGATCTGGGCTGAGATGTTCTCTGCATGCACCCGCTGCCTCCTGGATGATTGTCAGCAGTGGGTGTGGCACTCTGTCCCAACTGGCATGCCCTCTCCTCCCTCCTGCAGCACTCGGTGCAGGCAGACTTCCTTCACCACACAGCAGCCTGGGGATCATAGCACTCTACCTAGGGTGCAACTGGCGATTCATACAGGTGCATTTTCCTTGCATCATTGTCAGGATCATGCTCTTATAAAGCACCTCTCACTGCAATGTCTAGCAACAGGGGAATAATTAAACATTGATTGTAATTAGGTATATATTTTCTCCTTTTCTTTCTGTTCCTCCTTCAGGCCTGGCTAATGCTGAGTAATGTCTTTATCTATGAGTACTCTCGTTGATTTCAGTGAAGCTAATCATGGAGGAAGGTGCTAGTGAATGTAAATAAATGTGGTCCATTGTTATTACTACTGCTAGTATTGGACTGGTATTTATATAGTGCTTTCCATCTCAGAGGGTCACCTAGTGCTTTATAGACTGTATGCATGAAGATCACTTCATCCACCACTAAAATTCATCGTTCTCTGAAGTGCAGAAAAAGTAGCTAGTCTATACGGCAACATAAAAAACCTAGAATCAATCAAAGAGACCTCAGGAGGTCATCTAGTCTAAACCCCTGCTCAAAGCAGGACCAATCCACAGACAGAATTTTACTCCAGTTCCCTAATAGGCTCCTCAAGGATTAAACTCACAACCTGGATTTAGCAGGCCAATGCTCAAATCACTGAGCTATCCCTCCCCCCTATCTAGCACAATGCACATTTAAAAGATGTTAAATGGTGTTTTTCTCAGACCATTCTTTTAAGTTGCAGCAGAGTGGGAGTGTACTTATTTTTATTGTTATCCTGTATTTATTTCTTGTAGACTCCACAGTGTACTATAGCTTTCCCAAACAAAGGGAAAAGGCATTATCCCTGCTCAAAAGAGCTCACAGGATGAGAGAAAAGTAAACAGAGTGAATAAAGGAAAGGGAAGCAACAAATAAGCAGTTAAGGCCTGGATCCTGCAAACAAATAATGCGTAACTTTATTACTTTGTGTGTAAGTTAAGATGTGTTTAAGTGCTTGCAGGATTGGCACCTCCATTAATACATTTCTTATAGGCATCGAAACATAGATTTTTCTTCCGGTCTTAACTTGAATGTAGTGAGGGTAGTTAGTGTCCTGAAGGGTGATAGATTAGATTCTCTAATTCATTATGATCCCTTTGTCAGAGGGGAACTCCCTGCTAGTGCAAATGTGCCAGTTCCAAATCATGTGCCCTTTCCCAAGCCAGCCCAACATATGGGACGTAACAGGGGAAGGAGGAGAAAATTAAGGGTAGGAATTGGATGTGGCAGAGCAGAACTCTGCTCCAACAATCCTTTACTAGCACTTGGGAGCATTAAAAACCTAGTATCTGATAGGTTCTGAAGACATTAAGGTCCCTATGCTAATGGTGGAATTTAGAGCAGCCTGGTAGCTACGCTGACTTGTAGCAAGAGAGAGCTACTATATATAGCTGAGCCAATTTCCATTTTAATCTGAAGACTAAAGCTGCCACTAGTACAGAGATCTCACTGGCAATAAAATATGCATACTTGTCATTTATCTGTTTTATCCCACATCATTCATATTTAAAGTAAGACACTTGACTTTTAAGACTCTTAAAAAAAATTCTCCTCAATGACATCCAAACAATCCTTCTTCCTCTATTTATCTGACTCTGATCACCACAAACACTGAATATGTTAGCAATTACAAATGCATTGGAAGGCTTTTGTTGTTGTATCTCCAAGTTGGGAAGCAGATTTGTAATGGATCTCAGTCAGAGGTGAAAGTAAGCCAGTACAATCCAGTACGGTGTACCGGCAAGAGCCAGTATGCCGTGCCGGACCACACCGGCTTCCGCAGGGGGGATTTAAAGGGCTCTGGGCTGCCCGGGGCTGCGGCCAGCCCAGAGCCCTTTGAATCCCGGCCGCAGCTCCGGCGGCCAGGCTGGGGCCGGGATTTAAAGGACTTGGGGCTACCCGCAGTGGCAGGAGCTTTGGGCTCTTTAAATCCCGGTCCCAGCCCAGCAAAGCTCGGGGTTCTCTACAGCAGCCAGAGCCCTGGGCTCTTTAATTTGCCCCTGAGGGCTCCCAACCACCTCTTCAGCTGGGAGATCCTGCTTGATTTAAAGGCCCTGGGGCTCCCAGCCACAGCCGGTGCCCCAGGGCCTTTAAATTTCGAGAGGCCTCTCTTCTTCCGCTTGAGGCCATGCCCCCTCAGGATTCCGGCAGTACTGGTAAGTCCTGTACGTTACTTTCACCGCTGATCTCAGTCTGCATTCTCCAAAATGACTGTGAAGTTAGCTGCATATATGGTCATTAGGGACAATCCTAAAATAAACAGTAATCACTGAACATGCTTGAAAATTTAGCAGCTAGGTTGACAATTGCTGCTCACTGGAAATGTTAATACATCTCCTCAAGCATTGTTGTCTCCCTGCCCATCCCTTTGTAAAAATGTGAAGGTCAGTGTCATGGGGGCTGGCATTTGAGGGGTTCAGGCACCCAGACTACCTGTGACAGACTCTGCTACTGAGACTGTGCCAACCCAAATCCACCCGTGGATAGTAAATTGTCTCAGTAGCTTGGCTGCAGTTAATTCTGGAAGGAGCACCTGGGCTGTATAAAGAGTTATGAAGGCTCAGATGGGGAGGAGAGCAAGCTCTTAACGATAGGGCTTCTCAGGGGAGCTGGTAAGAGAGCTCACCAGGAATGGAAACTGAGGAAGAGTTCTCCTAGCAGGAAGAGGCTCCAAAAGAAAATAGCTATGAATGCCTAGCCCTACTCTGGTCCCAGTGGGAGGACCTCACCAGGTAGCAGCAGGCACTCCAAGCCACAGAACAATGGCATGCCATTCTGGAGAAGGCCTCTGTGGTTTGAACTCTGCAGAGACCTTGAACCCAGACCAGGAATCCTTTCCCAGCGACTGTTTTTTCACCAGAACACTCCAGGGGTGAGTGCCTCCTGTTAGGTCAGAATTATTTGTTGCCCCATATGGATCTATATATCTTTTGTTGTTAAATGAGAGTGGGGAAGAGCATATGGGATCACAAGGAGACCCACCCCCGCGACCCTGCTGTGGCATCTCATAGACAACCTAGATGGCCCTTAGGGCAATAATGTGGACCAGAATAAGAAGATCCTTCAGCCAGTGTAGTGGTGGATAGATACAGATTCCAACATCTCTGCAGTCTAAAGACCAGCAGTTATGGAGAGAGACAGACATCTGTGACACAATTCCACTTGCAGACTCAGGGCCCAAGACTCAGTAGCACTTACCCTAGTTGTTCTAGCTGAGTGTGCTTTGCTGAGCCTCAGACAAAGCCTTATATTCAGATGTTAAAGGACCTGTTTCTGACTCCATTCAAACTATACAGATTCAAGTTTGAGTTGTTTCTCATAACACTAAAACTAGGTTTACAATCTGTCCTGAGTAGGGCTGGTTGACTCCACCCCTCCACCCGCACCACATTTTTTTGACAAAAAAACAGACATTGTTTTCATTAAAATTCTCACAAAAATTCATTTGATTTTTTTACCAGCTCTAGCCCTAAGAAAGGAGAAAGGGGGTACATAACTACACTGGCCCAAGAGTCAAAATTCCTCCTTTTCTCCCTCTGTGCTTTGAGAAAAGAGTAAATTACATCCTAACTTTTCATGGAGCAGATTCTCCCTTCCATTCCCTATGGCCTGGCCACTATCCCCTACATATATGCCCAGTCAGCTATTCTGACCAGTGAGTTGTAGGATGGGAGACTCCATCCATGCCCTGTACCTCCATGGCCCCTTTCCCTTCCCCTGGAGGATCATCAAGCTATCCACTTCCCATGGCTGGAGTCACAATCTGATCTGGGAAGCAAAGAGGAGTCTTGCTCACTTTTACCCGTTATGCATCTGAGTAACGAAAGTGATAGTCTTGCCCTTTGTGATTAATAACAGAACTTGAGCTGGTCTATGTTCTTCCAGCCTTAAGTCTGATCACCCAGTGCATGCTGATGCTTTATTTATGGTTTTCCTTGTCTTCTATCACTAAATTCGTGTAAACTGAATTCAGTCCGTTTGTGCTATACTTTCCTATCAGCGTTTAGACAGAATGCTTTGCTGGAATCCAAGCCAAGAGAGAAATCACGGCTGAGATTCATTGATGGTGTATTGGCTGCTTTTCAAGAGAGCACAGATGCTCTCAATGCCTTTTTAGACTTCTTAAAAACCAAAACACTCTTCTACTAAATTTGCTAAGGGAATTGCTAAGAATGCTTCATGTTTTTTCCAAGCAGTGCCTCAGGTGTGCTGTGGAGGACAAGTTCCTAAGTTTTCTAATGATTGAAAATCTTGTACTTAGGAATCAGTATCATCACTTTGAGTCTAGCCATTATCCTAATGCAGTGTAATTCACATCCTGACTGATAAAAGCAAAAAAATTATCCAGACAAACATAAATTAATAAACCCTCCTTCCAGGATCAGTTGTCAGGTGTTTCTGAAAAAATACACATTTGACAGAAACCAAACTCCTGTTTCATCTTGCTCCATATTAACTGAGTGGAGACTTATTTCTTTGTGTTGCTTTGTCTACGTGTATGTATATATCTGAGTAGTGAGTGTGAATGAATGTGTAACTCAAGTTTGAAGGATGCCAGGATTACATTTCCTTTCATCTTTTAACATTCATCAGCTAGATCAAATGACTAATTCATGAATGTGAAGGTTTGAGATAACTGAACATTTTTTAAAAAGTCCATATAAAGAAAAATCTACCCACTGTTAAAAAGAGAGGAAAAAGAAGATTGCATTAAGAACACATAAGTCATCTATTCTTTTTAAAAAGCAAATTTGGTGACCACCAAGTGAAGAAAATTGTGATTAGAAGATGTGTAAAGCACTTTTTCAAATATATCATTGTTACAGAGTTTGGGGATGCAATCCAGCCCAGTGAAGGGTTGTGTCACCACTTGCTCTGCAACCCTGGTACACTACAATGCTTTGCTCCTGTATCTCCCAGACTGGGATACTCACAACCAGCCTACAAACATGCAGGTCATTGTGCTAGAAAATCCTGGTTCAGCAGCCTAGACCTCAGCAGCCTATCTACAGCCTCACATCCTCCGTTTGACTTCCACCAGCCTTGGTTACAGACAGCAAGGTGATCCCAACACACTCCCAATCCTGAATTTTCCAGAAACTATATACTCTGTAACTGTCCATCCCTCTCCTGGACAGTTCAGAGAAATAATGTGTTTTGTTTGTTCCTCTAAGGACACAGAAGCACAATACAGCTTAATAACTAAACTGGGATGAATACACCCTTTTCATTTAAACATGGCACTAAGTTGGTTTATAATAAACATTAAAAAACTTATTAACAACAGGTAAGGCTGCAATTCTGTAATGGAAGTCATCAACTTTCCCTAACTTTTACTAAAAATACCTGTGACAGAATCTTCATCTTAATGATGGGACATAGGTTAAGTGATGCCAAGAGAAAAAAAGAGAAAACATGCGTCTACAAGTTTAAAACTTAGTCTAGCAAGATATAGGCTTTATTCAATACAATTTATCTTACCAATCTTCCTTCTTCTCAGCCATGGCTGACTTTCCCTTAGTCAGGTCCTTACACAGAAGTACAAAAGACTAGTTTCCCTTCTTTTCTTGGGGGAAAATCTTTGCCTAAGCAGGTTTATCACGTCCTTAGCTGAAGGACCCATCTTTCTCATCTTGAAACAGCTCTGTTCCCTAGGTGTCTGTCCAGTGAGGGATGCCAAATATGGCTTCTTTCTTTGCTTCTATCTTCCAAAGTTCATTGACTTTGTTACAGGAGACGGGATGCTTCATGCTGTTCTTCCCATCCTGTGGGTTTCCCATCTCTCTGGACATCACTGAGACTTCCATTGTTTTGATTCCACCATGCTTAATTTACATAGAAGACAGGTAAATAGCTGCCTTCTCTCCTGTCTGGAGGCAAACCTGTTTCTCCCTGGAAACATAATATCATTAAACACTCGTATTTCTTCATATAGTGTTAATACAGTCATTCCCCAATAATATTAATCACCAGTGTGCCATTAGCTTCCAGAGAAGAACTTGCTCTAACACTTTTAGAATACAGAAGTATTGAATACAGTCAGTTGATTCAATTGTTTATCACCTGAGGTTCAACCCCCTTGTCTTTATAGACCAGCAACCTTTGAAATGGATTCTTCTGAGGGTAACACCTCAAAGTAAAGTTTATTCAAGCTGTTAGGAAGGCAACATAGAAGTCTGGTGGTGAAGGAATCTCCATTGTCTTTCTTCCCCCAACTGTTAGCTAATAGCTTTGTCTACTTGATATGTAAAAATAGATTTTTGTTGTCTGCCTGAAGATCAGGCTGGTCAGAGAATCAAATAAACAATTCTGTGTCTGGTTAGAGAATCAAATACACATTCCTTTGTCTAAGGGAGACCTTGTTACCAACTCCCTCTGACATACCTAGTTTAAACTCACATTAGTCATAATTTGAGCATATATCCATAACTGTTAATAGCCACCACAGACATATATTATGCAAGAATATTAGTGATCAGTGAGTTAGTTCATTTTCAAAACGATACCTCACAAGATATATTTTGTGCAAAGATTATTACAATAAGCATGTAAGGTGTGATGAAGGAGTGCTTAGTGTCACCGTCATGTTATCCATTTTTTAGTATTTTTAAACTAGTCATGGGATAACTAGGCTAGATTAAATAAAAAACTGATCTGATATTCTTTCAAACTCAAACTAAACCAAATAAAATATTGCTCATTTTTGCTGTAAGTGAAGATGTACCAAAATACAGAAAGAAAGGCTATTTTGCATCAGAAACTAAGTACTTAAAATCTGCCAGAAAAAGTAACCTTAGGTGAGGTGTTCCAGCTGGAACTGTGAGAAATATTAATCAAAGCAAAAATATTCTTTACTGTGTCTACAGATTTCAAGAAGTCAGGCTGTGCCTATATGAATCAGGGTATTGAACCTGGATTTCCCAATTGCAGGGAAAAGGCCTAACCAATGGGTTATTGACAATTTGAGGTCTCTCACACATACACACACACACACACACACCACAGGTTTGTTTTTGTTTGCTACTTGCTGTTTCTTTGTTTTAAAGGCTGTTGTTAGTCCACACCCCTCCCTTTTCCTTGGGGGGGGGAATATGAGGGATTTTCTCCATAGGGTATTGTTCAGATGGGTTTAGTGGTTCGACCCACAAGCATAGTGTTCAGTGTGTGATTGCTGGTGGAGGGTGTGTTGCTGAGTGTAGATAAGGTTATTGGCTGTGCTAATATACAATCGGTCTCCCAAATATTTAAATCTAAAGTGATTTTTTCCTGGACCATGGGCAGTTTGTGGATTGTTTGGTACAGGAGGGACTCTGGATCAAGGAGTCTTTTGTTCAGTTTTTCCCCTTGTTCACTCCTGTGGCTGTTCAGTTAAAGTAGTTTCTTTTTTCCAATCTGCCCCACCCACCCCCAAGCCTTCACCATGAGACGCTAGTGTCTGATCTCTCCCATAAACGGAGAAGGTAGTTACGTCATTCCAGTGCCAGGTCTATGTGGTTCTACATAATCGTGAACAGCCCTTGAACCCAGTGTTAAAGCACCACATAGATTAGGCAAGTTATACAGTGTTTGCTACCTCTGAAAATATTAAATATTTCTTGTGTGGTGACCCTGGTATCTTGAGGGGTTCCTGCCCATGCACTGTTGGCTCATGGGTCCCTGGTAAGAATGTGAGACCCCAGGATAGTGAGGAGGCATCTGGGACATCAAGACATCAACAGCAGACAGAGCCTGCATCTGCTGTGCCAGATTCTATCTCCCCCCTACCCCATACCATTGTCCAGGGAGCAGGCCCCTCAGAAGAACACTGTTGTGACCCCATCATTTTTGCCTGCAAATGAAGCAAATACAAGTTCTACAGATGGGGGTGAAGAACAGACTGATTTATGTGGGACTGTTTCTAAAAGGGCTATGACTTTGGATATCTCTGAGCTACCGGCACTGGCTGAGGAGGGAGCTGTGTGCCCTGAGAAGGAGGATAGCATTGCATTGGATGGGAGCGCCTCGCCTGTAGTGGGGAATGTCTTTCCCAGCATGTTGAGCCCTTAAGCCTCCAATTTTGCATGCTGCAGTGATGATGCTGGGTCCCAGCCTGGGGCTGCACTGCCTATCCCTCTTGGGAAAATAGATATAACAGCTGGTCCCACTGAATTTCATTCTTTCATGAATGAAGAGAATGTTACAGAGGTAGCTCAATATTCTTCTCAGCTGGCGGAGTCTGAAAGAGATGAAGAGGATGATGATGATTTCCCTGACTCCTCACTGATTCCTGATGTCCCAGCCAGTCAGCTATATAGGAAGGGCTGGTGCTGTGTGAATGAGATTAGTGACTTTTTGAATAGCACTAAAAGGAAGCAGCAGTTGCGGTTGAAGGAGAGGCATTTTCCAGTTTTGGAAGAGCCATTGTTTTTTGGCACACTTTGTTCCAGCTGAAGCTCTCTCTCCTCCCAGAGCCTGTTTTCTGCCTTTACTCTGGCTGGGTTGACCAAGCTGTCTTACTTGATTGTTCCTAGTTAATCAAGCTGGAAGTCAGTGCTAGCTCTTGGTGTTCAGACCAGAATCTATATGTTTTTTGGATAAGATCCTCTCTGAATTCCTAGTGGTGCTTGCCCAGAGGGCAGTTTGGTATTTGCAGAATGCTTTGCATGAGTTGTTCTTCCAGGGGGTAGTCCTGTGTTCTCCTCACTAGCTGTCCCCACTTCTATGGATGAGATCCTTGTGCAACCTGGTAGATTATTGTCCTGGAAGGGCTTGGTGAATATTCATTTTGGAACCATGACCAAGAAGCAGCTCTCTGATCTCCCTGATACAGCCTGGAAAATGCCTCTGTCACTGGGTGACTCTGTGTCACTGGAGGATGTTGTACAACCCTGCTCTTCTGAAGCGTTACAGTGACTTTCAGTGGAGGGTCCTATATAACATCATAGCAACCGATCATTTTGTGCACCATATTACCTATGAAGTGCCTGTGCAGTCAGGACTGGCGCTAGGGGTTTGAGCTCCCTAGGCGGACAGCAATTTTGCCGCCCCGCGCGCTGATCCGCAGCTCCAGTGGAGCTGCCGCAGTGATGCCTGCGGGCGGTCCACCGGAGCCGCGCGAGCAGCCGACCGTCCGCAGGCACGACTGCGGCAGCTCCACCGGAGCCGCGGAGCACCGGACCCTCTGCAGGCACCACTGCGGCAGCTCCACCCGACCAGCTTGCCTCCCCCTCCAGCAAAATGGCGCCCACCATTTATTCTGGCACCCTAGGCGATTGCCTAGGCTGCCTAAATGGTAGCGCCAGCCCTGTGTGCAGTGCCCCTTTTGTTAGGCGTCAGACACAGTGTTTCATTTTTTCCTACATTGCCCTTGTTTTATTCCTTTTTATGTTTTTTGTCAGCAATTTTTTCAACAATTTCAGACTGTTTTTCTCCAAGCCCCTGCTTGGTTCTGGAGTGAGATACGGTGCTTTTGTCAGGCTAGTTTCCTGCCTGGCTCACTTTTTACTGAGTCAGGCAAAACTAGCCATTTTGAAATCTCACCAGAACAGAATGGCCAGGGTAGAGCAGGGTGATGTGCGTGGGCTGTTCTGCACACTGGTTGTGACCTGACTGCTGATTGGTTGCACCCTTTATAAACTGACTTGTAACCTGGACACTTTTGACTTGGTGTGTTAACAATATTTTGAGTGAATTTGGTGATGGTGATACTTTAGTGATCCATGTTTAATGTTTATTTAAGATTTGCTTTGCTTCATTTTATTCATGTCTTTTTTGTATATATGGAAATTTTATATCATTTTAAGAGTTCGTAATATGATTTTATGTGAACAAAGTTGTCAGTTCTCTCTTTTCCTTTTTTTTTTTGTTATTCTGACCAGGAACAAAACTAAATGTCAAACCTTAATTTTCTTTAGCAAAAACAAATGTGTTTTTTTCCAGTTGTTCCTAATCTTAACTGGTTGCCCTCCCAGTTGAGGACCTGTAGCAGGGAGATATTGGCTGACTCTTGTCCACTGTACCAGATACTTGTAGGGCTTCTGACACTTCAGAAATATAGGCTGTATCCAGAGGATTTAAGCTTGTCCACAGGCCCTCTTCCTACCATTATAAAGTTTCATTCTAGGCATTCTGAGATTTTTTTCTCTCTGTTTACATGCACAAATTTGCATATGGTGTGTAGTTTATGCATCTGGCATGGTAGGCATTTTATTTCATCCTTGGTTTGTGCCTTGCTTAACAAAATATATACAAGTCTTACTTTGTGTTGGAAACACTTAGTTTCCTAGCTTTAGAGCAGTGGTGGACAAGCTTTGTCCCACAGGCTGCATGCAGCCCATCAGGGTAATCTGATTGCGGACAGTGAGACATTTTGCTGACATTGATTGTCCACAAGCATGGCCCCCTGCAGATCCCAGTGGCTACACTTTGCCATTCCCAGCAATGGGAGCTGTGGGAAGCAGCGGGCAACAGGGACGTGCTGCCACCGCTTCCCGCAGCTCCCACTGGCCGGAAATGTTGAACCACAGCCACTGGGAGCTGCGGGGGGCCATGCCTGCGGATGGTCAAAGTCAGCAAAATGTCTTGCAGCCTGCAATCAGCTTTCCCCAATGGGCTGCATGCGGCCACAGGTTGCCCACCACTGCTGAAAAGCATTCTCCTGTATCGGAATAGGCATATGTGAGTCCCTTGAGATTGGAAATTCTCACTTTCTTTAATAGTTGATGCTCTCAGACAGCTTTTGAAATACTAAACCTATTTTTTTCTGTCTGAATCTAAGCAACGTTAGTTCAGGGTTTACATTGAAACTGGGGGTTGATGGGTGCCCAGATGATGCATAATTGCCCTTTTGTTTAGTTTGTTTTACTATTATTTCTGTCATTTTTTGGAAGATGTCATTAAATTTTATTTGGTTTCTCGTATACTTACTCTTCTGTTATTCAGAATTAACAGTTGCAGTATGTGCTAGTTAAGGGCTGCTGGCTCTTTAACACAGAATTACTTTTAAGAAGCAACACTCTATATGTCCACGGGGTGGTTCCTGGCTTGTGCATGCTGGCTGGTTACTTTCAAGAAGGCCAACAACTAGGTCGGATCACAATTATTGTTCTGCTTTGGATGGGGCAGACTATAGAAATAAGAACAACAAAAGTTGAGACTCAGAGGCAGCCTGAACAATAATAATGCAAGTTATGGACAATTCTTATGGTTGCCAATTCAATCAGTGGCAGATGAGCACTGAAGAAGCCCAACTCCTCAAGGGTGTGTATAGCTAAGGAAAACTTGGCAGAATGGTTTATCTCATGTAATCTCGCTCTCTCCTTCTCTCTTCCCCTCCCTCCGTTTTTTATTTATTGCCTGGCAGGCATCAGTACTCCTGGGAAAACATTCCTTATGGGTAATAAAAATAAGATTACTTTCATGTAGCCTTTGATTGCAAGTGTTTTTTCCAACTTTGAAAAAGCCCTACTTCCACACCCTTTACAAACAGAAGTCTGTTGTTGTAAAGCACTTTGGCTTAACTCAAGGATTTGTAATAAATGTATTTAGTCTTGTATTTTTTTTAAAGGAAATGGATGAATGAGCAGATTTTTCAGGGAATAAAATGTCTGAGATTCCAGTAAAATCTATGCAGTATTAAAGGTACAATAAATAGGGGGTGTCATGATATTAATCAGTCCTCCATGTTGCTCTTTGGCAGCTGGAGGAGTACATGAACTCAAGACACTATGTACAAATTTTGTGTTTGTTTTTGTTTTACTAATAAGACATTCCAGACAGCATAAGGCAGGCTTACTCTTGAAATAGTTTATGTTTATAGTCTTTTGTCTTATATATTAATAGGAGTATTTTGAATGAATATGGTTCTTCATGGCATTTATCAACATTTCAGATTATCTAGTTGGTATTATAGAACAGTGATTTGGATTACAACAAATTATAGACTGCATGACTGGTTTCATATAGCCCTGCTTTAATGAGAAGAACAGAATCTTTGCCTCTTACATTGAAATATAGTCATGTAACAAGTTTATTACTGGTGCATCATATAACATGGCAATAATACTACTGATTGCCACATGTTTATATAATATCTTTCCATGAGTTATGTGAAATAATTCAAGACCTCACAACAGGTCTGTGATTAAGTCTGCTCTCCTGGTTTAACTGAAAGAGTTGGTTTGACTTCTGGTGTTCTGCCTAGTTTAGAAAAGAAAAAAATAATTATTAATCATTTTTATTGTGCTGTAACTGCATATATCATCCACAATTGTGAATTTCCAAATCCATAAATATGAATCTATAAGTAGAAAAATATTTTATTTCATTTATCCCATCTAATATAGCTGCAGGTGTCCTCATTATCTGTAGACAAGTCCCATTCTAAGCTCTGGGCCTCAATTATCTGTCTGGAAATGGACTTCATAGGTTAATTACATATTGTCTGAAACATATTCTCTTTCAAAGACAACAAATTTTATTTTATTCTTATATTATGAGAGGGTAAAATGTTACTTCAGATGTGCTTTTTTCAGACCATCTATTATGTCTCCACTTATTTGTCTCCAGTTTAAGTGAAACAGTCCCAGTTTTCTAACTTTCAATTTCTCCCTGCATTATCTCTGAATTCCCCTCTCTTGTTAAATTAGTAAGTCATAAAATTAATTTGAAAAAAAATGTGGTCATTAAAATGTGTTCTTGGATTAGGGTTATAGTTGCTATATGTCAGATGGATTTTAAATCCCTGAAAATACAAGTTTAATTGTAAATGAACCTCTGAATCAAAGATTAACTCCCTTCTCTGTCTGTAGCACACTCAGCATTATGGTCCCCTGATCCTGATTAGTGCCTTTGGGCACTTGCATAATATTAATAATTACTTATAATAAATGGAAAACTTGGGTGAGATAATATATTTTATTGGATCAACAGAAGATCCACCTTGTCTCTCTAATATCCTGGGATGAACATGGAGTCAGTAACACTGCATACAAAAATGGAAACCTTGACCATTTTTTAATGATTCTGTGCAGTCATTTAAGTTAAATATAAGACTCTTTGGATCTGATTTTAGTTAGTAAAGTAGAGTAGATTTACAGGGCTTTCAGTGGCTACAGAACTGGGCAGATTGATTTTATATTTTGTTATTAAATAAAAGTCTCCACAATTTAAGAGACAATTATTCAGAACATGTTGTCTAGTTAATTTCAGTTAAGAAATACAGCACCTGACAATGAGTTTGAATTTAGGAGTACAGTTTAAAGGAAGAAGCATTAGAGCCTGCCCAATTTTTTGTGTGGGGATAACTTTTTCAAGATACCTCTATAAATCATCCAACAGTCAGTAAATACTAAGTTTGCTTGGTACTGGAGTATAAAGGTGATAAATGATTATACAATAGAAGACAATGAAGCGCAAATCCAGTGATTACGCAGTAACACATGTTATAATTAAGAATACTAGCAATGAACAATCCATTCCATGGGGAATTTTTCTTAACAAGCTTGTCTCAGTGGACATTAAAAGTTCACTTCAGAGTTTGACCAGTTCCTCTAGATCCATTATTGGCATTCAACCACTTTTGTTCCCAGAATATAGCATGAGTTAGAAAAGTTGAAAAGAGCTTCAGGTTAGGTGCAAATTAGCTTTGATTCTGGAAGACAAGCCTGGGATCTGCTTAAATGGCCAACATTTAACTGAAAGCTAATTTCATTTTAAAACACTACTTTGCAGCATAACTCGGGTTTGAAAGAATTTAATTTGGTATCCCCAGCTGAGCTAACAATTCAGCTACCCTGATGGTAATGGTGGTTATCATTTTGAGCAACTGAATAGTTGATTGATAGGAACTGTAAGAAAATTAGCCACCTTACCAAAGTTACTAAAGAGTAGTGCAGGAGACTTATGCAGCCTGAATGCACTTTACCATAATGGCTACCTTTCTTCTCCAAAGACCTTTTATTCTGATATACAGATTATCCTCTCAACAATTTGTAAAATCCTTTAGAAAGGGTAAAATCAAATACCTCTTGCACAGTTATAGCAGGATTCTTTTTTCCCACTGATTTTTAGAAATTTAGCCATTTCCAATATGTGACACCACGAAGAGTTCTTACTTCTTAATTGGGTATCAGTGTTTTAAATTAGGCATGCTGTTATTATATGTAAAAAAAATCAAGTGCCTTTATTCCATTAAATAAAGGGGAAGTATTTGCCCCTCTTGTTTTCCACAGTATTTATTTTGTAATAAGAATTAATGTAAATAAAACCCAGGACTTTAACTATTCACAGTACTGAATTATTTGTCACTGTATTTTGTTTAACTACTTTATGTCAGTTAAAAAGGAAATTACAGTTCTTGATAATTAGTTAAATGGGAACAGAATTGGGCTCTTTGTTATCTATACTAGTGACTTATTTTTGGTGCTCATTAAACTTTTAAGCACATTTTTTCCACTTTTGCTTCAATATTTCAAGCAGCACTTCTGCTTATGCAGTCAGATTTGGAAAGTGCACAGATTGAGCAGCAGTGTGGGAGGACTAATACAGCTGGAAATCATTCCCCTGAACTGATCCTGGTATTTCAGATGGCTTCAGAATTAAATTTAGAACTAAGACCCTCACAACAAGGCAAATTGTGGAAGGAGGAAGCTGTTCTCAGAGTTACCATGAGGCAAGTGGGATTGTTCTATAAACGGTGGGCCAGAGATCCTGGAGTCCAGTCAAACTGTGCACAGCACAAGACAGGAGCAGAAGCAAAGATGGCCAAAAGCTCACCTTTGCACTCTGCTGATCCTAGAGGTGTTTTGTGCAAGGCAAATCACCAGGAATAAACTGGAACAACCCTCTTCTGTTGTACTGCCCACTAAAAATCGATGTGACATATCTATCTATCTATATCTGTATGTGGGTGTTATGTATCTGTATCAAGGGACAAGTATGCTCTCTCCTGTGTTTATATATCCACCAGTGTCAATAAGTGCATACAAATAAAGACCAGATCCCCAAAGGATCTTAGGCATTGCAATGTTGAGTGCCTAAGTTTTAGGCACCTGTAAAATCATAGGAACCATGCAGCGATGCACAAAGCCAAGTTAGGTGCTAATGAACGAGGAGAGATAGGTGCCTTAGAATAGCTTCCACAAAAGCCAGCATGCTAGGCAGGAAGTCTCCTAAGCTAGCCATGGGAGATACCAATGACAGGGGAGTGTGTTAAGCCCTACCGCTCTTTCTGAGTGGCACCTATGTCCAGGTTGCAGGGAGGCACATATTTGGCTGCTTAGCCATCCATGAAAATGTAGGTGCCGAGTGAGTCTAGGTGCACACAGTGTTCAGTGGGAGTTTTGTGCATCACATTGGAGCCAAAACTGGGACTTGGATGCTAAAACCTGCCTAAATCTCAGGTTTAAGTGCCTAAGTATCTTTGTAGACCTGGGCCCTTCTTTCTCGACAAAACGCATGCTATACATAGCACCCTGGGGCTGAGGGACACATCTGGTAAAATAATTCTCCTGACAGAACTCCTGCTAACTCTCTCTCTCTCTCTCTTTCTCTTAGCACCCAAAGTCAGGTTTTTATAATTATAGAGGGAACCTAAACAGACCACTCCTCCCCAGTTAGGCCCAGCAACACCTCCTGTAAAACTAGACCTAGCTCCTCCATCTATTTTTTTTAATGTAGTTCATAAGTGGTTACGCTTTTACAGAGGAAATGTATTTAATTATAAATTGAAGAAATATTAGCCAGGAAGGGTAAAGGATGGTGTCCCTAGCCTCTGTTCATCAGAGGATGGAGATAGATGGCAGGAGAGAGATCACTTGATCATTGCCTGTTAGCTTCACTCCCTCTGGGGCACCTGGCATTGGCCACTGTCAGTAGACAGATACTGGGCTAGATGGACCTTTACGGTCCTGGTACGGCTGTTCTTATGTTCTTATGAACCCTGTTCTTGGTCAGATTGTTTTGGGTTTAATTCCGTGCATTCGCACTGTTTGTGTCACTGCCATTTCTAGAGCAGCACAAGGTGTGGCAGCATTTCATGTGAGACCTGGCACAATTTGCAGACTTAACATCAAGCTCAAGCTTGAACTCTGAGTGCAAGAAGCACCACAGTTCTAACATGTTCACATTGTTCTGTGTTTAAAGCCAAGCTTTGAAAGCCTTTTTCTGGCCCATAAATATTTCTTTGTCCTCAGGATCTTTCCAGTTGATATCATATCATTGTTCTATATATTTAATTAGTGCATCAGGAAACAATGTGGAGGATATTTGTGCCAAAAAAAAAAAAAGAAAAGACAGAAAAGAAATGTTGTACAGAGATTCAAACTGGAGCAATCTGGTATAAACAACACCTAACATTAGTCATTTTAGTCTCTTCAGTTCTTTGAAGATTTTTTAACATATAGATGGGGCTGAGGTACAAGATTTGCTTCTGTCTTTGGATTTCAAAACCTCCAAATATTGAGGTGTGTGGTGTTATTGTGGCTGTTCGTTATGGAGTTTGTGGCCAGCACTAAAATTCAAAATCCTATCCAGGTTTAATTTCTAAACACTTGCAAAGTTAATAAGTGCTCTAACATAATGTGTTGATTCAGGCCTATCCTTCATTTACTATTCAGTTTTTGGGATCATGTTGTGTCCATCATGACAATAAAAATTTTGGAAGGGATATTCAGCCTTGTACTTCAGGGATTAAGCCAATATCTAACTACTAGAGACCAGGACGAAATCTAATGTGGTGCGAAGCAGGAGGAGGAAGCAGATTATCCCACATCTTTCTACTGTGTGGTACTTACACCTTCCTGTGATGTCTCTGGTGCTAGACATTGTCTGACATTGGATACTAGATTAGATGGGCCTCACATCTGATCTAGTATGTGCAGCTGCAGTCAAAAAAGCAAACCGAACATTGGGAATAATTAAGAAAGGGATAGATAATACAACAGAAAAATCATATTGCCTCTATATAAATCCATGGTGTGCCCAGATCTTGAGTACTGCATGTAGATGCGGTTGCTCCATTTCAAAAAAGATATATCAGAACTAGAAAAGGTTCAGAAAAGGGCAACAAAAATTATTAGGGGTATGGAATGGCTGCTGTATAAGGAGAGATTAATAAGATTGGGACTTTTCAGCTTGGAAAAGAGATGACTAAGGAGGGATATGAAAAAGGTCTATAAAATCATGACTGGTGTGAAGAAAGTAAATAAGGAAGTGTTATTTATTCCTTCTCGTAACACAAGAACTAGGGATCCACTATATGAAATTAATAGGCAGCAAATTTAAAACAATCAAAAGGAAGTATTTTTTCACACAACACACAGTCAACCTATGGAACTCCTTGTCAGAGGATGTTGTGAAGGCCAAGACTATAACAGGATTCAAAAAAGAACTACATAAGTTCACGAAGGATAGGTCCATCAATGGCTATTAGCCAGGATGGGCAGGGCTGGTGTCCCTAGCCTCTGTTTGCCATAAGCTGGGAATGGGCAACAGGGGGTGGATCACTTGATTACCTGTTCTATTCATTCCCTGTGGGGCACCTGGCATTGGCCACTGTGGGAAGACAGGATACTGGGCGAGATGGACCTTTAGTCTGACCCAGTTTGGTCATTCTTATGTTCTTAATTCCTGAGTTCCTTCCCACTCTACCCCAAATGTCCCCCTGTGTTATGTAGACTGAGTTTACTATATGAAAATCTGTTACCTTTTTGATGCAATTTTGAAATACTTTCTAATCAAGATGACATCTGACAGTACATGCTGATATTATGTATAGCTTCATATTGATGTTTTAATGGTGGTGGTTCTAATCTGCATGTGCCTTATATTATTATTATTATTATTATTATTATTATTATTATTATTATAACCTGTGTTGGTTTTCTTTCCAAAACACTGAGAATAATTGTGTGGTTAAGCACTGCTGAAGAAATTCACCAGAAAAAAAAACAACCTGCAGTGAAGCTACATGCAGGGGTGCTAATAGCCGCTGAACCAAACTGTAAACCCTGCATATAATGGAATCCACTTCAAGCCAGCACCTCTAGTTACAGCACCTATGCGTGTATGGGACCATGGCTGTAATGAGGTCTCCATACCCTGCACTTCACACATGGATTTCCTCAGAATGGGTTCATGCTTACATGGACTTAGGACCCCCTAAGCTTCTACATAAAAGGTGTGAATGAACTGAAAAGTTGAAACTTCTCATCAGCCAAGAAGCTTGACTTCAGGTGCAGAAGAGATACAGTGCTGACCCCAGCTTTCCTGCAGAGTCTTTACTAAGGAGTCTTCTTTAAAGCAATAGTGATTTAAGCATGGTAGCACATTCATTGAAAGTTGTACACTAAGTTTCCATAAATGTATGGATATCTCTATTAATCTTTCTCCTGTAGGCATATTGTATAGTGCTATATTTTATACAGTACTGAAGTGTCATTGAATGAATGAATGAGAGAGGCTGGGGTCAGCTAGGGTCTGAGTAGGGGAGGATCCCCAACTCCATAACAATCCCCCCCATAAAACATTGTTCCATACTTCTCCCACCTATAGCCAATAGCCCTCCAAGCTCCTTTCCCAGCAATTACTTCCCTCTCCCTCAGCTCCTCCATTACCTCTGACTCCCACAAGCCTTTGTGCTGCTTCTGAGGAGTGTTCTGTGTTAATATATCTAGTAATAATCTATTTGTCAAAAAACATTTCCTGAATCATTTTTGTGGTCTATATTGTTACAGACGTACTTGCTGACAGGTATTTTGAAATAAATTACCAAAATAATTGAAACTGGCATGATTAAATTGTGTTATTTTGATAAATAAAATATGCAGAATCTTGCAGCATTTTAAAATATTATGTGCACAATTTTTAATTTTTTGGTGCAGAATTCTCCCAAGAGTATAAAATGTACTAAAATTAGAAAGAAATAAACGCAGTAGTCTTGGCTATAACTTGGCTTTTTTCCTGAACTTCCAGGATATATCCTCATTCGCAATATACAAAATTCTAAACGTTTCTGGTAGATGTGCTTTGCTTTTACAGCTGCCTCCTACTAGCTTGTGGCTTCTTTTTGGACAAACTGGGATACCTTATTAAACTACAATAACTTGTTTCCTTTCATTAATACAATTTAGTTAAGATTTTCAAAGTCACTAAAGGGATTTAGCAGCACATGT
Source organism: Gopherus evgoodei (assembly GCF_007399415.2). Taxonomy (NCBI): domain Eukaryota; kingdom Metazoa; phylum Chordata; order Testudines; family Testudinidae; genus Gopherus; species Gopherus evgoodei. Next base: position 25,701,224 of record NC_044323.1, on the reverse strand, counting down.
CCCCATGAAAACCCAGGGGTCTTGTGCTCCTAAATCCCCTCGATACTATAGAAAATCATTCCTATAATTATTAACATTATTGAGAGGAGGCTAAGCCAGAAAATGTAACTCTGGTATTTCTATTAAATTTAGATAAGTTTAGATAAGTTTCAGGCTATAGAATTTGTAACACAGCACAATGTATATGTGTGTTTCTGTACATGCTATTCTCAGTGTGCGGCCTGAGGTAGCTACTAAATTAGTATTGTTATTACCCATTGAATAGCTAAGGGAAAACACCACATGGAATTCTCTGTTTTAAGCTATACAATCATGACTCATTTAGTGCTGATGAGAGAAAAGAGCAGTACTGTTTATATATAGCCCTATCTAGTAGTCAGCAGCATTCAGGATAGGAGCATAAAAGCCAAAGGAGTTTATATTTGGATTACAGCTGTAAAATTCAGAAAACGCGAAACCCCAATAAGATTGCTTTTGTTGACACACAAATATACTACTCCACTCGCTGCAGAAGATCACTCTGATGAGGATCCATCCTGGACTTTAGATGGCACAAGCGGGCTAGCTGCATGGGGAAAGAAGCTGGCCCTTCCCCTATTTTCAGAACAGACAAGAAGCAGCGTTCTTCTTAGGCCACGTCCAGACTAGGAATTAAAATCGATTTTAGATACGCAACTTCAGCTACGAGAATAACGTAGCTGAAGTCGAATTTCTAAAATCGAGGTACTCACCAGTCTGGACGGCGCTGCATCGATGTCCGCGGCTCTCCGTGTCGATTCCGGAACTCCGTTCGGATTGATGGAGTTCCAGAATCGATGTAAGCGCGCTCGGGGATCGATACACCGCGTCCAGACTAGACGCGATATATCGATTCCCGAGCAATCGATTTTAACCCGCCGATGCCGCGGGTTAGTCTGGACGAGGGCTTAGCTACCTTCCCATTGTGTCTGCATTCTCCTATGACTTGTGCTGGGGGTACAGCAGAGACTCATCTGGGCTGACATCAGGATAGGATGACTTTGGATCTCTGGCATCACCTGCCCTTTCCAACCTCACATATTCTTCCCAACATATTCTCAAATCTTCTGCTGCGAAAGCAATCAGAACACAGTGAAATTTGAGCTCCATCACCTGCATTACTAGACGTACTAAACAGTTCTGCCTTTTGTTGCATCTGAATCCATTCCTATTCTGTACATTGTCTATTCAAGTTGTAAGCCCTTTACGGGAGGGACTTCTGTCTTTATGCCAGACTGCAAAATACCTATCACATAGTTAGCAGTACATAAACAATAACCATTATTTAATTGTTTTATTATTGTTTAGCATATTTTATTCCAGTGGTCACCAGAACAATATTTACAGACGTCAACTGCGAGCAATTAAGCAAAAGGCACAATTTATAGTGACAGCTACTGTATTGTTATGGTTAATAGCAATGACGTTTTTGTCATAGCATTGCATTACAATACTAATTTTTTCTAATAATACTCTTTTTATCTGATGGATTCAAACAGGTTTTAGTGGGTTTAAATCCCCACCCAAATCATTTATATCTGTGCCTTGGTTTTTTACAGGCTGCTGGAGGTAGGAAAGCATGCAGCTGACAGATTCGTGAGAGAAAGAGAATATTCTTAAAAAACATTATTCAGGGGTTAGACTACATGTTTATCCTGTTGATCTCAACAGTGTACAGAGAAGTAAAATAGTAATGAATCTATGCTGGGATAGTATTTGGTGGGAGGAAGGGAGGGAAGTAAAGGAGGTATATTATATATATATATAATATATATATATATAATTAAACACTGAATCATAATAAATACACACAAGAGATCTGAATTAACATTGTGCAGGCAACCTTACTTTCAGGATCTTCTAACATTTGAGTGCTTGACTTTACAACCTTAATAATGGTTTCTTAACTTAGTATATATAAAATCACAAAAAAGCCCTATCTTAAAAAAACATTATTAAGGTTGCAAAGCCAAGCACTCAGAAGTTAGGAGATCCCAGAAGTAAGGTTGCCTGGACAACCTTACTTCGGACCCCTTGTGTGTATGTGTAATGATACAGTTTTTAATTACATGATCACATAATAATTTTTCCACAGGGTTCCTGCCTCATTCAGTGCACAAGATGGATGGTGCTCACTTCATAAGCAGCTGTTCAATATTTTGTTTTCTTCTCATTGTTCAATGTGTGGCTTCATGCTTTATCTATTACACACTACTCAAACCCTGCTCAGCAGACAGAATTATGAATTTCCTCATGAGGTGTTCATTGCTATAGTATCTGAGTGTTTCACAAACATTAATGGCTTTATTTTCTCAACACTCCTGTGAGAGGAGGAAGTATTATTATTTTCATTTGACAGATGAGGAACTAAGGAACAGAGAAAATAAAGGCAAAACTATTCACTAATTTTGGCACCCAATTTGAGACACTTATGTCCCATTTTTAAAGAGGATTTAGCACTATAAAGCACTTCACATGTTCAAGGCACAGCTTCCATTGACAGTTGCATCTGTGAGTCCTCAGATCAGACCCCAGGGTATTAAGTCAGGCACTCAGAAAATGAGGAACACATAATTAGTGACCACCTGTGAAAAGACCATTCAACTGTCTTAACCATGAGGCCATCCTTTCTCTTCCTGCAGTCCCCTGCCTCATTCACTACACTACACATCTTCCAACTTCTGCAAGAAAATGAAGCAGGGGTCCTACAGACAACAGCCTTCACTATACAACCCTGATTCATCCCCAGAGCAAATCCAACCTGTGCACTGAATGAAACAAGGGACCTGTGAGGAAAACTAGTATGTGATCATGTAATTAAAGACTGTCATAACTGACATGCATGTGAATTGTATAGCATGCCTTTAAATAATTGGGAGCACCTTAGTGGACCTCTCTGTCTTCAATGGTAGTATCCGTCAGTATTATTCTTACCTATACTACATAAATAGATAGAACTTGTATATTTGTACACAATAAATATGGTTATCTGGAATCCAATGGTCTTTGTGTAGTTTTTCATATTCTTAATGTTGTGTAAAGAGCAAAGTCATAACAATTGGTGACTCTGTGATTCTAATCCAGGAGTGCAGCAGAATACAGAGGGACTTCAGAAGTCTAGAGAAAGTGAAACTCAAACTGAAGCCTGCAGCTCTGGGACTGTCAGTAACCTGCTCATTTGGGGACTAAAAATATGTCTGGCTGTTTGGGGCAAAAAGCTGGTTTGATAGCTCAGTAGAGGATTGAGAGACTTCTAATGATATCAGTAATAAGAAAAAAGAGGCAGTTTTACTAAGTATAATAGGGGCTAAACCCCACGCTCTGTGGGGCTGCCTAAACCTGTAGAAATATTTGCTGACTGTGGGATTTCTAAAAAGTTACATTTTCCCAAAGCCACCAGTGTTTGCAGAGCAGTTCTGATTTCACAGGGCTGATGGTTATTGGTTCATGGCAAAACCCAATAGAAACAGCAAGAAATTGAGACACACAGACAACATACAGATCAGTACAAACAAACACAACCACCACCTCACAAAGACTGGGGCCAGATTTGGATATCAGAAGAATGGGCAAGAGCTTTCTAGTTGCTTTCTCTGTCCTGTTGTCAGCTCCGTGAAATGGGGCTTGGGACTGTCATCAATGGGCGATGGGGCTTGGGCTGTCAGCACCGGGGAGCAGGGCTCCAGCTGTCAGCCCGAGCCCCGCTATCTAGTTCAGTTAATATGGAGAGCCGGATAATGAAGGCTCAGATAAATAGGGTTCTGCTGTAACAGAGAATTCCAGATTCATCAGTTTGCAGATGACAAGAAGTTCACAGAGAATACTGTAATATCTCTTCGACTGTTTAAAAGACAATAACAATGTGTTATTTGGATTCCTATACAAGTGGAAAGAGTGAGACGTAAATATATCTTGATATGGAGCTTGATATGGGGTTTGCTGTTTCTGTAACTTCACAACAGAGTTTATTAGAGACCATTTAAAAGGTTGAAGTTGCAGAAAATGTCAGTGCTTCTAAAATATATATATAAAGGAGAAATCCTTGTTCTCTGGGAATTATTATAGTAATGGTAAATTATATAAATAAATAAATAAATAAATAAATAATGCTATCAACTGTAAACATCTTATAATAAACTTCTTGACAGAGAATGGCTGAGAGCATCAATTGGATGGGTAATGCATTATGTGTGTAAAGGCATAAAAAAATCCAGCCCCAAACAAAAATTAGCTGAATTTTTAGACAAGGCAGCTCATTGATGTCTTTCAGGATGTTATTAGAACCTGAAAACATCCAAAAGAAAAAAACTGTGCTTAAAAAGGGAGTAATTCTTAAAATTTGTAACATTTGTCCAGTACTTTTTGCTGTTCAGCCAAAGATAGAGAAATACCTTTAGTACCTACAAGACTCTAGATTTTTATCCAGAGTTAACTGGAATGAATGGAACATCTCTATATGGCCAATAATGAAAAAAAATGGGGCTGTTTGTATTTGTGGTGATTTCACGGTTCAAGTTAACCCAGTATTACATACAGATCAGTATTCTTTGCTCAGAATACAGCATACATTTGCATCATTAGATGGTGCTAAACATTCATGATCAACCAAGCCCGAGCCTGTCTACATATGGAGATTAAAGATGGTGACAAGAAGTACCTCTTCTATATAATAAGGTTCCAAGATTGTCACTCTATCTGTGGGCCACTATGAAGCCCAAAATTTCTGTTGAGTCAGTGTGAATCAATGGAAATAGTGACAAGCACAGCTGAGAGCTCTTTTGGTTAGAATATGACCAGGTTCAATCATTTCTGGGATTTGCAGTCTGTTACCAAAGAATTATTACGTCCTCATCCTTATGAATTACAATCATTTTGTGTTCAGCTACAACAAGGTATGTAGCTATGCCATGCTAAGAATCCTAGACCAGCATGATATTAGAAGTAACTCAACCAAACTGCTCTCTTACTCTGCAGCTAATCTGCATGCAGCAATTTCATTGGTTGTATGAGGGAGACTGCACTCATGGTGGATTATTTGGCCTAACTTCCATATGCCTGTAACAGCACAGGCTTTCAGCAATAATTTTCAATATAACAGACTAGTGTTTGGAATAGTATCCGCACCTGCTATTTGCCAGGGAGCCATGCACCAGGGTACTACAATGCATTCCTGATACACAGTCTTACGTGAATAATATGTTGCTCATAGAAGCTCCTGAGAAAAACTACTACAAGAATCTCCAAAAGTTTCTTTTGAGGCCAACCATTCCCAGTTCCATTCTCCCCCTCAGTGGCTCTTTGTCTGATGAGTCTCCCTTCCCACCTATTGTCTCCTCCCGTCCCACTGTTCACACTCTTCTTGTCAACACAGTCCCAGTCTCCCTCTCGACTTCTTGGATCTCAGTCTACCTGAGCCATCTGCTCCTAATCCCTCCTCCCTGTTTCCCTTCCCAGTTCCAATATCACTTGTGACAATTAGGGTCCAGACACCCCAGGGAACGAAAAAGAGATCTGAACCCAAAGAGTAGGCAATTCAAATCAGCTGCTTGTATACAATGTTATTGTGTATAAAAATATATTCAGTAAAGTCTTTTTTGAAAGCTTGTAATGTCCTGAACTTGATGGTCATTATGAGGTATGTATACACATAGTGGTTATGAATTTATGTATTTGAGTATATATAACACTGTGCTTACAATCTGTGCTGCAAACTTTCAGCTCCATCTGCAGTCAGGCAGGGAAAGGCAACCTTCCCAGTCAGAGAAGACTAGCTCCCAGCACTTAGCAGTGTACAGCCCAGGAAAAGACAAATGATGGGCCATTACAATTAATGGGAAGATGCTGACATCCAACTATCAAGCTGAGAGGAACTTTCCCCCTCTCTGAATAACCATGAGTCACCATAGTCTGAGAGAAACAAACAAACAAAAAAAGACACCTGCAAACCTTCTTAAAAAACCCTTCTGAAGTGAAATCGACCCAGAAACTGAGGCATGGTCACTTGGTGGGTGGTATCTATGAAATGCTGGGGAACCTCACTATGGCAGGGGTTATCCTGGGAAACTATTCAGAGGCAACTTGTATTAGAAAAGGAAGATTATCTTATTTGGAAATGTAAAGCCTGTGGTTGCATCTTTATGCTTATTTACTCTGCAACTTGTATATGTTTTCTATTCCTTATGATTTTACCTTTCAATCTGTGTTTTTTCTATTAAATAAACCTTTTGTTTATTTTTACCCCAGGCCGGGCTCTGTTGTGCAAACTGTATGTAGTGTGCGAGTCAGAATGAATTGATTTCATGCCTTCAACTAATGGCTCAAGTGCCTGGTAGTTAAGAACTTGGGGTGGGTGGATTTGGGGAGAATTGGAACTGGAAGGTCTGTTGGTATCACCCTGCAAGGAGTAACCAGGATGGTGGAGACCCTGTGCTTAAGCATGACTACAGGTGTCAGGGCTCTAAACTAAATCTGCATAGCATAATGACTCCCAAGGTTACAGGGCAGGTGGTGACAGAACTGCTTGCTGATCTAGGTGAGCTCCAAAATTTCACGCTGCTGCAGCTTCCACTCCCAGTCTCCTCTACTTAAGTTTCTTGTCTCAGTCTATTTCCCCATCTTCCCTTGTGTCCAGCCCTTGTCCCATCTGCATTCAAAACCAGGAAGCTTCCTCTTCCACACTGCCTGGGTCCTGCTGGTGGGTGGTTGGGGTATTGAGAATACAGTAGAAAATTCTCATGTTCTCAGTTCTGGTGCCCAGCTCGAGTATGGCCAACAGAAGCCCAGAGCTGCAGCTGCAGGGAATGTTCAGCTCAGCCCTAGGCTGCAGCATGTTCAGTACATGTGGAATCTTTGATGAATTTACTTACACAGCTCTAGGAGTTGTCTAGTGAGCAACTGCAAATTAATTTTTCAAAGACTTATAACTTGGCCAGATTTGGACAGATTTCACAGCATGGCAAAAGGCACAATCCTGACATAAAGTAACATTTTCCATTGGAGGCTTTAGCAGCCCTATATTTTCAAGCTGAAACTTGAAATTAGGCATTTTTCCCTAGCCTCTGTCCTGGAAATGACTGAACTTATTTTGGTGGAAATTTAAGGGGGGAAACCAGCAACCCAAACCAAAGCCAAAAACATCATCATTCGGCAGGCACCTGGCATGTACAATTTCAGCACAAACACTTCAAATTTGGTGAAATTATAAGTAACTGAAAACAAGGTACTCTAATGGGAAGTATCAGGCAGCCTCATGTATCAGGCATTGCTACCAGCACCATATGTAATATATATTTTCACTGATATTAATTGGAGCATATTAGAGAAGACATAATAAAGGTACAAATACTAAAAATGTAACCCACATGTTCAAATATCATGAGTCTGGACCAATAAATTATTATATATATTTTTTAAACTAACAGCCTTTTGGTTCCTTTTACTTTGCCTTTTGGATTCCAACCCTTTACAGTCAAAATTTTCATGTTTTACTCCACAACCATGGGGCTAGAAATGCACTTTTTGTTTCAAATGTGTTTTTGTTTAAAACTGAGATTCTCTGGTCACAATGACAGCCCAGGAGCTGGGACTGTACAATAAACACCAAATATTGCGGGAATCATGGTAAAATCACAAAAGTGTGCAACATTGCCACCAACATAGCCAAGGACTGAAACACTGCACCATCTGCCAACCAAAAATCCATAACAATGGCTGTCTTTGCAGTTGCATTTTGTCATACATGATCATCTCCCTTTCCTGTTGCATTCTGGGACAGTGTGAGCCTTGTAAATTTCAGTGATTTGAGTGCACCAAAAAATCCAGAAGGCAGGAGGAGCTGAGGGATAGGTCCATGCAAACCAAAACCAAGCCCTTAAATAAAGCCTACATACTGGCCGTTATCTGGGCTTCTTCTCATGAGAGGGCCTGAAATACAATGAGTAAGTGAAAAATAGTCTAACTAGGGAGGCTAGAAAGAGGAAGATATAGGATTCCATTCTGCTGATGGAAGCAAAGAATAACAGTCCATTTAGGAGGTGAAGGAGGGAAGAACCATAGAATTTGGTGGATGGAGCAGAAATTGGATGAATTCAGGCACGCTTTATATTTAATCCATTTGACACTATTTTCTTATATTAAAACTGTTAACGGGGAGACAAACACAAATAATATAATGTTACTGAGTAAAATCACATTTTTACTGACTTAATAGCAATATCTGGTTTCTCAGTAGAAAGAGGTTGCTGTATAAGTATTGCCCTCTGTGTGAATTGACAAGTAACAAAATATGTGCTGACTTGATGATCGATCTGATTTCTTCAGCTGATTTAACAGTGCTCAGTCTGTCTGGTACATTCATACTTTGACTGAAATATTGAGGAATCAAAGCAATAATAATTACAGAAAGTTCAAATTATGTATTATTATATAGTACCTCTCATCAAAGCTTGTAACTTACATTAATGTTTCACTACATCTTTTCATCTCATTGAGTAATATTTTAGAGATGAATAAACTAAGGTACACAAAGCAGTTGTATATAATGAAAAGTCACTTTTTCAGTGAGTACCAGATGGAGGAACAGAATAATCCTAATGCCCAGTGGTTTATTTTCATTGCAAGACAACACAGTAGACCATGGGGCCTTAACCAAAGTCCACCGAAGACAATAGAAAGATTCCCATTGACCACTGAACTTAGGATCCGATCCCATATGAGAAACCCAGTTTTCAAATACTGACACTTCACAGTTCAAAAAAATTCTGCAAGTGTCTATAATCGGTTCACACACAAAGTTCATTCCATTGATGACAGCACTCTGAAATATTCCCGATATTCAAAACAAGGCTGTCGCCACCGTTAGTAGTGACTATAGAAATGGAATGAAGTTTTTTAAAGAATCCACTGCATGCTCACTGTACATACCCATTGGAGAATCCAGATGTGGGGTTTTATAAATTGACGGATTTTAAGACCAGTTGGAACCATTCGATCAGTGATAGTCAGACTGTGGCTTGCGAGCTGAAAGTGGCTCTTTAATGAGTCTCCTGCGGCTCTCTGCAGCACATGATATTAAAACACTGTGTGATTTAGTTATTAACCAATCAGGATGCTTTTACTATGTTATTAACCAATACTAGCTGATAAAATAATAATACTTGCTCAGTCATTTAGCTTTGGGAATTATATATATACATAATTATATATACACACTAAATATTTCCCTGTCATACTGTTTAAATATGAACATACAGTGCTATAATAAACAAAACAATTAATTCACACTACTGTGGTTCTTTTGGGTAATGTTGATTGCTAATTTGGCTCCTGAACTACTGAGATCTGAGTATCACTGCATTAGATCATTCAGTTTGATTTTCTGTGTATCATAGGTCACAGAATTTCACTGTTTACTCCTGCCCTGAGTCCATCCTTCAGGGACTCACTCTTGCAAACTTGGGCCTAATTGTGAACTATCCATTCCTTGAGGACTGAAAATCTGGAATATGTTATAGTAATTGCCAGCAGAAGTGTCAACACTTAAGGTTCCATCATTACAGTTCTCTGTAATTTGAGAGGTTTGATTTATATGAAAATTTATAGATAGAAACTTCTGATTGCACCTAGCCATGAATAAAAGACCTTCCAAGTACAGCACAAGCTGACACATTGATACAATGCCAGCTGGGTCCATCATATGGAAATACTGCTGTCTTTAGTGGCTGTTTCGCCACTGACTCATATGATAAACTGAGGCTTCAGAAATTTGAGGTCATATCAACTACTCATTGACATAATATAGTCATCTTCAAGTGCTCTTTTGGATACCATTATGATCTATCATGTCAGCGGTCCATGGATAATAGGGATGCCTTGTGCAAATAATTTGGGGGTATTCTAATGGCTTGTAAGGATCTCACACAATTCCAGTAACAATGTCTTTTTTATTTCTCTTTTGAGAACAAGAAAATCATTCTTAAATGCCTTTAATGTAACCACTAAAGGAAAATACATTTTAAAGTTATTTTATTTGTACTTAGAAGTGCATCCATAGCACCTTATTCTCAAACACCTCCACAACTAGCTCCCCATTTATTTCAGAATCCTGTTCAGAATGTCTTTCAATTGTTTTACCTTTGACAGTTTAATTTGACTAATCACATAGGGGGGTTTCTTTCTTTGCTACTGTCCCCATACACTCCATCCAGCTATTGCTGCCTCACCTTTTCCCACAATATTGGCACTGTTGGGGTCCAGACCAGCCAATGGGGCCCAGACCTTTAGTTGAGACGGCATTTTCTACTGTAATGCCTTCTCACTGGAGTAGACTTCCCGTGTCTCTGCCTCACTGGAGCTTAGTCACCACATAGAAAAGTATCAGAGGGGTAGCCGTGTTAGTCTGGATCTGTAAAAGCAGCAAAAAGTCCTGTGGCATCTTATAGACTAACAGACATTTTGGAGCATGAGCTTTCGTGGGTGAATACCCACTTCGTCAGATGCATGTAGTGGAAATTTCCAGGGGCAGGTATATATATGCAGGCAAGCTAGAGATAATGAGGTAGTTCAATCAGGGAGGATGAGGCCCTGTTCCAGCAGTTGAGGTGTGAAAACCAAGGGAGGAGAAACTGGTTCTGTAATTGGCAAGCCATTCACAGTCTTTGTTTAATCCTGAGCTGATGGTGTCATCTGTGAAGCCTCACGAGTTCAAGCTTCCTGGAGTGGGTGAGATCCCTCATTTTCCCTCTCTGTTTCCTTTTCTACCTCAGGTTGGCAGGTTACTCACCAGTAACTGCACACCGCACCATAGTAACTCTAGCTCAGGAACCAATCCATGCAACAAACCTCGATGCCAACTCTGCCCACATATCTACACCAGCGACACCATCACAGGACCTAACCAGATCACCCACACCATCACCGGTTCATTCACCTGCACGTCCGCCAATGTAATATACGTCATCATATGCCAGCAATGCCCCAGTTCATCTGCAAATTTGACACCATCAGCTCAGGATTAAACAAAGACTGTGAATGGCTTGCCAATTACAGAACCAGTTTCTCCCGTGGGGGTCGGGCCGGCCGGAGCCGCAGTGCCAAAACTGGGGACTCTCCACTGGGGCCAGGACAGGACAGGGGTAGGGGCGCTCGACCCGGACCAGGAGCCGGGCCAGAGGTAGCCAGGGAGCCAGAGCCAGGGGCACTCGGCTGGGGCTGGGGCTGGGGGCATTCGGCCCGGGGTGCCAGGCTGGAGGGAGACACTAAGCCGGCCACACCTCCCCTCCCCCCGTGGCCCAGCTTACCTGCCCCCGGCTTGTTTCAGGCTTCCCGTGAACATCTGATTCGTGGGAAGCAGGGGATGGGGAGGAGAAGGGGGGCGGAGCATTCAGGAGAGGAGGGGGAAGTGAGCTGGGGCCAGGCAGAGTGCCGGAACTTTTGTTAAATATCTTATAGAACTGGTTGTGCTGGAGCAACTGGTTCTATAAGGACTTCTAAATTTAACAACCAGTTCCTGCGAACCGGTGCTAATTGGCTCCAGCTCACCACTGCCCTGAGCGACATAAGTTACACTGACGTAAGCACCGGTATGCATAGTGCTATGTAAGCAGGAGTGTTTCTCCCACTGACATAGTTTCTACCAATCACGAAGGTGGTTTTATTATGTTGACAGGAGAACTCTCTCCCATTGGCATAGAGCATCTTCACCAGATGTGCTGCAGTAGCACAGCTGCACCGCTGCTGTACTTTATGTGTAGACAAGCCCTCAGTCAGCAGATTGGTTCCATCTCATTTCTAGTCTCATCTTTCTCTTCTGCCCGTAGTCTTGAATTTCTCTCTCTGCTGAAATGCATTTGTTTTCTGTGTAATGGTATCAAGCATCAGAGAGGTAGCTGTGTTAATCTGGATTTGTAAAAAGTGACAGAGTCCTGTGGCACCTTATAGACTGACAGAAGTATTGGAGCATAAGCATGCGTCTGATGAAGTGAGTATTCACCCATAAAAGCTTATGCTCCAATACGTCTGTTAGTATATAAGGTGTCTCAGGACTCTTTGTCACTTTGTGTAATGGTAGGTACTCTGTTAAGGGCTTTTGGACACAGCCTCTATAAATGAAGGTGCATGAATAAAGTTGCACTGTTACTGTGGTGGGGCGGCTCCCCACCCCCACATGAGAGGGGGCTAGAGTACGCCAGAGCGGCTGTGCAGGCCCACGGCCAATTAGAAAAGGGCTAACTGGGGGGCCAATCAGGGCCAAGATTAGAGCCAGCCAATGAGACCTAAGCTATGTCCTATAAAAAGGCTACCTAAGAGAGGAGCGGGCAGTCTCTCCCAGGTCTTCAGAGCAGAAGGTCTGTCTCCTGAGTGGGGAGACCAGCAGCTGGGACAGCGCAGTGCTGGGCAGGCTCGGGGAAGCAGAAGAGAACTCCAGCCCGCTACCTGCCAAGCTGCAGGTCCTAGGGGAAGGGCCTAGCCGGTGCAAAGGGGCCAAAGGGGGAGGGGCCCAGTGAGAGAGGCACAGAAGTAAAGAGAAGGAGGCCAGGAAGATTGCTACCGAAGGGACCCAGTGTAGAGGGTCCTTCCCCCTTGCACGAACACCCAGCCAATGGATGTGGTGATAGTGGACTGCACCAGACCCCTGACACTAGGAGTTAGACTTTGGGGTGTGGTTGACCACGGTGGCTGGGGCGCAGAGAAGGACTGCTGAAAACACCAGACTCCTGGAAGGGGGTGAGACTGGAGCAGTGGGCACTGCCAGAGGGCAGTGTCCTGAAGAGGATGTGGCTGAGCAGGAAGTAACGCAGGTCCAGGCAACAAAAAAGGAGCAGAGGATTGATGGGACACCACCAGCAGTAGGCACCCTGCCAAGGAATGAACTAATTCCCGGAGTGACCAGTGGGAAGCACCACAGTAGTGAGTCCCAACCCCATCACAGTTACCATATTCCACTTTTCATACATGGGTAGATGCTTCATTGACATCAATCGGAGTTTTGCATATCAGTGGGTGGGTGGGGTCTGCACGTGTGCAAAGAGGCATCAAGAGACCTAATGTGGATCAAAGAGGATAATTTAGCTCTTAATTGTGAGCTTTCCATTGTGCCTACATATTTTTTTATTACACCGACAGGTGCACATGCTCCTTTTTATGTACATCTGATGGGATGTCCATCCCACACAAGACTTGAAGGATTTATGGTGGCCAGGAAGAGGAGCTGGGGAGAAGGAATTGATGAAATGAGGCTCATCTGGATAGAAACAGGAGCTGAAAGCAGAATGGAGCTGCAGGGAAGTAGTCTTCAGTCACTCCCTGGGAGAAGGGAGGTGTGTTTGGGGCTATAGAGAGTAGACTACAGTTACTACCTTGGAGGAGGGAATTTGGGCTGGCAAACCTGTGGCAGCCAGAAAGGTAGGCAAGGCTCAGGAGAAAAGCAGCAAGGGATAGGACAGTGCAGACCTTGGCTGCTGATGAGAGAGCCCCTGAGCTGGAACCCAGAGTAGAGGGTGGGCTCAGATTCCCCTACTAGGCACTGATGAAGTGGCAGAGACCAGGTGGTGGAAAGTGGACAGTCTGGGACAGTTCATGCTTGCTAGAGGACCATGTAATGAAGAAGAAGTACCTGGAGTTGCAGAGATGGGTGGAGAGACCACAAGAGGAAGAAGCAGCATCTGCAAAAAGGTAATCCCTGTGTGGCCCTAGCAGTGATTGGATCCTGTGACAATACACCAAATCCATTTGGTGCTTGCGGGAATTAGGGACCTGTTCCAGAGTCAACTAAAATCAACAGGAATATTTCCATTGATGTTAATGGACTTTGAACTGGCTGTCTTTTTGAAGAAAACACACTCCATCGCACAGACAGTATGCAAGATGACACTTCTCTTACATCACATTATATTTGGACATAATGAGTTGAATTTAAATTTCTTTACCAGCTCTCTATTAATTTATATTATAAAATTTAGATGTGTCTAATAATTGCTTTTGTAAATCTCCCATCAGGATGCTGATTGTATGCACTGGTTGATTCCAGTCAGTAGATTATTAAATGATATTTTTATAAAGATAGGGAAAATTTTTATAGATTGAATGCTGAGGGCAATTTTCATTTCCAAGTAGAACAGAAATATTTTTTTTAAATAATTGTATTTTTTTAATTGCACGTGAAAGGCAATTGACAGAGGGATGGAACCTGTTATCTCTACATTGCCTTTTAAAATATAGCCTAGTTTGGTACTAATGGCCAGAAGTTCTTACCAGCTGAGGCTTCTCTGATAATTTGTGTAAAATTAGTAGTTTCTATTTAGTTTCCAATGGAGAAACTTCACATTACAAAACTATCAACATAAATAGCATTAATTGGCCCGCCCTCTTGCTGGGAGTATTCAGAAGAGTGTAATGGTATGTCACTTTAAGTCCAGCGTGTAATCAGAGAATCTTTGTGCTGTCTGTAGTCAATCCAGAGCTAGTGCAAGGAGACTGAAAGAGCTTGGCTGGCTGCTCCTGTTCCTCCAACCACTTCATCCCCAGTCCCACCCCAGAGCCCACACGCCCAGCCGGAGCCCTAACCCCTCTCACACCCCAACTCCCAATTTTGTGAGCATTCATGGACCGCCATACAATTTCCATACCCAGATGTGGCCCTCAGGCCAAAAATTTTGTCCACCCCTGGCCTAGGTGCACCTTTGACTAGGCAGTATGGTACCAATGGATTAATATGATACCAATATTGAAATTAATATTATAGGGTCTGTCACAACCTGGACCAATCCCACTCTCTAGAGGGATCTTAGTTTGTTGTGACTGCCTCCCTTCTCGGGCTCCCACATGCTTCTAAAACCCTTAAGTCTGAGTAGTGACTGTTCCTGGCTCTGGGTCTCCCAGACAATCTCCCATGTAAAAAGTCAGATTGCATGTCTGACCCTCTTTTGGGGCAGTGGGACCTTGTCATCCATCCCCTTGCATCCTTGAACCAGTGCCTCAGGCCTTCTAATCCCCAATTGCTTAGACATCTCCTCCCGCCCTAGTCCACCAGGCTGTGGGAACTCTGATTTTCTAGTTACACCCTTCAGGGACATTGTGGCCCTAAAGCTAGGCACACGGGCCTAGAAAATTTCGTATACACCAACATATACACACACACATGCACTTTACTCTTAGAAATCAAAAGACAATTACAGATCTGTGGAAAACAAGAAACTCTGAAACACAGTCCTCCATGGTTTGATCTCACCAGCTCTGTGAGTGCTATGTTTGGTCCAGGTCCTTAAGACAGACATTTCTTCCAGCCTGCATGGCTTAATCTTCTGGTCATTGGTCACCCTCCCTTGCTTAGAGAAGCACTTTAAAAATAAACAGATCTGTCCTCTGTTTCCCAATGTGCTGCAAGTTCATGCTTCACCTTCTCCCCCATCAGCTTCTGTGCAGAGAACAAGGCTGGCTCCTGGCACCAGCGCAGGAAGCAGGTGCTTGGGGCAGCCAATGGAAAGGGGCGGCATGTCCGGGTCTTTGATGGCAATTCGACGGCGGGTCCCTCAGTCCCTCTCGGAAGGAAGGACCTGCCGCCGAATTGCTGCCGAAGAATGAAGCAGCACAGTAAAGCTGCCTCTGAAGTGCCACCGATCGCAGCTTTATCTTTTTTTTTTCTTCGCCACTGGGGCTGCAAAAAAGCTGGAGCCGGCCCAGTCATAGGCCCTATGGGCAAAAAACCCATTGACTCATAGACTCATACACTTTAAGATCAGAAGGTACCATCATGATCATCTAGTCCGACATCCAGCACATTGTAGACCACAGAATCTCACCCACCCACTGTTCTAGTAGGAAAGAGTCATTATATGGCCCTTGATTGTTTTATTGCAGATTCTGACATAGTCTGTCCACTAGGTGTCAAGCCTTGCTACAAAATGGATGCACTAATTCACAATGAAGGCAACAATCACAAATGGCACTCACAAAACAAAATGGAACTTACAGTTCAACAGATATATAATCAAAGTGTCACAATATCAGTATAAAAATCTACAGTAGATCCTCATCATTCATTCAATGAGGCTAGCTTTATTCTTAAAGTTAAACACATTAATCAGGGATTTATATTATAAGCGGCTCAGGACCAGAACTGTCTCTTGCTACATGGAGGTACCATGCCTAGAACAGGGAACCCAAATCTCATCAATTTTTTTTTCTTTTCTTTATCTGTTCTCTTTTAATTTTATCTTTACATTTATGGGAAACAGTATTATTTGCTGAGAAAGAAAGAAAGAAAGAAAGAAAGAAAGAAAGAAAGAAAGAAAGAAAGAAAGAAAGAAAGAAAGAAAGAAAGAAAGAGCCTGTTTCTGCTATGAACAAATATCCTGTTTTCAGAAACTAATCATCTGAAAAATGGTCTAACTGCTAGATAAAAAGAGCCTTCAACCTTCTTCCTGATTACATATTATTTCATTATTATATAACTTTACTGGAGACAGTATATAAAATGATTTTATATAATATGTTTGTGTTATAGAGTATATAAATTAAACTTGGTGTGTTACATAGTACATATCATTGTTACTGGGGGGTTTTTTTGTTTGTAGCAATGTTTAAAAACATAAACTAAAATAAGAATTCTTTTATCATCTGTTTGTAGAAATTTAAGTCATAAATCTGTTACTATTTAAGTCAATGGGCTAGCTGGACAACAAGAATTCTGTTTCTTGAAACTTGCTGAGGTTTTGAAATGTTTACATTCTACATTAGAACAAACCTGAGACTTCTTGAAATTTTTCATAAAGAACAAGCAGGAAAGACCCTTCCCCTGGAGGAACCACTAACCCAGTGGATAACAGAACTTGGGAAGCTGGTTCCTACATGTAAGGCAAGTGCTGTAACCACCAGGTTGCTGAGGTGGGTGGCTGCATAGGTCTCTCTCACTCTGGTTTTGACCAGAAATTCCATCCTTGAGCTGAGCTATTTTCATCAAAACTGATATTATTCCTCAAAAAGTTTTGGTTTTGACAAACGGGCATTTTCTGATCAAAAACTGTTAAATTAAAAAATTCCAAACCATTTGACCCATGGTGTTTTGTTTAAAAAACACCCGTCTAAACATGTTTCTCACCATGAATACAGTGAGAAACTGTAGGTGCTCTGCCTAAATGTACTATAAGGCAATTGTAATGTTTGAATACACCAGAGGGGACTTCACCAATCCTGTTTAAATCAGAATATCTCTGAGTAACATTTTGATCATGAACAGATTGCAAGTGTGAGTGACAAAAGTCACAGAAGTCCTAGTCCCCCATCTCCTTCCCCTTCTCATCCCCCAGAGGTCAGATTCTCAACTGGTAAAAAATATCTGTGGTTCCATTGATTTTAATGGAACTATGGCTATTTACACTAGCTGAGGATCTGGCCCAATAACTATACAATCTTGTCTCAGCAAAACCAATGTTGCCTCACATATATGAAAATACTGATGCTCACAAATTCCTTTTATTCCAGACTTTGAACATTTACTTTATAAACAAGATGAAAACAACAGTATGCAAAATAATCTTTTGATTGGTTCATGAACATATACTCAATAGTTTCCTGTCACTATCAGGCTGACAAAAAAAGGAGTCAAATATGTGTTCAAGTGAAAGAGTAAATTGATTTTCAAATTCTCACCTAACTCAAGACCACTGTTTCTCACCAAAATATAGTTAATCCTGTACTGGAGCTGTATGTGTCTTTAAAGGCTGACATAAATATACTGGGCTGGATATATAGCATTTCAGATGATGCCTTATAAGGCAGCTGGAACCAACCGTTTGTCAAAAATGTTATTGTATGATGAAGTGGGAGATTCAATGCTGCTTTTTTTTTTCTAGTTTAAATGACTGCTAGTAAAACATTGGCTGCTGCTTTTTTTTCCCCTTTAAATTTAATAATACCATTTCTTTAGTGGCCATTAATAATGCCATTACATTACTGGCCATCAATCCTTTTGAGACGCTGACTCCACACTGAACTCCTTGGGGATAATCCTGACTGTCAGATGTAAATTACAACAATTAACATCACTCTGTGTTAAAGTGGAGATCATGCTGATGGTGTGTTAATTCCAAGAGGGAGTTAGACCTGGATTGTTGTAGAGGTGGTAAATGCCACAACTATTAAGTTTCTTGTTTGTCTTGAAGCCGAGGTCATTGTGTACACATAATATGTTAGACAACTTCGGCCTTTATTGGGAAGGCATGCTGAATGTTATTATTTTTTTTCTCCCAAGAATATTGGCCTCTGGGATAAAAATAACTAAGAACAACTTTGTATGTTCCCTTTTATTTTATTTTGATAAGTTATGTTATACTCCTCCCATGACAGTAGTACAGTAGAACCACACAGTTATGAACATCAGGGATATGAATTGACCAGTCAACCATATATCTCATTTGAAACTGCAAATGCACAGTCAGACAGCAAGAGAGACAAAAAAAAATAAAATAAAATAAAATAAAAGGTAAAAAAAGTAAAAAGCAAATACAGTACAATACTGTGTTAAACGTAAACTGTTAAAAAATTAAGGGAAAGTTTAAAAAAAATTACAGAGTAAGGAAACTGTTTCTATGCTTGTTTCATTTAAATAAAGAGGCTGAAAGCAGTCTTTTCTTCTGCACAGTAAGTTTCAAAGTATGTTAAGTCAATATTCAGTTGTAAGCTTTTGAAAGAACAACCAAAACATTTTGTTCAGAATTATGAACAACCTCCATTTCTGAGGCTTTGTAACTCTGAGATTCTACTGTAATAGCAGTAAAGCCCTAAATAGAGAATATTGTTATCAAGGACCTGTTACATGGAATCACAGTTTTTCTGAAACAGAAGGTGCTTACCATGATCTGCACATGAACTGCCAGATGGGGGAGGCTAGCCCACAGTCTCACCCCTTCTACCTGAGGCCACACCCCTTTGGTGCTTCCTGCCTGAGCCCATATCCCCCACCCATCTCAGCCGTCAGCCCCTACTCCAACCCCGGAGTGCCCCTAGCCTCCAGCCCCAGAACTCCGGGAGGATGGGCAGTGTAGTTGCAGGCCACCCTCCCCAGCTCCAGAACACTGGAAGGGAGACTGGAGTAGCCTACTGAGTGTAATAAGAAGGTGGGGAGAGCCTGGGGGCGGAGTGTGGGCAGGAATAGGCCTAGCTGTTTGGGGAAGCACAGCCTCAGCCTATGATACCCACCATCCATGGTACTAATTAAAGAAAACAGCTACAACTACAGACAGGTTTCCACACAGCTTGGGTTCCAACTTTGTCTCACCCAATTACCAGAGACCATACCGTCTGAAACTCTCCAGACATCTAATGACTGAATAATATAACAGCAAGAACATATAATTACAAGAAGATTTTTCTCTTTTTATTATCCTCTTCCCACAGATTTCCAGTAGTTCAGAAATCTGGGTAAAGATTGAAGGTTTGTTTCTGAAGTCAAATCCCTCCATAGTATAAAAATTGATTGTGCCCCAGATATTTTAGTTTAAAATAATTTTTGACACTCAGATTTTTTAACTTTATTTTTGTTAATAATTTTATATGTATAATGTTATCATTGTGGCTATCAAATACAATTGATAATGAAGTTAAGAGAACAGAGATACAATGAAAACTGCAATAGATACACAGTATATATATAAAACAGTATATATATAACAGACATACAATAAAAGCTGCAACACATAGTATGTAATCCAGGAAAATAAAGCAGAACTCATCTGGCAAACAAAAAAATACATGGTATGACGAAATAGCTATGTTGGAGAGTCCCCGGAAGAGGGAAACTTTTTCAGTATCTATGGGAAAGTCAATAATATGGCTTTTCTGTTAAATCTAAAACTGTATTAATACCATAAAATAAAATTTCTGTGAATTAAGTAGTACATAACCCTATACAGATGAGCCAAAATATAAACAAATGAAAACTTAGATCTGCCTTCATTAGTCACTTCAAACCCATTGTATCACTATAACCTGAGACATATTGTTCCTTATCAGGTGTGCACATAACTAAGGTGGACATAACAGACCCTTCAGTCAAATGTCTGACTAATGGTTTTACTCTGATGTATAATCTTTTTTGATAGAACCAAAGTTATCACTCATGCTCATAAGTACCTCAAAGGGCTAAAAAAATAACCACAAAATTATTATTAATGGATCAAAACATAAAATAACCTGGGTCCCTATGACTGACAAGTGTGACTGGACAGTATCTGATCGCAACTATACCTTAGGTATAAAATGCATGGGATGTGCTAATAGAAACAAATGAAATTGTTCAGTAGCCTAGTGGTTAAGGTATGCAGCTAACAGGATGATGACCTGAGTTCAACTTCTTCAGCTTCATCACGAGAAACTGAGCTCACCACCACCCATAATAACTCGTAGCTGGGTGGTTAGGGCCCTCCCCAAGGAGTGAGCAGACATTGGTTTAACTCACTGCTCTAGGTTGTGTGTTTGAACCTTCATGTCTTAAATCCCATGTGAGTGCCCTCTCCATTGTACTAAAAGCTACAAGGCAGAAGCCTCGTCCTCTGGTTAATTTAGCCTTTACACATTATAAGAAACAAAATATTTTGGGTTGAACTATGTGGTTTGTTCAAAACCAAACTGACTTCTTGAGGCCCTTTTTTTATTTGATTTGAGTATTCCAAAGAAGTTTAGATTTGGTTTGACCCAAATTGAATTTTTTATTCAGTTTTTCAGAACTGCCTGCAAAACAGTTATTCACTCAGTTCTGCTGCTGAGCTCGTCTGAAAAACTGTCAACTTCATTTAGGGACCTCACTGGGAGCTGAGTCTAAGTCTCAAGTCTAGTCACTTTAGAAATGATCCAGTACAACCTAGGAACTCTGTTGAGATACAGTTTTCATCTATTTGGACATGAGCTGTCTAACTAGCATGTGCCTTTTAAATTTTTGTTATACATCTGCAAAGTGGAAGGTGGAACAATTGATTATTCCTCCTCTCTGATCTCTCTCCAAAATGGTTCTTTTGCCAAGAATAAGGCAGACTACTTCTAAAATACAGATGGGATGGTAAACCAAAATGCTATGAAATTTCAGACATCCAATTCTCATGTATGCTCTTCAGCTATTCTTTGGGTACTTTACCCTTACACATCTGATAATCCTGATGTCCAGATCTTCAAGCAGTTCTCCATTCCTGTACATGGTATTCATTTCCTATAAGAGTTCTTAAAATGTCTGCATTTAGTATTATATTGCAAGCTTCTACAGATACCTCCTGCAATCCATATGTGGTCTCAACTTCTCTGGTCTGGTCAGAGGTACTGAGATTTTCTTCATGCTTGTCATAGTGTTTGATGGTTCTTATGAACAGCATTAGTGCACCACTTAAAAATGTCCATAGCATTCAGAAGATGACCATATTCTCTCCTGACTTGATACCTGATCATGAGTGGTTTAGCACCCTCAGCTCCAAATGACTTTGATGGGAATTTAAGGAGATCACGGCTCAGTACCCCTCTGGAGATGCCCATCACCTCATTGGAGATGGGCCATTATACTTGATTTACTCTTAATGGACCAGATAGTCAGCTAAAGTAGATCAGCGTAGCTTCCCTGAAGTCAGTGGGTCCAGGCCAATTTATGACAGGCGAAAATCTGGTCCAATGACTTCAGGAGAACTTGAATAAATATCAGCAGAATTTAATAGATTGTCTCATTACCAAGAAAAGATAAAACTCACTTTCAGATTGGATCACTGACCTTGCTCTTCCAGGCTTGAAAATAAATCCTTAGCATGAAACTATTTACTCCTGAAAATCAGGTTTTTAATCATTCTCAACATTTTATTTTTTCCCTTGGGGTTTGCTTTTTTTCCAAAAGAAATTTTTAGTACCATACACCACTCTTGGGATGAGGACAACACGTTAAAAAAATAGGATGGAAACAGACATCCAGATTTTTGTCTCCTGCAGTTTAAAAACTCCATAAAGCCATTGTACTAGAATACATTGTAATTATTATGGAGCAAAACCTCAACTGGTATAAATTGTTAGAGTTCCATGGGACCTAGCAGAGCTATGACAATTTACATTAGCTGAGGATCTGTCCCATAACATAATGTTATCGCTAGGTATTGATATTTTCCCATCTTTGAATCCTGAAGAAGAAGAATGAGGGAAAAGAGAAAAGGACAGCATTTTATTTTCTTTGTAAAACATTTTAATGTTGTTTTCTATAAATATTTATTAAATTTGCATCCTTTGGATTTGAACAGCAATATTATTGCACTTTTTGCAATATGTGAGCCAAAGAACTGATCAGAGACACAAAGGCAATGTGGACATTTTAATAATATATTATAAATAACTTTCCATTCAAAAGCTATTTTTCTTCTTAATCCAGTATCTCATATTTTACCAAGCAAAATAAAATCTGTTATTGTAAGTGTCATCCTGACATCAACTTGGTGCAAAATACAGCTGAAATGTTTAGAAAATCCAAACCTTTAATAAAGAAATATTTACTGTAGTTAGACATAATGATTTATGTTAAGAAATTTTCAGCTTCCTGGGATAGTATAGCTAGAAATTCTGAGACCTTTGGAAACTGGGTTGAAGCGGATTTTTTTTTTGTCTTTGTCAAATGATTGACATTGGAACTCAGCTGTTTTTATAATAATAATATAATATAATTCAAAACTTCTGCCCTAGGGATATCCTTGTTTTCTTAATTCAATCAGTGTAAAGCAATATATTTATTTGATTCTTTTCTTTCTCATTTTACAACAATCACATCAGTTTGGGATTGGATTAGGCACTAATGGTGTTTTTTGCCATTAAAACTGTCACTTTGGAAAGCTGGTTGATAATGGTGTTTTTCTGTTGCCCATGGGAATTATTAAGGGAATGAGTTTGCTTGAAAGAATTCCTTCTCTGCAGATACAAATTGATTTCCAGTATATCACAGTAAGATTTTCAAAATGGACAAAAACACAGTTTAACAACCAGATATGTTTAATGTCTTTGAATCCTGCATGAGATATGAGATGAGTTTCATCTATGGAGCAGATGGCTAGGGAATGTTTTAATATTAAAATCATCATATTGACCTAGGACAATTCAGCTTGATTTTGTTCCTGATACCAAAAGTGAACTTGTGAAGGGCTTGTCCAGACGGAAGACTGAAAATTCATCACTCACTATCTAGGTAGAGGTTGAGATAGAAATTAAAACTATGCCTGAAGAAAGACTGGCATACACATTTATACCCTCTCTTACAATTGATGGGAGAATTTAACTAGACATGCTCAGTTGGAGAACTTGAAAAAAAAATATTTCATATCCTGTGCTCAAATGATTAATAAATATTTGATTCTTCACTATAAATCATGGGCTTATCAGGGAAAAATAAATGCCCTTTGCTGTGATCAGTAAAGGATTGTATATTTGTTGCAGAAAAAGTGAACACAGAAAGATGTAAATGTTAGACATGTCATTGAATTCCTGAAGAGGCTGAATAAAGCTTTCGCTCTTGCCAAATGTGTAGGATATGTTTTAGCAATAATAACCCTGCATATCCAGACTCTTTCTGCAATAAGCTACTTCCTCCTCCTAGTATGAAAGTTAGTGGGAATTCTTGGAAGAAACAATGAAAATTCACAACCAGGCACCAACCTTCACAATTAGATTCTGTTGAAGTTTCACATTTATTTTTGCATATTAATCAAAATCTAGTAATTATTTAAGGTAAAGGATGCATTACACAGATGCATGGTTTATATCTAGCATTTACAGGTGTCTTTGATGCTTGTAGCACACTAGAGATGGATCTGAGGCTAATGAACCTTAGTGGAAAGTGAACATGGACAAATGTGGAAATGGTCGTTCTATTGTGTGAGGAAGAAAGGTATATTCACTATCAGTAGTGAATTTGTATTGAGCACTTCTCACTAGAATGGATGAAATTTTTTTAATATTTTTTTCCAAATAAAAATGGTAACATGGAAATACTTCCTGAAATGTGTCAATTTTGCCAAATTGTTTCATATTTTTTTTAAAAAAAGACATTCCAAAAATTTCAAACACTCCATTTTGACATTTTCTAAACAAAATGTTTTGAGTTTTTGATTTGAAATGACTTTGTTTCAATTTTTTTTAATTTCAAGTATTAAAAATGCACAAAATATCCTGTTTCAGACTGAATGAAATATTTTGTTCAATCTCAAATGATTTTTTTAAGTTCTCTCTATTCACTGAAAATGTTTAAAATATTTATTTTCAGTTCAACCTATTTACTTATTTATTTTTATTTTTGTTTTTGGAATTTTCAAGTTCATTGAAAAAATCTTTCTTCAAAAGTGCCATGCGAATGCATGCTCTCACTTTCAGGTGACACTGTAAATAATAAGAGGGCAGCATTATCTCCTGTAAATATAAATAAGTTTGTTTTTCTGAGCTATTGGCTGAACAACAAGTAGGACTGGGTGGACTTCTAGGCTCTAAACTTTTAGATTTTTGGGTTTTGAGTACAGTTATAACAAAAAAATCTACATTTGTAAGTTGCACTTTTATGATAAAGAGATTACAATATAGTACTAGTATGAAGTGAATTGAAAAATTCTATTTCTTTTATCATTTTTACAGTCCAAATATTTGTAATAAAAATAATATAAAGTGAGCACTGTACACTTTGTATTCTGTATTGTAATTGAAATGTAGAAAAAACTTCAAAAATATTTTAAAAATTTCAATTGATAGTCTATTGTTTAATAGTGCAATTAAAAGTATGATTAATCGTGATTAATATTTTTAATCATGATTAATTTTTTGAGTTAATTGTGTGAGTTAACTGCGATCAATTGATAGCCCTAATGGAATGCAAAATCATTCTTTTCTTGTGTGGATGCCTATACAGGTGAACTGTGAAACCCTCCTACAGAACAATAAGAATAATAAATTAACTCAGTAGAAGAATTCCTTTTTAAAAAACTCAGTTACAATTATGCTGGCACTGTACCATCAGAATAGCTTTGTTTTGTTCCATGAAATAATTTGTGTTATGCTGAGAGCTGATTATTCTGTTTGACTTTTATTAAGAAAAGCTACTTCAACCCCCACTCCTACCCTAAGGCATCCTAAATAAAGATGAAGGGGCAACAAAGATGAAAAACATATCCTGAAATCTGAGTCCAGCATTTGGAATTTGAGTTTCCTTCCCAGTAAACTCTTTCAAATTCCTTGACTCTTGCATAAGACTGTAAATCCTGTCATCTCTTTTCTGATAGCATCTACTTGTAAGGCTGGAATGAACAGTGTAAACATTCTTGAAATCTCTCCTGTTTGTCATACCATTGGGATTGCAAGTGATCACATCTGCATACTTGAAAAAGAATACATTGCTTTGAATGTTTACAGTATATCAGTGAAGCCACTAGAAAGGTACCATACCAGCTGAGCTCGGAAGGAGAGGGGGAAAAAAGCTTTGACCCTATTCATTAAGATTCCAGTTCCAAATACTTTCCATATTGCATCCCTCTTTTACTTCTGATAAGTCTGTCCTACTACCCTTGTTGTACTATTTCATAACCTATTATTAACTTTTCATCTTGTGTGCTACTGAAATTCCCACCTATATTTAAATAGCTCTAATGCTGCTCCCTGAATGTATTATTTGGACGTATATTAATTATCACACTCTTTGCCAGACACATGTTTACCTGGGTTAGGATAGCACTTCTCACCAGAGCTGGTTGGAATTTTTTTTCCTGCAAAATTTTTTAAAAAAATTGAAACTTTGTGTTTTCATCAATATTTTTCTTTGGAAGCTCTCACCAAGCCAAAACAGAAAAACCGAAAATTGATTTTTTTTCTTCTCTGGGTTTTGTTTTTTTTTCAGTTTTCAGATTTCCAACAGAAAGGTTTGTGTTGATGAATAAAATAATTCTCCCAGTATTAGTTATGACCATTGTGGGGAATTGTTGCTGAGAATAGATTCTGAATACATTTGGATCTTCTGTCACCCCTATAGGGGATACAAAAATGAGGTGTTTTTTTCAAACACAGTGAGCTGAAATAAGGGAACTCATAAATAAGACTATAGAAAAAGGAAAACCACAGGAATCCACTTGACACTGAGGATGAGTCCACTCACTGTTTTCTACTCAGCAGATGTCCTTCTACATCATTGGTCAGCTGTGTTACTGATGATACACCAGCACACTGCAAGCCGAGATGCCTAAGCACCAGAGGGAAGTGAAGTGACAGCTGCAGAGATTCTTTGGAGACCTATGAGTGAAACAATAAAACTAAATGACATTCCTGCATATGATACTCCTTTGGTCATTTAGCAGCCAGTTTAATGGGCCAATCACTTTAAGAAAAATACTTTTCTTCTCTTGTAAAACCATTATTTCCCCCTCATTTTGAACAACAACTGATGATTAAAATAGGTGAACTATATCTTGCAATTATAATGAGATCATAGAAATACAGATGGAAAACTCTTATTATATCATTAATCCATGTCCTTGACAATGGTAAATTGCTCCCGACAGAATATTTATGGGCCAGATTCTCAGCTAGCATAAACCAGCACAGAAGTCAATGTAACTACGCCCATTTATGCTAACTGAGAACCTGGCCCTATTCATACTTTTTAGTTTTGTGTCAAATAAAATCATAGAATCATAGCACGGCAGGGTTAGACGGGACCACAAGGGTCATCTAGTCTAACCTCCTGCCAAGATGCAGGATTTGTTGTGTCTAAGTGATCCAAAACAGATGGCTGTCCAGCTTCCTTTTGAAAGACCTTCCACGACCTCCCTAAGTAGTTTATTAATTGTCTTACTGTTCTTATAGTTAGGAAGTTTGTCCTGATATTTAATCTAAATATGCTATGCTGTAGTTTGAACTCATTGATTCTTGTCCTGCCCAATGTGGCAAGAGAGAACAATTTTTCTCCATCTTTTTTTATGGCAGCCTTTCAATTATTTGAAGACTGCTATCATATCCCCCTCTTAATCTCCTCTTTTCCAAACGAAACATACCCAGTTCCTTCAGTCTTTGGTCATATGGCTTGCATTCCATCCCTTTGATCATCTTAGTCACTCACATCTGGATCCTTTCCAGTTTCTCTCCCTCCTTTCTATACATTGGTGATCAAAACTGGACACAGTACTCCAGCTGAGGCCTAACTAGTGCCGAATAGAGTGATACTATCACCTCCTATAACTTGCATGCTATGCCTCTCTCTATTAATGCAACCCAGAATTGCATTTGCTTTTTTTGCAACAGCATTACATTGCTGACTCATGTTGAGGTTGTGATCTCTCTCTGTGTGTGTGTGTGTGGGTGTCTATGAGAGAGAGAGAGAGAGAGAGGTGGGGAAGAAATAACTTGTTTAAGTCTCCTTTAAAAAGTTTTCTTCATATTGCAGGTGATATTGCAGGAAAGGCATGAAAAATGCCGAGGAATATAGAACAATCTCAGTTTTCATGTGTGTGTGCAACAGTGATCCAGGGGGAAATTCACAGGGTTCCATTGCCCTTAGAATCACACTTTCATGATTTCATATTCTTTATGCTACATTAGCTGCATAAAAACACACAAGAATATTTGCTGTCTCTATTCTTGCTAACAGGGTTTTTATATTATTTGTATGCTTATTGGATAATTTCATGTACCTGCATTTCTTAATGGCTATATTTAAAAAAGCTCATAGTTAGATTGAAAGAGAGGACAAAAGGCTACCAGGATTGCACTGGTGGAAGTTAAAACAGAATTTGTTCCAGAAGGGTTTGAAGACTAGCTTTGAATCTGGAATTCAACTGAAGAGTAAATCTCAAGAACAGAAGAAAATAGTATGACCATGATGTGTGGTGACAGTTCTCTATCAATAATGTATTTATCCCAAGATGCACTTGAGCATCTGTTAAGTAACTCTTTTTACTAGTACACCAGCTAGGAAATATTTCAAGAGATGGGCATCTTTCCACAGGCTTTTTGTGACCCTGACCGACCACTCTATGAATCCCCTCGAACTGCTAGCAGCATCTGTCTATGGGTACGATCATACTCCCACTGAAGTCACTGAGGACTGGTCATTTATCACCAGCTGGGGTTAGGGCCAGCATCAGGAGGAAGAGTGCTGTTAGCAGTTGCTTGAAGCACAATGCAGCAGATCGTTGCAAACATGAATCACTAGTAGGTGAAAAGTAGGAGCAGTTGTGTTCCACAAAGACTCAAGCATTCAAGATGGGGAACAGGGAGACATACCTACCCAAGAAGAAAAAGCCTTGCTATAGAATAGGAGAAGCAAATGCTGAATCCTCCCACTACGAGACAAGGGACAGTGGGGACAGCACAGGGGGAGACTCAGAGAGTGGGTGCCCTTTCTCTTGGTAACAAATCAAAGGGATGCTGGGAAGCAAACTGAAGTTGATGGCAGGAGGCTTTGCAAGGATAGTTGGCATGATGGGTGCAGGGATAATGCTACATATTGACAGGCCTTGAGTTGCTTCCATACAGTCCCTCAGCCCAACTTTCCTCGTAGCCTCTTGCCAACAGATGCCTTGAGGGCCATGGATGATTTCTTCCGTGTCTCTCTTTGGGTACTTCTCCTTGCCTGCCCCTCCCCTTGGCTTCCAGATTACACAGAGAAACCCTAGTACCTTTCTCCCACTGAAGTTGCTGCTACTTTCCTGCTGCTATCCTGTTGGCTCCACCTCCTCTGGGTGACTGTGCACATCAAATCTTGCTTCCATTGAAGTTTGCTAATAGGAACAGGCTTGAGCTCAGAAACAGCAGCTCCAAGCAAAAGGGAGATTAAAGGAAAAGGAGGCAGGTATCTTGGGGAATTTGGGGAGCATAAAGATAATTATTCTTTTTAAACAAATGATAATTTACCCACCCTGACCTGGACTTTAGTGAAACAAGAGATTGGTGGTTGTAGGACACCCTTAAAGGTTGGCCTGAACCTGCCCCATTTCTATGAAAATTACTTTGAGTTTGTATTAGGTTCATGCTTTGAACCCCAAAGCCCAGTCACCAGATTGATACTTTTTTGAGTATTTAAATATTCAAGTTGCTTGATTCCCTACAATTATTTTGACAGCATCTGTAGGTAGAGAGGGGGTGAGGATAAGCAAAGTTAAATCTGTTTTTCAGATGCTTTCATTTCTCTTCAAATGACACTAAACATTTTCTATCCCTCCCCCAACTCTCTGTTCCATCTTCGACCCATCCAGTTGCATGTCCTGACTATGTCAGCTCCTGGCCGCACCACTAATTTTTATCACAGAATATTTCAGATTGAAGTCTTGCTTCTGGGTCAATAGCCTTTTTTTTGTTTTGTTTCCTCTGGGTCCAATATCAGAGTTTAACTTTGCTTCCTCAGCCAGAAATCTGAGATTCAACCTTGAAGCTGAATTGTCTTTTTATGGACCACATTGGTCTCTCGTAAGACTGTCTATCAACACTTCCATGGATCATTGCCATGATTTGTTCTTGCCCTGGCCTGATAAAATCTTTGTCACTCATTAATCTCCTCCTGTTTACATTTTCACCTTACGTTCAAAACACGTGCATAGTTTCTAGTACACCAAG
Organism: Gopherus evgoodei; assembly: GCF_007399415.2. Taxonomy (NCBI): domain Eukaryota; kingdom Metazoa; phylum Chordata; order Testudines; family Testudinidae; genus Gopherus; species Gopherus evgoodei. Next base: position 25,671,623 of record NC_044323.1, on the reverse strand, counting down.
GTTTGGCAAACTGACAAGTGACCTCGATTTAGTTTGTATTTGTCTGCTTGCTCCAATACTTTATAAGCATTCAAACAAAGAAACTAAACATGTGACAAATGTGACTCACATTGCTCAGTGCACTACAGGAAGGTGCTCAGATGCTACGGTGATGACTGTGGTGTAAGAACATACATGGAATGGAATAGAGTTGAATTCAGGTACTATTGTGATGGGAGCCATATTAGCTTACATAGAAAGAGAAATCAATGGTTTCTACTGTAGTTTAAAATATGGGACTTATTCTTAGCTGAAATAAATTGTTATAGCCCACTGATAATTTACACCAGTACCATATTTTTTGGATTCACATTTTAATGATCCATTTGAAGGATTTGATGGCATTCTTCACAATCTTCTCAGGTTGAAATGACAGTTGCTGGCTTTGTATTTATTTAGTCATTAATAAAAGAATTCTTTTTCATCATAGGGCCAAATACTAATCTCAATTATACCAATGTAAATCCAATGTAGTGTAAGTCTATTTATCCAGAATTTCTCCCCATATATTTTTTCTTGACTATGCAAAACATTCCCTAATTACAAAGTAGATCTGACAAAAACAAAGAAACCAACAAACCAAAACACCAGTGTTGTCTGCACAAGACATATGCTCATCTGAAAATAGCAAGGCCAGTAAAATGCATGATAAAGTCTCTGAGATGCCTGGCAAGAATCATGCCTTGCATAGATTGCTGAAATGCATAGCATTGTCACAGCAAAAGTTGCTGATATTTTACAGAGCTCCTATGCATTCCTGGAATAAATCAAAGTTAAGAGTTCCTAAAAGATATGCTAAAGAGCCTTTGCATGCCCAGTATCTCTATTCGCTGTTGATGTTACTATGTATCTGCATTTAACAAAGAAGTCATGATTCTAAAACCATCATGATAAAGATGAATTATTATTTCTGTAACTATCCAGTTAGCTCCGTGATACTACATAGGGAGATATTAGTACCATATGGATTGCAATATGTTGATGACACTTAGCTCTATGTCTCCTTCTAATAAAGCAGAGTTAGAACTCTTGCCATGTTATTCTAAAGTCTGACTGAGGCCATGGCTACCCTGGCGCTTTACAGCGCTGCAACTTTCTCGCTCAGGGATGTGAAAAAAACACCTCCCTGAGTGCAGCAAGATACAGCGCTGTAAAGCGTCAGTGTAAACAGTGCTGCAGTGCTGGGAGCGCGGCTCCCAGGGCTGCAAGCTAAACCCCATGAGGATGTGGAGTACGTGCGGCGCTGGGAGAGCTCTCTCCCAGCGTTGGCACTGCGACTACACTCACACTCCAAAGCGCTGCCGCGGCAGCGCTCCCGCAGCAGCGCTTTGAAGTTTCAAGTGTAGCCATACCCTGAAATAGGAATCCAGCTGAAAAGTAGCTGACTCAGGCACAATCCTAGGAAGAGACAGGAGATGTTTATTGACAAAAGGAAGGACTTTGATGATTTGGCAGAGGTGATGTGACTTCACTTTTCAATGAATGGCAAGGTGGAGCTCTGTCTTGGAGCTTTAGTGGATTCATATGTGCTCTTGGACTCTCCCTGCGAGCAACTGTGGCCAGAAATACAGTATAGCAGTCTTCCACTGACCAAGGACCTGTGCACTTTCTTTTCAGAGGCCATGTTTCTCAAATAGCAGTTCAAACAACTCTGCTTTTGCCACCTCCATACATCTCATTTTGCAGGCTTTCTTTTGGTAATTAAGTCACAAAATCACCACAAGGAGAGACTGCTTGCTCTCATAGGTAAATCGCCTGGGAGTACTCCCACCTGAAATCCTTACTCTTGCAAGGATTGGCCTCTCCAAAGAAATGCCTTAGGAAAGATTTGCCCCTTTGTATCCCATGAAAGATGCAATAGTTCTCCCACCTCCCTCCACCTATCCCCAAGAGGCCGGGTCTAGCCAATTGCTGGAATAGCCTCCATGGTCACTATGTGGTCTCCATAGGGCATTAGGATAACTAGAAGATCCTTGCTTCCCACATCCAGAAAGCCTTCAGTCATCAGCACCTTGAGAGGTAGCAGAAGGATTTTTCTCTGAATTTAGGGTTTAAGTGGCATATAACACTGTGTGTGGGCCTTCTGCACTGGGATGAATTGCACTCTGTATAAAAACATGACTTCCAAGACTGAAGGCCACGAATCAGCTTGGAGTAATATCTTCATCTGTGAGTTGTCTGCTCTTGTAGATTTAATTTATACCCATGAAATAACCTTTAGCAAAATTAATTCTGTTACTCACAATTAGCCTAATTTAGTCACATTTCCTCTCTTTAGAAATAATTGCACCTACAATACAGTATTTATAATCTCCCTTGGAGCCACTATTTTGTAAAATGTAATTAAGGAGTTTCTAACATGAACAGCACAGTCTAGGTCAGGTAAATCCTAATCAGGGAGTTATTAATGGAGCTACAATTAATTAATATGCCTCCATTGGAGCCATTAAAGCTGATTAATGTTATGGAATACAAGAGAGTTTGTATACAAATCAATGATTCAGTAGACCATACTGTATTCTTTGAAGCCTTTATATTGTACCATATCAAAGTCTCATTAGAGAATTTTTAATTTACTGATCATCAGCCCCAGTAGTCATTAGCTGGTCCAGGTTGATGTTGCATGAACATAGAAGAATTGTTGATGGGGATACCTCTTCTCACCTGTACATAAGGGTAACTTCATCGGAACCAATGAAGATACATTGTTGTGAAAACCAGTGTGAGAGGAGACTCAGATCAGTTTGGAATTATTTTATTATTATTATTATGTTATTATTTTGTCCAGTAATCCATTTTTAGAATAGAATAACTGAAATTCTTCTTTTTAAAATAGTACTCGTAATTTTGCTGGGTAGCTTGGGTGACCTGGTGATGCATTTCCTGGTGGTACATTGACAGTAATAACTGTCATCCAAGGTGTTGTTTGGGATTCAGCTGGACCAATATCAGCTGGATCTCTCTCTCTCTGGTCTGTTCTGGTCAGGACACTTCTCAGGATCAGAATGAGGAATACCAGGAGTCCCAGGAAAAGGTGCTGGTGACAGCCATGATGGTGACGCTCACTCTAGTAGCCTCTTTGTGTTCTTTCCATTTGTTCTTTTTATTGTTCTTTTGTTTGTTTCCCCACAAAATCTCTTTCTTTTAAAGGCCCCCAAAAGGATTGATGGGTGGAATATCCCATTTCCTCATTATTTTGTCCACCAATTAGGCCTAATATTTGTCATACCAATGTTGTTTTATTAGCTTCTGGCTCCATAGATCCTGTTTTTAACAAGCATAATTTCAACACAGTCCTTGAATCATATCGACTTGTCCTTTTTGTTTAGATGAATTCAGTTATCCTGTCTCCCTTTCGTACTTTTCTCCATCACCATTTGTTATTCTAGGTTCCTGTAACATCTTATGAACTTTTACATATTTTTTACAGCTGAGCTCACAATTTGGGTAAATTTGTAGGCCCAAGTGTCACAACAGGGAAGATGTTATATGTGCTTATCGGCAGGGCTGGCTCCAGCTTTTTTGCCACCCCAAGCGGCGAAGAGAAAAAAAAAAAGCTGCGATTGGCGGCACTTTGGTGGCTGCTCTATCGCACCACTTAATTCTTTGGTGGCAATTCGGAGACTGGTCCTTCCCTCTGAGAGGGACTGAGGGACCTACCGCCAAATTGCTGCCAAAGACCTGGATGTGACGCTTCCTTCTGTGGGCCACCCCAAGCACCAGCTTGCTGCGTTGGTGCCTGGAGCTGGCCCTGCCTATTTGAGGATTGAAGATATGCTGTCTTTGATCCATACAGGGCAGGGGCTAGTTTCTTGTTCATTTTGAAGTAAGGATTATTATCAAACAGTCTTGCTCAAGAATGCAGATAGGAGTTCTTTTTATTTACTTCTGAAGTAGTATTCCAGGTACTATATGTATGTTCTTGTGTGGTGAGAAGCTGAGCACATTTATTCTTACCATGGATAGAGCTTAGAGCAATGGTAACAAGCAAAATATTTACAACACAGTACTTTTCTATTGTTATCCAACCCAGACTTTCTATATCCAGAAATTTTCTATAGGAAATTAATCCAGAAATTTCACTGGTGTCGAGTAAATGTGTCGTAAGTGGTTCTCTTTATGTTTTTATTTTCTTGTTTTAAAGGGGTAAAAATAATGGGCTATCTGAAGCCACTAATTTTTAAACATAACTCCACATTGAAAGCAATGAGAAGCTGAGTTTAAAAACTGATGTTTTAGACCACTGGAACTCAAACGTGCTTTCTTTACTGAGTCAAAATTTCCATTGAAATGCTTGCAGAAAAAGTGTTTCCTTACATTAAACACTTGCACTTGCTTCTGCAAGGAGTGAAACAAATTAAGAGAACCGAATTATAAGAAATATTCTTTCTAATCATATTGATCTCCCACCCTCAAGTAGCTGATATATTATGTATTCAAAAGCACTAGCAAAACTGTGTTTATCTGTCGAAGGCCCAGATTCTACAACACAACTGCAGTTGTGTTGCATCTTCATAAACAGTCCCTTTTCAAATAATGAAGTAATGTGCTACCAGTGCAAGTGAGGAAGAATCTAGACCTAAATTACATATGACTTGCCAAAGAAGGGATGGAAATTACTCTGAGTTACATTTGTTAAAGGAACTCTTGTTAGAGTTGTGCAAATGTTCTCAGCAAACATCAAACCCACTCCAAATTAGCCTCTGCTGTAATGTGTTTGTGAAACTCAACAGAAGTTTGCAAAAATGGGCTCTGGTTATTCATGTAGCTATGAAATGCATGATACTCCCTTCTCCCAACCAGTTTCTCTTGCTCCTTTTCTTCGTCTCACCCCACACATCCTCTCTGTTTATTAGATGTTGTGGTTTGTATGTGATTGCTAGCCACCATACTAACTATTATGAGACATTTCCCTTCTTTGAATGCTTGAGTAAATAGAAGTGATTTTCTTTCTGTCACTTCGGTATTGAGGTGACATCCTTCCTGACCAAAGAAGATCCTTTACAGAATATGGCAGAATTTGACCTTACAATTCTTTGGTTCATTTAGATATTAAAGTTATTAGGGAAGCTCTCAACTGATCAGTAGGGCTTCTCAAAGAATTTGGGTAGTATTGCCTAGTGGATAAAGTACTAGACGGGCTCAGGACATGTGAGTTCCATTGATAGCTCTGCCACTGGCCTCGGGCAAGTCACTTCATCTCTCTGTACAGTACCATATCTCTTGCAAGATTCTATGGATAATCTATCCAGGCCTGAGGTATTTGGTTTAATTTGCATAGCTTGAATAGCTGGTAACTGTGGGATGGGCTGATCTTCTTGGGAGGGTTTTTATTTAGATCCCGTGTATGTGAAATTAAAGATCATTGGGATTGGGATGGAATATTTTCTGCTTTGTATAGTGTTTCATAAAATGTTTGGGATGTGCTGCTAGTGTGTTTGGCAAGAGTAGTGGGTCACTCCTTAGTGTTTTAGATATTTGTCATTTTTGTGACTCTCCTTGTTCTTAAGCAGTACACTGGGAGTATTCCTGTTTCGTACCAGATTCACACCCCTTTTCTTCTTTGAGCGTACGTTTGTATTCTTGAATTTATTCATGAAAAGAGTTATTTCCCTTTCAAAATATCAGAGCCAATGTTGGGTAATAAAAACTTGACCTAAATGTATGTATTCATTAGGGGCAAATTCTCTGCTGGTGTAAAAGAGTTGTGCCGGTTCACATCAGCAAAGAAATAACGCTAGGTGAAATAACTAGGTGAAGTCAATGTTGAAAGCAGAATTAGCTGGCTTGTTTTGCAGAGCATCATTAAAGAGTCTGGCACTAGTATATCTCAGTCCTTCAGCAGGTTCAGAGAACAGCAGTAAATGAAGGCACAAAATGCACAGGAACGCACCTTATATTTGCACGTGAATGAAAGAGCCTCAGCCATTCTTCTCAGGACTTAGGCAGTGGCAGGTGGTTTCCCACCAAGTTGGGATTCTGTTGGGAAAAAATACAAATTTTGGAATATTTCATTTATCTAAATATGAGATTATAAACTAATGATGCAAAAATGCCTGTTCTTTGTGAGCCATGATGTCCCTGTCCTGGGTATATTTTTCTTCGAGATAATCACTAAACTTCAAATGAATTGTGCTATTTTCCTATTTTATTTTCATTATTTGGAAAAAAGAATGGTCTTGTGATTCAGGCAGATCTGAATCACAAGACCATTCTTTTTTCCAAATAGTGAAAATTCAGGATAAAATTCTGGATAAAATTCAGGATAAAATTCTGGATAAAATTCTGCCACAGATCTCCTCTGTGACAATAGCCAATCTCTTTGTGCCTCAGTTTACTAACTATAAAATATGGATAACTTCATCATTGCTTGCTTTGTCTGTTTGGATTGTGAGCTCTTTCAGACAGAGACTGTCTCTTATAGTATGCAATGGGGGCCTGAGTTCAGTTGGAGTTTCTACACACTTCTGTAATACAAAAAAAATGATGAAAAATCAAAAGGGAGAGAGGAGGATTCAAAATCACTCACCCACATTATTCATAGCACACGTAGGCATATCCACACTAGCTCTAATCTAGCTAGCTCACTGAAAATAGCAGGGAAGATGAAGCAGCACAGGATAGGGATGCACATATCTGCCCCAGGTTTTGTATGGGCTGAAGCCAACACTACCACAGCTTCAATGAGATCTTTAACTGTGTTAGTTGCCAGACTAAAGCTAGTGCAGATATTTCAACCCATGCTGTAATCCCACCACTGACTGCAGTGTAGACATACAGTTACAGTCAGATTTCCAAAATCCTTTAAGTCCTATTGACTTTCAATCGGATTTAGGCAACCATATCACTGAGGGCCATATTTTAAAGATATTTAGGCACCTAACTCCCATGGACTCCAATGGGAGTTAGGTGCCTAACTCCTTTTAAAAATCTAGCTCTTAGACACTTACGAAAATGTTATCTTTTATATTTAAGCCTGAAAGATTGAAAAAATCCAATGTAATCACTATTGTGGGACTTCATCTTTCTTTCCTCACCAAACTGTGTTTTGATATCCACTCAGTATTTTTTACCTTTAGTGAACTTCATCTAAAATGTCTGGTAAATTAAGTTATTGAAAGACGACTCACATTTTAAAAGTGTCATACATAATTGCACAGTGATAATTATGGTATTCTGACAATGTGAGAGTAGCACAGAGTGTGATTTCTCCTAAATAGAAGATGTAAGGTGTTTAATTGTTGCTTTTCCCAGGTCAGGATGACGAAAAATAATGTGGAGAAGCTCAAACTAGAAATGTATGTGCTACTGAGTTGACAAGCCAATGCACTCACACTTTTTCCATTTTTATTGTGATAAAATTTCCTAGTCATTTGGGATTTGTCTCTCTTTCAGTAAGGGCAGCACAGCCAAAGTGAAATTCCCTGATAGATCTCTTCTGTTTTATTTACTCACGAAAGCTTTGACCATAAGTAGCTTTTGGTTTCAAGTGTGCTCCTGCTTTTAACCTACATTTTTTCCAATTGTGCCAGTTGATGATGAAGGGCATTAAATGACTTGACCTAGGTCAACACAGCAGGGGTCTCATGTCTTCTAGCTCTTTATTCTTCACTATAACCAGCAGATGATTGCTGTAACCTCACCACCTCCCCTTACCAATTTTCACTGAGTTTTAACACCATGAGGAAAAAAATAAAACTGGGAGCATTTTAGTATATGTCCATGTAAGTAGCAAACACCTACAAGAGCTGATAGAGCTGAACTAAACTCTGCTGGTTAGTTACTGGAACAGAGACAAACATACTGTAGGTTCATTGTCTTCTATCCATCTGTGTTCTGTGATTAATATTATGTACAGAGAAAGTGTTTACTTTTCCCACTTGCAGTTAATGGTTTACTGCAGCATAAATAGTACTGGCAACAATGAGAAAAATGCCTAGAATTTCAATAATCACAAAGCTATGTTTGTTTTAGTATTAGTGGAGTTTCCTGGCCAGATTCTCAGCTGGTGTAAATCCATTGATTTCATTGGATCCCCTCTGATTAACACCAGCTGAAAAGCTCCAGGTTCTGGAAGCTTGATTAGTTAATGAAAAATATATACAGCAATTTGTAAACTACATTTTACGAATTCTGCTGCTCACTTTATGTTCCTCTCCTCCAAAAGTACTTTGGGAAAGGTTTACAGAAGAAACATAAGGCACAAGATGAAAAACATTATTCATTATTAATAGTACTTAAAAGCAACAGCCTCAATGTTAATCTTTAAGTAAGCTGTAAAGGCTTCCATCATGTACTATAAGTTATGTAAGCATTTCAAGCAAAGGCAAAGGATATGGTTAAGAGTGTAGTCTGAGAGAAAATATTAACAGCAGAACATTATGAATCAAAAACAAATTCTTTTTGCATCTCCATTTTACCCAGAGCTGAATATGTTTTCACCAAATATAGAAATTCATCCAGAACAATGTATCAGCCAGGTGGCCTGACAGTCTCATCTAAGCCACACTGGTGTAAATCGGGAATGACTCTACTAAAGTAGAGGGAATGACACTGTTGTAAGATGAGACTGCAGCCCAGAAAGTAAGATTTTGATCTCTGTTGTGTAAGTGTAAATTAATTACTCATAATAATGCCACTGAGGTTAATGGTGCAACTGAAGTCAGAGTATGGCCCAGAGCATCTTAAAATGCAAGCTGTTAATATTAAACTTCAAGCAAAAAAACCTGATAATAGCAGTGAAGTGCAATAGATATAGGCGGCTCCTGTGAAGTCAAGCGGTGAGACTAGCCCCATCATACAGATGGGACTGGAGGCATAGAGACACTAAGCCCAGACCCACAAAGGTACATCACCCAGCATGACAATTTTCAGGAACAATATTGTGATCCATAAGGCCTGTATTAGGCACCTAGGCTCTCTATACAATGAATGAGGAGAGAGAGGAACCTAAGAATACAATCCACAAAAGCCGGCATGCTAGGCAGGAGCCACCTAAATTAGCCAATGGGAGATGCTGCCCAAGTTAGGCACATACAGCTGGGCTGCAGTGAGGTGCCTATCTCTGCTAGCAGTTCATGACTGGGGAGCTCTCTCAGAGTCATGTGGTTTAGGTACCCAAATAATTTCTTCAGAAAATGAGGTTGGCAGTTGCCTGACACCAACAAGCTGGCCAGAGAAGGAGGTAGTACCCACCCTATAACTTTGCTCATAATGAGTAGCAACTCACATGGTATGTGGGAGACTCAGGTTCAATTTCCCCTTATGCAGATGCAATTTGAAAAGGGATGTTTTCCTAGACTGCTCTAAACACTGAGCTCTGGCAGTCAATGTGAAGCAGGGGTGGCCTCTGTCTTTTCTGCTGAAGCACTTCCACTGTGGATAAATAATTAAACAGTCACTGGATGGATGCCTGAACTTCTGTGCTACAGAGTCATTTTGTTTTGCTGTTGCTCTCTGGCCCAACGATTCTTTAAGTAGTTATCCGAAGTCTTCCACATCCCAGGAAAGTACTCTAAGCATTGGCCTAGAAGTTATAAGGTGGGCTCCTACCTCCTCCTCCAGCCAGATTTTGTATGGGACCCAATCCAGTAGTGGCCTCTGAGCATGCCTTCCAAAATTGGTAAAGTGATATAGGTGCTCCTTTGCCTAGCTTGCCTTGTAGGTCATTCTGGTGGAGATAGGAATCTGGACACCTAGAGTGGAGCAGCAATGTGCATGTTCAGAGGCAGAAATCTAGATTGCTAGGGAATTTTATAACAAAAGTTTAGGTGTTGAGTGAATTTAGGTGCCTACAGGGTTAGGTGGCAGCTGAATGAGGGTTTTGTGGATTCCAGTGGTGCTTAAAACTGGGACTTAGACACCTATGTGTCTTGCCCAAAGTCACACAGAAAGTCTATGGAGTTGCAAGGGTTTACATTCAGATATCTTGAGTTCTACGCTAATGCCCTAACCACTTGGCCATCCTTCTTTAAATATTTGACTCCGATGGAGTTCAGCTAGGGATAAACATGGCCTGAATATTCTCAGAGAAATGCTAACATGTATTAACTGTTGAACTCTGAGTTCATATTGCAATATATAGACTGAGATGCTTAAACTCTCAAGGCATAATTCTACTCTGAATTACACTGTTGCAGTCCATTGTGTCTGAATTTATTTTCATTACTCTAGCAAAATAAACATTGAATTGCAGATAATTGTGCCTAATTCTGATCTCACTTACAATAGTGTAAATCTGAATAAATCCTTTGGAGTCAATCAGCATTTGCACAGTGACTCTGATTGGGTTATTACTGGTTTACCCTAATGTAAGTGAGATCAGAATCAGACCCAATTAGAGATACTTCAGCCTGAGTTTTGCATAACAAGCTTAATTTGGCCCAATGGAGCTACTGTGGGGGTAAAGTCAGAGCAAATTAGACCAGGATCTGGCTAAGTTAATTAATAATTAGCTGTATTGCACCCAACTCACACCTCATATACGTCAGTGTAAATCAGGAATAATTCCACTGACACAGCAAAATTACACTGGTATAAATTTGCGGTAAATGTGGAATAAAGAAAGCTTGTAGATTTCAATACAGTTGCATGGGTGTAACTGAGGGCAGAATTTCACCATATATTTTCACTTGGTAAAATCAGTTTGACTGGATCTGGAGAAATTGTTATACAGAGCACCTATAGAGTTTCCATTCAACCTCTCTAAGAACAATTTTGTCATAATATTTTCCTATTTCTTTCAAGGATGCAACAAGCACCAAAGCAGCTAAAATTCCAAAATCCCACTTAGAATGGGAGAATTTAGACTTAAAATTACACAGTAGAACTTTCTTGGGGCCCAGTCCTATGAACAACTTCACATGGATAGGGCACTACATTAATTCTCAGCTGCATCAGTGTGAAACATCTTGCAGAACTGGGGCTTTAATTAGGGCATCTTGAGGGACTGCTTATTATCCCCATTTAGCAGCTGTACTTATCAAGAGCCAAATTATTCTCTCAGTTACATCAGTATAAATCTGGAACAATTGTAGAAATTCATAGAATCATAGAATATCCAGGTTAGAAGGGACCTCAGGAGGTCATCTAGTCCAATCCCCAGCTCAAAGCAGGACCAATCCTCAACTAAATCATCCCAGCCAGTGCTTTGTCAAGCCTGAGCTTAAAAACATCTAAGGAAGGAGATTCTACAACCTCCCTAGATAACCCATTCCAGTGCTTTACCACCCTCCTACTGAAAAAGTTTTTCCTAATATCCAACCTAAACCTCCCCCATTGCAACATGAGACCATTATTCCCTGTTCTGTCATCTGCTACCACTGAGAACAGTCTAGATCCATCCTCTTTGGAACCCCCTTTCAGTTGAAAGCAGCTATCAAATCCCCTCTCATTCTTCTCTTCTGCAGATTAAACAATCCCAGTTCACTCAGGTTCTCCTCATAAGTCATGTGCTTCAGCCCCTTAATCATTTTTGTTGCCCTTTGCTGGACTCTTTCCAATTTTTCCATATCCTTCTTGTAATGTGGGGACCAGAACTGGATACAGTACTCCAGATGAGGCCTCATCAATGACAAATAGAGGGGAATGATCACATCCCTCGATCTGCTGGCAATGCCCCTACTTAGCCGTTAGCCTTCTTGGCAACAAGGGCACACTATCGACTCATATCCAGCTTCTCATCCACTGTAACCCCAAGGTCCTTTTCTGCAGAACTTCTGCCTGGCCATTCGGTCCCTAGTCTGTAGCAGTGCATGGGATTCTTCCGTCCTAAGTGCCGGACACAGAACTTGTCCTTGTTGAACCTCATCAGCTTTCTTTTGACCCAATCCTCTAATTTGTCAAGGTCCCTCTGTATGCTATCCCTACCCTCCAGTGTATCTACCACTCCTCCCAGTTTAGTGTCATCTTCAAACTTGCTGAGGGTGCAGTCCACGCCATCCTCCAGATCATTAATTAAAATATTGAACAAAACCAGCCCTGAGACCGACCCTTGGGGAACTCTGCTTGATACCGGCTGCCAGCTAGACATGGAGCCATTGATCAGTACCTTTGAGCCAGATGATCTAACCAGCTTTCTATACACCTTATAGTCCATTCATCCAGTCCATACTTCTTTAACTTGCCAGTAAGAATGCTGTGGGAGACCGTATCAAAAGCTTTGCTAAAGTCAAGGAATAACACAATCCACTGCTTTTCCCTAATCCACAGAGCCATTTATCGCATCATAGAAGGCAATTAGGTTAGTCAGGCATGACTTGCCCTTGGTGAATCCATGCTGACTGTTCCTGATTGCTTTCCTCTCCTCTAAGTGCTTCAGAATTGATTCCTTGAGAACCTGCTTCATGATTTTTCCAGGGGCTGAGGAGAAGCTGACTGGCCTGTAGTTCCCCGGATCCTCCTTCTTCCCTTTTTTAAAGATAGGCACTATATTAACCTTTTTCCAGTCATCAGGGACCTCCCCAGATTGCCATGAGTTTTCAAAGATAATGGGCAATGGCTCTGCAATCACATCTGCCAACTCCTTTAGCACCCTCGGATGCAGCGTATCCAGCCCCATGTACTTGTGCTCGTTCCGCTTTTCTAAATAGTCCTGAACCACTTCTTTCTCCACAGAGGGCTGGTCACCGCCTCCCCATACTGTGCTGCCCAGTGCAGTATTCTGGAAGATGACCTTATTTGTGAAGACAGAGGGGAAAAAAAGCATTGAATACATTAGCTTTTTCCACATCCTCTGTCACTAGGTTGCCTCCCACATTCAGTAAGGGGGCCAAATTTTCTTTGGCTTTCTTCTTGTTGCCAGCATACCTGAAGAAACCCATCTTGTTACTCTTAACATCTCTTGCTAGCTGCAACTCCAAGTGTGATTTGACCTTCCTAATTTCACTCCTGCATGCCTGAGTGCATTAAAATGGAGTTATGGTGGATTTACACCCATTTTACTGAAAACAGAATTTGACTCTAAGCTCTAAAAGAATAATCTATTAAAAAAATTTAAAAAAAGATTAAAATGAAATATATTATTGGACTAGGTGAAACTGCAAGAATAATAATTATATTTACTGCTTTTCATTTTTCTCTCTTCTCTTTTGAATCTTGCTTATGTAGTACTATACCAGAGCTCAGAATCTGACATCTGGGTTAACACCACTTAAACCCTTGGCATTACGCCAATGTTTCCCTATTAAATGGAATATTTGCTAATACTATTCCAATTATGCGGCAGCATTGCTTTTCACTGTCATTGGGATAAATCAGTCCCCTGGGAGTACTTATAAAGATCCTTGTAAAAAAATATTTCTTGATTTCATGTGTCTTGATTGAATGGAATCTATTGTAGTAAAATGGTTAACGGGTAATAGATAACCTAAGACATTGGGGGGAAGGTTTCTTTGCTAATTCTCCCCATTAGCTTTGTTACTTTCTTTTCTATCCATGTAAATAATGTATGCCCTGTACTGTGATGAATAGTAGAATGGCTTAAATCTTAGTACCAGCTATGGAATTTTTTTGTTACATTGATTTCATACTCTTGTCTTTAACTGCCTAATAATTACGAACCCAACTTTTTTCTCATTTGCTTTCCATAGAATTTTTTCTTCATCGTGAACAAGAATACTAAGGATAAGATTTTCAGAGTTGCTTGGGGGATTTGGACAGTCAGTATGTTTTAATTTTAATTTATAATGGATATCCACATGTCCTAGGAGGCCTTAGCCTAAAAGTAGTCAGGCATGAAAATGTATATGATTTAGATGCTTGAGCTCTTATTCTGATTTGCTTCAGTAATAAAGACATATCAAAGTCAGGTAACTTCTAAAAGCACTCAACCAGTGAATTTTGCATCTATATCCTCAACTGTAATTAGTTTTGTCAGAGAAAAACATAGTTCTCACTCTCAGGTTGGATGCAGCAAGTCAGATACTTTATTCTCTAGCAGTTGCATGGAGGGAGAGAGTGCACTAGGACATAGGGTTTTCTCCACCTAGGCAGATCTCGCTACAGGTAAACAATTACAGCAAGCATTTATACCTTTGATTACATACAATAATAAGCAACAGCTGCATTTTGTTTACACATAGATCATCCTGATATCTTATTTTTTTCATCTCTATTTAGAGTCAGAGGGGTAGCCGTGTTAGTCTGGATCTGTAAAAGCGGCAAAGAGTTCTGTGACACCTTATAGACTAACAGATGTATTGGAGCATGAGCTTCTTTGGGTGAATACCCACTTCGTCAGATCTATGTGGTGGAAATTTCCAAGGGCAGGTATAAATATGCAGGCAAGAATCAGCCTAGAGATAGCAAATGTTAGTTCAGTCAGGGAGGATGATCGTTTTTGTTTCAAACAGAAAATTGGGGCTTCAGCAAAACAATTTGTGTGGTTTTGAATGTGGGTGGGAGGATAAGTGAGTGAGTGGGTGGGTGGGTATTTAAAAAGAGTCTGCTTAATAAAGAAAATTTCATTTTTTGTTGAAAAAACCAATGCTCCAAAAGAAAAATATTTTCTATTTTTGGTGTGAAATATTTAAATTTGGATATGCCATCATGATACCTCATAGGAGTTGTAATTTGGTTGTCTCACATCACTATTTTCTATAAATTGGGCTCGCCAACTGAACTATATTTCCCAGAGTGCACTAGGGCTAGGGACTTTCATGATTCACTGCCTCTCCTAACCAATGAGTTTGTTTCCACTAATCTTTTTGTTTTGTCTTAAGTACATTGTAAAGTCTTTGGGGCAGGAACATATATTCTATGACCCTGATCTTACATGGACTTAGTCACATACTTAACTTTATATACTAAGTCAGGGGTCGGCAACCTTTCAGAAGTGGTGTGCCGAGTCTTCATTTATTCATTCCAGTTTAAGGTTTCGAGTGCCAGTAAACATTTTAACCTTTTAGAAGGGCTCTTTCTAGAAGTCTATAATATACAACTAAACTATCGTTGTATGTAAAGTAAATAAGGTTTCAAAATATTTAGAAGTTCGATTTAAAATTAAATTAAAATGCAGAGCCCCCCGGACTTGTGGCCAGGACCAGGACAGTGTGAGTGTTGCTGAAAATCAGCTCGCGTGCTGCCTTTGGCACATATGCCAAAGGTTGCCTACCCCTGTACTAACTCATAGACTCATAGACTCATAGGTCAGAAGGGACCAATCTGATCATCTAGTCTGACCTCCTGCACAAGGCAGGCCACAGAACCCCACCCATCCAATTTTATAACAACCCCTATCCCAGGATCGAGTTATTGAAATCTTCAAAATTGGTTTGAAGACCTCAAGCTGCAGAGAAACCACCAGCAAGCGACCCGTGCCCCACGCTGCAGGGGAAGGCGAAAAACCTCCAGGGCCCCTGCCAATCCGCCCTGGAGGAAAATTCCTTCCCGACCCCAAGTATGGCCATCAGCTAAACCCTGAGCATGTGGGCAAGAGTCACCAGCCAGCACCCAAGAAGGAATTCTCTGCAGTAACTCAGTTCCCATGCCATCCAACATCTCCCCGCAGATCATTGAGCAGACCTATCTGGTGGTAATCCAAGATCAATTGCCCAAATTAACAATCCTATCATAACATCCCCTCCATATACTTATCAAACTTTGTCTTAAAGCCAGGAAAGTCTTGTGCCCCCACTACTTCCCTCGGAAGGCTGTTCCAGAACTTCACTCCCCTAATGGTTAGAAACCTTCGTCTAATTTCAAGTCTAAACTTTCTAATATCCAGTTTATACCCATTCGTCCTCGTGCCTACATTAGTACTAAACTTAAATAATTCCTCTCCCTCCCTAACGTTAACCCCCCTGATATATTTATATAGAGCAAGCATATCCCCCCGCAGCCTTCTTTTGGCCAGGCTAAACAAGCCAAGCTCTTTGAGTCTCCTTTCATAAGGCAGTTTTTCCATTCCTCGGATCATCCTTGTAGCCCGTCTCTGAACCTGTTCCAGTTTGAATTCATCCTTCTTGAACATGGGACACCAGAACTGCACACAGTATTCCAGATGGGGTCTCACCAACGCCTTGTATAACGGTACTAACACCTCCTTATCCTTGCAGGAAATACCCCGCCTGATGCATCCCAAAATCGCATTTGCTTTTTTAACAGCCGTATCACATTGGCGACTCATAGTCATCCTGCTATCAACCAGCACCCCAAGGTCCTTCTCCTCCTCCGTCGCTTCCAACTGATGCGCCCCCAACGTATATCCAAAATTCTTATTATTAATTCCTAAATGCATAACCTTGCACTTTTCACTATTGTATTTCATCCTATTTCTATTACTCCAGTTTACAAGGTGGTTCAGATCTTCCTGAATAGTATCCCTGTCCTTCTCCGTGTTAGCAATACCCCCCAGCTTCGTGTCATCCGCAAACTTTATTAGCACATTCCCGCTCTTTGTGCCAAGGTCAGTAATAAAAAGGTTAAATAAGATCGGTCCCAAAACCGATCCTTGAGGGACTCCACTAGTGACCTCCATCCAGCCTGACAATTCACCTTTCAATACGACCCTCTGGAGTCTCCCCTTTAACCAGTTCCTTATCCAACTTACAACTTTCATATTCATTCCCATCTTTTCCAATTTGACTAACAGCTCCCCGTGCGGAACCGTGTCGAACGCCTTACTGAAATCTAGGTAAATTATATCTACCGCATTTCCTTTATCTAAGTAATCCGTCACCTTCTCAAAGAAGGAGATCAGATTGGTTTGGCACGATCTACCTTTACTAAATCCGTGTTGCAATTCGTCCCAATTACCATTGACCTCTATGTCCTTGACTACTTTCTCCCTTAAAATTTTTTCCAAGACCTTGCATACTACAGATGTTAAGCTAACAGGCCTGTAATTACCCGGATCACTTTTATTCCCTTTCTTAAAAATAGGAACTACATTAGCAATCCTCCAATCATACGGCACAACCCCCGAGTTTACCGATTGCTTAAAAATTTTCGCTAACGGGCTCGCAATTTCACGCACCAGTTCCTTTAATATCCTCGGATGGAGATTGTCCGGGCCCTCCGACTTCGTCCCATCGAGCTGTTCAAGTACGGCCTCTACCTCAGTTGCGGTAATATCCACTTCCATATCTACATTCCCGTTTATCATCCCTCCATCATCGCAAGGTTCACTAGTCTTATTAAAAACTGAAGCAAAGTACTTGTTTAGATGTTGGGCCATGCCTAGGTTATCCTTAATCTCCATTCCATCCTCAGTGTATAGCGGCCCCACTTCTTCTTTCTTTGTTTTCTTCTTATTTATGTGGCTGTAGAACCTTTTACTATTGGTTTTGATTCCCTTTGCAAGGTCCAGTTCAATGCGGCTTTTAGCCTTCCTCACTTTATCCCTACATGTTCTGACCTCACCAAGGTAGCTTTCCTTACTGATCCTGCCTTTCTTCCACTCACTGTAAGCTGTCTGCTTTTGTCTAATCCCCTCTCTGAGTTGTTTGCTCATCCAGTTTGGCCTACAACTCCTGCCCATGGTTTTTTTCCCCTTTCTCGGGATGCAGGCTTCCGACAGTCTCCGAAGCTGCGACTTAAAGTAATTCCAGGCCTCCTCCGCATTCAAATCCACTAATTCCTCCGTCCAATCCACTTCCCTAACTAATTTCCTTAACTCTTTAAAATTAGCCCTCGAGAAGTCAAAAACCCTAATCCCAGATCTACATTTGTTTATCCTTCCATCTAGTTTGAACTGAATCAGCTCATGATCACTCGAACCAAGGTTGTCCCCTACCACCATTTCTTCTACGAGGTCCTCACTGCTCACCAACACCAAATCTAAAATGGCATCTCCTCTCGTAGGTACTTCAACTACTTGATGAAGAAATCCATCCGCTATCACATCCAGAAAATCTGACCCCTATTATTCTTGCAAGTACTCGTCCTCCAGTCTATATCCGGGAAGTTGAAGTCCCCCATAATCACACATTTCCCCTTTGTGTTTACTTCATTAAAGACATTAAAGAGGTCTCTATCCATATCCCAATCAGATCCCGGCGGTCTGTAGCACACGCCAAGCACTATCTCAGGGGAAGCTCTAGTTGCTTTTTTACCCAATGTGATTTTTGCCCAGACAGACTCTGTCTTATCCATTCCATCGCTTCTTATTTCGCTACAGTTAATGTCATCATTGATGTACAAGGCTACTCCACCACCTTTGCCTTTCTTTCTGTCTTTTCTAAACAGCACATAGCCTTCAATACCCGTGCTCCAGTCATGAGTACTATTCCACCAGGTTTCAGTTATCCCTATAATATCCGGTTTCACTTCCTGCACTAGTAACTCCAGTTCCTCCATCTTGTTACCTAGACTCCTCGCATTAGTGTACAGACCTTTTAATTTTCGGCGTTTGGCATCAGTGACATTCTTTCCCCCGTCGTGCAGAGACCTTTTACCACCAGCATCACCCGTCACTCTGGTTTCTCCACTATTCCTCCTTGGATCAAACCTTGGGACCACAAGGGTATCTCCTCTCACTTTGTTTACTTCCCTCTCCAGGTTACATTCCGGCGTGGAGATCTCCCGAACATCTCCCAACCATCTCCCCCAACTTCCTAGTTTAAAGCTCTCTTGATGAGGTCGGCGAGCCTCCATCCTAGAATTCTATTTCCCTCCTTGCTTAGATGAAGTCCATCCTGAGCGAACAGTCGTCTATCCGTAAATGCTTCCCAGTGACCGTACATCCCAAAGCCCTCCTTATAACACCATTCCCTAAGCCATCTGTTGATCGCCATAATCTTGTCACTCCTTCGTCGCCCCGCTCTAGGAACTGGCAGAATCCCACTGAAGATCACCTGAGCCTCGATGTCTTTGAGCCTCTTCCCCAGTCTGGCATAGTCCTCCTTGATACAGTCCAGCGAGTAACTAGCCGTATCATTCGTTCCCACATGAAGGATAATCAACGGATTCTTTCCTGCTCCCGCTAAGATCGTATTCAGCCTCAGGTCCACATCCTGTATCTTAGCCCCTGGCAGACAGCACACCCTTCTGAACAAGTCTTTGCAGGATTAAACCTTAAATCAGGGATCAACAACCTTTGGTATGCAGCCCATCAGGGAAGTCCACTGGTGGGAAGGGACCATTTGTTTACATGCAGTGTTCGCAGGTTCGGCCAATCACAACTCCCACTGGCCATGGTTCACTGTTCCTGGCCAAGGGGGGCTACGGGAAGCGGAGGCCAGCACATCATTCTGCCCACACCGCTTCCTGTAGCCCTCATTGTCCTGGGACTGCCAACCGTGGCCAGTGGGAGCTGTGATCAGCCTAACCTGTGGACGCTGCAGGTAAACAAACTGTCCCAGCCCGCCAGCAGATTTCCCTGATGGGTTGCGTGTCAAAGGTTACCAATCCCTGCCTTAAATAGTATGGGGCACATCCTCAGCAGGTATAAAGTGCCATGGCTCTGTGGAGTTATGGAAATGTACATCAGCTGAGGATATAGATACTCAATAGATTCTCATCCCCTAGGTAAACATAGGCAACAAAATTATCTTCATTATTCTCCAGGAATATCTTTGCTAACAAAGAAGGTTTTCAGAGAATACAGAGTCTGAGCTCAGTATTAGAGCCTATATCAAACAGAATAGAATGTACACTGCTTATTCAAGAAAAGTATCAGGGAAAGAAAATTGACATGGAGCAAATTATTTTAATACTTTAACAGTGCAGGAAAACAAGTCTGTAGAACATTGTCATTCACTTAAAATTAAATGTATATTATGTGATTAAAGAAACCCCCGTCAATAAACAACATTCCACCTTTTAGAGCATTAATAGCAATTAATCTGTATGTATTTCATCAGTGTTTCAAGACAAGAAAGTATTCTAACAATTACTATTTTTCAAGGGTTATTGTTGTTTCATCTTTTGAATTATGGCTTGTCTGTGCTTTAAATTCCACATCAAACAAGAAGTCTGGAAAAATGCATCTCTTTTGCCTTCTTTACTCCCAAAGTGTTTGCTTTTCCTGTGTTTTATAACTGGGAATGTCCTGTTAAACTTTAGTTTATTTATCAGTATAATATATATGATATTTGTCAGATAGACTCATAGACTTTAAGGTCAGAAGGGACCATTATGATCATCTAGTCTGACCTCCTGAACAATTCAGGCCACAGAATCTCACCCATCTATTTCTCACCCACCCACTCCACTACGTCTGAGTTATTAAAGTCCTCAGATCGTGGTTTGAAGACCTCAAGCTGCAGAGAATCCTTCAGCAAGTGACCCATGCCCCATGCTGCAGAGGAAGGCAAAAAACCTCCAGGGCCTCTGCCAATCTGCCCTGGAGGAAAATTCCTTCCTGACCCCAAATATGGCAATCAGTTAAACCCTGAGCATGTGGGCAAGACTCACCAGCCAGCGCCCAGGAAAGAATTCTCTGTAGTAACTCAGATCCCAACCCATCTAACATCCCATCACAGACCACTGGGCATACTTACCTGCTGATAATTTTGGCAATCGATCTTTGATTAATTACCAAAATTAGGCTATCCCATCATACCATCCCCTCCATAAACTTATCAAGCTTAGTCTTGAAGCCAGATATGTCTTTTGCCCCCACTGCTCCCCTTGGAAGGCTGTTCCAGAACTTCACTCCTCTAATGGTTAGAAACCTTCATCTAATTTCAAGTCTAAACTTCCTAGTGTCCAGTTTATATCCATTTGTTCTTGTGTCCACATAGGTACTAAGCTTAAATAATTCCTCTCCCTCCCTAATATTTATCCCTCTGATATATTTATAAAGAGCAATCATATCCCCCCTAAACCTTCTTTTGGTTAGGCTAAACAAGTCAGGCTCTTTGAGTCTCCTTTCATAAGACAGGTTTTCCATTCCTCGGATCATCCTAGTAGCCCGTCTCTGAACCTGTTCCAGTTTGAATTCATCCTTAAACATGGGAGACCAGAACTGCACACAGTATTCCAGATGAGGTCTCATCAGCACCTTATATAACGGTACTAACACCCCTTATCTTGGCTGGAAATACTTCACCTGATGCATCCTAAAACTGCATTAGCTTTTTTAACGACCATATCACATTGGCAGCTCATAGTCATCCTGTGATTAATCAATATTCCGAGGTCCTTCTCCTCCTCTGTTACTTGTAAGATGTAAGATCAGAGGAAGTTGCTCTACCAATCAAAAGAGTCTCAGAGCTCAGCTTTGACTGCATTTTTCACTTGATGTTTGCCAACCTAAAAGCACTGCATCAGCTTCATTCTGCATTTGAAAAATTATCTGTGACTTCTACAAAGCAGATACAATTCCAGGAATTTATGAAGATTTCTGCAAATCCCAATTTCCTTTGGAATTAGCTTCTCACTTCATAATTCTGTCTTTGATCCTTAGTCTTCAAAATTGGATTTATTTTTGTTTCTAACAAAACAGAATGGGCTTCTGCAGTCAGGATGCCTGTGTAGATTATTCCACTGCCATTTGTGCTTGCAACATTTTCTTTCTTTTATCTTTATTTCCAAATCTCTTTTTCTTTCTTTCCCTCCCACCCAAAACGTTTTTGGGATGTTTTCCCAGATGAATCTCTGACATTTGTGTCAAATTTTTACTGGTAGAATAAATACAATTAATGTTATGGACCCTTCCTATGCCAGCTGCAGGGAAATGGAAGGGAATGCAAAAGGGGCTTTAAGCCATTTTTGACCTTTCTGAAATCTGACCTGAGCTGGACTCATTAACCCTGTTCACATACAGCAGACCCAGGCTTAAAGGGGATCGATCAATCATCTTAAAGGAATAGCAGCAAAAAAAAGAAAGACTCTATCCTTACATCTTGCCACTGATTTATCCCTTTTCCCTTCTCATCTTCATTACCCTTCCATGTATCCCCTATGCATAAACTCTTTTCCTTCCCTGTCTGCAAGCATCTACTCACCCTTCATTCATATCTTCCTTAAAAGACACTTCTTCCACTCAGTCTGCCATGATTCAGCTGCCAATAAAAGTGTTTTACAGGATTTGTTTGAATAGCAATACTACTTTCTTATTAAATCCATCTTCCGCTTACAGTGTGCATTATATACATTAATTGTATTGTTTGTCTATTTAGATTGTAAGGTTTTTGGATGAGAGACTGTACCATATTTCACATTCAGTACATTTATTATTATTGAGACCTGTTCTTCAGCCTTTATAGGAGTGCTTCTTTTTCCCCCTCTCTATGTCCTGGTATATCTGCCATGCAATGAATATACGGGGTCTAAAAATAGACTCTATTAGCACTTTGGATGAGTTTTCAAAAGGCAGTGGAAGTTTTATCATGACTGTAATGGGAGCAGAGGTAGGCCAATGCCGAGCACATTAGAAATCCCCATGCTGAAAAGCACAATCTCAGCTGTGTCAGAGGGCCTGTTTATAACATGGTAGGCTCTTGACATGTTTATAACAAGGAGCCATTAACACCTTGAGGGGCCTATACAGGATATTTGTTTGCAACCATAATAGCATCTTTTGCTTTTGTGAAATCTATAATCCCTTCTTTAAACACCTTAGGTGGAATCATGGCCTTACTGAACTCAATGGGAACCTTGTCATTGACTTCAGCAGGGCCAGGATTTCACCCTTTATTTCTATTTTCCATTCAGTAGAATCCTAAATTCTCCTGCCAAGAGGAACTGGCCATAGGCCATTTCCTAGGGAACCAGGGCTGGAAATTGAATCTATGACTATAGAACGGCAGTGAACAGCATTACTAAGTGACCATTCCTAAATCCAAATTCTGAGCTTGTAGTACCCCCATTGAAGTCAACAGGAGCCACACAGACACAATCCAGTTGTCATGGTGCTTAGATTAGTGTCAGAAATAATGACAGGGTGTGCAAACTCCATCCTAAGCACAAGGGGTTAATGACAGTCTGTGGGCTCAGTCAGCCACATACCCCACTTCATCTGCGAGAAGTGTCAAGCCTGGAGGGAGGGGTTAAAAGGAGTAAAGTCCAGCTCAGTAGCGGCTGACTGGGAGGAGGAGAGAGCCTCTTGTGCTAACCCCTTAAAGGAAAGACTGGCTGGGGCTAGGGAATAACCAGATGTTGCTAGATGCCAGGGCCTCAATAGGTGCCAGTAGACTTGGCATGGGACTTTTACATGTGCTTGTTGGGGCTATAATTTTTTTGGGGGGGATGGGGAACATGCTAGGGAAGGAGCTGGTGGAAAGACCTAAAAGCAGGCTATAGTAGGAAGTAGCCCAGGGAGGAAGTGGTGGGTCAGAACAGACAGAGCTTAGATGTTTATTATAGGGTGCTTGGGCTGGAACTCAGCATAGTGAGAGGGTTTCCCTACTGGCCCACTGATGAAGGTAGCACAGAGGCCCTGGAGAAAAGGTCTAGAAAGAATTATTAAGTATGAAGTTAGGCTGAAGACCTGGTATAAAGATGGTGGACTATCAATGTACAGGACTGTATTTACCCTGAAAGGGCTGGGATTGCATATGTGATTTGGACAGACAGCTGAGTCACAGGGAGACTGGAAGGCTAGTGGAAGTGGGGCATGCCTGTGGAGGAGACCCTGCAATGAGGGGATGCACACCAGCCAATGAGTCCTTTTATCACATCAACACTTTATGCGACCATTTTATAGATCCAAGAAGAACCACAGCACTGTTTACAAATTCCAGACTTCATCCATGTACCCATCTTCTGTAAGCGCTAGACATTAGTCTTTAAACTAATTGAAAGTTCCTCTTATGGGTTACTGTGTTTTATGCTTTAAAACAAGTGTTGATTTCAATCAGATGTAATGGAAATTTTGGAAGCTTAACTGAGAGAAAAGAAAGGAAGCTATGTTTAATGTTTTAGCTAAAGTGCATTGCTTTTTTGTTAGCAAAGTAAGGCTAATGTTGATTGTAAAGTTAATGGGTAAATCAGTCATTAATTATTAGTAATGACCAATTCCCGTTAGAAATTAGCCTTCCAGCAGTGAAAATTGCACTTAAAATACTTATTCATCCTGATCATCCAGTGCATTTCCCCCTTCATACATTTCCCATTTTCGAAGCCGAAATAAGGATGCTGGGCAGACAACTCATTTTGAACCATTTCTGGGTTAGCTTGCCTCTCCCTAACCTTCACTCTAACATGGGAGGTATAGGTCCCCCTCTACTCTGATATGGCTGCACCAGAGCCTCTTGGATTGTGGCTTCTTTCTCCCAGGGGAGTGCAAGAGGCTGTGCTAACAATACTTCTCTAGGAGCAATTGGTAGTTATCATGGATCCACCTCAACTCCCATTCGGCTGCTAGTGCAGCTGGCTTGACTCATGATGAGTGATATTGCTGCACCCCTTAAAGGAGGAAAAGAAAATTCTTCCCCCTCCAGTACAAGGGGGAACCAGGATGTGTTATGCCTCAGAAGGATATGCTCAGGATTGTGACCCCAAGATACAATATGACTCATTGGCATTATAGATTAAAATACTAAAATATCAGAGGGTAGCCGTGTTAGTCTGGATCTGTAAAAGCAGCAAAGAATCCTGTGGCACCTTATAGACTAACAGACGTTTTGGAGCATGAGCTTTCTAAATACTAAAATATGGAAACTAAAATATTAGGAACTCAGGGCGGAGGGAACCTTGGTGAGTTTTGGTCAGAAATGCTTTGAAGCACAACCAGAAAGTTTTGAAAAAGTTTTGGAAATCTGTCCCATGGTGGCAGCAAGACATTCCAGTGTCTCTCACGCTATATTAGATAAGGAGGAAAGGACTTAAGGTGTCTCCAAAACCTTGAAGGTTAAAGGCCAGTAATCAATGAAGCTACATCTACTTAAATCAGCAGAGGATCTGTATCTATATTTTACACACACACACACACACACACACACACACACACACACACACACACCATCATCATCATCATCATCTGGGTGAAATCCTGGCTCCATTGAAGTCAATGGCAAAACTCCCATTGACTTGAATGGGGCTAGAATTTCACCATAATGAATTCAGTCCTAGTGTGAAATGGACCTTTTATGGGACACTCCCACTACCTATAAATTCTCACCCATTACCTGTTTTATTGTTATATAAACACTTTATAGATCCAGACCTCTGAAAATGTTTTAGTGGGATGGTGGGTTTTTTTTGTTTTTTGTTTTGGTATTTAATTATTATAGGAATCTTGTTGCTTTTCAAATATGACCCTTGCTGCTGTTGCCATTAATCTGGTCTTTCATCTGCCTGCAATTTGTTCCTCATTCATTCACACACACAATTTGTTCATCACAAGATACGTCACTGGAGTTGCAGGACAAAGGTGTTGGGAAATGCCTGCCGTGAGTGAAGCAATAAATAGCATTTTGTGTTGTGTTAAAATATCACTCTGACTGCAGCTCATTTCATAGGACCTTGTCAGTGTAATCCCTGATTCCCACAAGGCTTACATTTTCAAATTCAAGTGAACTCTGTGACCTGATGGTTTTTCCACATATTAGTTTTCAAAATAAATCATTTTGATACAGTCACTTGTTGCTCAGTTGGTGATTGTTCCTAGAGGCATAATGCTTGGTTATATTTACTGTAAAGTACTGGGGAAAGAAACCAGGGGCCAGACTTTCAGAACAGCTGAGCATCCTGTAGGATCCTAAAACTCCTATTGTAGGTATCTAAACACGTTTCAGATTCTCAAAAGAGCCCAATTTGTATTTAATGGTCAGATTTTCAAACACAGTTAGCCCCCAGCAGCTCCTATAGAGAAAAATGGGTTTTGCTGGATGCTTAGCTCTTTAGAACATCTGGTCATTTTATTTGGGTACACAAATGGAAACTCTGTTCTCATGAAAATCTGCCTTTAAGTCATATATTAGCAAGAGAAGCTAGAAATAGTTTTGCTTCATGTTAAGTCTGTTGATTCAATAATATTTGATTAATTTGAATAAGGTGATAGTGATTAAACTATACAGTATGTTTTGAATATCAATCTAAACAGAAAGGCCTCAATCCAAAAAGGGATTTAGGCAATGTAATGCTGAGTCACTGGAGCATGGGGGACTGAATCATAGGTCTTCCAGCTTGGTGATCTAACCACTAGGTAACAAGAGTCATTCCCACCCATGTGCTCTTTCAGGCCCAATTACTCTTTCATTAGTTAGTCACAGTGGAATAGTTTCTATGGGAGAGATGGTGGGAATCTCCACATCAGAATGTCACATAGCTCAGTGGTTTGAGAATTTTCCTCAGAGGTGGGAGTCCCAGGAGCAGCCTGTGTAAGTGTTTTATCCATTGGGCTAAAAGTTATGAGGTGGGCACCACCTTAGTTGCCTAGGGAACTTTTACAGCAAAAACTTAAGCTCCAACGGTTTAAGCAGGAGTTACGTGGTGCCTAAGCTGGGAGTTAGGCATGTAAATCTGGGAGTACCTTTGCAAATCTGGGCCAAAGTCCACACATTTTCTGATGTTTTATTGTTGCTGGAAAACATCTTTGTTGTTTTGAATTAATTAAAAAAATTGTTATCAACAATCAGGGACAATATTACAGAAAAAATAATTAGCAGAACTAGTCATCCTGAGCAGATAATTAGCTTACTGCTAAAACAAATATAGATTGAGAGCTTGTTGGTCAAATGTAGTACCCTAGAAAATCTTGTAACTGCAAGATCTAGTTACAGAGTTCCTCTCTGTGGAAAAAAAATAAAACAAAAACAAACCACTGCTCAGTCACACTCTTATATTTATATGTATTTTATATCTACTACAAAAACATTGTGAAAATGAAATGACACATATATCATGACACACAATGGTTTAGACTGCAGCACTAAATGGGATTCCTGTATAATTGTGTTATAATTAAAATGTAGAGGCAATTTAGCAATTCATTTGAAAGGAATTTTGTAGGGCAAGTGAAAACTGCCCTAGATAGAAATATAGCATATCAGGAGACTTTCAAAAGAGGAATCCCAATGTAATCTTGAGCTAAGTGCTCTGTAAATGAGTCTGTTAGCAGTCAGACACATCACAGATTTGGGATGTGGGAAATCCCTAACTTGGGGATGAGATAAGCCCACAGAAAAGTTGAAGATGCAGATGACAGCTTTTGGCAAATTAGAGAGTCTTCCTTTATGTTAAGATGTGAGTGAGGGCAGGAGAAAAGCCCATTGCTCATTTGATTCACTTCCACCTGCCCCCACTGTAATGTTAATCCAGCTTTCTGAAGAATAAATAGAATTTCTAAGGAACAAGTGATTAACAAAATCTTGATTTGCTCATGCTGCAGTATAAAAACCCTCAACCTGCTGTATTGATACTGACATGCATCTGACGAAGTGGATATTCACCCATGAAAGCTCATGCTCCAAAACGTCTGTTAGTCTATAAGGTGCCACAGGATTCTTTGCTACTTATATTGATATAAAGTACTGTATTTTTCATTTGTGTAAGCATGTTGACCAGATGTCATTGAAATTAATTTATTAAAGCTCACACTCTTGAGATTGTTCAATAATTTATATAACCTTCACCGTAGAATTTTGCATTTGGTGATCTGTTGAATCATTGTTTATTAATACAGAACTTTTAATTAAATATTAAAATCTCTGCTACAGTATACAACTGCTTTATGTAAGAATATCATATAATCAATAAGTTGGGTACATATAATTAATAACTATGACATAGAATGCTACTAATGAATGTAATATTTGCTAATGTTTCTGACATATTTCAATAAAATTGAACTCATTTATAGAGGTTATTAAAACCAGAACAGATACAAAGTCGACAACATTGGCTTTCCTAATCTACAATATACAGTAATTGAAAAAAATACACCAGAGACTAGTAATACTATTTTAAGAGTCTTTTTTGGGAAATGTCTCCAGGTATATACAAGAACAGAAATGCCTTAGAAGTAACCTGGAACGCATTGGTAAGGCAAAAATGTAAATACAAAGTAGCAGGATACAGAGTAAGGCAGAATAGCCAAAAGTGAACATCAATCTTATATATGCACTTTTGTCCTATGTAAAACTGCCCCCATTTTAGACTAGATTGTGGATACACCTGAAGCCCCAAGACTGACCTCTTCGAAACCACAAATTTGAACATGTTTGGATTTAAGGTTTTGGTCCAGGCCCATGTCTCCTACTTGTAAAACTGGTAAAATCACCCACTTCTTGCCCTATCCCCATCATCCCAAATAAGCTCTTTCTCTCCCAGTTACTATTGATGGATTTCCAATATATATCGTAAAAAGGAACCCAAAGGATAAAATCTGCCCTCATATACACTAAAAACAAACATAATGATATTGACATGGTTACGTGACATAAATCAGGGCTTGTCTACATGTTGGTTTAGCATGTAATACTGTTTGAAATGGATTTACTCTGTTTCAGCAGGGTCCACATGGCCCAGTTAGTACATGGTACACTAGTGCAGACTAAAATGTATAGCCCTCTGGTGGGGACTAATGCAACATGTAGACAAGCCTGAGAGTGGATTTGCCACCTGATACACAAGGCAGAATATAAGCTTGCTATGGAGCAGATTTGAACCAAAGTTTAGGCTTAAAAATGCCTAAATTCTCATTTCTAAACTATGCTGCAAGTAACCCTGGAGGTTTCATATTATAGACTACCAATCACCATGTTGGGTAGCTCAGGTGGATATCATAATGGTACAAGTGTGGTATTTTTTGTTAGTTTGTTTTGTTTTTGTGGAGTTTTTTTGTTTGTTTTTTGTCAGGGAAGCTTAGCAACAAGATGGCAATAACATCAGTGTTTTTTGTAGAGAGGATTGCTTAGGACAGTCGTTTCCATGGAAACTCCTGAAAATAGCAATTTGACTCCACCCTTTAAAAACCTGATGAGCCTCTTTATTCTAAATTATTTTGTGTTCATAATAAATGTCTAAAATCAGTATTTATATTAAAAAATCTTAAATCACTTACATGTAGATTGATAATAGCTTATTTAAAATATCTATTTAGCTTTAGACTGAAGTGGAAAATAGTTCTGCTACTGGCCGTCCGCTGCCAAAGAATATGTAGCAGCACAAAAGGTCATTGAAAGGAACATTGTTTAAATTAACTGTCACTATAAACAGCCTGGACTGCAAAAGTTTTGTACTGCACTGTAGCTCTTTATTTGATAGGATATGAGTCACAGGAAAAAAATTATATATCTAATTTTTAGAGCTTGTTAAAATAGCTGCAGCTGGGAGGTGTAACTCTCTCATGAATGAATAAGATAGTAAAAAAAAAATATCCTCTATAGGGACGCTTCTCAATGAAAAAGCTGGTAAACAAGCCTGAGAAAAAAGGAAACAGATGCTGAGTGATAAGAATGTGCCTGCTCTGACAGGGGAACACCAGTTTGTGAGAGCAGTGGATTGAAAAAGGGGGCGGGAGGGGGGCTTTTTCAGCTGTTTCCGCATTGCACTCTGCAGTAAATTAGTAAAACAAGATTTTGTGCCTGAACAAGGAAATGACATTTTGCCTCTGTGTTATAAAGGAAGTGTTCCTTTTGTTCTCTTGCGTAGAGACACTTCAGGAATTCAAGATGGCTGGGACACAGCCAAGATTCGGAGAAAATATTTAGAAGGCACAAAATGTGCACACAGTTACAAAAATAACCAAGAGGCCAAAGGCAACAGACAGGGTTGACAACTGGTAACAGGCCACACATGGAACCTCAGCCAGCAGCCATGGAACACCTACTAGGTCCAAGTTGCCTAGACCACTTCCACAAGTAGTGCTGCAGGATGTCGAATATCTGAAAATCCCTTGACAGACAAAATTCACACTGGGGAAATATAGGTTTAAATTTTTGTTTTTGCAAACACAGACCTCCTTTGTGACATTGTAAACTGGGGATAATAACGCTTTCCTCGATCTAAATGTTGTCATGAAAATAAATAGAAAGATCATTGAGATCCTCTGATGGAAAGCACTATGTAAATGAGAAATATCACAATTACTTTTTCATATATCTAGATGCAACACTTTTACTCCATTTATATTTTGTTTCTTTTAGACATGACTAATCATCATGTATTAGGGTTCTTTAGTGATTAGGACTTGAGTGAGTCTAATATTCTCTGGGCTGAAACTATTGTGACAGTCTTGGTCACTGGCACTCTCAGTCCACAAAAGCACCAAGGAAATTGTGCTCCAGCCATAATGCTGTTGGCCACAGGCTAGTGGGAATGTGTGTTGGTAATGAAACTCTGGCAGTACCAAGGAGTCCTTGGAGTTCTTTGAGCTCTTCAGTGTGGGTTTAGCCGTTCAGTCTGGCCTCATAAAGCGGCTGCACTGGTCAGTTTTCTGCTCCTGGACAAAGATCAAGAGCTGCTGAAATATAAAAGGGAGAAGACAAAATTTAGAATAAGATTAATCCTATAGCTTTGGAAATAGACACACAGAGGACATCATTAAAATATCAGTATTTGCCAACCGTTAGCATATGGTACTACTGAAGATTAGCACAGTTTTCCTATGTGGACAATAAGAGATATCTTTGTTAACTGTCTACAAATGTTGACTTCTAATGACTTCAACTGTAGATAGCATGGTGAATTTATTCATGGCACTTCCCTCCACTCTTAACACTTGCACCACACAGCACTTTTGGAGATCTACAATAGAGGTGATTAGTGTACTTTGAAGTATGTAGGTGGTCACTGGATTTCCTTTTAATATCCTTTGCAGGGAGTAGGCAGTGCCTTGAGTCCATGTCCTCAATGCGCCTGCTAGCACACCTGAGACATTGAGGAAGCTGTTCTAATTTGCTGGTAGTAAAGGCCAGCAAGGGGCAGCACAATGCCTTCCCTGTGGTGCTATGGTGAAATAGCAGCTATATGCTGTCCTATAGAGAGGACTTATGACAAAGCCACAATGTGATATTCTTGGATTTCACACTTGAATGTTCTCATGTTGCTTGGTGCAGGAGGCGAGCTATGGCGGTTATGATCTTAGATGCTCTGAGAATATTCAGATTCAGTCAGCATTGGATTTTGTCCTTTCTTCCCCACTCTACCTCTCAGTTGAGCAATGTGATGTGCAGCTGTTAATAGCAACACATCTATAATATGCTTAAATTAATGTTTCTCTTTCACAACAGTTTGGTATAATATGATTAAGATGACTCAAAAGTTTTGCCTTTTTTGCTCTCTCTGATGTCAGTCTGTACAGTCATGAGTTGTGACATTTCTTTGGGTTTCTTTCCTTTATATTTGATCAAACTTCACCCGTTGTCCTGGCACTGGTTTGAATCTGTGATGTACAAATACAAATCCCTGTTCAACAGTGCTGGAGCAGTGCTGCCTGCAGAACCATCTTAGAATGAAGTTTCTAAATCTTTCCCAACATTTTTTGTGTTCTGGCAAAAGGCTGGATCATGGTTTTGCTACAAGCCCTGAGTAAGAGGTAACTTGTAGTTGTGCTGCCCCAGGAGCAGACCAGGCACCAGATTATGACTGAGAGGTTCCCTGGTTTCCCTCTTGCTCCAGGGGGAAGCAACTGGTACCAGCCAATGTGGTGCAGATTACTTCCCCTGCCACACCCACTGGTGCACCCAAGGCAGGGCCACCTGTGGGGGAGAGGCAAGTGGAGCAATTTGCCCAAGGCCCCGGGTCCCGCAGAGCCCCCCACAAGAATGTCGGAGGCTTCCCCCTCCCGGCCATGCTTCCGCCTCCACCTTCCCCCATTCCCCAGTGCCTCACTGCTCTGCATCCAGGAGTGGCCCTGGACAAAGCTAAAGCGGAGTGGCTCCAGCAGGGCCTGAGCTCCTCCTGCTCGAAGCCGCGTGGTAAGGGGGCGGGGCTGAGGGTAGGAGGAGCCGGGAGGAGCTCAGGTGGAGCTAGGCCACTGCAGTGCTCTTGAGGGCCACTCCTGGACACGGTGTGCTCAGGCTCCAGGAGAGGAGAGAGGTGGGGGTAAGTGGCATGGTAAGGGGGCTGGGACCAGGGTGGTGTTGGATAAGGGGCAGGGAGTCCCGGGGACAGTCAGGGGACAGGGAAGGGGCAAAGATTCAGAGGGGCAGTCAGGGGACGGGGAATGAGGGGTTGGATCATGGGCATTCCGGGGTCTGTCAGGACTCGGCAGGGTGGGGGTGGATAGGGATCAGGGCACTCAGGAGACAGGGAGTGGGGGGGTTGTGGGGGGTGGGGTCCTGGGAGGATGGTTGAGGGGATCTTGGGGGTGGTGGTCAGGGGACAAGGAGCAGGATGGGTCTGGGATTCTCGGGAGGGCAGTCGGGGGCAGGAAGTGGGTGGGGGTTGGATAGGGGGCAGGGCCAGGCTGTTTGGGGAGGCACAGCCTTCCCTACTCTAAAGCTCATTCAGCAGTATGAGGCTTGCAGACACCTGTTTAACCAAAGACCCAAGCTGTTATCTTCTGCCTTAGGGCTACCATCTCTTTCACTTCTCAAATGCCAAATTATAGTCTACATTTAATTTCAGTGCCATAGGGAGATTCATGTCAGGGGAGGGTAGCGTCATTTAAAATTAGCCACTTTAGATTAACAGTGATAGAGCCAAGAGAGACATGGGGGAGGGATCACATGAGAAGAGCAATATCCTATGCCACCTACCTCCTTCCCAAGTCTACTAAGCGAGACCCCGCCCCCCACCCCTGAATTCCCCGAGGCTCCAGAGGGATTAATTCAGTGGTTCTCAAACTTTTGTACTGGTGACTCCTTTCACATAGCAAAACTCTGAGTGTGACCCCCCCCCTTATACATTAAAAACACTTTTTTATATATTTAACACTATTATAAATGCTGGAGGCAAAGCAGGGTTTGAGGTGGAGGCTGACAGCTCACGACCCCCAGTAATAACCTTGTGACCCCCTGATGGGTCCCTACCACCAGTTTGAGATCCCCTGGGTTAATTTAATTTTATTACCCTGTGTCCACTCACATGCATGTGCTATTGTGAGCATTTCAGTTTTCACAACATAGGCTCATCTCAGATTCTGGAACTAGCTCAAATGCTCAGTTCGTGATGTACATAAGCTATACTAAAGACAAACCCACAGTAATGGTCTCCAGTTTGTGAGGGACCTCATGAAGCCAGTCTCTAGGAAACAGATAAATTCATGGAGGTTAAGTCCATTAATGGCTATTAGCCAGTCTAGGTAAGGAATGGTGTCCCTAGCCTCTGTTTGTCAGAGTGTAGAGATGGATGGCAGGAGAGAGATCACTTGATCATTACTTGTTAGGTTCACTCCCTCTGGGGCACTTGGCATTGGCCACTGTCGGTAGACAGGATACTGGGCTGGATGGACTTTTGGTCTGACCCAATATGGCCATTCTTATGTTTTTATGTTCTAAGCTAAATGAACCCAAAGTTATGGAGACAGATATGAGTCAAGGAAGCCAGCAGAGTATAAGAAACCTGGAAAAATCTCTGACTGGATGGGCTCAGGCATTTGGTCACAAGATGAGGTGGTTCAAAAGTTTTGGATTTTTTTTAAGCAGAATTTTTTTATTGTTTCTTTAAACAATCAAACACAGCAAGCTGGAAATATTTGGCCACACACTTCTGAAACCCCAAACCATGTTCAGGTTTTGGCAGACTAATTTCAGCTTTTCAATAAAAAAACCACAACAAATTTTGAAAGAAAGCAGACATTGTCTGTGATTTTTTTCTGCTTTTTAAAACCCCCTAGTTTTCGATCCAAAAAAAGTTTTGACGGAAAATATTTGTCCAACCCTTTTAATGAGCTTTAGTGCCTTTTAGCACTAGCTGATGCTGAGAACCAGTGATACCTTGTAAAGGTGACTTGAAAAGAAGTTTTCTCAAAACTAGATTTGTGCCGAGATGCAGAAGGTTTTTAAATGTTTATTTTTTCCAGGGTCGCCCTGGGGGATGGGGGGCTAGGAATGAGACAATTTGAGCCGGGACCTGCAGGGGCCTCCACGATAATATAGTATTCTATAGTATTGCAACTTTTCTTTATGGAAGGGGCCCCTGAAATTGCTTTGCTAGAGGCCCCCTGAATCTTCTGGGCAGCCCTGACCCAAGTTGTCACTCACTCTCCAGTCCAGACCCACCTGAGGGAGGAGAAGTAGCAGCAACCCCATGGAATCTGTTCTCTCCACATTTGCTATGGGTAGTTCATCCAGGGGAGTAAGGAGCTGCCAGGCCTTTGGGGTGGGATTGGGTTAAGGGTAGTGTTTTGATATTTGGTGGGCTATTGCCCTCAATGGTAGTTTAATTTTTTTTACTCTCTATTTTGTTTATGTGTATGGAGGGGTGGGGTAGGGGACTGTATGGTAAGAATAGGCCTTTGGATTCAGTGTGAGTTGTGCTCCCTATGGATCTGTATGATTTGTAAGACAGGTGTAAGTTGCCCAGATTCTGTAATAAGTGCTTTCCTTAGGTAGGTCTAAACTGATATGCATCAAGGTGTAGTTGTGTATGGGGGTGTGGGGAGGCTACTACAAAGACTTACCTCTTCAAAAGTGACCAGTGATTCAGTGCCTTAGTTTCTGGGTAGACATTCTGAAATATCTGTAAGGTGCTTAATTTTTCTGAAAGTGAGTGCTCAGCACTTCTAAAAATAAAGCTATTTAGAATATCTCTAGCTGGGGACTCAAAAACCGAGGCACCCAAAATAACTACTTACTTCTGAAAATGTAGCTGGTAACATATACTTTAAAGCTATAAAAAGGATTTCATATTAAAAAAAAAGTCCCATGAAAATGTAATTTTATAAAGATTCCTAAAAATGACAAAGCAGTACATTTAAATGTCCATCGCAAAAGCAGATGCTACCTGTCAGAAAACAGCAGATCAGTGACAATCCTTACCATGGTTCAGCTACTGGGACGAGAAGCAAGCAAATTCACAGAAATGTAGCAGACTGCTGGAGTAGCTGTCATCTGCAATAACATGCTCCCAGCTAATACTAAACTCCACTGACTTTTCCAAACAATCAAGCTGATACTTACAATCAGCAAATCCATTCAGACTGTAAACCAGCATTTCGAATGAACAAGGACAAGTTTGCTTTCTGTAGAGAGGGAAGTGGAGCCATTAAAATACTTTTTTTTTCACTCCTACTGCTGACATCCCTGTAGCCTAACACTCCTACAATTCATTGCTTCTCAGTTATTAGCTCCCTATCTCCCCACAATTTATGTTTGTAAATTAACAACACCACATTAGGTCCCCAATCCAAACTCCACTGAAGTCAATAGAAAGACTGCCATTGAGTTCGATGGGATCTGATCCTAAAATAAAAGACAAAACAAAAATCACTTAAAAACTATATGACTGCTCCTTTAACATCTCCCATAGTAGTTTTAGGCTACCTTTGCACTATGAGCTAGGGAGGTGATTCCCCTGCTTGTGTACACATACTCACATTAGCTCTCATTGAGTTAGTGAGCTGCATGAGCTGCAGTAGCATGGGTAGTGGCAGTGGAGGCATGGCTTAGCCATGCCAAGTATGTACCCATGGTTTCAGGTGGGTTTTGTACTTGGCCAAACTCAGACCTGTCGCCACTGCTGCCATTTGTGTTGCTGCTATTCTGTTATTTATACTCATGCTAACTTGCTGAGAGCTAGGGTGAGTATATGTACACGAGCAAGGAAATCACACCCCTAACTCATAGTGTACACGTAGCATCTGCCAAATTCAATATGGTAGTCTCTCTGCTTCATTTAAAATTGTCATGGTGTGAGGAGAGCACAATTAAGCATTGGGGTAAGACAGAGATCTCCATTTTACTGAAAATCAGATTGAACAGATAAATTTCCCCAGGAGTGGTACCAGGGTTTTTGGCGTCCTAGGCAGGGGTCCTTCCGTGCTCCCAGTCGTTGGCAGCAATTCTGCGGTGGAGGGGTCCTTCTGCAGCTCCGGATCTTTGGTGGCAATTCTGTGGCAGGTCCTTCACTCGCTCCGGGACTCGCCGCCAAAGTGCCCTAGGACAAAATGCTGCCCCCCCCAAATCCTGGTGCCCTAGGCGACCGCCTAGGTCACCTAAATGGAAGCGCCGGCCCTGAGTTTCCCCCACTTGGAAGCATGGTACCCATGACATAGAACCAAAAGGACAGAGGGAAGAATAATACTTTGAATTCCAGCAGGGACCTGGAGAAACATCTCTTTCCCATATCTCTCAATGAAAATAAGAAAGTAGTGAGGGGTGGGGGCAGGATGACACAAATTCTAGTCTGAGAGCTTTAGTGTATTGTTATCAAACTTTATGCTTACTTTGATAAGAAAAATAATTAAGATAAGGGATCCTGGATTAAGGAGATTTTTAACGTCTACATTTGTACTGGACTCCTAATACAGAGCCCTGAAATCTCTCTTGTACTTGAGGTTAATTTAGATTTGTGGCTTTAGAAGAACAGTTCAGTAGTCATCTCTAAATATCAATTTAGCAAGGAGAATTTGAGATAAGATATGCAATTATCTTGAAGTCTGACTGCACACCCTGTTTTAGGAAAGATGCCACTAACACATCACTATCCTGGGAAGTTAGATTGGTGTAGATAATTAGTTCTTCCTAAAATGCATTTGTCATATATTAAATGTATCTTTTTGGATACATTTAAGCAAGTGAACAGTTACTCCAAACAGATTAATACTGAAGAGGGGCTCTGAAGTTGAACAAAGAGAGGAGAGGAGCTGAACACAGCAGAAGTGATGACCATCCTGGAAGGCATAATAAT
Organism: Gopherus evgoodei; assembly: GCF_007399415.2. Lineage (NCBI taxonomy): Eukaryota > Metazoa > Chordata > Testudines > Testudinidae > Gopherus > Gopherus evgoodei. The sequence goes on along the minus strand of NC_044323.1, from coordinate 25,634,960 downwards.
GGAGCAAGACCTTTTCAATCTTCCTCTCTCTCTTTCTCAATAGCTCTATGATATCCTTATATTAAACTACATGACATATTCCAAAAATAAATTAAACCAAGTGGCCAGATGTCTAAAAGCACAAATTACCAGAACCAACTCCCTTTAAAGTCAATGGAAGTCTTTCTTTGACTTCAGTGAGTATTGAACCATGCCCTGCTTTATCAGAAAACATAATATGGCAAGTAAATATAAAATTCAAAGGAAGGGGCGGGTAGACAAGAATAATATGATAAAGCCTCACTTATCAATCTAATGTTCAGAACAAATGAAGAAGAAATGTGTATTAAAAGAGGAGAAGCTGTGTTTTTTATTAATCTCTTCTGCCACTGCTATGATTTAGAGCTTGATTCTGCAAGGTGCTGAGTCAAGCTGGATGCAAAACAGATTTTCCATCTGTGATAAATGAAGGGGGATGGGGCTTCCTTTTATGGACACCCAGCCAGCCAGTTAGCTATAAAATCCCTCTTAGTAGTTGTTCTCTACTTGCTTTAGCTATATAGTGTTAAAAAGTCACCCTGCATAGGTAAAAGGAAGGGAGTGGGCACCTGACCAAAAGAGCCAACAGGAAGGCTAGAACTTTTTTTTAAATTAGGAAAAAACTTCCTCTTGTCTGTCTGTTGTTGTTCTCAAGGAGAAGCAGGGGCAGGGCAGGAACTATGCTGTAAACCAGGTATGAAAAATCATCTGAGTCATACCTAGAAACTACTCACTTAAAACTCCCAGATATGTAAGTCAATCAGGAAATGTCTAGGAAGACATTTATTTAGGTTTATTTCTTTTTATTTCTTTTATGGCTTGTGGACTCTTCTGTGCCAACGCCAAATGCTTTTGTTTTGCTTGTACCCTTTAAGCTGAACCTCAAGAAGGTTATTCTTGATGCTTAATTCTTGTGGGTTTTTTTAATTTAGCAATAGCCTGAGTTTTCAAATGTATTTTCTTTCTTTTTGTTTTGAATAAAATATACCTTTTTTTAGAAACAGGATTGGATTTTGTCTCCTAAGAGGTTTGTGCACATGTTGTTTAATTAGCTGGTGGCACCAGATGATTTCCTTTGTTCTTTTTCTCAGCTCTTCACTTGGGAGAGGAGGTGGTGAAAGGGTTCGAGGGTACCCCACAGGAAGGAATTCCCAAGTGCACCTTCTTCGGTTCTGAAAGGGGTTTTTGCACTTGGGTGGTGGCAGCATCTACCCATCTAAGATCAAAGAAAAACTGTAACCTTGAGAGTTTAATACAAGCCTGGAGTGGGCAGTATTAATTATTAGAATCCTTGCAGGCCCCCACCATCTGCACTCAAAGTGCCAGTGCCAGAGTGGGGAATCAGCCTTGACACCATCCCATGAATAAATTTAAGATTTTAAAAGAAAAAAAATTCTTCATGATTTTTTAATATACAAAATAAAGTAAATTTCTAAATGAATAGTTGTTTCTAAAGCAGAAAAAACCACATTTTTTGTATTTAGAAAAGGTTGAAACAATACATTTTGACACTTGCGAAACTTTTTCCAGTTTTCTTCTAAATGAAATTTTGTCAAAAATTTATATGATCGCACAATAAGTTCAGTTTTGTTGAAATTAAATTATCTGACAGAAAATTATTTTGACAAAAAAAATTCCAACCATCTCAAGGACCAAGCACTCTATCCTCAATTCAGCAGAGAACATAAGCATGTGTTTAACTTTAGCATGCATGTAGTCCCATTAAAATAATTTCCTTGTCTAAATTGACAAAAAAAATGGGATCACTCACATATTTAAAGTTGAGCATGTGTTTAAGTGATCCACTGAGTCAGGACTAGAATGTTCAGCAGCACTGTGCAGGGTCAAGCCTTTAATGACCTACTATAAACAAGGTGTACCCTCAGACACAGGAATGACGCTCTATCCTTGATACAGTATGTCAAAAACTGGAAAGAGCTGTTTCTTTGCACGTTTCCACATTTTTTAAATTCCTGTTTGACTGTTCTTGCCTCGAATGTGTGTAAAGAGCTCACTTGAGTTTTGTGTTTCTTATGACCATCATGTGAGCACATTAAGGAATGCTATAATTTAATGCCTCCTTCACTTCCTTGAGTACATATATGTAAAAATGTGTTGCCCAAATTCTATTTACCTTATTAGCACAGAGACTGTTAGTCAAACTACTATAAGCCTTACTAAAAGCTCATCCTTTTTGAGAAGCGTTCAAATGCTAATGGCCAGTCGATGTACAGTCTGCTTTGTTTGCTCAGTTCATTTCCTTTCTGTCTTTCGACTGTAAGTTCTTCAGAGCACTGCTTGATTACAGTACAGTGAAGCGTACATTTATGGTGTTTTACACTTTCTATTTTAATGCATGCATATCTTACATTTTAAAATACAGTGACAGATCAGACATGTCCCCTTTTGTCGCAGGAAAATTTTTTGCTTCAATGGTTGCAAGGGTCATATTGATTTTTTTTTTTTTTTTGCATTGGCTGCAGTCTGCATGACATTTCAAATGGGAAAATCTACCAATGAGAGACTTTAAAAACATTTGAATTTAAGAATTTTCTTAGAGAGTAACTAGAATAGTTCTACAGCTTACATTTTAAACCAAACATTTTTAATTTTTAAAAAGCAGCCTGTGAAACTTAGACATCGAGCACAAATCTCTGCTTTCCATCCATCCATTGCAAATGTCAATCAGTGCTCAATGTGTGTTACATTTTCTACTATGTGCCAAATCCACAAAAAAAAAAATGCCCGTTACAGCTCACAGCCACAGAAAGCTAGGCTTTCAATATCAAGATGCAGTGAATCATGTTTTCATTTGTGGAAGTTCCCCAGTTCAATTCCTAGGCTGTTGGCCAAAATCATGACTATCACACAAACACACATGTAAAGAGCAAGCTAGAAAGAAGAACTCAGAAAAGAGTCTGTAATGTGGGAAAATAGATAAGGCTACTAGGTGTCTTGTGCTATAAAAATATTGCAAATAGTTTTTCCTTAAAATATAACAGTCTTGCTCAGCGCTATCCTGTAAGGGCCAGAAAGTTAACTGAAGTCAATAGAGTTGTGCTGATTTTCACTAGCTCTATATGTTTTCTTTTTAAATGCATCCATCTTCTTTTTTCAATGTCCCTGAATTTATACAATGTCCCTAAATGATACCCTGCAAACTGAGTTTGATGTGACAGCTAATCTAGAGCAACAGATAATTTAAAAATTAAAGGAACATTATCTATCTAAAACTCATATTTTATTAAAATATTCCCTGGTACAGTTACTAATACTGCATATGTGTTTTTAAAGAAAGACCTGGAGTAACTCCACAGACTTCAGTGGAGATGCTTTAGATTTATACCAGCATGCCAGGAATTAGGCGCTGCAGTAGATCCAGTCTCTGGGCAACCTAACAAGCACAACTGGCCTGTAATAGACTATCTGATTGCTTACACTACCCTCTGATTGGTTGGAAGAGTCAGCAGACCAGCTCTTAAACCCAACAGCAGCAGTAGTTCAACAATTTCTCAAACATTCACCTGTGGTTGTGATGGCTCTTGTGTTTACTTGATCCCAGCCCTGCGCCCAGCCTTGCCCCTGCCTTACCTCACTTCTGATCCCTGCGTTCTGATCCTGACTTCTGACCCTGGGTTCTGATCCTGACTTCTGATTTTGCTCTGACCCTGGTCTCTGACATCTGACCCGAGGCTGTGATTCCTACCTACCAACCAATTCCTGTCCTAACCACTAGATCTGACTCCTGCTCTAATCACTGGTCATGACCTTATACATCCCAAATCCCTGACAGTTTGAGCAGTGCCAGCACCAGCAATAAGAGAACTAGAGCGGATACAGCAAGCATGGATACTACAAAGGCTGCTATCTCTCTTATGGAGATAGTGGGAGCCCTACAGACCTTGCAGGCCCAGAGTGTGGTCCTGCATGCTCAACCTGCACCACCTTCAGCTCTGACTCCTCGTCCTTGTGAGCCCAAGCTCCCCGCACCTGACAAATTTAATGGTGGTCACAACAAATTTCACGGGTTCCTAAATCAGCATTGGGTCTTATTTCTGCTACACCCACAGTCGTACCCCACCGACCAAGCACAAGAAGTATTGATTATCAGCCCACTAATCAGGGACACGTTGGCTTGGGCGTCTCTGCTTCAGCAAGAATGAAGCCTGTTTCTGGGGCAATTTGAATACTTAGTTTGAGCTATAGGAGTGATTGGTCTCTGGGAAACCTAACAAGCACAGATGGCTTGTAATAGGCTGCCTGGTTTGTAACAGACTGGAAGAGTCATCAGACAGGCTCTTAAGCCCAGCAACACCAGCAGTTCAGCGGCTGTTCAAAGCATTTGTCTGCAGCTATGTTAGCTCCTGTGCCTGCCTATTTACAGCCTTGCTCCTGCCTTGCCACTGCCTCACCCCACTTCAGATAACTGATCTTGAACCTCAACTCCAATTTCCAACTTCTGACTTCAGCTCTGATGCTGGGCTTTGGCATCTGGCCTCTTATTCCAGCTGTGACCCTGGGCTCCGATTCCTGACTACCAATTCCTGCTCTGAGTTCTAGGCCTGACTCCTGCTCTAATCACAGGACCCAATCTCTGATACAGGGTAACTGAGATCAGCACTGGCTTTTTTTATATTTATCATAAAGACCAATTCAAATGGCAGTCTTACATAAAAGTAATTTAAACATAAAAGACATTAATTCTGGCTCATGATTTCAATATTTAAGAAATATACTGGGAAAGGTCATCACCATTAAAGGCATAATCTGAAAATGAAAATATCAGCAATGGCTTGTGCTTCTTTTCAGTCTCAAGATTCATGTGGTAGGCTCTTAATCGGAGACCTAGAATTTCATTTAACAGCTAGGGCAGGCAGACTATTAGAGCTCAAATGAACAGGTAGAAAATAACAATACTTTGTGTGTATCAGAAAGAACAGTGAGGGAAAATACTTTTCCCTCTTTGCAGCCTTCTCTAATGAATTATTAACCCAAGACCAAAATGTTCAGGTCACAGAACCAACATCAAGTCTCACCTGCCATCAAGATGTCAGAAAATGAACATTGTTAGTAATACCTGAAGAAAAGACAAATATTGCACTACTAGATATCTGTATTTCAGCCCAGGATGGTGAAATTGTGGAGGATAAATGTGCACTCTGCTAACATAGGTTCACACTATTGCCACAGACAAATGTGATCCTATACTATTTATGTCTGGACAAGGAAAGCTGGCATTTCAGGGAGTTACTGGCATTCCTCTCTTCTCCTCGCCCAGGTCTTTTGTGTAGTAAAGTAAGTTCTGAATAGGAAGCGTTTTTATTCCTTTAAGCCTCTTTTGGTTCTGCCGAATGTGAACTATCAATGATTTCTTAGTTACACTTGGTACTGAAGTGACAGCTGATTCACTGTGAGATTAGACCATGGCAAGAGAAAATGTATCTGCCAGAACTGTGAGAGATGTAAGATGCCCAGATCAAACTGTTCATCCTAGCATTAGATACCTCACAAAAAAGTAGGGTGCAGCACTAACCAGGCAGGCATAGATCAGGGATCTGCAGGTTACTACTACTCCAATCCTGTATATCTCCAACTACATTCAGTAGCAAGAACTCCTCTCTGCAAAATCCAGGACTCCCCAGGCCAACATGATACTCGGAACACCCACAGATTTAACTGATGCACCCTTCTCCACTTTTACATCCAGAGCCTGCAGCTAGGAAAATTCATATGGATTTTGAACTGAGGCGTGGGCTGCTCAGTAGAATAATGTGTTAGACTGCTGAGCTATTATTCTACTGAACTTTAAACCCATCCTTACTCTCGGATGAAGTACAAAAGAAAATGTAAGGCATATCAATGTGGTAGCTGAAGTGTGGGTGGATTTGTGTAGATTGATAGCGCATAGTTGAAATCTGAATCCATCAATCAAATAAAATTAAAACCATAGTCAGCAGCTTGTGTCATTATCTCTTCACAGAGATTATCAAACCATTTGCTCCAGGTGGAAAGAAGGCAAGTGTGCTTAAATAATCTTGCATTATTGATCTAGTGCAACTCTGGAAAACAGCAGAGAAATTGCACTATGGTAGCAACTTGATAGATGACATTAGTAGCTAGTCTAGCATGATCATCATCCACATTGATTTAATAAGGGTATAAAATAAAACAGGAGCAAACTGACAAAGCATATGGAGAATATGACACATAAAAAACCATCTATATTAGGTACTTCCCTGGCCCCTGTCATGTTAGTATCTCAGCAACTCACCATCTTCAATGCACTTGCCCATACAATACCCCTCTGAGACTGAAAAATGCTATTATGACATTTTACAGATGGGGAACTGAGGCACAGAGAGACTAAATAGCTAAGAGATCCCTTCTGGCCATAAACTCTATGATTCTATGGCCTAGTCTACACTACTCATTTAAACCGATTTTAGCAGCGTTAAACCAATTTAACGCCGCACCCATCCACACTACGAGGCCCTTTATATCGATATAAAGGGCTCTTTAAATCAGTTTCTGTACTTCTCCCCGACGAGAGGAGAAGCGCTAAAATCGGTATTACCATATCGGGTAAGGGTTACTGTGGCCGCAAATTGATGATATTGGCCTCCGGGCGGTATCCCACAGTGCACCACTGTGACCACTCTGGACAGCAATCTGAACTCGGATGCACTGGCCAGGTATATAGGAAAAGCCCCTCGAACTTTTGAATTTCATTTCCTGTTTGGCCAGCGTGACCACACAGAGCTCATCAGCACAGGTAGCAAGGCAGTCTCCTAAGAATCAAAAAAGAGCTCCAGCATGGACTGCACGGGAGGTACTGGATCTGATCGCTATATGGGGAGAGGATTCAGTGCTAACAGAACTCAGTTCCAAAAGATGAAATGAAAAAATATTTGAAAAAATTTCCAAGGCTATGATGGAAAAAGGCCACACCAGGGACTCAGTGCAGTGCAGAGTGAAAGTTAAGGAGCTCAGACAAGCCTACCAGAACACCAAAGCAGCAAACGGAAGGTCCGGGTCAGGGCCGAAAACATGCCGCTTCTACGCTGAGCTGCATGCAATTTTAAGGGGTTGCGCCACCACTACCCACCCCTGTCCGTGGATTCTGAGGTGGGGTTGTAATCTCAACAATGGCTGAGGATTCTGCGGAGGGGGACAATGAGGAGGAGGAGGAGGAAGAGGGGGATGACCTTGCAGCGAGCACACAGCAGTCTGTTAGCCCCAACAGCCAGGAGCTTTTTGTGACCCAGACGGAATTACCCTCCCAGCCCTCCCAAGCCACTAGCCCAGACAGTGAAGCCATGGAAGCGACCTCTGCTGTGTGTACCTTTGTAAATATAAAACGTGGTTTAAAAGCAAGGGTTTTTTAATGATTGATTTGCCATGAGGGCTTGGGATGCATTTGTGGCCAGTAAAGTTACTGGAAAAGTTTGTTAACATGTCTGGGGATGGAGCGGAAATCCTCCAGGGACATCTCCATGAAGCGCTCCTGGAGGTACTCCAAAAGCCTTTGCAGAAGGTTTCTGGGCAAGGCAGCCTTGTTTCGTCCACCATGGTAGGACACTTTACCACTCCATGCATGTAGCAAGTAATCGGGTATATTGCATGACAAAGCCTAGCTGCGTATGGTCCTGGTGATTGCTGGCATTCAAGAAACATCCTTTCTTTATCTCACTCTGTTATCCTCAGCAGAGTGATATCATTCATGGTAACCTGGTTGAAATTCAGGAAATTAATTAAGGGGACAGAGATGGCCATTTTCCTACTGGGCTGTTGCTTAAAAGAAATCCTTCCTTGCACATAGCCAAGCGGTGAGAGGGGAGGAAGGCTAGCGCTGACTTTTTTTGCGTTTGGCTAGCAGGAATCTTCCCAGCTACCAGCCACGCAGTAGGGGGGGAAAGGAGAGTGATTAGCAGTGATCTTCCATGATACCAGCCATGCAGTAGGGGGAGGGGTAAAGCAATCATCCTAGAGAATTGGAGGGGAGGGGGGTTGGCTTCTGCTGCTGCATGTTAACAGGAAAGAAGCATCAGAGAGCACTGTGTATATGGAGGCTGGAGAAGCCGAAAGACAATGGCTTACCATGGCCGCATGCAAGCTGAATTCTGATGCCCGGACCTGTGTCTGTGAGATCTGTAACACCAGAGCCACAGGCACTCAATATTAAAATGCAGAATGCGACCTTGTAGTGAGCTCACATGTGCTATGTAAGGTGAATAGTGTTCTTCACTGTGAAAGGGTATAACCATTGTTCTGTAAAATGCATCTTTTAAAATACTTCTCTCCCTTTTTTCCCTCCCTCATGCAGCTGCACATTTTTCAAGCCTCCCTACTCCATCTCGAAGGCTATCTCAGATAAGGTAGAGGAAAAAGAAGCCGCGAGACGAAATGTACTCGGAAATCATGGAAGTAACCCGCAATGAAAGAGCTCATCTGAATGAGTGGAAGGACGTGGTAGCAAAGTACAGGAAAGATGCCAGTGAACATGAGGACAGGAGGGACCAACATGAGGATAGGAGAGACACTCAAGATGAGAGGTGGTGGCAGGAAGATCAGAGGTGTAGGCAGGAAGACCAGCGGTGGCGGGATGCAACGCTGGAGCTCCTGCGTGATCAAACTGATATCCTCCTACGTCAGGTGGATCTTCAGGAAGAGCAGCGGGGTCAAAGAGTGCAGCTGCAGCCCCTCTGTAACCACCCTCACCACTCACCATGTTCCATATCTTCCTCACCCAGACGTATAAGAATGCGTGGGGGAAGGCTTCGTGCACCCTCCCACTCCATCCCAGTGAACAGTCCAACCAAAAGGCTATCATTACATTGAAATGTATTTAATGGCCTTTCCCCTCCCTCCTATGCTCCTCCCAAACCACACCCGGGATACCTTGTCAGTTCTCTGCCTCTTTTTATAATTAATTTTTAATAATGAATACATGATTTTTAAACAAGTGACTTTTTTCTTTAAGCAAGCTGTAATCGAAGAGGGAGGGTGGGTTGCTTACAGGGAATGACTTTTAATAAAGAATACATGATTTGTAAACGATAGTGACTTTATTTCCTTAAGCAAGCTGTAATCGAAGGGGGAGGGTGGGTTGCTTACAAGGAAGGAGTCAATAAAGGGGGAGGTTCATGAAGGAGAAACAAACACAGCAGTCACACCGTACCCTGGCCCGTGATGAAACTCGTTTTCAAAGCTTCTCTGGTGCGCACTGCTTCCTGGTGTGCTCTTCTAATCGCCCTGGTGTCTGGCTGCGCGTAATCAGCGGCCAGGTGATTTGCCTCAGCCTCCCACCCCTCCATGAAGGTCTCCCCCTTACTCTCACAGAGATTGTGGAGCAAGCAGCAATAACAAAGGGGACATTGGTTTGGCTGAGGTCTGAGCGAGTAAGTAAGCTTCTCCAGTGCGCCTTAAGACGGCCAAATGCACATTCTACCACCATTCTGCATTTGCTCAGCCTGTAGTTAAACAACTCCTGACCACTGTCCAGGCTGCCTGTGTATAGCTTCATGAGCCATGGCATCAAGGGGTAGGCTGGGTCCCCCAGGATAACTACAGGCATTTCAACATCTCCAACTGTAATTTTCTGATCTGGGAAGTAAGTCCCTTGCTGCAGCCGTTTAAACAGAGTAGTGCTTCTGAAGACACGAGCGTCATGAACCCTTCCTGGCCATCCCACGTGGATGTTGGTGAAACATCCCTTGTGATCCACCAGTGCTTGCAGCACCATTGAAAAGTACCCCTTGTGGTTTATGTACTGGGTGCCCTGGTGCTCCGGTGCCAAGATAGGGATATGGGTTCCATCTATCGCCCCCCACAGTTAGGGAATCCCATTGCAGCAAAGCTATCCACTATGACCTGCACGTTTCCCAGAGTCACAACCTTTCGTATCAACAGCTTAATGATTGCTTTGGCTACTTGCATCACAGCAGCCTCCACAGTAGATTTTCCCACTCCAAATTGATTCCCGACTGACCGGTAGCTGTCTGGCTTTGCAAACTTCCAGAAGGCTATTGCAACTCGCTTCTCCACTGTGAGGGCTGCTCTCATCTTGGTATTATGGCATTTCAGGGCAGGGGAAAGCAAGTCACAAAGTTCCATGAAAGTGCCCTTATGCATGCAAAAGTTTTGCGGCCACTGCGAATTGTCCCACACCTGCAAAACTATGTGGTCCCACCAGTCTGTGCTTGTTTCCCTGGCCCAAAAATCAGCGTTCAATGGCTAGAACCTACCCATTACCAGCAGGATCTCCAAAGCGCAGGGGCCCGCAGTTTGAGATAATTCTGTGTCCATGTCCTCATCACTTTCATCGCCGCGCTACCGTAGCCGCCACCTCCTCCTCACCTGGCTTTGCAGGTCCCAGTTCAGCATAGACTGCAGGAGAATGCACAAGGTGTTTACAATGTCCACGACTGCGGTATTGATCTGAGCAGGGTCCATGCTTGCTGTGCTATGGCGTTTGCACAGTTCACCCAGGAAAAAAGGTGCGAAATGGTTGTCTGCTGCTTTCACGAAGGGAGGGGTAAGGCTGTACCCAGAACCACCTGCGGCAATGATTTTTGCCCCATCAGGCACTGGGGTCTCAACCCAGAATTTCAAGGGGCGAGGGAGACTGCGGGAACTATGGGATAGCTACGGGATAGCTACCCACAGTGCAACGCTCCAGAAATCGAAGCTAGGCTCGGACCATGGACTCACACCATCAAATTAATGTGCTTAGTGTGGCCTCATGCACTCGACTTTATACAATCTGTTTTACAAAACCGGTTTATGTAAAATCGGAATAATCCCGTAGTGTAGACGTACCCTATGACTCATCTTGGGGGAGGTTTTGAAGTAAGGCAATCCTTTATGGAGCAGAAGTCCTGGGAACATGTGACCTTATGAGTGTATTGTCACTACACTAATTATGCATCAATTTATTTATATATCTGTTGTGGATTTGTGATCACTATTATCTTTTTCTTCTGAGGTCTTAGGGGAAAAAAGACCAATCTCTTTGACGTACACTTGTTCTTCGTGCGTTGAAGATAATCTCTGAAACTTTAGCTGAAATTAATTATCCAGGGTCATTAGTTGAGCTGTACAAATAGCCAATTTTCCAGTGCCTGAACTGAAAAAAAAAATCATTTCTGGATTACCCAAAATGAAAACAAAAAGATTTTTGTCAGCAAATCAAAGAAGTTAAAAAAACTTTTTAATCAAACAATCTCTTTTGTTCAACCCAAAAGGAAATATTTTGCTTTGTTTTAAGTGCTTTTTAAATAAAATTGATGGAAATTCCAAAGCAAAACAATTTTCCAAAATGAAAAATCCAAATATTTTGTTCATCTGAATGGACTGAGTCAACATTTCTGATTTTTTTCCACTGAAACAATTTGCCAAAATCAGCCCAAATTTGCAAATTGTTTCAGTCAACATGAATCTGTATTTGTATGGAAAAGTTTGCAGTGCTCTAGTCATTACTAAGATTTTGTTTCCTTTTAGTTAAAATGCCAGATGTTTTCAGTTTAGTGGTTTAAGGGAAAACCATGCCTAAAACTGAAATATATCAATTTCCTTGTACTAAATCATGTTCTCAGATGTTAAACAGAACTCCCCCTTAATTTCAGAGCCCATGTCAGTGCAATGATGTGGTCCATTGGAAGACAGTGCCAGAAAACCGTACTAGTCCCTTTCCATCTGAAGGAAGAAAAGAGAAATATATTTTTCACATAATTCACAATTAGCCTGTGATATTCATTGTCACAAGCTATCACTGAGGCCAAGTGCTTTGTAAGCTCAAAAGAGGAGGGATGTCTCAGTAATTCAAATTCTAGACTAGGACTGGGGTTTAAATCCCTGTTCCACCATACATTTCCTGTGTGATCTTGGGCAAATCATTTTGACTTTCTGTGCCTCAATTCCCCATCTGTAAAATGGAGATAATAGCACTTCCCAAACTCAAAAGGACTTGTGAGGATAAATGAGTTAAAGATTGTGAAGTGTTCAGACACAGTAGAACCTCAGAGTTATGGACACCTCGGGAATGCAGGTTGCTTGTAACTGAACAAAATGTTATGGTTGTTCTTTCAAAAGTTTACAACTGAACATTGACTTAATACAGCTTTGAAACTTTACTATGCAGAAGTAAAATGCTGCTTTCCCTTTTTTTTAGTAGTTTACATTTAACACAATACTGTATTGTACTTTTTTTATTATTATTATTTTTGTCTCTGCTGCTTCTTGATTGTGTATTTCTGCTTCCAAATGAGGTATGTGGTTGACTGATCAGTTCAGAACTCTCATGTTTGTAACTCTGAGCAGGGCCAGCTCTATCATTTTTCCTGCCCCAAGCACACACACACACACACACACAAAAAGCTCTTGGACTGTGCCGCCCCAAGAATGGCTGGAATGCCACCCCTTAGCATGTGCCGCCTCCACTGATGCCTGGATCCAGCCCTGACTCTAAGGTTCTACTGTACTAAGAGTTTGGTGGCCATATAAGTACCTAAAATAGATTTTTAAAGGAATTAGGCATTCCCATGACTAGCCAGAGTGATAATATTAATAACATAATGAAGGGATATAAATTTACAGGGCTTTCAGCAACCTCTAACTATTGGGATTTAAGAACGAATTTTCTGTAGGCACAAGGTATCTCATAGCTGCTTATTTCAGGGTTTCTTGAACCTCCTCTGAAACATCTGGCACAGATCAATGTGTGATAGAATACTAGACAAACCAACTGAATCAGAATCATCTGATCCAGTATGGCAATTTCCATGTTCCTAGTAATTCTCCACCTGGCCCCCTGGGACCCTATAACTTGTATCGCTAAAATTCTCTTACATAATTTGTGCTGCTAACTGTGACAAAGAACTAAATATTATAAAAATAGAATTACCTTGAATTTCTGAATGCAAGGTTACATAAGTTGCTAAATGTGAAATAATTATTCCACCACTGGATCATTAGTGGGCACATGTGCTTCATATAAGTGAATGACTTTTCTCTTTAAAAAAGTCTTTAATGAGCTCTTAAAATTTTAATACCTGAACTTAAAAAGTTCACTGTACGTCAACTAAGGACAGAAGTGTTAAGCTTGGGTCTGAATATACTGAGCACTCTTCAAAGAAAATATAATATGAGAACAACTGAAAATAGCAGGAAGATCCCATTATAAGCTGTAACATATAATTACCAAGTTAAAAATAAAAGGAGAAAATATTTTGTTTCTAATACCTGTAATATCATGAGAACCCTCAAAGAAAGATAAGTTGGCAATTCTAACCTCAGAAGGAGCCTGCCTGGAAGAGAGATATCGTATAAGACAGAGGAAAGGAAAAGAATATTTGGGCATTTTGCAGATATATATGAAAAAATCACTAAGTGCGAGCACAAGAGATATGGTGAATCAACAGTATTAAACACTGCTTCACCTATTTACAGTGGCTCTTCTTTAATCACAATCTGCAGTGCAGCTAGTGTGGACTGGGGCAAGAGGGACATGGTTTAGCATCTAATGAATAATTTGATACACAGCGCTTGTTTTATATATGAATCGTATACAAGATGCTGAAAATTATTACTTGAAATTAATGAGATAAAACAGACCCATCCTTTTCTGTAAAGCGTGAACTTGGGAGCTAATCAGATCTTTTTTTATTGTTCCCCGGGGTGGGAAATTAAGAGACTTTTCATTACAAAATTCCTAAGGATAAATTTTCAACATAGTAATACAGGAAAGGACAGTTGTGTGTCTACAGTTATAGGTCTAGTCCTGCAAAACTGTGGAGAACACAAGCTAGGGTATGATGTGAAAAGATGGCATGGATCTCACTTTTGCTTTCCTGATTTGCACTGGCTAGTCACTGTGCACTGTTATAGTCGATTCAAGCTGAAGTCTGCTCTGTGTCACACAGGTGTAAGGGTGTAATCCACCTCCACTGCAGTCAGTGAAATATCCCCAAATGATTTCACTAGCAATGGGTTTGAGCTATAGCTAGTTGGAAAATGGATATACAAAACTGCCTAAAACTGAGACAATTTCAGCCAAAAGAGCAAACAATTTCAAATGAAAACACTTTTGGTCCTAGTTTTCCCTCCCCCAACCCCCAACATTTCAGTTTTCTGACTAATACATTTTTGAGGAAAACAGGTCTGTTTTGCTGAAACCACAATTTTCCATAAAAATTAGCTGGGTCTGAACTAGACTGTAAGCTTCTGGCAGGTGGGTAACGGCCTTCTTGTATCGTATCTTTGCACAGCACTGAGCACACTGTCAGCCTTCATTAAACTAATACTTCAGTTAATAATCAGTTCATTTGAGCCTTTAGATGTCCTGAGAGCAGCTCCAGAAGGAATTCAGCCTCAGACACCCACAATCCGGAGCTACTCTTGTCCATAGAGGACTGGGAGAGGGTTTAATTCATCTGCCCAGTTCCAGATGCACTATACTAACTGACCACACCCTTGGGCAGGTGTATGGGGGAGAGGTGGAACCCCACCTTCTTCCTACCCCCTCACTCACAGGAAGATGTACAGGACATGGAGCACTTACTTTCCCCACCTGTACCTGGATCTGAGATTTAGGCAGGTGTTTCATAGCCACACAATTATTTGGGGGAACCTTACTCTACTGCAAAGCCTTGTAAGACCCAGGCACAATCTGGCCCATTAGTAATAATAGCTCTTCCCTTCCTGCCAACAATTTGACAGAAATTTTAGAGGAGGCTACCCAAAGCTTTATTGCACATAGCGGATGAGTGCTGAGACACTGCCAAACACTAACAGAAAAACAAAACAGAAAAATGTGTCCTTTGCATTTCTTTACTGAGAATTAATTAGAGTATAATAGGTGGGAAGATGTTTAATTCGAGCTGTCAGTCACTGGATCAGGTCAGCTCTGAGTCATGACTCATGAAGCTTCCTGTCCAAAATCCAATTCCATTTCTACAAAGATTGGAATGTGTTAGCATCATCAGGAACCACCTAATGGAGGGCAACCACCTGAAATGATAAGGAAGACTTTAAGAAAAACTTGGACTATGCAAACTGTTTTTCGCTACAGACAAGCAATACAAAAATATTAATGGCTAATGGCCAGCAATGTTTGCTGTCAAGTGAAACTGGAGAAAAGCCAAAAAAAGTCCTAGCTCTGCTCTCAATACAAACATAATCACATAGCTTTCATCATGACACAATAAAAGACAAAGCAGTACTTAAGGGACTGAAGACATCATCAGATGCCACAAATACAAGTGTCCTGTCAGTCTCCCCTAACAAAAAAAACTAGTGAGACTGAATTCAGAAGGTTGAAGCTATTGTCTAGATTGTGAAATCCTTATTTGCACTGGTAAAAATCGTACAATTCATGAACTGCTCATGAGAGTAATTGCTCACTAAGGACTCTATCTTGCAAGGCAGTGATTACACTGAACTCAGCATATTATTAACTTTAAATGAGTCAGTGGTCCTGCTGAATTCAATGGAACTAATCAAATGCTTAAAATTGAGCATGTGATTAAGTATTTTGCTGGATGACAGTGAAAGTGATCAAAACCTTATAGGCTGAGTCTCAACATGGGATTTTTGGTAACAATGCTGTTATTGCTGAAAAGTCACTGTCACAGTGATGGACGACCTGCAGCCTGCTGGCTCCCAATATCCATAGATCGCCATTCCCAGCCAATGGAAACTTCGGATGGCCATGCCTATGGATGGTCAATGTAAACACTGTCTTGCGGCCTGCCAGTGGATTACCCTTGGGCTGCATGCGGCCTGTGGGCCGCAGGTTGCCCACCACTACACCAGCAGGACAGGAAATTATGCATTGATCCCAAGGCCAGAAGGAACCATTGTGATCATCTAGTCTAACCTCCAGTATAACAGAAGTATAGAAATTCCCCCCAAAATTCCTAGAGCATATCTTTGAGGAAAAGCTATCAATCATGATTTAAAAATTGTCAGTGATGGAGAATCTACCATGACATTTGGTAACTTGTTCCAATGGTTAATTACTCTGTTAAAAATGTATGCATTATTACCAGTCTGAATTCCTCTAGAATCAACTTCCAGCCATTGGATCCTGTCCTACCTTTCTCTGCTAGATTGAAGATCCTATTATTAAATATTTGTTCCCCATGTAGGTATTTATAGACTGTTATCAAATCACCCCTTAATCTTCCTTTATTAAGCTAAATAGATTGAGTTCCTTGAATTTATCCCTATATAACATGTTTTCTGACCCTTTAATCGTTCTTGTGGCTCTTCTCTGACCTCTCTCCAATTTATCAACATCTTTATTTAACTGGGAGCAGCAAAGCTGGACACAGTATTCCAGCAGAGGTCACACCCCTGCCAAATACAGGGGTATAATAACCTCCCTACTCCTGTTCAAGATTTCCTGGTTTACACCTCCAAGGATTGCATTAGCCCTTTTGGCCACAGTGTTGCCCTGGGAGCTCAGGTTCAGTTGATTATCCCCCACCATAGGTGCTGACTCCGTGGGTGCTCTGGGGCTGGAGACAGAAAAGTGGCTCGGACTTGGGTGAAAGGGGTGGAATGGTGGCAGGGTGAGGGAAGTGCAGGGGTGGGAAGAGTCAGGACAGGGGTGGAGACAGAGTGGGAGGGGTTGAGCACACACTGGGCAGAGGAGAAGTCAGTGCCTATGTCCACCGTGGCCCCCCAGATCTTTGTCAGAGTCACTGCTTCCCAGGATAGAGTCCCCCACAGTTTAAGTATGGCCTTCATTCTTTGTTTATATGTATCTATTTACATTGAGCCATATTACAATGCATATTGTTTGCTTGTGCCAACTTACAAAGAGATCCAGATCATTCTGTATCAGTTACCTGTCCTTTTATTTATCACACCCCGAGTTTTTGTGTCAGTCTATAAACTTTATTAATGATGATGTTATGTTTTCTTCCATGTCATTAATAAAAATGTTAAATAATGTATTGCCAAGAATCTATCCTTGTGGCACCCAACTAGAAACACACCAGTTTGATGATGATTTCACATTTACAATTACATTTTGCAACCTATCAGTTACCTACCAGCTTTTTATCCATTAAATGTGTGCCATGTTAACTTTATATTGTTTTAGCTTTTTAATCAAAATTTCATGTGATACCCAGTCAAACACCTTACAGAAGTCTAAGTATATTACATCAACACTATTGCCTTTATGAACCAAACATATAATCTCATCCAAAAGGAAGATATCAAGTTAGCTAGATCTATTTTCCATAAATCCATATTGATTGACACTAATCATATCCTCCTTTAACTGTTTATTAATTGAGTCCCAAAACAGCTGTTCCATCATGTTGGCTGATATCAGTGTCAGAATGACAGGCTTACAATAACCTAGGTCATCCTATTTACCTTTTTGAAATTTTGGCACAACATTAGCTTTCTTCCAGTCTTCTGGAACTCATTGAAAACTTATTGAAAATCAACATTAGCAAGTCTAGCAAGCTACATAAATGTCAATATATATGGATTGCAGTTAAATACCTTACATGCAGAGGGCTATATTCTGCTGTCAGTTTCAGAGGTGCAGCTCCTAATGAAGTTAAAGGAAACTGTACCTAAATAACAGGGGGTAGAATTTGTCCCAGTGCATTTTG
This sequence comes from Gopherus evgoodei, assembly GCF_007399415.2. NCBI lineage: Eukaryota > Metazoa > Chordata > Testudines > Testudinidae > Gopherus > Gopherus evgoodei. Next base: position 25,617,309 of record NC_044323.1, on the reverse strand, counting down.
CCCTAAATATGCTTCAATGTTAAATTTTATTAGGGCTGTCAATTAATCACAGTTAACTCATGTGATTAACTCAAAAAATTAATTGTGATTAAAAAATAAATTGTGGTTAATCACACTGTTAAACAGTAGACTACCAATTGATATTTATTAAATATTTTGGATGTTTTTTCTATATTTTCAAATATATTGATTTCAATTACAACACAGAATGTGACGTGTACAGTGCTTACTTTATACTGTTTTTATTACAAATATTTGCACTGCAAAATGATAAACAAAAGAAATAGGATTTTTCAACTCACCTCATATAAGTACTATAGTGCAACTTACAAATGTAGCTTTTTTGTTACATAACTGGACTCAAAAACAAAACAATGCAAAACTTTAGAGCCTACAAGTCCACTCAGTCCTACTTCTTGTTCAGCTAATTGCTAAGAGAAAAGAGTTTGTTTACATTTACAGGCGATAATGCTGCTCACCTCTTAATTACAGTGTTCACCTAAAAGTGAGAACAGGCGTTCTCATGGTACTGTTGAAGCTGGCGTTTGTATGATCTAAATACAGATCAGCCTGAGCAAAGCTAAAATCTAGGGCTGTCAAGCAATTTAAAAATTAATTGCAATTACTCTCACGATTAAAAAATGGTGCATTTTGTCAAATTTGCAGTGTTAAACAAAACAGCGTGCTGGGGTCTCATCTGAGACTATTATAATATGAAATATATGGCAGAATGAGGGTAAAACAGAGCAGAAGACATACAATTCCCCACCAAGGAGTTCAGTCACAAACTTAATTCATGATTTTTTTTTTTTATCGAGTGTCATCAGCATGGAGGCATGTCCGTTGGCACAATGGCCGAAGCATGAAGAGGCATATGAATCTTTAGCGCATCTTGTGTTGCCTTCGATCACCCAGTTAATCTCTCTGTGTTTTAATTCCCCATTTTACAAATGTGGGTAATACATCTTTTCTTCCATCTTTTATTTATCCTGTGACTCTGGACTGTAAGATCTTCAGATAAGGAATGGTTTTTGATTATGTGATTGGACAATGCCTAATATAATAGGTCCCTGATCTTGGTGTGGGTCTTTCAATGCTCCTGCAATACTACTACTACCACTACTACTAATATAAATAAAAATTAATAATTTTCTGTAAAGAGAACTCTGCCTTCCTGCTGGAGAGGAATAATTTTAAGGCTTCAATACTATGATGTTTAAATGCTTCCTGTTTGTGAATCTTGCTCACAATGTATCACTTTCAGTGTAGGAATCTTTGTAATGCTTTTTATGGGGAGATGCTGGAAGGCTTTATTTGTTTTGTTTTTGTTTCCCTCCACATTATCAGTCTGTTTCTGTACTGGTCTGTTGGTTACCTAGGAAACCACTATAGGATGGAACTACTGGCTGCACTTTGAGGCTGTTTTTCAGTGTTTCCAGGTAGTGGGCACGAGAGTGATGAAATACAGAAAAAGGATGCAAATAGTGTCACACTGACAATTGTTTTCAAAGTAGATTTCAGGAGTGGGACTAATATCAGGTTCTCTTTATCCTCAGTTGTTTAATTCTAACCTATCTGCTTGTTTGTCGGTCTCACATATGTATAATGATAGTCAGATAATACATTATTTCTGCAACCATTGAATAAACTGAATGACCATAGACAACATTAATCTACCTTTATCTACTCACCTGCATGCTGCCCATTGATCCATCTCTGACAGAACTATTACTAGTATTACAAACTTTTTAGCTGATATAACAATTTTTAAATAAAAATACAAAAATATTCCTTTCACACACATATACATATTCCACATAGTGGGAGTTTTCTGGCTTGTGGTCCAGGACTTGTTACAATCAATCCTGGATTTATGACAAATTCAATGTTTCATATATTTCAGTGTATCAGTGCTGGAAGAACAGCTGGTGCAAACTGATAAAAGTCCACGGTGAAGCTGTGTCAATTTATACCAGTGGAGGATCTTGTTCCCAGGACCACTCCTGGGAAATTGGAATACCCGTAGTGTCATCGAAAACGTATTCCTAATTGGCACATTGTGAAATATTAGACAACAAAATACATTTTTTTTTTAGAAAATCTACTCTAGATTTTTAAAAAGTTTTAATAATCAATTAATGCTATTTTTTCCTGCATTGGTACAATAGTGATATTAAGCCAGTTGGGCCCTATGAGCAGAGGCATATGAAAAATAGTTTCACTGCAATGATCTAAAACATTCTAGTACCTTTCTAAATTAGCTTTTTGGTAAAAATATCAGAGATAGGCAATATAGATCATGGTATGTCACGTATAAAAGTTTTATTCACTGTATCAGGTATTTCATCTTTTCTTATTCTCTTTTCCCTTCATTGACACCTTAAAAGTACCAGGGAAATTAGGAAATTAAATGCAAAAGAAAGAACAGTGTTAGTATAAGATCAAAGTTTATAAATCAAGCACTCAAAAGCCAGAAAAGGACAAAAAATATATTTTTCTAGTGTAGCATTAACTTGGCATTATTCCACATTTTCCTTTTAAATGTAACCCCCAAAGTATTTCTGTTTCTTACTTAACATATACCATCCACTCTATGGGATATTCAAGTTCCTTTTTGGAATTCCCTGGTTTTGAGTGCTTTATTTCTCAGTTTTAAAGTTTCATCAACACTTTTCTTTTGTATTTAACTTTCATATATATTACACACACACACTACAATTAGCTGTAAATATTTCTATCTCAGTAAATCTTTTGGATCAGAATCTCTGCTGCAGCTAGCTTCAGCTGAGCACTGGTGCTATATGAGACCCTCCACAGCATCCTGAATCTCTGCCTGGCTCCAGCCCTAAGGGTTCAATTGCCAGCTAGGGATTAATTTGGCAAAATGAAGTGTTTTCTGGCCACTCTTCCTCTCCCATGCCTTCTGCAGGGAGGGAGGGATAAGATCCAAGTATGCCAGCTTTATACTTTCTTGGAACTTCATTAAACAAGTCTGCTCCCTTTGTGCCATTTAAATGGCATGAAAGAAGCAGAACAGGCCAAATAACCTGGCCCTGTAGCTTTAGACAATACAACCAAAACAACAGCATCATATTATGTTGAATCACTGTGGCAAGTACAAAATGGATTGTTTCCTGAGGCCTGTATTCATAGAATCATAGCATCATAGATGATTAGGGTTGGAAGAGACCTCGGGAGGTCATCTAGTGCAGCCCGTTGCTCAAAGCAGGATTAATCCCAGGTAAATAAATTCAACCAGGGCTTTGTCAAGCTGAGCCTTAAAAACCTCTAAGGATGGAGAATCCACCAACTCCCTCCATAACCCATTCCAGTGCTTCACCACCCTCCTAATTAAATAGTTTTTTTCCTTAATATCCAACCTAGATCTCCCCCACTGCAACTTGAGACCATTGCTCCTTGTTCTGTCATCTGCCACCACTGAAAACAGCCAAGCTCCATCCTCTTTGGAACCCCCCTTCAGGTAGCTGAAGGCTGCTATCAAACCCCCCCTCTCTCCTCTCTTCTGCAGACTAAATAAGCCCAGTTCTCTCAGCCTCTCCTCAATCGGGTGGGATTGTCCTGCAGATCTTTCCATTTTTCATTCTTACCATTCTCGTAACCGTAAGGGAGTTGGTCACTTTCACACCTTTTTTTCCCCCCTCTCTTCATGAGACCTATAGTGAAATAGATTTGCAAGTACAGGCCAAGAGGGTAAGTGCTGGACATCTCTGAATTTAATTTAAATTTTTGTTGTTGTGGTTGTTGTTGTTGTTTTCCCTGCAAACGAGAAAGATTCTTCTGAATATTCAATTATATATTTTTTCTTTCTTAAAATGGTTTATCTGTTAAAGGAATTGAAAGACAGTGGATGTTTTCTATTTTCAGCCAAGTTTTAAAACAAATACATGATTAAAACACATTCTTTCGTATAATAATCAACATATGAAGATAATTTGTTTGTCCCCTGGTTTTTGACATCATTGAAATCAATTATTCAGAAAAAAAGCTTCATTTATAATTAGCTGGGCCAACTTCTGAATTTTTAGCTCATTATTGTGGGGTTTTGGGGAAGAAATAGAATAAATGAAATAACAATGTGTTTATTCAATAATGGATTGAATCATGTTTACTAGAGAGTTAGTCTGTGGTATAAAGTTCTAATATTCTTTCCTGCCACCAATATATTTAACAATGTAAGAAAGCCTACAGACCAGAATATTACATAATGAGAGACAGGGAAGCAATTTTTTAGGTGGGTCAGTGGAAAATAACCAAAGAAAAGTAACTAACTGGAGTTCTGTGTTTCAGTTTCCCAAAAGCTATTGTTATTTAAAAAAATGCTTTCTTATTTTTAAAAATCAGCATATAATGGCATGAAATCAACAAGGTTACCGCTGGTAAAGATCAGATCAAATACACCATTTCAGCAAACACTTTGAGATACATATTTTTCATGGGTATTTAGAGAGTTCAGAAACAGACAGACTCTGATTTCAGCTGGCCCTTGCACCTGGCTTTCAACCATAACATTTTATGCATGACAGTAAGCATTTTGAAATTCATAAAACTGCATTTCATTAATGTTAAATGAGAAAGAAACCCAGAAAGCTTAAGATTTACAATGAGAACACAGTGTAAAATTATACTATGTAACAGAGCAGTAGACAAGCAAGCTGCATACAAGGATAAGTGGAGGAATCTACCTGGATAAAATAGAAACACATCCAACCCTTTGCACTAGTCCCCAGATGACCACAATTTAGGGAGAAAAATCCTTTTACAGGTGAGAAAATGTCCTCCTAACTTTTTCCTTTTTTATTTTTCATTTTTGAAAGTGGAAATTTTCAACATTGCAAGATAGCTAGTTCCTACAAAATCTGGCCAAACTATAAAGTGCCAGAAATCACACACATGGGCTTTCCAGACTTGCAGCTCAGTCTGGTAGATCTAAGAGGTTCAGATACAAATATTTCACTTCTGAGTGCCCCTGCAAACTGAACCAAATCTCCTAAACTTTTGAGGTTCACCTACACTATTTCATATCCCAGTTACCTTACTCACCAAACTTCTTGTGCTCTACAGAACAAACAATAAGACCTACATTTTTTAAAACGGCCATGATGCCTCAACTTGTGTATCCTTCTGAGACAATTTTTGGGCCTGATTTTCAGTGCCTTAAGTAGGCCAATCAGTGGGGGGAAAAAGGGTGTCTAGGGTACTTTTGAAAACTTTACAAAAATATCTGGAGATGTGACCGTCTACAGCTAATGAAAATGGAGAGTCCATATATGGGCCAGATTCTCTGCTGGTGTAAAAGCTGTGCTACCTGTAGTAGAGTTTCACCCATTTACACCAGTAGAAATGTGGAATCTATCCTCCACTGTTCCATCACTGTCTTCTGTGCCCCCCTCACCCCTGGGTAGGAGATGAACTCATGTGAATGCAACTCTAAACCTTGGATGACCAAGGATGACAAGCAGAGTGGAGGGTCGTGGAGGGAGAGGGGAGTGATATGTTGAAGGAAGTTTTGTTTGTTGGACTTTCTCACCACAAGGTGAGAACCTGAGGCAAAAAAAACTTCCCAGCATACTCTGGGGGTGAGTGTTCTGCTCATGGTCCTATGTTTTGAATCATGCTTGCAGTGTTTTCCCAAATTAATGTCAAGTTACTTTGCCCTTTGTATTAAATGTTTCTTTTCTGTACACAGACTCAGTGCTTTTGAGGGGAAGTATTGCCTTTTAGAGGTGCCCAAGGGGGGGTTGTAATTTTTCCAAGGTTACTGGGTGGGGGCTGGAGCCAGTTCTGTGCTATATTATTAAAAAGGAACCTCCAGATATAGAACCCAGCCCTTGTCACTGTCGCCTCCACCTAGCAGAAGCATTACATTTTATTATTTGTTTATTTGTTTATTTCAGAATAAAGACACATTACTTTTCTACTATTGAGATGTTTCCTTTCCCTTTTCATAGATTCATAGATTCCAAAGCTAGAAGAGATGACTGTGACCATCTCACCTGACCTCCAGTATAACCAAGGCCATAGAGTTTCCCCAAAATTATTCCTAGAACAGATCTTTTTTAGAAAAAAATCCAATTTTCATTTTAAAATGGTCAGTGATGAAGAATCCACTTCTACTCTTTCAGTAAATTGTTCCAACTGTTAATTACTCTCACTGTTAAAAATGTATGCTTTCTTTCCAGTCTGAATTTGTCTAACTTTAGTTTTAAATGGCACCAAGGGAGATCTAGGGCAAATTATTGCACTCTACTCTCATGCTCAAACTCCCCCTTATAACAGATTTGAAAGAAAATGGAACAAGGCAGTGCAGGATGAATTATGTTGGATTGTATTATAGACAGACAGTGATCCCATTACTGTTGAACTGATTCAGCAAAAATGTTTTTATTCCCTTCAAACAAACCAAATTAACTGTTCTTCTCCAATCAAAGGTAATATATTACTACACACAGCCAAATTATTATATAAAGCCAATTATTTTTCTAGCTTTGGTCTTTGTGGTGAATCTTCTCTGATGATAGTGCAAAGCCAATTGTCCTGGATGGAGCATCAGGAGGTGCTGAGAATCACTGAAAGGCACAATTCCCCTCAGGGCTTATTCTGTCCTGTGAGTCTAGCTCCCTCTGCCACCCCAGGTGGGTTTTAGCAAGCAGAAAGCAGAGACTGTGATCATAGACAGCCCCTGTATCTGTGTAGAGTTACCAGGGATGAAAGCTTCTGACAATCTCCTCACCACCTTGTACAATGCTCTTCACACTCTGGCTGTTACAGATGGAAGATCCGGAGAAATACACTTGTCCTGGGTCTCATTTAAAGGCTTCCAAGTTAAAAAGCAGCCTGACAGGGCGGACTCTATTCCCATCCATTCAAAGGGGATGGGTGGAGTCAGGAAGAGACAAGGGACCATAGACTGCAATTTGAGAGGAGGAGGGATTTCTTCATTCAGCTTCTTTTCATAGGCAACATGTGAAGCTATGCTTATCTTATGAAGGGAACACAAGCCCATTTTATAATAGCAGAGTCATAATAGAGGTTTCTGGAGTCAGGTGCTGCATAAGATTTTGCTTATATAATTGAAGGTGTGATGTGAATATCTCAATGACATAAAAGTAAGACAATATTTTACCCTAATGGAAAAATGCATGATAATTAAATCACTGTGTAGCTATAGGCACAGAAAAGATGGGCTGAACCTTCCAAAGCTCAAATGTATGACAGTGGCATTTATCATGTGCAACGAACAATCAGAATGAGTAAAAGCAGCAAAGAGTCCTGTGGCACCTTATAGACTAAGAGACGTATTGGAGCATGAGCTTTCATGGGTGAATACCCACTTCGTCGGATGACTTCGTCGGATGCATGCATCTGACGAAGTGGGTATTCACCCACGAAAGCTCATGCTCCAATACGTCTCTTAGTCTATAAGGTGCCACAGGACTTTTTGCTGCTTTTACAGATCCAGACTAACATGGCTACCCCTCTGAAATCAGAATGAGTGGCACACTGGGAAAATGTAGCAGAGGACCTTGAACTAGTATGAGCTTAATTTCTAAAACATATTTCAAGGTTTCAAAAAACTTGTTTTCACCTAGTATTTCTGCTATTAATAATTTCTTAGCTCCACACAGCCAGATAACACTGGACTTGTATGCAACAGAAGAAAATGTGTGTGATGTACTTCATAGTAAGTAGCTGTGGGTGGGATGGAAGGAAAGGGACCTACCTAAGAATGAGTAGACAGAATAAGAGGAAAGGCCAGGATGACATTTCTGTATACTCCATTTCTCCACATCACATTTCTGTATACTCAAGGGCCATTCTTCAAGCCCAGATGCTTCTCTCTGGAATGTTTAGAGGTTTCAGACCTACTATATTGTTACTTTATTTACTGTTAATTCATGCTTCCTTTATGTTAATTCCATTTGACTGCATAAATATTTGAGATTCTTCTCAAGTCTAATTTATGTCTTCCATTTTCCTATCTTGGCAGAAATTATGAAGAGCTTCCTTGTGTTTACACTGTACAAAAATAGCCAGCAGCCCTTCTGTCCAAAGAAAGGTTCTGGACATTGCTGAAGCAATTGTGTCAAAAGAGCTCTAAGTAACTTGGTCATTAAAGATAACCTAGGTTCACCTAAGTGCCAGTGCTGTAACAACATTTTTTTCCATCGACCTTCTCAAAATACCAACAAGAAAGGGGTAGATTTCATAGGCAAGCAAGACATTAAGCAGAGAGACCTCAAAATATCCAGCAGAAACTAGCCTACCTGACTTTTGTAACAGAGAACCTACTGGCTATACAGGCATGGAAGCTAATTCTTTTTCAGGGTTGGTACTTCCATCTGAGTGGTGGCTGTGTAATGCCAGTTTAGGCATTACATCAAGGCCCAAGACATAGGGAAAGAGTCAATGAGAGCTGCTTTAGGCTTTTTTTTTTAACCTAGAAAACAGTCTATCCCTTGTGGAATTTAATAGATTTTTACATTCCTGGTACAGAATATGATAGTTCAGATAAAACAACAACAAGAGAAAAGCTATCCTTCTCTAGGAATGATATAGCTATTTAATTTCTGTTAAATCCTACACATTTCTGAAGAACCCTGTTGATTTCATCATGATAGGACTTTTCAAAGGGAATAATAAGAAATAGATTGCAAGGATCTGTCTTAAGACACTTTTCTTCCAAGTTATGTGCTATTGCAGAATATACAAATGTCTACCGTGGGCTCCCTAGTTCCAGGGGAGAGCTGGATAGATCCAGGATAGGGTGTTTGAGGAATACAGGAGTTCATTTTATTGACTTCTCTTTACCCCAAGAACCTCTGTGTCTGCCTGATGTACGGGGAAGGCTTTTCTTTCCTTTTTATGCAAACTGGTCAGCCAGAATTCACGCCCTGCTGCAGCCTGTGCAACCTTGGGATGAGGGATAGAGGGATGGATATTTTCCACTGGCATTTGCCTTTTGGCATGTAATATGCAGCAATATGGAGCTGATCACAGTGCCAGCAGCAGCCAAAGCATCATCCAATTCACAGGAGAAAATATTCCTCTAGCAAGGAATTGGAAATAACATGCATCTTATAAATCAAAAAGATCTGAACTATCTAATGTGAGAGAGAGAGCATCTTTTCTCAGAGATGGTTATGTACCATAGCATAAAAATGGGGAGAAAAAACAAAACAAAACAGAAACTGTTTCTGCCTGTTGTTGTTTGGACTTCATCATTCTTCTAATAAATTGGTTTTGGTTCCTCAAAAGGAGACTTGGCAGAATACAATCTTTATTTTTTTATAATTTCAGCGGCTATCTATGTTTACCTTTAAGCATTTTTAAAATTATTTTTATCAATTTAAACTTTCAGGGTTGTGTGAAATGGGGAAGAGGGAGATAAGGGGGTCAGATAATAATTATATAATAACAGTAGATCCAAAAAGTTAAACCTGTATAACCATTAAAACACAAATTTTCAACATCACATGTCAAACTCTACAAAGTAAATATATTTAAATTAAGTTTAAATGTAAAGACCCACACAAACCAGAATTCCAGTTCTGACTGAGGCCTTTGGGAGCTGCTGCAATAGATGTAGTACAGGGGTCGGCAACCTTTCAGAAGTGGTGCACCGAGTCTTCATTTATTCATTCTAATTTATGGTTTCGCATGCTGGTAATACATTTTAATGTTTTTAGAAGGTCTCTTTCTAGAAGTCTATAATATATAACTAAACTATTGTTAAGTATCAGAGGGTAGCCGTGTTAGTCTGGATCTGTAAAAGCAGCAAAGAATCCTGTGGCACCTTATAGACTAACAGACGTTTTGGAGCATGAGCTTTCGTGGGTGAATACCCACTTCCTCAGATGCATGTAAACTATTGTTGTATGTAAAGCAAATAAGGATTTTAAAATGATTAAGAAGTTTCATTTAAAATTAAATTAAAATGCAGAGCCCCCTGGACCGGTGGCCAGGACCCCAGCAGAGTGAGTGCCGCTGAAAATCACCTCACGTGACATCTTCGGCACTCGCGCCATAGGTTGCCTACACCTGATATAGTATAATGATTGGAAACACAGTATACTCTGGATTATCCAAATAGCCAGGGTGACTCCGATATTATTTGGATAATCGTGAGTTCAGATAATTGATAGGGCAGAAGCAGCAATGCAGGGAGGCTCTCTGGTTGCACTGTCATGGTCCCGCTCACTCACTCTTGTGACAGTGGGCTGCAGAGGTCTCCCTGCACTGTCACAGCAGCCATTCAACAGTAGGATTGCTTCTCCCGCAGCCTGGGAGTCTCTACTGAATTGTCTGAACCTCCGTATTATCCCCCATGGGGGACAGGGAAGGGATTGGGAGTATGCAGAGGTTTGGATAATAGGATCATATCCAGCTCTTACGTTGCAATTTTTAGTTGCTGATCTCAAAGGATTTTACAAAAGAAGAAAGCAGTATTATTCCTGTTAGTCGATGAAGCACAGGGAATCGAAATGACTAGTGCAAGATCACCTAGCAACCCAGTAGTAGAGCTGGGCCTGGAACCCCAGTCTCCTCAGACCCACTTAAGAGCTTTATCCATGTTGCACTTAAGCACTAGGAAAAAGCCACTTAAAATGACCAAGACAGTGCAGCTAATTTAAGAGTCAACAGAACATCTTTTTTCTAGCATAGAAGGCTCTCCATAGATTATCTCATAAGTGTTTTATCAAAGGGCGCTGGCAGCATCTGGGCTGTTATTGCAACAGCTCAGGCCCTTCCACTGGAGCAGACATCCAATCCAGCGGCATGCACAGATTGTTTGATGTGGCACTCATGGAGAAAGTTTTAAAGACAGTTCAATAAAACTGGAGTGCCTAAGCTGTGACAAAAATTGGATGATGATTCATCAGACATAAGGAGGATGCCTTTCCCCACACGATTGGTCTGCTCTGCTATAGACAGCACATGGCAGTAGCAAAGCCTTCCTTAATACTGCTCAGGCTGAGTTCCCCCTCCCCACCCACTCCAGATGAAACCCAAATGAGAAATAGCTCCACGTACTGTAATATCAGAGAGTGAGTCATTTCCATAAGAATTATTAGAGGGAAAGTATCCTTCTTTGTGGAGTGGATAGCCTTCAGTGAGGACACTCACTGTTTTCCTTCATCGTTATTTATTAGCATTTGGTAGTGACTCAGAATTTCTAATAATGTTATAAATTTAAAGGGAGGGGGAAGGCTGGCTTTATCTTTTCACTTTTCCTTATATAGTTTGCTGCCATAAATCTTTCACATTTCTTCAAAAAATAGATGTACCCCATTACAGCTGTTTGAAGCAGAATAAAGCTATGCCACTATAACTATGTTTGTTATTTCATTGTATGGCATGGTCCTTCTCCCTTAATGAGATGGATGCCCTTGCTCCAGTGGTAGCTCTAAACTCACTTTGGATACTGGTTAAAGCCCTTTCTACTCCCCTGGAAAAAAATGATTTGGTGGCTGAATTGACTGGTTGTAGGAATATTGCTACAACGTGATTCTGCATATCTCTAGCTGTTCCCATCCATTTTATTTTCCAATTGGCAATTTCTATTTTCATTCTTCATTCACAGTTCATTTGTACTTGATCCTCTGAGACTTTTCTTGAGCAGGCAGCATGTAAAAATACAGAGAATGGATTAACCTCAGTAATCTACTGTTCTTTGGATGTGTGTACACTCTAAGAAAGCACTTACAGTGGATACATCGGACCCCTTTTTCCTGTTGATTAGCAACTGCTGCCTGGTTCTTTACGGTCAACTCCACAGCTTTTGTCTCTCCATAAACATGAACTGCAATGCATGTTTTTTACAGTAAGTTAATACGCCAGATTCCTTCACAAGTCACTTGAGACACAGTGCAAGAATGAATTACTCTGAGCTGTCTTTCTGTCTCCTGACAGGTCTGTTTGAAAAGCAGCTTGCCTCAAGTTGAATTCATTGTTATTTCACATATCTCAGAGTCAGCTAGAGACAGTTTTACAAATCTCTAGCATACGGCATGAAATGGAATTTAACAGCAATACTTAGTTTCCTCTTTTCATTTGGCTTTAACCAAATGAGTAAGGGGCTGATATATTGTTAACACAGAAAACACATTTTTGTGTGTGTTCCTTGAAAAGTTAATCTTCTTATAATCAGTCATCCTGTGAGAAATATAGTGTAATTTAATAGAAAACCAGCTTTTTCTGATTCATCTACCTTTCCTTTTATCTTAAACAAAAACTTCTCGGGTGAAGCATGATCATAGATGGCAGCATTTTGTATTTGGCAAATATATGGCAAATTAGTTATTTCTCTGATGACCAATTACAACAGAAATATTATTTATTTATTTATTTACTTACTTACTTATTATTATGGGTAAAACCTTGCTGTTATAGACTCAGCATAACCTCCGCTTTTCATGCAGGATGAATATAAGGAAGTGACTGAAATACTGTAATAGGATTCTCCAAATCCAAAATGCAGACACATGTCCGTGCCCAAAACAAAGGCAAATGCAAGGCTGCCCAGAAATTTCGCTGACCTGCATGGAGGGAATTTCTGGGCATGTTTGGGGGTTGTTAGAGGGTGTGCTAAAGACAGAGAAACCAATGTGACTTGGACTGAGAAATACAGCCTGAACAAGCATGGTGCATGACCCTGAGGGGAACCTAGAGAGAGGGATTTGAGTTCTGGTGCTGGCTAAAGAGGTTTGGGGCTGTAAGCAAAGGAACTATCTCCTATTATTTGATTCCTTCTGTATTCAAGGAAATAGGATTTTTACTCTAATTTTAATTAATTGATATAACATCAGACATATACCTAACTATTATCAATGTCTCTCAACCTGGAACAACCTGGTACACCCCAAATTTGACTAACTGCTTAGGTCAAAAGGGTGCAAATATTATCATTACTAATTCATGACATTTAAGTACATCCAGGGTTAGGTTAGGGCCATTGTGAAGGAACACAGTCCAGGAGGCATTCTGTTTCCCTAAGGCAGCTCTTCAGAAGGTGCACACTGGCTTAGTGGGGTATAACCTGCTTCCCTCCATATGCTGGACCCACTCTCACGAACCAGTGTGGAAGCAGGGTAAGGCTTTAGGCCTGTCTCTTTGACATCCCTCCCTGAGAAGATAGAGTTGTCAGGAGTTCGGTTTTCGACTGGAAAGCCCTGTCAAAAAGGGACTGTGGTGGCTCCAATACTTGTTGACTGGACTGTTAAAAGTCCGGTCAGTGGTGCATCTGGGCTAAGGCAGGTTCCCTGCCTGTCCTGGCTCCGCACAGCTCTCACAAGCATCCAGCATGTCCGGCTCCTAGGTGCATGGATGGCAGGGGGTTCCGTGTGCTGCCCCTGCCCTGAGTGCTGGCTCTGCAGCACCCATTGGCCAGGAACTGTAGCCATTGGAGCTGCAGGGTGGTGCCTATGGGAAGAGACAGTGCACAGAGCCTCCTGACTATGCCTTCACCTAGTTGCCGAGGGATATGTCTACATCTCTGGGAGCTGCTTGAGGTAAGTGCCACCCAGAGCCTTCTCCCTTCCATGCCCCAATCCCCAGCCCAGAGCCTCCTCCTGCAACCCAAACCCCTGAGCCCTGGCCCTACCCCAGAGCTTGCACCCTTCGTCGGAGCTCCCTATCACAGCCTGGAGCTCCCTATCACACCCTGAACCCCTCATTTCTGTCTCAACCCTAAAGCCTGCACCCCTCGCCAGAGCCCTCACCCCATCCCACACCCCAGCCCCCTGTCCCAGTCCAGTGAAAGTGAAAGAGAGTGGGGGAGGGCAAGCAACAGAGGTAGAGGGGATGGAGTGAGCAGGGCGGGGCCTCAAACAAGAGGCAGGACAGGGGAAGGGGCAGGGGCAGGACAAGGGTGTTCAATTTTCTGGGATTAGAAAGTTGGCAACCATATCAGAAGAACAGTCATGAAACAGCCTCTGCTCTCCCCATCAACAGAAGGGGAAGATTTTCAAAAGCACCTGAGGAATTTAGACTCATTGGGTGAGTCCTTAACCCTTGCAAGCCTCATTACACCATGTAAAAGGCTGGAGTGGTGTGAAAGGGCCCTAAAAGCCTCCCTTTTGGCCAAAGGAGAACTTCCCCAACACAGGAACTGTGAAAGGCAGCTGTAAAGCTCCCTTCTGAGATCCCCCTTGGAAGCCCTGGCCTAGGGAGCAGTGTGAGGGAGGGACGGGGAGCAGAGGAGCATGTCAGGAATAGGGTGTGAGCACACAGTGGTGCAAAGGTATTGAGTAGTGCTGTGGACCACAGGGCAGCCCTGGAAGGCTGCATGACTTTTGGGTTCCCAGGGCTTTCTAAGTTACGCCAGAGGCCTCTGGAGCAGCCCAAAGTCAGGAGGGTGCAAAAGGTGGCTTAAAGCCACCTTAGCTCCCTCCCTGCCCCCTGTGCCTCCTTAGCAGCACAGACTCCCCACCCCACACTGAATTTCAATTGGATATGTGTTTCTAAATCCCTGAGGTGCTTTGGAAAATCTCCCCCAAAGGCTGCAGTTCTGCCTGACTCTCACACAGGCTGCGGCATAAGGTGGGGGAAAGACTCCTTAAACCCTTCCAAACCTCTGTCAGGACCAAGTCCATAATTAGCATCATTGTATGTATACAAAATGTTTGAGGGACTCTTTGCAGAACAAATTCCGCAGCTGACTGTTAAGACAAACTGTCCACTGAAATCAGTAAGGAGTTCTGTTTAAAAATCAGTGATGATACAGGCCAACATTAGCACAAAGTCTACACAGTTTCTAAATGAATGGGCTTGCAATGTTAAGCTTAGGTCTCACATCGAAACAAGGATATTTTCTAGTTTTGTGAAATAGCAGGATTATGCCCCCAGTGAGTTGCATTGCTAGGTTCTCACTGTTAATTTATCAGTTAATAATGCACAGTAGCTTTTTTTAGCTTCATCCAAAAGACCAGATAAAGCATTGCATGGCGCTGTAGGGATTTTTAATCAACTGTAATTATACATCTAATCATATAATATTATTCCATGGCAGTCAATTGAGAACAGATGAATATTTCTACATGGGTCTCTCACTTTCTGCGGTAAAAACTGGCACAGAATGGATTCCTAATAGGCAACTTAGAGCAGATCAAGGCCCCTGGGGAATGTATCATTCTATCACCTCCTCCCTTTCTAGTCACTGTTCATTTAGTGAATTAGTCAGCTTTAACGTAGTAAGTCTAAACGTTTTGCATGAACACCGTAACCAGCTAATGCAAACGTTCAGGAGTTGGGGAGCAGCCACTATACACATTGTGTTTTCCTCCAGCATCAGCAGATTTCAGGGTAGAAGTCTGCACTTTGGTTTATGCTGCTAGAAATAACTTTAAGAGTTTCCCTTGGCAATATGCCTTTGGAACAGGGGTGAATTTGCAGTTAGGGGGTTGATGGGTAGTAAATGGTAGTAGAGTTTGCAACTGAACTATTAGCACTAAAATTTGGTTTATGATAATTTTAATAATAATGAAAATAGTAGTATCCCCTTCCCCTTTTCCAGGGCCCTAAGGGTGCTGAACAATAGAGCCAGGCAAGACATTTTGGTTTTCTGTCCTATGAGACAGAAAACCAAAATTAGGACATAAAGTTAAAATCAGGACAAATCCAGCCCAAATTAGGACATAAAGTTAAAATCTTGAAAATTCAGATCAGGTCAGTTGAAACTTTTTTTACTAATTCTGAAATATTTTGTTTCAATTTTGACCTTTTAAATTTCCTTTACATTTACATTTTTTAAACATTTTTTTACTACAAATTAACTTATATTTCAAAATGAAAGGTCTTTTTGACCAAATACTAAAACTGCTTTGTTTTGAAAATGTTGAAATGGGGCCATCAAAACTCTTTTGCTTTTTTTTTTAATCAGGCAATTCATTGAATTTGAGACTTTCTCACAATTTCAGTTTTGGCAAATCAACATTTTCTGACACAAAGATGTTTCATCCAAAAATTCCCAGTTAGTTCTACTGAAGAAACAGAATTAAAATACCATAGAATTAAGGCATCCAGGAAACAAAAAAAAAGAAATATTTTAAACCATTGAAACTGGCACCATAAAATAAGGGTGGATCCTACACAAAAGTGTGTATCTCTGTGTGTAAGAACTCAGTTCAGCTCAGTTTTCTGCATATGAGAGGCAGGAATGCTGAACATTCTCTTTTTTTCTTGTTCACAACTCAATCTTTTCTTAAAAGTCAAACAAATGACCTTTTTGATAAGTTATTTTTTCATTCTACATCATCAGAATTGGGGAATAATTTAAAAACATAAGGTGAAAACAGAAATATTCATCATTAGCCTCCAAATGTACAGTGGATCCTGTCCAAAATTCCTCATTTTCTTGAGTGCTCAAACTTTACCCAATGGTTATATGATCACCCTGCCTCTGATACCTCTCTTACACGCACTGTTCTAATTACATATTGGGAGTTTCATCCTCCATCTGGCTTTGATTTTAACAATCCACTGTGACATACAAAACTGAAAGCCAGAATATATATCACTCTTGTTGACTGCTATATCTATAACTAGCCATAAACATTAATCATAAACATTACTCTTGTAATTCTACAGCATTAAAAACAAATGCAATAGAAGAATATGTTATGGTATGTGTAAACAAGTATCAGTTATATCTTTACTGTTCTGGTTCCAAACTTTGTAATTACTTTTAACCATGTAGTAAAATGTATTTTTTTTTTTGCAAGGCAATACGTCAGAGAGCCAACCTAAACAAGAACAGAACGTACATGGACAGATCCTGCTATTGGTCATGAAGAGATAATAGAGTTGGTCTGGATTTACAAGGTACAATTGACAGAGGAATTTGACCAACTTCATTAGATTTAGAGCTATGCAAAAAAGTCCCATCAGTCACAATATAGCTATCTCTGGAGACAGAGATAGATATAGACAGATATAGATACAGAATATATATATTTTCTGACACAAAGATGTTTCATCCAAAAATTCCCAGTTAGTTCTACTGAAGAAACTGAATTAAAATACCACAGAATTAAGGCATCCAGGAAACAGAAAATGAAATATTTTAAATCATTGAAACTGATGCCATATGCCATATGCCTTACACTATCTTTTGATTTTTGTGTTACCATATGGAAAACATGTATCTGCACATAAAAACTTGTGAAAAGAAACTGGGCAATTTTTGTAAGCTTCTGTAGAATATTGTCTTAAAGGAATCCACTAAATACAGTTGCTTGCAGAAATATAACATCTCCTTAAATCCTTTATTCAAATATCTCAGCTTTCTTATTCCTATTTTCACTGTAGCGAGCTAGATTCTGAAGCCCTATTCCTTTCTATATCATGGCATCAGTTTTTTAAGCAGAACTCTTTAGTGGTATCCTCAGTTTCTATTCTATCGTTACTCAGACAAAACTTTCCTTGACTTTATAATTTGGCCTTGCATTTTGGGATCAGTTTTAACCAAAGCAGGTATGCTGCTAAAACAGACCCTAATTTCCTGGTGCAATTTCTGAGAGCCAAACAGTATAATTTAAAATGTGCTTCTTTATGGTGGATCAGTGCAGAGCTGCATGACCCTAGGAGAATTTATCTGTAGGGGTTTTACTTCAGGGGGCATAATCTCCACTACCATGGCACACAGGGCTGGTGTGCACACTGATCTATTCGTTTAGATAATGCATCCTGACCTCCACATCGCAAGCCCATCTATGTCTGTGGGCCAGTGCAAAATGGATGTGAGGTAACAGAGTTCTCTTTTCCCCAGTGCTCTCATAGGTCCTGTTTGCAAAATGGTGCTGCTCAGGTCAATGTGTGGGCTCTGGATTGGTTCCTATGCTTTTAATCTCTGCTCAGATTTCAACTCTGAACTAAACTGGGTATCTTCCAAATTTCTCAAATCTTTAGCCTCTCTTTTTTACTCAGATAAATTTTCCATGAACAATAGCCATCCAGGGATGTCAGTTACTATGGAAGAAGGGATAGGGGCAGCTGTTCACCCCTCACCCTGACTTTCCAGAGGTCTATATGCTTCATTTCCCCCAGCTTTGTGGGATATAATATAGTCACAGATAATGTTCTGTATGCTGACATAACTTTGCCCCCCACTATTTCCAATTTTTCTGAAATGACTTCCCTGCACTCATCTGTTTGTCATTCGCTGTTATCAAAGAGTGGGATTCCAAAAGAAGACAAGAGGGTCAGATTTCAATTTTTATTTTAAATTAAGCTCACATACATAACTCAAAAGCATCAGTTGGAGTCAAACTCCTTTTGAGAGTTAGTCCTTAACTGTTGAAACACTGGACCATAAGAATTTAGGACTTGCTGTACTGCCTGAGACCCATGCTCCATCCATTCTAAGATTCTGTCTCGTGACAGTGGCCAGCATCACATGCTTCATTGGAAGGTGCAAGAAACCCTGCCATAGGCAGATATGGGATAATCTACACAGGGAAATGTCTTGCCAGCCCCTAACAGTTATAAATTGGCATGAACCGTGGATTATGAGGTTTTATATCCCTTTCAAAATTCTTCAGTCCTTGGTGGAAAATTAGCAAACTGTGTACACAATGATATGCAATGTCCTACATCATCTCAATAACAGCTCAGCAATGCTAAAACATATTCCTAATTTACTTCAGTTTTACAATATCAGGTTAGCACACGCCTTTATTTACTACTTACGGTTCTGGACAAGTGGATTAATAATGATGTGTATATTTTATGAAATAAAATTTTAGGCAAATTGAAAGATACGCAAATCTAGATCCAATATGCGTATGTAAACTCACTATTGGTAGGGGGTTGTGCAGTACGTGATGTACTGTGCCACCAGGAATTTGAAAAGGTGATGGATAAGGGGAGGATACCAAAAATGTAAGCAAACTCCACGGAAAAGGAATGCAAGGAGTTCAGCATTCCTCTTTGCACTTACAGCCATGGAAACGCTAATAACTTTCTCTGTTGACATACTTTGCAGATCAGCATTGCCTTTCCTATATATACGATCACACATAGTACACTGAATTAGTAAATGACACTCTCACATCCTTTTGTTCTGCTAGCTGGGGAATAGAAGCACATTTTCTCCCCTGGCTCTCTGACACACCAGGCTAATGACAATATTGAGTCTCTTTATTAGCCAATCACTTACTAGGAACAGAGCTTACCACTCAAGCACTGCAGGCATGTTTTTCTATATCGTTGCTCACGCTCACTAAAATCATATTATCTTTTAAATTTGTCTGGTCCCATCTGAGTGAAAAACTAACCAAGCCACTAGGATCTTTAAAGAGGGAAACCTAAACTGATATGGATATAGTTACATATGTATTCCATCCACAGCCTTTTAGCCCTCATGGTAGTGTTATTGGGATTTTACTGCCAGGCTTAAAGGAATATACAAGCCACCTGAAAACAGGATTCTATATCACATTTTTAGAGATGCAAGTGTGTATGCAGGAAATGGAGATGTTGCCAGCAGGTGTGCCACAGTGAAACTGCAGTGAATGGAAAGATAGAGAAGAGCATTTCTATCATTTATACTATGTATGGTATCACAGAGATGGCAGTAAGGGAGAAACAGTGACAGAAATAACTCTAACTGCACCCTAGTCCTTACATTTGTGATGTTATACTGTTTTTCATTCCCTATTTATTAAGGGAACAAAATAGCTTTCATGTGAGTTCTGAGTTTGCACTTCATTTAATTGAAACTTTTTGGTGTGCGTTATTATAGACATTTTGAGGAGTGACACTGGTAGAGAATAAGTTCATCCTTTATATTTCAAAGTTAATTAAGAACTAGTATGCCTCCAATTTGCTGCAGCACATCAACCATTTCAAACTACTTTTACACACTCATTAATTATAACACTCTAAGAGATTAGAAAGGTCCAATAATTTGGCCAGTATAATCTTAAGAGTCTGTTATACATTCCACATGCCTGTGGCTTCTAGTAATGTTAATGAGAATTTCAGGCACACAACAGTAACAGAGTAAACTCTTTGAGATGTATGGGCTCTTGATTCTCTCTTTGTCACGTCCTAAGTTAATATTACTGTCCTAATTCAATTAGTCTGTAAGACAAGGCTATCACCTGCTTTAGATTCATATACTATATCTCAGATGAGCCTTTTAAACAATCACACTATTCAAAAGGGAAGACCTGACCAAACAACTTTGCAAATTCTTCTAAACTGTACGTGTATTCATCTGTTTATCACAGTAGTGTTCATCGTCAAAGAATTTGACCACTGAGATTCTTCTCACAAATTTTTCAAAGGGACCTCCACTTGTCCTCCACTTATGCATGCACAATTTGGACATCACTTTCCCACACAATTATTGTACACTCTTGCTTCTGCCTGGTATTTAAATGTGCAAAGCCCATTTGTACTCTGCTTGCATCTCATGCACCACTGGGGTTTGCATTTTATCATTTTCATACATAAGTGTTAGTACTCAAAACCTGAATATGCAGCTTGTTTGAAAGCTTTTCTCTTTAATTTTAAAACTAAAGCTATGGGCATGAATAAATATTTAAGTATTTTATATTCAGGAGAGACAGAGTGGATATGTCTACACTGCAATATAAGCCCAGGCTCAGTCTCAGGCTTGAGCCCAAACCCCGCTGCAGTCTTTACACAAATCTCTCAGACTTCAACTGAGACCTAGAGTTCAAGGACCATATGGGGTGAAGGGTCAAAGCCTATGTCAAAACCTGACCCAGGATTCAAGCCTGTAGCAGAGTGAGCACCCGCTCCAGCCCTGAAGGGGTGGGGAAAGCCTGCAGAGGGCTGGAGCTGGGGCTGGGGAAGGCGGCAAAACCACGGCTGATTGGGGGAAGTGGCTGCAGCTGGGGCAGCCCAGCTATAGAGAGGGGCAGCAGGTCCAACCCAACTTTGCCTGTGATGAGTGGTGTATGCTCCAGTCTGCCTCAGGGTGTGGGGCTAGATGGTGACTGAGGTGAGGTGGCATTAGTGAGTGGGGAGACCCAGAGGGTGAGAGTACTGCCAGGGGGGCAGCAACCTGGAGAAAGGGACACTGGAGTCCTGGGAGGGACATGAGGGCCAGTGGTAAGGTGGGTCACCAGCCTTTAGGGAGTGCTCCAGGCTTCTAGAAGAGCTAATTCCCATGGATGACCAGCAGGAGGTGCTGCAGGGTGAGTCCACTCCCTTACAGAGCCCTATTGCTTCACAGTGTAGATGCAGCCCTATTTGACTCATGTCCTGGGAGTCTGCCAACTTTCTTTATCCCAACAATCTCCAGCCAACACAACTGAAAATGGAAGCCATCCCCATGGTATATAGCAGCATTAGGTCACTGAGTCAGTGTTAATCCTTCCATTGTCTTTTGACCACCAAGCTGCTTCATAGTCATGGTAGTGGAAGCACAGACAGATTTTGGTGAATTTCTGGTGTGAGGCCAGCAATATTGCAGACTTTAGCAAAAGTGCCAGGAACGACCACTGTTACGTTGTCTGGAGTGGTTCAGGAACATGAGTGCCAAACTCAGCGCAGATTGTCAAAAAGCAGGGTAGACACCCCAAACTGATTACATGTTCTATAATTAGATGTCACCAACACAATAACAAATGTAAACTCCTGAAGCACTATATCAGTCTGACCAGGGCAACACATCTTGGGTATTCCAGTCTATCCTGCCAATCATAGAATATTAGGGTTGGAAGAGACCTCAGGAGGTCATCTAGTCCAATCCCCTGCTCAAAGCAGGACCAACACCAACTAAATCATCCCATCCAGGGCTTTGTCAAGCCAGGCCTTAAAAACCTCTAAGAATGGAGATTCCACCACCTCACTAGACAACTCATTCCAGTGCTTCACCACTCTCCTAATGAAGTAGTGTTTCCTAATATCCAACATAGACCTCCCCCATGGCAACTTGAGACTGTTGCTGCTTGTTCTGTCATCTTCCACAACTGAGAATAGCCTAGCTCCATCATCTTTGTCAAGATGGACTTAGTGATGGTTGGTTACTATACACCAAAGATCACAAATTATTCAGGTTGCTCCCAGTTCCAAGAGACCAGTCACTTACCCCAAGTCAATTTGTATCCTAAATCTCTCACCTAAGACAATGCTTGTAACCATTCCTGTAATAAACCAACCATTTTATGAGGAGTTTGACCAGCTGCTGGGCACTGCACCCAGCATAGAGCCAACTTTTGTGTATGACAACCCAGTCGGCTGGTATGGTGCTCTACTGGTCCCTGAATCCAGCATAAGAGCCAGCAGCATGTTCCAAATGAAGACCATAAATACACTCTGTTCGAGACTGATCCCAGGATCAGCAGCAAATTCTGGATCTATACTTGGAGGAGCAGTCCAATGTCCTCTCCAAGAAACAACAGCCTGCTGCTGAACTTGTAGCAACTCAGAGGAGGCAGAAGCTGCCATCGAGCCTGGTAAGTTTCAGACTCCAATTTAAAGTTTATTACTATAGCAGAGGGAGGGATTTCTGAGAAGCCTCAGCTAACAGCATGTATTGGTTAATGGTGGATTTTATCCCAACCCCTTGAGTTCCCCATCTCTCTCATCCCCACCAGATGGAGTTGAAAATGGTGACTGGGAAGTGCAAACAGTAATATTTTTACTGGAAAGGCACAGATTTTTGCTAGGGTCATTCATGTTTTCCTAAGACTAATAATGGCATTAAGTTTACCTCTAGGTAATCACTCAGTGGCTATGGAGCAGCATGGAGACAGTGAACTCAGTGTATTTCTTTGGGTAAATGTGTTCTATTTCCAAATCCAGTCCATTTCTGTTCAAGGCAGTCCCTGGGGGACAAAATCATTTGTCCCAAGCACTACTGGGGTGTCAATTTTTGCTATGGAGTTCAGAGTGTTTGCATGCAGCCATAATTGAGGTAAGCCATGTGAAAGCTAACACAGCATCCTGTTAACTCCCTCCTAGATTCTGATTCAGTCTCGAGTGTTGATAGCTGCAATGTACTTAGTAACTCCAGATAGAGAGTCACACAGTGGGGAAGGGTGTATTTTCACCTCTGTAGCTGAAGACCACGCCACTTACAGATGCACTATTCGGTCACTATACATTTCAATATTTCAGCCATGTATGCCACAGGTTTCCCAGCAGCAGCTTGGAATACCATCTTTCTTTGCTAATAGGGCACCACAAGAACAGTTATTTCCTCCAAAATGTGAAAGGTCTGAAATGATGGAAAATGCCTTTTGTAGTAAGGCCAATTACTGCTCGCCCTTTCCCGCTCCCCACAATGCAAGTAGTTATACAAGTGTTAGAAAACAGAAAAAGCTTGTAATTCAACTTACCGTCTCTGCCTTTCTGCAATTAACCAGGCCATGTCCAGGAAGAGTCTGTGGACTTAAGCATCCCTTTAACAACATACTGGGGTTCAATTTTGAAATGTAACATTTTATCTCCTTGAAATTCCACAAGAATTAATTCTGTGCTCTTCCATTGAGCAATCTTAGACAATAAAACTCTGTTTCTTGTCCTATTTCAGGCCCCTGAACCTCTAATGGCAGCCGTACAGCCACAACTTGACACCTGGCCAGATGTACCTTCACAGACCATGCCAAGAGGAATTGTTTCTGTGATGAAACTATAGCTGAAGTTATTGAGAGGGTGAACAGGCAGGTCCAGTACTGGAAGATAAGGGACATAAAACTGTATGAATGGCTTGCAGGAAGCAGGAGGAAAGTCTGAGACTGGCTGCGCAGCTGGACACAGGATTTTAGAGTAGGAGCAGGCACTTAGACTGCAGTTTCTGGAACAGGAATGGCAGCTAAGGGAGAACGACAGAGCTCAACAGAGAGAACTGGTTGAGTGACTCATCTCCATCATGGCTGGAAGAGTACTGACTTCCGCTGCCTCTCCCACACCATGCCTGGTCCCTCTGCAACATACTCTCAGTCCAGAAATAGCTTGTAGAACTCCATATCTGGATTTCCCATGCAATCAGGCCCCATGAGTGATTGGGCAGGGCAACTAAGCCCCATGCAGCCTTCCTTCTTGAACCACCTCTCCTGTAGATACCTCCACCCCCAGCACCGAGTGCACAGAAAATGGGGAAAAAGAACGTAGAACCAGGGGATATGCAGTGATAGGGGGTCGTGTTGTGATTGTACTGTTCCTGCACTTTAAAAAAATGTTTTTGTGTTACTTGATTTGGTGTTGTAATGGCAGCTGGGCTGGAAGACAATGGATGACTGCTGTACTTTTTAAACATGTTTACAAATAAAACCTTTTATGTCATCAAGAAAGTTTATTGCTAACATTGCATCTTATCAAACAATCATGATTTGAGGTAATAAAGCTAAACACATGATAAGCATTACTAAGGAAACACATTTCCTCTATGAAGTTTGGTAGAACAATTCACGCTCCAATAATTTCCTCATAGGAACCCATGTTGTGATTACCCCTGCCCCCACTTCAGTATTCATCGTGTCATTCATGAGAACATTGCATGGAAATCAACCCCCCAACCTTCCCCAGCACTGAACCCTCCCCTCCTCTGATTAATTAGTCCCTTCCCACCACAAACACATTCTTATAGGTACTATTATCTCTCTTCCATTTGGCTAAGCATGTTATGGACTAGAACAGGGATTGGCAACCTTTGGCACGTGGCCCGCCAGGGTAAGCCCCCTGGAAGGACAGGTCGATTTGTTCACCTGTTGCGTCCACAGGTTCGGCCAATCACAGCTCCCACTGGCTGCGGTTTGCCGTTCCAGGCCAATGGGGGCTGCAGGGAGCAGCATGGGCCAAGGGATGTGCTGGCCACCATTTCCCGCAGCCCTAATTGGCCTGGAAGAGCAAACCACAGCCAGTGGGAGCTGTGATCGTCCAAACTTGTGGATGTGTCAGGTAAACAAACTGGCTTGGCCTGCCAGGGGGCTTACCCTGGTGGGCTATGGGCCAAAGGTTGCCGATCTCTGGACTAGAATGTAGGCAGTCTGGCCCAGTAGTCAGAACAAGAGTCAGGTCTAGTGAGCAGAAAGAGGCTTCCAGGTTGGGGAAGGAAGCCAAGAGGCAGCACCAGAGTCAATGCCAGTTAGCAGAGCCAGAGGTCAAGCCAGAGGCAGGCATAAAGCAGGGTCCAATACAGCCACAACAGGAAATCATCTTGCTGTTCAGACAAACTTCCTGTTCCTCCTGCTGGCCTAAATAGAGTGGTTGGACCAATCATTGGAGCCAGGCGATCCTCCAATCAGAGTTCTAATGGGTGGTGCCTTGGCTCGGACTACAGCCCTAATAGCTTTTAGCCTCTATGCTTTGATAGCCATAGGGTGGAGACCAGGATTTGGCAGCTGTCTGGGTCGTCCTAGGCTTGGGTTCAAGACATGGAACATTACAGTGCAAGTCTATAATGTGGCAATGCAAAATATCCCTGACTTCTGTTGCCTGGGTGTGTAATTAGCAGGGCCTCTGAAATCAGAGTACGGTTTCATAAGCCAAGGCAAAAGTGGGTACACAGGTTCCCCCATATTTAATAACAGCGGAGAACAGTAACTCCATTTATGACAACTTCATTTGGTGGAAGTAGAGTCCCAGCCTGTCCATGAATATAGACTCCTGATCAGTGAAAAACACTTGAACCATGAACTTTCCTAGGACAGCCCACATTGACATTCATAAATCACCCTCTGTGGTCCACAAAGGCCTGCATAAAAATAGAGTAGTACCCTTTGTGATTTATGTCCTCGTGTGATCCATGATGAGGGGACATGAGTCCCATCAATGGTCTTGATGCATTCTCTCTAAGACAGCAATGATTTCAGGAATATTAATACCCTCCACCTTGAGGTAAACTACATGCCTGATTGCCTCAGAAACTTCCACCACCATTTTACCCATAGTGAATTTCCCAACACCAAACTGGTTTACAATGGACCTGTAGCAGTCTGGAGTAGCTGGCTTCCAAACAGTTATAGCAACCTGCTTCTGGACTGGCCAGGATGAACTCATGTGTGTCTTTACACTGGATGGTTGGGGCAAGCTGCTCACAAAACTCCATTGCTAATCATCTCAGCTCTGCATGACAGTGTGATCCCACCAGTTTGTGCTTTTGGCTCTGCACCAGAAGCACTGGTCTACATAGGTGACATCAGCCACTATGATGACTATAGGGAGCAGCATCAACCAGTGTGAAGCTCTGCCCATTTCCTAACACAGTAAAAGTGCAAACAAGAGAACTCCTTGAAAAGGATTCTCCTCCATGTCACTCAGCAGGATGTGTTAGCGGGCTGTTCAACTTCCTGTAAAATGGAGGGTGAGCAGTAAAGTTTTTCTGCAGTGCACCACAAACAAAAGGCTGTAGAGCCGCCACATTTTGAGGTGCTCAAGAGCATCTGGGATACATTTGGTTTGACTTGGGTCTGTGTGCTGCAGTGGGGACCCCAGAGTCCCAGGTTCAAGCCTGGGTTAGAGAATTAACATGTTGTTAAGAATTAGTACAGATTCTAAAGCCCCAGGTTCTCTAACATGGATCGGCTGACTCAAGTTCCACTAACTGTGGGTTTACATTGTAATGTAGACATGCCCAGAGAGACCAACCTCCAGAGCACCCTGTAGGGCAGGAAATCCTAGTGTGGGAATCTCACCTGGCATTAGGCACTGAGCAGCATGGCAACATTAGGATTTAGGCAGCTTTGTTGTTATGTACTGTCAGACATTTAGATACCTGGGGGACTTTCTCGGTGGAAACTTAGGTTAGGTAGCTGCTGAGCTGGGGTTTTGAGGGTCTCAGTTTTGGGTTAAGGGAACTAATGTAGCAATTATTCACCTAAATCCCTCTGTGGTTCTAGCCTTAAGACCTAGGTCACTTTTGAAAGTGAGACTTAGGCTTCTAAACTAATTAGACTTTGCAATGCTGTGAGGAACAATGCCAAAATACCTTCAAAAATCTGGGTTGAATCACAAACTCATAATTTGTATGTGACAGTACAAATACTAATGATCATGATCCTAGGAAAGATGTTATAAACTAGTAATAACTACTGTAATGCCATTGCTTTTCTTTTTAACTGGACAAACATCTTGTAAAGTGGAACACCCAAACTGCCATATTGTATTGCAATTTAGGGAGGAACCTTCGATTACATTGCAATCTGGGTACAGTTGCTCTCTATTCCCAACTTACTGAAGAAAGGTCTTCCATGATTTCTTGACAGGCATTAAGAATGAATATCCTTGTCAAGTCAACAGCTTGAGTAAAGGGCATTTGAAAGGTTACCACTTCCTTGGGTGTTACTCTAAGTGATGTTAAACCATGTTCATTAGAGAAATCTCCTATACATTGAGGAAGCTTTTCAGTAGCTCTTGATTCTACTGTTTTCGAAAAATACGTTTTCCAGCTGATGGCAATTTCTGGAGCTAGGCATCTGTTATACACAACTGGAAATTCAGTTTTCTGTTTTCTTTCCTCCTTCTGCTATCCCATTTCCTTCCTGGCCACAGTTCAATAAGTGAGGCAGCAATTGGGAGTGTTAAAACTGTTACTGGGTCACTATAAAACAGTTGTTACTGTGTTATCACCAGAAATGCTTTAAACCCAATTAATAGGAATGTCTCTAAAAAGTACCATTATCTCTTAAAAACTGTTTTATTCACTTATGCCAAACAGCTCATAAATAACAGAGACTGAAAAGGAAATCTCTGTTGTAAATTGCCCTGAAGTCTGAAGAGTGTCCAAGAGGAGTTGCCATATTTCAACATGGAGCTGTTGAAAAATAAGCCAATGTTCAGCATAAAAGCACCATGGAATGAGTCATGATTTCATTTTGATATGAGTAGGGGTGGAGATGGAAGACTTTGGTCAGATTAGTGTTGTTACAGACACACAAGGGAATCAGGGAGTCTTGCATTAAACAAGCCAATTTCAATTTTTGTTTATTGCTGATTCAAAGACATTGTTAAAATAAGGTACAGAGGAAAAAGCAAAAAGAGATACATAAATACATGTAAAGTTATATAGGTAAGTGATGTAAACAGGCAGGAACACACAGATAATTATGACCCGTTGTTACATTGAGAGTTGCCAGTCCAGACAGCAGATAGTGTAATAAATCAATCTTTAAACAAGTAAAATAGCAGGTGAATCTGTGTATGTATAGTGATTGCTGTGATATACATATGAGTAAGCACTTAAGATGTCAGACTTCCCTGGAAAACAAGGCTCATTTTGGTGTTTGTGTTTTAGTTTGGGGCAAGTGTTTGATTCTACTGTTTTTATACAGTTTTATACGCTTACGTGCTCTAAGTGGTAAGGCCCAAACATCCTGACAATGGTCCTGGGATTGCCAGATTCAAGCTGAAGATTATTCTGTGTCTTGTATTACTTATGTCTTGTCTAGCCACATCTTAAATAAATGCTTGATTTGATGAGCTTGATAAGGTGAGAGCAATCACCAGAGGAGTCTAAGGATAGTTAACGTGAATCAAACGAATGAACCCTCTCATCCAGTATTCTCTCTCTGACAATGTCTAGTACCAGATGTTCCAGATAAGAGTGCAATAAACTCTACAGTGTAGTGGTTCTCAACTGGGGGTCTGGAGCCCCTGCGGCACTGTGAGTAGGTTTCAGGGGGTCCACCAAGCATGGCCGGCATGAGACTCACTAGGGCCCAGGACAGAAAGCAGAATCCTTGGAACTGCACACTGAGGCTGCAAGCCCCACCATCTGGAACTGAAGCCAAAGCCTGAGCAACTTAATTTCACGGTGCCCCTGTGACATGGGGCCCCAGGCAATTGCCCTGCTTGCTAACCTCTAACACTGGCCCTGGCTTTTATATACAGAAAACCAGTTGCTGTGGCATAGCTGGGCCGTGGAGTTTTTATAGTATGTTGGGGAGGGTCTCAGAAAGAAAAAGGTTGAGAACCCCAGCTATAGTGGACAAATATAGAATGATGGTTGTCATTATGACTTCAACTATACTGCACACTTAACCTGGGTGATTGACACAGGTCAGCCTAGCCCGAGTGTGTGTGCCCCACACTGCAAAGCCAAATCCATGTTACTGTGTGCTTATTGGTTCTATATTCACCCTGTCTGGGGGCATATCCCATTGTTTTTGTGTTGAGATGCTCTAGGATTCTTTCCCTGTCAATTATGGTATAACTTACCTGTTCTTCACGAGAACTGTGGGAAGGCTATTGGAGGACTATCAGTGCGTGCATTAGCCTGCATCTTCGCTGCAAAATGGGCTGGTTCCAGCATGAGTTAAAGCAGAGGCTGTGTTCTACCCACAGCCTCAGTCAGGTAAACTAGCCTGGGTATAAAAAACTTGCAACCTGGGTCAAAGACTTTTCTGTGTGCACAGAAGTGGGAATGAAGGCTAAACCCCAGGTAAGATCCTGCTCAACTGTGCAGTGTAGGCATACCCTCAGAGGTTGCCTCACGTCTTGAAGCATGATAGTATTTATACCTTCTATTTTTTCCCCTTATCTAATATAATTATGGATGTTCTCATTCACGTTTTGAAAGACGTTATGCTACATTATTCTTAAAGGAGCCAAGGATATTTATCAGCATACAAGATACTGGATTTTTATCAAACTGTGTACTGAAGGCCTTTTGCTATTATGTATAAGTTTGGGGTCTGTGAGCAATTCCAACAAATATGTGTATGTGAGTAACCCATTTGCCTGAAGCCATTCTAAGGGTATTTCCATACTACTCGCCATATCGGTGGGTAGCGATTGATTTTTCGGGATCAATATATCGCATCTGAACTAGACACGATATATTGATCCCTGAACGCGCTCCCATCAACTCCAGAACTCCACCAGAGCAAGTAGCGGTAGCGGAGTTGACAGGGGGAGCCGTGGATGTTGATCCCGCGCTGTGAGCACCTGAGGTAAATCGATCTAAGATATTTCGACTTCAGCTATGCTATTCACGTAGCTGAAGTTACGTATCTTAGATCGATATCCCACCTCAGTGTAGACCAGCCCTAACAAATACTGGCTATGTTGAGCTTCATGTTGTTTGGGATAACTGGTATGGAGAAGAAATGTGTGATTATTTCCCATTGATAGAAAGATACATGAAAAATTTCAGCAGCTTAGTTATCTTCCCCTGTTTTAGCCTTTGAGTGTAGGACTGGACATTTTTTAGTGAACTATCTCTCTGAGTTTCCTGGATTTTTACTCCCACTCAATCGTTTAGCATTGTGGCTGTATCCTTTTGCATGTTGCTGCCCCTCCAATTTTGGCATGTTCTATAGAGTGGATCCCCATTGAATTTGCACCAAATAGTTCCCAGCAAACAAAGACATAAAGCAGCAGAACAGCATGGAGAGAAGTCTACCATTGAATTGCTTCCTTTGCCAGTCAATTCCAAGTCAATTCTTTCTCTGTAATTTTGCAGGAGATTGTTTTTAACTGGAATTACTGGAGCATTCTTGGTGCCATACTGCTCATTGCCTCAGGGGTGATACCTACTGCAAGACACTGCATTTGTTCTTATACAAATTCTTGTTGTTCAACGGAGAAAGAAATGAAAGTATAGCAAGCACTTCATTTCTGTGCAGCAGTGTGACTATTCTTCTCAGGTTAGGAAGTAGCCTTACTCTTTTGATGAACAGCATCTCATTGACAAAGAACAGAGCAATAACAATAAAGCTGGTGAGAGTATTTATGTAAGTCCTCTTTATAGTTGAAGAACTAGAAAAACCTGTAGAGCCTGTGGGATCATTATTCTTAGGCATGACATATAGGCGTGGCTGCAGAAGACTTTCGGCTGTATAGTTTCCATTCTTTTCTTTAGTCTTGTAAATATTTGCAACTGAGATGTGTCACAGATTAATGGCCTGTATGGCAAATAACACACAATTATAAAATTATAAAAATGAAATTGACATAAGTGATTTCTGATGGAGGGAAAATATATTATCAAAATAGCTAATTACAAAAAGGGAGAAGTCATTAAATGCGTCTGACATATAATTAACTCTCACATAGGAATCCACCATTTTCATAGTTCCATGAAGCAGACTAAGGCAGAGAAAATTCAGCTTCTTTTACAAGACACTGAAAAATTGGAGTGTCAAAGTTGCTTTAATGTAAATGTTATTAATTGTTTTAAACATAATGTTTTGGTTAAATTAACAGAACTATTTAGAAAATATATAGTATTTATATTAAAACAATATAGAAGCTTTCTGATGTGTCTGAACTTTCTCAGTTATAATCTGTCTCCTGAGGTTCAGTATCATGTTTGGTAGTATAGGGAAGTTATTTCATAAAGATGATATTTCCCACAATGAAAAATAATAGTGTCATATTGTGAAGAGAGGTACTAAAACAATACTAAATATATCATATGATGAAATACTGCACAGAGATATGAGCATTCTATACAACTCATTTTCGATTATATTATAGACTGAGGCAGTAGTAATGCCAAGGGTTAAGGTTGCCTAACACTTTCCACCACAAGCCTCTGTTTTCAGTTGCTTTGGGCTGAAAGTTTCCATGCTGGGTATCTGCTGGAGGCCAAATTTTTATTTTAATGTTTCAGTGAAATTGGTTCAGCCATTTCCAAGAATGTGGTTAGGGAAAATAGGTAGTTTCATCAAAGTTAATTATTTTTTACCCAACTGTTACTTCAAAGAGCTCTAGAACCTCTATGCATTTAATTAGGAATTTATAATCTAGCAGAGAGATAGTCCTGGGATCACAGAACTTTTGTAGTTATTAGTCTCTAAGAATTGTCATTTGTACATGCTCACTTTACTGAGCTTTAGAGTCTAGCTAGTGTGCTTTAAATTCACATCCTAAGTTACTCTGCACTAATTCCCCATGCAGTATGCCCTAGTTGCTAAACTCTCTGAAGATTCTATCTGCAGTGAACATGTTGCTCCACCAAAGACATCTTTAAATGCCAGCTGCCCAGAGCGTTATCCTAGCCCCAAGAAGTTCCATACACGGTGGGTGTAGAGATCAGAGCTCAGGACAGCCAGTCTTAATTCCTGCATTTCCTAACTTCTGAGTACTTGGATTTACAGCTAGACTGCGCAGGAAATGGTTTTCCCATCCCAGGAAAGTTTTTGAGATTTAAAATAAATGTCCCTTCCTGATTCAGGCCAAAAAAAAAAACTGGACAATTTTTCAAGAATCAACAATCTGAATATAATTTTGGTTTGGGTCAACTGAAACACTTCATGCAGAAACCTTTGAAACTTTTTTGTTTCAGTTTTGACTTTTAAAAACATTTTAAAACTATCATTAACTTAAATTTTAAAATGAAAATGCCATTTCAAACCAAAATGTTTTGAAAATGTTGAAATGGGACATTTAGACAATTACAAAACTTTTCCCCCCATTTTTTATTCCACTGTTAATCAAAACCAACTGTTAACTATTTCACTGAAAAATTTCTGGCTAGTTCTAGCTACAGCCTTAATGTTCTTATAACAAAGCTTTTCACATGTATTTTTTTTTCTGAGAGAGATTTAGATAAAAATATGGATATACTCTTAGTAAGGACACAGACTGGGGTTTTTGATCTGTCCTCCATGCAGGGCAGTGTATAAATGCACCATCCTAACAGAAGCACCGAGAAGCATTGTGTATCTGGGCCAAAGAAGTTGGGCCACCATAGGTATGTCTACACTGCAGTTAAACACCTGTGGGTGGCCCATGTCAGCTGACTCAAGCTCATGGGCTCAGACTACAGGGCTATAAAGCTGCAGTGTAGTTGTTTTGGCTCCAGCTGGAGCCCAAGCCTGGAACCTTGCTGGGGGGAGGTTCCCAGAGCCTAGGCTCCAGCCCAGGCCTGAACATCTACAGTGTAATTTTACAGCCCCATAGCCCAAGCCTCATGAGCCTGAGTCAGCTGACATGAGCCACCCACAGGTGTTTAAATGCAGTGTAGACATATAGTATGTGATATCTGAGTCAGACCATCACCATGAGAGCCAGCATATTGTAATTGTTAAAGCACAGGACAGGGAGCTAGAAGAACACTTTTCTGTTACAGACTCTGCTGGATCTGGCTTTGTAACCTTGGGCTTCCCCTCTGTGTTTTGCAGTTTTCCCATTTTTAAAGGCAAATAATAATATTTGTCTCCCTGGGGTGTTGTGAGATTTATTTCATGGCAGTTAGTTAAAGCACTTGGAGGTCCTTGGATGGAATGCACTTTAGAAATGCAAAGAATTATTTTCCATACAGGAATATGGTGATTTATATCCCTGGTTTCTAATACATTTGTGAACTGGGAGGTGGGAAGGGGATCATGTTCCTGATGCTTGTGTAAAATTGGGATTCTGGTATCTTATTGCTTTCTGTGGGAGTCTGAGATGGTCCTAGGACTTTGCCAAGTTCCTGTAACTCATCGCTTTCTGTACTCTGCGAGTTGGAGTTCCCCTGCTCTGGCTGCCAAAGCCTGGATTCTGTTTCACAGCCCGAGAATGGTGTAAAATGTCACTTACTAGGAGGCTGCTAGGCTAACTGCTGCAAAGAGGATTTCAGATTTGTATTTGGCTTGAATTGGAATTCAGCTGCTAACACACACATGCACGTTGGGCATCGTTCCAATCTTTAGCAAAGAAAAGGGACATAAGCCACTTACAATTCACTATGCCTGGCATGCTATGTTTCATTCTCCTTTCAGATAGAATGGGTACTATCTGGAGCCAATCTTGCTCAAAAAAGGTATGCTAGTATATTACATTATATTTTCTTCTGATATGGGGGCTAAAATTTGTGTAATGCTGATAAGACTGGCAGTGACTTTGCAAAAATCATCCGCATATTGCTAGTTGTGCTTGGAACAGGCAGGTGTAATCCTGTGAAGATAAATATAATCCAGTTACTGGCACTGATTTCTTTAACGTCTTATCAAACTCCCTGTTGTAGCAACAGTCTTATGCTGTTTTTCCATTCTGCTTAACCAGCAGATGACTCAGTCTACAGATCAAGATAATGTAGTACAATTATAGCATTGAGAATGGTTTATGTGTGACTACTCAAAGCCCGTCTCAGCTCTGTTTAATGGCTACTAGCACACTAAGCTAAATTCAAGCTAAAAATTCCTAAAAATACTCCAGGAATGAATCATCCTTTTCAAAAAGGGTTCTGGAGAGTGTTTACCACTGAGATGGTAAGTCACAGGGTACTAGGCAAGCCAATTTCTGTACAGAAAGGGAGGAGGAAAGCTTGAGTCAGCCAAATGCTATGTTACAGCTTCTGTATTCACTGTCCGTTAAATGCTTATTATTATAAGGAAGTGCCCTTAGGCTTGGGCACTTAAAGATGGGCAGCTAATGTAAATTTTTCAGAAGTATCTAAATGAATTAGGAGCCTAAATTACACTGACTTTCCATTGGATTTAGGCTCCCAAGTCACTTGGTCACTTTTGAAAATGTTACGCCTCAATCCGTATTCAGGAACCTAACTAACTGGCCTGATTTTCAAAGAGGATAAGAGCTGCAGATCCTGTTTACTTCAATAATATCTGTGAGCTGAAAATCAGGCCACTTATTTAGGGACCTAACTTTGAATTTAGTTGCCTAACCTTAGGCACTGAAGTTTGAAGTATTTGGCCTAAATCCATGACATAACCGATTATTTGAATTTCATAAATCAGTTGTAAAATGGTCTGAAGTGTTTCTGAAGGAAGGAGACTTCAAATCAAGTATTACCTCTTTCCTTTCAAAACTCAAAGGCTAGTATTCTCAACATTAAAAAAATAATAATGGTCAATGGTAAAGACAAATAAAATCTTGATGAATTTAACATTAACGTTTAAATCTATGCCCTAAAATAAACATCTGATAATCTAAGTCAGATCTAGGTTCCATATGCAGGGCCGGTGCTACCATTAAGGCAAACTAGGTGGTTGCATAGGGCACCAAGATTTGGGGGGCACCAAAAAGCAGTGCCCCCAATTTTTTTTTACAGTGTTCCTCCCCAAGCGCGCAGTCTCTGCTCCACTTCTCTCGCCTCCTAGGCTTGCGGTGCCAAACAGCTGTTTGGCACTGCAAGCCTGGGAGGAGAAGAGAATTAGAACTGGGGCGGTGTGTTCTGGGAGGAGGCAGAGCAGAGGTGAGCTGGGGTGGGGAGGTGCTGCACGGCTCCCTGGGGGGGGCGCCTCAGGGCAGGCAGGGGAGCTGCCGTGGGGGGGAGGGGCTGCCGGAGGGCTGGGGGTGGGTGGGGGCACAAGGTGGAAGTTTCACCTAGGGTGCGAAACTTCCTTGCACTGGCCCTGTCCATATGGGTATGATACTCATCTCTTTCAAGCGTACTTCATTTCAAGGTATGGTGGTCATTTTAGTCCCAATGTTACCTATTTTCCACACAGATTCGGTGTCCCAGCACAGTTGTTGTTGAAAATTATTTTCACCAGAATTAAAGAATTAAGAAATTATAGAAAGAGCTATTCACACAAAATGAATGGATTTCACAGCATTTTAAGCTTTCTGAATAAATAAATAATTATTCTCTGTCCCTCATTCTGTGTCTTTGGCACAGATTGCATCCCACTGTTGACCCTTGCTAGTTAGAAAAATATAATGCTACTGATCAGAGAAATGTAAAGGGTCCAGTATAAAATACCTTACAGGGATCCAGAATCAAGTGGTTGAACATAAAGAAGGTGCCCCAGGGACCATTTCCAGTATTCCTCTTTTAGCCTATCACCTTTCATTTGTGAGGCTGATGTCTGACATCACAACAGTGAGAACGGAAACTAGATGCCTGCTGTATCAAATTAGAATCAAGAATGTATTTAAAATAATTAATTTATGTTTGAAAAATAGCAGCTTGAAAGTCAGGATGCTGCAGGCTGCACAACTACTCAGAGGCCGTGCTCTAGCATCATCCGGAGGCTGTGCAACTAAGATTAAACATCAAGTTTAAAAAGACAGACTGACCATTTTAATTAGCATATGCAGAATAGCACGAACTGAATCCTTTCACTCGTGCACCTGCTTTACAAAGCTACATTCTTAACAATCATGCACTGCATCACCAGTCACTTCAGAAAAGATGATACTATTATTTATATATTCTCTATTTAACAGAATTCAGTAAACCCTTATTCCTGAAAGGAAAAAAAACTTGCCTTACATAAAGCAGTATAATTATTGTTTAATCATAATCTCTTTGCTCTAATAATTTGGCAACCCCCTGTCTCTCTCTCACACACAATCATACTCTAAGAAACAGGGTGAGGTTTGTCTTGGAACAGTGTTATAAATCTTTTAAAAATAGCCTATTAAAATGCTCACATTAGCTCCCACATCTCCGGTCTGATGGGAAGGTGTTATATAATATATGCCATAGCCCTGTTTGTACAGATGAATCTAGGGAATTGCCTGGTGAAAAGGCTTTTTTTGTGAAGAGTATCTTTTGTGAGGATATCTTTAGATAATTGTCTGTGTTCAGGGTTCTTGTATATGCCCAAGGAATGTTTGTAATAGTAAAGCCACCTACTTGGGTGCATGAGCAGAAGGCACGTATACATAGGTGTATCTAATGCAATCCCCAGGCTCTCTGCACCTGCTTTTTGTCAGAGATCCATTTGACATCATTCGAGGAGTGTATTTTGAAAGAGGGACCATAATGTAGCTGCACAAACTGTAATGCAAAATAAATGAGACTCCAGGCAGGCGTGTGCTTATGGCTACTGGGAGCTGTTTGTCAAACTACAAGTGTGTCTCAAATATGTCACTGGCTGTAAGGATGTTGCAGGACACCCAAATTGACCTCTGGGAGGCTGAAGACTTATTAAACAGTCCAAGTAAATTAGGGGACAAGGAGTTGGGAGTAAGAGACAAGTTGAAAATTTGAAGGTTCTTTACAGAGTTATGTTTTATTTCCTCCAGAAACAGAAAAAGGAGGCCAACAGATTTTGACCATCACATAGCTTTTGTGCCAGGGAAGATCCAGCTTTTGGAATCAAAGAAACTCACAGTCCAGGGTGGCACCTGATTTTTGGTGAGTCAACAATTTACAGGACAGTCTCAGATTTAATGGAGGACTATGTGGACAGTTATTGTCTATGTGCATCCATCATGTATAGAGAAGAAGTGGAAATTAACAAGGTTTATGGAAAGAAGAGCATGAGAGGTTGGATGCCCTGAATCCTAAATCTGACTGTCAAGGGCAGAAAAAGCAATTCTGACAGAAAAATACATGGTGGAAATAACACATTTCCCCCACTTTTTGCAAATCTGGCAACACTGATTATACACAGTCTTAACTGACACCTGACAATAGTTCACACTACTTCTGATTATATCCTCTTAATCCTTTAAGCTGATGAGTAAAGATAGATGAACCTCTTAATAGTTTTGCAAACATCGCTAACTAGCATTTGGATTTGTTGGAACTGCAATACTAGTTTAAGTTCACAAACCTTTATTTGCTGTAATTGAAACCAATGTTCTCCCTTTCCCTCCCCCCCAACAGATATACAATTAAAGCAATATATTTTAGGTGACAATAAGCTTGTATTAGGTATTTTAAAAAAATAATTCAATTGTATATTTAGACTGAAATTCAGCAAAGTGCATGGCATGTGCAAAATTACAGGTATGGCCGAGTGCCTTATGTGTATGAATTTCTCAATTGCATGTGCACTTGTCATGCATTACAAAATTAAACTAATCTTAGCAACTGCATGCACAATTAGGCATGCAATTACACACAATTTTTTTGCTGAAACTCTAGCCTATAATGCATTGATTTTTTTCTCTTTCATCTCTGCACATTTTTTCCACTATCTCAATATTTTTTTCTGTGTTTTGCTCCTCCTACTACTGCTTCCATTTATCACTCACATTTTTCTCTGCTTCCCCTCTGCTCATTCGTACTGTCTGTCTCCAGCAGAATGCAAACAAGGTAACAGTCAAGTCAAAATTTTTACAGATTCAAAATTCAGCACAAGGATGTTCTCCCAACCCTAAATACTCAAATTTGCATTAGGATCTATCACTTCCTCAGAAGAGTGCATTAGCACTTTTTGTTTCTTACAGAAGACATCAGTGATTTCTGTGGCTGAAATACTAATGCAGACGTATGCCACGTTCTTTTTGTGCAACAGAATCAAACTGGGTCTAGTCTACTGGTACAATCTAATTCAATGGGACTTTTTCTGTTTATTTCAATGGGAGCTGGACTGGGCTAGATATGGAAGGATGATACATGTGAACAGTTGTTTATCAAGATGAGCATATGGTACTGAAATATCATCACATGCTGGGTGGTTTTATTTTTTTTCACACTCTTTGAGAATTAGAGTCACCCTATTGACCTTACAGGACTGGCAATAATTAAACAAACAAACAAACAAACAGAACCTTGTTCTGACAAACTAAGCAAACATGGCAAGCAAATCATCAGGGTAGGATCATACATATGCATTGTTAAGATGTCATCTTGACAAAGTGTCTTTTTCGCTACAGTCATGTGTTTCACACTCTCAGCAGGTTTTAGAAGTGAAATACATGCATTTCATTGTTAGAATTCAAATGAAAGCTTGAAAAGCCATCTCCTCAGCCTTTTGCAAATTGGTATTATGCAAAAATGCTGTTAATGCACAAAACCAAAACAGCACAGCAGAAGGTCAGTGTTGAAGATTTAAGAAAATGCTGATGATAACTCATTAAGCATAAAGCTAATGAAGATTTTAAATATTATCCTTGATGCAGCTGGTGCTATACACCTTTTTCAGCAGCTCCACTTGGAAGTCAGGCACTAAGGTCTTGATTCCTCAAAACATATACGCAAATGCTTAGAGTTAAACATGTGCTTAAGATCATCTCTATTCATTAACACATTTCACCATGTGATTAAGTCCTATTTGTTGAACAGAGATTGATGGAAATATTTGCTTGAAGTCCAGCATGTGCGTAACAGTTTGCTGAACTGAGACTTGAAAGCCTGATCTGACAGCCAATTTTGAGTATTGCCATTATCTTCCGTGAGAGTTGGATCAGACTATGAATGAGTAGCAAGACTCAACACTCTCTGATTCATAGTGGGGGGTTCAAGGTCAGGTGTGAGGTACAGGAGATGGGTGGTATGGAAAATGTGATATATCGTTAGCTAGGCAGTTCCTGTATTGTGCATTAAGTCCATTAAAATCAGTGTCCTTCAATTAGATTTGAGTGCTGTGAAAGTGCTCATACCTACAGTAAATAAAGTGCAATATATGCAAGTGTCAACAAAAAGGAAAAAAAACAACCTGCTAGATTGTTGCACTGATTTTTCCCTAAGAAACCTGTTCTAAAGATGAAATTCACCTGATAGTTGAGGGCCCATTCAAGGCCCTTTGTGTCATGGAAAAGCCTATAGTACCAGAACAGCTGTGCAGAGCAGCCTCTGCATATCTGCAAGATCTTCTATGCCTTGCTAAAAGCATTTTCACAGGGAGAGACGTCTGGATCTGTAGTTGAGCAGATCAAGTGGACACAAACTCCTGCAAAAGTAGCAGGGGTCAGCAACCTTTCAGAAGTAGTGTGCTGAGTCTTCATTTATTCACTCTAATTTAAGGTTTCACGTGCCAGTAATACATTTTAACATTTTTAGAAGATCTCTTTCTATAGGTCTATAATATATAACCAAACTATTGTTGTATGTGAAGTAAATAAGGTTTTTAAAATGTTTAAGAAGCTTCATTTAAAATTAAATTAAAATGGCCAGGACCCGGGCAGTGTGAGTGCCACTGAAAATCAGCTCGTGTACTGCCTTCAGCACATGTGCCATGGGTTACCTAACCCTAGTATATAGGGTGTGATCTTTATTTCAGCCTAGGAACTGGAATAGCAGCCATGGATGGGACAGTAGATGGAGAGAGTTCTCAGTTACTACAGAGAATTCTTTTCTAGGTAGCT
The DNA here is from genome assembly GCF_007399415.2 of Gopherus evgoodei. Lineage (NCBI taxonomy): Eukaryota > Metazoa > Chordata > Testudines > Testudinidae > Gopherus > Gopherus evgoodei. The sequence goes on along the minus strand of NC_044323.1, from coordinate 25,577,439 downwards.
GGCTGGTGGATCTTGCCCACATGCTCAGAGTCTAACTGATTGCCATATTTGGGGCTGGGAAGGAATTTTCCCCTGGGTCAAATTGGCAGAAACACTGGAGGCGGTTTCGCCTTCATTTGCAGTATGGGGCACAGATCACTCGTAGGTTTAAACTAGTGTAGATGGTGAAATCTGTGTAACTTTAAGTCTTTAAACGATGATTTGAGGACTTCAGTAACTCAGCGAGAGGTCTATTACAGGAGTGGGTGGTTGAGATTCTGTGGCCTGCATTGTGCAGGAGGTCAGACTAGATGATCACAATGGTCCCTTCTGGCCTTAAAGTCTATGAGTCTGAGTCTATGAGTGGTTATGAAGCTGCTCTGTGTCCCACATGCACACATTGTCTGCATTCACCCTGCACATGGTGATGGGCGGGGCAGGAGGGGACATTTTGCCTCATATCTCAGAACTACATATGAATGGCCTAGGAAAAGAGAGTGGAAGTAGCCAAATGGTACATGTTTATGTGTTAATGAGTCAGCACACAAAAGAGTGTGCAACAAAAAAAGGAAAATGGAGAAGAAAGACTAAGACAGAAGAAAGGAAGGAACCTGATACATTTAGTAGGAAGAAAAATCTGATATGAAATAGATGTGTGATTTGTAATTGTTTAATAGGGAAGTTATTCACAGGGGATTTTCAGGTTCAAGAATAAATACCAACTCTTGTTTTGGCTGGCAATGCCTTTGGTTATCAATTTTCTTCCCTTTAGTTTTTAGCAGCTCGGGATGTCAGCCTGCCTATTCCAGTCATACCTCCTACTGTATTCAGATGCAGTTGTATCCACGGTAAGACAGGCTGCAACCCCCTTATTTCTACACACATTGCAATGCACTGGCAGCTCTCTAGTTGCTCTACTGGCAACAGACGATTGAAACAGTTAACTGCAGTGATGGGAGCATAGTTGCTATTGAATTCATTTAATCTCTTTTTCTCTTTGCAAATTGCCCATACACTGATGGTGATTTTCTCAAATGTATTTGTTATGCAAAATAATTCCGCAGATGATAATAATTCTGCAAATAGTTCTCAGCCTACCGTGGAGCTGGGTGATTCACACAAAATATTTATTCATCAAATTTAGCCTTTTTTTCTCTGCTTGGAAATTGTTTGAACACCTTATGATTGCTAAAAAAATTGTTCATTGTTTGTTTATCCAAAAAAAGTTGAATGATATTAGTGCAGATATTGTTCTGAGCATACAATACTTTGAATTTTGAAATTGAGCTGTCTGGATAGACCTTTAAGTTACGCAATGTATTTCCATTTATTGACCAAATCAGCACATCTCTGAAAATTAGATTTGAGATTATGAATTTAAATTGTATTTTATATGAATATTCTGCAATATTAGTTTAAATGTTCAGCCCATATTCTTGCTAGTAAAGTTGTTTCTCATAGATACTTATATTCCCTCCCTTACAATAGTATCTGAGCACCTTCAAACTTTACGGTGCTATTATCCCATTTTATAGATGGGAATGTGAGGCACAGGGCCGAAGGGCCAAATTTTTAAAGGTGTTTAATGCCTACTGAAACCAATACAAGTTAGGCACCTAAATATCTTCAGAAATATGAACCTGCGTAATTTGTCCATACTCAGAAAGGCAGAAGAAGACCAGGAAATTGAATCTAGGTCTTCAAAATAACTGACTAGGGCCCCCTAACTACTGGATTGTCCTCCCTATTTACTTGTATGTTAGACTATTTTCAGACAGCCAGTACAAGAAGGGTGTGAACATAGCTGAAGCCTCTTCATTTAAAATTTGAAAGGATATTAACCAAATATATAATGCAGTCTTCACCAAGCTCTCTTATTGTTATCAATATTATTTATTTGTATTGCACTAGCCCCTACAGGCTCCAGCCTCATTGTGGTATGCACTGTACAAATATATAACAAAGAGAAAAAGTCTGCCCTGAAAAATATACACTCTAGGCATGTTCTAGTCAATAGCATGGAAGCAAAGATATATCCCACTGCTAAACAGAGAGGTAGTGTGGATCACTGGATCAAACGGTGGATTGGAACCTCAGCTATGCTAGCAGACTTCTTGGTGATGTCGGGCAAGCCACTTTACCATCCTGTGCCTTGCTTTTCCTATCTGTAAAATGCAGATAATGTGACTTAAATCCTTTGTAAAATTCTTGGAGATCTGCAGGAGAAAAATAATAAAAACTAGAAAGAAGTGCTGGTAGATATGGCAGCTCCAAAGACAACATCTATAAAGCATTTTGAAATGTAAAAGTACCATCTGTCCCCATACAAAATTTACCTTCTCTTTTATATAAGCCCTGTAAAAGGAAATCTCATAAAATCCACCAAATGAAACTTTTAAGGCAAGGGAGCTTTGAATAGTGTAGCAAGACCAACATCTGCCAAGGTAGAATACATGCAGACAGACACTTACAAAACTTTTAAAATCCTTCTGATATTCTTCCCTGCACAGAACCTTACACTATACATTTTTTAAAAGCTTTTTCTAGAATTATTTTAACTTCCTCTTCATTGTATACAACAGATCTGTTGTCTGATTCCTGAAACTCCCCCAAACAGAACTCTTTGTTATATTGGCTTTGAGTTTCTTCCTCATTCCACTGGGCAATTTAAAAAAAACAACAGCCACCTGAGATAATAAGATTATATTGAGGAGAATGTTAGTTTGCTCCATTCTCTGTGCATGAAATAATGTCGCATTTTTATATGATCATAGTATAATATCACAAACCACTTGGGTGTTTTCACAAACGTGGTTATCCTCTTTGGCCATCAGTGATAAGTCAGAAACAATTTTCCTGCCATAGGTACGGAGTGAAAGTAGCGTGAAGTGCTCTACCTATTCTTTATTCCATGAGTAGGCTGGGATTACAGATAGCAATAGTGTCTCTTGGATTTTTATATCTTCAGATATAAGAACAGTGCAAATTGTACTCCTAGCTGTCCTATGTTGCTCCTTGTTCATAAAACAATTACAATATCCTTCTCTCCTACTCTCACTGTGTGTTTGTTACATCCACTGCTTGTACCCTATTTTAACACATGGTTTGTCTAGAAGGGCGATTTGCAAAGATGTGATTACATGTATGTTAAATTGATGGAAACGTATGATGTAGACTCAATGAACTAGTGCAAAGCAGGGAAATTTACACCAGTAACTTACAAAGGTAAATCACATTAGTGCAAACTGCATCTTACTCAATACATCTCCACTTGGCCCTTGCACCCAATTCGCTACATTGATGTGACTACATCAGTGCAAAAAATGACAGTAGAGACAAAGCCTGACAGCCGCTACAAGATGATCTGTGTAGAGACCTGTGAATTTCAGTGGGGCTCTGGAAAGGACTAAATGTCTACCCATGTAGATCAGCTTGCAGGACTAGGGCCTTAGAGTGTAATCTCTTTGGGACTTTTTTTGTGTATAGCATCCAGCACAGTGAGGCGCCTGTGTGCTACTTGATTACAAGTAATAGTGAGATTATTGTTTTGAACTTCTGCAGTAACTTCCACCGAAGAATTTCAGTGCACATTTGAAATATCAACAAATTCAGCCTCAAACCCCCCGTGAGGTAGTTAAACATTATTACCTACTTCATGGATGGGGAAGCTGATGCAGAGAGAAGATAAATGACTTGCCTAAGGTCACACAGAATTCTGTGGTAGAGCTAGGATGAGAACCCAGATTGTCTAGTGCCTCATTTTTTGGCTTTGCTTTAGTCACAGAGCAGCCCTTTCACCAGAAGAGCACCTTACAGCAGCAGTTGGCTGAATTTTATTTTTAACAGCATTACCCACACATCCAGCAGATATTCTGAACGTATACGGACCGCATTCATCCCTCTTTTAACTTCATTGACGTTACACCTGGGATGAATTCTCTCATACATGTGTTTTGGCCTCTAGTGAGTTTGAATGTTTATGGAAAAAGTAATGTACTGTGTTTGTTCCCTGTCCCTGTGAATAACAGTTTCCATCATTACTCTCCTTAAATAGCCAGAAGGTACATGTGTACCTTTCTCTCCTACCCTACTGAGTCATAGTCAAAACCTCACCTTTCTAAAATTCAAGCAGTGGATCTCAAACTAGTTTAAACAGCATTTTCTCAATTACAACATGCAGCTGAACAGCATATTTATGGCATCCTTCATTGCTTAAAAGGGTGGTTCTGAATTAATCCTTGTTCTTCTTTGTCTATAGCAGTGGGTATTCATGTAGCCTATGAAATAGACCGCTATGGACTAGTCTTTAAATAGCACACTGGGTGGGGTTGAATTGTTTAAAATTAAAAGCATAACCCAGTGATGCTGTCCCGAGCTGCTCTTCCCTTCTCCTCTAGCAATTACTACCTTATACAGACACTGTAAAGAGATACCACTACAGGAGACTATGCAGATCTTCATAATATGATAGTCCCTTCTCTTCTATGCTCCTCACATGGAGACAGCAGCTGATCTCCACCTCTCTCCTTTCTTGTGTGATCAGAAGAGAAATAGCTAAGAATGATGACATCCGTATGATCACAATTATGGTTCTAAGATAGTATGCCATTGAGATGAAGAGAGGCAGTCTGCACCTTCCAGGATATTGTTTGACACTTCTTGCAAAGGAGGGTGGACTTTGCTGCAGTGACTGACAGTTGATTCACTCTTGGAAGATTATCCAGGCAAACAGTAAGGGCTAAAGTCTTCATTTGTTTTATAAAAAAGAGCATCCTCAAAAGAAAAGGTACTGCATGCTATGAGTCAATCTGATCTGACCCCTGATGGTATGGATGTATGCAGGCATGGATGTTTTGTTGTCAGTCAGCACACAGTTGTTCTTTAGGAAATATCTTTAGCTCATATGACCATCAACTACAGAGCATGAGACCGAAAGTTAGGGACTCTTGAATTCTAGTCCCAGTTCAGCACTGGGATCCACTCTATGGCCTGGGACAAGTTACTGAGAGTCAGATTCTGCCTGGGTCATACGCATGTTTACTGTAGGGTATGTCTACACTGAAATTAAAAACCTGAGGCTGGCCGATGCCAGCTGACTTAGGCTTTCAGGATTCAGGCTAAGGGGCTGTTAAGGCTGGACCCCGAGCTCTAGGACCCTGTCACGTGGGAGGGTCCCAGAGCTCGGGCTGCATCCCAAGCCCAAATGTCTACACTGCAGTTAAACAGCCCCGCAGCTTGAGTCCCACACCCCTGAGTCAGCTGGTACAGGCCAGCACTGCACAGGGTATGTAACTGCAGTATAGACACACCCTTATCTTAGCTAAGGAGACTGCAGACAGCTGTCCTCTCTTTCCCTTCTCAGAGGGTGGTGCACCTAGGCATGGATCCATACTCATTATTATGCTTCAGTGGCAACAACTAGCCTTCAATATGTCTTTGTATCAATATCACCTTCAGAAAAATGAGATAACAATAATTATAAGTTTATCTAATGCTTATATAGAGCTATAAACAGTAAGTGTGAAATATGATCAGACAGAGACATGCAATACAAGGCTATTACTTGAACATAGGTACACAGAACATTATCTGAGATTGTACTGTATGATGCACTAGAAAACGCACAGTAAGAAACAGTTCTATTTGGTAGGGGATGGATTATTTTACCTACTATTACTCTTTATTAACTAGGAGTGGAAGAAGGGTGGGATTAGCAAGGAAAGCTACCTAAGTGAGGTCAGAACATGTAGGGATAAAGTGAGAAAGGCTAAAAGCCAAGTTGAGCTGAACCTTGCAAAGGGAATTAAAACCAATAGTAAGAGGCTCTATAGCCATATAAATAAGAAGAAAACAAAGAAAGAAGAAGTGGGACCACTAAACACTGAGGATGGAAAGGAGGTTAAGGATAACCTAGGCATGGCCCAATATCTAAATAAGTACTTTGCCTCAGTCTTTAATAAGGCTAAAGAGGAGCTTAGGGGTAATGGAAGGATGACAAATGGGAATGAGGATATGTAGGTAGATATTACCACTTCTGAGGTAGAGCCAAACTTGAACAGCTTAATGGGACAAAATCAGAGGGCCCAGACAATCTTCATCCGAGAATATTAAAGGAACTAGCGCATGAAATTGCAAGCCCGTTAGCGAGAATTTTTAATGAATTGGTAAAGTCAGGGGTTGTACCGTACGACTGGAGAATTGTTAACATAGTTCCTATCTTTAAGAAAGGGAGAAAAAGTGATCCGAGTAACTATAGGCCTGTTAGTTTGATATCTGTAGTATGTAAGGTCTTGGAAAAAAATTTGAAGGAGAAAGTAGTTAAGGACATTGAGGTCAATGGTAATTGGGACAAATTACAACATGGTTTTACTAAAGATAGATCGTGCCAAACCAACCTGATCTCCTTCTTTGAGAAGGTGACAGATTATTTAGACAAAGGAAATGCGGTAGACCTAATTTACCTCGATTTCAGTAAGGCATTTGACACGGTTCCACATGCGGAATTATTAGTCAAATTGGAAAAAATGGGGATCAATATGAAAATTGAAAGGTGGATAAGGAACTGGTTAAAGGGGAGACTACAACGGGTTGTACTGAAGGGTGAACTGTCAGGCTGGAAGGAGGTTACTAGTGGAGTACCTCAAGGATCGGTTTTGGGACCAATCTTATTTAACCTTTTTATTACTGACCTTGGCACAAAAAGCGGGAATGTGCTAATAAAGTTTGCGGATGACACAAAGCTGGGGGGTATTGCTAACACAGAGAAGGACCGGGATATCATACAGGAAGATCTGGATGACTTTGTAAACTGGAGTAATAGTAATAGGATGAAATTTAATAGTGAAAAGTGCAAGGTCATGCCCTTAGGGATTAATAATAAGAATTTTAGATATACATTGGGGACGCATCAGTTGGAAGCGACAGAGAGGAGAAGGACCTTGGGGTATTGGTTGATCACAAGATGACTATGAGCCGCCAATGTGATATGGCCATTAAAAAAGCTAATGTGGTTTTAGGATGCATCAGGCGAGGTATTTCCAGCAAAGATAAGGAGGTGTTAGTACCGTTATATAAGGCACTGCTGAGACCCCACCTGGAATACTGTGTGCAGTTCTGGTTTCCCATGTTTAAGAAGGATGAATTCAGACTGGAAAAGGTTCAGAGACGGGCTACTAGGATGATCCAAGGAATGGAAAACCTGTCATATGAAAGGAGACTCAAAGAGCTTGGCTTGTTTAGTCTAGCCAAAAGAAGGCTGAGGGGGGATATGCTTGCTCTTTATAAATATATCAAAGGGATTAATATTAGGGAGGGAGAGGAATTATTTAAGCTTAGTACCAATGTAGACACAAGAACAAATGGGTATAAACTGGACACTAGGAAGTTTAGACTTGAAATTAGACGAAGGTTTCTAACCATTAGAGGAGTGAAGTTCTGGAACAGCCTTCCAAGGGGAGTAGTGGGGGCAAAAGACATATCTGGCTTTAAGACTAAGCTTGATAAGTTTATGGAAGGGATGGTATGATGGGATAGCCTAATTTTGGCAACTGATCTTTGATTATCAGCAGATAAGTATGCCCAGTGGTCGGTAATGGGATGTTGGATGGGATGGGATCTGAGTTACTGCAGAGAATTCTTTTCTGAGTGCTGGCTGGTGAGTCTTGCCCACATACTCAAGGTTTAGCTGATCGCCATATTTGGGGTCGAGAAGGAATTTTCCTCCGGGGCAGATTGGCAGAGGCCCTGGAGGTTTTTCGCCTTCCTCTGCACCGTGGGGCACGGGTCACTTCCTGGAGGATTCTCTGCAGCTTGAGGTCTTCAAACCACAATTTGAAGACTTCAATAACTCGGACATAGGTTAGGGATTTGTTATAGAAGTGGATGGGTAGGGTTCTGTGGCCTGCTTTGTGCAGGGGGTCAGACTCGATGATCACATTGGTCCCTTCTGACCCTAGAATCTATGAGTCTATGAGTCCATGAGAACATTAGCCTTGCACACATATGGGAATGAACCAAAAGGACCAAGTAGTAGCTGGACTAATTTAGCCTAAGGAAGTCTTTCATCTACAGTTTCTTATTGCTGTTTTCACATTTTTTGGCCTGATCTTTAGTTTGCCACAATTCTATATTGTGCACATGGCTTTTCGTGTATTTCTGCATTCCTCTTTTTTTTTCCTCTAGCTAAATCCCTGGACTATACCAGTGTGTGTGTTTTATAATGAGTATAATACCAGTGTTACAGGCAGCAGAGGAGAATCTTTGTCATATCCCTAGGTAGATTGTTGACATGGACTATTTCCAATAATCACATATTGTCCATTTGCTTGAAAGGATATATTATTTATACCCTAGTAATCTGCCAGGAAATGTATTGGACACTGAAAAAGATTATATTTTTACTGTTTATTAAGAAAAGTGTATTACTTCTAAGGTATTTTGCCTAGTATTTTATTTCAACCTGGAAATGTTACTCTTTCCGTCCAGCTGATGTGGCTGTGTAAAAGAAGCAACTGCAGGCACACTTAACAACATCATGCAAAGAAAAGCAAACTAGATTTTTCACTACTTACTGGGAAAATTCAAGCAAAGCACAAATAATCCTGTTAGCAGTTGTTAGCGTAGACTTCAGAATTATTGCCTGGAAGACAGACATCAGTCCATAACTCCCATTTGAATAAATATTTCTAGACTGAGGCAAGAAAAGGGAAAATGGGAATCACTGGAGAACAGTAACAACACTTCCATGTTTTTGTATTCACTAATTAGTTCAAGCCCACAATTCCCCCCTTTTCCCTGTGGTGAAGAGAATAATTAAGAATGCATATCCACCTGAGAAACTGCCTCTTACCATTCAATGAACTGCGATAATTGTGGTCAGCTGACGAACGAATGCTAGATTGCCGATCAATATAAGGGAAGGGGTGGCTGGCATGACATTCTAACCGGCTGATGATGAGGGACAAGCTGATGATGAAGGTGTTTATAGGCTGCTACATGGTATTGCCAACCATAAACTTTCAAAACTCACCATTCAAGCCCTAAAAGACTAGTTTAAGAATTGTGAGATTTAAAAATAAATGAATAAATATTAGTTCATTTAATTCACTTTCTGAGCCTTGAGGTTGCCTTTGCCTCCCATTTTTAAGCTCTTCTCCTCAGTCATGACAGTTAGAAACTTACTTTCTTTTTTCTTTTGCACATGCAAGCTGAGATTCTCGTGAAGTCTTTTGATTCCAGCTGCTAGGACTTTAACAATAACATCAAATACCACGAGACGCATGATAAAACCCCAAGAGTTAGCAACCCTGAGGAAGGATGAGCTGATTGTATGATATCTTGGCTTTGGGGATTTTAAATAACTGTCTGGATGCTCAAAACATATGGATGGTGCTTTTTTTCCCCTCTAAATCAACAGCAAATAAATGACTATACCACATTATTACTACAGCTGCATGAAAAACAAGAACTTTTCTTGCTCTGAAAAAGTGTATTGGATTTCTTGCACTGTTTTCTATCGAACCTTCTCCGCATTTACCAACCATCTCTGATTATTATACCTATTTTACAAGTGAGGCATAAAGAGTTTAGTTATTCCACTGCAATGTTAAATGTCAGACTGCAAGTGAGTGTTAGAGCCAATAATAGAAGCTAGAAATTCTGAGCTCCAGTACTCAGTTATTATAACTCACTACTCCTGTAAGTTGCTGTGTATTCATTATGTTTACTTGTATTGTCATCTGGAGCAAAGCCTGACCCGTCATCAGTAGATTCTTGTAATGTAACCTGTGTAAGTTGCCTACACAAGAGAAAGAAAGCAAGTATAACACTGACAAACCCTGGTCATCAATAGCTGGGATCAAACCTGGGACCTCTAGAGCTTAATGCAGAAGCCTTTGGGGCCTGAGCCATTAGCCACAGCTGTAGAAAACTCATCAATCTGATGCTGGTCTGGCTGCCACTAGAGGGGGACAGCGTGCCACACCCAGCAGGCATGTGTTACACATGGCTATGGTGAGGCTGGTCTGCATTCCTTATATGGTGCACAGCCCAACTGCATGGGAGCTCTTTTCATGGCCATAAATAGTGAGGCATGTTGGGCAGGGCAAAAGTGGGATGATCCATCATTCTTCTGATCTTTCTCATATTATGGCATGGGCACTACTCCAGTGAGCAGTTGAAGGAGTAGCTGTAGAGCTGAAAATAGTTGTAAGAGCTGCACTGTTGCTATGTCATAGCCAAGAGTTAGGACTTGCAATTCCCCTCCCCCCTGCAAAGATTACCCCATGCTCAGCCCTACTGCTTGAGCTGGGTCCTGGGAAGAGGAATTTGGCTTTACTGTTTGAATTAAAATAATTTGCTTGCAAAGTCTACATATGGGTCTGCTTGTCTATTGTGTGTATCCCCCCTCCCTTAGCATTTTTGTCCTTTATACCAGTGCAAAGTAGGTATATATCACTAGACAAGGTGTATTGCAACAGAAAACCAGGCCCAAAGTGTCTATGCAAACTAGGGCTGGCCAGAAAACATCATTTTGCAAAGCAATTCAAGGTTTTCACATTTGCTTTTGTTCTGCATTGTAACAAAAATGACATCTTTAAAAAAGAAAAAGTGTGAAAAAAATGTGAGGGAGGCACTTCCCCCATACCAGGCAGTTGGTTAGGGGTTTCATCAGGGATGTGGGAAACCCAGGTTTGAGTGTGTGTTATACCTGACTTGGACCACGGACTTGAACCTCTGTCTACCACATCTGCTGTTAATACCCTCCCAGTGAGCAGTTGGCTACCCTAGCCAGCCCAGTCTGGTTTTGAACAAAAACTCCACCCTGTACCTAAGAAACCTTCCTGATGAAAATTTCATCGATACGGATACATTTCTATAAGAAGTTTTGCTTTGATGAATCCATATTTTCTGATAATCAAATGTTTTGTTGAAAAATTCCCAACTAGCTCTAATCCAAACATCATAAAACACAGAGAAACACTAAGTATATTGCTATTACTGTGGCAGGGCTTATTGCTTTTTAAGAGTAACTTTTAAATTCTGTTTCCTTGTTTGAAAACTCAAGCAATGTTGCTCAATTGGCAAAACAGAACTAAATTAATCTATGAGTCTATGGCTAATGGTATGGTGGAAATCTTCCCTTTCAGACAATCATTTGAAATTATTTAATGTTGACAAATTGAGTTTCCTCTGAATCTGGCATTGCTTTTATAAATCTGACTGAGGCATTTCCCAGGTCTCTGATAGTTATATCAGAAATTATAATATATCTCCTATATAGCTTCTGGTATAACCTTTTAGTGTTTATTCTTTTGATCGGCTGCTGTTCACTGTAGGGAGAAATTGGCAGGGGGAGATTTCTTGAGGGCAGAATAAAAAGGTGTTTAATTAACACAAAAGAAATACAGAGTTTATACTTCTATTTCTTTCAAAATGGGAGAGATCATAAAAGTGAGCTTTATAGGACTTCGGATTGCAGCCTGGATTGAAAATCATCAGTGTTTTCAAGTAGCTCACCCATTTATGTGTTGAATGCCATTTATTAATATACATTTATTTCTCATGAAAGATGAATAATTATAGAAGCTGAAAGAATCCTTTTAGCTACAAATAGATACAGTACAGGCAATAGCAATGCAGTTTTATGGTAATCCACTATCTGTCTTTGTCACCTTGTCGTATCTGGACCATGTAAGAAATTTTTGAGTGTGCTACCACCTTAAGCTAACAGATCTTGCTCTTTAGTTCATGTAGCAAAGACTCATTAGTTCTAGATGTGAAATTAATGGGTTCAATCCTTAAAGACATTCCAGCCACAGGTTTGTGACACATTCGCAAATTTAAGGTGCTAAGAAAAAATAATGGGACACAAAAAAAGTTCATGGCTTAGCTAGTAGTACTAGGATTCAAACAATGTGGTTTCTATTGACTCTGCCACTGATTGGCTGGATGACCCTTGGTGATTCACTTCATCTCTCTGTGCCTCAGTTGTCCCTCAATAAAAAGTACTTACCCCTTCTGTAAAGCACTTAGATTTATGAATAAAATTGCTATATAAGAGCTAGATAGCTGGAGATCATCATCATTTTATTAGTTTTATAGCCATAAATGGATTTGAATTGGTGCATTCATGCCAACTTAAAGATACTTTACTTATATCATTCATGTTTAATTTTAAACATGTAGTTATCTTTATGTACTCAAATTTCCCAGCACAAGCCTCATCCTTTGAAGAGCATCCACCTCCTCCAGCATAGGGGACATCTTCAATTTGGACTGAAATCAGCCCGAGCTGAGTGCTCGACACCTCAGTTGAGTCTCAGCACCTGGCAAAAGAGGGATCAAGGGTATCAAAATATGCATTGGCTTCCAGACACTTCTGTATTCAGACCCATCGCATACTAGGTTCTGAAAAAGCTGAGCTAGTTAGATCACAGATAGGACAAGAAACCAGCTCACATTTCACCTTACAGTTCACAAAAAATTGAGCAAGACAGATTGATTATGGGCTTGGTTATTTGAATAAATGCTTTAAAAAAACCAATCAAGGTATAATTACCTGTATTACCTATGGGACTTTACATTGTATAAACTCTAATAAATTATTTTAGAACATCTCACACTCAGCAAGAAAAGAGTAATTGTAGTTATTGCAGAAAAGAGTGATATATATACACGCATACGTACACTGTCCCTTTTGAGTTTAATTGTTAATATTGCTGTCTACCCAGACTGGGAATTATATTGCTCCTATTGCTGTAATTGACTAGCTTATTTCAGATCAGTTGAATCAGTGAGCAATGAAATGGTAAGTTCAAAATATGGGTCCTAAATTTGTAATATACTGTGTTATGTTTACAGTTCTCTTAGCAAATGTCCATGGAAATCTCAAATTACAATGACTTTGTGGCATTTACCAGATGAGATTTTCCACTGAGCCCATGAAAATCTCCAGGGAAACACCACTCTTTTACACAAGTTAAACTATTTAGCTAGCTCATCAGCTGCTGTAAATTGGTATAACACCACTGAAATCAGTATAACTACATCAGCTTACATCAGCTGATGATCTGGCCCTGGGTTTGACTTTCTCTGTCTTTGAATTTGAACAGTTTTCATGGTATTTGTCATAAATGGCAGTGCAACATCAACTCTTTCCAGATATACTGTAATTTGTGATATACTGTAATTTACAGAAGAGTCAAAAGTGGATCATACAAAAACATATCAAGCGCCAAATAGAAAAAAACTAGTGAATTCCAAGCATTCTTAATATAAAAGGAAGGAGCATAATTAAACATAAGACTTCTGCAATATTAATAGGCAATAAGGACTTGATCCTACCAGAGGCTCTCTGATCCACAGTGGAGCATTTTATGAACTTTAGCGGAAGGAATGACTGACCCGTTCTGGATAAATTAAGAACCTCCTTTTCTCCAGATCCACACCAATTTTTAGAAATGAGCTCAAACTAAACCTGGTTAAGCTTCTAAAATGTTCTGATGCACCTTTTCTTTTTGTTATATTTTTTTTCATATCTTTTCCATCTTGGTTTCTAGCTGGAAGCAGTACCACAAACACCACACAAAAAATTATTTAAATGTTTAATCAGTACTGCCAATCCCTGGTGTTCAAACCTGCAAGTCAGCCCCCCCCCCCCCCCGCAAATCACGAGAGTGGCTTTAAAATAATGAATTTTTGAAAAATAGTAAAGTTTATTTGTCCTTTGGGTTTTCAGATTTTAGGACTCATAATCTGAAGCTTTATTTGCACAACCATGAGGCTAGAAACTTATATTTTTTTAAAAAATGAAAACTGAGTTGCTCACATAACATGATTCCAAGATTTGGGGCTTTAAGAAAAACACAAAAAAGATTGTGTAACTCTGTAAAATATACTGCAGCAATAACTTCAAATATTGAGGATTACAGATGTAAGATGTAGAGTAGTGGACCATTACTGTAAAATGCTGCAGTATATTTTTAATATGGGAGGAAGTGAAAGAACAAGGGGTCAAGTCCTCACTCCATTGAAATCAATGACAAAACTCCTTTGGATTTCTGCAGGATCACAATGTAACCCCAGAGATTCACAGTTTGGGACTGACTGCTCCGTCACTATTTTAAATGTCCCAAACTGCTTTAGATTCTAATCCTGCAGTAAGTTCAATGTAGATGTAAGTGCTGTTCCTTCAAGGCTCTTTCAAGCCTTACATGGTAATCGTACAACACCAGGTGTGTCCTTTATCCACAGGCAAAACTTTTTAAAAAATGTTTTAAAGACACTGTTTTAGAACCTGGTTGCACACCAAAATATATTTGGATTCTTCATTGCAAGAAGTGACTGAGTGGCACACAAATAAAATGTTTTCTTGGGCTAGTTGGTTGCTGAAACAAGACCCATTTTTAATTTACCCAACTATAGTGAGATCAGTTTAAAATATTTCCTCTCCCAATGCTAACCAAATCTCTTCTCTCTCTCTCTCTCTCTCTCTCTCTCACACACACACACGCACAACAGAACAGCTGAGATATAAGAAGCGTCATCAACCAACTAGCAATTTTTAAAACTGGTTTGTTTTTGTTTTTGTTTTTGTATATTTTTCTTTGTGTGAACTTTATATTCTTGAGGAAAATTGCCACATTTTGTTCTTAGTGTGGAAGCAAAACAAAGCTCTTGGCATAGCAGCCTGCAGTTAAAGTCCCTTTCCTTCTTCCTTGTTTAGTGTGATGTCATCATTTTGGCACTTGGAAACGTATTGTTTCAATAAGACTCCCATAAATGGCCTTTCTGTGCTCCTGATTTAAATGTTAAGAAATGGATGGGAATTGCTTTCTGTAGCGTCTCCCACTTTCCTTTCAGTTAAACACCACTTGGTAGTAAATATCCACAGGATGCATTGTTATTCATGGTACATCCTGTCTACCACCTAAGCACTAATTTTTATTTTCTGAAATGATACAAACTCTGAATTTTAGAACAGAGTTTACAAAATAAACCTCTCTTCTTCCCTTCCCTCCCCCATCCCTCACAAGCTTAACAAATGTTGGCTCTGATATTTGGACATTTCAATCCTAGGAGAACAAAGACAGCTTGTTTCTTTACTTCAGAAGTAGAGGCATAATGATGGCATGCTTCCAAAGTAGTGTACTCTGCTTGGAGTAATTGTATTTATTACACACTGTACATGTTACTGAAATACTGCTTTTTTTCTATTCTTTTGTTTAATGTAAGCAATTGTTCCCTTTCAGTTTGCAAACAGGGTAAGCCTGTATCCGAGAGGAAGGGTGATCTTGTGGTGAAAGAACTGGCCTGGTTGTCAGGAGACATGGCTTCAAATTGTAGCTTTGCAAAAAACTTCCTATATGGCGCTTGGTGAATTTCTTAATCTTCCTGTGCATCAGTTTCCCACCTCAAAATGGGAACAATACTTCTCCCATAGTTTGTGTGTCTTGTCTTTTTAAACTGTAATTCCTTTGGGGCAGGGACTCTCCCTTACTGTGTGTGTTCAGCGACTAGCACAGTGGTTCTCAACCAGTGGCCCAATCAGCCCATAACTGCAGCCTGTGACATTCTCAGGGCCATACAGGTAGTATTGGATGTGGCCACAATGGTAAATAGGTTGAGAACCACGGGTCTAGCACAACACAGACCTGATCTTTGTTGATGACTCCAAGGGACGTTATAATAAATAAATAAATAGGGTGACCAGATAGGAAGTGTGAAAAACTGGGACACTTTTTTTTGTGGGGGGGAGGGCAGGGCTGGTGCAACCATTTAGGTGACCTAGGTGGTCGCCTAGGGCGCACATTTGGGGGGCACTATTTTCTTTGGCAGCAACCGCGGCAGCTGGATCTTCGGCCACCCCAGTCACTGCCGGCATTTAGGTGGAGGGAGCTGGCGGGGGATCCCAGGGAGGGCCACCTGCAGCAAGTGTCGGGGGAGCGGCAAGCAGGGGAACTCCCTGCCTCAGCTCACCCTTGCCCCACCTCCTCCCCGAGCATGCCATGGCTGCTTCACTTCTCCTGCCTCCGAGGCTTGCAGCACCTAAGCTGATTGGCGCCATAGGCCTGGGAGGCAGGAGAAGTGAAATGGCCACGGCGTGCTAGGGGAGGAGGCAGGCCAAGGGTGAGCTGTTTCACTTCTCCCGCCTCCCAGGCTTGCAGTGCCAATCAGCTTAGGCGCCGCAAGCCTGGGAGGCAGGAGAAGTGAAGCAGCGTCGGCATGCTCGAGGTGCTTGTGCGTGGAGCTGGGGTGAACTGTGGCGGGGGGGTGCCTCAGGGCGGAGGGGGGGGAGCTGCCGCAAGAGAGATGCCTCAGGGTGGAGGGAGGAGCTGCCGCAGCGGGGGCATCTCAGGGCAGGGGCTCGGGCAGGGCTGGTTATACTATTTTTGCTGCCCCAAGCAGCGCATTGAATTGCCTCTGCGGATGGCGGGGGCAGTGCCTGTGCCTTTAGGGTGGCAGACGCATTTCCGTGGCTGCGGCAATTCGGCGGCAGCTTCAATGTTTAGCTGAAGCCTCTGCGGACAGCTAAACATAGAAGCTGCCACCGAATTGCTGCCACCGCGGAAATGCGCCTGCCACCCTAAGGGCACAGGGACTGCCCCCACTGTCTGCAGCGGCAGTTCAGTGCGCTGCTTGGGGACAAAACAACAGGGACTGCCGACCCTTACAGATTGCTGCTCCAAGCACCAGCTTGGAATGCTGGTGCCTGGAGCCAGCCCTAGGCACGGGGGGAGGGGAGGGCGCAAGGTGGAAGTTTTGCACCAGCCCTGAGGGAAGGTATAGTTGCCTACATAAGACAAAGTTCCTAATATCGGAATGATCCTGATAATATCAGAATATCTGGTCACCTTATAATAAAACCTGAAATCCAAACAGCCCTGAACTTTGGAGAAGTTCAGAGCCAGATCTGGAACTGCACTTTATGAAGAGCCTTCCTCTCTTACAAAGTGAATTCTGGCTCACAGTGAAGTCAATGCCCAAACCACCTAACTTTGGGGGAGTTTGGATCTGGACCTTTGGGGCTGAGGCTCATCTATCTCTTTTTCAAAATGAAAATTGTTGGTATTGTTCTGTTGTTCAGTGAGGGCTTTTAGAGAATCTATGTATTACAAACTTATATCATTTATATTTGTTAGAACATGATGGGCCAGATACTCAGCTGGCAAAAAGCGGCATTGCTCTAATTAACACCATCTGAATCACAACTGTGTGCCTTTAAATAAAAGGGGAGCTTTAGATATTGTTAGAAGCAGGACTGCTGTGGGTTATTTTTACTTAGTCAACCAAGAGAAAATATCACCACCCCAAATAAAAAGAGTTTTAACAAGTTCTGAGTAGGTACTTCAGGGCCGTGAAAAAAATCTGTTTCTTCTCAGTGAGCATCTGGAACCCCCAGTGGAGTTCTGGCTCATTCCCACACACTTTCCTTCCAGTAATAACACTGGAAAGTGGCAGTTTCCCATCAACTCTGCAGAGCATAACCGTAACCTCAGGAAGGAGTGAATAAACATCAGTGCCAAGCGGCAGCTCCAGAGAAGGGTGAAACTTCACGTGTTTAGTTCATGAGGAGAATGGAATGTTGACCAAGTTCATCTAAATGATACAAAGAAAGGAGGGGAAGAAATACCCTGGAGTTCATTAAAATAGTTTGTTTCTCTTTGTGGGGACTTGACAGCCACTTTCTTTTCAGTGACAGCAAACCCCACTAATGACAAAATTGCCAAATAATGCCTCAGAAATCATTATTAAGAGTGAATTACTAAGAATTATCATAATTAGCCAGCCAAGGGATATACATTTTAGTCACACTTTGTATTATGAATGATAGATAAGGCTATAATTTGTGTTTTATCAGAGAAATTTTTGTGTGACTGCACACAATGCTAATTTATTATTAAAAAGCCTATTTATTGGTTTGATAGTGATGTAATAAGTTGATATCCATTACATTGTTAAAATCCAGCTAACATGATTAAATATTATTATTCAATTAATAACTTCACAAAGAGAGAGATACCAGTGTCTGCAACAGTATGTCTATTAGCAGATACAGTTCCAATAGGCATTTTTGAAAGAATGCCAAATTAATGAGCTTCCAAGTCAAAAAAGTAATAATTAAGACAATGGAAAGAGAGGGAGAGACAGAGGAAGAGAGAGAGTTAGCTGATATGATAGAGAAAGTTATATATAGTGTGGAAAATAAGTTACAAGGATTTGAAAACATCTGGAATGCATTTCTGGAATGTCTCTGAAAAACAAACCACTGGAGAAAAGTCAGACTGAGAATTACTCATTTCTTTTCTTTCTTTCCTTTTCATATAAAAGGATGGGAAAGGAGTTTCATGCTAATGTACAATTTTTCTTCATTATATATATAATAAATTAATGCCTAATTTTTAGCATTTCAGTAGCTCCATTTAAGTCAGTAAGACTACACTCATGATTAAAACCTATTGAATCAATGAAAAGACTCCCATTGTTTTCAGCAGGCTTTGGATCAGTCCCTGAGTGCCTTGCTGAATCAAGGCCATTTTTCTTGAAAAAAGATTCAGAGAAAAATTTTCAGAAGTGACACATTCACAAAGTCACTTAACTAGTAGATGCCTTAGCTGCCCATCAGAACTCTCAGCCACAAGCCAGGCACCACGTACAATGCTTGGAGAGACCTCAGGGCCTAAGGAAAGGATTAATGGAAGCCAGGTAGGGAGCCAGTCTTTATTCCCCTTAAGTTAGTACAATCATTTAGGAGACACAGATTTAAGTCACTGCTCCAAAGCAGGCAGAGCAGGAATTTGAGCTTGCATCTCCCACATACCCTAGTGAGTGCCCCTAACCATTGGGCTGTCAGGATAGAAGGAGAGGCATCCCCCTGCCTAGTTTGAGAATCTTTCTTCAGGGTTGCTAGGCTTTTGAAAAGTCTGCTAGTTCAGGGTGATATCAGGACTCTGGTAGCTTTGCAAATACTGACCAGCGAAGTCCTAGGCGACAGGTGCACAGTGGTTTTGCAAATGTGAGTGGTGCCTAAATGGGATGTAGGTTCCTAAGTACATTTGTGAATTTGGCCCTAAGTGACAGAGGAACCTAAGTCACAATTTCAAAAGTGACTTCAGCACTTAGGGTCAGGTTTTCAACCTGCTTAGGCACTTCTGAAAACCCTACTTGGCACCTAACTCCCTTTAACTGAATAGTGCTCATGGAAGGAGATCCAAAAAATGGTAGTACAAATCATTGCTCTATTACTTCCTGTCTTGATCTGTGTACAGAAGCCCAAGCTAAGAACAGGGGATGATGATGCTATGTTATCTAAGTACCTATACAACCCTCCTTCCCGTAGTGCACAGATGCTTCCCAATCATTAACACATTTTATCCTCTCAACTCCCTCATAAGGTAGAAGAATATTATCCCCGTTTTGCCCAGTATCACACAGAAGTCTGTGACTGAGCTGGCAAATTAATGCAGGTCTCCTGAGACCCCCTCCAGTGACTGATGGACTAGACTATCCTTCCTTTCCAGGGTGTCATCTCACTTCAGTTCCATGCATAGATCTCCAGGAGATGATCTGGGCCATATTTCTTAAAGATGTGCAAGTATTTATTTAAAGTGGACAAAAATAGCTTTTAAAGTATAAATTCATATTTAAGTATGCAAGAAGCATCCTACAAAATAAAATAAGACCAGATTTTCATGATGCACATAAAACATATATGTGTGTAGTCATGCAAAACCAGGAACAGCATTGGTCCAGCCATGTACACACCCTTTAGAAGTCTGGCCCTTATGGTTTAGTCAGGCATAATTCACATTTTAGGCCTGTTTCATCTCCAGGTTATGCCAGTGAAAGACATAAGAAACTCCACTAAAATTGATGGTTACAACAATGGAAAACTAGTGTAAATGAGATTAGAACTGGCTCATTGTGATCTTACAAGCTAAGCAGTCTGCAGAATGATGTGAATTCTGGCTTCGCAGCAAGCTAACATATTCAGGGGAAAGGCAGCCTGCTCTGGAAAACAAACAAAAACAACATAAAAAAGGCTACGCTCCAGGGAGTTTTGGTTATCCCTGCTTCCCACGGTCCATAATTCCCAACTCACTGTCCCCTCATACATACACTCATGGGCTGAGCAGTCCCCAGGAATAACTACAGCTCTATTGGCAAGGCTGGAGAAAATTCTCTGTGTGGCTGTGTCTGGTAGAGAACTATACCGTCTCAATCCAACCTAAAAACTGGAAGATTTAAAACAAAGTTAAACTTAACTGGCTAAAATGGATGATCCTGTTCCATCCTCATTCTTATTACACCCCCAATCACTATTGTGTTTTGTGGGGCACTCAGGAAATCTTTGCCACAGTGCTTCTTCTTCTTCCCCCGACTAAACTCTGAAATAATTACCAGCCAAGGGGATATCCCTGCTTCTGAGAATATTATATCTCCTGAACCTGATGGCCATCCCTATATGGTTCATCAGGTTTCTGTCTTTGCCCCTGCAAAGGGAAACAAATGGCTGAGTGATGAGAATCTCTAGGAAGTAGTTGTGTTTACATCTGTGGGTATGTCTACAATTTGAGCTCAAGGTGTCATTTCCAGCTCAGGGAGACATACCCACACTAGCCCTGCTTGGGTGTAACCGGGGCAGCATGAGTAACACAATGGGCTAGCTGCCTCAGTACATGCTGCATATCTCCTACAGGATCATACTTGAAGTGTCTAGTCCCCTCATGGCACAGAAGCTATACTTCTATTTTTAGTGCCCTAGCTCAATCAGAACTAGAGTGAGTGTGTCTGATCAAGCTGGAAATTACATCTCCAGCTTGAAGTGTAGACATATCCTGTATCAGATACAGCCCAATGACTGCAGAGCCAAGTAGGCCCACAAAATTGCTGTAGCCTAGCAGTTTTAAGGATTATATTACAACTGAACAGGGCCCATAGAAGTTTAACAATGTACTAATAAATCACAAAGTGTTAACCTAAATTAATACCCAGTCAATATAAAAATAAACAGATATGGACTATCTAAATTCTTGTGTAGTTTACACTTAAGTTCTTGCTTTTTGAACTCTGAATGCAGCTATTGCCTCAGTTTCCTTCATTGGAAAGATTAGTTCTCAAGCTACTTCTCAAGATGTTCTGTCTCTACCTTTTCCAGGGTAAGGATAGTCCGTATAAATAAAATCAAAACGAAAATGGCAGTTACCTAAAGTCCAAATGGAGGCATCTCTTCACTCAGTTCCTCTCTTCCTGGGCAACGTTTTTTTTCCCTTTGATTCTCAGTGAATCCTCAACTCCCTTTTCTCTCCACAGTTTAGCAGTGACACCTTTATTTCTGTGTGAATCAAGAGGAAGCCTCCAAACTCCATCTTCCAAGCTCCAGGCCTTGGGCCGTACATAAGAAAAGAGCATCAGGTCTGATTCCAAACCTCCTGATTCTATTTCAAGGCTCCAAAGTCCCTTTTCTCCCACTCAGGACTTGGCTATGCCTCTGTATATCTCTGTAGCCAACAACACTCTTTCTAAGTACACCCAGAACCATCCCACATCTTGCTTCTTTTATGAACTCTTACCAAAGTCCACATAAACTTCCCACTGCCTGAGAATGCTTACCCTTTGCCTGCCTCCATCTTAGTCCTTATCCCAAACTGTGTTTCAGGCCCTTCCTTTCTGCTCTCCTTACTAAAGAGCACCACAGCCTATTTCTTCTCAGACTTCTTCTAATTTCTAATCAAGCCTACTCCTTCCCAAGCCTTCTTAGTGGAGTGACTTAGAAGCAACTCCTGTTCCCTCCAAGTCTTTCCCCACACTGAGAAACAGCAGCAGCTTATATACACCCTGCCTTCCCAGCATTCCTTGTCATGACTCCTAAATTCCCCTGAACCCTGGGATTTACAACTCCTGGAATGCCTCTGGTCTGGATGGAACCAGGAACTGAGCAGTGCTGGATTTAGGACCAGCCTTAAATCACCATCTTGCCCTACTACAAAATAATATCTTTTCAATGTCCTGAATTTGAATAAAAAATTCTGTTTGATAATATACACTTTTAGATTCATTAGGAAATGCAAGATATTTTGTTGACAGCTATAATAAAAAATAAAGCCGTTGTGTAGAAATCATTCAGGAGCACATAATAAGTAATCATTAATAAGTTATCTAAACATAAACTCTTAATGTAATGGACACTTTCTATTAGATCTTATCTTGATGGTATGTCACTAAACATGCCACAAACTAAAAATAACTGTTAGTAATATTTTAATTTATTTTTCTACTGCCAACATCACAAATTTATTCTATACAGTACCTTAACTTAGACATAGCAATTAAATAATTGCTGTGCAATTTTCTTCCATTTCACAATAGTAATTATGGATGATTTCAATTAAAAAAATAGATAAAATATATGTAAGGAAGGCAAGTTAGCAAAGTAGTATGTCCCAGGGGTAGGGCTGTCCTACCTGAAAGGCAAACTTAATTCATATTGTAATATTATTGGTGAATGGAAAAAGGTACAAAAGGTGAAGAGAAGTTCTAGGTCAGGGTTTTACGGCATATTTCCAGTAGCTTTTGCAAATTGCCATGTTATTATGGTGATGCTAATTTTCACTGTTAGTAGTAATATATTAGTGCATATGTTCCTCCCCATCACCTAAACTTGTTCACCAGCCCCCTCTCTTGCCCTGGGAGGGGATAACAGCTGCTTGATCTTCAAAATGTCTCACCAGCTCCCACTATCCTCTGGGACAGGAAAACCTCATCCTTAAACCAGGTCAGAGGGAAAAAAAAGTAACAGAAAGAACAGGTGTGCCACAATTGGAAACTTCACATATCCACTTCCCCAGATTCAGTAGTTGCAGGCTGAACCTGAAGTGCCTCTGGAGTTGCTGAAAACAGGAATCCTCCTATAGACTGGTTATTGAGAGACTGGAGAGAGCAGGATAAGGCACACGCCTAGTAGCACCAGGAACTTAGCTCTGGAGGCTGTCTTCTCAGCATGCCAAAATAGTTATTTCCTTTTCCCTATCTACCCCACAGCTTGTCAGTTTATTTGCTGAAAAATAAATTATCTGAGAAATGTAGCCCTTCTGTCCGTTCACAAACCATTTAGGATCAATCATAGCTTTTTCTAATGCATTAGTTAGTACTCACCAACTAGTTTAGAAAACCAATATTTAGCCTATGGATAGTTCATGAACAATTCAATTCTACTAAGGCCATTTGCTCTTTCTTATCCATGGTCTGAAGGTAGTCACCTATACTACATGGTATTTAGGAGAACAATAGATATATATAATATCTGATAATAAATACTGTTGGTTCATATGCAAATACAAATACTTTTATGAAGAATGGTCATTGTCTAAACATTCATGCAAATGAAAACCTTGTTCTATGGCTGTCTGTACGTAACAAATAAAAAGAGGAATGAAATGTTCGAAATGAGAGAGGGTCAAAAAAATTGGTGGAAGTTGTTTTTCAATGGAAAATTGGGCTTTCAACTAAACAACTTTTTTTTTGAGTGTCTGCTTAATAGAAAATTTTGACTTTTCATCAAACAACTGAACACACAAAAACCAAATAGTTTTTCACTGAAAACTGAAAAACTTCAGCAGAAAATTTAAAAAAAAAAGTTTCAGAAATGCTAATATAGTGCATCATGGAAGCAGTAGCTCAGGTTTCCAGTCTCTTTTATGAGCTGTTTTTCCTAGCCAAATTACATTTTCCATAATGTGTCACAGAATATTAGGGTTAGAAGGTCATCTAGTCCAACCTCTTGCTCAAAGCAGGACTAATCCCCAGACAGATTTTTGCCCCAGATTCCTAAGTGGCCCCTTGAAGGATTGAACTCACAGTGGTGAGTTTAGCAGGCCAATGCTAAACCACGGAACTATCCTTCCCCACAGGGACATCTATGCTACACCTTGGTGAATCAGAAAGCAGGAAGCACGTGGTACATCATGAGAGATGGAATCTAACTAGGGAGCCCAGCCCATAGAGGCGAATGGGGGAAAGAGGCACCCCAAATACACCTCCACTATGGCAGCATTTCCAAACTCCAAGTTTCAGTTTTTAACGGAAAAGGTGTTTGGCCAAAACTTTTCCGTTTTCAGATGAAAATGTTCAGCTTTTGATTTTTCACTGCCGCACCCCATCCCTCTGCCACTTTCCAACCAGCGATAGATAAAACAAACACCCATCCAGAATTCAGATGAACGTTTCTGTTTCTGCAACATTTGACCAGCTGTAATTTGTGATAATTATTCATTGAGAAACTCAATGAATGGAATTGAATTGAATGTAGACATGCTGTGAGATGTCATGTTAATCAGTAATAACACTGTGGAGCTAATAACAGTACATATTAGACCAGCAAGAAATTACATACAAGGAAAATGTCAGTGAGAGGAACTGAAATCAGGGAGAGTTAATCTTGCCCATGTCAGGGCTGATTTGTCCCAGTGGTCCAAAGTCTTCCCTCAAATACAGGGTCTCAACTCATATTGACCTAAGTGGGAGTGACTCCCCTATACCTGGTGCAGACTTAGGCCAGTGTCTTTTCAGGAGGTTTAATGGTTCAGCAGGCACTACAGAGAAGCCAAGAAGCAGGTGCAGAGCTGTTGAAATACATGTTTCTGTTACCACCTAAACAACTGCTTTCTCAAGAATCAACCTAAATGTCTGGCATCTTATTGCTGGTAACAAATCACTTCATTCTGCATCAGTTACTTTAACTAACCATTAAAAAAGGAAATGGTATCAGACATACTCAAAAGCTACATTATTTTTCAACAGGGTATAGATTTGTTGCTTAATCACTGGTTCATTTCTATGGGTCTAAAGAAACCCTTAGAGCAAAGTAGCAGAGGCAGAAACATTGCTGATTATTCAATGCTTTACTATTCCAGAACTTTAATTTGTTATTTATGAAGTAGTACAATTTAGTGGGACAATTCAGCTAAAACATGCAATTCATTTATACCCAGATTTCTTTATAACTTTATTCATATTGAAGAAATTGCAGAAAGCATAAAATAATTCCTTCAGAAATTAAATAACTGACACTTTACATTTATTACAGCTGTGAAGCCTTCAAGGTAGATGAGTAATAATTTTTCATTTTCAACAATAGTTTTACACAGAATGCTTGGAGACTTGGAAAGGATGATTAACAGACCATGCATTCCTGTGTAATGGCATCATGCTACTAATTCACTCCAAAATAAGGTCACCATTCACTCCCAGATAGGAAGGAAACAGACTTGGCATTTCCCTCAAATTATCTTCTTTCATAACCATCCATTTTCAAGTCAAATCCAAGATCTTTTCTAAAGAATTTGTAAGCCTCAGGATTATATTGAACATATACATGATTTTCCATAATTTTACATTCCTTTAGTGTCTGCATTCAGTCCAGAACATAAAATATAATCCCAAAACTAGAGATACATCAAACCAAAACTCCAGATCCCAACATCCCTTGACCACTGGGAAAATGGGGATCCAGACCCAAGTTTTGTAGCTAGCCTTCACCTTTATAATGACTAAAAAACATTGCAGGATAAGAACCCATCCAAATTCTGGGCCATGTTCCTTCATTTCTACTCACCAGGAGTAGAGTAGCCCCAGCATGAATAACAGTGGAAGAATCTGTCTCTTTGTAATTTGGGTCTTTCTCTAGCCAAAATCTCAAAAATGTGTATATAATACAGGAGTGAGATGTTAGCATGAGAATTTTCAGTGATAATTTTGATTGGTGGCAGGTCATTGTGCACTCAAATCCACATTGCACCTAAGTCTGAACTCTATGTGTGCACATCTGAAAATTGGGCTACTTATTTAGGTATCTACACATGGATTTAGGAGCTTAACTTTAAGTACCCATGTTTGAAAATCTTGGTCTGAGTTGTTAGCCATATACCTGGCTCTCACTTTAAAAGGGAATGGAGGGAAATTATTCTTAAAATACAGTTGCATTTGAAAAACTATGGAAATAGTTTAAAATTATTTGAATGTACACTGGACAGTAGAGGACCTCTTTGTGAAGAAAAAGCTATAATTCATGCTAGGATCTCTGCTGATGTCATAAAGTGGAAGACACAGATTGAGAGATAAATAGATAATGAAGCCCAGAGTTTATTCAGAAGCCAGCCATTGTTACTTAAAACATACAATAAAACTGGGAAAATAAAACTATTCCTAGTTAAGCTACTTTTCTTTAAATTATAATGTGTCTGCAGAGTGATTATAGAGTTCCTGGTCCTCCACAGTTACCAGAAAGAGCAGGATATGTTACAGCAGGAAGCTTAATAGCTGTATTAACTTCCTGGTTGGACAGTTCTCTAGTTACTGCTTAAAGCATAACTCTTTGTGTGTTATGTCCTCACATTATATGGTGTCAGAAGCCCGAGATTGCCAGAGTGGTGAGGAATGGAGAAAGTGGAAAATGAGGACAAAATGTGAAAGCTCCAGCAGAAAGGAGGCACAGCCCAGTCTCAGTGCAACCACAGAGCCCACAATGCACATGGCTCTGTTAGAGAAGTTTGATTTTGACAACTAAAGCAGCTGATATTATTGTGTAACACCAACAGACCCCAGTCGTTGGGAGTTGGAACACCAACAAGTCCCGATTGTTGGCAGGTGGGATTGTACCTGGGACATCTGGAGCTAAATGCATGAGCTTCTAAACTAAAAAGCCACATGGCCCTTAACTAAGTCTGTAGCAGACTCATTAATCTCTCTCTAAATGGTCTCAGTGTCACTAGATGGGACACACCAGGAGGTGTGTGGGTGACAGTTGCCTCTGGAGATTTGAATGATTCAGGCTGGCTTCTGGTTTAACATAGCAAGCACAAGAATACCAGGTAAATGCCAAGAGATTTGCCATGGGGGATGCTGATGATGATATTTTATGCTCCCTATCCCTCAGTGATGAGGAAAAGAAAGAATACTTCAAAGTAAAAAAAGGCTTTTGATACCCATGTCTTAGACAGACAGAATATTATAAATGAAAGGGTCAAATTTAATAGGAGGAGCCACGAACAAAGGGAACCAGCTGAGACTTTATTACTGCAGCTCATAAACATGCTGAACATTGCAAATATGGAATGTTAGGACAGTTGTTGGCGTAAGAGACACAAATTTATCAGCACCTCTTCAGATCTCACATTAGCAGAATCTATTGCAAAAGTAAGAAGGCAAGAAACCATAAAGAAACAGCAATGTGACATACATGCTAGCAGCATAGGGGAGACTGATTCAGACAATATTGACGCAGTGAAGAGCAAAGGCAGAAATGTGAAAGGAGCAGTTAGACCAAATTTACAACATAAGAACAGTGTGCAACTAGTAAGTGGGAGACGAAATAATCTTAAAAGGAGGGAAGCTTGGAAAACTGTGGAAGATATGGCAAGACACAAAGCCACAGCTGGCAACAATGTAAAAAAGGCAGATGTGGGAGCTGTCACAAAATGGGATATTTTGCAACAGCACACAGGTCACCAAGAGAAGTGGAAACAATCCCAGAGAGAGTGTTATGATCAGATGACAATTCTAAAGATTGTATCCTCAATAGAATAGACAACACCTTAGTATACAAGCATGAATCTAAATGGTCAAAACATTACATTTAAAATTAATACTGATTAATATTACAGTCACTATAATAGCAAAATAAATAATAAATCCTGGATTGGAGATCTGCAAAGACCAAATACATTTTTACATGCGGATTGTTACAACACTTTGGATGTTTGTCGCCAGTTCCTTCGGAAACTGGAGGAAGGACAGAAAGTTTTTCAGCAAATAATATATGTAATATGAGGACTGACAACTCCTTTACAAGGATTACCAACAATACAAGAACTACACCTGGTAGAGAAACTGGAATTCATTAAAGGCAAGAAGTAAACTATATAGATGTATCCACACATTTCACAGAGCTAGGAAAACTGTCAGAAGAGACAAATAGACAAAATAAAACTGGTGCCATCACAGCCCCATGCCGCATCCCCATACATTTGCTAGGGAAATTCAAAGAAAAATTAAAAAGAATTGAGGCTATGGGGGCTATTTCCCAGACAAAAGAAGACACTGACCTGTGTGCAGGGATGATTGTAATACCAAAGCCAAATGACAACATCTGGATTTGTGTGAACCTTACACAACTTAATAAAAGCCATGTGCAAAGAAAGACACATGCTTCCTGTAGTTGACCAGTCATTAGTCAGTTATCAGTAGCCAAAGTCTCCTCAAAGCTAGATGCCACAGCAGTCTTCTGGCAAATCCTCCCTAGCTAAAGACTTTATACTATTAACTACGGTCATCACCCTGTTTAGAAGACACTCTTTCAATCATCTTCCTCTCAGTATATCTTCAGCACCAGAACATTTCTAAAAGAGAATCTATCAGATCATGTCAAGTTTGCCTGGATTCCTTTGCCATGCAGATGATGTGTTGGTATATGGCAGAGATAAAAATGAACACGATAAATGACAGCATGCAGTTTTGTCTCACTTCTGAGAACCTGGCTTCACTCTGAATGAGAAATGTGAATTTGGAAAGGAGCAGATAAAATTTGTACAACACATAATTAGCAAGCAGAAAATTCAGTGTGATTCAGACAAACTGAAGGCATTATAAACTCCAAGATATTTCTGCTGTAAAAGGATTCCTGGACAGGACAAATCATTTTGGGAAATTCTTACTAAATTTAATTCTTCTAACAAACCCTGAGCAGATCTTTTTTGATGGTCTCATTATGTGGATCTTGGGGAGAACACAACAAACAAGTTTAATAAAATTAAAAAACTATTGACATCTCCATCTGTTTGGGCGCAATATTCAGTAAACTATACAACCACTGTAGCAGTAGATGCATCTCCATGTGGTTTAGGAGCAGTGCTTACTCAAAAGCAGCCAGAGGGAGACAAGAAACCTGGGCATTCGTATCAAGAAGCCTCACAGAAACTGAGCAGAGTTATTTTCAAGTGAAAAAGTGTAGCCGTCACTTGGGTCTGCAAACCACTCAGTGCACATCTGTTCATCTTGAATTTTAACATAGAAACAGACCACAAACTCTTAGTGGTATTATTGGATTCAAAACTGATGGATGATCTTCCACCTAGGATTCAAAGATTTCAGCTGCAGCTAATGCAATTTCTTTACACATTGAATACATACCAGGGAAAATACACATAGCAGCAGACCCATGATCTAAAGCCCACTTGAGCAGCAACCAAAGGAGGAAGAAAAATCTTTAGAGCAGCGATCTCCAAACTTTTCATCTGGCGGGTGCCAGACAAAGGACCATGGCGGCGGTCAAGCTTCCGCCGAAATGCTGCTGAAATTCAGCGGACGCTCGACCGTCGGCCAGGATGCAGGGGCATATAGATACCCCCACGGGCGCCACTGAGCCCACAGGCACCACATTGGGGACCGCTGCTTTAGAGGATGGTGTCAGAGTCTACATTTTCCTTGTTCTGGCAGCAATTGCAGCATCTGCCAGCTGATGTCAGCAAATTAGACATGAACAATTAAAAGATGAGGCTTGCCAGAAAGTGATTCAACTCTGTGAAAGAGCAGGGGGTTAAAATGAGGCAACTTTCAACAGACCTAGTACCATGTTGGCAGGACTGGAAAGATCACTTAGGTGGTGGCCCGCTTATCAAAGGATGGCACATTCTTATCACTATGGTACTTCAAGATATACCAAGGACACCAAGGCATAAACAAGTGCGAGACATGAGCAGAACAATCCATTTGGTGGCCTGGTCTGAATGACCAAATTCACACCTTAGTAGATGGCTGTGAGATACGTAACAAGTTACATTACTATCCACAAATCTATCTTACAAGCATAACAGGGGCTAGCCACACATGGATTTTTCTGGAAATGATACCTATACTTATTGTAGCGAATTACTTTTCCAGAAATATCGACTTGGTTATACTTACCCACAGCTGATTGACACAGGTCATCCAGAAAATAAAGTCATGAAAAGCATGGGGTTCCTGAAGTCCTCATGGATTCAGTTTACCTCTGAAACATTCTTAGCATTTGCACAGGATTTTGAGTTTGAATGTCGTACTAGTAGCTTTCATTAACCCAACAGCAATGGGGAGGTGGAGAGAGCAGTGCAAACTTAAAAAAGACGTCTGCAAAAATCAGCAGACCCATATAAAATACCCCTTGTGTATTGGTCAACACAGATTGTGGCTGGACCATCTCCATCAGAACTTCTGATGGGAAGACAACGTAGCACACCTTTGCTGTGATACCAATACAGCTTAAACGTAAATAATTTCAAGAATGACCAGATATGAAGTAATTTCAAAAATGGATTCCTGAAATAAAAATTAAGCAACAACAAAACCTCAATGTTTGACACAGAACAAAAACATTACCTGAACTGACACCAGGGAACAACATTTTGCTCAAAAGCTCCCAGGCATTTGGAACTGTTCAGAACTTGCAGACACTTTCAGATCCTACCTGATGGAGAATCCAGAAGGACTTCTCCAGAAGATTTTGGTTCATCTTCAATATTTCCCAACACAACAAAGAAAGAATCTGGGACCTCTGGGTACTCTATCAGAAAATGAGCCCCCTCCACAGGGAACTCCTCACACAAACTGAAGTTAGAACATTGTCTCTGAGACTGATCAAACCTCCTCAAAGACTTCATCTTCAGGACAATGTTCAGGGCTTTTTAAATGCAATTTATGGAGGAATATAGTATTATAAGTGTTTTTAAGGAATTTGAAGTTTATATTGAATTGTGTGTAGATACATTGGTTTAGAATTTAAGTTTTAATCTTTTTTTATAAAGATAGGGTGATGTGGAGTGACTATAGAGTTCCTAGTCCTCCGCAGTTACAGAGAGGACCGCAATGTGGAACTTAATAAACACAGGAATTTTCTGGTTGGAGGGTTCTCTAGTTGCTGCTTAAAGAATGGCTGTTTGTATTATGTCTTTACACTACACTGGCATAGACTGAAGGAGCAATTTGATGGTCAGACTTTTTTAGCTTTCTTGCCTGTCCTCAAATGATATTTCCATGAAATGTCAAAGAACAACCAGAGAGACAAATATTTAAGATTTTTTAAATGTAATTTGAATCGAATAATGGACAGACTTTGAAACACTACAGTGACTTTCAGGAAACCTACAGGTTCCAATCACAGGCATGTCATTTAAGCTATGAATCATGTTGAAGTTGCCACAGCTTGAGTGAGTTTCAGTACATTTGAGCTTCTTGGTTGGAGGTAGTTGCCTGCAAATATTTATGCTGATTTCACGCTGACGTGTAGAGGACTTTTCAAAGAACCTTCACAGTGAGGTGTTTGACTTCAGATATTAACTTTTTCATCAACTCTTGGATGTAGATTGCTTATGTTGCCACCTAGCAGGATTGGGTATTTCTCCAAATATTGTTTTAGAAATTGATCACTGTGTGCTCTTAAAGATGAAAGAGGAGTGGATTCTGCTGCTTGGCTTTTAATGTCCAGAGATCTGAGCAACATCATTTAGAGGGAAATGGATGTCAACCATTGGTAGTGTGTGTGCTTGTGTGCACATGTAAGGCGAGTGTAGGTCCCTATCCCATTATAGTCTGTTCTGACTAAGAGGATATGACTTTACTACAGCTGACACATAAAGGAGTAACTCTTCTTTTAGCATAAATAGCAGAGTCACATGCTTTTAATGATGAAGATCCTGAGTTCAATCTTTATTGTCATTCCAAGAAGTAGGTTTATTCTAAAAACATGGTGCACCAGCATGGAGCCTGAACCTTGGTGGACTTCAGGTGCTCCAGATGAGCTTTCCTAAGTTGGAAAAGCAGATGACCCATTTTAGGATAGTGTGAGTCTTTGTCCCTCTTCAGTAGCTGCTCCACATAAGGGGGTATTTATTTATTTAGACTTCCTCACACATCCATTGAAAATGAGCTATTCCTTGCTCTGAGCATTCCTTGACAATTTTTCAATTCCTATATACACCCCTGCTGTAAACCACCATATCTCACCATACCCTATCAGGAACAAAAATGACAATTGTTCATGGCCAACATGAGAAAGATTTGCAAAAAGAAAATAGGAAACTATGTAAATTTTCCATGGTGGGAAGGATCTGCAAATATCACTGATTCTTTGCTGATGAAACACCACATTTTCACCTGCTGAAACTGCCTTTGTTTGTACAGAAACTAACAAAGAGTTCTCAGTAAACTTCCAAATTTTTATTTTTTGTAAAACTGAAAAGTTGTTAATTTGAACTTTCAAAGAAGAAATAATATACAGCAGGGGACTTCTACCTGAACTATACTACTTTGGTTTTTAATAATAATTTATAAGATTCATCAGGGATTATTTTATCTATATTTTTGTCTTTTCCTGTAACTTTAAATAAATGGCCTACTTCTGCTCACATTCACCCTGGTTTGTGTGACTCTAATTTATTTATTTATTATAATTATTATAATTATTATAATTATAATTATTATTATTTATTGTTCTCACAATGAGATTGGTGCTGTATAAGACACAACGCTGGAAACAGTCTTTAGCCTCAAACTTTAAGCCTATCATCCTGTAGTAAGCTCTGTGTAGCTTGTAGACCTTTGTAACTATATGAAGAATATTTAGAAGTAGGTGCATCTAAAGCTCAGTGAAGGATTGGGACTGAGAAGAAGTTAGCAGAGAAGACATGGTATACTTGGGAATCCAAAGGTAAGAGTTTGATTTCATTGAAGTTATATTCCCTATTTAGACCCAGATCCAAAGCTGCCATTTTTTTAGACCAGGCTCTTACAGGAAGATGAGGCCTCAAATGAGTTTTTTTAACACTCATGTTCAGTGTTATTGCTTACTCCCCTACATAAATCATTGCATCTGATACATTAGTCAACTCTAAGCATGAACTAATACTTATGAAAGAGTGGATTATCTATTGCAATGGCTCTACATTTATAAAATTTCTGCATATGCTAACGTGTCAGCTTTACTGCAACTGACCGCACCTTTAGTTATTTCTCCTTGGCTATATGCATCTCTTTAATGAAAAGTGTTGCCATAAAATATGTTAAATGAACTACTATGTCTCTTTAACCATCTGTTTATACTCCCTAGCTAACTGTTAGAATTTGTGTCCTGTTTATTTTTGTCTTTTTTTTTTGCTGCTTTTTCATTTCTTCAGCCACATGCTTCCAATGCCAACTTTCCCAGACCACATTTCCTTCATAATCAGAGCCCTGCCTCTTATTTACAGTAAAATTTGCAACAGAAAAAATGTTCAATTTGAATAGAACCTTCCCTGTAGATGTTGCAAAGTGCTTAAACAATGTTAAAAATTAGACAATGAAGTAAAAATGTGCCTCTTCTCAAAATGTGATTTATGAATAGATCATTACAGTAATTGTATTTTTATAATTAGCATTTATTAGAGGTAGAGCTGGTAGTGTGAAATTGTTAAGGTTGCCTGACTCTTTCTAATCTAAGCCCCTGCTTTCAGTGGCTTATAACTTTACCCCACTTTAACCATTTAAGTTAATTTGCTATGCCAGGTTTCTGCAGAGGCTAAATTTTGTTGGGAAGTTTAAGCTAAAACAGTTCATTTTAGAATGAAATTAGGAAAAAAATACATTGTTTTGTCCATAT
The DNA here is from genome assembly GCF_007399415.2 of Gopherus evgoodei. Classification (NCBI taxonomy): domain Eukaryota; kingdom Metazoa; phylum Chordata; order Testudines; family Testudinidae; genus Gopherus; species Gopherus evgoodei. The sequence goes on along the minus strand of NC_044323.1, from coordinate 25,543,799 downwards.
TAAAATGATTCTTACAAATGTTTTATTAAGAAGCTCTCCAAATTTTGGAGCAGGGAACTGAAATTTGGTGAGGGGATTGCCTTGGTTTCTGGAATGTGCTTTTTTACCATACTCAAAAAATTTTGCCCACATTTGGCCAAATTATTAGCCTAAAAAAACCCCTCAGTTTGTACATACAAATAGCTTTCTATTAGCATACAAATAACTTTCTTTGACAGGGTAACAAGACTTGTGAATGGGGGGAAGTGGTAGATGTGGTATATCTTGACTTTAGTAAGGCTCTTGATACATGACCATCTCATAAAAAAATTAGGGAAATACAAATGAGATAGAGCTACTAAAGGATTGGTGCATAACTGGTTAGAAAACCATTCCCAGAGAGCAGTTATCAGTGATTCACAGTCAAGCTAGAAGGGCATATTAAGTGGGGTCCTGCAGGGATCATTTCTGAGTCCAGTTCTGTTCAATATCTTCATCGGTGATTTAGATAATGGCATAGAGAGTACACTTACAAACTTTGTGGACAATACCAAGCTGGGAGCATTGCAAGTACTTTGGAGTATAGCATTAAACTTCAAAATAATCTGGTCAAACTGGAGAAATGGTCTGAAGAAAATAGAATGAAATTCAATAAGTACAAATGTAAAGTACTCCATTTAGGTCGGAACAATCAGCTGTACACATACAAAATGGGAAAGGACCGCCTAGGAAGGAGTACTGCAGAAAGCAATGTGGGGGTTCATAGTGGATCACAAGCTAAATGAGTAAAAAATGTATCACTGTTGCAAAAAAACCAAATATCATTCTGGAATGTATCAGCAGGAGTTTTGTAAGCAAAACATGAAAAGTAATTCTTCCACTCTACTCAGTGGTGATTAGGCCCTCAGCTGGAGTATTGTGTCCAGTTCTGGTCACCACCTTTCAGGAAAAATTTGGACAAATTTGAGAAAGCCCAGCAGAGAAGAGCAACAAAAATGAGTAAAGGTATAGAAAACATGACCTATGATGGAAGATGGGTGGTGATTCCTAGAGCTAACATCATTGCTGAGCAGTCCTAGGAGCTAAGCCTTGGATGTTGTGTGCGGCCAGTGGAAGACAAAACAGATACTATACTGGCTGTGAGGTTCCCCACTACATGCTGAAATCACTAAGGGGTGGGCTCAGTGATGGAACCTGAGAATTTGATGTCATAGGAGCAGCAAGTAGCAGCACATAGTGGTGGCAGCAGGATGATGGCCAGCACTGGCAACAGAGGAGCAGTGGCAGAGCCACTTGCAGGGGAAGCAGCAGAGACACCACTCAGTGCTACTCCACCGGGGTGGAAGGTGAAACCTGGGAATTCGTCTCTGAACTCTGGGTCTTCACTAGCTAACAACAGCCAACTGTGAGTTGGGTGCAGTGGGGAGAGAGAGAAGTGATGTCTTAAAGGGATATTCATTCATCTGATTTCCCCATTGCAAGATGGGAAACTGAGGTAAGGACACTACCCAACGTACTTTGGAGTCTGCTTTGCTTATGGTCACATGCTTTTGAATGTGGTAGTGCTGTTTCCCAAATTAATACTTGGATCCCTTTCTCTTTTAATAAAAGTTATCTTTTTATTCAGAGATGCCAGGACTAGCCTTATCATGAGGCGAACTAAGGTAGCCACCTCAAGTGCCAGAATGTGTGTTGGGGGGCCACTAGGACCCAGAGTGTAGAAAATTATGTCAGCACTGGTGCATATGTATTCTTTCTGCTCTAGATGTACAGAAATGGCGGAGTGCTGTGCTGAAGGAAGGAGGGCACAAAAGACATAACAGGCAGGCAGGAGAAAAGGTGAGAAGGAATAACAGAAAGCAGCAGGAGCTGCAGGGAGAAAGAGGAGGAGAAGCCTCTTGTGTACCTCTCTAGCACCCCCAGGAGCCTGGATTTATTAACACCAGCTTCTCAGGGAGCTTCCTGTTTCCTGCTGCTTCCCTGAACCCACATGAGGAGAACAGGCAGTCAACTGAAGTACTAGGAGCCAGTTAGGCCCTTAAGACACTGATATCTTCCCTCACTCAGGCCCTGCTACCAGCCTGCTTATTTGTCCTCTTCAACTGAGTGTTGAGAGCCACTATAGCTGGCACAGAACAGCAGTCATGAGTGAAAGAAGAAAATGCCCCTCTGAGGCAGCATTCAGAAAAAGAAAGAAAGCAAAGGAAGCTTTTCTATCTAAGCAGGAAGGAGCTCTCCTGAGATACATAGACACAAATGTTCATGGTGAGCCTTCTGGCCCCAGTGAGGATGTGAATGGTGGGAGATGCCTGATCTTCCAGTTAGTCAGAGTGCAGGTGACCTGGCAGCTACTGCAGCATCCATATCTCCATCTCAAATAGATGTAACCATGCACATTCCTGAAGAAAAGTGTAGATCAGAGACGAGTGTGGTGGAGACACAAGAGACAGCTGCTGCTGAGTTTAGTTCCTTAAGTCTTGATGATCCAGGACTGTGGACCCACTTTAGCAGTAGCCTGAGGGATTTCTTTGTACTGCATGGGCCACAGCAAGTGAAAAACTTCATGTTCCCCAAAGACAATGAAGATAGAAGTTTCCATCCAACCCAATACTGGCATGAAATCCTCAATGGTGACAAAGTGGAGAGACCATGGCCTATGCACTCAAACACCCAGAATGCTGCATACTGTTTTTGTTGCAAACTCTTCCAGTCTAACGTTCCAGCCACATTGGGTTCTACAGGAACAATGAACTGGAAAAATCTGGCTAGAAATTGGGCTTGCCATGAGAAGGCAGCAAATCACCAGGGAGCATTCCATAGGTGGAAAGAGATTGAGATGAGACTAAGGTTAAAGGCCACCATAGATGATCAGCATGAAGAGAAGATTGTATCAGAGTCTCTTTACTGGCAAAATGTTCTGGAAAGGCTCGTTGCCATTGTGAGAATGCTTGCTACCCAAAACCTAGCACTGTGTGGCACTTCAGATCAGCTGTATGTGCCAGACAATGGAAACTTCCTTAAAATTGTGGCGCTGATGGTTGAGTTTGATGCTGTACTCCAGGAGCAACTAAGAAGAGTCACCACCCATGAAATGTACACACACCACTACCTTGGAAAAACAGTTCAAAATGAGATCATACAGTTACTGGCAACAAAAGTCAAACAGAAGATTGTGTCAGATCTGAAGTCAGCAAGATATTACTCTGTTGTTCTGGACTGCACACCTGACATCAGCCATATGGAACAAATGACTTTAATGGTGTGTTTTGTAACAACAACAGAACCTACTGAAAATGTCCTTGCAATGGTGACTGTCAGAGAGCATTTTCTAGAATTTATTGGCATTGATGATACTACAGGAACTGGTATGGCAAATGTGCTTCTTAAAAAGCTGGAAGATACAGGATTTGTGATAGCTGACATGAATGGCCAGGGCTACGATAATGGTGTCAACGTGAGAGGAAAGGATAGAGAAGTTCAGACACGGATCCAGGAATTAAACCCTCAAGCTTTTTTTGTCTCGTGTAGTTCTCATTCAATGAACTTGGTGGTCAGTGATGCAGCATCAGCTTCTAGTGAGGCTGCTGAATTTTTTAATGTAATTCAAAGCATATGTATTTTTCTCTGCATCCACTCATTGATGGCAAATTGTTGAAGCAACATCTGGGAACCTCCTCTCTGACACTGAAACCATTGAGTGCCACACGATGGGAAAGTCAAGTGGAGGAGACAAAGCCTATCAAACACCAAATTGGGAAGATAGATGATGCCATAGTTGCCATTATGAAGGATAATGCTATGACAGGAACTGTTCATGGGAGAACAGTGGCAGAGGGAAATGGAATCATCAGAAACATACAAAACTTCAAATTTCTATGTGGCTTAGTATTGTGGCATGACATACTGTTTGAAATAAATGTTGTAAGCAAGAGACTCCAAGGTGTGGACCTTGATATATCTGGAGCAATGGAACAACTGGACAAAGCAAAGTCATATGTACAGTCTTACTGGTCAGATGAGGGATTTCAAAACATTCTGAAGAGTGCACAGAAGTTGGCAGAGGAACTTCACACTGAAGCTATTTCCCCACCCATTCAAGGATACAAGAGTCACCGAAGAAGAGGCACAGGATAATCCCATAAGAGACCCAAACAACAATTCAAATTTGAATTCTTTAACCAGGTGCTAGATTGTGCAATGAAGTCAGTTTAAGAACCTTTCATGCAGCTCTAGGAACACAGCAGTAAATTTGAGATGTTGTATGATATTCCAAAACTCCTCACTATAGCCTAAGAAGACCTACACCAGCAATGCAGGGCACTAGAGACAGTGTTGACACATGATGAGATGTGTGATATCGATGCGAGTGATTTAGGTGATGAACTGAAAGCCCTTTCAAGATACATTTCAGCAGGATCAACTCCAAAGCTTGTTCTGTACTATATGTGCACGAATAAGATGACCACCCTCTTTCCAAATTCTTTTGTTGCTCTGTGCATACTACTAACACTTCCTCTAACAGTTGCCAGTGGACAACACAGCTTCTCCAAGCTGAAGTTAATAAAAACACATCTACGCTCTGCAATGACACAGGAGAGGCTGATTGGCCTTTCAACCATCTCAATAGAGCATGAACTGGCCCAGACTGTGGACCTTCAGGAAGCAGTTCAAATCTTTGCAACCAAGAAGGCAGGGAAAACACCACCTTGATTATTCAAACAGATAAAAATGCCAGTGTTTACTTTGCAGACAAGAAAAGTTACATTTGCTGTTCAGGCGTTTGAAAATTAAGGGTTACTTAAAATTTTTGAACGAGCCATTTTAAATTGTTAGTTGTCCTTTATTGGGGTAGGTAGCAGAACAGTACCATGAGAGGAGCAAAACAGGAAGAAGGCAGAATTGAGATCTTACAGGTGCTGAGGCTGGTGTTAAATTTTTCAGATTACAGGGTGGTTGCTTAAGCCAGTTCTGTTATGTATAGTTAAGATGAATACCTAGCTATCAGACCCGTCCCATGTTGCTGCCGACTCCACCTGGCAGAAGGTTTACAGGAGCAGAGCAGGAGGGGATAGAGGGCAGGATTCAGGGCAATGGAGGTTACATGGGAGCAGAGCAGGAGGAAGCCAAGAGAAAAATGATAAGCTAGATCTGTTTTCCTAGTCAAATAGTGTTCTAATAATAAATGAAGAAATGATTCAGTTAAATAGCATCTATTGATGGGAAAACAACAATGCAGGACCTCTGAACAACTAGGCAAGTCACTAAATGGTTAGCTCAAGAACTAAGCAAAACTCATATATTGCTTAAATTAAAAAATAATTCATTTTATATGTAGCTATTGATATAACAATTAAGCATATCTGAGCCCCAGCTACAGGTACAATGCCTTGTTTTATTTCTAGTATGAGTCTCCATCAACTACCAGATGACATTTATGTAAAGTGTGGTGGCTGCTACCTCAGCTGACAAGAGAAGTTGAATTAGGAACCTCCTGAGATAAAAGCCGGAATCTAGCGCTTGATAGAGATGTAGCTGGGGCTGAAACAGACGTATGTCAGGCACAGAAGGAGATACACAACACACACTAACCATTGGCTGTGAAACACTATCAAGAAAGTTCATAGAATAGCAGTCATGAAAGCATGGTGTATAATGCAGGATCAGACTGATTCTCTGTAGGTTATACCATGGCACAATGCTGGTGCTTAGTACACAGTTCATAATAAATAATAATAATAAATAAATAAATGGCTTTGCAATGTTTCTGAAATGATGAAATAGGATAGAAGTTAATGTGTACTTTGCAGGAACAGATCCAGTCCAGTGCTTTCTTTTAGCCATTTCTTGTTGAAGCACATTGGAAAAATATCAAACAATTTCCCTTCGTTCATGACTTTCGTAACCCTCCCCAGAACAATAAAATGTTACTTTACAGCTGATTTTCTATACACTACGTTTTCTGCACACAAAACAAAGTGAGAAAAACAAAATGAATTAACTGAATGAAAATATTGCTAGGAAAAAAGGAATGACATTTTTTTGGTACTGGCTAGTTAGCTGTGAATTGTATTGGTTTGAGCATTGCCTCTGTAAGGTATAAAGCTGTCATTGTGACTGCTGATTATATAGGTAAAATTCAGGCCAAGTCTGAGTGACACAGCAGGCTCAAAATAAAATGCGACCTTCACTTGTGTAGCAGGTTAGTTTCAGTTTGGGCTATGTGAAAAGCAGTGTTTGTGGGATCAGTTTAGCCTTTACTGTAAAGCATGCAGTGTGGAGGAGGACTATCATATCTCACTATGCCTAAAAACAACACCTATAACTCAAACACTAGGTTATTTGGATCTCACAGGATTAATTATTCTTCAGAAACATGAAGCTAAAAGTTGGTGCTGCAAATAGCTTTGGTAACCAATGTCATCTTTCCAGTCCCTTCTGGGAACAAAGAGTTCATTATAAACTATTGTAATCTGTTTTAGACAGCCAGATCCCATTTGTTTTGTCTGATTGCAAAAGGGGGAGAAATGCAAAATCATTCTTATTGTTATTATTTAGCGGATAGTCTAACAACAGCACCTCAGCGGCCAATGAACATTGAAAGTACATACTAGCTCACTGTGGATGTGTAACAAAGTGTGTCTGGGTACTGTTCAAACGGCATAGAGGTTCTCTTCTTCAATGCAGGGCTGAAATGACTTCATACATTATTCCATAAATATAATCTAGCATGCTTAAGGACTGATAAAGTTTCCCTTCCTGTGAGGTTGATAAGAAAGGATGAATTACGGAGAGTGTTTTCTCAAAACAGCAGCATACCCTACAAAACTCTATGAGAATGGAATTATGAATGAATCTCATCATGGCATTGCTGGAGGCATGGTAACACAAACAGGATGCAGTGTTGGTTAAACTTCTTCCTTACCAGTCTGATTCTAATGTGGAGTAAAGTTTGTATGCAGAATCAAACCTGCAAAAATTGTTTAATCGGTCAGAAGCCAGAACACAGGGCACGGCAAAATGTTGCTCTAGGAGGAGGCCTAACATCAAAAGAAACCTAAGATGAAGAAATTACATGGTGGTGGAGTGCCTCACTATGACCCTCAACTTCTTTATACACATTTGTAGCTGGTGCTTTCAAAAAGGACAGACAGGAGTCATAAACATACAGTCTGGGCCAGATCCTATACTGGTGTAATTGGCCTCAGAGGAACTATGCTTACACAAAAGGAGGATCTGGCCTCAGAATTAGTGTGCATATATGTGCAAGGTTTAAGCCCTCTATCACTACCCCTCCAGGCTAGAACCAATGTGATTGTGCTACATGCGATCTGGGGAGCCCATGGGTGGTGTAGTGCTCCCAATGTGCACGGTTCAGTAGGAGTCCCTGCATGCTGCTGTTTATCTGTATATTGTTTAGGGACAAGAAGGAGGGAGGCCAGCTAGTTAGGGAGCCATCATAAATGACATGGCTCTAGCACAGCCTCAGGGTTCCAGTAGTGGTTGAGCATCAGGCCTTCAGTTGTACCATGATTTTGAATGGGGAGAATTCCTTGCACTCCTGACTCTATGGAATCCCCATCCCTCTGGACACAGCCCAGCTGCTCAAGTAGTGAAACATGGAAACAAAATATTTGTGTTAAGAGCTTTAAATCTTTGGTTATTTGTAGATCTATTTTAAAAACACTCATCTATAAATGCACAGATGTTTAATCATTGAGGTCTGTATGGTTCTGAGTCAGGCAAACTACACAGAGGTGGAAAGCACAGCGATGTGCCACAAATCCAATTTCAAATGCCCACATTTGGTCAACGCCTCCCTGCTGGTATGATGCCACACCATAGTACCAGGGTAAAATTGGTGCCATACAGCTGTTCTGCAAAAAAGCAGCATGAATGGGTGTAGTCTGTGTGGCAATGCCAAATTAGTGTCTAAGCTACCCTGGAGCAATCTAGTCTTCTTCAGAAATTGTTTTACTGTGTTATTTATTTATTTATTCACATTTTGCTTCTTTCAATGAAATAGCAGCTTGTACCTCAGATCTAACAAGTCCTGCACACAAAAAATAAAGGAGCAGACAAAAACAATGGCAAAGAAGGGGAAATGTGTAGAATAATATTTTTGTGTGGATCAAAAAAATTTAGAGAATGAGAAATATTAATGTCATTCTAAAAGGCATTGGTAAGACCTCACCTGCAATACTATATACAATTCTGGTCACCCATGTTCAAGACAGATGAATTGAAACTGGAACAGGTGCAGAGAAGAGCTACTAGGATGATCAGGGAAATGAAGGGTCTTTCTCATGAAAGGAGACTGGAAGAACTTGGTTTGTTCAACTTTGCAGAAAGAAGGCTGAGAGGGGGAATGATTTCTCTTTATAAATATGTCAGGAGATAAATGCCAAAGGGGGAAGAGGTATTTAAACTAAAGGACAATATTGGCTCAAGAATAAATAGGTATAAACTGGCCATGAACAAATTAGGGCTGGAAATTAGAAGAAGGCTTCTAACCATCAGAGGAGTGAGGTTATGGAACATCCTCCCAATAGGAGTTGGAGGGGGGCTAACTTAATCATTTTTAACAGAGAGCAGAGAAAATGTATATATGGTATTGTATGATGGGGTTGTTTGTGATGGGGCGATAGGGCTTGACAGCCCTAAAATATTTTCAGGTTTATGTCTGATGTTCCTGAAAGCTCATATTCCAGGGCTCCAGGAAGTCAGGAAGGGATTTTTTTCCCAATGTATTTTGTTTGTTTTGTTTCCTTCCTCTGAAGCATCAGCAATACCCACCTTTGGAGATGGGACACTGGACATGGTGAGCCAGTGCTCTGAGGTGGCACTGAGAATTCTGTGTCTCACATGCTTATCTGGCTGGTTCTCTCTCACAGGCTCAGGATCTTACTCACCATATGTGGAGTTGGAAAGGAATTTTCCTCAAGGTGAGACTAGCAGTGACCTTAGGCTTTTTTCATCTTTCTCTGTAATATGTGGGTGCAGGTCACATGCCAGGCTATATGGCTTTATCCCACCAAATCAATTGCCTGCCATTTCAGGGCATTGGTACACCTTGGTCCCTCCTATTGTTTGTTTGTGGCACATAATATTTTAGTCTCCTGTGGGCTGTTATACTTTTGTCTAATTTTAGTTGTTGGGTTTAGTGCAGGGGAACTGAGTGGTGTTGGTGGCCTGTGATATACAAGAAGTCAGACTGGATGATCTGGTTGTCCCTTATGACCTTCAACTCTATGACTCTATATCTTCTGTCATTTGATGCAGGTTTGCTAAACTATACAACAAGTACAACTACAGCTGGAGAAAATGTTCAGAGGAATAGTTGAAATACTGTATAGAAATATTTGTCTTCAAACTGCCTGTTGAGCTATCACCTTGTAACAGTTGTCTCTGTAACATTTGTATTATGCTGGTGGTTATGAGGAAAGACTGGTGCATGGGCCTGCCCATGGAGTTCAGATCAAATCCAGATTCACCCAACTGCCTCATACTCCCAAAAGTGGGCCTGAATTGTGAAATTCAGCTCTGATTTGAATCAGAAGCTTCCTAAGTTGGGGGTGTTAAGATTTGTTGGGCTCCTTTATAAAGAATGTCCTGATTCTCAAAGTTCAGAGGTGGATTTTCCCAAAGCTTGGGGAGTTTTGGATGCAGGATTCTGGTTTGGGCCTATTATAGAATTAGACTTCTGAAATTTGGACTTTCCTAACATTTGGGGATTATCAGATCAGAGATTCTGTTTCAGATCCAAGGTTCTTATTACATTGTAGAGGAATATTTATGATCTATCTTAGTTTAAAATATCAAACACATAATTAATCACACCAATCTTTAAAGTTAGTGTAGGCACTGAGATACCAGGGATGGACTCAGATCCCATTCAGATCCCATGGTAATGGGTGCTATATAAAAACTGAGAGAGAGAGAGAGAGAGAGAGAGAATATGATTAGGATGGCAGGTTATAGTTGCACCATTACTACTATTATTGTTTCAGTCAGTCGAGTTGCAGGCTAACTCTACACTATGAGCTAGGGGTGTGATGCCCCTGCTCATGTGCAAATAGTCACGCTAGCTCTCATTGAGCTAGTGTGAGCATAAATAATGGTGTAGCCATGGTAGCAGAGGTAGCGTGCCAAGTACATATCAGCCGGTGTCAGGTGGATTTGCACTTAGCACAACTCAGTTGTGTTTCTGCTGATGGTACCTGTGCTACCGCAGCCACACTGCTGTATATACTCAAACTAGTGTGATGAGAGCTAGTGGAGTATGTGCATTCAAGTAGGGGAATCACACCCTTGCTTGTAGTTTAGATGTAGCCTAGATAAGATATACTAAGAAGCCATCTTGTCAACCAAAAACACCAGAGATGTCATTTCTGACATTTACATTGTATACACTCACAAAGTACAGTTTACACTGACACAAAGCTTAGATGCTGGCTAATCTAGATAAATAAAATAATTAATAATAACTTTGCAACTATAGCTTCATTTTATTATCTGAGTGTTTTTTAGAAACATTCATAGCATTCCCATGAGGCACCACTGGTAAAGGGTATTAAGGATCACATAATCCACCACCAAAATACATCTACCTCTGGGGAGAATTTTTCCAGTCAATCTGGGCCAGGGCCGGCTCCAAGCACCAGCTAAAGAAGAGGAAGAGAGAGAGTGAAGGACCTACCGCCGAACTGCCGCCAAAGAGTGGAGTGGCGTAGCGTGATTGTGCTGCTGCTGCCTTTTTTTTTTTTTCTTTTCTGCCACTTTGGGCAGCTGGAAACCTGGAGCTGGCCCTGATCTGGGCTCAAGGAACTATAAACTAGGAGTACAAGGATGCATCCATCAGACACTTTGCACAAGCAGAAAGGTAACAGACAATCCTGCAGTAACTATTGGGGCATCTTCTTGTTATCAATAGCCAGCAAAATTCTCACCGGATTACCTTCTGCAAGGCATTGAATAAGGGCTCCTGCCTGAGATTCAGAGTGGCTTCAAGAAAGGACATGGGACCATAGACATTGCAACTCATTGGCTTCAGGAGAAATGCCAAGAACAGAACTCTAACCTACAGATGTCTTTCATTGACCTGAGAAAAGCATTTGATACAGTCAGTTGGGAGGGCCTTTGGAAGATCATGGCAAAATTTGGCGGCTCAGAGAAATTCATTGCAACGGTTCTACAATTCCAGCACAGCATGCTCACTCGCGTTGTTGACAACATTGACTCATCTAAATCATTCCCAGTCATCAATATAGTCAAGCAGGGGTGTGTATTGGCCCCAAGCCTTTTCATTATGATGTTTTCTGCCATGCTTACATATGTCTTTTGTGACTGACACCTAGATTGGCAAATTTTTCAATCTGAAGAGATTACAAGCCAAGATGAAGGTACAGGAAGCGACTGTTTGCGATATTCTGTTTGGTGATGACTGTTCCCAAATGCCAAATTCGAATCTGACATACAGCAGAGTATGACACTTTTGATCTCATAATCAATATCAAGAAGCCAGAAGTGAACACCAAGAAAGCCTTATGTAGATCCTACTAAAACAGTGAATGACCAAACCCTCTAGGCAGTGGACAAGTTCACCTACTTCGGCAGTACACTGTCACATGCAGTTCACTGTCATGTGCAGTTCACATTGACGATGAAACCAGTGGCAGAATTGCCAAAGCAAGTATGGCCTTTGGTAGATTATGTGCAAATATGTAGCACTGATGCATTAGTCAACCAACAAAACTGAAGGTTCACATAGCCATCATGTTTCCAATTCTTACGTATGCATGTGAAACCGGGATGGTGTACAGACCTCATGTTATGAAGCTGAATCATTTTCACATGGACTGTCTAAGGAAACTGATGAGGATAAGATGAGGTTCTTCTATGGGCGGGTATTCCAAGCATCCATACTCTGTAGATGAAATCACAGATGAGATGGGCAAGTCATGTCACCAGAATGTCAGATGAATGAGTGCCAAAGAAGATCTTTTACAGTGAGTTAAAGGATGGGAAACTCTCTCAAGGAGGTCAGAAGAAACATTTCAAGGACTCCCTCAGTTATCATTGGGGTATTTCAGCATTGATCCAGAGTTCTGGGAAGATCTCGCTCATGATTGTTCTATCTAGCGAAATCTCACCCATACTGGAGCCATAGTCTAGAGTAGAGGAGAACTGCTGAGGCAGAGCAGAAGGCCAGCAGCGTAAATCTCGCAACAGCAATGTGTTTGCTGTTAATTAAGCAACCCATTGTGGCATCTCTCAGTCAGTGTGCCACTGACAGTTCAAAACTCAAACTAGCCTGATCAGACACTTATGGGTTCACAGAAATCAAACCAACCAGTGATGTTGTGGTCATCTTCGAACTCAAAGGATGAACAACAACCTCTGGGGTGGAACATAACAGCTATTGAACAGTGAAAAGGAACATTACATAGCTATTTAGGGCAGAAAGTGAATATCATATCATATCATATCTGAGTACATGAGGCGAGAAGGGAAATTATGTGGGCAGAATGTAATTATCTGAGATGGAGTTTCACCATGTCCAACGGAGTTGATGCCACTGCCCTTCCATAAAGGTGTCATAAGATTGCTAATGATCACAAGTGGTCAGAGCCTATGATTTAAATTTAATCCAAAAATAGAACCCCTATTAGCCTAGTGTTCCCTGGAGTCCTGGGGCAGTGTTGATTCAGAAGGAAGAATGAACTTAATGAATCATCTGGCTAATTTCCTGCAGTGCCTAGACAGGCCATGGTAGTTTTCCATCCAACTTGTGATTGAACACGATCTTGTAGCATGTTAGATCTATTGGAATAATAGTCGTAACCTCAGATCTATGGAAGGTATGTTTCTGATAAAGTCCTATAGAATTTAATAGGGATTAAACCAATCATGTTTTCTAGAAATTAATACTCAGAATCTGAATGATAAGCTTTCTGCAGGGTTCTAGACCAGAGATGTAATTCTCTACTGCATTCAGTATGATGGTTCAAATTGCTTAGATCTCATTTTCTGTTAAACTTTATAAGATTTCTCCGTAAGGAAAAAGAGTAAGGGTCAGCAACAATGAACCAGTTTATGGCAACTCTCTCTTTTACATGTGTCACTTTTTGAAGATTTGAGGAATCTCTCCAGCTATTTCTTTAGCGCAGTAGTCATGTCCTCTAACAAAATCTGAGTTTCAATTTATTTTATAATTTCTCTATTAAAAACAACAACAACAACAACAACAACTAGAAATGAACTGGAATCAGGAGGAAAATAAAATGAAGAGGCACAACCTACTTGCTAACTAAGGGTGACTACTCTGAACCTAGTCATACAAACAGCATAAGTATTATTATTTAAGAGAACAATGCCTCAGGATACAGAAGTCATCAATATAGTAGGAAGGGAAAAAGAGAATAAACCAGAAGGAATAGCACAGAATTGTAGGTGAGTCCTTTCCAAAGAGTAACTAAAAATGAAAGAAGGCAAACTTTAGAATCGCTGTCCCTTCATCAGGTTATGAGAAAGAAGAACAAAGGAATCAGAACACATATACTGATAGGATGATGATTCAGACCTCATCAGGGAATCTGATACTGTAGTCTGAGTAAAGGTCTATGGGAAATATTTTCCTTGGGAAACCAGGAAATGCCTGAAAAAAAAAAAAGCCACAGGGTGCTTTGAAAAGAAATGTTTCCCTGGGACACTATCCCTTTTACAGAGAGGAAGAGGACTCTATTAAGTCAGGATAGTAAGATCAAGGGAAATTAATGAGCTGGAAGAAAGTCCATAGAACTACACTGCTGTTCAAATTTGTGGGTTGCCCTGAAATAATATCCAGTTTTCCTGAAACCAATGAAAACTTCACGCAGCTGTTCATTAGATAGTGCAGATACCAGAGGAGGAACTGGGACTCTCTGTATGTGTTAGATTAGTGTTTTGCCACTGTTTCCTCTGTTTATTTTCCAGATGGTGTTTTCTTTTCCCTGTTATGTTTTACATTTAAAAGCTAAATTCATCCCTCTTGTAACTCCATAAATTTACATGGAATTACACCAGCAATGAACATGGCCCACTGTCTTCTGTATCTTATTTTATGCAGATTGTTTTCTTTATGATTATTTGATTGGCACTGGTTATTGCACTCATTGTGCATTGTAATTCACAATGAGCATTTTATCCATTTGAATCCATATAGCCTTTGCTGCTGGACTCTCCATTTGTAATGCAATTTATCGGTATCTTTGAATCTATATTGTACTAAGGAGCAGGTATCTGCAGGATGGTTCAGTGTTGCTCTGGAGTAATGCTCAATCCTTTCACGTCTGAATATCTTGTTTTTTAAATCTTGTCTTAGGTCACAGGTGGAAATGAATTTGGAACCCTCACAAAAGTGCCATGCAATTTGATACAGTTACCAATCTCCCTTCAATCTGGCTGAAATGATAGGACTCTTGCAGGCCAGGGCTGAGGTGCATTGCAGAAATATATGAGGAACTTGACACTGCCAGGCTATACTACAGTTAAAACAAATCTGTGCTATTATACCGTCATTTTCTAAAGCACTGAAATCGTTCATCATGTTTGTATACTTCTCTATTCACTTTTTTCACACCATTCATGATTTTATCGATCTCTACCATAGCCCCTTAGTCATCTCTTTTCTAAGCTGAAGAGCCCTAATCTTTTTAGTCCCTCCTCATATGAAAGCCATTCCAAAAAGGGGATAGAGAATAAGAAGGAGAATATGTTATTGCCCTTATATAAATCGATGGTACTCCCACATCCTGAATACTGCATAAGATGTGGTCTCCTCATCTCAAAAAAAGACATACTGGCATTAGAAAAAGTTCAGAGAAGGGCAACTAAAATGATTAGGGATTTGGAATGGGTCTCATATGAGGAGAGATTAAAGAGGCTAGGACTTTCCATCTTGGAAAAGAGGAGACTAAGGGGAGATATGATAGAGGTATATAAAATCATGAGTGATGTGGAGAAACTAAATAAGGAAAAGTTATTTACTTATTCCCATAATACAAGAACTAGGGGTCACCAAATGAAATTAATGGGCAGCACTTTTAAAACAAATAAAAGGAAGTTCTTCTTCACATAGCACACAGTCAACTTGTGGAACTCCTTGCCTGAGGAGATTGTGAAGGCTAGGACTATAACAGAGTTTAAAAGAGAACCAGATAAATTCAGGGAGGTTAAGTCCATTAATGGCTATTAGCCAGGATGGGTAAGAAATGGTGTCCCTAGCCTCTGTTTGTCGGAGAGTGGAGATGGATGGCAGGAGAGAGATCACTTGATCATTACATGTTAGGTTCACTCCCTCTGGGGCACTTGGCATTGGCCACTGTCAGTAGACAGGATACTGGTCTAGCTGGGCCTTTGGTCTGACCCAGTACGGCTGTTCTTATAGTCTTGATCATCTTTGCTGCCCTCCTCTAAACCTTTTCCAGTTCCATGATATCCTTTTTTGAGGTGTGGCAACCAGAATTGAACATAGTATTAAAGGTGTGGGTGCATCATGGATTGATATAGTGGCATTATGATATTTTCTGTCTCATTTCCTATCTCTTTCCTAATAGTTCCTAACACCCTGTTCGATCATTAATGAATATGTTGAACAGCACACATTCCAATACAGATTGGGGGGGAGGGCTGTTACCTCTCCCCATTGTGAAAAGTGAACATTTATTCATGCTCTTTGTTTCCTATCTTTTAACTAGCTACTGATCCACGAGGGGACCTTCTCTCTTATCCTATGACTACTTAGTTTGCTTAAGGGACCTTGTCAAAGGATCCCTGAAAATCCAAGCAGTGGATCACCACATGCTTATTGACAATCTCAAATAATTCTAACAGATTGATTTACAAATGCCATGAAGACTCTTCCGTAACATCTTGTGTTTAATTGTGTCTGATAATTCTGTTCATTACTATAGTTTCTACCAATCTGCCTGTTACTAAATTAGGTTCACCAGCCTCTAATTGCTATGATCACCTTTCGAGCCTTTTAAAAAAATCTGCATTACATTAGCTACTCGCCAGTCATCTGGCATAGAGGCAATCCATTACATACTACACTTACTAGTTCTGCAATTTCATATTTGAGGTCTTCAGAACTCTTGGGTGAATACCATATGGTCTTGATGATTTATTAATGTTTAATTTATCAGTTTGTTCTAACCTCTTCTATTGATACATGAGTCAATCTGGGATGGTACTTCAGATCTCTCACCCAAAATGGTGACAAACCTCATCTGTCTCACAGCACCAATGAGGAGAGAGAAGGAGCCCACAGTGTTTTGTTCCCAGGGGAGGTGTGTCTGTGCAGCCCATGGGATTAGTTCTAGCAGTTACACAGGCATAACAAAGGATCTCTCTCCTTGAGCATCCTCCAGCTCATGGGAAGCATCATACCTTTAGCAGTGGCACAACTTCATGCCTCCCTCCCTTAATACAGCTCATCCTGATAGGATGCATAACTGAGCCTTAAGAATTGTAGGGATAATTCACAGTCTGTTGAGGCAGCTATTCTCCTAAAGTGAAAGTCACCCTAATGCAAAGGGGACACTCAGGTCTTTACACACTTAAGCCTTCAACATAGGTCTTAAGTGAGAGTGTATTGATATCTGCTGGTCCTGTGCATGGGGATCAATTTCACATCTAATTAATCAAT
The DNA here is from genome assembly GCF_007399415.2 of Gopherus evgoodei. NCBI lineage: Eukaryota > Metazoa > Chordata > Testudines > Testudinidae > Gopherus > Gopherus evgoodei. The sequence goes on along the minus strand of NC_044323.1, from coordinate 25,527,133 downwards.
ACTATCTGTTAGAATCGGTAGAAAAGTACAATTCTCCAATTGATAAATACCCTGTCAGCCCAGTTACTATTTAACTTCAGAAAACAGGACAGGGCAAGTGTGTGTCACTCACTGTGCAATTAGGAAGAGAGAACTTGGCTACCGGCTTGACTGGCCCACCCATTGCAGGGCTTTGCATCGTGATTGCTCATTAATAAGGGTATTATACAGTATCACTGGTTGAGCCACAAGTACACACTGTACTCAGAAGACATACTTTGAACTTTTTCTAAATATCAACATTGAAAGGATTGGAAAATTTTACAAGCAGGAGGCATCTGCACTTATGTAAATCATGGACAAAACCCTGCTCTCAGTTGCCTTCAGTGCAGTTCCATGGATATAATAGCGAGAAGGCGAGTGTAACTGGGAACAGCATTTAGTATCATACTCTAGAAGCTGCACTCTGCTATCTCCTATACTGTGAATCTCTAAGTGGCTGAAAGAAGATTCTGTTGCCGGAAGGTGAAGCTAGACAAATTCAAACTAGAAATAAGGCACAAAATTTCAACAAGGAGGGTAATTAGCCATGAGAACATCCTACCCAGGGACATAGTGAATTCTTCATCACTTTAAAACTTAAATTTAGCCTTGGATGTCTTTCTAAAATCTATGCTCCAGCTGAACCACAAATTACTGGGAACAAGGTGGGAATTACTGGGTGAAACTTTATGGTCAGTGTGATACAGACAGTCAGACTAGATGATCACAATGATCTCTTTAGGCTGTAAAATCTTTGCTGTAGATCCAGGAATCTATGCAAACAAATACAAAATTTCCTTAGAGAGATGGCTCAAATATTTTAGCCTGTGAAGTATATTCCTGTGGGATGGATGCAGGATGTTTTTTAATTCTATATTTCATAAGGATTTGGAGGTTTTGTGCACGGGGAAACTCGAAGCTGAAATCCCAGGCTAATTCCAGCCTACACAGCCTAATGTGTGCTTTGCAGAATTCATAAGAACATAAGAATGATCACACTGGGTCAGACCAAAGGTCCATCTAGCCCAGTTTCCTGTCTTCCAACAGTGGCCAATGCCAGGTTATTCAGAGGAAAGGAATAGAGTAGGTAATCTTCAAGTGATCCATCCCCTGTTGCCCTTTCCCAGCTTCTGGCAAACAGAGGCTAGGGACACCATCCCTGCCCATCCTGGCTGATAGCCATTTATGGACCCATCCTCCATGAATTTATCTAGTTCTTTTTTGAACCTCATTATTCACCTCCATTCTTTGACACTACAAGAACAATTTAAAAGGTTTCAGTTTAAAGCAAAAATATCTAAATAGTTTATCCCTCAAACTTTACTTACCTTAAAACTTGTTAAGTTTTGGTGGACAATAATGTTGGTCTCCTTACTTTTTTTTTAAAAAATATATGATTTTTGCTGATCTCCAACAGAACAAGAAAGGTCCAACAACACCAGATGGACTATCATGGGATGTTAAAAAGGACAAAAGTAAAAAGAACAGGAGTACTTGTAGCTCCTTTCCCCAAGAAGATGAGTCATGCAAGTGGATTCTTGTCATCAGTTGAATTTGTAGCCTAGAGCATGTGAAATGAGAGGGATAAAAACCCAAAACAGAAAAAAATGATTCTCTATGCTGCTTGGATTGAGGAGGAGGGGGATTTCTTGGCATAAGTAAGAGATCCCCAGTGGCTTAGCCTGAGTTATCCCTAAAGGACATTCAGAACTTACTTATTTCAGGTTTCAGAATAGCGACTGTGTTAGTCTGTATCCGCAAAAAGAACAGGAGTACTTGTGGCACCTTAGAGACTAACAAATTTATTTCAGCATAAGCTTTTGTGATGGTGTCACTTGAATAGATATGTGGACAGAGCTGGCATTGGGCTTTGCTGCAAGGATAGGTTCCTAGATTAGTGTTTATGTTGTATGATGTGCGATTGCTGGTGAGTATTTGCTTCAGGTTGGGAGGCTGTCTGTAAGCGAGGACTGACCTGTCTCCCAAGTTCTGTGACAGTGAGGGATCATCTTTAAGGATAGGTTGTAGATCTTTGATGATGCTCTGTCCACATATCTATTCAAGTGACACCATCATAGGACCTAATCACATCAGCCACGCCATCAGGGGCTCGTTCACCTGCACATCTACCAACGTGATATATGCCATCATGTGCCAGCAATGCCCCTCTGCCATGTACATTGGCCAAACCGGACAGTCTGTTCACAAAATAGTAAACGGACACAAATCTGACATCAGGAATCATAACGTTCAAAAACCAGTGGGAGAACACTTCAACCTCTCTAAACACTCAGTGACAGACTTGAAGGTGACAATTTTGCAACAAAAAAACTTCAAAAATAGACTCCAAAGAGAGACTGCTGAACTCAAATTAATATGCAAATTAGATACAAGTAACTTAGGTTTAAACAGAGACTGGGAATGGTTGGGTCATTACACCAATTGAATCTATTTCCCTATGTTAAGTTCTCCTCACACCTTCTATGGGTCATCTCAATTATCACTTCAAAGGTTTTTTTTCTCCTGCTGACAATAGCTCATCTCAATTGATTAGACTCTTCCACTTGGTATGCATACTTCCACCTTTTCATGTTCTCTGTATGTATAAATATCTCCTGTCCATGTGTTCCATTCTATGCATCCAAAGACGTGAGCTGTAGCCCACGAAAGCTTATGCTGAAATAAATTTGTTAGTCTCTAAGGTGCCACAAGTACTCCTGTTCTTTTTACTTATTACAGACACTTCAATTATCTTTTGAACCTTATGATTGTAACTCATTTTTATATATATATATATATATATATATATATATATATATATATATGTTTACCTGCTTTAACCTTGTAAATAACTATTGTTTCCTTTTCTACTTAATAAATCTTTATATAGTTTATTATAGTATTGGCTCCCGGTGTTATCTTTGGTGTGAGATCTTAAGTGCAATTGATCTGGGGCAAGTGAATAGTCCTTTAGGCCTAGGAGTAACCTGGATATTACTGTTATTCTTGGTATAAGGGATCATCTGTCACAAAGGTATGCTCATTCTGGGTGGCAAGGTAGATTGGAGTACCCCAGAGGATTGTCTGTGACTCCATGTTTAGGCTGTTATAGAGCTTGAGGAGTTTACACCTGATAATTGCTTGGTGAAATCTAAGTACAGAATTCATAATCAATTTGGCATTTGTGCCCTGGTTCTTAATAGTCCGCCTTAAGGTTGTTATTCACACTCTTGAGTCACTGCAGACAGCATTATAAGTATAACAAACAATGGAGATTAACTAGACACAAAAAGCTATAGACTACTTCTTGTCCTTGTGCTTGCAATATGAACTGCTGGTTACACTGTAAAGCCATACATGCCGGTGGAGTGCAGGACAGCTGGAAGAAGAAATGTGTATTGTGGATGATAATAGCAAAGGACAGGTGCGTCAGAGAATTTTGAACTGGGGAGCATGTCTCAGAAACTTGGCATCTGATGCTGTTTGTTGGTTGGGCTTATATCCAGCGGAGAGAGAAAGTTGCCATTAGAACTGCAGTGTGTGTTTGTTTCAAATACTCCAGAGGTCCAAGTATACTAGTGAAACATTTATAACCCACACTGAGACAACTACTAGCAGCAAAAGAATAGCATTCGGTCAGAGCTTGATGTAATTCAGCATATACTTATTTGAGGCCTTTTGAAAACAAAACAAAAAGAGAGTGGAAAGGTCTGTCCAGAAAAACTCAGCCTGTGTCTGTAGTTCATCAGATATAGCCTGATCTGCTAAAAATTACTGTTCTCTCTCTGCAGAGTTGATGATATGAATAAATGAATGATGGATGAACATAATTTGTGGGGGAATAGTCAACATGGTTTTTTGTAAAGGGAAATCATGCCTCACCAATCTTCTAGAATTCTTTGAGGGGGTCAACAAGCATGTGGACATGGGGGATACAGTGGATATAGTGTATTTAAATTTTCAGAAAGCCTTTGACAAGGTCCCTCACCAAAGGTTATTAAGCAAAATAAGCAGTCATGGGATAAGAGGGAAGGTTCTCTCATGAATTGGTAACTGGTTAAAAGATAGGAAACAAAGGGTAGGAACAAATGATCAGTTTTCAGAATGGAGAGAAGTGAATAGCGGTGTCGCCCAGGGGTCTGTACTGGGACCAGTCCTAGTCAACATATTCATAAACGATCTGGAAAAAGGGGTAAACAGTGAGATAGCAAAATTTGTAGATGATACAAAACTACTCAAGATTGTTAAGTCCCAGGCAGACTGCAAAGAGCTACAAAAGGATCTCTCAAAACTGAGTGATGGGGCAACAAAATGGCAGATGAAATTCAGTGTTGATAAATGCAAAGTTATGCACATTGGAAAACATAATCCCAACTATACATATAAAATGATGGGGTCTAACTTAGCTGTTACCACTCAAGAAAGAGATCTTGGAGTAATTGTGGATAGTTCTCTGAAAACATCCATTCAATGTGCAGCGGCAGTCAAAATAGCAAACAGAATGTTGGGAATCATTAAGAAAGGGATCGATAATAAGACAGAAAATATCATATTGCTTCTCTATTAATCCATGCTGTCATAAACAGATAGTTAAGGATTAATGCCTCTTTTGCCTGTAAAGGGTTAGGAAGCTCAGTAAACCTGGCTGACACCTGACCAGAGGACCAATAAGGGGACAAGATACTTTCAAATCTTGGTGGGGGGAAGTCTTTTGTTTGTGCTCTTTGTTTTGGCGGTTGTTCGCTCTTGGGAGTAAGAGGGACCAGACGTCAATCCAGGCTCTCCCAATCTTTCTGAATCAGTCTCTCATGTTTCAAACTTGTAAGTAACAGCCAGGCAAGGCGTGTTAGTCTTATTTTTGTTTTCTCAACTTGTAAATGTTCCTTTTTGCTGAGAGGATTTTACCTCTGTTTGCTGTAACATTGAACCTAAGGCTAGAGGGGGTTCCTCTGGGCTATATAAATCTGATTACCCTGTAAAGTATTTTCCATCCTGATTTTACAGAGATTATTTTTACCTTTCTTTCTTTAATTAAAAGCTTTCTTTTTAAGAACCTGATTGATTTTTCCTTGTTTTAAGATCCAAGGGGATTGGATCTGGACTCACCAGGAATTGGTGGGGGAAAGGAGTGGGGGATGGTTAAATTCTCCTTGTGTTAAGATCCAAGGGGTGGGATAAGTGTTCACCAGGAACCTGGTGAAAAAGCCTCTCAAGGCTGCCCAGGGAGGGGAAGGTTTTGGGGGGACAGGAAGTGTTCCACACACTGAAATTTCTGGATGGTGGCAGTGTTACCAGATCTAAGCTAGTAATTAAGCTTAGAAGTGTCCATGCAGGTCCCCACATCTGTACCCTAAAGATGGTATGCCCACATCTTGAATACTGCATGCAGATGTGGTCACCCCATCCAAAAAATGATATATTGGAATTGGAAAAGGTTCAGAAAAGGGCAACTAAAATGATTAGGCATATGGAATGGCTTCTATATGAGGAGCAATTAATAAGACTGGGACTTTTCAGCTTGGAAAAGAGACAATTATGGGGGGCTATGACAGACGTCTATAAAATCATGACTGGTGTGGAGAAAATAAATATGGAAGTGTTATTTACTCCTCATAATACAAGAACTAGGGGCCACCAAATGAAATTAATAGGCACCAGGTATAAATCAAATAAAAGGAAGTATTTTTTCACCCAACACATAGTCAACCCGTGGAACTCTTTGCCAAGAATGTTGTGAAGGCCAAGACTATAACAAGGTTCAAAAAAAGAACTAGATAAATTCATGAAGGATAGGTTCATCAATGGCTATTAGCCTGGATGGGCAGGGATGGCGTCCCTAGCCTCTGTTTGCCAGAAGCTGGGAATGAGTGACAGAGGATGGATCACTTGATGATTACTGATTCTGTTCATTCCTTCTGAAGCACCTGTCATTGGCCACTGTCAGAAGACAGGATACTGGGCTAGAAGAACCTTTGGTCTGACCCAGTATGGCAGTTCTTATGTTCTTGTGTTCTTATGGTAATGTTTTGTCAATTAACTATTTAATTAACTATACTATATATGTTTAATTAATTAAAATTATAATTCAAAAACTGCTCAGGAGGGTGATACTTAAGAAAAAACACTCAGCAAATTCTCAAAATGATATATATTACTACATCTTTCTGTATTAATTTACCTCAGAGTCTGAGGGTGGATAGGAGTCATGTGCATACCATGGTTTGCTGTGTAATGTAAAATGGATTGATTGCATTGTCTGGTCCCTAACTCAGGCCAAGCAAAATCCTTTTACCACTTGTTTCTTAATGGAAAATTGGGTTTTCAACTGAATGAAATTTTTCATCAGAAATATTCAGTTGATTGTTGGAAAAGCTAAAACCAAAACATAAAAAGCCAAAACCTGAATTTTAGGGGAGGGGGGGGCTGATAATTTTCAGAATATGACTATTTTTTTCAGATTTTGGTACTTTTCAATTCCCATTTTTCAGCTGACAGGTTTTGGTTGACAAAAACAACTTGGTTTTCAGGGTTTTGTTTTTCTTACGAAATTTCTACTGAACATTTTGATGAAATGACTTTTTCCTTTACGTCAAAATTTTTGAGAGGAGGGATATTTTTTTGATAAGCTCTAGTCCCAGCTCTCACTCCTGTTCAGACAGGACACATCAACAATCAATTATTCAGAAGCAACTAAAGCAGGAAGTGGAATTAAGGTAATGGGAATACATGGAGGGATACATTGGAGTACGGAGATTGTCAGTGGAGCACTTTATACCTGTATATATGTAAATATGTAGTTAGTAGACAGGGGGCTAGTACATGGTGGTCAAAATATGTTTCATAGTTCCTGGGTTTTGAAGACTAATAAGGCTCGTTACTGTGCATTGAAAATGGCTTGCTTTTAGCAATTTCCATTGAGCTTGGTGAGGGTGGAGGGAGGGAAATAAAAATCCCTGAGAAGGAGGCAATTTTGTCTGAGGAAGGGGTCCAGAATAAGGATAAGGACAGTGGACCAAAAAATAGGATAAAAAGAAGGGTGATTGGATCAAGGACAGCTGAGAAGGGAATCTGTTGGGTTAACTGAGTATACTAGGAGTAAAGGGGTAGTATTAAGATAGGAGAGTTTCATCTGAAAGGACACCATGATTACAGTAGGAAAACTATTTAGTATGCTGTAACAGGTGGCTTTGGAGGACTGGGCAGCCTAGTGGTTAGAGTGTGTGGCTCTCAGCCCCCCATTTGGTTGAGAAGCCTCAGTCTTTAAGGCTGAGGGGGAAAAGGTAGGAGTCCCCTACCTCTCCACTGGGTCCCAGCCCAGGACCCCGTGTACATGAACCTCTGAATGTAGGGGCCCTCCCTGCAGGGAATCAAAATCCACTGCCCTGGGCTGCTTCCTAGTAGTCTGTTCAATTTGGGGCATATCCCCTCTAGTTCAATTTGCTGGGCAGCTTACTTCCTGTTGGTCCTCTCTTGGGTCTTGGGCAGTGCTTTGCCGCTGTCCCAGGCTTCTCGGAGGGGCAACAGCCATCTGGTGAGGGTGAACCCTACAATGTCTCTGAGGTTTGCCCACTCAGTTACCTTCATGTGCTGGAGGCTCCTGAGTTCCCTTCACAGTATCCCTTGGCTGAGAAGACAGTGGCTGCCTTGGCTGGTACATTAGAGCTACTTTCCCTCAGGTAGAGAGACAGATACTCCTGTCCCTTTGCCAGTCAGCCCCAAACTGAGCCAGGGTCTTTCCTTTTCTGCCCTTTCAGGCCTGCAATGGCTGCCAGCATCTCAGGTCAGGGTTAGCTGGTCTCAAAGGTTCTTTTTAACCCCTGCTTTGCTTACTGGCAGTTTTTCTGCTTCAGCATGTATACCAATAATATTGCCTGCCAGACTAAGTGCCAGTTCATCATAGGGATTTCTATACTTCCCACCACCGTAATACCAAAATGCTTTCAGTTGCAGCGGTAGGTTTGTATGAAATCAAACCTGGTAATTGGTAGTAAAGTTAAGAATTGAAACATTTTGGTAAGTTCCAATAAAGCTGAGATATGAATTCTGACTCTTGAAAACCTCAATCCTTTGGAACTTAACTTATCCCTATTATGATCTCATATGAGTCATATCAATTTGTAGAGCCACATGTTCCTTCCATTGATATCAAGGAGAATCTCCTGATTCACAATACAGCCCATAATGCTGCAGGAAAAAAAAAGTAATGTCTTTTTTCATAGCTTCGGCAATCAAAGTAAAAAGTACTTTTTATTTTTTGTATAGAAGACAGAAGTAAAAAAATCAGTAGGTACAAAAATACTCCTATTATTGCCTGAAGAAAGGTAACAAAATGTACCCACTTCATTGAAATCTAAATGAAAGTTTCAGAGTTCATTAAATTTCTAATTGACATACATATCTCTCTAAATCTGCACTTAAAAAGTATATATTTAATGTCAAGTGAAGTAGGAGGGTTTATCTAGCAACAAAGAAAGGCTGTATGCAGAATTCCAGTATAAATGGCTGTTTAAGGCCCTGATTCAGGAAAGGATTTAAAGCACATTCTTAATTTTGACTTCAAGGGGATGTAAATATGTGCTAAAAGTTCACCACATGCTTAAGTGCCTCTCCTGAATAGAAATGCTTTCCTAGAGTTGAGGCCTAAACCTAAAACTGTGAGCAAGAAATATAGTGGTAGTTAAAACAAATACCACACACCTGATATAGCTTTTCCTCTTTAAAAATGATAAAGTTGTCCAGCTTTCTATCTCAATTTTTAAAAGATATGGTAGTGGAGAAAGAAGCCATCCTAAACTCTAGTGAAATTCATATGGATGTTATAGATGCTGAAGGATCCATCCGAGTTAATCAGTAAAATCGAGACTCATACAGTTCTAATCCTTTTGAAGTAATCAGATAAGCCATCTCAGAGGGCAGAAAAACCAGTCTATGGAATAGGATTGTTCTGATTGGGGAAAAATTAAATAAAATATCAAAGAAGCAGCAAGGCCTTTGTTGTTTAGTTAACACTGGGTCAGGATTCAAATGGCTCACTTCCTACCTAATCTCTGTCTCTTTATTTTTCATGTTTATCATCAATGTTTGACTGGCACATATCTTTCTGTCTTTTTAGCCAGTTCCTCTGTTTGCTTCAGCAGTCATGTAGGTTGCATAGTACTTATCGAGCAAAATATAAGCACTATAGGGTTGGACCAAATGGTTTTAAGCAAGTAAGTCAAATATGGAGAGAAGGATTTGTTTAACATAGTAAAAGCACTAGTCCTTGCAATAGAAGGCAGGTCTTAAACATATCCATCCATCCATCCATCCATCCAAATTCACAACTTGTGTAAGTCTTCAGTTGTATTCAATGCAGTAGCAACTGTTTATTCCAGCAATGAATTTTCCCTAGTTAGTTTTACCTCTAAGAAGCAACGAGTACATAGGAACAACTTAACTTTATTATATTGTGCCAAAAACTGCCCATAAGCAGTCTGATCCCGAGGTGTTAGTAAGTGTTATTTCCTCTGTATTGCAGACAAAACATAATCTTCAGCAGGGCTTCATTTATTAGAAAAGTGCAAAAAAAAATCCCTGTTGCAGCAACATTGTTAAATTTCTACTTTTTGCTGGTTTCACAGAGAAATATAAAAAACTGTTTTAACTAGAAAAAACTATTTTGTTCAGTGGGCCGGTGTGGCTCTCCTCCTCCCCGGAAAGGGTCGAGTCCCAGCAGAGGCCAGAGTGGGCGGAGCTACGGCGCTCTGAACCCGCCCCTCAAAGGGTCTGGTGGTGACCCAGAACTATAAAAGCTGGCCCTCAGCGCTCAGTCAGGCCCCAGCTGCTGGATAGAACAGATGTCCCTCCGGGAGCTCAAAACTGGGAGATGCCGGTGATCCAGGGGAGCCGCCCAGACTGGCCGGAGCTTCCCCACGCCCGCTATCTGGAGGAGCCGCCGGAACTTCCCCATGCCCGCTATCCGGAGGAGCCGCTGGAGCTTCCCCTCACCTACTATCCAGAGAACCCGCCGGGGCTTCCCCGTGCCTGCTGCTACCCGGAGGAGCCGCCGGCACTACTGTGGCCCGAGTATCCTGAGGAGCTCCCGAACCTACCACTCAGCCCTGGTCATGACGAGCCTATGCTCCTGGACCCCGCTGAGGCTGACGTTAGGACCCAGGTAGGTCCTGAGGGGGAGTACGGAAGCAGCCCGGGGCAGCCAACCCCAGTCAGGCTGTGGAATTGCCGGAGCCTATGTCAGTGTGTTGTGGCCAGGAACTCCACTGACTGACCAGCGGAGTGACAGCTGCTGCTAGGGCCCTGGGCTGGGATGCAATGGAGTGGGAGGGCCTGCGTCCCTCCTGCCACCCCACTCCAGGGTGGCAGGCTCCCCTTCTCTCTGGCCTGAAGGGGCCTTTAAACTGTTATTACTGCTTCAGCGTTTGCTGCCCGCCCTGACCAAGGGCTGGGCATCTAAACTGGTACTGTTGCTCAGTCCTGCCCTTAGGCCTGAGATTCGTGCTGACTCAGTGTTTGCTGCCCCGCCCTGACCTAGGGCTGGGCCTCTAAACTGCTACTGTTGCTCAGTCCTGCCCTTAGGCCTGAGCTTATCCATTTCTGTGTTACTATCTGTCCTGACATAGGAACCGGCGCCTCACGGTTGTTACGGTTCAGCCCTGCCGGAGGGCCTGAGCAGGCGGACAAGTACCGCAAGGACTGCCGGGCTAACTTCCCGGGCCAACTGAAGCAGAATGGGCTGGCATGGCTCCCCTCCTTCCCGGAGAGGGTCGAGCCCCAGCACCCCCATGTTTACAAGGGGAATTGTAACTTGTGCATCCCAGCTGGAGGCTGGAGTTTGTATTCAATAGAGTAGGGGTAGGCAACCTATGGCACGCGTGCCAAAGGTGGCACGAGAGTTGATTTTCAGTGGCACTCACACTGTCCGGATCCTGGCCACTGGTCTGAGGGGCTCTGCATTTTAACTTAATTTTAAATGAAGCTTCTTAAACATTTTAAAAACCTTATTTACTTTATATACAACTATAGTTTAGTTATATATTATAGACTTACAGAAAGAGACCTTCTAAAAATGTTAAAATGTATTAGTGGCACACGAAACCTTAAATTAGATGAATTAATGAAGACTCGGCACACCGCTTCGGAAAGGTTGCTGATCCCTGTAGTAGAGGATGTAGAGGCAGCATCAGCTTTTATGTCCATTAAAGAAATAACCACAGCCATTAATATATTGTTTTTATCAGAGATAGGGTCCAGTTTTGCTCCCATAGCAGTTTTGCCTCTGACTTTAGTGGGAATAGGAACAGATGTGAGACTTTGGAATTTGAAAAGTCTATTACTAGCAGATGGGGTGTTGTAGTCCAGGGAGTGTATGGTGAGAGGAGTCCTTGCAGTTGTGATTGTCCCGCTTGCTATTAGGCATTGGATCCGCAACCACTACAATAAATGGGAGAAGGGATAGCTCAGTGGTTTGAGCATTAGCTTTAGGTTCAATCCGTGAGGGGGCCATTTAGGGATCTGCAGCAAAAACAAACAAACAAAAAAACCATGTCAGGGATGGTACTTGGTCCTGCTAGTGAAGGCAGGGGACTGGACTCAATGATTTTTCCAGGGTCCCTTCCAGTTCTATGAGATAGGTATATCTCCATTTCATTTTTTTCCACAGGGTGGAGGGATAGCGCAATGGTTTGAGCATTGGCCTGTTAAACCCAGGGTTGTGAACTCAGGTAAAAATCATTCTGGTGATTGGTCCTGCCTTGAGCAGGTGGTTGGACTAGATGACCTCCTGAGGTTCCTTCAAATCCTGATATTCTATGTTAGTCTGAAAAAAAAGTACAACACTTTCCTGCTGAATGAATGTCACTAATTCTGCATTATAGGCAGGGCCAGTGCAACCATTTAGGCAAACCTAGGGCACTAGGATTTCAGGGGTGCCATTTTCTTCAGCAGCAACTGCAGTGGCTGGATCTTCAGCCACCTCGGTCCCCACCAGCATTTGGGCAGGGCAGTGCAGGGAGGGCTGCCTGCAGCAAGTAAGGGGGGGCAGCATGCAGGAGAACTCCCCGCCTCAGCTCACCTCTGCCACACCTCCTCCCCAAGCACACCATGACTGCTTCACTCCTCCCACCTCCCAGGCTTACAGCACCTAAGCTGATTGGCACCACAAGCCTGGGAGGCAGGAGAAGTGAAGCAGCAACAGCGTGCTTGGGGTGGAGACAGAGCAGGGATGAGCTGGGGCAGGGGGGGTACCTCAGGGCAGGGGCACAAGGTGGAAGTTTCACCTAGGGCATGAAACTCCTTTCACCAGCCCTGATTATAGGCTTGTCGACACTGTGCTTTAATCCACACCAGAAGAGTGCAAATTGTAGCCTGCATTAGTGTGTTGTCCACTATCTGGCCCACATGGACCCTGCTGGTATGCACTAAAAGTTCCCTAGTGTGCATTAATTTCAAACAGTACTTATGCTAATGCACACTTGGGAAGTGTTTGTATGCACCAGCAGAGCCCGACATGCTATTGCAAACTAAAATGTACCCACCTCTAGTGCAGAGTAAAGCACCATGTAGACAAGTCAGAGATCAACATTTACCAGAAACTATATAACAAAATAGGAGTTAAATTATATCTGGCAAGAACACATTGACTACAGCATTGTCCTAACATAAATAAAATAGAAAATATTTTAGACACACACACGGCCTCCCTTCTCTTACTCACCTATGCATAGTCATTCCCCCATATTGACAAACCTTTTCTAGTGTATTGCCTCACTGATTTCCAGATACTGTCCTATCCATCATCTTGAAATACTTTGTTACTTTGTGAGTGGGGAACACTTCTATGTGACAAGAATACAAAGCCACAGCAGCCATCTTGGAGGAGGCTAAAGAATGGTCTCATTACAGAAGACTGCCACTGGCTTGCTAGAGTAGTTCTAACTGCTTTTAGGTAAATCTTTAAAGTCCAAATGCTGATTTCATTAAATACAAGGGGGAAAAGAAACAAAGCAATTTCCAGACAGGATCAGACCAGTGGCCCATCTAATCCAGCATCCTACTTGAGGTGGTGGCTAGGAGCAGGTTCTTCAGAAGAAGAAGGTGCAAAAGACTCTGAAATGAAATAATCTCCCCAATCCCCTTCAGCTGGGGGTTGAACTATGCTAGATGTTTTAGATTACATGTTATCAAACTGAAGAGAAGTCAGGGGGGCACATTTTCAGAGATTCAGGCTTTATTTGTGTAACTCCAATGGTCTTTAATAACTAAGGCTCCATGTAACACAGAAAACTTCTCCACCCTGTTAAGATTAAACACATTAGAGCCTCAGGGATTCCTACACATTGATGTAGCACTATGATTATCACAGTATAAGAAACTAGATTAATAGATCGGTAGGTCAGAAGGGACCACTATGCTCATCTAGTGTGACCTATAAATGCAACTGACAGCACTAGGGAATCAGCCACCTGGAATTTCTTGGCTAGTTTCCTATCTCAACACTGACCCAGCCTAATTTGACTTCTCTTCTGAGATTTACACAAATTGCAGGCCAAGGTAGTCAGTTCTGGCTAGAAAGAGACTCTTTATAGACTCCAGTGGTACAAAATAATTGACTACAAGATTTGCAAATAATTGCACATGTCAGGTATGTCTGTTTTCAAATACTGTGGCCTTCACTCACCAGCAGAGCTGGGGAGACAGCAGGGACAGCTGCTGCTGCATCACAGGTGGGATTCCCCCCTCAAAAGAGGACAGATTTTTTTTTTGCACTTACCTGAAGCCTGATCAGGTAATTTAGCTTTGCAGGGGGCCTTGTGGTATGGGGCCTAAGCAATTGCTCTGCTTGCTACCCCCTAGCCCTGGTGACTACTTATTGTTTCATAAATACTGAGTGGTATAATATAAATCCCAAATTATCAGCACAAAGCTGTGGTGAAAATGATTGGAAAGAAATGAGGAAATTCTAATCTACTAGAATAATATATCCTGGCCCATAGGGAAAAACTGATGTTTGGTTTGGTTTGAAAAATGTTGTATGAATTTTTTAAAAAGGAGAACATTTCAAAACATTTCAGATTTCTGCAAATGTGTTCTGTTTGTTCATACTCCATTTATCATTGTGAATCCTGGTAGAGCTCTAGGACTCTGCATAGAAATACAGAGCTCTTTTGCTGATCCCTGCTGATATCAAACCAGGTGGATACTATTAATTCCAACAGAGGAGTATAAAAGAGTTTGAGTGTTCTGTGAACAAGATGGAAGTAGGGGCAGTGGCAATAGTAGAGGAGAAAGCTTATACTGAGATTTATATTTTGTTGTTTTATAAATTAGCAATAAAGGCAAACCCTGAGAAAGAGGTAAATTGAGAAAATGTTGTGTGCTGATAAATACAGGGTGAAAATGCCACTTGCTGACAATCTCATTCTTCCATTGTGATTTTACTGCTGTGGAGCTGTTATGTCTGCATATCCTTGTTTCTATAAAAAGGTCTTTAGTGCTGTTTCACTAGCACAAGCTCTGTGCCCTTTAGACATTGCAAATGGTTTTAAGGATTAAAAACACTTGAAGTTATAGAGTCATTATTTTTGCATGCTTGGGAATGAAAATGACAAGGAAATTCAGATATTTCCTGGGTCTTTCCGTATTAAAGGGGTTAGCAGTTACTGAGCTAATTTGGATTTACCCTTGTCTCTGTAACTCTTTGGTCAAATGGTGTCAGCAGTGACAAGGGCTGGGTTCAATATCTAGGATTCCTCTTAACATTCCAAAATAAAACTGGCTTGATGCCCTCACCCAGAAATCTGGGAAAACTAAACACCACCCCAGAGTCGTTCTAGGAGGCAATACTTCCCCAGTCACAAGCACCAAGTCTGTGTACAACAAAAGACAATTTTTTATTAAAAGGAAACTCAGCATTAATTTGGGGTGACACCACAACAATGACTCAAAAGGATGCAAACTATAAGTAAACACCCACCCCACAGTATTTTGGTCAGTGTCCTTTGCCTCAGTTTTCCACCTTGTAGTGTGAAAGTGTAATAGACACCTGTCCCTTTAACACACCACTCTCCTTTCCTTCCACTGCACCAAACCAGGCAAAATTGATCACTTTGGCAAAGCAGGTCTATCTACTGTTCAAAGTAGGTGTTTCTGCGTAAACATGGTCTTCTTCTGAGGTCTTTTCCTTTAGTTCATCAGTAGATGGCAGGGAGAGCTCTTCAGACCCTGGTTTACAGCTCAATTGGTGCAAAACCCCTATGTGTCCTTTCTACAGTCACCACTAGTGAAGCTCCACTGATTGATTGAATTAGGGCTATCCCCAAATACAAGGCTTGAGACTATTCAGACTTCTGGATACAATTACATTATTACTTGGCATCCTCAGAGGATTAAGATATTCATTAGCATAGACACTGTCATACTAATATTAAATCATCTCATTAGCACAGTTACTCCTATTCTAGTAATGCGATACCTCCTGTGACAGATCTGAAATCTGTTTACCACCTTTTGTCTGCTGGACTGTGAGAATGGATTGCTTCTTGCTGAAGCAATAGCATTGACATGAGAGAATTCTATTTCACATTCTGCACTGCTGTTAGGACAGGAAATCCTTATGGACTTGAGCTTTTCTGGAATTTTGCCTTCTGCAGAGACTGAAGCTACAATATCATGAATATTATATATAATTTGTGTGTGTTTCCAAATCAGTAGGAATAAACAAAGGGAACAGTGGAGAAAGTGGAACTGAAAAAGATTTAGAGAAGGGCACCAGAAATGATCAAGGGTATGGAATGGCTTCCATATGAGGAGAGTAAAAAGATTTGTGGTCTGAACAGCCCTAAAGAAAAGACTAAGGGAAGGATATGATTCATAGACTTAAGGTCAGAAGGGACCATTATGGTCATCTAGTCTGACCTCCTGCACAACGCAGGCCACAGAATCTCACCCACCCACTCCTGTAACAAACCCCTAACCTATGTCTGAGTTACTGACGTCTTCAAATCATGGTTTAAAGACCTCAAGGTGCAGAGAATCCACCAGCAAGTGACCCATAGAGGTCTTTAAAATCAAGAATGTCATGGAAAAAAGTGAATAGAGAACAGCTATTTATCCTTTCACACAATACAAAAACCAGGGGTCAGCTGATGGTATTAATAGGCAGCAGGTTTAATGCAAACAAAAGGAAATGCTTTTTCACACACTGCACAATTTACCTGTGGAACTCATTGCCATGGAATTTTGTGATGACCAAAAAAGAATTGGATACCAGGAGAGGAAGACAGGGGTAGATCTCTCCAAAATTGCACTCTTTGGTACACTCCACCTGAATCTCTGGTATTGGCCACTACCATAGACAAGATACTGGGCTAGACGGACCATTGGTCTGACCCAGTATGGCAGTTCTTATATTCTCAATGCACATTTGTATGACAGATCATGTAGAGGCAATTAAATATTTTCTCTCTTGTCTAAACTTTCTCCATGTACTAATGTCAAGCAGAATATTTTTAGCACTTTTTTTAACTTTGGTCTTCATATTCTGTAAAGTAAAGGCAGCCAAGATCAGTATCTTTCTCAGAAAGTAAAGCTTATATAGATAATTTCATAAGAATCTCTGAGAAAGAAGCCAATAGTTTGTATCATATAATTATTGAGGCCGTTCAGTGTGCCAGGTGTACCACAACTTGGAGGCAAGCACTGCTGATGCTTCAGCAGCCTTGTAGGTTGCTGATAGGTCCCAATAACCACTCAGATACATGATTAAGTGAAGATTTACTTTACTAGGTCTGGCAGGAAAGGAGTAGATTGCAAATACCCTAGGTACAGAGGCTTAGACAAGTACAATTCAAAGTGAGCAATCGCAGTAAATGTTTGGGCTCTGGGGGTGAGTCCACTTGAAATTTGGGGCACCTTCTCCAATTCAAGCAAATAAGAGCTTGTGGGTTTTCAGGGCAGGCTCACTTAGTGGTGTGTCTGTCGTTGGGGCCTCTCTGCACTAGCTCCCTGCCTAGCCAATGCTTCTCCCCCATAAGTCCCACAAAGAGCTGCACCCAGTTATAATTTACAGCAGTCACAGCATGTTCTACATGACTGTCTGTCTACAGTCTCTGGGGATTCTTCTCTGTGATCCAGCTTCTCTAGAGCTACTGGCTTGCCATGCAGCCACTGCTTCCCAACAGACCCTAGCCACTTTGTGGTTCAGGAATCTGCCCCTAATCTGGTCAAGTGAAAGGGAAGTGTAGTGGGGAGAAGGCTGATGGGAATTGTAGTCCCTTGCTTAGCAAAATCCATCACAATCATATTTGTTTTTGTTTTTTTCTAAATTATCTGCAAGAGTCTGACTGAAATGGGTATAAGTTATTTTTGGAATCCATGCTGTGCAGATTGTGAGTCAGTGTCATGGAATCTACCATCCTGAACAAGATTTTTACACAGGTGACACGCATTCCTTGAAAATCATTTAGGCTCTGAGTATATAAAACGTACCTGGAAAGCAGATTGGGAGATCTGACTAATGTGACAAGTCTCTCTGAGTAGCTTGGAAAAATCTTTTTGCTATTTAAAAATAAAAACCCTCATATCACTGCAAAATTTAATAAGAAAGAATCATATGAGAATGTCTGTGCCAAGCGTCTGACCCTTGAACACTCCCGAGAATTCTGAGCAGAATCTCAGGAAGCATCTGCAAAAAGTGCATGCAACGCTTGGAAATACATTCAGACCACCTGCATTGAAAAGTAAGAGGAGGATAGCTAGTCCTCTAATAGTTTACCATATCGGCATATCAAAGAAACTCAGCAGATGCATGAGAGAGTAATTTTTTTTTAAATGCCAAACAACAAATTGTAGAGAACCTCTGGGAATTTATAGGCCACTCTAGAGTTGGGACCTCATCACCACACTTGAAGCATCACTGTAGAATGCAGTTCAAAACATAGGCACATCCAAATTAGAAGTGACTTACTTGAGAGAAGTGACTCCTATGCTGCTGGGGAGCTAAGGAAAATGTTTCCAGGCTGATGAATTGGAACTTGCTGTATACAAAGTGGATTTCAAATTCTGCCCATATGGGTCTTTTTTAAGGTAGCATTTTATCCTCATATCATTGAGGATATTTTTAGGTTGGTTTGTTTTGATCACTAAAGTTTTTAGTTTAAGAGGATTTTGAAGGAAACATAAATAAAAAGATTGTATAGAATAGAACTGAAATCTACTTCATTAGTCTATTAGACTCTAGAGCAATGTTTCTCAACGGCCAGTCAGTGGACCAGGGCCAGTCCCAGAGATCTCCCTGACACAGTTTAGGAAGGCAGCAAACCAGTCCCTGGTATCAAACATGTTGAGAAACACTGCTGTAGAAGTACTTAGACATATGCTGGTAGTAAGAGACTAACCTTAGCCAGAACAATTCTGACCGCAGAAAGAGAATGCAATCAGCATTGGAACTGGAGGGTTCACTGAAGGTTTAGTTTATTATCCCTATGGCTTTCAATAGGATTCCTCATGTACACCAGAGCCACTCACATGAGTAATGGTCTAAGTATCTGGTTTCACCCAAACATGGAAATAGTCCAGTAGACTCTGTACCTAATAGACCTCTTAGCTAGATCCAGGGTCGGCTCTACTATTTTTGTCACCCCAAGCAGCACGCCGAATTGCCACCACAGACAGCAGGGGCAGTCCATGTGCCGTTAGGGCAACATGCACATTTCTACTGCGGCAGCAATTCGGTGGCAGCTTCTGTCTTCAGCCGGAAGACAGAAGCTGCACTGCCATGGACAGTTGAACATAGAAGCTGCTGCTGAATTGCCGCCAACGCAGGAGCTGCCCTAATGGCACACGGACTGCCCCCGCCATCCACAGTAGCAATTCGGCATGTTGATTGGGGGCAAAAACACACAGACTGCCACCGCTTGCAGATTGCCGGCCCAAGCACCTGCTTGGAATGCTGGTGCTTGGAGCCGGCCCTGGTTAATCTCTTTTTTGAAAATTCATAAGTATATACTGTTAGAATAGGGATATTCAGGCCTGTCTGCAAAGGCCTGTGCTTTAAGAATGTAGGTGTATTCTTATCACTTAGCTAGTTGTAGAGGTATAAAAGAATGAATCAAAGATCACTGTCTGTGTAATGGCCTTCTTTTACTGTGACAGTCTGAGGCCTGGTTCTTCAGCTAAGCAGCAAAGGCAGCCATAAGCTGGGAAATGTATGGTCACATCCTCACATTCCAAACTAGTCACATTGAAATAAGGTGCTATTTGGCTATTAGGAATATCAGGAATACAATCCTGTCCTATCACCTCCAGAGAAAGGGAAGAGCCTAGAAGATGTAAAAGAAAACTTTAGTTTGATTGCATCCTGTCTGGCAAGAACTCACTTATCAATAGACACAGCTGGAGAACCCTTATGTCTGTAGAGATGTAGTTGTGAAATCCTCATTTCTGTATTGTTTTGTATGTTTATTTGCATGGTCTCTGTCTGGTTCTGTAATTGTTTCTGTCTAGTGTATAATTAATTTTGTTGGGTGTAAACCAATTAAGGTGGTGGGGTATAATTGGTTAAATAACCATGTTACAATATGTTAGGATTGGTTAGTTACATTTCAGTAAAATGATTGGTCAAGGAATAGCTAAGCAAAACTCAGGTTTTACTATATAGTCTGCAGTCAATCAGGAAGCGTTGGGGGGGAGGGGGAGAGAATGGGAACAGGGACCGGGGATGGGGGAATTGGGATCATGTTTTGCTAAAAGGGGAATGGGAACAGGAACAGGGACTCAGGCAAGGCTCTGTGGTATCAGACCTGGGAAGGGGGACACTAAGGAAAGAAACTGGAATCATGCTTGCTGGAAGTTCACCCCAATAAACATCGAATTGTTTGCACCTTTGGGGTTCAGGTATTGTTGCTCTCTGTTTATGCGAGAAGGACCAGGGAAGTAAGAAGGTGAAGGAATAAATCCCCTAACATATACAATAACACTGCAGACACTGTCTAGAAATTAACTTATGCATGCATTTGGTCATTAGATCCATTGAGCAGTAAATACACACTTAGGGCAGATTTTTAATGTAATTTAGATGTCTAAGACGTGTTGACACCTAGTGGGATTTTAATTGATTTCAATGGGAATTAGGAGCCTTGGTGTTTTCAAAAATCTCCCAAGGTACTTTTTTGTCTTTAGGTGCCTAAATACCTTTGAACATCTGGCTCTTAGAGCTCAACCCTGCAGCCCTGACTCACGTAGTCTCCAATTCATCAGACCACTCCTATTCAGCAAATAACCTAAACACATGCTTAAAGTTAAGCATGTGCGTAAGTATTTTGATGAATAGAGATGGGCCTAAGCACATATGGTGATTAGGGAAATCTGTGTACGATTTATAAATTCTGGTTGCTATTTTGAAATTATTATGAAGTTGTTGCATTGACAATTGCTGTATTATTAAATGCCTCTTTGTCTATCCATATCCATCAGACTAGGGACATGGATAGTACAAAGAATGCTCTGGAATACTGAGGAAATTCAGGCAGGGAATTGCATGTAAAATGTATTAGTTTTGTGTGGATCTGTATTCCTTGTGTGATTAAGTGAACAACAATGGTTTTAGAGTCCTGTGCAAAGTATCTGTGCATGTCATGTGCCCTAGAAGAAGAAAACTGTAGAGCCCAAACACCCTATGGCTGGAGTTCTGGGAAACAATGTGTTTAAGCTACAGAGAGAATTTGAGGGGTGAGCACTGATTCTAGGGTCTGCACAGTTGGACCAGGGATTGCAACTGTCAGAAGGGGGTGCTAGAGAAAGCATCTGTGTTTTCAAGTATGTGCTTAGGGACTGCACTGCCTGAGTTCTGTTAAGACCCCAGAGGCTCAAAATAAGCAGGTTCCTGAATCTGGATCCCTTCACAGAAGTCTGTTGAATGAATGGCCAAGAAGGGGGTGCTCAACTGGAGCTATGATAGCACACTCTTGTTGAACTAGAGCAGGGGTCGGCAACCTTTCAGAAGTGGTGTGCCGGGTCTTCATTTATATACTCTAATTTAAGGCTTTGCGTGCCAGTAATACACGTTAACGTTTTTTAGAAGGTCTCTCTAAGTCTATAATATATAACCAAACTACTGTTATATGTAAAGTAAACAAGGTTTTCAAAATGTTTCAGAAGCTTTATTTAAAATTAAATTAAAATGCAGATCTTCTCAGTTTAGTGTGATCCTTGCGCTTGCTTTTCCTTGCTGAGTTTTCCAATGTCTGGCATGTATTTGGATACTTTAAGCTGCATACAGGCTTCTGAGTGATCAGTTGCTAACTGGCTGGCAAGAGGTCAGCGGCTGGAACCCCAGATCGGCAGCTGAGGTGAGTGGAGCTGGTGGCTGGTAGGGCTGAGCAAGGCCAGAGGCCTGGACCCTGTCTGGGAGGGGGCCTGCACTGGAACTGAAACTGGAAGCAAGGTGAAGGTGGCTGCAGCAGGGACCCCGGCTGGCAAAGGGCCAGCAGCCGGAACCCCAGAGCAGCAACTGAGCAGCTCAGCATGCTGCTGCTCTGGGGTTCCAGCTGCCGGCTCCTCCCAGCCTGAAGTTCCTTCACTTGGGTCAGCAGCGGGCTCTGAGGTGGGAATGGTGGTAGACCCTGGCTGGCAGGAGCCAGTGGTGGAAACCTCAGAGCAGCTGCGGGCTCAGCAGCTTAGACCACCGCTACTCTGGGGTTTTGTCCACCGGCTCCTGCCTGCCGGGGTCTCAGCCCACTGCCAGCCTGGGGTTCCTTCATGCAGGCCGGCAGCGGGCGTTGAGTGGGACCAGCGGTGGGACCCGTATGTTGCCAACCCCTGAACTAGAGCATCAGGTAGTCCTGCTGAAATCAGTGGGACTAGTCATGTGAGTAAGGGCTGCATGATTAGGCTCCCCTTAAGCGGATAGTAAGTCAGGGAGTGTAAAGAAAGATGGGTGTTTACTGTTTTAAAGGATTTACTATGTGCTCTTTCACAGTGCTTTCTGGGTAGTGCTTAATCTTCCATATTACATTTTGTTACATTTTACTTACAGTATTTAGTGGATGAAAACCAGGAGGCTGTTTGTTTGTGTGAGTAAAGCTGCCAGGCAGGGCCGGTGCAAGGAAGTTTCGTGCCCCAGGCGAAACTTCCACCTTGCGCCCCCTCCAGCCCTGTGGCAGTTCCCCACCCTAAGGCGCAATACCCCCCCCCCCGGGAGCCGTGCAGCACCTCCCCATCCCAGCTCACCTCTGCTCCACCTCCTCCCCGAGCACGCCACCTCCGCTCTAATTCTCCTCCCAGGCTTGCGGCACCAAACAGCTGATTGGCGCTGTAAGCCTGGGAGGCAGGAGAAGTGGAGCAGTGACCACACGCTCTGGGAGGAATGCTGTTTTAAAAAAAAAAAAATTTGAGGGCACCGCTTTTTGGTGCCCCCAAATCTTGGCACCCTAGTCAACCACCTAGTTCGCCTTAATGGTAGCACCAGCCCTGCTGCCAGGACCATGCCCAGTGCTGTCAGGGGATACCTGTCTTGTCTCACTCATGTGAATACTGCTATTGGCTCCAAATAATGTGAGTAAAGCCAGCAGGATTTGGCCCAGTGTCTTTCTGCCTTCATTTTAATGTCAATCATTGTGAAAACATTTACAGATGTTGGAAAACACCTGGTCATTTCTATTCTGTTATCTTCAAGTCCTTATACAATGCCCATATCTGAGCACCTTCCAGCGGCTAATTAAGTGAGATGACCACTAGCTCCATTTTACGTGTAGTTAATTCCTTCTTCATCTCTTCCTTCCCACATTTGCAGACCTCTTTAGGCCTGATTGAATGCCCACTGAACCAAGTGGAAAGATACCCATTGATATCAATACTCTATTACTGATTCTTATAACTGTAATTAAATATTAAATACAAATTGGCTGGAACTGGGTTTACAAACCAAAACATTAATCATAAAATGATTGTGAATATGGCAATCGAAAGAAAGAAACATAATCAGTAACCCATCATCACAATCCAAACTTCTCTAAATATTCTTCATTAGTTGTGTTAAAAAAAAATGGTAACAACTAGGGCACGGAAGGTAATTAAAACTCAATCACAAGGCCCATCATCAGACCTCACATAAGAATGACCATACTGGGTCAGACCAAAGGTCCATCTAGCCCAGTATCCTGTCTTCCAACAGTGGCCAATGCCAGGTACCCCAGAGGGAATGACCAGAAAAGGTAATCATCCCGTGATCCATTCCCTGTCACCCATTCCCAGCTTCTGCCAAACAGAGGCTAGGGACACTGTGCCTTCCCATCCTTGCTAATTGCCATTGACAGACCTTATCTTCCATGAATTTATCTAGTTCTTTTTTGAACCCTGTTATAGTGTTGGCGTTCACAACATCCTCTACAAGGAGTTCCACAGGTTAACTGTGCATTGTATGAAAAACTTCCTTTTGTTTATTTTAAACTTGCTGCCTATTAATTCCATTTGATGACCCCTAATTCTTGTGTTATGAAAAGGAGTAAATAACAGTTCCTTATTTACTTTCTCCACATCAATCATGATTTTATAGACCTCAATCATATCCCCTCTTTAGTCATCTGTTTTCTAGGCTGAAAAGAGCAGCTGTTCCATACCACTAATCATTTTTGTTGCCCTTTTCTCAACCTTTTCCAATTCATATGTGTGTACATATCTCTAAAAATAATATATAATCTTTTGAGATGGAGTGACCACATCTGCACATAGTATTCAAGGTGTGGGCATACCATGGATTTATATATTGGCAATATGATTATTTTCTGTCTTATTATATATCCCTTTCTTAATAATTCCCAACATTCTGGTCACTTTTTTGACAGCTGCAGCACATTGAGTGGATGATTTCACAGAACTATCAACGACAACTTCAAGATCTTTCTTGAATGGTAACAGCTAAGTTAGACCCCCATCATTGTATGTGTATAGTTAGGATTTAAGCTGATTTAAACGATAGGTTACAGACTACAGTTAGTAGTTCTGTAATTTCATATTTGATTTCCTTCAGAACTCTTGGGTGAATACTATCTGATCCTGGTGACTTATTACTGTTTAGTTTATCAGTTTGTTTGAGAACCTCCTCTAATGACACCTCAACCTGGGTCAGTCCCTCAGATTTGTTACCTAAAAAGAATGGCTCAGGTTTGGGAATCTCCCTCACATCCTCAGCCGTGAAGAAGACTGATGCAGAGAAACTAAATGAATTCTTTGCCTTATTTTCCTTGAGTGCTCCTTTAGCATCTCGATTGTCCAGTGGTGCCACTGGTTGTTTTGCAGGCTTTCTGCTTCTGATGTACTTAAGCAAATTTTTGGTATTATTTTTCAGTCTTTGGTTAGCTGTTCTTCAAATTCTTTTTTGGCCTTCCTAATTATATCTTTACAGTTCTTTGCCAGAGTTTATGCTCCTTTCTATTTTCCTCACTAGGATTTAAATTTCCCCTTTTAAAGGATGCCTTTTTGCCTCTCACTGCTTTTTTTTCCTTTTTTAGCCATGTGGTACTTTTTTTGATTCTCTTACTATGTTGTTTTTTTTTTAATTTGAGGTATACATTTAAATTGACCCTCTATTATGATGTCTTTAAAAAGTTTCCATGTGGCTTTCAGGGGTTTCCCTTTTTGGTGCTGTACCTTTTTAATTTCTGTTGAACTAATCACCTGAGTTTTGTGTAGTTCCTCTTTCTGAAATTAAATGCTACTGTGTTGGGCTGCTCTGGTGTTTTCCCTGCCACAGGAATGTTAAATTTAATTATATTATGGTCACAATTACCAAGCAGTCCAGCTATATTCACCTCTTGGACCAGATCCTGTGCTCCACTTAGGACTGAATCAAGAATTGCCTCTCCTCTTGTAGGTTCTAGGACTAGCTGCTCCAAGAAGCAGTGATTTAAGGTGTCAGGAAACTGTATCTCTGCATCCAGGGAAAAGGGCAAATAATTGTCTGCTGTTGCTTTCACGGAGGGAGGATTGACTGACAACATTTACCCATAACCACCCACGACAAATTTTTGGCTCCATCAGGCATTGGGATCTCAACCCAGAATTCCAATGGGCGGGGGAGACTGCAGGAACTATGGGATAGCTACCCACAGTGCAATGCTCTGGAAGTCGACGCTAGCCCCAGTACATGGACGCACGCCGCCGAATTAATGTGCTTAGTGTGGCTGCTTGCCCTTGACTTTATACAATCTGTTTCCAAAAATTGGTTTCTGTAAAATCGGACTAATCCCATAGGGTAGACATACCCTCTGTCTCCCTTAGCTCCTCCAGTTCAGCCACTCTGGTTTCCAAAGCCTGTACACAGTCTCTGAGGGCTGGGAGCTCCTAGCTCCAAATGCACACATAGGGCAGGTAATCAGACATGGTGCATTGGGTGCAATAAACCTGATAGCCCCCACTCTGTTGCTGGACTTGTGCCTGCATTATGTTTTTTACTCATGAAGCTTGTTCCTTTGTTTTTATCCAGGGGTGGTTTTGCCTTTAAATTTAAAGAATGTTAAGTGTATCTAGCCCCCATCACACTCCTGCTCCAAAATCCCTTGCAAAACTCCCCTGTTAGCTGTGCCTGGTCGCTAGTGCCTCTGGCCACTTGGGAGTGGGCTCCTTAAAGCAGTGGTTCTCAAAGCTGGTCCACCAGAAAGCCCCTGGTGGGCCAGGTTGCTTTGTTTGCCTGTTGCGTCCTCAAGTTCGGAACGTCACTAAATGCTATTAACTTCTTTCTTGTGATATACTGCACTTTTTTTTTTGTCCAGGCCTTGAAACACTAAACATTAGGATTTTGCTGCAAAACTATTATTGCTGTATTTTGATGCATAGAGAACCAGGAAGCAGCCAAAATCTTGAGGGGAGTAGGAAAAAAGTTTCTCCTTGAAGTTCTTAGCTTGATTTTCTTGAAGGAAAAAAGTGTGAACATGTTTCAAATAAGTATTAGGACCATACATCTGTGCCAAGCCATTTGACATTTAGCCTCTGTAGAGGTCACACAAATATGCTTCAAAGCAGAAATGATGTAATATTCAGTGTAAAAATAGTGACTTATTTTCCTTCATTCCTTCCAGCCACAAAATCTCCTCATCTCACCTTTCATCCCTGTTCACATAGTTTTTCAGATCAACTTGCCAGCTGATTGCTGTCTCTTAATATTACTTTCAAAAGATTGCTTCAATATTGGACCAAACAGAAGTGTCTGATGAATGGCAGCAGCAGAACTGGTATGCTCTACGTCAGATCCAAACTGGGCAAACAGTGCTGGGATTATGTGTTAACTCCTGTGAGCATGGAGTGGTTTATTCAGGAATTCTTTGGCGAACAGCTTATTGCAGAGTGTAATAGGTCTACACTGGTCGGGGGAGGTGATTGATCTAAGATATGCAACTTCAGGTATGAGAATAACATAGCTGAAATCATACTTTAGATCAATTTAGAACCATTTACTTCACATCCTCACAATGCGGGATTGATGGCCAATGTTCTCCTGTCAACTCCACTTCCGCCTCTTGCCCTGGCGGAGTTCTGGAGTCAACAGGGAGCGCATTCAGGGATCGATCACTACCTGCCAATCTGATGGATAATGTAGACATACTGCTACGTGGCCATGCCATAGAGAGTAAAGGGTAAGTAAACTGCCTCTGTGCCTTCTTACAGGGCTGCACAGGAACGATGCCAATTGTTACTGGATTATTGGGGTGATTGTGAGAAAGTAGGAATGCTGTCCTGGAGACTTCCCCTTTCCCAGAGTTGAAAGGAATGGGAGGGAATGCAGCTACCTCACCTCTGCTAAAAACTGAGGGAGAACTACCCCTCCTCTCACTAGGTTGCAGCAGCAGCATTCCCTACACCACCCCCACCTCTTTAACTGGTACGGTGAAAGTTCCCCCTCCTGTTTCAGGCTCCTTTATATGCTTTGTCCACAAACAAGTGCGTGGCAGATGAGAGTGAACAGATCCATGGCTCCATCTCTCACATGCTGGGCAGCAAAGCTGTCTGAGCATGAAGTTAGGGGAGTATGCTTGGCTCTGTAGTAAAGTATTCTCCCTTTGGAGCCGGGGAAGAATTGTGCCTCTCTGGGGCTTATGTTGGGAACTTTCAGGAGTGACTCACCTAGATACTGCCTGTGACCCAAGAAGCCCTCAATGTCAGCTGCCAAGGGGTTTACAAGAACATAAGAACTGTGGTACCGGGTCAGATCAAAGGTCCATTTAGCCCAGTATCTGTCTACCAACAGTGGCCAATGCCAGGTGCCCCAGAGTGAGTGAACCTAACAGGCAATGATCAAGTGATCTCTCTCCTGCCATCCATCTCCATTCTCTGACGAACAGAGGCTAGGGACACCATTCTTTACCCATCCTGGCTAATAGTCATTTATGGACTTAACCACCATGAATTTATCTAGTTCTCTTTTAAATGCTGTTATAGTCCTAGCCTTCACAACCTCCTCAGGTAAGGAGTTCCAAAAGTTGACTGTGCGCTGCGTGAAGAACTTCCTTTTATTTGTTTTAAACCTGCTACCTATTAATTTTATTTGGTGACCCCTAGTTCTTGTATTATGGGAATAAGTAAATAACTTTTCCTTATCCACTTTCTCCACATCACTCATGATTTTATATACCGCTATCATATCCCCCCCCTTAGTCTCCTCTTTTCCAAGCTGAAGACCTACCCTCTTTAATCTTTCCTCATATGGGACCCTCTCCAAACCCCTAATCATTTTAGTTGCCCTTTTCTGAACCTTTTCTAGTGCTAGAATATCTTTTTTGAGGTGAGGAGACCACATCTGTACACAGTATTCAAGATGTGGGCATACCATGGATTTATATAAGGGCAATAATATATTCTCAGTCTTATTCTCTATCCCCTTTTTAATGATTCCTAACATCCTGTTTGCTTTTTTGACTGCCACTGCACACTGTGTGGACATCTTCAGAGAACTGTTCACAATGACACCAAGATCTTTTTCCTGACTCGTTGTCGCTAAATTAGCCCCCATCATATTGTATGTATAGTTGGGGTTATTTTTTGCAATGTTCATTACTTTACATTTATCCACATTAAATTTCATTTGTCATTTTGTTGCCCAATCACTTAGTTTTGTGAGATCTTTTTGAAGTTCTTCACAATCTGCTTTGGTCTTAACTATCTTGAGTAGTTTAGTATCATCTGCAAACTTTGCCACCTCACTGTTTACCCCTTTCTCCAGATCATTAATGAATAAATTGAATAAGATTGGTCCTAGGACTGACCCTTGAGGAACACCACTAATTACCCTCTCCATTCTGAGAATTTACCATTAATTCCTACCCTTTGTTCTCTGTCTTTTAACCAGTTCTAAATCCATGAAAGGACCTTCCCATGACAGCTTAATTTGCATAAGAGCCTTTGGTGAGGGACCTTGTCAAAGGCTTTCTGGAAATCTAAGTACACTATGTCCACTGGATCCCCCTTGTCCACATGTTTGTTGACTACTTCAAAGAACTCTAATAGATTAGTAAGACATGATTTCCCTTTACAGAAACATGTTGACTATTGCTCAACAATTTGTTTTTCTATGTGTCTGACAATTTTATTCTTAACTATTGTTTCGACTAATTTGCCCGGTACCAACGTTAGACTTATCCCAATTCTGATGTGTACATTGTGGTTCACCAACGAATGCAATGTGAGGTCTTAAATGAAAACCAAAGTTACACTGGTCCACTGTTAATGTTGTGAAATGTATATACGCATACTATACAAAGAGTTATGTATGTACACTGAAAATATGTCTGTAGTGTCTGTATCACAGCAGAGGTAGAGGAACAGGTTTCCCATAAGACAATGCATGTTTAATCACCTGTCTCTCCTGTTGAAATGTAAGTTAAGTATTGTCTCATTCACAATGGGTCTTCCAGCATGCATTGAAGCTGAAGCAGATGAAGAATTGTAAGAATTGCAGAAAGGAACTAACAGGTATACACATAGTGGAGAAAGAACTTCATCTTAAGATATACTTCAGAGGTTTGCTAAACTATATTTGAGGAACAAAGAACCAGCCTGCTCCTTCCCTCCCCTCCTCCCACCATGATCCTGCACCTAGCAAACAGGTGCAGGATCATAGGGAGTGGCTTCTTTGTTCCTCAAATATAGTCCAGCAACTTAATTTAAACTTAACTTCAGATTGGAAGTTAGCCTGCTAAATTAAGTTTAGTCTCCAGAAAGCATGTTATGATTTTGTTTTATATGTATCAATTTGTTTCCATTATCCTTACTCACCATCTCTTGAATCTTGAATATTTGGTATCAAACTTATCCTTGTTTTCAATATAAATATATCGAAGTGCTGTGATACTAAACTAGGTGCTGATCCTGAGTTGAATCATGCAAGCTGGTGTGTACACTGTTCCCTTGGGGATAGGCCTGGTATTTCTCTGAGTATTCAGTGGATAAGAGGCTGGATGCTACAGGGGGACACTTAAAAAGGGCTTGGGGTGGGGTGAACCTATTATTAACCTACAAGGCAAAGTAAGGGCTGGCAGAACCAAGAGGAGATTGTTTGGGTTGCTATCAGGCTGCTCGGGTCAGGGAGTTAAGCTTCTTGATACCCAGTTAAGCACAAGCAAGTCTCCCTTGGAGTCGGGGTAACAAGGTGACTCATAATCCTGGGTATCCCAAGAACCATCACACTGCCCCCTACACAGGATTCAGCCTAAAGGTCTTTAATTAAATGATTTCACTCAGAACCTGCATCAAAGCCCTTTGAAGCAAGTGGGAATTTTTACAATGACTTGCTAGATATGCTTTAGGAATTATTTTGGGGATGTTCTGTGGCCTGTATTACACATGAGATCAGATTAGATTATCACAAAGGTCCTTTCTGTAGCCCATTGAAGTCATAGATTCATAGATTCCAAGGCCAGATCTGCCTCTTAAAGCTTGTTACATTCCTTTCTATTTTAGCATCATTTAGGGAGACAAACAGAACATTGCTTGTTCTGAGCAATACATTTCTCATACAGAGGGGAGAGACAGGTTGGGGTTAATTGTTCCCATGTCTTGCCTGACACATCAGAGCATTTGGATACAAGTTCTTTCCCTGCAACCCCTTTTTCCTTTTTTTCCTTTTTTTTTTTTTAAATTTTCCACTGTTCTTTATTTAAAAGGGTCAAGGAGGGCATGTCAATGATGATTACTATACAGTGGTCATCTGTGACAGTTTGCAGCCTACCATTATTTGCAATTTAAGTCCATCATCAATAATTTATGGCTACATCTGCAGTTACTATCAGCTGAGCAATATTTAATTGCTTGGCACGTAATCTCCAAACTGTCATCAAATGCATATCTACATGCTCCATTACATGTTTCCAATGATGCCTTCAGCTTTCTTCTGTTTTATTTGCTTTACTGGTTGCTAGCACAGTTTACTGTTAGATGTCCAATGGTCACAAGTTATAAAGCCATAACAGTGTGTTAAAAAGGTGATAACCAAAAGAAATTCTTGGCCAACACACAGGTAATTCAGCAGGAGAAGCCACTGAATTCACATTTTCTCTTAAAGGGACAACCTGCTGTTTTGTTTGCCTAGTCATTTGCTGCCAGGCTGTACTATGATCTCTTTTTCCTGTTTGGAATTTTAATGGTACTGGCAGACCTAAATTTACAAATGTAAGTCCCTGTAGCTTTCTTTACATATCAGCTTGCAGTTAAAATAGGTTCTAAAGATGTCAAAGATTAAAAGGTTGTACCAATGGTAATATTTCTCAGCCTATGAATAGTAACAGCCCATAGCTTGTTCTCATGCTTTAAATTTGAAGATATTTTAATCTTCAAGTTTTAAATGAGGAACATACCCTATTGGAAGGGCCAGATTCTGCCACTTATGCTCAGTTTAAGTAGTACCATACTTGTGCCATAAAGTACTACTTAACCAGAGTAACAAGGGCAGGACGTAGCCCTATGTGAGCACAAGATTTAGGCTACATATGATTACAAACCTTCACTTATCAGCATATAGCGATCCTACAGCTCTTCAACATAGTTCCATCAATGATGTCACTGGGGTTACTCAGCCAATTAGAGGCTGCAGGATTGGGCCTGGCTAACCAGAAATTGTATACATAGTGATACATAACCTTCTGCATCTTTATTTGAAAGGAATCAAAAGCAATTCCTGTCTACTAATTTGTGACCATTCATTTAGAAATATCACCATGTTGCCACTGAATCAAAAGGAAGGTTTTTATATTATAGATTTTAAAAAAATACATTGCTATTTCAAATTCCTTCCTCCTTTCTCTAATTGTGTCCTATATTTTATTTTTTTATTATTTTATGCCAGTAATTGCCTCTCTATAGCTTAATCTTCAGGTTTTTCTAAAAATCTGTTTAATTTTAACTTTTAAGAAAGCACACTTGTTTCTGAAAAGTTAATCAGCAAAATCAGGGAGCTACTTTTAATGATTGTTAATTTAATGGGTGAATATTTTTAGCTAAATCTTAAATGCAAAAAGGCTCTGTGGTTTGCTGGGACTGAGAGTGAGTACAAAAGTGTAAAATATCTAACAGGCACAGATAACGCATGATCTTAATTCAAATTAGAAATGTATTTATAGAACAGACCAGCAAGTTGCAATACATTTTGTGCATAAATCATGAATGATAAGACTAAAATCTTTAAAATGACATTAAATAGACAGTCTAACCAGCTTCTGTATACAGTCATATTCATTTTAACTGCCCTGCCAAGAATTGTAAATGCTTCATTTTACATTACCTTATTTATTTTCTGGGAAGTAGTAAGTGTCTGTCAATTTTAGAAAAGATAGGAAACGTCTCTGCTATAATTGGTGGGGTACTTTTGTCTCATTTAGTCAAAATCTATGCACTCTGTGTGTAATGTCTGCTAAGAATGGAATTTTCCAGAGAACAGTGTTATGAATTGCCATGACTCATAACATGTTCCAATAAAGAATCACTTTCTATGTGAAGTGTATTGTAGTGGTTCAGAATGCCTCCTTGAGTGGTCTTTGACCTCAGTATCTGTTATGCGAACTCCATTTTACAGTTTATTTTCATGGCTGAAATGCTAGATGAAACCATAATATTTACTATTACGCATTTGTTCAATGTCAATGTAATATATTGCTAGGCAACACTCAGCAATGAAAAAAAGGAGTGCCACCTTTCATTCAGCACGTTAGCTAAAAGAGCAAACATTAAATGTGCCTGTTTTCTTAGTCCCCTACTGCAAGGCAGAATTGTACTGGTAGAAAGTATTAGTTGTGATTTATTTCTTCTGTTAAAATTGTTCAGCTGAATGTAATGTTTGGGAAATGTGTTTGATAGCCCCTAAGGCTAAAGTTCTCTATCCACCTGTAGAACCAGCACAGGGAGAAGCTGTGAAGACTACCTGCTTTCTCTATCTGACAATGTTACTGAAATTTGAAAGCACAGATGGAAGGGAACTTGATGACAAAACCCAGATTTAATCATATGCTTCTCAGTGAGCAAGGCAGCATACCAGATATGTACATGCAGATGATTTTTCTGACTATGCACTTCCTCTGACATCTTTGTCAGTGGACTGGTGGCTGGAGATCCCCCATGACACATCACCATAGCCATCACTTTTACTATTATTTTCTGTGCATTTGCAGGTGCCAGGGAAAACAAGCTTTTCAGGAAATGTCTTAGGGCCTGGTGCTATAGCCAATCAATTCAAGAAGCTGCCTTTGATGCCTGTTATAGTTGTGGGTATCAGGGGCAGCTCTAGGCATTTTGCCGCCCCAAGCACAGCAGGCAGGTTGCCTTCGGCAGCGGGCCTGCGGAGGGTCCGCTGGTCCTGTGGCTTCAGTCCGCCGAAGCCGTGGGACCAGCAGACTCTCCGCAAGCATGCCTGTGGGAGGTCTGCTGCCGCAGGACCAGTGGACCTTCAGCAGGCAAGCCGCCGAAGGCAGCCTGCCTGCCACCATTGCAGCTACCGGCAGAGCGCCTCCAGTGGCTTGCTGCCCCAAGCATACGCTTGACATTCTGATACCTGGAATCGCCCCTGGTGAGTATAGAATAGCTGAAGAATCAGGCTCCTGGTAATTAGCAGATGCCTATTCCTACTGAGTATAACAGTATTTCTTCTTAGAAATAAATTTCAGAAATATGATTTTTAAAAAGGAAAAGCTTTGGGACTAATTCTGTCCTCAACGATGGTGGTATAAACCCAAAATAAGTAGATGGCCTTCAATGTAGTTTCATCTTTAAATAAAGTAGCACTAGTATAAATACGAAATAAATTTGGCTCATTAACCCCTTTCTTTTTTCATCTTGCATCTTCATTTCCTGAATCTTTTCAGACCAGGCAGCTGTACCATTTCACTAGATCAACAGCTTGGCTCTGCAAGCCGATGGCCAGCACCTTAAGTTTTGCTGTGCATTCTCTAACTCTCAGTGATGCTGCAAATGCACTATGCCGTAATTTTGTGTTTGTAGCAGTCCCTGCTAGGTGCATGTTGTTGATATTTCTTATTCCAGGATGCTGCTTCAGTCCACACCAGCAGAGATTGTTTCTCCTGTTGCCATCAGTTAGGCAGGGAGCCAGCCTGAATAAAGATTTTGGTGTCCAGTGCTATTTGTGGCTGCTCTAAGCACTGCTCCTCAGTTGTTTCCAGCTTCCCTCCAGGAAAGCAGAAGAGGTCTGCTGGCTAAGGTTTGTTTTCACAGCTGCTGCATGATCCAAATGGCCACTGGACTTTGCAGGAAGCAGAAAAAAGAAGGGAAGCTCTGTCTCTCATGCTCTAAGAACATGCAGCTAGCCATTGTGGGTATGATTTACCCTGTGTGCCTGGGATCACCTCTTTCAGCTGGTTGCACCCAGACTTGCCATAGCTGATTACCTGTGGGAAAGCCAGCAGGTGTTCGGTCCCAACCTTTCTGTGCAAAAGGATTAGAAGCCTCCCTAGGATCAAGATTAGGGCCATACATATGGAAATAGCTCCTGAGGCACAACCCCTTTCTCCTGGGGTGTTGTAGAGTGACTCCATTCCCTTCTCAGGGCTTTGACTGCATGACATAATCTGTCCCCATATACCTGTAACTATTGGTTAGAGGATGCATAGCCAAATTGGAGGCAGGCAGCATCACAACAATTCCCATCAGAAGGTTACTATTTCATTAGCTGTGTACTCCAGAATATCAATTGCCAAGTCTGTAATGTCCCAGCCAATGTTCCAGTCACTCAGAATCCAGGACTTACAGGATCTCATCTGTTCTGCTATTCCACCTTACCATTGATTCGGTTTCATTATACAAAGATAAGTGAATCCTTCAAATACAGTAACTGGCAATGTTTGTTCTGGTGTAGATTACAGACAGTACATCCAGCTGGTGTTTTGTGATTTAAAATTGAGGTCAGTGAAAATGGATGCAAAACATTAGAAAAATCCTGTTCAACTTCTCATCCAAACTCTTTTAGTGTCTTTGAGAATCTTATTAAGACCTTCTTATTGATACAGTATCGTCTTTATTCATTGTTACTTAACATGGATATAAGGAGGGTAACATTAAAAGGAAAGCATATTCTCCCCTCCCCCTGCTCCCCAGTAATTTTCCTTTGAAGAGACAATGTAATATGGAGTGGGAAAATAGTGAGGACAGGACCATAAAACCAAAATTATGGATGTGCACTTCATAGATTCATGGATTATAAAGCCTGAAGGGACCACTGTGATCATCTAGTCTGACCTCCTGCATACCCTGGTCTTAGGTCTTCCCTGAATTAATTCCTGTTTGAATTAGAACAATTTATTTCCTAACCCTCTCCTCCAAAAGGAAAGAAGGAGACGGGGATAAATAGGAATAGCCCTGAATCAAGACAAATAAAACTAGAGGTGTAGATAACCAAAACTTCAGCAGGTAAATAAAGAAACAAAGTAAATAGCAGATCCAGAACTTCAATCATCTGGAAGTGTCACAGGAGTGCATTAAAACTCCACCTTATTCCATCTAAAATGAATTAATCTGCCACTTCATCCCTATTTATGATAGACCTCAAGTATGATAAAACAGCATATTCTGTGAAAGGTACATGAGAAGAACACTGCTCTACATTCTCCAGTTTACCTACCTTCTGAGTACTGACTGAAATTGTCTCAGCAAAGAGTTTTATTTGGGAATTAATTCATGAAGCTGAACCCCAAGTAGACTTCACCATAGTTTGGAGGTGAGAGGTATTATTAACTATTTGTGAATACTCCAAAAGCCATCCAGGTATTCATGCAAATAGTCAAGAATCCAGAAATGTTAGCAAAAATGATTATTTAGCTAAAAAGTCATACTAGGAGCTTATTTGCTATTTGGTAGCATTTTGTTTAAAACTGTCATCCAATCAAGGTACACAACAGGAATAATGAATAGCTGGACTGAACAGGTCACAAATTCAATTCTCTTCTTCTTCTAATGCTATGCCAGCTACCATGTTGTGTGATCTTTGTACAACCCACAGTCTGAAAATTATCCATCCAGTTTATTCAGCAAAAAAAGGTTATGGATACAGAAGACAATCACAGCCATTTGTACTACCTTGCAAATGACTCATGAACCAAATAAAAATAAGGCAAAATTTGTCATATTTTTAGTTCAGCACATAGCAGCTCACAGAGTGGCTGTACCATTTTCATTTCTAAAACAATAAAGGACTAGAAAAGTAAACTAGTAAGGGACCAAAAAATGATAATTTGAGACTCCAAATACAGAAATGTCTTGAGTGCTTTGTACAAAAGCTGCAGCCAAGTGGAAGGACCATCCAGATCAGCATATTTTGTCATGTTTCTCGCTGATCTTCTTCCTTGAAGCCACCAAAAGCCCCAAAGTAGAAAGGTTTTGTGTTCTTTGCACATTTATCAAAAATGGGGGACAAGCAAAAACAGTCTGGAAAATAAACTGTAAAGTTCAGAGTGAGCTATAAAACAAAGACATCGAACCAAGCAACTGAAATGTCAACTTTAATGGCTAGAGTGAAACAAAGAAATCTTCCTTTCTTTCTCAAGTGAGGACAATTCTAACAATTACATCAGTTTGTGAGAACAAGCAAATGTGACAACCTTATTTGATCAGTTCTAATACTTGCTTCTGTATTTTTGTTTTGCCTTTCAGTTTAGAAGCATTCATGTGTTCATAGAATATCAGGGTTGGAAGGGACCTCAGGAGATCATCTAGTCCAACCCCCTGCTTAAAGCAGGACCAATTCCCAACTAAATCATCCCAGCCAGGGCTTCATCAAGCCTGACTTTAAAAACCTCTAAGGAAGGAGATTCCACCACCTCCTTAGGTAACCCATTCCAGTGCTTCACCACCCTCCTACTGAAAATGTTTTTCCTAAACCTCCCCCACTGCAACTTGAGACCGTTACTCCTTGTTCTGTCATCAGGTGCCACTGAGAACAGTCTAGACCCATCCTCTTTGGAAGCTGCTTTCAACTGAAAGCAGCTATCAAATCCGCCCTCATTCTTCTCTTCTGCAGACTAAACAATCCCAGTTCACTCAGCCTCTCCTCATAAGTCATGTGCTCCAGACCCCTAATTATTTTTGTTGCACTCCACTGGATTCTTTCCAATTTTTCTACATCCTTCTTGTAGTGCAAGGCCAAAACTGGATACAACACTCCAACTGAGGCCTCAACAATGCTGAATAGAGGGGAATAATCATGTCCCTTGATCTGCTTGCAATGCCCCTACTTATACAGCCCAAAATGCCGTTAGTGTTACCTTATTGCCAAGAAAGCTAACTCATATCCAGCTTCTTGTCCACTGTAACCCCTAGGTCAATTCCTGCAGAGCTGTTGCTTAGCCATTCAGTTCCTAGTCTGTAGTAGTGCATGGGATTCTTCCATCCTAACTGCTGGACTCTGCACTCGTCCTTGTTGATCCTCATCAGATTTCTTTTGGCCCAGTCCTCTAATTTGTCTAGGTCCCTCTGTATCCTGTCCCTACCCTCCAGCGGATCTACCAGTCCTCCCAGTTTAGTGTCATTTGCAAACTTGCTGAGAGTGCAATCTATGCCATATTCCAGATTATTAGTGAAGATATTGAGCAAAACTGGTCCCAGGATCGACCTTTGGGGCACTCCACTTGATACCGGCTGCCAACTAGACATGGAGCCATTGATTGCTACCCATTGAGCCTGATGATCTAGCCAGATTTCTATCCACCTTATATTCCATTGTTCTTGGTTTAGAATGGCTGTGAAGGAAAATGTCAGTGTGACAGAGCAAGAGAATGCTTGGGAGATAAGCAGTTATTACATCTGACTTGTTGAAACAGGGCTGTTCAAATACTTAGTGCTAGATTGTAAGCCCTTATTCCTGTGAGTGAGCTGTCCATGAGAAGCCCTATTGCAGTCACTGGAACTCCTTGTGCACATATCAGTGTAGTAAGCAGCTTGGAATCAGACCTTAAGGTCTGGATTCAGGAAAGCATCCTATAAAATATTTGCTTATCTTTTTAAATGTGTTTAAGATCCATTGATTTCCTGAACTGGAGCTGCAATGAATATTTCTCTAGAAAATTAGGTTTAAATTGGAATCCAACAGGCTCATCTTTGTATTCAGCAGTTCTCTGAGCCACTAATATTTCATTTTAAATTGTTATTGCACAAACAAGTTTTTAGTTTGGCTTCAGTGATTTCATTGTCTGGAATCCTCATGGTGCTAAGGAACCAATGATTCCCTTCAGATGAGATAATGCTAAGAGTTTAAATCATGTCTGCTGATTGGATCTAAACAAGAGAAAGAGAAGCTAAAAATAATTTTACACTTATTTTGTATGTTTGACACCAACTTTATTTTTTCCATATACCAGAGACAGTCAAAACCTGATTCTACTGTAATTTACAAAGTAAATCTAGTGAATCTTCCCTATGCTCATTGTCTGACATTAAAATAAAATTATACTCAAAGGTTTAAAATCCTATTTGACTGGTTTAAAGGACCTCTAACAGATTCCTATGAGTACTTTTGTGGATCCATATTCTTAAACATGCAGCAAAGATCAAACCTGAACAAAGTCCATCAAAGAAAGCACACAAGAAGGGCCCTACCAAGCCCCATGTCAACATGAGATAGACATGGCCTCTTGGATATTTCTACAGCTGCCTGCCAGAGAAGCAATGAGGTAACCAAGAGTTGTCCCACATTGTACAACATTGATAGGTTCCACATTTATGACTTTTGGAGTCCTACTACTGACAAGCATATCCCATCTGTGACCACAGTGGTGGTGATCTCTATTCCCTTGAAGAGGGGAGAGGTAAAATGGCAGCAACACGAGTAACAACAGAAAAGCCAGTACAGCTGTTAGCAGTGCATCCCTTTAGGGCTTGTTTGTCCTTACGACTATTCAGTCATATCAGGGCATATGGGAGAGCAAGACCTTCCTCCCCTCATCCCACACACTTATGCTCTTGAGTCATCTCTCTAGATCTTGGGCCTGATTGTACATCAGTAAATGTGTGCTGTGAGCTAGCTACTTCTCCAAACCACATGGGACAGGAGTTGGCAGGGAAGGTTGGGGAGTGAGTAGTGCAGAAGGATCATACAATGCTTCTTATTATAAGTAGAGGCCAGGCACTGGAACCCATAGGCATATAGAGTAGAACCTTGCTGTCTGAGTAGTTCCACTGATATCAGTGAGATTCTCTGGAATAAAGGTACAGTTCAATATGAGCAAAGTTAGTAATGTTTACATAAGGTGGCGGGGGGGTAGTATTAATTTAGATATGGGTGTTACATTTATTTAATGGAGAGACATTATTACATCATTTAGTTTAAGGGAAAACACTAATGGTAAGATTTTAATATTTCTAGAGCAGATCAAACAGTGAAAAATGTTTTCATACAAATTTTATTTAATTTTCCCCTGGTTCCATTAACATTAAACTATGATGAAAATTTTCATTAAAAATGAAATTATTTAAATTTCAAACAGCTGTTTATATTTCTTTCTGCCTAATTTCACCATATTTCATTGCTTTCAATTACTCCAAGCTGAATCCTTCTCCAGAACTGGCTATATTTCAAGGAGCTGTTGTTTCTAGTACTTAGGACATTTCTTACTTGGTTCTACTAGGAGTTAAATCTTTTGATCAACCTGTATTGATATAGTTAGAATAAAACTGGCAACGTCCTTTGTGTGAGCTTATGCATTTTATTTTACATATATTTTTAGAAATGCATCTCTTTGTTCTGGAGGATACAGTTGTTATGTCTTGGAAAACAGCAATTTTGAAAATCGCCCCATTTTAAAGAGTTTTTTGCAAAACAGAGAAGATTGAGTCTATGTTATGACTAAAAGATTTGAGCACACACAAACAAGGCATCAAAACTTTATAACAAAAACATGATTCACAATAAAAATGAACAAGACATTAAGGGGGATGCAGAGCATCAAAATATCACATTTGCTGGAGGAGGAGGAGGACAGAAACAAGACAACAGACAATGAAATATAAGCAGGAGGAGTAGAATGTGAAGAAGACTATGCAAGAGATTAAGATAAATAAGAGGGTATATTTCAAGTATATGATGAACAAGAGGTCAAAGAATGAGAGACTAGGGCTTCTACAGACAGCGATGATAATTTAGTAATTAAAGAAGACACTGAGGAGACAATGAAATTAATCATTGACTTTGTGTTTTACAAAGGAAGATGAAGGGAAGCTACCAGATTTAGACACGTCATTTTCAAGGGGAGGAAGATGAAATACCAGCAATAATCAAGAAATGTGAATGTTTTAAAAATATTGTTCTCTGGGTGTTTGTTGGACTACTGAAAAAAAGAAAGGGAGATAAGATCATGGCTGTCATTTTAAAATAGTCAGAAAGGTCCTCAGTTGCATTAAGGCATCTTTTGCAACCCTTGGTTACCAATTCCTCCCTTCCCTCCCATCCCCCCCCCCCCACACACACACAAATGCAACTCATGAATGGCACTGAGTTGTTGTGCTCCTTAGCTGTGACCAAAGATTAGGCCCAGTATATTCAAACTGTATTGGAAACTCCACTTAGGCATGCATAATTCTGTGCACACAAGTTCTTGCGTTCTTACTTTTCAGGCACTAACTTTTGTGTGCACCATAAATACATTCTCAAATCTGTGCAGCAGGTGATGGAATTTTTCACTAGCAAAACCAATTTTGGCAAATGCCAAAGGAGTTTAGGCTATGTAAATTCTATCATCTGGGCAGACAGGGCTTAGTGCTCTAATGCAGCATAGAGGGAGCAGTCATAATTGTAAGCCATCTGTTCAAAATTTGGTCCTAGTTGTAGAGCAGTTACCATAAATAAGTTTCAGTTTTGCCTTAATAAGAATTTACCGAGAAATTCTTCATTGTTTGTTGGATTCTCTGTGAATAATATAGGAAACACCCTGAATTTCTGCAAATAGTAA
The DNA here is from genome assembly GCF_007399415.2 of Gopherus evgoodei. Taxonomy (NCBI): domain Eukaryota; kingdom Metazoa; phylum Chordata; order Testudines; family Testudinidae; genus Gopherus; species Gopherus evgoodei. Next base: position 25,486,694 of record NC_044323.1, on the reverse strand, counting down.
GGCAATGTTGTTTAGTTATCTAAAGCATTACCTAACGTAGCTGGCCCATTTTTTAAGGGTACCTAGCACTTGTATTTATCGAGGATTCTCAGAACCAGAAAAAATGAGACATATATGATCAGATATTTGAAAAAAGAAACCTGAGATCCTTAACACCTGTATCTGCATGTACAATTACTGTAATTACACATGCAAATCAAGCAGTTGCACTTACAAATGCATATGTAGATATCTAAATGTCCAGATGACACATGCAAAAGCCAGAATTGTATATAGTTAGGTAAACAATGTGTGTACATGCAGGCATGTGGTGAGCATACGTCTATGTGCAGTTATTCTGGCTTTTTTTTTTTTTCCTTAAATATGGCCCATAAGCTTTCATTCAACTAGGGGAGAGTTACCATGGAATTCATGACTGAAATGTACCTGAATTTGATCCGGTAGTAATCTATCACCTGATCCTGCACCCATTAAGTCAAAAGCCTCCTATTGACATTAGTGGTGCAGGATTAGGTCCCTAAATCTTAAACATCTCATCTCAGATGTTGAGGGTGATCTATTTGTGTGGATAACTGGCTAAGATGAGGTGACCAGTGAAAAAGTCCTGATATCACCTTTCATTTTCTCTACTGTGTAATCCAATGTCCTGTGGACAAGGAGACATCCATAAACTGAGGAAATTTATGAAAAGGCAAGGCAATCAATAAAATGTAAGAAGGCAGTAAAATTCAAAACGACTTAGAATAGGAAAGGCCGGGAGATACAGTAATTCAATAAAGTGAAACATACACTTGGAGAACAAAACTAGGGATGAAATAAAAACAACATCAGACCATATATCTTTGAAAGCCATACATTACAAGACACAGAATTACCAACCTCAAGCATTCAAAAATCATGAGTCAGGCATAGAAAAATCATGAGATTAACCTAAATATAATTGAATTTAAAGATAATAGTAAATAACGGTGTGTATATGAGAGAGAGAGAGAAAGAGCATTCCTCTTGCTTGTCTTTCAGTCTGAATCTTTAGGTCACACTCAAGTCCCCATTTTCAAGCTTTTCTTTGCAATGATTAAGGCTATTTTAAAAAAAGAAAGCTAGGATTATATTATAAGCACATGCTCCCAGAATATGGGGCTTTAATTAAAAAAACACACAAGGATTTCAAAGGTGAAATTCTGGCCCTGGTGCAAGTCAAAAGTTAACTTTGATGTCAATGGGGCCAGGACTACACTCCAGATATCACGAGACTTGTGCTACAAGCACAAGAGTTGACAACATTGAAAACATGGAATAACAAAAGCATTGTTAAGGGTCTGTGATGAATATAATTCTAAATAAAAGTATTAAAAATAGCCATACAAATCCAGAGATGCATAAGTATAGATATTTATTATAGGTCATTTTTGTAGTCCTTGGTAAATGATTAAATCAGTGGCCGAGATGGGACTATAATCCATTCGGATACTTCTGGACATATAATTATGAAATGCTATCACAGATATGGAAAAGGAAAAAGAAGATTAAAATTAAAGGTAGCTTTATTGAAATATGTACACAAACTGAAAAAAGAGGAGGGAGAGGCTATCTATGGTATTATGGGACATACAGTAAAGGTATTTTAATGGAATTTATTTGTACACCGAAGAAAAAAAATGGTTTTCTAAAAGAGTTTATAAATAGCAAAAGGAAAATATTTTGTGGGACATGTGCAAAGCTCAAGAAGACGAGAAAGCTAAAGAGTTAATTACCAAGAGTATAACCCCAAGGGCTAAATCCTTTATGCTGCACTGATGCAGCTGGGGAAGAGTGACAGAAAGGCTCTTCTTGCATGCAGGCACCAGCACAAGAAAAGGTAGATGGCCTTATGGTTAAGACATTGGATTAGGCCTCAGGAGAGCCATGTTCAATTTCTGGCTCTCCCACAGGCTTTCTGTGTGTGATCCTGGACAAGTGACTTAACCTCTGTGCCACACACGCAAAAAAGGTATAACACTGCTTCTTTTCTCCCATCATGTGACTTGTCTATTCTGATTGTTAACTTTTTGGGGTGGGGACTGTCTCTCACTATGGTTGTGTATATTGTGTATCACAATGGCAGGGAGGGGCCTCAGCTGAAAACTCTATGTGCCACTGAAATGCAAAGGAATAATAATTGTAACAATGACAATAATTTTTCTAGAGAGCATTAGGAGAGAGTGAGCAGCCAGCTAACTTTCTGAAGGCAGCATGGCCCAGGGTAGACTCCTCTTGGTGTCAGTAGCAAATATTGACCTGGGGCACAATTTTCTCCTCTTCAGAGGAAATTATTCTCTAGATCATCCCTGAACACCATGAGGAATCCTGTCCCAGCCAGAGAGATTGATGTATCATAGCAAAGCATAAACCATGCAAGGCTTCTACCCTCTTTTCCAGCTAGGGTTATTCTGATCAGCGTCCACTGAAGTCAGTGGAGAAACAATCATTTATTTCTGAGGCCATTGGATCAACGCAAGTCTTAGGGAAAATATACATTGCTTTGTGTGAGAATCTCCCAAGGGAAGTGTTAGAATCACTAAAATATACTGCATAAAAATATGCTGCAGAGCCAAAGATTAGATGGCCTAGATGCACTGTCAAGAAGACAGAATAGATGACAAATTGTGATGGTCTTTTCAGTCTTGAATTTCTCTGATTCTATGTACTTTATAACCTCTACTGTTCTCAAATATATTATTTTTCTTCTTTTTCCTTCATTTCTAATTAAACCTCCTGGGGCAGCATTCCTTCTACGTTAACGCTATTGTACTAGCACTTATGGCAACATTAGTGTAACATTAACAGCTTGATTCTGCCCTTTGTTATGCCTATGCAAATAGCATTGCAGAAGTTTAATTGATGTCAGAATTTGGCCCAGGGGGTCTACTGAAAAATGCCAAGAAAATCACATTTATCTTTGAAACTAGACTGGACAAAGCTCTCAGGAATACTATGGGAAATAATCCTGAACTGGCAGAGAGGTGGACAAGAAGAATAGGTCACCACCATCCATATTCCCATGCTACACATGAAAATCAAAGGAAGTATCCTCAAAACAACTATGAACTAAACTGCAAAAATGACATAAAGAAAGGGAAGGAATGCAAGTTGTGGATCACGGACTTGAAGAAGCAATCATTTGGATTTGTAACATACACAAAAGAATCAGTTATTTCATGGCTTCAGTAGACGATCAATTAGTAATGAAGTTGTGGACTCTCCAGAGTTCAATACAATTAACAATTTTTCCTAGAGAAAGCTATGGTGATTCCTTGCAGAATGGTTGAGATGGCAATCAAAGAAATTCATGTAACATATGAAAGGAATATTTGGCCAACCACCTGGAAGTGTTCCTGTCTTAAGTACAATATGTTTTTTGGTTGATTTCTAAATATAGGAACTTTCCCAGACACAAATCTTACCCTTCAATTCAATGTGAATGTTCAGTTTTAACTGAACAAAACAGGGAGTACACAGGAAGAACATTGCACAGAGACTGTATAGGAGACTGCTTTCCAGTGGCTCTCTCCATAGCAGCACTAATAGGAGTCTGATTGCCAAGATAGTGAAGTAGGGGATGCTGGTCAGTGAATTTGTTGATAACAAATGGGAGGGGGGGGGCACATTTCTACCCACCCACATACCTAGAGCTGTATGTGACCTGGTTACCACATTGATGGCAGTGATAGATGGATGTTGGAATTCATTTCCTTAGACTTTTGTCTTGTGTGTGTGTGTTTATCTCAGTATGCAGCCCAGATACGCAGGCTTTTCACTCCTTTCCTGGACTGGACCTTATATAAAGCTAGACCCAAGTCATTTCTATTCATCAATAACAGATGCTTTATGCTATTGGGTGTATTCTTTCCTTGAGAATCAGGATACACAGTACAGTCACACAGCGGAGTTGGTTAGCATTACATACATGAATATATTTCTTTATTGTGGGATCCAGCTTCCTTCCCCTGCTACTCTATTAATGGAGGCTGTGCCAAGTATTGCAGTCATAAGCACTAGTGTGTCTGGTGTGACATGATTCTGCAAATTGTTCTAAACTCATTACATGTGAGAATTCTGTCAGTCTTTAGAGCCTTATATAAATGACGCAGGACTATCTCCTCTGGGAATCAAAACTGTCATCAGTCATAGAGCAGATAAAATCTGAAGAGAATGCTGTGAAAGTGAGAGAGGGTTGGGGGGGATATACAACCATCCATAATCCTCCCAAATCATACCCACAATGGTAAAATCGTACAGTGGAGTTTATTAACATTGCTTACCTGAATATATTCCCTTATTCTGAGATCCACGGGGAAGACAGTCATCCACAGCTTCTAAGTCATACCCAAATAGAAAGATATTTTAAAGCTTAAGTGCCCAGTCCTGCATTAAGTCAGTGTGAGTTTACCAATATATGCATGTTTCTGATATAAATGTTTGTACCATTGCAAAACATGCACAACATTAGGCCTGATTCTGACCTCACTTACACTATGTGACAACCCTGTGCTAGAGTAGGAATGATGGTGTAGTGGATATGGCAATGAACTGGGACTTGCATGCTACTACTGGTTGCCACAGATTTACTGTATGACCTTGGATAAATCAATTTATCTACCCTGAGCCCTGATTCCCCATCGGGAAATTGCGGCTAAAATGACCCTATTTCACAGGGAGTTGCGAGGGTAATAATCCATTAATCATTGTGAAGTGATGCAGGCCACATAAGAACCTAGATATTCTGTGATGTTATTCCTTATGAGTTACACCAGAATAGAGAGGAGGGATGGCTTAGTTGTTAGGTTTCTAGCCTAGGACGTGAGCCCTGTGTTCAGTGCCCTGCGCAGATCCTCAAATGTCTTTAGATGCCTAACTTCCACTGAAATCAGTGGAGAAGCCAAAGTCCCTTTAGAGATTTGGGCCTTAGTCTCTCTGTGCCTCAGGTCACCATCTGTAAAATGGAGCTAGTACTTCCTTACCTGACAGGGTGTTTTGAGGCTAAATACATTAAAGAATGTCAGGTGCTCGGATACTATGGTTACTAGGGCCATTGAGATAGAGAGATAGGGAATCAGACCAGTTGACCTGTTTTTACTTCTCTCTTTTTATTTTAGTCTAATTTTGGCAAGTATTTCATACCTAAGGGATAACTTTTTAAAAGCCGATTGGCCCTTTTAAGACCACAATTTACTTCGAGCCAAGATGATGATTGAAACAGGATTTGTTTAATTTCCTGCCTCTAAGCTGTATGAATAAAAAACCCAAACAAAGCCCATCATGCTTAATTTGACAAATCAATACGACTGGCAGGTCCTTCTAAAAATAAATCCAGGATCAAGAATGCATGCAGACTGAATCATTTCTGGCAGCCTATGATGGAAGCTAGTTCTAGTCAGGATGGATACATTGTTCCAGAAGCAATGCTGGAAAGTTCTAATGTATCTCTCTGCACTGGACCCAGTTGCCCAACATAATTCTTGTTTGGATCGTTACAAGTATTATCATTACTATTGCAATTCCCATTTTGTGCTTTGAGGTGAGTTTTATAGGAGGGCAGCTGAAGCATGATACAAGTCCCTCTGAAGTCAATAGGATCCCAACTGACTTCAGTGGGAGGTGGACCCAGGTTCATGGAGTCTGGAAAGCTATTGCAAGGTTAAGAGATGGCTTGAAAGAAGGTGCAAATCTGTATATTGAGGGCCCAATCTTAAAATGTATGCTTGTGTGAACCTTATGCCTATAACATCATGCAAGTAAACAGAAGCCTACTTTTGTAAAAGCTGCAGGATTAAGTCCAAAAGGAAGAGCTAGAAGAAAGGAGACAATGGAGCATGGGAAATAAGAAGGGGTATATGCTGAGTGAAAGCAGAGGTATAGGCCAGTGCGGAATTCAGAAGGACTGGCAAAGCTGTTGAAGGCACATCAGGGGAGGGTGGTGTGTGTGAAACGGTGAGAAAAGTTAACGTTACAACTAGCATTTTGGATAGACTGATGAAGGTTGTGGGAGTAGAGGAAATGCAGCAGGCCGTAGAGGAGATTGAAGTAACAGCCGTTAGAGATGATCAAGGTTTAAACCAGCAGTAGGGACAGAGTAAAACAGATGAATTTGAGAGGGGAATCTACAACAGGACTTTGCAAGAGCCTCAGCATGGGAGGAAATGGGAAAAGAGTCAAACAGGACTTCAAGGTATTTGACCTGGATGACTTTGTTCACAACAATCCCAGAAGATTCTTCATGGTTGGAAGGATCCACAAAAATGCATGTCTGCTTTGCAATTAGAAACCTGTGCCAGCTGACCGAGGCTTTTGGGGCTCAGACTGAGGGGCTGTTTAACTGCAGACTGCAGTGTAGACATTTGGGCTCAGACTGGAGCCCAGACTATAGGACCCTGTGACCTGGGAGGGTCCCAGATCTTGGGCTGCAGCCCAAACCAAGACATGTACACCACAGTTAAACAGCCCCTTAGCCTGTTTAACTGTGGTGTACATGTCTTGGTTTGGACTGCAGCCCTGCGAGCCCGATTCAGTTGGCACAGGCAAGACGCAGGTGTCTAATTGAAGTGTAGACATACCAGGCATGAATTAATTCACATTATCCACTTAATGGAAAGAAGTTCTGCTTCCCATTCATATGCAGGATGGGTTAGAGCCTTTCACTTTCTGCACACAACTATAAATTTGTTAATGGCAATATCCTAACCAAGTAACACATATGAAGAGTGGGATGCTGGGAGAGGATAAAATACTTGTAGAGAGTTCCAGGGTTATTTATTCCATGGACACTTTTAGAGAACACATGACATTAATGCAATCCAATGCACTTCAAAAGCAAATCAAATTCCTCTGCAGAAATAGCTTTGAGTCAGGAAAGATTTATGCCACACATAGGGAAATCCTCCCATTTTCTTCTGCCTGCCCTTATGAATGGTGGCCAGTGGACTATGGAGCAATACCCATGCCCTGTGCTGAAAGTCTCTGCGTATATCATCTGTTTGTACAGAGAGTATGTTAAGATGCTTTGAAAGAATGGTTTTCCCCTCTTATTAGTATCTAGCATATTGCTTTTTAAGCAGATGTAATGACCTCATGTGTTTTGTAGCACCATATTAGCCATGGATCTGAATCTCACATTTCCAGGGCTACCAGTTCCTTAATCCCCATAAGCACAGTTATAATATGTGTGTATAACTGGGGAACTTTTAATTTATTTTTATGAAAGAACACATGTGACTCAATTTCCCCTCTTGCCTTTGATTGTTACTTGTCAGGTGTGAAGTGGTTAACTTCTTTCTTCAAACAAGACAAGCAATGCAGTGACAGAAAGGAAGTCCCTGAGCATGAATGAACCCTTAGGAACTAACACCACTAGAGGGTAATGCCTATCTCTAGACTGGTAAACAAGTTTGCAGAAGTATTGTTCTCCCTGGGGGGGAAATTACATATGACTGGTTTCACGAGGCCCAGCAGACAAAGAATTAAAAATTGTATAATGTAGACAGCCTGCTATAGAGGAAGGGGCACTCTCACTGGACCCAACAATTGACATGACACTATAACCAAGAACGACAGCCTTGCTGCAGGGGTCTGAAGGACTCTGAAACTTACCAGGGTCTGCATGTGGAAGATAAATGACACCTGATAAAACATGCATGTAAAGTGTTTATTGTTTTCAGGATATGTTTTCTCTATAATAGCTTTTGTTTTAAATAAATACTGTATTTTATGAAGGCTGGCAGGTCACTGGTTAACCCCATCATAGGCCCTGGCAAATAGCAGACCAGCAATTGCTGAACCAGACTCAGACTTGATCACATTGATTTGTGAGAGGAAATTGCAGCCTAAATCCCTGGTCTGGAGGGAGAGAAACATGCGTTCTTGCCCTGATAAAGGTGATGGCTGGAGACCTGAGTGGCCATGCCCTCAAGGAGGCCACGAAGGTGTCAGAGATGCAGTTAATTCAGAACTGCAACAATATGTATTTGCATTTTTCCTTCAAACTTCAGGGTGTTTGCTGTGCTCTCTGTACAACCATACCAGAGAGCTCTCTTACATTAGTCAGCTTTTAGGGGATGTACAATAAGGTGAAATTCTGTTCTGAAAAAAAATGTATACAGGTCTCAATTACATTCCAGGTGTGTTCCTTCCTGGTTTATTTATGGGATAAAATACTCCTTGAGGAAATGTCCTGGGCTGCTGCAGGGTCAAATGAATGTCCTTTTGGCAGAAGCAGAGGTTACAGCTGTTACAATGAGATTCTTGCTGCAGTGAGATTTCTCAGATAGAGAAATAAAAGGATTTAAGTGAACTCCATCCCCCCACACCCTTTCATTCATACACATTAACTTTCTCATCAGAGATCAAGTTACAATGTATTCAGCCGCACTTCTTGGTCAAGTGACTTCAAGAAAACCTTTGTTCCCATTAATGTCTCCAAAGTTCTATGTTGCTTTGCAGCTGTGTAACTGAAACTCTTCAAACAATATTGAGTAGCAATTATGAATGAAAAGGGGTTTTCCCCCTTGATCCTATTAAAACTACGTGGGAAGATTTGGCTTCTTTTCTAAGCCCGGATTTTTCCTTTCAGTTTTACCATGCTCATAAAACTTCTCAGGCACCCTGAAAATAAATAAATAGATAAACAAACAAAGCCTCCGCTGTGATGATATTACTACTAGAAAACTGGAGAGTGGCCTTGAGGCTACAAATGTTCGGCTGTTGGAAAACAATACAGGAGTAGACCAGGAGGTCACATCTGGGAATATGAGTGTGTGAATGGAACATAGCTACCCTCCCACACAACAGGAATTCCATCAAAAGTTTGTACTGAACATGGGAGGATAGAAAAATATGTTTGGAAGATCACTAAGGAAACTCAGATACATTGTCATTGCCAAAGTACAGAAGACAGTACAGTTTGTGACTATGACTCAAAATGACTAAAGCAGAGGCCTTTGAATGATGTAGCAGGAAAATATAAAGAAAGGAGAAACATATTTTTAACAAATGATCTAAAAGCACACAATACTCTCTGTTCACATTACTGGAGAATATAATTGCATCTTATTTCATGCCTGTGGCTTTGTTCAGAACACAGAATTGGGGGCAGGGGAATGCTTGTTACAGCATTTTAGTGTCAATACTTTTTTTCCCACAATTTCTAAACTGTCAGCTATGTTCCTCATTAAAACTCCCCATTCTCATGGATTTCATATTCTTGATGCTTTAGAATTGTAACATTGATTAATATTCCTGCAGAAATATGTATGTATGTAAGCATTTGTATATGTTTATATAATTATAGATCTATTTCCTTCCGGCTTTCTGAAAATCTGCTTTGACCACAATACAGGCATTTTCCAAACTGTCATGCTTAGGAGGATGTAAATTGCATGTTTTCAGTCTCCAAAATGCATCACGATAACCTCAGAGCTATGCCTTAATCTTATCCAGTTATTGCATGAATTTCTGAGTCCATAACTGCAGACTAATTCTCCTCTGAAACAGCTAAATATGCTAGGATTTATGCAGCACGTGGAGAATGCCAGAAACTGTAATTTCCCTAACATCATCCCAGCTTAAAAAAAAGTCACTGTCAATTGAGGTATGTTCCATATGAAAGAGGTTATTGCATTCACTGTAAACTCTGATTATAAAGACATTATTGCTCTGTGGCATATGATCTATAAATGCTATTTCATTATAGATGAGAGAGTTTCCTCAATATCTTTGTTTTACAGTGTACTGTCTCAATTCTCTTCTTGATAATATCACATTTACCGCAGCACCTTAGTCATAACAGGGAGGAGAGTCTGTTGAAATCCATAGGAATTTGGTCATTGCAAAGTTGGCAGCAGGATGTAACATGTAAACATTGTTTTTACAAGGTTTTTTAACATAGTAAACAGCTAGCAGATTGTTTGGTAAGAATTCTGTCACAATACAATAAAATGTATTGGCCAGAGATGGGTCTATTTGCCTGTTCTTGTTAACAGTAGTGCAAACATCCTGAAAAATATTGTTTTGTACCTTGTGATTGTGTCTATTGTACTATTAATTTCTTTTGGCTGGTATCTTGAAACAGATGTGACTCCTGGAAAATAAATATTTAGCCCTGTAGACCAGTAGCTAATGTTCTAAACCATATTCAGTAAACATATAATGGCACTTACTTGGTAGTTCCAATCAGATGCATACAACATGTTCATCTAGCCTTCCATTTTCATTCATTCATAATTTTTGAAAATGTGTCTCTTAGGGATTGAAGTTTCCATTCTCTGTCTTAGCTGAAAGGAAAATTTTGAGTCATGAGTCACTGAAAAATTATACTTTTCCCTATGCAAAAATAACTTTAAAAATGCTAAACTTTTTTGTCCTTGTCATGGTATAATCCCCACTCTGAACCTTAGCGTCCAAAAGATGGGGTACCAGCATGAATTCCTCTAAGCTCCATTACCAGCTTAGTACTTGTGGCGCTGCCACCAACCAGGAATTCCAGTGCCTGGTACACTCTGGTCCTCCCAAAACCTTGCCCGGGGACCCCCAAGACCCAAACCCTCTGAATCTTAACACAAGGAAAGTAAACCCTTTCCCTCACCATTGACTCTCCCAGGCTTCCCCTCTCTGGGTTATCCTAGAAGATTACTGTGATTCAAACTCCTTGAACCTTAAAACAGAGAGGAAAATTCACCTTCCCTCCTTCTTCTCTCTCCCCCTCCCAGACTCTCCCTGAGAGAGAAAGTAATCCTAACACAGAGAGAAAATTAACCTTTCTCTCCCCCTTCCCTCCTTTCTCCACACCAATTCCCTGGTGGATCCAGACCCAGTCCCCTGGGGTCTCACCAGAATTAAAAAAAAACAGGTTCTTAAACAAGAAAGGCTTTTAATTAAAGAAAGAAAAAATAGTAAAAATTATCTTTATAAATTTAAGATGGAATATGTTACAGGGTCTTTCAGCTATAGACACTGGGAATACCCTCCCAGCCTAAGTATACAAGTACAAATTAAAATCCTTTCAGCAAAATACAAATTTGAACTCCTTCCAGCCAAATACATATTTGCAAATAAAGAAAACAAACATAAGCCTAACTCGCCTTATCACCTAGTACTTACTATTTTGAATCTATAAGAACCTGTATCAGGGAGATTGGAGAGAAACCTGGTTGCATGTCTGGTCACTCTCAGAACCCAGAGAGAACAACAACCAAACACTAACAGCACACACAAAAACTTCCCTCCCTCAAGATTTGAAAGTATCCTGTCCCCTGATTGGTCCTCTGGACAGGTGACTGCCAGGCTCACTGATCTTGTTAACCCTTTCCAGGCAAAAGAGATATGAAGTACTTCTGTTCTATTAACTCTTACTTATCTGTTTATGACAGTCCCAAACAGATAACTCAGAAATAACTGCACTTTGAATGTATAATGTGCTCATTGAGATATCACTTTTACTAGCTTAAAAACAAAATAAAAAAACTGATATTATATTAAAGTTTTATTCAGCTGATTATTTTTTGAGCATATCTGTGGCTACCAGTTAAGAGACCAGGTATTTGACTGCTGTAAATCAGTGTAATTATCCTGATTCCACTGGAACTATGCCAGTTTAGACCAGCTGATATTTCAGCCCAAGGAACTACTGAACTTCCTCACTTTGGATTACATCCCACTGCACATTCTCCATGCACAAGTAACAAGACAAGGGACTTCCTGATCTTAAGATGTTGAATTTACATGAGAGGTTGGGGGTGATAGGTTGTGAATGACTCATTGAAATACAGAGCTGGTTTCTGGATTTTCAGGTGGATCTTGGTAATGATTTCCATCCACTCCAAATTTAAGCAGTTCTTGTCTGCTCTTATCACACTACTAGTCACAAGGGCTGGCTTATGGTTCTGCAGGAGGATACTTGAAAGGACTGTCAATAAAGTGGATGTCCTAAAATCTGTAATATTCCCAAAGATCAAAGGCCATCCATTTAGTGAGATATATCAGAATTCTGTCCCTCCAAGCAGCTGCCAAGTCCTCCCCATTCCCCAGCTGCCGAAAGGATGAGGCACCAGAAAGACTACGTAGTGAAGCACATTTTATTATCAGCATATTTTTTGCCCTTCTGCAGGTTTTTCCACAGGAGAGTCACATAGGGCTCTCAGAGAAGTCAGTGTCTCCAGCAGTGTTTCCAGAACTATGGTGAAGTATTAGTTTAGTCAGGCCAGATTCAGTGCTGTCAGTTCATGAAATCTAACAACACAGCACTTCAAGATACAAACAGCAGTGACATGGGAAACTTGGAAAAAATCAAAAGCCTACTTTTGTCTGGATTTGATTGCAGCAATGGCCGGATTTTGATGGGCTTCTCTGCAAGTATGTAAGTGTGAGAGGGCACAAGGAATCACTCTCCTCCCTTTATCCTGCAGGCAGGGGCTGGTCATAATTGAAGTCCTTGCACACCCTTGATGGCCAGAACTGCTCCTGGATAGAACTGGTTGACAATGCAAAAAGCTCCCGTCTTCACACCAGTCAGAAGAAATCTATACAGAGAAGCACATGGTGCATCTTCGAGAAGGACGGCACCGCGACTTTGTTCCCTGGGAGATCAACAGGGCACTGTCTTTGTCTTAATTAATTTCATACTTATTCTTGGACAAATTAGATTGTTATCCATAAACATCAGTAAACATTGATTTCACTGTACACACACAAACCAATGAAAAAAAATTTCCATCAACAATTGAAATTTATTGATAGGCAAAATAAGAAAAATGCTGCTTAAAAACCTATTAAGAGTTTCATTTAGATTTCATTTACTCAGTATATTTTGACAAGTGATTCTGACAATTTATGTTTAATAGTTATAAAGCTTTAACTTGTCGAATCTAAGTATCTGATGTCATTAAATAATTATTGTCTACCATCTTATTGGTTGACACCCCCTCCAAATTTCCTGCAACAGTGAAAATTTAAATAAATACTTAAAACCCATCATTTTGCACAACCTGTGAAAATTTAAATCAATAAAATTGGAAAAAATGCTTAAAAGTAAACATTGATACTGTCCTCCAAAATTATTAAAAAAAAAAATTAATTTGACTAAGCCTATTCGTAATACACCACAATGTGGGGTTTCTTTGTGATAAGTAATGTTACAAATTGTGCCTGCAGTTCAGTGTCTAATTTGTGTGTCTCATTACTGTGATTTGGTGCACAGTATCATGGTAATTATATGTGTAGGTTACCATGGACATATCATTTGTCATGTGCATACCAATGCACACAAAATATTCTGAAACCCTATATTTAGAAAAACAAAAATCATTGATAAAAAAATATACACAGTACTAAGGACCAGAAAACTGATTTGCAACTCTTCAAAGGCAATGTCATACCAGTCCAGTAATTGTCACAGTACAAAGATTCTGTCACTGTGCAAGAGAATTATATCAAGGAGTATCATTTGCAGACAGCACATGCATGCAACTGTGGTAGTCTACTGCAGTGCTAAATTTAAAGCAGAGTTCTATTTTTAATACCTTTATGTGTAAAGTGAGTCTAGTTACAGATCTAGGGATAAGATATTAAGTTACCAGTGGTTGTTACTATGGAAAAAAGTCATTATCAGAAACAGAATCTACAATACTTAAAGCCTTTTTTTTAAATCTCCAACAATTCCTATTTTCTGCTGAAATCCATAAACCAGCATTTATGTCAGCAATAATGGAATTGTGCCGTCTTTACCTCACTTACAGTTTAGTACTTTGTTCTCTGGGGATATATTTCACTGTCAGTTTGCATTAACCCATTGGAGTGAAAAAAGAGCTTTGGAGGGAAAAGAATTTTTGTACTGCTGTGCTGTTTCTACACATAATATTCAATAAAGGATTGGCTTTGAAATTTGGTGCAATTTACTGTGCACAGCTTTACCAACTAAATACACAATGGAATAGATTATGTTACTCCTTCTTGTAATAGTGCCTAAAGCATGGGATTGACTGTGACATATCAATACCTCCTGCCTACCTTCTCCTCAGCATCTCAGTTCTTGCCATCTCAGAAACTCTATAGAAGAGGATACAGCAACCCTAATTATTTACAGTCTGTGGTAGAATAAATACAGTATCTGAACTATTTATATACTTTATTTGCTCTGTCAATCATTTTGAAAGGTTTAACATATTTTATGGTGACATTTTTCTTATACATTTTTATAACGGTCATATTATTTATTGTAGCAACCATAACTATATATTCATAAAGATTTAGGGGGGTTGCAAGAAATAGGACATGAATCATGAGTGTAAAGCTTATAAATGTACATAATTTTTATTTGACTTTTTTTTGTAGAGTAGCTGCTTCTCTGTCATTAGGCCCAGTTTTATTTCTTGTATATTTGTTTGGAACTTTTACACAGCAACCAGTTTGCGGCCTGAGAATGAATGAATGAACATACTACTTGCTTCTAGGAAAGTTATGCATTTTTTCTTATTCACTTAACTGGATTAAGAATACAGTACAACCTATATCCTTATTAGTGTAGCCTGATCTACAGATATGAATAAATATTCCCAGTTATCACTTTGAGAGTTGCCAGGTTCTTGTCCCAAGACCAGGCCCAGTATTATTAAAATTATTATATAGTTGGGAACCCTGATGTGCAAAGGTGCATCATTCACACTATAGGAACTCTTTTATATTTACAAATAAATAATGTATTAATACATTTAGCAAAGTTACACACATTCTAACTCAGTAAGGTAGATAGGGATAATACAGAAAGTACATCTGAACATCCATACTTACACCATCCCTTGCAGAACAACCTGAAATGTTAGCCATTATCTTCCTCATCACCCTCACTGTCCTCATCTTCACCAGTGCCCCTCATTCTGGCCCCTCCCAAGGGCTACATCTCTCTCTCCTACTGCCCCACTTTGGGATACCACTTTTATAATATGTTAAGCTATCGTTACCATGTCTAATGCATATCAAGTAGGGTTTTTCTCCTCTTCCCTATTTCCTTCCCTTACCAATGTTAGTGTATTTATGATTTCACCCCATTATCAAATGCGTCAATTCGTTGTCACAGCACTCTTGCGGATGGATGTTCGAACGAATCCTTCCAGATGCTAGTTTCTGTTCATGTTCTGTGGTTGGCTGATGTCATTGTGGATGAAATTCCTCCCCTGTCATGCTCTACTTCCAGTTCCACAAAACTCATGAGTTACCTAAAAGAAGCAAAGAGTCCTGTGGCACCTTATAGACTAACAGACGTATTGGAGCATGAGCTTTCATGGGTGAATGCCCACTTCAAACGAAGTGGGTATTCACCCACAAAAGCTCATGCTCCAATATGTTTGTTAGTCTATAAGGTGCCAGAGGACTCTTTGCTGCTTTTACAGATCCAGACTACACGGCTACCCCTCTGATACATGAGTTACCTAAGTTTATCTATGCCGAAGTCCATAAGCCTCAAGTCTCATGCTAACTGCTGAAGCCAATGACTTACAGAATACAAACCCGTAGGTTCCTTGCACTACTGCTGAATATAATATAGCAGAATATGATTCAAAGCAGTGAATATAATAGAGATAAACTGGCCCACTGGGCTACATTAGGCAATCTCCTACATTAGAAGACTACAGCAAATGTATTAAACACATTAAATACAGTTCTGCTCCACCTTTCCTAAGCAAATTATAACTAATAACAATTTTGTCAGTCCAGTGAGTTGCTTTAGACAACATTCACTGTGCAGTTTATGAAAAATGAAACTTGCATTAATAAAATACTAGAAATAAATGTGGGTTAATTATTCATTGTTAAAAATATTAGTTGTAATTTAGCCTTTTTCTATTCATTAATCACATACACACTAGTCCTGATTTGTAAAATGCATTAATTCAGCCTGATTCTCCACTCTGCTACCCTGCTTGTATGCTAATATAACTCTACTGAAATCAATTAATCAATGTTAGCATAAACCTGGTGTAGTAGCAATGTGGAGCATTGTTTGTTAGTGTTTGCCAAATAATTTGGAAATACATTTTTGCAGTTTGCAAACTGTTCACTTAGGATATAAGAGCATAAGTCAATAGAACTGGAAGGACCCTCTTGGGTCACTGAGTCCAGTTCCCTGATATCGCAAGCAGTCTTGTCACATAATCCCATTGATAAATTGATTTCTCTGAAAACCAGCTAGGTTTCTTGTTCCCAGTGCTTCGATTGGAAGGCTGCTCCAAAACCCTCGCTTATTGGCTAGCCAGTTATTTTAGTGGGTATGGTTCACCTCACTCATATGGTTTCCTGTTCCAGATTCCATCTGAGAACCTTTTAAAAGTGCAAAATAACAATTAATAATTCACTTGTGTTATGAATCTTCAGCTGGATATTATGTGTTGAAATACAGGACCCAAGAACATTTTCACAATTCTCTGGTGGTTGTCCAAGGGTAATGAGTATTATGACCTCACAGATGATAGCAAACTGAACTCTCACGTTTATTTGCAAAAATATTGGTGAGCTAGCCTTTCAGCATACTGGCTGCTTGCAGTGAGAAACAGGGAGAGAGCTAAATAAAGACCTCAATTCCATGTTATTTATTTATTCCCTATGGGCATGCCTCTTTCATATATAATCTCAGTTACTATACCCTTTTCTCAGCCCTTCAACTGTTAATACCCTTAAGCAATATTCAGCAGATTGAATTTTGTCTATACTGTGGTGTATAGGATGCAGCTGAGGACTGAATCTGGCTCAGTATTCATTTTAAAATATGTATTTTTTCTGTATTAAATCTTTTCTTTAACTATTTTGATATTTTTCACTTTCAAATGAAAGATTGTTAAATACGGGGAACATCCCCAAAATAACAAGTTGTGGACTTCTCTCATGGAAGTCCACAACATTAGACTGAGATGATCTCCATACTGGGAGCTAAACCATAGCTATTTCAGAAGCACTGTGTATGGGGCACTGTGCCGTTGTGCTGCCCACCAAGCAGACGTTGAATCAAGGATTGATCTTGTGCTCACTGGAGTCAATGACAAATTCCCTTTGACCTCAGTGGTTTAGGGTCAGACTGACTGACCCACAACCAGCCTCTCATTTTTCCTCTTGCACTGAAGGTCAGGACTGTACCCTGCAGCAGCCCTATATGGTCTACAGTGTACACCACCTCAAGAATTGGGGGAGAGATGGGTGGAGCCAAGATTCCTCATACTCTCTGTTGCCCACCCTCATGTGAAAGGCATAGCAACTAGACAGTGGTTCTTTCTTCTCCTTCCCCCACTCCTCTACCTGCATTGGGGATAGCTTGCCTATATGTATAAGGTCTTATGCACCTTACTTCTACGTGCAGTCACACAGGATGGACCACAATCTGGACCTGTATTCCTAGAGTTAAAAAAACCCAATATTATGGGGTATGGGGGAATATAAACTCTTAATTGCATTGTTCAGATAAAAATACTTGAGGGAAATTTTATACCTGGCTGTTCTGTACAGCAGCAAGAATGCAAACTTTTACTGTTTCCTTTACAGTATCAACAGTTCCAACATTAAGAACATATGCTATGATATACATCCCAAATATATGGTATAAAAGTACACAGAAAACACATACTTTGAATTACTGACATCTAGCATTTTATATGGCTAAAAGAAACACACCGATAGATCTTCCAAATCATATTTAGAATAATAGGCTTCCTTTACTTGACCCTAAAGGCTTTATGGTGCATTCTTTATTTTATTCCAATCACTGGAATTATTCCTAATTTATGAATAATACTCCCTTGAAAACCTTGAGACTCCTGCTTTTATATTGTACTGTTAGTCAATAATTCATGAAGGAGATTATTTCATGAAGGAAATTATTATTATTATTATTTTTTACCAGAGACTGAATTTTAAAAACAGCATTCTATGAAATTACAGATTAATGAAACCAACCTATAACCGCTTCGTGTTTTCCACAGTATTTTAGCATTGCCTCATAGATCCAAATATGACTTAGGGACAGATGCCAAAACGTCAAAGTCCAGTTTCAAAGTCTAAATCTAGGCACACAAATAAAAGTGTGTTAATTTTCAGAAGTGCTGAGCACCTGCAATGCCCATGGAAGTTTAATGAGACTTATAAGTGGAGCACCTCTGAAACTTAGAACATTTCTATAGCTGCTTCCTAGGAGAGCTCTTTAAGTACAGAATCATTGGGAGTCTGGGAGCAAGGAACTGGGCTTATCCTGTCCAACCCCATCTCCATTGTGCCAGTCTCACAAACACATCCCTCTAAACTCATAAGTTAATTACAAATTAAAAGCTAGATTTACCCCATGCCTCTCTTAATAAGAGGATAACACAGATGATCCAAACTTCCAGCATAGTTAAAATTCAATAAAATTGCAGGCATAGGCCACATTTGAAGATATTTTTAAGGATTAATGGTAATTTTCCCAATTATTCTTCATAACTGACAATCTCTTCTTCAGCCAAGGCTGACAAAAAATGCCCTATTACAGAGAATTGTACGTAGATATGACCTCTTCCAAAATGACTGCTATTTCTCATTATTCCCAATGGTCTTAGGTAATTGTAACTTGTGCACAGTTAGGTGACCATTTTCTGTATTGCAGCTATCTCCTACTGCTCTCAGTGAGACAAAGGCCAAAGGTTGGTCTTAATAAATGGCTGCTGGCTTCATTCTTATTAGAAACAATGGAACACAGTTGCCCTTTGAAAGAGAGAAAGTTGCTGTGGCCTCATTCCCACTGGGAACAAGGGGTAATTGTAGCCATTGGGAAAGAGGCAAATTCTTTATGAGTTCCTTTGAAGGAGGAGATTTTTATGCACCAGTCTCTGCTGAGGTATGAACTTTCAGTCATGAAAAATAATGGCCAAATACAGTATTACCATTTGTCCTACATATTTCAACTAGGGGCAGGTGTGTGGAGAAGAACATGGAGAACAGGATGGAAGGGGGGTTGAAGATGTGTGTTCAGGATGAATGTAGGGAGGTGCAAGAGGCAGGGGGTATTTGGAGGACAGGAGATAGGAGGGAACTGGGATATATGCTCCGGCATAACCACTATTGACTTCTTTAGTGCCAGGATTTCAACCCTAGAGGGGTAGGAAATAAAATCTACTAATCTCACAGACATGTTTGCACTATATGAAGTATAATTATAACTGTTAGAAACTATGCCAGGCTCCTGGCACTAATTTTTGAACCAAATGGACTGGCCAGTCCTTTCCTCTATCTAAAATGTATAATCAATTAAATTTTATAATTATAGTTAATTAAAAATGCTTGTGGCTTAAAAATATTCTGCTATATAGATGTAATATTGTATTTATTAGAGATGGGCCAAACTACAACCTTGGATCTAGATGTGCCTGAGCGTTGAGAAAACTGGAATCCAGACTCACTGCAACTTGGACTTATCTCTAGTATTTGCTTGTGTTTTTAAGCTGAAAATTGTCTCACTAGAAAGAATCTGTATCTGCGCCTCTGCACATGGAAGACCAAATTTCTATTAAAGAAAGCTGGCTTGTGATATATTGGGAGGTGGTGGTGCGTAAGCAGTAGTTGTGGGTTTTAAAATTCAGATAGCTCTTATGTCTGATTAGTGATAGCGCTGTTAGCAATTTTGACATGGCACACTGTCAGAAAACAGGAAAACAGACACTTTGGAGATGAGCTAGAGGGCCACTGAAGTAATTTAAAAAAATAAGGACTGTCAAAAGCAGTCAAATGAACACATGAATCTTTATTACAGGTGTCACCAGACAGTCAGAAGAGACATCCAGACAGCTATCCAGCAGGAGTTGCTGATGGTGCTATACATTAGGAATAGCAGTAACAATAGCATGCTTCGAGTTGTCCAAAAGGCCTGACATGCTGACTATGTGGATTAGCAGACACCACTATCTAGGATGATCAGACCTGACTGCAGGATTCTTTCTGTTACACCTGCTTTAAAAAAAAAAGGAATAAATTAATTAATTTACATTCTGTACATGAGTATCATAGATTATTAGTGTTGGAAGGGACCTCAGGAGATCATCTAGTCCAACCCTCTGCTCAAAGCAGGGCCAATCCCCAAATGGCCCCCTCAGGGATTGAACTCACAACCCTGGGTTTAGCAGGCCAATGCTCAAACCACTGAATTCTAATAATACACTTTTTGTTTTAAATACAGAAAAACAGAGTATTGCCAACCCGAAGCATACAAGAATCAATCAGGCCTCCCAAAAATGATGAGATGGATTTAAAAATCATTAGATGTTAAAAATGAATCTGTGGTGGGTTCTTTTTATTTGTTCCATGTCTTTTGAGCCTTTAGGTTCATGATTTCATGCTTTTCTCTTCAGTCATGAGGGCTAAAATCTTACTTCTTTTTCTTTCCATGAAAACTGAGAATTTCACATCATCACCTGACTCCAGGAGGCATGAAGAAAAAAACATCAAATATCTAGAGACTCACAAGAGTAGGCAAGAATTGGCCACTGAAAACTACACTTTGTGCCATTGTTCAAGAAGCTCCTAGAACACTGCAGGTAACATCTTCAAAGGCACAAATGGAATTCAGTGCCTGAATCCCATTAACCTTCAATGGGAGTTGGGCACCCACTCTGAAAAGCTTCTCCCACTCAACCTTACAGAACAACTTTCACTGAAAGCGAAATTTGAAGAAAAGAGTTTTATATAAAAAGCAATGTGCTGGATATTATTAATCATTATTATTATTTGTATTACTGTAGCACTGGGGAGTCATAGTGATGGACCAGGATCCCATTGTGCTAGGCGCTGTACAAAGATGGAACAAACCCTAATTTCTTGCATTTCTCTTGTTATTATTCCAGATATTTGGGAAGCTTTCCCTGTTCTGTCTGTTCTTGCAGTGGACTAGTAATAACATAAACTTATTCTCCGGCCACGGCTGAAATTGTGGAGAGATTACAGTTCAACATTATGACTTCAAGGCAGGGTGAAGCACAATAAGCATGTGAGTTCTGAGGAAAACAAAATCCTTGTTAGCATATATCTGATATTAATGAAAATGACAACCAAAAGTATTTCAGGCTGGGATTTTCAGAGGAGCCATAGGGAGCTTGGCACCCAAATTGCAGTGGAATTGATCCATTGCGTGCCTTTGAAAATGCCAGCCCACAAGTGAAATCCTGGGTCCATTGAAGTCAATGGCAAAACTCTAATTGACTTTTATAAGGACAGGATTTCACCCTGTTATTATTTGTGTGTTAGTTATATGGAACACAATCCAACAGAAATCCTACAGAAATTGGACTTTGAAAATTATAATATCCCTGCTGACCAGGGCCCTAATTTGTAAAAGCACTCAAACACATGCTTAACATTAAGTACATGCTTAACTCTCATTAATTTAAATGGCACTAAGCATGTGCTTAGAAAGTTAAACATATGCTTAAATACTTATCCTGAATCTGGTGACAAGAAAAGACATGAATACTTTACTTTAAAAGCTTACAGGAGAACATTGAACGTAGCAGAGCAGTGGAGTGGGACTCAGGAGACATGAGTTCTATTCCTGGCTCTGCTTCTAGCCTGCTGGGTGACCTTCGACAAGTCATTCACCTCTCTGTGCCTCAGTTTCCCCATATATGCCAGGGAATAAGAAAAACAGCTTGCACTCTACATGGGCATAGCTCCATTCAACCGAATAAGGTGCATTTATGTTTCTGCAACCCCATGACTGGTCAATTCGCACCAGCTAAGGATCAGCTTATCAGCAGTAGTAATGTTTTATAAATCCCATTGCATACCCTCCCATGCAATTCTAGTCTCTGATCAATAATACGAATATGACACACAAAAAGAATTACAGAAGATGATGAAAATGCAGTTTCTGTCATATTAGATGGATGAGAAAACTTTTTATTTTCTTCTTAAATTTTAAAGAGCCGCAGTGGCATGCTAATAAATTGGCGTGGTCTCAAAAGGATACTAAACTAAAAAATACTTATCTGCTGCAGTTCATAAATCTCTCATGTGTTTTGGAATTACCAATGCCTTCAGAACATAGGAATGCAAACTACTGGTTTAATGTCAGCTTTGAAACAACAACGAATACTTAAGCAAATAATGAGATAAAAAGTAATGCATAATTAAAGGTTTCTTAAGATAAATTCTGGGTTATGTTTATTTTAAGGGTGGCAGTGAAATACATTTGCACCTATGTATCCTCCAAAGGTGTCATTTTCACAAGTTTCACTGCACAAATAGGGTCTCAGCACACAATACATTATTAAACAGGGATATGCATTTCAAAGAGAATAAAACTACATGCAAATAAACCTAATATTTAATTTTAATAACATATCAGAATTGTTAGCACAGTGGCCCAGAATAGATTTAAATGAATGATCAAGAGATACAGATTTACAAGCTATAAACATTTTCAATTAGATATCTGAACAATCTAAATGAGGGCTAGATTGGGTAGATACAGTCTGTCCTGTGCAAGGGCTGTGCATAGAGAAAGTATGGTCCTGTGGTTAGGGCACTAGCCCAAGTCTTGGAAAATCTGATTTCAAGTCGCTGTTCCTCCCTATGCTTTCTGCATTAGATTCCCTGTGCCACAGTTCCCCATAGGTAAAACGAGGATAAGTAGTATTTCCTTACTTCTCAGGGGTATTATTATTTTTGTAACTAATGACAAATCTAAAGCTAGGTTATCTGACATGGAAAACCAATGCGTGAGCCCACTACTCCATCTCTCCTTTTGTGTAATTGATTTAAGTAAATATACATTTAGAGCTGGTGATATTATAGCACAAATGATTACTGGAATATTTTTGTCAGTTAGGTTTCTAGCTATTGTGCCCATCTACCAGGTAGTTAAATGTTTACTTGCAATAATTTGCACGTGAAGTTATTAGCATCTGCAAAATTATAGGCACAAAAAGGAAGAGCAGGATAAGACTGAACTTAAAAACTGGATGAAATTCTGGCTCCACTGAGGTTAATGGCAAAACTGTCATTGGTTTCAGTGCAGCTAGGCTTTCACTCCAGGTTCTGACTATCTCATTTACTGCAAGTCAATGAAAGGGGTGCGGAACTACAAAACTCTCGGTGCAAAAGAGTATAAGGAACTGCAGTGCCATGCTTCTCATGGATAAACATCTCTCTTTCTAATTTGAATTGACCTTCCAATGCCTGGAAGAGTAGGAGCCTGGATGTCTAGCCATTCTACACTGTAATGTGTCATAGAATGGCACGATATTATATCTTCACAGTGCAATGGAAGGAAGAAGTGAGCTTTAAAACTGAATCTCAGCTTCCAGTTCTTTCAAGAAGCCTCTCCTGACACTGACTGAGAATACAACTGTTCCAGGGTCCAAGTGTACACCTTATCTCCAGTTTCTGTTTCCATGTAAGCAGTCCAGTTTTCAAGCCAATCATTGTGTCCTTAGGTGCCAGTCATTTAAAATTAAAATTCAGTGTTACTGTCTTTCACTGTTTTCTAGGCGTTCCCCATAATATTTCAGCAGTGATTTTACTTTCCAAATATCTTTTTGGCAGCCATCCAATTCTTAGCATAATAGAGCTCTTTGTATTATTTACTTGAAAATCAACAACCCCATCAAGCCAGTGCTTGTCTTGCCTGTGGTTCCGATACACACAAGTGCCAGTGCTAGATTCTTATAGATAATCAGAATTTGAAACAAACTGTGACCACAGGCAACTGCAAATGAAACAGTCTTCCTACATTCCTCCTTTGTTTTCTTTTTTATTTACAGCCAGGCATTACATCTGGCCCCCATTGCAGTACATAATGATACATTGCACAACCGAATGTCACTATGGTTAAAGAAAGAAGGAAGAGATGGTTCCTACTAACAACCACAAATTATTTATTGCCAATTAGGGCTGGACCAAGCATTTTCAAAACCCCTATTGCTTAGATTTGAATAAAAAGTTGTTTGCCCAGCAGTCCTCTCTGATGACAATCTTGTGCTTGTTCATCCACTGCATTTAAAACTAGCCTGTTCAGCACGGCTGAAATAAGAAATGTCCAAATGGGACATTTGCTCAGTCCCTTTACTCCATTTGAAAAGGAGCTGAAAGCTGCAAAATACAGAAGCAGTCTATTGAAAATCTCCATTATTATTCATGTAAAAAGTTTCTGACCAGTCCTGAGCAAATTATAGCATTGTTGTTTTACACTAGATAGTGTACATTCCAGGTGTACTTATTATATAATAAACTTCCACAGGATGAAATTCTGATCTCAGTTACATCAGTGTATATCTGGAGTCACTCTGTCAAAGCAAGTGGAGATACTTTGCATTAACTAAATGTGCTAAATATGATGATAATTGATTAATGATGTAGACAAAGGATTCAGTGTTGTCTTGGCTTTATGGACCTAATCCAAGCCCATGGCAATGAATGGAAAGACTCCCATTGACTTCAATGGGCTTTGCTTTGGGTCAGAAATGAACACAAAATCCCATATGTGTAAACAAACCTATCTGGTTAAGATAAAGAACCTAAACATACTTCTTTTTGCATTTAACATTACAGCAAGACTTTCAAAATGATGGTCCTGTGAAAAAGTTTGATACATCTTTAAAATTAAACTGTAGTAGTTAAACTTTGCAAAGGGTTCACCATGAATGAAAAGCAGATCTCAATAGCAAAGCTGTTACTATTTGTTTGTTTTATTTTAACTAATGAAACTGAAATTTGTGCAACAAAGAAGGCAGGTGCTGGAGGTCTATGGTGATTCCAATTATTGTAGTAAAATTTTACAGCCAATTTTATGCAAAACAAGCAGAAGGTTGGAATATAAGAGATGTTAAATATTGGGAATCTTTGGAGAAACCCACAGAAATGCTGTAAATATGTTGATGATTGTATGATAAAACCAGCCAAATGACCTTGTAATTCCACCAATAGAAGAGGCTGAGATACTACGCTTATGGGAGTGTGTAAAGTATAGATTCTGCACAACCAGCTAGCATAGGTATAAATAGCAGTGTAGACAGTGAGGCACAGCTGGGGCAGGTAGAGTACAGGGCCCTATATCATAGACTCTTAGGGTTGGAAGGGACCTCAGGAGGTCATCTAGTCCAACCCCCTGCTCCAAGCAGGACCAATCCCCAGATTTTTACCCCAGTTCCCTTAATGGCCCCCTCAGCGATTGAACTCACAACCCTGGGTTTAGTAGGCCAACGCTCAAACCCCTGAGCTATCCCTCCCCCCAATATGTCTCAATCCCCAGCGTATATACCCTATAGGAACTCACTATGCACCCAAGCAGTGCCTCCCAAGTCTACATTGCTGTTTTTAGCAGTGCAATGTCCCTCTTCCTCCCTGCTCCCAGAGCCTTTCCCTACCACAGGGAAAGGCTCTGGCAGGGGGAAGGCAACAGAAAAAAGCTCTGGCAGTGGGGAGACAGTGAGGAAAGGCTCTGGCAGCAGGGAGCTGCTGGACCCTTTGTCCACTGCCTCCGTGCTGGTAAACCTTTCGCTGCAGCTTTTAACCACATGTGTAGTACCTGTACTCTACTTGCCACCATACATGTAGACATATCTTATATCTGATGACTGATGTCTAAATCATCGAATAATATTAATCAATATGGACCATACTGAGTTCTCCTCAACTCAACTGTGAGTAAAATGCACTCACCCTGGAATCTAGTTTAGATGGGAAGTTATAACTTGGAGACATATTAATCAGTGCTGGGCTGGAAGTAAATTAGTCACACAATGCATGCTGTGAAATTTGTCAACCATGCTCAGTCAACATAGCCTCTTCTATGAATTAGTCCTTAATGCAGTATTGACCGTGGAAAAGTAGCCCAAAGGCTAAGCAGCTATCAAGCAAGGTTTCAAAGGACAGGCCAAGATACTGCAGGTGTGGGAGTTAACACACCAAAGTTATTTGGCTTTCCAGGAATATTTAATGAGACAGCTTGTTCCTTTTGCAGACTGCCAGAAATTTCCTAACCCTTGTTTAGTTGGCTAGACAGTGAGATGTGTCAATCAAAATGCCAGATGGGTACCTAGGATCAACTTGCTCACTTTGTGGATTACACCTTTTATAACATGTTGGTAATCTTATTGTGGATGTCAGGTGTGCATTTTATTGTGCTTAGAGAATATTCAAGAAGTCCAGAGTTAACAGACAGCAGTGGCTAGCATTTGGAAGGAAGAGTTCAGACTGCAATACTCCATTGAGTTTCCTCCTGAACACTGATACATTTCAACCGAGAGAGGACTGTTTTAGAAATCTCTGCTTCTTCTCCTTATTTGCGGTTAGAACCACTGCATGAATGTAATTTTGTGTTTGCAAGGTCATGACCCAAATTGCACTTACCAAGCCTTTTCTTCTTCCTAAATTTGTCACATTTGGAGACTGTGGATTTGCAGCACACTTATTGTGGTGTACGGTATGTAGCAGGTAGCTGTTAGGATTATCATCTGTGTACTGGACATTAAGTTTCTAAGGAATCTCCCTGACCACTACCCTACTCTGCTGCTAGGTAGAGTTGATGCTAAATGTTACTGAGCAGACATAACATTTTCCATTTTTACTGAAAAATGCTCAGATTTTATAAAAGCCATTATTTGGTTTTTTTACTGATTTTGACCCAAATTTTGGAACACTTAAGTACCTGAAAATACTGATTATGTTAAGAAAATCCAACACATTACATTAGACAGATTTGTTTATGCTAATAATAAATTATTGTAAATGTGAGGCTATCTGGGAAAATAAATCAATGTAGCAGAAGAAATGTGCATGTACTGAAAATGAAGGGTCTTGCACATAGTATACTGTGTCATGGACAGAACTAGTTTAAAAAATTGACTAAGCCTTTTTTTCTGTGAACAGTGGAGACTCATTTTGAAAAAAAAATCTGAAAAACTCAAAATATGTTGTTTGACATTTTCAAAACAAAACATTTTGATTTTTTTGATTCAAAATAACATTTGAAATTCCCTTTCATTTATTTTTTTAAAAATGCTTTAAAATGCTCTAAATCTAAATGAAACATTTCATTTCAAGTTTTGTTCAACCAGAAACAATTTTTGAAAAACTTTTCAAGTCATCTAAAATTTCCAGTTTTGGTTCAACCAAAAATTTTTTTTTTCTAGAATTGACAGTGCACCAAAAAAAAATCCACTATTCTAGCTAGGACCAGCTCTAGACTAGGCACCAGCAAAGCAAGCACGTGCTTGTGGCAGCACATTTCCAGGGGCAGCATTCTGCCGTGTGGAGGGTTTGCATTCCCACTGACCTGCTGCCGAGAGGCTCGCTTGGCTGACGGAGTGGGCACAGAAGGCAGGCCAGCAGTAACATGGGGGAGGGTGAGAGACCTGAGTTGCAGGGGACAATTGGACGACCAGCCTCATGACTGCTCTGGAGCAGGGGGAGCCCCTCCTCCACCCTGCTCCACACATGCAGCCGAGGCTGTTCCTGTACGCCACCCCAGCCCTGTCCCCTTCCCTCCCAGCCCCCAGCCCTCCATTCATCCCTGGAGTCTCCCCGTCCTCCTGTCTGTTCTAGGGGACAGGGGGGCACTGATTAATGTACCTGATATCCACTAATCTGGGGTGACAGGACAGGAGGAATCTGTGTGTGCTGCTGCCTCGCTGGGTCCGGAGTTGCTAGCAGCTGCTTTTGTCTGAACCAGGCATAGCTTTATCTGAGCTAATAAGTACTAAAAGTATTAGAATTTATAGCAAGAAATGATTTTTTTCACTCCAAACACTGCCATAGCATGACGCATTCTTTTAACATTACCAGTATCAGTGTTTGTAACTGTGATTTTGTTAAAATTAAATGAGTATACTAGTTGGAAATTGTTTTATTTCACTAACAAAAAATTCTTTATTTTCATTTTTTTTAAATTTTAAAGAGTCAAATTTAGAGGCAATATGATATTTGCATTTATCAACACTAAATTTCATCTGCTATTTTGTTGCCTGGTCACTCAATTTTGAGAGATCCTTTTGCAGCTCTTTGCAGTCTGCCTGGGACTTAACTATCTTGAGTAGTTTTGTATCATCTGTAAATTTTGCTATCTCATTGTTTACCCCTTTTTCCAGATCGTTTATGAACATGTTAAATAGGACTGGGCCCAGTACAGATCCCTGGGAGACACCACTATTTACCTCTCTCCATTCTGAAAACTGACCACTTATTCCTACCCTGTGTTTCCTATCTTTTAACCAATTACAAATCCATGAGAGAACCTTCCCTCTTATCCCATGACTGCTTATTTTGCTTAATAGCCTTTGGTGAGGGACCTTGGCAAAGGCTTTCTGAAAATCTAAATACACTATATCCACTGGATCTCCTTTGTCAACATGCTTGTTGACCCCCTCAAAGAATTCTAGTAGATTGGTGTGGCATAATTTCCCTTTACAAAAACCATGTTGACTATTTCCCAACAAATTATGTTCATCTATGTGTCTGACTATTTTGTTCTTTACAGTAGTTTCAACCAATTTGCCTGGTACTGAAGTCAGGCTTACTGGCCTGTACTTGCCAGGGTCACTTCTGGAGCCCTTTTTAAAAGTTGGCTTCACAATAAATTTGACCTGGTACCTCTTCCTTTCTAAAGTGCCACATTATGAGTCTCAAACATATTTGTAATGTTGCAAGGATAGTAACACTCTTTACGTCATATACTTTTTTTGGCCATAATCTTTACTGTTATCATTACTCCTAATTTTACATATATTCATAGATTTTAAGACCAGAAGGGAGCACTATGACCATATAGTCTGACCTCCTATACAACTCAGGTCACAGAATTGCAAATTCTTAAGAAGCACTCCAATTCCATGGTGATGGGAGTCACATAAGTACAAAGACAGATTGGTGAATTTTTATTTTAATTAAGGGGTACCCCACCTATTTCCCATGAGCCGTACATGGCCCACCAGAGCATTTCATAAGACTCGCAGCCTGCTTCGACACAATATATTAACGGCCGATTAATTAGCGTTTTGTCATCATGTTTATATCATTTTAATGTACACGAGAGTGTAAACAGACAATACTGTATATAGAAACAACCTATCTGAATGTATTTGAAACAAGCTGAATTTAAAATATAAATCAAAACAACTAATTTTAAATTGTATTAAAATAGGTAGAATCTGTTTGGCCCACACAAGGTTGTGCTTAGGTTTATGTGGCCTCTTGTGTAATAATGCTGGGTACTAATGTCTTAATTTCAAAAAACTCGGAGATGTGTAACTGGTGTGGAGCCTAGAAATGAGTTCTGCACAGGAAGCTTCCCTCTTCCATTTCTGTCTTAAGAGCAAATATCCAGGTAAAACACAGTCCAAATGATAATTCCACGCAGTACAAGAAGGAAATACATGTTTGCAAATCAATGTAGTTTAGAAGTATTAACTTCAGCCTTCCTAGGATTGTGAAACCAGACACTTTTTAAGGCATTTTCTGTACTGAGGTGAAGTAAAGCAGAGCTGCTTTCTTCGTTGGTATCATAGTAACTTGTATCATGCAATATAAAAAGGACAAAGGATTAGATAATACCTTGGACAGCATAATATTTTATGTTTGAATTAATACCTAGAGAGACAGCTTAAGAAAAATGACAGCATGCTTAACCACTTGAGCTCCTTAAAAGGACATAGATATTAACATTCTTGAAGCAATACCAAAGCCTTACGCCAGTGGAATTTTTCAGTGAAGTATATTGAATGTTATTAATGACTGTTTTTCACTGGTTTGTATATTGCATTTCTAATGGTCTATTTATGAGGAACTTCAGCATGATAAAACAACTCTCCAGTGTCAAACCTCAGTATGTGCCTGAATCGGATTTCATATAAATTGTTATACTAATGTTGCTCCACTGGTTTTAATGGAGTTATGCCAGTAACATCAGTGTAACTACAACCAAAACATGGTCAAGCTCCATCTATATTTGTGTGTCTCTCTTTTGTGTATGTAGGGAGGCGGGGGGAGAGAAGTAGCTTGGTACAAAAACACATGAGGTTTCAGAAAGGGATCTGTTTCATTAACAAGTAATGAACCAAGCAGGAAGAATTGTAGGAATGGGATCTGCATAAAGCATGCATAAAAGCCAGTGGCACATGATGAGAAGCCTATGTGTGTCTGGCAACGGCCTTGCCCACTTTATACTCCAGAGCCCCTGCGGTTCCACCAAACTAGGTCCCTCCTGGAACATGAACCCCTTTCTTCAGTTCCATTCCTCAAACTTCAGGCTCAATGTAATTTCACCATCAATGTTTTGTTTCCATTTCACATTAGTTTTCATTGATGACATTTGGACCGTATTATTCCTTTTTCTTAAAAGGTCCAGATTCTATATGTCTAACTCTAAATTCCAAAACAATCTCCATTAAATATCTTTCCTCCAAGTAATATACAGCAAGAGTGACTGTCATGAGACACCAGCAACAATATGTCCTTTGTCATTATTAGATATTTTTAGCAAAGTGATGGGGTTCCCTCAGCTACAACAGAATACAAAGTATCAGGTAAAAGACAAAAAAGAAACAGAGGTAAAAGCATCACCAGTAGCTTTCTCTGGTAAAACTCACATATGCTACTAGACAATAGGTAAAGATACCTGACTATCTTTGAGCATCTCAGGTGTAGTCTCTGCATTCTGCAGGAGTTCAGGGAGGAATTCCATAATGACTTGGCTCTGGCTGTGCCTATAAGGTACAATCTAACTTCTCACAATATCCTTTTTCCGTTAAATACATGTAGATAAATAACATTCCTCATTGTCTTTGTATTTCTAGTGTGTTCATTAATATGGGTGACACATGCATGGCAAACAGATTGGAAACACTATCCGAAATCCAGTCTAATGTAGTACTTTGTACAGCCGAATAATATCCTGCTGAAATTATGGTTTGATTGAAGACAATGTATACTTACCTATCAATCACCTCTGTTTTAGATATCAATAAAAACTGGTTCAAGATGAAAATTACCACAGGCAGCAGAGAGAAACACTGTAAATAGAAAAGAATTGCAAAGAACAGATGTGGGGATGGAAGGGAGGGTGTATGGAATGGAACCTTTATAAGAAATGCATGTTAATCTGAGATTTTTCTTTAAATTCAGTCTGTCAGATAGTACATTGCATTGAAAGCCCCTCAATTTAGGGATTTTATTTTGTATATACATAAGGTGAAAGTTTTCCTCAACACAGAAGCACAATGCTAGCCCATAGTTGACTGGATCGGACAGCTGGGAAGGAAAAAACTCAAAAAGTAAAGTTAATAATAAAATAGCATTGTAGGGCCAAATTTTCAAAAGTAATCAGCACCATACATCTCCTTTTGTTCTCAGTGAGAGCTATTGAGTGTTAGATCTTTTTGAAAATCTGGACACTTCATCTAGGTGCCTACACAGGAGCTGAAACACTGGCCTCAATAGTGGGTGTTCAACAATTTTGAAAATTAACTAATTGCTTTTGTGAGTTAACTTTTATTGCTGTGTTATTCATACAGTTGTAGTGGAGGTATTCCATGAAGTCTTATTATATATGTGGGAGAGCGTACTGAAAATTGAAAGGTGGATAAGGAATTGGTTAAAGGGGAGATTGGGGGTTCCACCGCAGTGTCTGTCTGGTGATGTTAGTTGGCTGCTTACGTAGTGTATGTCCTATCCAACCCCACCTTCTCCTTCTGATTTCTTCCTCTGCTGGGAGTTGACAGGTCCTCTCCAAGAGGTGGATGTTACTGATGGTGTCTGGCCAGCGGATCTGGAGAATCCTTCTGAGGCAGCTATTAATGAAGGTCTGGATCTTCCTGATGGTTGTTTTGGTTGTCCTCCAGGTTTCAGCTCCATACAGTAGGACTGATTTCACATTGGAGTTGAACAGTCTAATTTTTATTGCCAAAGACAGCTCTCTGGAGCTCCAGATGTTCTTGAGCTGTAAGAAGGCTGCTCTTGCCTTACCAATCCTTACTTTGATATCTGCTTCTGTGCCACCCTGCTGGTGGAAGATGCTACCTAGATAGGTGAAGGACTGCACTTCTTCCAGGGGGCTTCCATTCAGTGTGACTGGGTCACTGCTGATGAGTTAATCCTAAGGATCTTGGTCTTGTCCTTGTGAATGTTGAGGCCAACCTGTGATGACGTGGCTGCCACTACGTTGGTCTTCTCTTGCATCTGCTGTTTACTGTGTGAAAGGAGTGCAAGGACGTCAGCAAAATCCAGGTTATCAAGCTGGGTCCACAACGTCCACTGGATTCCGTTCCTATGCTCGTAAGTGGATGTCTTCATAATCCAATCGATGACGAGGAGAAAGAGAAGTGGAGACAACAAGCATCCTTGCCTGACTCCAGTTTGCACCTGGAAGCTGTTAGTAAGCTGCCCTCCATGCATCACTCTACAGTGTACACCGTCATATGAGTTCTTGATCAGGTTGATCACCTTTGCTGGGATGCCATAGTGCCGAAGGAGCTTCCAGAGGGTCTCTCAATCCACGCTATCAAACACTTTCTCATAATCAACAAAGCTGATGTACAACGAGGAGTTCCACTCCATAGACTGCTCGACTATGATGCGAAGCGTTGCTATCTGGTCCGTGCATGATCTATTCTGCCGGAAACCTGCCTGTTCATCTCGTAGCTGTGGATCGACGGCATCCTTCATTCTCTCTAAGAGGACTCGGTTGAAGACCTTTCCTGGCACCGACAGGAGTGTGATTCCTCTATAATTGGCACAGTTGCTAAGATCTCCTTTCTTGGGGATTTTGATGAGATATCCCTCTTTCCAGTCTACCGGAATCACTTCTTCTTCCCATATCTTCTCAAAGAATGGGTACAGCATTTCCACTGAAGCATCCAGGTCTGCTTTCAGGGCCTCTGCTAGGATGTCATCAGGTCCAGCCGCCTTCCTATTCTTCATCATGGTGATGGCTTTTCTGATCTCATCTCTGGTTGATTGATCGCAATTAATTGGGAGGTCCCTGTTGGCTGGGTTGATATCTGGTGGATTTGGTGGTGCTGGTCTGTTCAGGAGTTCCTCAAAGTGCTCCGCCCATCTGTTCATCTGTTGTTCTATTCCTGTTATAGATTTTCCCTGCTTGTCTTTAAAGGGACATTCTGGCTTGCTGAACTTTCCAGACAGTCGCTTGGTAGTATCATACAGCTGTTTCATATTACTGCTGTATGCTGCCTGCTCCGCTTCTGCTGCCAGTTCATCCACATACTCTCTCTTGTCCTTCCTGATATTCCTCTTCACTGCTCTATGGGCTTCAGCATACTCTTTTTGAGCTTTGGCCTTTGCTGCTCTAGTCCTGCTGTTATTGACTGCTGCCTTCTT
This sequence comes from Gopherus evgoodei, assembly GCF_007399415.2. Lineage (NCBI taxonomy): Eukaryota > Metazoa > Chordata > Testudines > Testudinidae > Gopherus > Gopherus evgoodei. The sequence goes on along the minus strand of NC_044323.1, from coordinate 25,453,337 downwards.
CTTCTTTCTGTCTTCTATTTTGATCAAGGTCTCTGCTGTGATCCACTCTTTCTGCTGGTGTTTCTTAATTCCAAGCACTTCCTGGCACACTGACCTAAGTGTCTCTCTCACTTTCTGCCTTCAAGTGGAAAAGAGGCCGTCCAAGAAACACCTGGCGACGCGACCTTCAGGCTGATAGCAAAAAAATGGGCTATACCTGGAACCAGCTAGAGCGAATGGCCCAGGATAGAGGACTCTGGAGATCTGTAGTCGGCCCATACCCCGATTGGGGTGACGGGCATGAGTGAGTGAGTGAGTAAAGGGGAGATTACAATGGGTCATACCGAAAAGTGAACTGTCAGGCTGGAGGGAAGTTACTAGTGGTGTTCCTCTGGGATTGGTTTGGGGACCAGTATTATTTAATCTTTTTATTACTGACCTTGGCACAAAAAGTGGGAGCGTGCTAATAAAGTTTGTCAATGACACAAAGCTGGGAGGTATTGCCAAAACAGAGAAGGATCGAGATAGCAAGATCTGGATGACCTTGTAAACTGGAGAAATAGTAATAGGATGAAATTTAATAGTGAAAAGTGCAAGGTCATGCATTTAGGTATTAATAACAAGAATTTTTATTATAAGCTGGGTACTCATCAGTTAGAAGTAACAGAAGAGGGGAAGGACCTTGAAGTATTGGTTGATCACAGGATGACTGTGAGGCACCAATGTGATATGGCCGTGAAAAAAAAAAAGCTAATGTGATCTCATGATGCATCGGGCAAGGTATTTTCAGTAGAGATAGGGAGGTGTTAGTACCATTATACAAGACACTGGTGAGACCTTATCTGGAATACTGTGTGCAGTTCTGGTCTCCCATGTTTAAGAAGGATGAATTCAAACTGTAACAGGTACAAAGAAGGGCTACTAGGATGATCCGAGGAATGGAAAACCTGTCTTATGAAAGGAGACTCAAAGAGCTTGGCTTGTTTAGCCTAACCAAAAGAACTCTAAGGGGAGATACAATTGCTCTCTATAAATATATTAGAGGGATAAATACCAGAGAGGGAGAGGAATTATTTAAGTTCAGTACCAATGTGGACAGAAGAACAAATGGATATAAACTGGCCATCAGGAAGTTTAGACTTGAAATTAGACAAAGGTTTCTAACCATCAGAGGAGTGAATTTCTGGAACAGCCTTCCAAGGGGAGCAGTTGGGGCAAAAGACATATCTAGCTTCAAGACTAAGCTTGATAAGTTTATGGAAGGGATGGTATGATGTGATAACCTAATTTTGTCAATTAATTGATCTTTGACTTTTAGCGGTAAATACTCCCAATGGCCTGTGATGGAATGCTAGATGTGGTGGGATCTGAGTTACTACAGAGAATTCTTTCCTGGGTGTCTGGCTGGTAAGTCTTGTCCACATGCTCAGGGTTTAGCTGATTGCCATATCTGGGGTCGGGAAGGAATTTTCCTCCAGGGCAGGTTGGCAGAGGCCCTGTTGTTGTTTTTCTTTTTTTTGCCTTCCTCTGCAGTGTGGGGCACAGGTCACTTGCTGGAGGATTTTCTGCACTTTGAAGTCTTTAAACCATGATTTGAGGACATCAGTGGCTCAGACATAGGTTAGAGGTCTGTTACAGGAGTGGTTGGGTGGGATTCAGTGACCTGCGTTGTGCAGGAGGTCAGACTAGATGATCATGATGGTCCCTTCTGACCTTACAGTCTATTATTCTATGATTCTATGATTATTAGGCTCAAAGAACTAACAGTCCTAGCCAAAGCTTGGGCCAAGAGACTGCATCTTAACTGATTGCAATTGATTTCAATGAGACAGTTAAACATTTTACTTTGTTCTGTTATATTCTTGTTTATTCTGAAGGCTATTCTTTGTAATGACTTGTACCAAATCCTGGTCTCACTGGAATAATTGGGAAGTTTGCCATTGACTTCTATGGACACAAGAATTTGACTTATTGGACTGAAATCTGTATTGGGCAACAATGATTCTTGCCCATTAACTTCAAAGAGAGCACCCCGGTAACTGAGGAACCAATACAGTTTCTATTTAAGTCAAAGGAAAGATTCCTATTGACTTCTATAGGCGCTGGATCAGGGCCTGAAAGCAGAACTGACTGAATGTTAGATTGAAAACTGTCCACATTTCCTGTCTATTTGTAATGCAACAACCTGATTCACCACTAGATTACTCCAGTTTTATGCTCATGTAATATGAATCAGTTGGGTCACATCAGCATAAAACTGAAATAATGCACTGGTGAATCAGATCACATAAAATTGTTTTTGAGGAGTGCCTGATAATAATATTGTGTATCATAGTATCCCAAGGATTGAAAGTGTTTGGAGATGCTAGCACATTTTTTAAATAGAAAGAAAAGATCTAAAACTTCCAATAATGAGGGTTAGTATAATTCTAAAAGGAAAAAAAGTTAACAGGCAAAAATGAATTTGTGCCCAGAAGACATGAAGTGGTGGTGGGGATATCATTTGATAAGTGTAAGAGGACATTAGCACCAATTTAAGTAGTTCTAAAGAATCAGTGGTTCAGAAAATAGAAAATAATGATATACTCATACAACTAATGATGATGTACCACAGTTAAATGAAATCCTCTCTAACTACCCAAAGGCTGAATGGAGTTTCAGAGTTGATGAGAAATTAATAGTTTCCACTGTGCTAAGCCAGAGATTTTTCTCCTGCACAGAAGCCCTTAATTGACTGCCTAATTGCCCATGGATTGGCTCATGTTGACCATTCGTGCTAATTATTTACTATGAATCAGTGATAGTTATGGCCAGCATGTCAAGCTCAGGTTTAATCCTTATTTTACAACATTAGAAACTGAGCATCAGCCAAGTACACCGGAAGCCTCTGTTAATCAAGATATATATTTTTTGACAGAACAACTTCTCTGTAAGTACACATTGGTCCTTGACTCTACGATCATGCTGTGTGAAGAAGCACAGATCTCCCACTGGTGTCAATGGGAGTTTCACACATATAGGGAGAGCTTAATATAAGAATTAGGATTTGCCATGTCACCTGTAAGTTTTGCCTACATGGAAGTTCGTTATAAATGTAATTGCAATTTACGCACTGCAATGCACTCTAGAAATTAGGGACTCTTGCTCTACTTCACTAAATTCAAGTAGATTCTACTCGGGTTCACAGTATTTATACTCTTGGTAAATGGCTCTTTTGGGAGCCACGGGATGTATTATTACAATGTACGTTTAGGGACTGATATAGCAAAGCCCAATGAAATCATTGGAAAGACTCCCGCAGACTTTGTTGGGATTTGATCAAGCTCTTATATAGTTCCCTCATACAGTTGAGATTAAAACTAGTTATTTTGATTCATTCATACCTCTTTGGTTTGGAAATTTGGAAGTAAGCCTTGTCAGAACAGGGATAGCTGTATGATTCACAGCTAATCCTGATGCTGGCCTCGTCTGAAAAACATTTGAAATGGTTGTCTAATAGTATTTCAGTATTTTTGCTTACAGTCATGGCCAAAGAAAGAAGTAGAGTGGTGACCAAAATGTAAAAAAAGTTAGTTTAAGGTTTTCGGATCTCAAAAAGATTTAGAAGAGTCAGGTTTGGGGCAAAGTTTTAAGAACATGAATTACTATTGTAGCCCTTACACCAATGGTGGGTAACCTGCGGCATGCGAGCTGCATGCGACCCATCAGGGTAAACCGCTGGCGGGCCACAAGACAGTTTGTTTACATTGACTGGCCGCAGGCAGCTCCCATTGGCTGCAGTTTTCCATTCCCGGCGAATGGGAGCTGTGGGGAGCAGTGGGCTGCAGGAACATGCTGGCCAGATGGCACACTGAGGATGACTCCGGAGAAAAGTGCTGCAGTGCTGTGAACACTGGCCAGCTTAAATAAAAAAGATTTGCCATACAGTGTCCCTGCCTATGGGTGGGGCTGGGTCTTCTCCTCCTTCCTGGTCTGGAGTCCTCTGGAGCCCTTGACTGGCTCTTGGTGATTGGCACCAGGTCGATTCTCTGCCATTCTGGCGACTGTTCTCTGCAGGGGTGAAGCTGCCTGGCTTATGCACTAGATCCCATAGCAGACCCAAGACTCTGTTTGTGGAGGAAAGGGGATTAAGCAGAGACCCCCTGAGATGATCTGCTTTTCTCTCAATTCATAACTGAAACTAAAACTAGTCTCTTTGTCTCTGAGTCCGTCTGTTCCCACCCATTGAGGGGCTGAGCTGCCCTGTCTCATCCTTGGTACAGCAGACTGCTTGTCCATATTAACCCATGCAGAAGCCTCCATACTGGCCTCAGCAACAGTTTCTAGTCCATTCTGCCTCAACCCCTGACTCTAGGCATGCTGGGAAATAGTGTCAGCCAGATCTGGCAGCCATAACTGTTGTAGGCCCTAGAGTAAGACTTCCCATAGGCTCAATCTCCAGTTCCAACAGCTTACAAACTCCAAGTGGGGGTTAGACCATAGCTGAAAGCAAGGCCTGATTTAAAGTTGTTTACTAAGATGCTGAAAATAGAGTGGTGTTCCTGGAATGGAAATGTTCTGGTCTAGGGAAAAGTTTTTCTTACTACAGAGTTTAGCGGCTTGGGCCCATCTGTACCTTTGTGTGTAATGATTATTTAATTTTCAGTAGTATCAAAAAAAATCTACTTTTCCTTCCCTTATTTCATACAGAAATTGGGGAGAGACCCATGTTATGGGCATATTTTGTATATTTGAGCACAAGGTATTTGTGATTAAAATAAAGCAGCTTTTGTTTTTCTTGTGCTCTGATTATTTGATGAACTTGTTCTGAGAGATTATTTTTGTATTAAAAGTGTCAGCTGACTTTAATGTGTTTTCATTGCTGCTGCCTCCACTCCTTAAGATTCCTATTTCTCTCCTTCTACTAGGAAATAAATCATTATTTAAAGCTTTTAGACACAAATGTGAACTGGGACTTGGGCCAGTTTGGATCGCCATCATGGGAACACTTGAAGGCATTGTGTCCAGGGGCGGCTCGAGGCCCCAGCACACCAAGCGCATGCTTGGGGCGGCAAGCCGTGGGGGGCATTCTGCCGGCGCCACGAGGATGGCAGGCAGGCTGATTTTGGCAGCTTGCCTGGGGAGGGTCAGCTGGTCCCGTGGCTTCGGTAGACCTCCTGCAGGTGTGCCTTTGGAGGGTCACTGGTCCCGCAGCTTCAGGGGACCCTCTGCAGGCAAACCGCTGAAGGCAACCTGCCTGCTGTGCTTGGGGAGGCAGAATGCCTAGAGTAGCCCTGATTGTGCCTCAGAGACAATCATTGTCTCCTGGAGCTCTCCAGCACATGGAGTACCTCTTCTGCTACAGCTCTTTAGGACATGGAGCATACAATTCTCCTCTGGGGCTGACATCTCTTGGAGTGGCTTGCCCTAGAGTATTCTGCTATTGTAGAGGATGTCCCTGATGTGAGGATAGTACTGCGGCTGGTGCAGCCAAACATCAAGGTGAGAGCTCCTTGCTCCTCTAAACCTTGCATACTTGTATAGAAACTGGCCACAATGTGGCCCTTAATTTTTCCAAATAACTAAAATAACAAAGCTATCAATTGTTGCACCTTTGACTATTTCTTCTTTTTGTTAGTGAGTGAGAGATTTTTTAGCAGTATCCTTGCTGGTAAGATACAGTGATTGGAATATTAACAAGTCAACAGGTACCCCATTCCTGATTACAGTTGGAGTCCCCATATCCCATGATGAGGCCCTCAACATTTTGATCAATGGGACCTCTCCTGGGCACAGGGGTCCACACTTGTCCATTTCAGCAAGCATATATCTTTCAGAATTCATTTCTGCCTCTCATTTGGTCTTTACTAAAATATACACTCCTAACAGAAATAGAGCTGTGAAAAGACCTGTGAGTAAATGTAGACCTAATTTAGCAGGATATCTTTTTCTTCCTCATATCATTGATCAGGGTCAATGCCCACATCATCTATCAGCCATGATAGTTATTTCTTTTATATAGATGTCTCATAAAATACAAGCAAGAGTAGCTTATTTATCCTTTCTCCTTTGCAAATTTATCTCTAGCAAAAGCTGAATAAAATTAATTTTTATTAGCAAATAATAATAGAATGGGAATGCATTACAAATAATAATCATTCTTCATTGTTTCTTTGATCCACACAAAATGTAAGTTCCAGTTTTCATGAGTCACTCTCATTAGACCTGTAATTGAAATTAGATTTATTTTTCCATCATAAATAGATCGTCCATTAAAATAAATCATCTTATTGCATTGCAGAGTTTTGCAGGAGCCATGTAGCATGCTGGACTCATGAAGCACTGTTCTGGACAATCAATAAGGCAAATGTATGAACATGATTTGCTCAGTGAAGTAATTTAATTGCATGTAATCTGATCAGAAAGGATTTAGAAAAACGAAGTTGGGAATTGGGAAATGACTAAAGCAGATGCATAGTATCACAAAAGCAGCCCAGTAACATGAGGCTACCACAATGTTGATTCAAGCTTTCAAAGACTGGCCTATCTTCCTGGCTCAGGAAGCCTTTTGTATTAAACTCTGGCAGAAGTTCCCCATTGCCGCCAGCCTGATACTGACAAAGCAATTTGCCCCATTGTGAGACAATTGGCAGAAGTCCACCGTTTGGATTTCTGCTTTTGGATTTGCAGATTCTGAGTGGGCCAAGAAGTTGTTTATAGTATATGGGTCTGATCCTTAGTTAGAGTGTAAAAAAGCCTTCTGGAAAGTGATAAATTATTACACATGTTCCCTTTTTTATTATAAGGAATTAAAAAGCTTTCAGATATATTTTACTTTCCCAGGTGCCTTTTACTGCCTTCTGGTAGTCTCTGAATTTTAGTCTCTAAAGCACAATAATAAAATATGCATCCACAGTTCAATAGTCAGGTTCACAGGACACAATGAACCACATGAATCAGAGGAGGTTTAAAACTCATGTCTCCCATTTCCAAAACAAGTGCCCTGAAAATTATTTAAAGAAGTAATTGCCTCATTTATGCCTGCAGGTTTTGAAGTTGGGGAGTCAGTGACTGAAGTCAGCCATTCTCATTGTCTAATTGTGAAATCCTAGCCCAGGCACAAAGCCTTGGAACCAGGCGTTTATATGAGACTAACTTGGGGTAAGGGGCAGCAATCCTCCTCTCAATCTGTGGATAGGGCATAGTGCGCCTAAGCAGCCAGGTCACATCTTGCCTGTATGTGAAACAGAACCATAGCCCTGAATTTGGGGTTTCATCCTATGTTTCATCCTATGTTTTACCTTCAGTCCAACTGCATAAAGCCTGAGTATTCAGGGAGGCCAGGGTGCTGTGCTGTGCTACTGTGTAGCCCTCTTCTCCCTCCCACAACTACTGCTCCAGAGCACCACTGGCATACCAGGAACAAGTTCCAACGTACATATGGCTGTTCAGATGCCGGTCCCGCACACAGCACACAGCCCCTATGCTCAGTTTAAGTGGAGTGGAGGCGCTTGTGCCAAGTTACCCCACCATGGTTGAATTTTGTGCTGATTGAGTATCATAACAAAGTAATTAGAGAGACACCATGGGCACGGGTGGTGGGTATCACAGGCCAGAGGAGGCTAAGCCTCCCCAAACACACTCTGCCCTGAGACTCCCACTCTTCCCCCATGGCCCCAGACCAGGTTGCTCCTGTTCCCTGAAGCAGGCAGAGGCTGGAGCTGGGATGGGCCTGCAGGCATCCCGGGACTCTGGGGTGGCTGGAGACCTTGGGGCCACCTAGCACTCCAGGGATGAGGGTGCTGAAGGAGGGGGGGTGGAAGGGCGGGGCCTCAGGCAGAAGGGGCAGGGGCAGGGGCTAATCTCTCCAAATGAGTGGTTCACATGCCACCCATGAAGGTGAGTGAGGTAATATCTTTTATTGAACCAACTTCTGTTGGTGAGAGAGAGAAGCTGTCAAGCTGCACAGAGCTCCTCCTCAGATCTGAGAAAGGCACTCAGAGTGTCACAGCAAAACACAAGGTCCAACAGATATCTTAGCATAAGTAGTTAACACATACCTATCTGTCTGACCTTTGCTTTTTTTGCAACAGTGTTACACTTTTGACTCATATTTAGCTTATGCTCCACTATAACCCCGAGATCCTTTTCCACAGTATCCCTTCCTAGTCAGTCATTTCCCATTTTGTATGTGTGCAACTGATTGTTCCTTCCTACGCTGAGTACTTTGCATTTTCCTTATTGAATTCCATCCTATTTATTTCAGACCCTTTCTACAGTTTGTCCAAATCATTTTGAATGTCAATCCTATTCTCCAAAGCACTTGCAACCCCTCCGATCTTGGTACATAAGCAAACTGTATGAGTGTATTCTCTCTATGCTATTATCTAAATAATTGATGAAGCTATTGAACAGAATCAAACCCAGAACTTATCCCGTCAGGACTCTATTCGATATGCCTTTCCTACTCTCTGGGAACTGTTTTCCAACCAGTTATGCATCCACCTTATAGTAGCTCTATCTATGTTGCATTTCCCCAGTTTGTTTATAAGAAAGTCCTTGCAAGACAGTATCAAAAGCCTTACTAAAGTCAAGATATATCATGTCTACTGCTTCCCCCCAGCCACAAGGCTTGTTATCCTGTCAAAGAAAGCTATTAGATTTGTTTGATATGATTTGTTCTTAACAAATTCATATTGACTGTTACCTTTCACCTTATTATCTTATAGGAGTTTGCAAATAGATTGCTTAATTATTTGCTCCATTATCTTTCCTAGTACTGAAGTTAAGCTGACTGGTCTGTAATTCCCTGGGTTGTCCTTATTTCCATTTTTACAGATGGACACTATATTTGCCCTTTTCCAGTCCTCTGGAATCTCTCCCTCTTCCACTATTTTCCACAACATTATGCTGTGTTCTCTATTAGTTGGAGTTTCCTGAGGCTGATAGCTTCATGTCCTGGTACATTGCATTGCTGCAGTGCAGACAGAAGGTGACAGAGAAACGTATAACTGATATCCAAACAATAACTATATCCATATTGCTGTAATTTTATCTAACCTCACAGTGTTATGGTTTGCTTGTTTGGTTGGTTGGTTGGTTGGTTGTTTTTTGTGGGGGGGGGTCGGGGTCTTGAAAGGAAACTGTCAACTTAAATTTGGCCCAAATTTTAAATTTTATTTTTTTAAATATATAATAAAATATAAAGGCCAATAAAAGTGTTTTCAAAAATGAAGGGGAAAATGAAAACATATGTTCCTAAATAAGTATCTCCTAATTTTTAAAAGCCAGACATTGGCAAACTAAAAGTAGTACAGTTGAGATCAAAGGAATGCTGATATCTCATTGATAAACACAGGAAGAAGCCAATGGTTGGATGTTCCTTGTGAGGGACCCTCCAGCATTAGAATTTTCTCCCCACTTGGTAGAAGCAGGGACTTTCAGGACACATTGAATGTTGCCAACTCTCATGATGTTTTCACGTCCCATGATAAATCATAATTTTCTTAAAATTCCAGCTCTTGGAGTCACGTGATTACCAAGAATCTCAGCTTACATTAATAAAAATAATTAAACAAATAAATTTACTACCCACGTGGTTGTGTAGAAAATCTTGATAATGTGAGCCTTAAAAGCTCTGAGACCAGAAGCTACATAAATATAACCTACCTTTTATTATTTTTAGGATGTGATGATTTTAAGACAATCTCATGATTTGGGATTGGGGGCTGACTCCTTATTTTTGAAAGCTTGGGGTAGGTTATACTAATGAGATACTGAATAGTTCATCTATTTTTACAGGTATTGGAAAAGGGATGGTCAGGGAGTTGATGGGAATATAATTGTAATGGTGGGGAATTGCTGGAGAGGGATTTAAGCTTCTGAATTGCCTGGTTTGCTGGTAGGGTTGTAATACATTGTGCTGATGTACTTCATTTATGCACCATCATTAGTTTCATAGCATTTTAAAGTATTCCCCAGTGTGCCTAAAACACATGGGGAAGTGTCCTTTTTAGCATTTTATATACATCCAAGTAAGTAACTCTCCTCAGTTTTCATTGTCGAGCCTAAGATAAATGCCCAAATAAACAGACTAAATATGGACAGGTAAATTGATTTTTAAATTCTTAAGGTTAAGGCATTAGTAATAAAATATGTAAAGAATTGTGTTTGCACACACAAAAAAGGACTTTTAGTTGACAGTGTCCCTTTTTAACCACAAAATTATCTTGAGATTGGCTGGAAAATTTTCTGCTAAAATTCAGAATTTCAAGTAGAGACACCACTCAAGGAAATTAACCTTCAGGAAGTCCAAGACTAAAATGTACAATAAATCATATATGATTGAAATGCTAGCTGAATGTGGTCAAACATAGTATTTTTTCAGAGCAACACAATACTATGGACTTCACAAGGATACAATTTGCTTTTTTCCTATCTGATTCACATTGTCTCTTGGATTCAAAACCAATGTAGCCCTTTTAAATAGGAGCATAATTTTCATAATGCACTAATCAAATTAAGTTGCTGGTTAAAATGCAGTGTAAAGATATACTGCCTATCAGTAAGACAAAATCTAAAAGGAAAAAAAATAGACTCTCCCTAAATTAGTGCAAGTGTGTGCTGAGAACTACAGGTTGAACAGTGTATTACCAGTATATGTATTATAGGATGAAATTAGATCAACAAAGTAATGCCCATTGGAAAACATAATCCTAACTATACATATACAATGATGGGGTCTAAATTAGCTGTCACCACTCAAGAAAGAGATCTTGGAGTCATTGTGGATAGTTCTCTGAAATCATCCACTCAACGTGCAGCAGTAGTCAAAAAAGTGAACAGAATGTTGGGAATCATCAAGAAAGGGATAGATAATAAGACAAAATATCATATCACCTCTATATAAATCCATGGTACACCCACACCTTGAATACTGCATGCAGGTGTGGTTGCCCCAGCTCAAAAAAGATATATTGGAAATGGAAAAGGTTCAGAAAAGGGCAACCAAAATGATTTGGGGTATAGAACTGCTTCTGTATGAGGAGAGATTAATAAGACTGGGACTTTTCAGCTTGGAAAAGAGGTGACTAAGGGGGGACGTGATCATTAGTGGTATAGAGAAAGTAAATAAGGAAGTGTTATTTACTCCATCTCATAATACAAGAACAAGGGGCCACCAAATGAAATTAATAGGTAGCAGGTTTAAAACAAACACAAGAACATATTTTTTCATGCAGCACACTGTCAACCTCTGGAACTCCTTGCCACAGGGTGTTGTGAAGGCCAATACTATAAAGGGGTTCAAAAGGGAGCTAGATAGATTCATGGAAGATAGGTGCATCAATGGCTATTAGCCAGGATGGGCAGGAATGGTGTCCCTAACCTCTGTTTGTCAAAAGCTGGGATTGGGTGACAGGGCATGGATCACTTGAAGATAACCAGGGACGGCTCCAGGCACCAGCCCAGCAAGCAGATGCTTGGGGTGGCGACGGGGAAGGGGTAGCATGTCTGGTTCTTTGGCAGCAATTCAGCAGCGGGTCCCTTGGTCCCTCTTAGAGCAAAGGACCTGTCGCTGAATTGCTGCCGAAGACTGAAGCGGCTGCGGTAGAGCAGATCATGATTGTGGGTTTTTTGGTTTTTTGGGGTTTTTTTGCTGCTGGGGGCGGCAAAAACCCTGAAGTTGGCCCTGATGATAACCTGTATATTCATTCCCTTTGGGGCACCTGCCATTGGCCACTGTCAGAGGACAGGATACTGGGCTTGATGGACCTTTGGTCTGACCCAGTATGGCCGTCCTTATGTTCTCTGTGCGTTGTGCATGTAAACTTCTATTAGGAAATTTCCATGGAGGAAAGAGCCCTAGAGCAGGGGTCTCAAAGTCCTGGCCCGTGGGCCATCAGTCGACTGAGAACCTCCCCAGTGTGGCCCACAGGGCTCCAGCAATTTTGGGGCTGGGTCTCTCCCTTGGCCCTGCTTGCTGCTCCAGGGCACTCTCTCCCCCCTTCCTCCACATGTCTCCTGAGTGATTTAAAATGGCCTGGGGCCCTGTCCACCACTGGCAGAGCAGCGGCGCTGAGTGGCTTCCTGTGCACTCGCTCCCCATGGCTGTCGGCCCGCCCTGCAGGCCTGGGGTATGCCTGTGTCTCCATGTGCTGCCCCCACCCCCAGCACTCCTGCGGCCAATGGGAAGCTGCGGGGATGGTGTCTGGGGGCAGCAGAGCACGGAGGACCCTCTGCCTGCCCCACCTTGGAGTCCCAGGTAAGTGCTGCATCCCCTGCACCCACTGCCCACATACTCCCTTCCACTCCCAAACTCCTTCCCAGGGCCTAGACCTCCTCCCCTTTCCACACACACCCTCCTGCCCCCAAACTCCCTCCCAGAGCCTGCAACCCCACTCCCTCCTCCTGCACCCCCACCCCGTGCCCCAGCCCAGAGCCTGCACCCAGCACCAAACTCCATCCCAGAGCCTGCACCTCAGACTCCCTCCCCTACCCAAACTTCCTCCCAGAGCCCATCCTCTCACCCTTTCTGCACCCAAACTCCTTCCCAGATCCGGCATCCTGCATCTCAGTCCCCTACCCCAGACGACCTCCCTCACCCAAACTCCCTCCCAGAGCCTTAGGCAAGTGGGGGGCAGAGTTTGGGGGCAGAGTTTTTGGGTTCAGGTTCTGGGAAGCATGAGTGACATTCTTGGCCCACTGGGAGGATTTGAGGACTGGCACTGTCCCTAAGGTAAATTGAGTTCAAGACTCCTGCCCTAGAGTGTTGAAATTGTACATTATAGGTGAGAAAGGCATTAGGGGTTTTAATTAGTGCTGGGGAGATTGCTGTAACAAAAGCTATTGCCTGATTTGGGGTTTCATGACAAACCCAAACTTGAGCTAGGCTTGCCAAAGGTTTGTAAAACTTTCATCAAGTAGAGGCTGAGTTGCTTGTAAACTTGGGCTAGTTTATAATACTTTCCTCAAGCACTAGCTACTGGATGGCATCACACAACCCAGAGCATGGCCAGGCCCTGATCATATTTCCTTGAAGCTGTAAACCATCACTGGTGATTTAGACAGGCTCCATACCAGTTCTCAAAAGAGCAGTAGAATATTATCCTGCGCAGACCCTCCACGGGTGTGGAGAAGTGTCAGTGGGAGCTGTGGGTATTCAGTGGAATTATACAATTATTGGCATTATATTATTCATCCAGTAGATGTCTCTGAAAATTGTATACAGTTGCAGACAGGGTGAGATAATTGATAAAGAAAGGACACAAAACTGGAACTCAAGCTGTGGGGAAGAATATTTTTTGTATCTGTAGTTTGTAGCTGGTTACTTTAATAAATGCTTCCTGTTTAAGATAGACTATGTTTCTGTATATGACACCATTCAGCGCCTCTGAAAAAACAAAGATTCCACTTTAATTTTGTTACTGAAATGTTTGATTTAGGTGTCTAACTTTCCAAAATATTGACTTACTCATGTAGTACCCAAACTGACATCAGTTTGTACTGTTGCATTCACAAGAAAAAAGGTTTCAGGATCAAACCAACAGACTATAGTTAAACATTTTTTTCCCAGAAACGATTGTATCGAGTACATGTGTCATAACTCTACAAATATATTAACTATTAATTGTTTCCATATACTATTAAAAATTCATAATTGCAACATATGAAAATAAGGGCATCATGACAGTCTTGAACAGATAATTCTCTTTTCCTTTCCTTGACATCTGAAGTTGAGAATTACCTGCATCTGTTTCTTTAATTAGCTCCAAAGTTCTTTATTTTATCTTGCCAAAGTGTTGAAAGAGATTCATCAGACCTATATAATATTTTTTAAAAGTCTTCATGTTGCAGTAATGGAGTCATTGAGTGGTCTTAAGGTGCTATGAAAAAAGAAATATTTCACTGGGAATAAGGAAATGGAAAGATATAACTCTAATCCAAAATGGAAAACACAGGAAAACTACGAGTATTCCAGACTGGATTTGTACTTGTACAAAAAACATGTTGTATAATAATCAGCACAAGCTTCCTAGCTTTGCTTCAGTTTCGTCCCTTAGGAAATAACAGAGATTGACAGTTCTAGGTTAAATGTTCAAGATTACGTTTATTGCTTTTTTACTTGTCGCCCTAATGGGGTTATTAAAAATAATGGCTTAGACCAGCATATGGGCAAACTGCAAGGAGCAGCTCTAAATGTAAGCTGCCGGGATGTGGGCAGCCCTACTTTGTTGTTGGAGCAGGATCTTGTCTGGTAGTTGTGGTGGCAGTTTGTAGCAATGACAAGCTACTGGTTCAAGGGTGAAGCCAGAGTCGGAGTCGAGGAGCCAAACCAAAAGGTCAGAACCGGAACTAGGACTTGGAACACCAGACCGAAATGTAAGCCAAAGGTCAGCATCTGAGTCAGAATCAGGGACAAGAGACAAGGTCTAGACTAAAGCAGGCAGGAGCAGGACTTGAGCAAGAGATGGAATGGGAAGCAGAAGTGAGAGCAAGGCAAGCTCAGCTGCATGTGGCACACATTGAGCAGCTGCTATGCTGTTGCCACTGAAAGGCTCAAGTAGCAGGCTGCTGGGCTCCCCTGCCCAAACAGGAAGCATAACCATATGAAAAAGCCTTGCTGGGCCCAGCTAAGCTAACTGGTGCCTAGTGAGCAGGCTGGGAGCCAGATGTGCTCCCCACAGTAAGTGCAGATGAGCACAAATAAGAATGAACTTATGCTGGCAAAGTAGTAACGGTTGGAGGGCGGAGAGATTTGTAATGGGTTATGAAATGGTTTCCTTTACCCCCCTGTTAAATTTTGGGCAGGTTAGTAGCAGAATTGGGTGCCATTTTTCTGATGAAACACTTTTTCAGAAAAATAAATGCAGATGGGGTCAACTAAAATATTTTATGATTTGTGTTGATTTCATCAAATTGTTGTTACAATAAAAATCTCTCAAAAATGTTTAATTTGGGCATTTTTGAAATAAAGCATTTTGATTCTTTGATTCAAAATTACTTTTTGTTTAGAAATTTCATTTAATTTTATTTTAAAATGTTTAAAAAGCTAAAATTTAAAAACAAAATGTTTCATTTGGAGGACAAATAAACCGTTTCATTCAACCTGAAATAAATTTTTTTTTTGTACTTTTGACTTGCTGAAAATGTGAAAGGAAAATCATTTTGGATCTCCAAAAATAAATTTTTAAATTATTTTCTGAACTGCCAGTAAACCAAATTAAAAAACACAACAGTTATTTGCACAGCTCTAGGCAGTAGTGACTAAACTACCATCATCATAGGAAGCACAAGAGGTACCTGAATTAAGCTAATTGACTCCTTGTATAACCATTGGATAGAAGATCATGTTCCAAAATGCACAGCTGTCTCTTTTTGGCAGAAAATGTACATATTTAGAACCTGACCTGTCTTCTCAACCTGGAAAGGGGCTCTTTTGGCTGAGGTGTGCTATGCTCAGCACTTTTAGTGTATAGGGATTTGCACAAAGTCTTTTCCAGTTTTCCTTAGTGTGGCTCTGCTCCTTTTTTGAATGATCATTTGTTTGGTATGTTGTGCTCCTTATTTCCATCCTTTTCATCCATCGTTGTGTCTTCCTCTGTGTTTAGAAAGCAGCTGTCACATGGTGGGTGTTACACTAGTCTAAATAATAATTAGCCATAATTCCTACTCCCGCAATGTAATTTCCCCAAACATTTTGCATTTTAGACCTACTGTACTATCTCGGCTCTCTGAGCTAAGAGGTGAAAACATTATCTAAAAGTTGTATCAATTCTGATTGCCTAAAATATTCTAATCCTAGATTCAGTCAGGTAAGGCATAATCACTTCCTGCCCTGGACTATGATTTAAAGTTGCTGTGCACTGTTAAATAGTTGCCATGTTTTGCCTCAGAGGTAATTAAAAGTCACTCTTATGGTTTGTAAGGGACAATTTCTAACAGCCTTGCTCATATTTAGGTTTGGTAGAATTCGATTTTTATTGGGTAAATGTTGGTAAACATCAATTTCACCATAAACACACAAGCCAATATAGAAATATTTTCATCAATTATTAAAATGTACAGATAGGCAAAGTAAGAAAAATGCTATTTGAGAACTTATTCGAGTTTGACTCAAAGATATTTACTTTGTAGATTTTAACAAGGGGTATGGACAATTTATTTGTAATGGTTATAAAGCTTTAACTTTTTGAATTTCAGCCCTCCTCCTCCATGTCACTCAATTGTAAAAATGTTAATCTATAAAAATAAAAAGAAATGCATGAAAATAAACAGATACTATTCATGAAAATTTTTAAAGCCCATAGCACCTTATTATATAAGTAGCCACATCTGTGGATCTACTTGTGAAGTATATTGGGATCGTTCTGCATGAAAGTTGCTATATAAATGTAAGAAATTCACATCATGCAGTCTTTGGCATCAAATCAGGCTTGGTAGCAAGAAGTACAATTTTTTAGAGTAGATATATTGCTTTGCACAGGGTTATATATTAATTTAGTAATTTAAAGGATTCTTTAGTTCTAATAGATTTTAAGCCCAGAAGGGACCATTATGACTATCTAATCTGATTGCCTGCATAACACAGGTCATGGAATTTCCCCAGTATTCATCAAGCCCATAACTCTATTAAATTGGAGTCCATGTGAGCTGTTTTTGTTTAGAAGAGCGTGGGAACAGTCTAAAGCTTGTAACCAATGTCTGGCACCTGCTATCTATTTAAATCGATATGTATATAAATATATATTCAATTTGGATGATCTCCAGGGAATAGTAGTGGCCTCTAAGCAGATAAGACTGATGATGCTTTTGTTACTTTGGAAACACTTTTCTGGGCCAGATCATCAGCTGGTGTAAATTGGTGTAACATTATTGACTTTAATGGAACTACACTGATCTACACAACGCAGAGGAGGCCTGAGGAACTCTTTGCCAGAGGATGTTATGAAGGCCAATACTATAACAGGGTTAAAAAAAGAGCTAGATAAATTCTTGGAGAATAAGTTCATCAATGGTTATTAGCCAGGGTGGGCAGGGATGGTGTCCCTAGCCTCTTGTTTGCCAGAAGCTGGGGGGATGATTGTTTGTTCTGTTCATTCCTGCTGGGGCACCTGGTAGTGGCCACTGTCAGAGGACAGGATACTGGGCTAGATGAATCTTTGGTCTGACCCAGTATGGCCATTCTTATGTTCTTAAGATCTAGTTTTTGTTGTTTACCAGAAGTGCAGCCATTTATTAAGGCTATCCAAAAGGTTGCCTGCAGCTCTTCAGCACACAACAGGATGAAGGGAATAGAACATCCTAACACATGTTTTGTTTTCTCTCTGCCCCCATCTGCTTTTCTCCCTATTCTGTCTATTTTTCACATCCACACGGAAGCAGTATTCTTTCACCTATTTCAAGTATTTAGTGCCATGAAGAACGTATTGAAGAAGAGACACTCAACAAGTATATTGAAGCCTTGCCCTACACTGGAACATTGGTTAGTTATATTCTAATCTGTATCACTATAGCCTCTCATCTTATATTTTTATTAATTATCTTCCTGGCCACTGTTCTTCATCTGTTACATAACATTGTGAAATGTGTTTGAAAAACTAATGATGAGCTCTGTGCATTCTAAAATTTCACAGTTTAGTCCATGATACTTCTGTGGAGTTTCCACAGTTCTGAAGATAAGCACTGATTCAAGAACCTGACGTATTTTTATCCTGTGCCATAAAACTTCTAATGTGGCCTGTGGCTACCCCCCATGGCTATCAGTCAGCATACAGTCACACATCCCCAGATTGCCTGTTGCAGGCGGTAGCTAGCAAAGATGATGTACCAGTAAACAAAGCGTGGTGAGAATGAACCATGAGGTCCGCACATTAGACAGAGGCAACATTTCTGCAGCAGCTCATTAAAAGGAAACACAGATGATTCTGTTTGAGCTCTGCTAACTGGCAGCTACAGATTCCATGTTGTGATGGCTGCTTCCAACTGTGTCAATCTGATTCTACCCAAATTCTGGCTGCATATAGGATACATATAACCTTCTTTGCTTGAACTGCCCCACCAATTTTACACACACCCTTCCCTTCACCCCACTCTCATTTATTCGAGCAGCACCAGACTACACACTATTCAATTTTAAGCCATTCAGAAACATTACTGTTGTGCATCACTGAATGACAACTCTTTGACAATAAATACTGCAACCTTGTGGAATTAGAATTTAACCAGCTCTGGAATTGTATCATGACCTCCAAGTAGATAAAGTAGAATACAAACCTTCCTTAAAATATGTGGCAAATGTAGCTGTCAAGTAAGAATTTCTAGCCAGAACATTAGAAGTGGTTCTACATTGCGACTTGTGAGTTAGCATATCTGTAGTTAACTGGATATGACACTGGTAATATAGTTCTGAGCCAGGATACATTTCAGAAGTTAAAGTATATCTGCATCTTGGAATGGTGTTTTATTTCAGTGTTTGGCCTGTTTGAATTTGATGAAAGAATGCATATTAGAAAATTTTGTCTACCATCTTGTCTGTCTCTCTAGAAGACCAACATGGAATGGTCTAAAAGACGCTTCTGTGGTACACTTAAATATCATGTGGAGAAATTAGCAGGGGGTGTGTGGATTCTTACTGTTTGATGTTCCCTGTCTACCACAATAGTAACATCCTCGATAATCTGAATATATTATACAGAATCCCTCTCACACAGAGAAAGGCTGGAGGTCCTTAACTGGACAGTGGTGCGCAGTGTGACATTTTATCCTTCATCATACTTGGAGTCACTTTCCCTTTTTTATACTTCTGCAGTCTCTTCCCACAACACTAACAAACAGATTGAACCAGGTTTCTTACATCCACAGCCCCCCTTCCTTCCTTTTTTTTTTTGTGTTGAAGTGAAAAAAATTATGTGACCCATTTTCTCAATCTTCAGATCTCTCTCTGAATCTTGAAGAGAATAAAAATTGAGTGAACTTGTGAAAATGCTGCTATTGCTTCTTCAGTTTCCACCCCCACTTCCTCCAGCACTCCTGGATGTATGTAATCTAGTCAAGGAACCTTGTCAATTTTAAAAGGCTGTAACCTTTCAATAAGCATTTTTCTGCTGCATTCTGCAAACTCTAATTTTTCATCTGCTTCCCCTGGAAATCTGATTCCTGGTTTGGATAAAATTCAATCTTCATTTTTAAAGACAGATGCTGAGTAAATGTTTAGCATTTTATCTGTTTCCTTCTCCTCTAATTCTCTTTCATGTTCCCATTTCTTTGTAGTATATACGTATTTGACAAAAATGACTTAACTCTGTCACTCCCAACAGAAAATTCATATGATCGTCTAAGACAATCTCTAACATGCTGTTAGAACACAGCCCATCTTTTTAATTGGAATGACATGTAAGAATCTAAATAGGGAGGAGTGAAGCTGATGAAGGTTGCAGTTTTGTAAATCTCTTATTATGGAAGGGATTCAAAATGAGTTAAAATGTATTAATTTTTAACCTGTATTTTTAATCTATTTTTCTTCTACAGTGCTTAATTTTTTTTTAATTGCATTTTTCTAGCTTAAGGGAAGTCTGCACTAAGTATTAAAAGTAGAAGACCTACATCTCCCAAAAGCTGAATTGGAACAGGTAGATGTTCTATATAATGTGTAGCTAATATTGGACCAGAGCCTCAGCTGCACTGAAATTCCACCAGTTGAGGATCTGACTCATGTGCATTTTTTCATTCAAATTTCTTTCATCCTTTTTCCTCAGTTTCTCTGCATTTGCCTTTTCACTCTCTCCACACTCAGTCCAATCCTGTATGTAACTCCTATTAATGTCAGTAATAGTTATGTGCACGCAACTACAAGAGAACAATTCATGTAACTGAGCAAATTGCAATACATTTAACTTCTTAATGGTCAGAGTTGAGTGAATAATTCAAAGGCAATATTTCAGATGACAAATGTAAACTGTTTGCAGAACATGTGCTGAATATATTTCTGCAGTTTATTCATTGTTTAATTTCACTCAAATATTTTCAGATTTTAAATCAATTGACCACTTATTCAGAATTTGAGTAGCATTGCTTAAATTGATCTCTTACGTGACACGGTATTTTTTCTGTTCTCTGAGTAGATAAATATTTCCAGCACATACTTATGTCTTGGAATTTAAAATTCAGATCCCATAAGTACTTGCAAATGAGTTTGAAATTCACATTTTTGTTACTGAAACTTGATATCAGTAATGTGTATAAGAAAGCAAACACAAAGGAACCTATCCAGATCAATGGTTGGCCACCTGTGGCCCTCTGGTAAGCTGATTGAGGGCTGTGAGACATTTTGCTGACATTGACCATCTGCAGGCATGGCCTCCCACAGCTCCTAGTGGCTGTGGTCCACAGTTCCCGGCCAATGGAAGCTGCAGGAAGCGGTGGCCAGCACGTCCCTGTGGCCCGCTGCTTCCTGTAGTTCCCATTGGCCAGGAATGGTGAACTGAGGCCACTGCAGTTGTGGAGGATCATGCTTGCAGACACTCAATGTCCGCAAAATGTCGCACAACTTGCAATCAGCTTACCTTGATGCGCCCCATGTGGCCTGCAGGCCGCAGGTTGCCCACCACAGATCCAGATGAATGAGAGTTGGAAAATGCATCATTTCACAGTTTAAACACTACTTAGTATAGCATTTTCTTATTGCTCATTGCTTCTTAATCAAAATGCTATACAAACACTAGCTAATTAGTTGGCTCCTTGCTTTCTCTCCCTAGCTCTGCCCATGGCACCATACTTCCTCTCTGCCTACTAAAAGCCCAATCCTGGTCTTACTAAAAACAATGGTAAAATGTCCATTGAGTTCAGCGGTGCAAGAACAGGCCTTTAACCGCAAGAGTCTTGCTTTTGCATCACTGGCGCCAATGGGTGTTTTGCTAGACTCCAGAGGGCACAGGAGCAAGCCTAGAAGGGCTAAATGAAATCTATGCTCACTTCCTATGAGAAAATACAATCTTCTATCTTATTATCTGGGCCACTTAGACTATATTGATAAATCTCATTGTTATAAAACAAAACAGTGTTATGGTTAGACATAAATAAGAGAATAAACAGGTGTTAACCAGAAGGAGATCAGTTTTTATAACTCAGATAGTGTGAGGTCTGAGGGCGAACATAGACGGTAATATGAACACACAGGGAATCTGAAGACTACAGTGTCTTGTAAATGATTTAAATCTATCCACTTCTAAATAACACATGCTTTGACTTTGATTGGAAAAGAAGAGAGTATATTCGGTCTGTCCATTATGTCCTTCTCTTATGGAGCTGCTTAGCAATGGTCCGGGGAGACATCATGTTTCAGTTCATAGGTTTGTGTCATGGTCTCTGGAGCTTTGGCAGTTAATATGCCAGATAATAAAATGTACTTACTAATAACACACCAGACAAATGAGCTGTTAAACTATGGTGGAATGAAAGTCAGATTAATCAAACAGATAATGAAGTATAAAAAGAAATGACAGCAGTACCTCCTCATCCCCGATCCCCACCCCCCACCCTCACACACCCACCATGGCAATGCACCACTCCATTATTCCATAAAAAGAATAAAGTTATAGTGAGGTTTAATAAAAGAGCTTGACGTTACCTCTGTGTGTTAGGCTACCGGTAATATTTTCAAATGTAGGTGGAAAGAACTGAGGGCTCATCTCCAGTTTCTTCCATTTCCCTCTTTCTATATGTTGAGTAAATCTGAAAATAGTCCTATTGAAATCAGTTGTCCAAACTCTTCCTGGTCCTTATTCTAGTTGCTAAGGTGAAGGGAGAGGGTGCAGCTATGCAAATAACTGATTTTTTTTGTCCATTGGCCTAACCCAAAATATAACTTCATTATGGGACAACCCAAAATTAAATTTGTTCATATTTTAAGCAAACCAAAAGAATCAAAGAGATTTCATTTCATTTGGGTCAAACAAAACATTATGTTTCATGTTCAAGTTTTTAAACCTTTTTTAAAATAAAATTGCAATAAAATTCAGAACAAAAAGGCATTTCAAATAAAAAAGTGAAACATTTTCAACATTGTTTCTAAAATGGCAAAATTAAACATTTTTAGACTTTTTTTTTATTTAAAGCATCCCCTAATTTGGCAATTTCAACCTGAAATCACAAAATCTTTCAGTCAACCTGAATCTGCATTTGGGTGAAGAAGTTCACTCAGCTCTAGTATCTTCACTCAGAGAAGGTTTCCCCACCCTATCGTAGCTCTACACTTGAGTAGGAGTGAGGATGAGCAGGGAGGAGAAGTCTCTAGATCACCATCTGCACTGGCTAATGGAGCTGTCTATATTAATAAAGAAGTATAGTAGCAGGCATACAGCATCTGGCTATACAAGAACTGTGAGAGGCTGTCAGCAGGTACTTCCTGGTGTGTTCATCACAGACATATGGTAGGAAAAAGGAAGACAGAGACTGGAACAGTTCTCCGAAGAATATTTATTTCAACAGCAGTTGCATTCATTCTCTTTTTCCCATAAATTTTCAGAACTCAGGATACCCAAAGACTTTTCCCCTCTGAGGAGTCCATAGTTTTTTTAAGGCAGCCAGCCACAGTATGTGTGCCTGTAGTCCCCAACCCAGTATCTTCTTCCAAGGTGCTGCCTCTCTTCACTCTGCCAACACATTTTGACCTGCACAGCCTTTACGCATGTCCCTCTCCATTGCTGTTTCCCATAGCACTCCATTTGCAGCACCATTTTCCCTGCACCTGCCTGAGTTAGAAGAATCTGTGTTTCATCTGGCTGCTCCCATTTTCAGAATGCTTTGCTAAGGGATACTAATAGCTTTGCCTTCCCCTCCTCCACTCTATCAGCCAGCTTCTGGAAGAACATGGGTTTTCTCTCTTTCTCTGGGACAGTTGACTGAGACTCCATCATGCAGCAGTAGGCATTGGCCGGGTTTCTCTCCTCAGTATCCCTTTCCAGTTCCCCTCTATTGTATGTCTAACTTTCTCCCCCATTCCTGTTTTTTCCACTTGCTGTCCCAAATAACTATACAATTTGTGAACCCTCCTTCATCTTACGTTCTGGTGGATTATGCCCATCACACCCCAGAATTCTAAGAGAATGAGTCAGAGTGCTTCTCTAGGGCTGCTCAAGACCACATAGAAAGCAATGCTGGGTGATGCCTAAACTAGACAGCACAATGTAATGAAATGGGGCTACTTGTGAGTAACATACATCACAAGACAGGTGGCTGAACCAGGCCCTCAATAAACAAAGAAACAGGAAAGGCCAAGGGCACTCCTAGCCAATCAGCTGTGGTCAAACAAATCATATCTAAATGGATAGACTGTGCCATTGTTTCCTTATGTCTGAAAGGAACAGGTGAGTTAACCCTTCAGAGCTCACAGGGAATTAAGCTAAATCAGTTTTTTCTTCTAAAATGTAAATATTAAGGATATCTTTTAAAATGTGTATTGTCAATCAAGTCTGAAAACCACCCTTTAAAAGCATGTCTCTCATTGCACAGTGGCCAATATTTTAACATTTTAAAAAATAACCTTTCCCATTACCCAGACTCTTTCAAGGCACTAGTAAATCATTTGTTTGGCTTGTAATAAAACCTTTGAAAAGATTAAATAGAACTCTTTCATTGTCTTTTGGCCCGAATGTTGGTTCATTAGTGCTGAGCTACTTCCATTATAAAGAGCATTGACAGACATTAGCTTCCAAATTAAAATGCAAGAAATTGGCAAAGTGCTTTAGAAGAAACAACGTACAGTAGGTCAAATTGTTGGCCTAAGGGTATTCCTCAGAAGACAGATTAAAAAAAATAATCAGCCCTCTCTGAAAGATGTGCATTTACCTTCAGTGGCCAGGAGGACCTTTTCTTGCTTGTAAGAAATATGAGCCCTATCGTTCTGTTTGGTGCAATTGTAGTCAGCTGTTTAAATCATTAGTATTTAAACTTAAATTAAAACAATGTGCATTGTTGCATTTGTAAGCATTATTGGATGTTTTCCCAAACTTATTTTTCTTTAGCACACTCACTCAGCAAAATGGGTGTTAATAGGATTACATGAAAAGCCACATTAAAATAATGTTATTTAAGCTATAAAGTCAAGATCCTGAAAGACTGTAAATGTGACATTTCCAGTTACATATGTAAGGTTTATTCTGCCCCTCTGTGTACCCATCCCATTCACAGAATGAGTCAGGGGTCCTGTTGAAAGAATACCATGTGATCATGTCATTAAAAACGGTACCATACGTCAGATACACATGTGAATTGAGTTAAGGTTGCAGAGGCAACTATAAATCTGATATTTTCTAACTTTTGAGTGTTTGACAAACCTGAATGTTCTTTTAACTTAGGGTGCTTTTTCACCCTTCTTATGTAGTATCCTATTATTTTTTTTAAAGAAAAAAGAGGTAAAAACAAATTCTACCGCCCCCTCATGCAGCATCAGGGTTTGCTTGCAGAAATGTCAGCATAGACTGCTATCATTTGAGCTACAGGACTAGCTACATTAGCTGACAACAGGCTGTTAGCCCAGAAGGGGACTCATCAGTCTGGAAGTGCTTGGGCTGCAAAGAACTTGGTCCGGCAATCTGTTCCAACCCCCACCCTACAGCAGCTCTGAGGCTTCCCAGGACAGTGTGTAC
Source organism: Gopherus evgoodei (assembly GCF_007399415.2). Taxonomy (NCBI): domain Eukaryota; kingdom Metazoa; phylum Chordata; order Testudines; family Testudinidae; genus Gopherus; species Gopherus evgoodei. Next base: position 25,428,735 of record NC_044323.1, on the reverse strand, counting down.
TGTTGCTACTGCTGCAGCTACTTTGGCAGAGACATGAGCCCAGCACTTAAGCATATTCATGTTTAGTTATTATTTTGTCACGTTGCCAACATTTTGCTAGCAAACACAAGTAAACCTGAGTAAAATCTGAACAGAAGTTCATGGGATAAAGAAAAGGCACCTCACTAGTCCAACGGATTTCCTCTTAATGCAGAGGTGTGCAAACTTTTGGGGCCAAGGGCCACATCTGGGTGGGGAAATTGTGTGACAGGGGGCTCAGGGCAGGCAGTTGCGGTGCAGGAGGGGTGCAGGATGCAGGCAGGGAGCTTAGGACAGGGAGTTGAGGGGTGGGGTGCAGGAGGGATTTGGGCTCCAGCTTGTCTAATGCAGCTCCAGGATGGCAGCGGCATGCATCTGGGCCAGGGTAGGCTTCTTGCATGCCTTCTCTGAATCCAACCCTGAGCCGCTGCAGGGAGGCAGAGGGCTCCGCGTGTGCTGCCCTTGCCGTGCCTCCAGATACCTCCCCCCAAGCTCCCATTGGCCACAGTTCCCAGCCAATGGGAGCTGTTAGGGGGGCAGGGCCTGGAGGCCAGGGCAACACAAGGAGCCCTCTGCCTCCCTGCCTGGGGACTGCGGGGACCTGGTGCCGGCCGCTTCTGAGAGCAGCATGGGACCCACAGCACTACGGGGGGCAATCCCACAGGCTGGATCCAGCCCTGAGGGGCCGGATATAACCCACTGCCCATAGTTTGCCCACCCCAGTCCTAATGCATTTCAAAGGCTTGCAAACAATGGATATGCTAGCTAGAGCTTCTTAAAAAGAAGTTGCAAGAGGAGAAACTTTTATAGTCAAAAAGTGTTAGGCAATCTAAGTATAGGGTTGCTACCAGTTCCCCTACAATTACAATTTAGCTAAGGAAATTTCTGTGCTGGCATATTTACCACCTACTCCTCATATTTTTTAAAAATAATATATTTTGTACTATATTTTGAGTAGATGAGATTCTAAAGCAAAGCACACTGCAGTTCTGCACTTTGAATTCAATGTACTACAATAACACAGTATTACCGTCAGAATGTTAAGAATCATTACATATGATTTATGTAGTTCTTGGTAGAATTTCTCTGTGTTGCTTCTAGTAAAAGCAATTTCCCACCTTCCTGGCAATGCTGAAAATACCTGCATTTTATTGGCATACGCCACTGTTTATCAAACGTACCAAAAATGATAATCTTGCTAAGAGATATTTTATGACACAGATTTAAGGGCCACATCCACAAACAGATTTAGGTATGTAAAGCCCAGATTTAGGTGCCTAAATCCCAGTTTTAGGGACTGTTTTGCTACACAAAATCACTGCTTGGCTGCTGCTTAACCTTGCAAGCACCTAAATTCACTTAGTGACTAGATTTCCACTGTAAATGTCCTATGTTTCTGCTTATGGGCATGTATGCTACTGCCACACTCCAGGAGTCCAGATGCCTATCTCCCACCTAAGCCCAGTGCACTCTTCAAACCAGGGGAAAACAGGCTTTCCTCTACCCATATCATCTGCAGGGCCTGACACAGTAGACACGTTATGAGCATGCCTAACTCCACACCAAATGGCTGGCCAGTGGGAGGAGGTGCCAGGGACCCCCCTCACAGCCATTCCGCTTCAATTAAATATTAATCTGGCCAGAGCGAGAATCACTCTATAGTCCGGTAGTTAAGGCACTCACCTGAAAGGTGGAAGACCTCTATTAGAATTCTTTTTCCTCATCAGGCAGAAAGGGAAATTGAAGCAGGGTCTCCCACATCCTAGGTGAGTACCCGAGCCCCTGGCTTAAAGTTTATAAGAATCCTCCTTCCTCCTCCTCTACCTCACCAGACATTTCAAGTGGAGTTAGGCTCTGCCCAAGTTATTCTCACAAGAAACGGATTAGGCTCCTAAGCCACCTGACACGCCTCTCATCAACATATCCTGTTGGCTAGCATAGATGGCTCCTGTCTAGTGTGCTAGCTTCTGTGGATGCCACTCGCAGAGGCCTATCTCTCCCCATTTGTTGTACAGGGAGACTAGGTGCCTAATGCAGGCTTTGCAAATCCAAGTGATTTTTACTGCGCCCAAAAATTAGTTACTGCAATGCTGAGCATGATGGTGTGCAAGGGCAGAGTGTGCTAAGAGCCTTCTTTTCCCCCTAACCCAGCCTGCATAAAGGCCAACAACAACTGTAGTCCTTGAGCTCTGGGGAGCCTGGATAGTAGTCTCTCTCCCTATTCTTCCAAGGAGCACATAGTGCCCCAAAAGGGACATGGGTTGATGGGAAACCATAGCTCTGTCCACTTTACACATATGCCATCAGAGATAGACAGTCAAGAAAGGGAGAGTAATGTGCACCCCATGAAGGGGTAGCAGTAGGCCCATTGCCTTTGCACACTCAGGAGCTCTAGGATAGCCTCCTGGGGCACCTCCTGGGAGAATGCAGTTTCACTCCACCTCCCAAGGAAGGGCTGTGTCTCATAGGCATCACTGAGCCTTTGAACTGAAAAGAGTAGAGTTTGCAATTAAACTGAAAACAAAAATAGTTGAAAATAACTTTCCAGCCACTGGGAGGGCAAGTCATTTGAGGTGGAGTGGGAGGACTCAGATGTTTGATCAGAGGTATCAACACCCTGGGTACCTAAGTGTTCATTGTAAACATCACAACATTGTCTGGCACGGAACATTACAGTCTGTTGCCATACAAGAGATTCAAGGTTGAGTTACCAGTCCAGCCTTCTTTAGGAATGCAGTTATAATCAGCATCTGTGAGGGTGGGGAGCAAGGGAAGTGAGGCTGGCTGCATTGCTAAATAACATTCCCTTCTTCTGATCTACTTGTGTATTAGCATCAGTTCCCAAAGAAGGTGTTTATTTGATCTGCCAGCTGGAAGGAAGATAAAGTGGCTGCCAGAAAGGGTTCATCCATGAGTTAAAAACTAGGAGAGGTGAGGAGAGAGAAACTTGAACACAAAAGAGCTGCAAAGTTAGAAACACGGTAATTTGTTAAATAAAAGCCGAACTGAGCCTCCACTCTGCATTCATTGATAATGGCTTACATTGATATAGTGCCTTTTATCCAGAAGGAGGGCAAAAGCATTATCAACAACAATGCAACAGAGCACAGCAACATCCTAGGACATTTTAGGACAGGAGCTGAAGGATGCTTTATCAAATTGAAACCACAGGAGAATTTTTTATATAGGTAGAACATAGTTTTTCACATTGGAATTCAGCCAAAACATCCAGGTTAACATCCATATTTTTGTGATGTGAACTAGGGGAATCTTAATGAACACAGCTTTAACCAGGACCTTGATTTTATTCCTCTTCCAAGAGCAACAACTCTTGTAACAGAGAGCCCCCCAACACTATGCAGCAACATTTGTTCAATTCAGACTTATGGGAAGAAGTGTAATTTAGTAGATAGTAACGCTATTTCCTGCATCACACGTGTTTTCCTTGAGGGCCTACCAAGAACTGATTATGCCCAACCTTTCTTAACTGGTGACAGTTGATGAAATACAGCCAAAGGTGATCAAGTGGCAGGCATCTAATGAAGGATTTCTTCTGTGTGCCTTTGTGTGGGGTTTTTGTATCTCAGAAAGTCCTTCATAATTTTGTGAAGAATAGCATGAATGGCACTTTCCCACTGGATTTAAGGAACTAGGTTTTGCACTGGAAAGTTGTTTAAAAACATAGTGGGTCAAATCTTCATCTGGTGTGATTTGGTTTGGTGTCTATAGGGCAGTGGAGATCTGGGGTGAAATCCTGGCTATTGAAGTCAATACCAAAACTTCTATTGACTTCACATTGAGGTCTTCACTCATGGACCTCAAATTCATTCTATCACTCAGGTGCCCCAGAGCTCCTATTTCAAAGCATAATTACCATATTGGCAGTTTGATCATCATCATGACTTAGAGCTAATACCTTATAAAATCATCCAAGTCATGCTATTTATTACTCAGAAATGTTTCCTTATTGCTTAAGTGGAATCATTTTAGATATTTTTACAGAGAGATAATTGGCTTGTACTATACCAATTCATATTATTATTATATTTTGCGCTATATAATTCCATAATTTAAATGGAGTTCTGTAATTTACATAAGACAGTGAATCACCTTTAACTTTTATCTAACTATTTCCTTTTATTATTAAAAAAAAAGGAATCTTAAAAGCATAGTGTATCTTCAAAGTTCCATATTGAAAGAAAAAGAACATTTTGTCTTTCTGGAAAATGAAGGTGGCTTACCCACATAGCAACAGTTGAATTGGCATGTTTGATTAGATGAATCTTATTCCATTGTTACACAATAGCTAGAATGTCAGCTAAGTTATAACAGGTACAAGGGGAATGAGTTTGTCATAGAGTACACATCCATGCCTCAGCTTCTCTACACAGTTTCTATTGCAGTCAAGAAGGACCTGTTCCTGCAGTCCCCTGTTCTCCCAGGTGTCTTTCGTATATTTGAAGTCAAAGGCAAAACTCCCACTGATTTTAAGGGTGTAGGATCAGGCCTTGATTGACTTCTAAGAGAGTTTGTAATACCTGAGGGCAGGGGAGGCTTTGGCCGCGGGATGCAAATATATGAAGATAAGTTTGTCCTCTGGAAGTTGTAGTTTATCAGCTTATGTAAGTAGGAGAGATTATGATATAAAGTCTGCTGCTTAAAGTACAATAGAGAGAGATACTAAATTATGGGATGAGTAACACTGAATGCTTCTGAGAATGGAATTATGCAATAGATCTGGAATGAAACTGAACAGAAATATATGTGATATTTGAGTTTATGGCAGAGAGTATTATGCAGGTAAAACACCCTTCTAAACATATACTATGATCTTTAATCTCAATCAGGATTTTCCTGGTTTATATTTTAAATATTTAAATAATATAAATGTTTTATATTTCGGATGAACATAATTGAAAGTCAAGATCGCATTTGATTAAAATCATCAAAATATAGACTGACCCACTGCATTCAGGAATGCTTATTTCAAGAGGAATATTTTTTGAGGAAGAAAAATAGATGAAAAAAGTCATGTTTATTTTAATATACGAACATATTGTTATTGTAGTAAAATAGTACCCAGGAACCCCAATCAAAGATCAGGGTCCCATTGTGCTGGACCCTGTTCAGAAAAGTAGCAAAGTAGTAGAGCTGGTTAAATATGGAAAAAAAAATCAGTTGTGAAAAATTTCAAGATTGTTTCTATAGCGCAAGGCTCAAAACAGAGCTATTTCTGCTTCTTTATAAAAAGTTTTCACGTTTATCAATTTTTAAATAGAAATTCTCATCAAATGTATTTTAAACTGTTGAACAATTTCATATACTGAGAAATTGATAATGTTTTAAATAAAAACTGATAAAAACATTGAAAAAAAAATTTATGAAACACAAGAAAGGTAGATGACATCAACAATTGTTCACAAAAAGTTCCATTTGAAAAAAGGCCATTTTTCATCAGAAAAAATATGTTATGCAGAAAAAAGTCACTAGCCCTTCAAAGAAGACAGTTTGGGGTTTGTGATAGTTAAGGTAATACCATCACACAATTTTTTATATGTCAAATTGTGCAAGCTACAACATACCATACAAGGAGTACATATAAATCTGGTGATGTGACAGGAAACAAGTGGAACAGAAAGTGATCACACAGCCATAACTTTCAGCTTGCCAAGGCCTATTGCAGGATCAAATTAAAAAAAAAAAAAAAGCACACAAGACAAAGCAAAGCACAGGAACCCTGTCATGTAAGGTTTTTTTCATTTTATTTTGCCAAATACCATTGGGCCATATTCTGCCCTTAGTTATACCTTCAATTGCATTGATAGGCAGATTTTGACCCAATTCTCAGGTGGTGTAAACCAAAGTCAATGGAACAACAATGTTTTACACTATCTGAGGATCTGGTCCATTACCTACCAAGTCACTTTACCAAGATGTAATTCATTTGCAAAACGACAAGTAAAGCAAGAAGTAATTTGTGCACAATGGATAAAAAGAAAAGAATGGTGAATCCTTCAAATGGTGGATAGGGAAAAAGGTCAATATTTTTGCAGCATGACTTTTTAAACTGTGAGAAAAAACAATAGTGCCACAGTGCGTCAGATGTCAAAAATCATCAAACAAACTACTTGTTACCTATTAAGGTTAAAAGGGGAAATGATACTCTTTATTAAGCTCCTACTTTTGACTGCAAGAAACTGACACAGAACAGTGATGGATGCTCATCTGCCCTCCAAAGATCAGAGCTGGCATCTAATTCTAAATTATAAACTAACTATGAATGAGCCAGCTGTTCAATCACACACTAGTTATCCTTGAGTGGAAAAGAACAACATTTTTAGCCATTGACAAAGTGAAATTATAACATGTCCCTGTCCATTGCTGCACTGAAACTGTAATATACTGTGAGGAGAGCAAACATTTGGAGGGGCTATGCAAGATCCATAAAACTTCATTCAAATGAGAACTTCTGATGCCAGCATGAAATCTTTTAGCTAAATAAATTAATTTCAAGAGGAAGATTGAGGAGAATTGGGAAGATACCAAGTTGACAGATTTGGAGAGCCATATAGTAGTAGTTTTAAATAATCATATCACTTGTGACATTGCTTTGGTAGCCATAAACAGGATGTAAAACAATATTGAGATAGTCTATTGTAACTTTTTATTCATAGGATTAGATGAGAAGTTCACAAGGCTGCAGCTAGTGGATAATACAGCTGCAATTCTCCTAAGCAGGATCAGCTGAAGAGAACATATTATATTCATGCTAAGCAACCTACAGTGTCTCCCCATGCACTATCCAATTTACTTCAAGGTTCTTTGAAACCTCATCCAAACCTGGCTCTCAGAGACTGGGACATGGGCAATCA